>NW_027361698.1:27917500-29246666 GCF_039654945.1 Dendrobates tinctorius
AGACTTGTTTGGGCTAAAGAACACAAGGAATGGACATTAGAGCAGTGGAAATCTTTGCTTTGGTTTGATGAGTCCAAATTTGAGATCTTTGGTTCCAACCACCGTGTCTTTGTGCGACGCAGAAAAGGTGAACGGATGGAATCTACATGCCTGGTTCCCACCGTGAAGCATGGAGGAGGAGGTGTGATGGTATGGGGGTGCATTGCTGGTGACACTGTTGGGGATTTATTCAAAATTGAAGGCATACTGAACCAGCATGGCTACCACAGCATCTTGCAGCGGCATGCTATTCCCTCCGGTTTGCATTTAGTTGGACCATCATTTATTTTTCAACAGGACAATGACCCCAGAAACACCTCCAGGCTGTGTAAGGGCTATATGACCAAGAAGGCGAGTGGTGGGGTGCTACGCCAGATGACCTGGCCTCCACATTCACCAGACCTGAACCCAGTCGAGATGGTTTGGGGTGAGGTGGACCACAGAGTGAAGGTAAAAGGGCCAACAAGTGCTAAGCATCTCTGGGAACTCCTTCAAGACTGTTGGAAGACCATTTCTGGTGACTACCTCTTGAAGTTCATCAAGAGAATGCCAAGAGTGTGCAAAGCAGTAATCAAAGTAAAAGGTGGCTACTTTGAAGAACCTAGAATATAAGACATATTTTCAGTTGTTTCACAGTTTTGTTTTGTTAATTAATAAATATATATATATATATATATATATATAATATATAATTCCACATGTGTTAATTCATTGTTTCGATGCCTTCAGAGTGAATCTACAATTTTCATAGTCATGAAAATAAAGAAAACTCTTTGAATGAGAGGGTGTGTCCAAACTTTTGGTCTGTACTATGTATGTATGTTTATGTGTGAGTATATATGTGTATATATATATATATATATATATATATATATATATATATATATATATATATATATATGTGTATATATATAATATTAGTTTGAATAAATGTTTTATGAATAACCAGTGAAGATGTATTTTCCTGTCTGGTCAATACTTGTCATGTGAGATTTATTAAAGCTGTTATCTTCATTGCAGTGGCATGCTTTGTCCCGTGAAGAACAGGCCAAATATTACGAGCTAGCCCGAAAAGAAAGGCAGCTTCATATGCAGCTCTATCCAGGCTGGTCTGCAAGAGACAACTATGTGAGTAGTTTTCAAAGTCTTTTATTAAGAAAGATTGTCTCAACAACTAATCTATTACAGACAAGAGCGCACTTCATAAAACCTTCTGACTGTAAAAAATGAGTAGAATAATGTCTTAAAAAAACAATTCCCTATCATAAATCCTCCTGGAAGGCAATCAGTCAATGGGCTTCCAGCATTCGATCCTTTGTGCACAGAGTTGCATGACTGAATCTATCCTTATAGATTGCGTCATTCGCCATCACTTATAGCCCCTATCCATAGGCTTTTTTTTTTTTTAGATACATGCATGTCATAGAGGGTATTTTCTTATTCTGTACCATCTGGTTGCAAGAGAAGCAGAATACAGCTCTGGAAGCTTGTATTATATAGGCTACCATTGATCTGGAAAGAAGCAATGCAATTCTGCATTTTGCCTATATTGGACAGGAAATGTGGTTTCCCCCAGCAAAGTCAACTGTTTGCCAAACTGTAATAACTGGGTCTGTGCTGATCAGCTGAGCCCCCTGATGAGCCAAACATTTGAAGAAGTTGTTCCCTTTCAGAAAATACTGATCCCTAGGTGCAGCTTGTTATAGAAAGAAAAATAAGTGCCAGACCATCTGTGAGCTCAGCAGCTCTAAGCGGGACGTTTCCTCTACATGGGCAGAGTTGCTGAGCTCATTAGCTGTCACAGCAATCATAGGGATGCAGAGGGGGCCCGGCTACCTGGATCGGCAGCGGAGACTCAGCGGCGAGTAACTAAAATGTGAATGAGAATATATATATATATATATATATATATATATATATATATATATATATAATAATATAATAAAATATTATATATATATATATATATATATATATATATATATATATAATATTTTATTATATTATTATTTATATATATATATATATATATATATATATATATATATATATATTATATAAAACCATCTGCACCCAGGGACAAAGATTTTCTGAATAGGGACAGTCGATCACCACTGTTGTTCGCCGACTGAGACCACCAATAATTGACATGTGTGATTGACATGTTTTCTGTGATTGCTGTGTGACATTAGTTGCTGAATTCATTCTGACCTAACTACTTGTTTCTTGAGTTCTTAAAGGCATTGTCGAAAAGTAGGAAATGTAATAATAAATTCCAAATTAGCATTAATTAGTAAATCGCCCTCATGTTATCTAGGGAAGTAATCACTATAGAAATAGAATGGCTTTTGCCTTATTGCACTGACAGAAGCCTTTAGAATGTTGATAGGACAGGAGCCTGTGAGCAAGTGCAGAAGGAAGCTCCTCCCCACTCCCTTCATGTGTAGGAAGATGTGCTTTCCTCTAAGGATGATATTCTGATCCAATACTGGAGACCAAGGCTGCCACCAGGAATTTCAGAGCCCAATACTGGCAACATTTTAGGGGCACCCTTGAGACTCTGCCCAGACTCCACTTCAGGTCTGCCACCACCCATCGACCCTTCCTCAATCCCACTCCCCAGTCTTGGAAAAACTCAATTTCTGCACCACGTCCTCACCAATCACACTAACAGTTCCTATCTAACACCAGATCACATACATAGCCAGCACCTTTTGTTTTAGCCAAAAGATTTTTTTAAGCCGCTACCACGACAAGGTGGACTCTTTGGCAGGGCCCTGCTCTACTCTACCCTACTAAACATTTCTTAAAATACTCAATACTCTTTTTATTTATATTTTTATTTATTTTCTTTAAAAGGAATGTGTTGCATGCATTTTTTTTAAAACGACCAATAATGCAACATACAAAGGACAAATACCGTCACTTTATGGCCGGACCACGTATTATCATCACATAGTGACGGAATGCAGAATAATACCACATACAAGAAACAAATACTGCCATACCATGACCAGATCACATATTACCACTACATAGTGACTGAATGCTACAATACTGATCATTAATAAAAAAAAAAAAAAAGCACAAAACTAATATTACTAGAAGTGCCATTATACACAGAAGCTCTGTACATAGATATACTGTGTATAGTGTAAGTGTGCAGGTAATAGTAACTCACCAGTGACATTATACACATGACCTCTATATACACTACATAGGGTATAGTGTAAGTGTACAGGTAACACACTGACTCACCAGTGACGTCTCCAGTTGAAAGTATTCATCTTCGCTTTTCTTCTGGCATGGACTAGAAGACATCCAACATAAGGTACACATAGACACTAGAACTACTTAGGCTAATTATTTGGTGGCCTAATACCCTAGTTAGATAGAATCTATTATAAAATATAGATTCTATAAACATCAATTCTATTATATAAAATGTTAATATGGAATATTTTAAGCTCGTTTACCTGGTAATTATGTCGTACAAAGTGATTAAAAGATCAGTTTATTTGGACTATTTAATTATGTACAATACTGTGCAAAAGTTTTAAGTAGGTGTGGAAAAACACTGCAAGGCAAGAATGGTTTTATTTAATAAATTGAAGTGTTAATAGTTCATTTTTATCAATCAACAAAGTGCAATATTAATGAAATCTAAATAAAAATCAAATATTTGGTATGACCACCCTATGGCTGGCTCAAGATGTGAGATCTGTGACTCAGTCTTTTGGGGCTTGGACAACCCCCCTCGCCGAGCTAGGTGTTCTCAGACATCTGCACGTTGAGGATGGAGGGGTGATAATCCCATGCCAGATCGGATATAAATGATTGACATGCCATTATATATCCCATATTCTTCACACCTGGTTTCTCCACTATTCAATCAGAAAAGATGGACAGCAGTGATGGCAACTTCCTCTTACTTCAGCACCCCTGGTATCTCCAGTATAAGATCAGAAAGGCAGGGCGGACCTCCTGTCCTATTACATTTCTAGGATCAGTGTCGGTCAGTGTAAAAAGATGACAGCCGTTTATATTCTATCGTGATTATCGCCCTAGTAAAAACAAAACCTGATTTGCTAATCAAAGGTAGTTGGTAATTTATTTGTAATGACATTTCCTTTATTTTTTTATTCTATTCCCAAAGATGCCTGATAAGTTTATAAGTACTCAAGTTTCCTTCCACACTCCAAAGACTTGTTAGGGGATTAGATTGTACGCCCCAATGGGGACAGTGATGATGTCTGTAAAGCGCTGTGGAAAGGAAGTAAAATAACTAAATATGATCCTAAAAGTATTACTATCTTTGTTTCATGTGTACCCATCTGGATTTTATTATATTGCTCTTTAAAATGAATGGCATGTACTAGTGATAAATGGCCTAAAATTGTTAGCGTATTTTTGTATAATGAAGTTAGCTTACGTGTCTGTTATGCCATACCAATGTGTAAAGCTTGACTGTTCTGAAGATGGTATATGTAATCTAATTTCCATACCGTAATTAAAAAGTTCATATTGAAGCAATGGTGTTTGTGTAATTTGGTAGCATGGTAATACATATGAAGATGAAGCGCATATGGAACTGTTGTAAAAGAAATGGTCGAGAGCGTTACATACTAATTCCAAATACAACCATGAGCCTATACAAGTAGTGAAAATGGCAATAAAGGGGTCTTAGATAGTGATGAACGAGTATACTAGTTGCTCGGGTTTTCCCGAGCAGGCTCGGGTGTCTGAGTGTCCTCCCGAGTATTTTGGCATGCTCGGAGATTTAGTTTTCGTCGCCTCAGCTACATGATTTGCGACTGCTAGACAGCTTGAATACATGTGTGGAATGCCTGTTTGTTAAGGAATCCCCACATGTAATCAGCCTGTCTACAAGTCGCAAATCACGCAGCTGAAATGACGAAAATTAAATCTCCGAGCACGGCAAAATACTCGGAGGACAACCGAGCATGCTCGGGAAAACCCGAGCAACGAGTATGCTCGCTCATCACTAGTCTTAGACCCTGAGAGGGGAAATGAAAAAGTGAATAATATTTGGGGTGTCATAGTGCTGTAGACCATGGTTTGCGGGAGCTGTGGGTCTGAGCTAGTCTTCAAGCAATTCAGTAACCCCTTTTAATACCAAAGGTGCACATGCAAATGCTTGCCTTCTGTTAACTGCTTGTCTTTCTGTAAAGGAAGTTTTCTTGGTAAACACATCTTTAATTTATGAGCAATGATTTCCAAATGGCCCATGACTTACAGCCTGCAAACTTTGAATTACAGTCTACGTGACTGTAAAGCCTTTGTTCAGACAAGTAGTTTTATCTTCTCTCGAGGGAGCTGCTTGGCTGACAAAAGTAACATCATTGGCAGATCCGTCCCTTGTTGGCTGCCTTCCACCTCATCCCTGAGATCACTCTTAGCACAACTGCAGCTTTTCAGTGGAACTGGGATTATTACTGGCCATTATCCGCCAACAGAATGCACACATCTGTGCGACAGAGATGTATGAGTGGACATTTCTAGTGGGCAAGGAGGTCCAGCTGTCATTCCCGACCACAGAGAAGCTACAGCCTGCATCCTCTTATGTACTAGTCTATCAGGATAGGAAGATGATTATTATTGTGTATTACAGATCATTTCAACATAATACGTAATAAGGTATGCAGTGCTAGGAGTGCACAATGGTAATATTCTAGTGGTGTCATTTCATATGATCAATCATACAGAAGTTGGATTCTGAATGTTTATAAACCAATTAATAGAATTATAATATTTTACCACTATATCTTAAAGCAAAATCAATTCTTTACTACTGCATCTTATTTTGTACAACTGATTATGAAACATTGAAAGTAACCTGATTTTATTACTACAGGGCAAAAAGAAGAAAAGGAAGAGAGAAAAACTCCAAGAATCCACATCAGGTTGGTTCTGTTATCTTCATTCTTACATTTGTATCTTTAATGTAAGAGCACAAAATATTAGACGGTGAAGACCTCCTGAATTGTGAGGTCCATGCCCTATGGGATGCTGACCTGAAACCAAAACTGCACAACCGTGTACAGTGAAAGTTGAATGCATTGTAGTACTTTATTGTGTAAGTTAATTTCATGCTCAATTTTTTTTATTATTATTTAATTGTCCATTTGTATGTAACAGAGTGTAACACAACAATGGGTATTGCATTTTGTACAGTTTTTGTTTAGACAAGTTGATCTTTTTATGGATACTGATTGAAGTCCTGGTGTTATCCTTTTGAGACCCTTTAAAAACAGTGGTTATTGTTCTTAAAATAGGTAAAATGCAATTTATATAATATATGTACTGTGCAAAAGGTATAGGCAGATTTGGAAAAAATGCTGAAAAGTAAAAATGATTTAAAAAATAAGTGTTCATAGTTTTATTTTTATCAGTTTAACAAAATGCAAAGTGAATGAACAAAAGAGAAATCTAAATCAGACCAATAGTTGGTGTGACCAACCTGTGGCTTCAATACAGCATCAATTGTTATAGGTACACTTGTATACAGTTTTTGAAGAAACTTGGCAGTCCTTCAGCAAACAGTTGCTTTAGTCAAAGATGTTTGATTAATCGGAGCACCTGCTGCTATTCTGTACCGCAGTTCCTACATTTTCATGAATAGTTGAATTGCTTGGCCTTATTTCTATGTTGAAGGTATGGCTTTTTAACTGGAATTCTTCCAAGAAAATCACTTTTGGCCAGACTTCTCCAAAAAGTAGATGGGTATAGCGGAGTCCAACTGGTTGCTGCCAGTTATGAGCTGATGACACTACTGGACATCTTACCAATTTTGAAGGAAATTAATCTTCATTTGTTTTTCTTTTGCTGCTCTTGGTTTCTTTGGCAGGCCAGTATGTCTACGGTCCTCAATATTGTCCATTTCTTGGTGCTTCACAAGAGTTTGAACAGCACATCTTGAAACTCCAGACCGCTTTTGATTCTTGCTGAGAGAGAATCTTTCCAAGTCTTTTCTTTGCTTAGTCTTGTCATTGTGTATGACCTGTGACATGAAACCTCACATTTGTAGCAGAGTTTGGCCATTCCTCACCAGATTTAAACCTCCTACACACCACACTTTCTGTTTAAGTCCGTGGTCCCCAACCTTTCTGACCTAGAGAGCCACATTCAGCTCGGAGAGAGAGTCGCGAGCCTCATCCAGCTTCCTCCCCCCCTCACAATAGTTGGAAACCAGAGCCCCCATTACGGGTATAATGATAACCAAAGCTTTTCCACAGAAATCACCCCGAAGCAGTACAACAAGATCCAGTGATCCCCACAATACCCCATTCAGTATTCTCCCATCCAGCACTCCCAACACACTGTCACATCCAGCTTCAGGCACCACCTCTCACAGGTAGTATCATCCTGTCTCCAGCGTACCATACTTAAATTAAATCGAAACCTTTAAGACCAGTATATGTGCATCCAGATCTGCTCTTCTATGCAGGGCTACTCACAAAATTCATCATTTTGAGATGTGCTGTTTGCTAGACCTGGAGATAATGCACCAAGCTAGCAGACAGCCGCGAGCCACAATTCATGGGACCGTGAGCCACATGTGGCTCCCGAGCTACAGGTTGGGGACCCCTGGTTTAAGTTAATGACTGACATTAATAAACATATTTTAATATGTAGGTTGAAACACAGTTTAATATAATTACTCATACGCCTGCCCATAATCTTACAAAACCCCTGACTTTGTGCAAGTGTAACAAGAAGATTTGTCACTGTTTTGAAGACATAGGGTGGTCACACCAAATATTTGATTTTTATTTAGATTTCATTAATATTGCACTTTGGTTAATAAAAATAAACTATTTACACTTCAATTTTTTTTTTCAAAATTCTTGCCTTGCAGTTTTTCCACACCTACTTAAAACTACTTTAAAACTTTTGCACAATATTGTACATAATTAAATAGTCCAAATAATCTGATCTTTTATCGCTTTGTATGACTTCATTACCAGGTAAACGAGCTTAAAATATTCCATGTTAACATTTTATATAATAGATTTGATTTTTAGAGAATCTATATTTTATAACTAGGGTGTTAGGCCACTAAATGCCTTAGTAGTTATAGTGTCAATGTGTACTTTATGTTGGGTGCCTTCCAGTCCATGCTTGATCTTTAGGGTCCCGTTTCACTTAGCGACGCACCAGTGATCCCGACAGCGATACAGCCTGGTAAGGATTGCTGGTGCGTCGCTAAATGGTCGCTAGTAAGCTGACAAACAGGCAGATCTCTTCAGCGACACAGCAACGATCCGGCAATCTTTGTAACGACCTCGCCGGTCGTTGGTACCTTGTCACACAGCAGCTTTTCAGGCGATTCCAGCCTGCGTCCCTGTGTTCTGCGTTGCCAACGAGGTATTGCAAAGTGATGGAATTATTATTAGGGCATCAGAAATTGCCGCAGATTCTCACCTGTGCAATATTACAGAAATCCTGAAAACATGATGTTTTGGGGGCCATTAGGATTGGAGTTCGGGAAACGCTGGTCTAGCCAATTACCGTCAGTCAGACACTGACAGTGATGACCCATCAAAGAAATTCTTTATATTCATTTGAAAGTCAGATCACAATAGCAAAAATGTCTAAAAATATAATTTCATATATTCACCACAATATGCACAAATGTTCAGATAAGTTTCTCCTTGCTGAATTCACCTAGTGCGGTGTTTTGTGTCTATATGTATACGTGTGTGTGTGTGTGTACATATATATATACTTCAGGATCCAGACGGATAAGCAGGTGTTGGCTATCCAACCAGACATTGTCATAGTAGACAAGGAGCAGAAGACAGCAATGATAATAAATGTGGCAGTGCCAAGTGACAGCAACATCAGAAAGAAGGAATATGAGAAGCTGGAGAAATACCAGGGCTTCAAAGTAGAACTGGAGAAGATGTGGAAGGTGAAAGCAACAGTGATTACAGTGGTGATAGAAGCACTTGGAGCAGTGACCCCTAAGTTGGGAAAATTGCTAAAACAGGTCCCTGGAGCAACATCTGAACTCTGTCCAGAAAAGTGCAATTACGCACAGTGGGGGAAATAAGTATTTGATCCCTTGCTGATTTTGTGATTTTGTAATTATGTAAATTTATTTGCATTTTGCAGTCAGAAATATTTGAGTCCTCTGGCAAACAAGACTTAATACTTGGTGGCAAAACCCTTGCTGGCAAGCACAGCAGTCAGACATTTTTTGTAGTTGATGATGAGGTTTGCGCACATGTCAGGAGGAATTTTGGTCCAGTCCTCTTTGCAGATCATCTCTAAATCATTAAGATTTTGAACCTGTTGCTTGGCAACTCGGTGCTTCAACTCCCTCCATACATTTTCTATGGGATTAAGGTCTGGAGACTGGCTAGGCCACTCCATGACCTTAATATGCTTCTTTTTGAGCCACTCCATTGTTGCCTATTTGTTTTGAGTCCTTGTCTTGCTGTAATGGGTACTTCACACTAAGCGAGATCGCTAACGAGATCGCTGATGCGTCACCAATTTTGTGAAGCATCAGCGATCTCGCTGTGTGTGGCACGCATCAGCGACCGCCCCCCCCCACTGGGTATCGCTGATCATGCAGGAATGTCCTGGGCCATTTTTTGATTGTTGGTCTCCCGCTGGCCAGCATGCATCGCTGCGTGTGGCAGCGGGAGACCAACGATCAGCGAGCTCCCAGCACTGTAAGCAGACGCTGGGAGCTGGTATCCAAGGTAAATAGTGGGTAACTAAGCGCACGCGTCCCTTAGTTACCTGCTGTGTACCCTGGATACCAGCGTGCTCGCGCTGGGAGCTGGTATCCAAGGTAAACAGCGGGTAACTAAGCATGCAGCGCTTAGTTACCCGCTGTTTACCTTGGATACCAGCTCTCAGAGCGAGCACGCTGGTATCCAGGGTACACAGCGGGTAACTAAGGGACGCGCGCTTAGTTACCCACTATTTACCCTGGTTGCCAGCGTCCTCGCTGGTCCTGATCACTGGTGAGTCTGCCTGTTTGAGAGCTCATCAGCGATCATGTAGCGACGCACCAGAGATCCTGACCAGGTCGTATCGTTGTCGGGATCGCTGGTGCGTCGTTTAGTGTAACAGGACCCTTCGACCCAGCCATGACGCGTTTTTATTGTCCTGGCAGAGGGAAGGAGGTTGTCACTCAGGATATTACGGTACATGGCTCCATCCATTCTCTCATTGATGCAGTGAAGTAGTCCTGTGCTTTTAGCAGAGAAACACCCCCAAAACATAATGTTTCCACCTACATGCTTGACAGTGGGGATTTTGTTCTTTGGGTCATAGCCAGCATTTCTCTTCCTCCAAATACGGCGAGTTGAGTTAATGCCAAAGACCTCAATTTTTGTCTCATCTGATCACAGCACCTTCTCCCAATCACTCACAGAATCATCCAGGTGTTCATTGGCAAACTTCAGACGGGCCTGCACATGTGCCTTCTTGAGCAGGGGGACCTTGTGGGCACTGCAGGATTTTAAACCTTTACGGCATAATGTGTTACCAATGGTTTTCTTGGTGTCTTTAATGCAGGTAGCGAGTTGATTAGGAGCGTCTATCTGGTCTGTAGGAGCTAGAACTCTTCATGGTTGGTAGGGGATCAAATACTTATTTCTCATTGAAAAATGCAAATACATTTATAGAATTTATACAATGTGATTTTCTGGATTTTATTAACAAACTTGTAAACATAAATCCACAGTCATGTCCAGGCGCTAACTAAACAAAACAGACCCTGGTTACTCATGCACTGCTGAGCTAGCCCCAAATACTTGTGGTTCTCTGCACACAGCCTGTGTATTTAATTTATTTAATTATGATCACATGTCGCCCGAACAGAATACAGTCCTTTCTCCTGGAGCATACTAATCTTCATACACAGAAGAGCAGCAGTCTTGATATCCCCTTAAACCCGAGTTTCAGCAGCATCCATCACCAAAGAGAATTGTTCAACTCTGTTACAGTTCACACTGTACAGGCTGCAGCTTTCACACTGTTTTCTGCAACTCTCACAAACCACATGAGAGCTACAGTTCACATTTTGGCTGATCACTCACTAGCAGCACAAATGACTCTACTGCATCCAGCAAACTGACACGCTCTCGGGAAACTGCGACACAATGACTCTACTTCCTAATTCTTAGAGAAACACTGCAGGTCTTTCTAATCAAGACCTTGCAGAGCTGGAAATTAACACTGCCCTTCCCAGCTATTCTACTTGTATGTATGTATGTATGTATGTATGTATATATACATATAATAAATATTCTATATCTCTCTGATTCCTTTGCTGGTTCGTCATTGTTTATGGGTGATTGATGGCTATGTCTGAACTCCTGGCTTGAGATATCCATCTTTTTTTTTTTATTTATGGCCTATCCCCGGGATGGGCCATCCATATCTGATCTGCACTTCTGCCAACCAGCTGTTGCCAGTGGTGGCCAGACTTTCTTGGATGCTGCCGAAACACAGCAGCTTCTTCAAAACTATAGTGGCTACAGCCAGGTACTAAAGATTGACTTCTCATATAACAGATCTTTGATTTCTTTGCCACCCAACCAATTGTCCATGGAAGCTACCTGAAAATCTCCCAAACTTTGTCTTTGAATATTTAGAGTAAATCAGCTCAAATATATTGTGAAATATCGGCTCTAAGTCTAATATTTTCAGGTTCTAATATCGGGAATTATTTTCTCAATCACCCACACATTTAATAATCTAAAACATAATTTTGGAGAACGTGACCGCAGTAAATGGAACTTTGATTTTTTTTTTTTTGTTAACCTTTCACCATTTATTATATACACTTAGATTAGACACTTTCTGACAGTTACTTAGTTACAACCCATGGAAAATGAAAGAAACACTTCAAATGAGAAATATAATTAACAGCGGAAATGTTTTGGCCACCACCACACCACATAAAGTATAAAGATACTGACATGTAAAATTGTGTCCTGCTCTTGACCTCAAATGACCTTTACTCTCGGATTTGGCCTGACCATTTGGCTTACATGTCTTCTTTACTGGCTGTTTCTCACAACAGCTGTCAAAATATCCCAAACATTATGCAATGTTATCGGTTGGGTTTAAAGTCACATTTGTTCTGGGGAATGGAAGCATTACTCCAATAAAAAAAACACACAACTGTAACTATTGTCTTATACAAAACATTTAGGCTACTTACTGTGAAGATGAGCTATCTGTGGGATGGCTGCCTGATATCAGCACTGCAAGCTTCTCAAATTTTGTTTCTTACCCCAGAATTTTGTATTAGTCTGCCCCTATATTCTGCATGTATCAATATTTTTATGTGCTTTCAGATAATCTATGTATCTAAGTTACTTCATCCCACTACCCTCCGCCACTCTTTTTGCTGAGATAAGTGGTAATGTTTGAACATGTCTTCATGTTAAAGAGCTGAAAGCCAACGGTGATTTCCAGCCATGACAAAATTATTCTATTTCTTTAGGGGCTTGGCTTGAAATTAGTTTATTTCGTTCTGCAAGAGCTCTCGCACGTAACACATAGGAGAGGTAGCTACTAGAGATTAGAGAATCAATTTGACGCTAATCAAACTTGTATTGAATTTTTAGGAATTTGTCTAAGCCCGGCAATTTTGATCAATTGCGATTCGCTTTGCTAAAATTTCCCAAAATTTTTACATTGCAAAGATTGCAACATCCACAGGAGGCTCACATGATCTCGGGCACAGACAGGCTTCTCCATAAATTCTTGTAACTATCACATCACATGATCTAGCACAGCCAATCGAGAGGGACTATAATAGCCTGCATGAAACCAGAGACAGGGAATGCAGCAGCCATTTTATGATGTGTCTAGTCAGTTATTAGAGTTCATACTTTAAAACAGTGAAAGAGAAAATTCTCTAAAACACTTTATTTTCCAATAATCTTTATTAGATTTTTAAGAATTTTTATAAGGGAAGGGAAGGGGTACAAAAACCAAGGGATAGGAAAAAAAAAAGAAATTTCCCTGTGAAGACAGGGGAATCCCCAAAAGAATGGGGAAATAGACAAGCTGTATATATAACACATCAGACACCACAGAGTGTTACATATTGCCTCGAATAATACAAAGAATCTTTTACGTGATCATCAGAGTTAAATATCAGTAAGAAAACACTTTATGAACTGTACAGATAGTAAGTGTGTAACATCACAGCAATGAAGTAAAGTTACCATCTGTTTATCCATAGCCATAGAGTAGATATTGAGGGCATTTTGACATTTTTTGTTTTTTCGAAACTGGCAAATATAAATTTAAAAAAGATTGGCTATTCTTTAATAGCTACTCTGTAAGTCATTGTCTGACCCCTTTAGTGAGCCTTTGCAACATCCTAGGTGGTACTTGCTCGATTGTTTCTTTCATTATGCTAGGGAGCACACTTACATAATTTTTTCCAATAGAGAATTTCTTGTACAGCTCCATATTCAGCTGGTCTCTTTTAGATCAATGCGTACTTCCCCGATGTTACCAATATGACTGTTACATTAGGTAAAGGATATGTGGCAGTGGCCATCATTTTACACACATGAAGAGAGAAGGAAGATCCGGCACTGGAGACTTAATAAAATCCACGATAAGTTTTATTCACATAATTTCATGATAAAACCATAAAGGGGAAAACAAACCCCCCACGCCTGACGCGTTTCGAACCTTACACCAGGTTCTTCCTCAGAGACATGAAACAAAACAGTTCACAAAATGATTATAAACATTCCTAATCAGCAGAGGGACTCCACACATGTGTATAATCAAAGAGGCAGACAACTAAGCCCTCAAATCACTGGTGGAGTCACTCCCTTGCAAGAAGAAAGAAAAAAAAAAAGGAAAAGACCAATACAACAATGGACAAGACATAGAATAAATAAAAACATGTGCAATACACACGTATAAATGCATAAATACATAGCAACTATCATGGATATTACAGATAGATTTGTTAATTTTAGTACACAACAAACCTACAAAATTAAAACCTACATGAATTGTAACACCACACACTTAGTGTATATGGCAGAGTGCACATTGTGCAGTTTATATTACATTGGCTGTACCACACGCAGCCTGAAGAGGAGACTAAGTGAGCACATCACCGCTTCTAATCCAGAGTCTATGTCCAGTCGTAGGAATGTGTCTGGCTTGTCCAAACATTTCCTTGAAATACACAAGGGTAATTTATGCAGTCTTAAAGTTAAGGGAACAGAACGGGTATTGAAACCCCCCAGAGGGGGTGACTGGGAACATTTACTACACTGTCGGGAAGCCTTCTGGATACTTGCGCTTGATGCACGATATCCACAAGGTCTAAATTATAGAAATGATCTTATGTATTTCTATTGAGTGCTGAGATTTTTGCTGTTTTTAATTTTTTTTTTTTGGGGGGGGGGTTTTTTTTTTTTTTTTTTGGGGGGGGGTTTATTTATTTATTTATTTTTTTTTTTTTTTTCTGTTTGTCATTTGATAGTTGCTATGTATTTATGCATTTATACGTGTGTATTGCACATGTTTTTATTTATTCTATGTCTTGTCCATTGTTGTATTGGTCTTTTCCTTTTTTTTTTTTTCTTTCTTCTTGCAAGGGAGTGACTCCACCAGTGATTTGAGGGCTTAGTTGTCTGCCTCTTTGATTATACACATGTGTGGAGTCCCTCTGCTGATTAGGAATGTTTATAATCATTTTGTGAACTGTTTTGTTTCATGTCTCTGAGGAAGAACCTGGTGTAAGGTTCGAAACGCGTCAGGCGTGGGGGGTTTGTTTTCCCCTTTATGGTTTTATCATGAAATTATGTGAATAAAACTTATCGTGGATTTTATTAAGTCTCCAGTGCCGGATCTTCCTTCTCTCTTCATGTTTGCAACACATGGTGGTCAGCCATTTGATCCCTAGGCACGACCGGCTTACAGGACTATTTTGGTGAGCACAAAATTTCCCTTTCCCCTTCCTAATTTTCATCATTTTACACACACACCCCCGTCAATCGGCCCCTTCCCCACATATTCGCTTTCTGACTATTTCTACGAGTTAGAAGACTGAACACTGAACATATTAAAAATAAAAAATAACAGACCACATTTTCAATTATTTCTCATATACAGACATGGATAAATGCAGTTTTTGAGATCATAAACCCATATTCCTTACTACACAAGAAACGCCATAAAGAAGGTGTATGTTGCTTAATTGCATTTATACAATTCCTGACTGTAGTGTTTGTAGGTGCCAAATACGCTTTATAAAGAGCATAAAAACATTCTCTGTCTCAATAGACCTGTCAGACCCATAAAAATAGACTGATAAAGATTATTTAAAGGTCAGTAAAGGATTGCCATCTGGGTTTTATTGACATCACACCCATCTACTGACCAACAAGGATGACCTTTTTTTGTGTCAATCAAGGAATAGGCGGCCCGGCATACAGTATTAATGTATGCAGAGGCAAGAAGTATGTGTGCTTGTGTATTATATATTTATATGTGGGTGTTGTGTGTGTGTGTGTGTGTGTGTGTGTGTATACCATACATATATAATATTATATTAGAAATGATGATCCATATAATTGTGTATTAATACAATGACACTTGTTAGTAAAACACTGAAGTCTGGTATAACAACCATTATTCTAGAAGAATAAATCTAGACATTTATATTTTTGCAATTTTTCAATCAACAACTTTGTTAAAAGACAAAAATTTTCTACAGGTGCAGGCCCACCAAGAATGACAGCCGCCTACATCTGAAGCATGGTAAGAACATCTCTTTGGCTCTCATATTGTTATTAGATGGAATGGGCCTTGTATTGAACTGCCCATCTTCCCTAAGATAAAGCTTCATCTGCTAAAGAGACGGTCTATTTTGTTAAGATGAAAAGTTTTCTGAAATCTGTTATACAAGGTGATTTGAGCTAACGTATCACCGCTTTACAAATGATGGATTCTCACAATGGTTTTTATACCGGCTTTGTCACAGTTGTAGGGCTCTACTTTTGTAGAGTACAGAAGAAGGCACGTCATGAAGCCACCAGTTTCACACCTAGGTCAATTTCTCTATGAATTCTGTGAACCTAGAGAATATTCTGAAATCCATATAGATGGAATGACATGATTAACTGACTGTTCTTAAAAGGAATTCTACTTTTGTACAAGAAAGTTAATTTGAGGTCTTAAGATATTCATGTTTCTATTACATTTTCTTATGCTGTACTGTTTTTACTTTAACTATTCCCTGTGCCTAAAGCCGTGTTCCCATAATAACGTGTAAGAGTGCGGGAAATTTCCAAATCCATATGGTTTGACCTGGAGATCTGCTCATGAATCACAAGCTGTTTTGTAGCAGCCTGTCATCTGCTTCTAGATTTTCATGCGTAGATCAACAAAGCAAAACAGACCCTCATATACATTAAGTAAAAATCGTCCGAACCCTCCAATTTCAGTGGGATCCCCCTGCCAGTTAATGTATATGGTGTCCACCAATAGATTGTCAGTGGGATCCCCCTGCCAGTTAATGTATATGGTGTCCACCAATAGATTGTCGGGAGAGCCCAATCATCTGACCCTTTGTTCTTCAAGAAATTGCTGCCAAAGGAGTCTGGCAGCAGCTCATTCTTCGAGAAGACAGGAACCCTTGGCCAAATCCAGCATTTCTGTGAATAGGGGAGAGAGGTGTCGGCTGAGCAAGTTTTCAACATACATCTATCTAATTTGCATGGCTGGCAAACTGTTGCCTAATTTTAATGGTCTATTTGCAGATGTGATCCAACCAGAGAGAATTGGGTACAGCACTCTATTAAAGAATAGTGAAAATAATACTGGCTCTAATGTCAATCCTTAATAATAATAATCTTTATTTTTATATAGCGCTAACAGATTCCGCAGCGCTTTACAGTTTGCACACATTATCGTCACTGTCCCCGATGGGGCTCACAATCTAAATTCCCGATCAGTATGTCTTAGGAATGTGGGAGGAAACCGGAGTACCCGGAGGAAACCCATGCAAACACTGGGAGAACATACAAACTCCTTGCAGATGTTGTCCTTGGTGGGATTCGAACCCAGGACTCCAGCTGCAAGGCTGCAGTGCTATTCACTGAGCCACTGTGCTGCCCATGCCCGTCCTTCACTAGTTAGTAAATTAAACCTTCAATATATATGCGATTAGGTCAAGGGATCAACGTGCTATTGTAGATTTTAGGTGCCCAGTCGAGAAGAATTTCCTTTAATAAGCAAAAAAAAGGTAAAACGATAAAAGCGAATACTAATATTTCACCCCGAAGTAGAATATTGTAAAAATTATCCCAGAAAGCTAAAGAAGTATAACTGTACTTCTATTCTTTATACAGATGACGTTTAAATGTCATCAGTCAGACGAAAGTACAGTATGTAGCCAGTCATTAGTTTGTGATTAATAGAGTCTCAGACAAGCCGTGAGACAGAGACAGTCTCCACTAATCACAAAGAAAAGACTCTCCATATTGGCTACCATATGATGTTGACATTGCCGAGCAGCATTCCAGACCACTGGCTCTTGAAATCTTTAAGGTACAGCCAAAATCCTGTTGCTGCATGTTCCTGTGAGCCAGGACATATTTGTAAATGTATGTCCGTAATTTGCAAATTTGTTTTCCAGTTGTTTAAGCACTCTCTCTCTTTCCTTACCAAGTCTATAAAGTGGAATCTTAGAATGGAAGGCATTTCCTTTCATCTGGCACCGTTCCATTGTTTACGGTCTGTGTGGTCTGACTCCTTGTAACATGCCACTCTCTAGAAGGACCTTCTCTTTTTTTAATAAAGACATCTGTTAGGGTCCGGACAAAGACGTTCTGTTGAGAGTCCTCACACGCTGCAGGAAACTAGTTTTGCAGTGTGCCGGGGATATTTCACATAGCACTAAAAGTTCTGTGGGCATTAAATAGTGAGAAATATTTCTTTGGCAGTTTTTTACTTTTTCCCCCCAAAATTTCCAAGAACTCAATGTGCTAATTTTTGTCTGTACACGGCTTACTATTTATTGTCTGCTTGCAGGACACATGGAAACCATGTGTCTATTTCCACGAGCAGTATTGCAGCTGTACATTGTGTACACACTTTATATTCCTGCATTATGTGCCTGGTGCGTGCCAGTCTCTTGTGGTCTAACATTGAATCATGTTGGATATGTAAATTCAAGCACATTTATTTTACTTATTGGTAACCCTGTCGCACCAACATTTGGGACCACGTGTATTCACTTAGCCCTAACCCATTGACTATTCTGAGACACAGCCTAAGAGCACAGTCAGACTGCCGTATATATCGGGCCGAGATCAAACCACAGTGCATGGACTGGCTGCAGTTTACTCAGCCCAAGCAATACAGCTGCATAGAAATATACAGTGGCTTGCAAAAGTATTCCCCCCAATTGACTTTTTAACGATTTTGCTACATTACAACCTGTGTTTAAATATCTTTGTAATCCGATTTCTGTGTGATGCATCAGCACTATACAATCTAAGTTGGTGAAGTGAGAAAAATGTAGGCATAAATTACATTTATGGGATCAAATAACTAAAAATTGGCAAATGCATATGTATTCACCCCTTTTGCATTTAAGCCCCTAAAAATTTCTGGTACAAGCAATTACCTTCATAAGTCACATGCTTAGTGAAAGGAAGTCCACCTGTGTGTAATCTAAGTGTCACATGGTCTGTCAGTATATACACACCTTTTCTGAAAAGCCACAGAGGCTGCAACACCATTAACAAGAGGCACCACTAACCAGACAACACCAAGGAGATCTCAACAACTTTGTCCCCAACTTCTTTAAAAAAAAATAAAATAAATAAATAATCCCAATCTCTAATGATTCCCCGGAGCACCATCAAATCCATTAGCAAATGGAAAGAAGATGGCACCACAACAAACCTGCCAAGAGATGACCACCCACCAAATCTCTCAATCCGGGCAAGAAGGACATTAATCAGAAAGGCAGCACAGAGACCAAACGTAACCCTGAAGGAGCTGCAGAGTTCCCAAGCAGAGAATATAGTTTCTGTCCATATGACCATAGTAAGCCGTATACTCCATAGAGGTGGCCTTTATGGTAGAGTGAGCAGAAAAGAAGCCTTTTGTTATACACAAAAATTGTAAGGCTTGTTTTGAGTTTGCCAAAAGACATGTGGAGACTCCCCAAATGTATGGAAGAAGATGCTCTGTTCTGAAGAGACTAAAATTGCGCCAAACCAACACAGCTCATTACCACAAGAACCCCATCATCGACAGTGATATATGGTGGTGGCAGCATCATGCTGTATGTATGTTTTTCAGCAATTGGAACAGGGAAAATGGTTCAAGTCGAGGCGAAGATAAATGGTGCCAAATACAACAGTGGTATTCTTGAGCAAAATCTGTTTGTCTTGTCAGTTATTTGAGACTGGGACAGAGGTTCACTTTCCAACAAGACACTGACCCAAGTCACAAGAAACATGTAAATATTTTGAAGTGGCCTAGTCAAAGACCAGACTTTAATCCAATTGAGAATCTTTGGTCAGACTTGAAAATTGCTGTTCACCAGAGGAAACCATCTAACTTGAAGGAGCTGGAGCAGATTTGCCTTGAGGAGTGGGCAAAAATCCAATCGGGAAATTGTGGGAGCCTCTACAAAGTATTGACTTTAGGGGGTGAATAGTTATGGACACTGAAGTTTACAATTATTTTATCCTATTTATTTGCTTCACAATAAAAAGAAAACCAAATATTCACAATTGTAGACATGTTCTTTACATGAACTGATGCAAACCCTCAAAAAAAGTTACATTCCAGGTTGTGAGGTAGCAAATTGCGGAAAATGTCAAGAGGGTGAATACTTTCTCAAGCCACTGTATGAAGCTGTCACGCTTGGGTCATAAGAGCTGCCAGCTAGTCAATGCATTGCAGTCCGATTTATATGGCTGTCCGACTGCACCCTAACAGTTAATCTGGACCACATCATAAGAATAAATGGCTGCAGACTTTAATTCTCATCATTGCTGATCATAGAAAAAACTTCTATATGGGAATATGTATGGGAAAGTTGCTGTGTAATTTTTCTCATTGTGTTAAAGCCAATTTTACAATGTTCCCATTTGTCTTTAATCACAGTAGAAAGTTTGCCTTTTTTTTGTTGTGGATAATGAAACCCACAAGGGAATGTCACACCACAATTATTTGCATGCTTATTGACTTCAGCACTGTCAAATATTACATTATATTCCACTGTTCTGTCCTTTTTATTTACTTGTTTTAAGTACTAGTGAGAAATCTTTGCTAGTAATGGGTGAACCCGTGGATTTTTGGGTCTGGTAGTTCGGTCTAACATCTAAAAAAAAAAAAAGTTTGCTCCGGGTACCTGAACGGCACCCGAATCCAGACCCCATTCAGATGAATGAGGGGCCCGAACCTCCGTTTGCCACACTGTCATCTGCATGACAGTGCGGCAAATACGGGTTCCATCTAATAGACACCTCTCCATTACAAATACTGTAAGTTTGATGTCAGCAGCCATAAAACAGCTGACATCAACCCGAAAACCATTACACAACTTACCACTGCACCAAGGCAAGTGGGAAGAGCCGGGTAAAGAACCAGTATTGTCAGATCTAATGGATGCGCTTTTTCTCGGGCATGTGCTGGCTGCTATTTTTAGGCTGGGAGGGTGGGGGGGTCAATATCCATGGCCCCTTACCAGTCTGAGCATACCAGCCAACAGCTGTTTGCTTTAGCTTGGCAGGTTGTCAAAAAATCGGGGGGTCCCTAAGCTTTTATTTAATTTAAAAAACTGCATGGGACCCCTATATTCTTGATAAACAGCCATGATAAAGCTGACATCTGAGGATTGCAGCCCACAGCTGTCAGTTTTGCCTGCGCTGGTTATTAAAAATTGAAGATATGTCAAGCAGAAGTAGTTATGTTTTTCATACAATAAGATTAACGGAATATTCAGGGTCATTGCTTAAAGTTACAGGCTCAAATACCACAGTTATGATATTGACCTACGCAATTTATCATTTATCTGCTAGTCTCCCACCGATTACAGAATGGAGAACTTGTGTCCCCTGTTTGTTCCCGTGGAGTAGCTGATTCAATCAAGTCTATAGCCCTGTTGGAGGTGATGAAGCACAGCGCTGTCTACATATCTAAATAGACTGAGTGGCGCATCTGCTTAGCTGGTCCATTCAGACTTACAGCTAGGGAAGAGTGAGGGGCATAAGTCCCCTCCTACGGCGATCAGTACCAGTCATGGGATAGCTTACTTAGGATAGAATACTCCTTTGGGTCTTGTTGATAATAATTTCTGCCTATTCTACTGTTTTGAGTAACTTTGTCCAAGGGATCCAAATCACAATCCACAGCATAGTTTACATCCTAATTATGTATGTTTGTGAATATATTTGTAAATGGTGTTTGGGTTGACACAGTATAGCTCGATTTTAGGTTTAGATACAATATGACTGCAGCTAATGAGATGTATTTCTCTATTATACCCTAATAATGGTTTATCCTGCCATGTCCCACTGTGCAAAGTGCAGGCTGCTTGTTTAGGATAGGCTGACACCTACTGGTAAATTTATTACTTACTACTTTTTTTTGAATCATGAAAGACACCAATTATCTTATCGCCTCTTTTGTGTGAAATACTGGATAATTTAAAGTATTAAATGTAGCAATTACTGACCCTAGGGGCATCTGTGAGATGATGGTGAATATTAAAGTCTACACACCTTTGTTAAAATGCCATGTTTTGTCATGTAAAAAAAAAATCATACCAAAAAGAATCATTCCAGAACATTTTCCACCTTTTAGTTTCATCTATAATCTGTACAATTTAATTGAAAGTAAACTGAAGACTTTGAGTGTAAAAAGAAAATCAAGCAACAAAAATAACGGTGTTTTCATAAACAAGCACACTGTTAAACTAATACTTTGAAGTATCCATTGAATTTTAGACAGCATTCAGTCTTTTTGGGTGGGAGTCTATCAGCCTGGCACATATAGAATCTGCAACCTTTGCCCACTCTTCCTTGCTGTAGTGTTTCAAATATATCAGATTGCAAGGGCATTTCCTGTGTACAGACTGTAAGGTCAATCCACAGGTTTTCAACTGGATTTTGGTCTGGGCTCTGTCTGGGCCATTACAAAATGCTGATATTCTTCTAACGAAGCCATATTTTTATTGCTTTGGAGGTATTCTTGGGGTCGTTGTAGTTCTGAAAGGTTAAATTAGTCTTGAGCTTTTTTGGCAGAGGTCTGAAGAGTTTGTTGCAAAATTGGCTATTTTGAACTGTTAATAATTCCCTCTACCTTAACTAAAACCCCAGTTCCAGCAGCAAAAAAACAGCCCCAATGCATAATGTTGCTTCCCCATGCTTCACTGTAGGTATGACATTCTTTTGGTGATGTGCAGTGTTGTTTTTGCACCAAACATACCTTTTGACTTATCAGAACCTGACATGCTTTCTCACATGATTTTGGCAGACTTGATGTAGGTTTTGGCATAACATAGCTGGGCTTGGATGGTTTTTTTTTCTTTGAAAGAAAATGCTTCCTTTCTACCACCCACTGGCCGCACGATATGAATAATATGGAAGTCTGTTGTCACATGCAGTACACAATCAATATTTGCCAGAAATTCCTGCAGCTCCTTTAATGTTGTTGTACACCTCTTGGCAACCTCTCAGACCAATTTTCTTTTTGTCTTTTTGTCTCTTCATCAAATTTTAATGTCACTGTTGTGTTTAAATTAAGGTACTTCTTGATCACTGTCTTCATAGTGGTCTGTGGTATACTGTAGTTTCTGTCCAAATTTTTTGTACCCTTCTGCTGACTGATGGCTTTAAACAATGAGATACATTTGCTGTGTTATAAGCCGTCTACGAGCGAGAGTTTCTTAGTTGAATTTTAAAGTAAAAGCCATCAGGAAAATCCTACTAATATTATATTAGGGTTAGTCAGAATCCCTTTATATTATGGCAGCTGTGTAGTGACTACTATTCAACATGAATTTAAGGGCTCATGCACATGACCTTATTTCAAGTCTGTATGCGATCTGACAAAACATTGGATCGCACTTTGACCAATGTTATGCTATGGGGCCATGAACATGTACAATTTATTTTCCTCAGACAGCAGCATGCCTGAGTTTGATCTGATATTCAGATCGCATAAGGCCATGCGAGTCAATGAGTTTCCACAGACTGACAAAATGAAAAAGATTGAGAATTTTTTTTCTCCATTTTCTCATCCAAGATCACACTCTAATCTGCATAACCGACCAGATTCTCTCAGATGAGAGCATAAACGCTCAGGTGACCCTAGCTTAATGTGATTGCCCAATTCCAAACACAATCACATCCCCAGTTATAAGAGGGTCTTTACACATATGAGCATGAGGCTAATAACTTTGCAGATCAGGTACTTTTGTGGCTGTCAACTGCTGGTTGTATCATGGCAAATGGAGGAAACAAGTTTTTTCTATTTCCCAGTCGTTAACTTGTATCATAGTAATTTTGGACCCATCGAATATAAAGGCACTTTGACAGCAGGATATATTTTGTTATTTTTATTTTCCCCATTTAAAATTGTTTTTCTCTCTGTAGATTTGTAAAAATTATGGGTGACATTAAAGATGGAAAAAGTTTTGAAATTATTTTTCTTGGTATGATTTTTTTTTTTTACATGACATAAACCTGGCATTGTAACATGGGAGTGTAGACTTTTAATATCCATTGTGTAATAGTGCTGGTAAGTATACGTCTAGGTAAAAGACACCCTTTTGTAATAGGCATTTGTCCTATTTTTCTTATCCACTTGGGCAGTGGTCTCCAAATTGTGGCAGTGAGCAGTTGTAGAACTACAGCACCAAGCAAACACCTGAGCAACTATTGCTGAAATCTTTTATATTTATCTACGGCTTGAAAAAAAAACTCCCGGTGCGACCGTACAGTTTCTTATTCCACATCCAGTTTATTCATTCATGCAGTGTGTGGTCCAGTATCTGATGTCAGTTCGTCATTGCTTTTGCATGCTCTTGATTATAGCTGACCTTTCAAGGTATTTTGATTTTTGCATAGTTAAATATACATCATTGAAGCCCTGCAATTGATACGTCACTGAATTGTACCTACTTGACTTGCCATGTGTAGGTTAGCCTAGAGTTTCATGCTGTTTCTTTAATAATGCGGAGCAGTGTTTGTTCACAATTGTAGCATGCGGCTCTTTTGTTGAATAGAGAGCCACTTGTGAGAGCCTCAGAAAATATCATGTTGCCCTCCCTTGCCTTACAGAATGAGACATCTGTGGAGGGCTTGGAGAATGCGGCCTTCATGACATGCCTGTGAAGTGATATGCTAAATTCTCATATTCCCATGTCCACATAGCGCCCGTGTCAACTGTGTGTGGCAAACTTTATCATATTCTTTTCCTAATAGATGTTAGAAAATACTTTTTCAGATTTCACTTCCTCCAAGATTGTTATGCCGTGTCTGTGCCCCAAATCAGATGTTTCAGGGGTGGATCAAAAGATTCGACATGCCTGCCTGCCCAAACTTTTGACCTTCTAAAAGCCTACGTACTTTATGTAACGGATGTGATTTATATTACTTGACTGGATGCAATATTTGTGTGTGACTTCCGTGCCAAGAAGAATGAAGATCCTTCTATAATTTGTGGTGTAGCTCACGTCACTAATGCCAGGAACCCAGAACTCTTCCTATTAGGTTGAGGTTTTGGTCTGGAAGTCCCAGACCTCACTATCTTGGGTTACTGGACAAATGAACATTTGCACCACTGTGCTTTCAGGCTGTAACATGTCAACTAGGCAATGTTTACTGCTTTGTACTGGTGAGGTGTCTCAAGGATATTGGCAGAATTCTACACCATATGGACCAAAGTATTGACACCTACACATTACAACTACAAGAGCTTTAAGGACATCCCATCTTAAATGGCTATATACATTAAATGGTTGATTTGGTCCCTATTTGCAGCTAAAACTGTATCATCTCTTCCAGGAACACTTTGTACAAGATTTTGGAGTGTCTGGGAATTTATGCATATTCACCCAGAAGAGCATTTGTGAAGTCAGATACGGATGTTGGACAAGAGGGTTTGACTCAAATATTTGTTATTTCCAAAGGTCTTCAATCCGCTTGAGGTCAAGAACAGGACTATCTGTGGAAAACGCTAGTTTTTCCACACTAAACTCACCCAACCATATCTTATTGACCTTGCTTTGCGCAATCGGGCACAGTAATGCTGGAACAGAAAAGAGCCTCCAATGGGGCACAGTAATGCTGGAACAGAAAAGAGCCTCCTCCAATGGGGCACAGTCATGCTGGAGCAGAAAAGAGCCTCCTCCAATGAGGCATTGTCATGCTGGAGCAGAAACGGCCTCCTCCAATGGGGCACAGTCATGCTGGAACAGAAAAGAGCCTTATCGAAATTGTGTGCACAAAAATGATTTCATATGGTAAAACATTAAGATTTCCCTTCACTGGAACTAAGGGTCCTAGGCCAAACCTAGAAAAACAATCCTATACGATTATCACATCATCACCAAAGTGTGCAGTTTTCAAAATGCAGTCAGGCAAATAACCTGGTATTGGCCAAATCCACACACTCAGGCTGCGAAGCTTGATTATTCACGCCACACATTTCCACTGCTACAGAGCCTAGAGTTAGCATGCTGTAAAGCATTGTGCTTGGTGATGTAAAGCTTGTTGTATGCAGCTGCTCAACTATTCCAAGAGGCTTTGAACACACAGGTTTTTTTGTGTGCTGATGTTAATTCAAGGGAGATTTGCAACTCTGGGTTGTTAGTAAAGCACTGGTGATTTATATACTCTCTATGCTTTAACTTTACATGGTCTACCACTTCAGGTATGTGCACACTATCTGTAAATGCTGCAGGTTGGACGCTTCGTACTTGTGCAGCTTCCTACCCGCAGCGGCCAAATGGTACAACATAGTGGATGGGATTTGAAGAAATCACATGCCCAGTATGTGTCCACAGATGCCTGTGGCTCACCCGCGGAGACAGACATGCGGCGCGTCTTTCCAGATGGCAGCATATCAGTTTCACCCATAGAATGTATTGGATGTGGTGAATCCACATGGATCAGTGAACACATACGGATTCACCTGCGTTCAATAGAAGGCAGTGTGGCGCCCTGCATCTTTGCCGCCGCAAAAGGGTTAAATATGTACTGTTTTGTATGTGTTTTGTGAGCAATGGGAGTTATGCTTTCTCTGCTAGAGACCACAACACACACAATTTACCTCACTCCCTTACTTGTCTTAAGCTTAGAGCTTTGGAGACATACCCTAACTGGGAGGGGAAGGAGTCGAGTTGTTGTTTCAGTGAAGAAGATGGCGGAGGAAAATGGAGGACGCTCCTGGAAGCAATAACGTGCTCCCTCCGGAAGTAAAGCTAAGAAGAATCAGGGAGCCGGCCCCTAGGCCATCCATGCTTTTACAGCAGGGTGGTAAGCTGAGAGACCATGTGGGTTTATACAACCAACAGCCAGTATTTTCCCCCAGGAAGACTGCAGCAAACTAGGATCAGTGAAGGATTTTGCAAGAAGGAACTTGAGCTTCACACAGGATCCAAGCTGCAAGTTGCCAGAGGAGGAAAACACAGTGCGTAGTGGCTGTACTGGAAGTTCCAAACTCCGGGAAGCCTTGGTCCCAGAAGGGATTAGAATAGCAGGAAGCTTACACCAAGTCACAGCAGAGAGAAGGATAAATCCCATTCTGCAAAGCAGACTGTAAACCTGGTGAGAGTTGTAATATCTCCTCTGAACTGCATCTGAACTACAGTAAATGATAAAGTGACTTTCCTTGTCTCCTGCCTTATTGCTCCATGCCTTCTACTTCCATCACAATCTCTGGGGGTCAGCCCTGGTTGGAGAGGGTTAAACATCTGCATTGCCATCACCATCTACTCTCCCAGGGATCATCTGCAGTGCCGGCAATACTACAGTCGAACACTCCCAACTGGCATCACATACTCTTTTTCAAACTTTTTATTTTTACTTTATTTTTCAACCCCCATTTCACTGTCCCTGGAGTACAGGCACTGGGCACGGTCGCCAACCCCATGACCTCCTGAATCCAATGCTGCCCGGTGAACTGAGTACCCCGCTCCGGGTGAGACAGCAGCACTTTGGATGCAGCGGACACACGCTGCGTCCAAAGCACTGCCATTTCCAGATCGCGTGCAACCGGCCTTTATGACTGAGTTGCTTTGGTTCCTAAACACTTCTTCTACATTTCAATAATACCGCTCACTGTTGATCTTGGAATATTTAGGAGGAAAGAAATATAACAAGCTGACTTGTTACAATGTTCCCATCTTATCACAGCTGCATACTAGAATTCAGTAAGCTTTTTAGGAAGACCCATTCTTTTACAAATGTATGAAACACAGAATGATGGATAGGGGCTGGATTTTATATACTTGTGACAATAAGACTGAATAAATGAAAAACCTGAATTCAATGATTAAGACTAGTGATGAGCGAATATACTCGTTGCTCGCCTTTTCCCAAGCATACTCGGGTGTCCTCCCGAGTCCCAAATATTTTGACGTGCTCGGAGATTTAGTTTTTGTCGATGCAGCTGCATGATTTGCAACTGCTACACAGTCTGAATACATGTGGGAATTCCCTAACAAACAGGCAGTCCCCACAGGTATTCAGGCTGTCTAGCAGCCGCAAATCATGCAGCTGTGTCGACAAACTACGGTACCTCTCACTCTAATTATTACAACAATCTCTTGTTATATGTTCTTACAACTTCCTAACAGGGTAATGATTCCAATACTATGAGAGTCACTGTACTGCTACTTCCTCTAATACAGGCCCTAGCGGGGGTTTCTTGTTCTTCCCGCTAGGCCGCAAGTCCTCCTGACAGTCTGACAGGGCTCATTGGGCCTCCTTTGCTTGAACTGGCCCTTGCCCTGTCTGTTGTACTAGCCTAGGCCTACCTGTACTAAAAGTCAATGCTGGAAGCAATGGGCTCCCTCACGCCTCCCATTCACCACCACAGGTGTCCACTGCTGAGCAGAGTTTTCTCACAGATCTTTGGTGCATGACCAGTGGTGGATGTCTCTTGTAATTGGTGGTATGAGGGCTGGGTCTCAGCTCTTGACTGGCATTTTCTGGACTTTGGGTCTTGACCAGTGGTCTTCAGGCTGGGAACTGTGTCATCAAGGTCACCTGACCCAGTGCTTCATCTAAACTCTTTCCTCTTGAAACTCTCTCTTCTGGTCAGTTCTGCACAGTCCCGTTTGGACAGTAGATGGCAATCCTTATGTACAAATGCGCTGGGGATTCCAATCCTTTGTCACACCCTCTTACATAGTCTAATTTCCTATTTATGACATTAGGTATATGTAGTATATTTTACTAGGCATAACGGGGGTAAGCACTATACTTTATTTAGCAAAGTGAATATGTGATGCCCACGTGCCTATATTCAAAGCATATTTGGCTGCTCAGTGTACAAGCCTTGTTTGCTATAAAGGAAGAAAGCCCCATGATTTCACAGCATCCAGCCGCCACCTGAGAGGGTGCCGTACCGACCGCCACCTGAGAGTACTGGTTGTGGGAAATTAACACATTTTTCCCATTGTCATGCAACCCCCACTGTACAAGTTGCTTATTAGTAGGCCAATACCTGTATGCATTGACAGATTTTAGAAATTTGCTGCAGAAGTGCTCGACTTTGATATGTTAATCTAGATTGACACTCTTGGCATACTGGTAGTATAAGCTAGGATTGTAAAATGTTCTTATTAACTGTTTCTTGTGCTGACTCCCAGTAGGCCTCAATCAAACTGAACCACAGTTATTTCACTTTGGGAAGTAATATTTCTGTGTCATTCTACATTGATTTTCTGTTTGCCAGAATAAGTGAAATTGTTCTGTAGGTTCTTGAAAAGCAATTCTGCTCTGGGAATGGTTTCTTCTGGCTTTATCAGTAAACTCACAGCAGTGGCATTAAATCTGAGGGACAAATAATAAGCACACAGTGGCTTTTATTCAGCCGTGATCGTAGGACTTCACATATGTAAAATGTGACTTGCAGCACTCTCTTTGAAGCCTAACCACAGCCAGGGTGCTGTAATTGCAGCCTTTGATTGTGCCGACTTTACTTGTGGATTGGGCTGTGCAGCGGCATGCCTGGCTTGGCAAGACTTCAGCAAAAAAGCCCCCCAGTGAAGTCTCAGATGTGGGCAGTCCTTAGTCTGTGAGCTGCATGCCTGTGGTTTCTTAAAAAGAATCCTGATTTGACCTGTTTTTTTGTCTACACAGTAATGCCAGAGTTTCTTTCAAAGGTGCTTTTCAGATCAACCAGGGGACTAGTACTTCCCGCTGCCGGCACATAGACCACAGGTTGCTGAAGCAGACCTGAAACAAAGTGATGAAAGTCATGGTGTTTTATCGTTTTTCTCCAAATGGCTAATATTCATTGATAATAATGACTCTTACCCAATATAGGGGTCCCTGTTTCCAGAGCTTGTGCAGGGCAGGTTTTACAGACGCCTTTCTGGAAATGTTTGTCTTGGAATGTCGCTGTTTTTCATTATTGACTGACTCCGTGGAATATTTCATATATTGCATCATCGATATGTCACTCTTACTATTTCTTATTAGATTGTGGCTCTGTGGCGGAGCTTTGTCTCCTTGTCAATAATGCCGTTTGCAATTAGATCAACTCTGGCTCCACAGCATGTGCCTACCACGTTTTCAGCCTGCTGTTCTTATGGCTCAAGTGAAATATCAGATCAGTATAAAATGACTTGGATCGCACCTCGCCACTTTAATCCCAGAGCTTGTAATGATGGGTTGTGGGTCGCCCTCCCAGGGCTGTGGGGTACTCGGTACCAGGCCGGTGTCGGCGGGATGTGTCACAGCAGCGGTGACCCGGTCCGTGGCCCTGGGTGCCCAATTAATGGGGGAAATTGTATGGTAGAATGTAGTGAATGGAATAGTTTGTGACGCCACCTGTGGTGTTCGGCAAGTGAGATGTTAGGGCGACGCTGCATGCAGATCCTCTGGGGCTGGTGGTGTGCTGCAGCCAAGATGGTGAAGCTCCCCACAGGTGGAACTGTAGCCCCAGGGCAGTGTAGATGTAGGGGAAGAGGAGAGGCACAAGCGGTACCCAGATGTAGCGGTGCTGGGTGCGTTGGCGCAAGAATGAATGGAGGACACCAGGGCTTGTAGTTCCAAAGCTTTACTCACAGTCTGTAGTACACACAGGTGCCTGCCTCCGTGCAGTGTCCTCCGGGTCAGGGACTCAGTCAATCTCCAGGCAAGATGGAATGCTCCCTTCCAATGCTCTGCCAACATGTGCCTTTCTGAATGTCTCCTCTATAGCGCCTTTAAGTGTGAAGTACTCATAGTACTGAGTTACACTGAGTGCCTCCTGACAGATGTTCCCAAGAACTCTACTTGTACGGCAGACAGCTGTAGCCTGCTTCGGGGACTCCTCACTCCTGAGTCCCGGCTCTCTATCCAAGTTGCTGTTGTGCCCCAAGTCTTAGATGGGAGTAGTGCATTTATAGCCCACTACTCCACCGGTGTCTGCTGCAGAACCATTAGTGTCCGTACAACCTCGGGGACCGGGCCCCAGCCTTGCGCTTAGAACTTCTAGGCAGGGTTCTTCCTCTAACCCACGTCCTCTGTATTCCCTTTTAGTCCTACGTTCCGTACTATTCTTTCCTTCTTATGGAAGATCAGGTTTCAGTTCAATGTCTTTCTCCTTTGCTTTCCCGTGCCAGTAGACGCAGGTCACTGAGATCTGCTGCAGCACCTCCATCCCTCTCCCAGGGAACTCCTTTCCTCACTCCTCTCTGAGTGACTTCCTCCCTCACACTCGCCTCCTGACTGACTGAAATTCTAAGCATTCCCTCTCGTTTATGTATTCTCAACTCCATCTGCCTCCCAGCACATTTCTTGTTCCAAGCAGGGAGCCACCAAAGATGCTCTGCTACACTCCAAGCAGGGAGCCGCAATGTGGCTTTGCTGAAGTGGGGTGCGAGTGTTGGAGCGTGGTCAGGAGCCTTCAACTTACCTGGATGGTGGGACACCACACCTCAGGAGGAGGTGCAGTACCTCTGTGGCGACCGAGCCTCAGGGGTGCCACATACCCCCCCGTTAAACACAGCACGTCCGCGGGCTGCAAGGCAAACAAAGTTGACAACACAGGAACATACAAAATTTTTGTAGTGCTAAACAAACATTTCTTATACTAAACTTCCCAATGTGGGAGGCACTCACTCTTGAACATTGCAAACAATTCTTAATTAACTATCTAAAATCTTAAGTCAAACGTGCAATTCTCAATACAATACGTAATTCAAAGTGCTATTGTCTGTTACTCACTATCACTTCAGCATTCTTCATCAACACATTTCTTTCCATCTTTAGTGCACATTTTCTACTTTCTTTTAACTCTGAGTGACAACCGTGGTGCCTGGTTCATCACCTACATTTCCAATTCTTTATTCAAATCTCTCTTCTCTCTGTCAAAACATTCCTAATTCTATATAAAACCATTTCCTAGTTACCAATACTCTTATAAGACACATCACTATCAAATACTTCACATTTAAACTTTCAGAAATTTTCTTGTAAGCATTGGGCACCACTCCCAGCCAGGATCTCTTGCAGTGTCCTTTGATTGGAGTCATACTCCAGATGAGGTAGACCTTATCTTCGAAAAGTGTTTATGTAAAACCAAGAGAGGGCACCTAAAGATGTGCAACTATTTACAATTTCAGTTCTGGACCATTCAGTGTTCATGATCTCCATAGTTCAAGTATAAAGGCTGCCAACAAAACTGGGCAACTCTGGAAAAACCAAAACTAAAACATAATAGAAAAACAAAGCACAACTGTGCAAATAAACCCTCCTGGGTAACAAGATTTACTAATGGTTGTTGTTCCCTGCTGGGGCTTCTGGACTGGAACCGCTACCAGATGTGAGAAATGCTTTGGCAGTCCTCAGGTATTCTTCCTCCAGTGGGGTGAAACGTGCGGTGTTCTGTGGCTGTGGGACTGGTACGGCTCGAGCTTGGCACATGGGGGCAATGGGTGGTCTCTGCCTGTAGGTCTCTATGAATTCCTCCGGGACTCGCCTAATGTTCAAAGCGTACCAGCCTCTCAGACCTTCGTGTCTGGTGAAGGTCACGTGATCTCCTGGGCTCAGGTTCCTGGCAGGGTGCCCTTTTCTCAAATGAGGTTCCACATCTCTCCAGTTGAAAAACAGGTCGGAGATTCGGCTAGGGTCATGGATTAAGCCGAACCCCCTCTCCTGATTCACATTCAGGACATGGCCCCAACCTGCTGCATCTCTGGGACCGTAGTGACTGGCTCTGACCTGCTCCTTCTGGTCCAAATCTGGACCTAGTACCGCTAGCCAGCGCCGCTCCCTCTCCCGGTGTTCAGCTGCCAGTTGCCGGATGGTAGCTTGACAACTAGCCCAGTTCTCATCATCCTCCCATTCCTCCCGGGACCGATCCAGGCTGGTTTTGTACCGCAGCACCACTGTCAGGGGTTCCGGTGTTTCTCCCGGGGGCAGGTATCCCGGTCCCAGACCAGATCTAGCATGACCTGGCCAGTCGCTGCGACCGTGGTACACCCCAGGGCCTTCCCAGGTATAGGGGCATCAGACGTACCTGGGGCCTCCTGGCGGTGTGGTCTCTGCTCCGGTGCAGGCGTAGTGGCGGTGGGCGCTGCACGGTGGGACACCGGGGACGGCGGTGGAACTAACGGCGGCTCCGGGTCCGCAGGGGTCTCTGATGGGACCTGCGCAGCCGCGTCAGGTCCGGGCTGGAGCTCCTCTTCCTCCGCTTTGGCTCCCGGGGCCTCATACAATTCCTCCTGAGGCGGCAGCGAAGGGGTTCCGGATGCTGCCGGTGGTGTAATGGCGGCGGCAGGCTCCACGGAATCTGCCTGGGGAAGCTCCGGTGCAGCAGCGGCGGCGGGTACCGGTGTCGCGGGTACCGCAGGTGTAGGCCTCTCCTGGGCGCGCTGCAGATTCAATGTGCATAGCGCTTCCTGCCTCAGTTGCAGGCGGCGCGTTAGCTGGGCAATTTCGTCCTCCAGCTGCTGGCGGTTCATCTCAGATACTGGGTTGGAGCCTTCAGCCATGGCGCCAGGGAGATTCAGCATAACCTCCTTGCGCTCCGCAGGCCTCCTCCGGTCTCTCTCCAAGATGGCATTCTTCCTGTCTCGGCTCTTTTCACGCCACTGGCTTCTGCCCCTCCTTCTTGGGGCGGCGTCTTCTTCCAGCGCCTCCTTACCAAGCCAGTATACGAACCCCTCGGGGGGGTGGGTCATGTTGCTGTCACATAGTAATTCAGGCAGGGGAGGCCCAAGACTGTTCGCGGTCTTTTCCTAGGATCTCCCATATCATCACGCCCTTCTTCTCCGCACCAGCGGCCATTTTTAATGTTCATTTTACAGTCTATTAAATTGGGTCTTCTGCACATTCTCAAAAGTTTTAAGTCCAACAAATCCTAGGCACACAGAATCCGATGGCATCAGGTCTCGTCATCCTGTTCGTGACGCCAAGTTGGGTCGCCCTCCGAGGGCTGTGGGGTACTCGGTACCGGGCCAGTGTCAGCGGGATGTGTCACAGCAGCGGTAACCCGGTCCATGGCCCTGGGCGCCCAATTAATGGGGGAAATTGAATGGTGGAATGTAGTGAATGGAATAGTTTGTGAAGCCACCTGTGGTGTTCGGCAAGTGAGATGTTAGAGCGACGCTGCATGCAGATCCTCTGGGGCTGGTGGTGAGTTGCAGCTAAGATGGTGAAGCTCCCCACAGGTGGAGCTGTAGCCCCAGGGCAGTGTAGATGTAGGGGAAGAGGAGAGGCACAAGCGGCGTAGAAGCTGGTACCCAGATGTAGCGGTGCTGGGTGCGTTGGTGCAAGAATGAATGGAGGGCACCAGGGCTTGTAATTCCAAAGCTTTACTCACAGTTTGTAGTACACACAGGTGCCTGCCTCCGTGCTGTGTCCTCCGGGTCAGGGACTCAAGTCAACCTCCAGGCAAGATGGAATGCTCCCTTCCAACGCTCCGCCAACATGTGCCTTTCTGAACGTCTCCTCTATAGCGCCTTTAAGTGTGAAGTACTCATAGTACTGAGTTACACTGGAGTACCTCCGGACAGATGTTCCCAAGAACTCTACTTGTATGGCAGACAGCTGTAGCCTGCTTCGGGGACTCCTCACTCCTGAGTCTCGGCTCTCTATCCAAGTGGCTGTTGTGCCCCAAGTCTTAGATGGGAGTAGTGCATTTACAGCCCACTACTCCACCGGTGTCTGCTGCAGAACCATTAGTGTCCATACAACCTCGGGGACCGGGCCCCGGCCTTGCGCTTAGAACTTCCAGGCAGGGTTCTTCCTCTAACCCACGTCCTCTGTGTTCCCTTTTACTCCTACGTTCCGTACTATTCTTTCCTCCTTATGGAAGATCAGGTTTCAGTTCAATGTCTTTCTCCTTCTTTCCTTTCCCGTGCCAGCAGACCCAGGTCACTGAGGTCTGCTGCAGCTCCTCCATGCCTCTCCCAGGGATCTCCTTTCCTCACTCCTCTCTGAGTGACATTCCTCCCTCACACTCGCCTCCTGACTGACTGACTGAAATTCTAAACATTCCCGCTCTTTTATGTATTCTCAACTCCACCCGCCTCCCAGCACGTTTCGTGTTCCAAGCAGGGAGCCACCAAAGGTGCTCTGCTACACTCCAAGCAAGGAGTCGCAATATGGCTTTGCTGAACTACTCTGTTGTGTGGGGTGCGAGTGTTGGAGCGTGGTCAGGAGCCTCCAACTTACCTGGATGGTGGGGCACCACACCTCAGGAGGAGGTGCAGTACCTCTGTGGCGACTGAGCCTCAGGGGCGCCACAGTTGCAAAAATGCAGATTTATTTTAACTTATATACCACAATCATATTTCTGCAGCTCTTTACAAACCTTATAAATAATCACTGCCGCACAATATAAATTCCCTATAGGTACATTTATGGAGTATGGAAGAAACCACGAAGGAAACTCATGCAAAAAACGGGGAGAACATACAAACTCCTTGTAGAGGTGTCCTTGTTGAGTTTGAACCCAAGATCTCAGTACTACAAAGCTACTGTGCTAACCAATGAGCCACCGTACTGGTCATAAATGCATATCCTTAAAAGGGTTGTCTGGTCTGAAATGAAAAGGTTGCTGTCGCACAGTGACTGTAGACTTTTGAATCCCCCTCTCCCTGGCTCACACACTGTGCGCTGCGAGGATTCGCCGCTTTCCGAGTCGGGAATGGTGGTGATGTAACAACATTAACATTAAAAAGATAATTTTATCTAATCTGTTGAATTTTTAAAATGCTAGTTTTGAGAAAACTGTCAAGATGATTAGGCATAGACTTTTAAAGTAAATGCATCAGCCTCATCAGATCGGATGCTAGAAATCTATTTACTCATGCAGTTGGGTTATGAAATCTGATGACAGATCCGCTTTAACAAGTTTTACCTCCCGTATCCCGCTTTCCATAATTAGGGTCATGTTTTTATATACAAAGGTACATGCCCATATTATAAAAGATGAACATTTTATTCCAGAAGCCAATATTAACACAACTCTAAGACCTTTATAAAGCTAAACTGAAGTCACACAGACAAAATGTTCTGAGTACAGATGCTGAGGTTACAACTCCACCCTTTAAATATGCAAAGAACCAAATCAAAGAGGTCAGCAGGTTCAATCCCATGGAAAGCAACACTCTCCTTGATGACTAGTAATCCTCTGTTCGCATGGTTGGGCAGATTCCGGAGTTTCTCTTAACCTCATTGCGGCTTTAACCTCTCCAGGATTCTGAGGCTTCATCAGAGATACTTAGCTTGTGTATCTTCATTATTAAAGACCTAACTTACTAAACAATCTTGTAAAGGGAACCTGTCACAGCCAGAGACATTATTTACCTGCAGACATCAGGGTAATCTGTGACTAAATACTGTATAAATCCTGTTTGGCCGGCTTACTAGAAGCGCAGCTATAGGGAGATAATGAAGTTACAGTCACCACTCACTACACAGTGAGGGCACTGTAATTGGTCATCAGCACACGCACGCTGCATGTCAATCAAAATGCAGATGGCGTCAACCTCCTATTCACCGAGGGCCACATCAGCATTCTGGTTGCCTTCAAAGGGCCACTTGTAATTGTAAGGGCTCATACAGGCGCCCGTGTAACATGGTACGAACATGGACTTTGATTCACAGACTGGCTGTGGGCTATAAGAGTGCTATCCCTGGGTAGTAGGGCTAACAGTTCTGATCCTGGGCAGTAGAGCTAGAAGAGAGCTGTCCCTGGCTTGTAGGGCTAAGAGAGCTGTCCCTGGGTAGTAGAGCTAGAAGAGCTGTCCCTGGGGAGTAGGGCTAAGAGAGCTGTTCCTGTTTAGTAGAGCTATAAGAGAGCTGTTCCTGGGTAGTAGAGCTATAATAGAGCTGTTCCTGGTCGTAAAGCCATAAGAGCTGTCCCTGGGGTGTAGAGCTATAAGAGCTGTCCCTGGGTAGTAGGGCTAAGAGAACTGTCCCAGGGTAGTACGGCTAAGAGAGCTGTCCCTGGGAAGTAGGGCTAAGAGAGCTGTCCCTGGGAAGTGGGGCTAAGAGAGCTGTCCCTGGGTAGTAGGGCTAAGAGAGCTGTCCCTGGGTAGTAGAGCTATAATAGAGCTGTTCCTGGTAGTAGAGCCATAAGAGCTGTCTCTGGGGAGTAGGGCTAAGAGAGCTGTCCCTGGGTAGTAGTGCTAAAGAGCTGTCCCTGGGTAGTAGGGCTATGAGAGCTGTCCCTGGGTAGTAGGGCTAAGAGAGCTGTCCCTGGGTAGTAGAGCTATAAGAGAGCTGTCCACAGTTATTACCACATAAAGTGACAGTGGTAAAAATTGGCTTGGTCTCTAAGGGGTTAAAACAGTAGGTAATCCTTTCCCATTAATTTATTTCTACTGATTGCACTTTGGATGTTTTATGCCAGAATGTCAAACATTTTCCTAATAAGTCACCCCTCATTCCAGTAAAGTCATTGTCAGAAAAGTCTTTCTGACAGATAATGACAGTCTCCAGGGGCCAAGACCCAGGTGTGGATGTCCCAGTCCCAATAAGGGATTTCCTTGATGCCATCAGCATATAACAAACAGTTGTTGACTTCAGTGTGGTGTTATAGAGATCAATACATTCCTGTATACCGCTCAAGGACTACGTTAGCACATACCATTAGTGAACCTACAAAAGCTACTCCTGCACCTTAGTTCAGGAAAACAATCGCTCTGTGAAATATTTCCACTCAAAAAAATACAGAACAAAAATAGCTGTAAATAACGAAAATAAAGGACAGCTTCCATCTCCAGCCTAATAAGCTGGAAATATAGGTGCTGCCCGTGCTAAAAAGAAAACATTGTTGATTGCACTGTGAACATAACAAAAACACAGCTGAGCCCTAAAATGGTCATCTTGTAATCCTAATAATTCAGAAAACGGCAATATCAATTTTTTTTTTTTTTTTTAAAGCCTAATATCTACATAAAACGTATAATCCGTGAACACAATGCCCCTGTTCATATGGTGAATGATATAGTTGTTCTAACCATCATCATGGGGAAGAATGGTCCTACGGGCATAGTCTGTTCATAGCAGAGGGATTGTTGGAAGACTTGCTCCAGGCAGATTTATGACCCACATATGATTAAAATCAATTACTGTAAAGCTACAATTCATGAGATGAGTGGATTGATCCGCGAAAATTCCAGTTGAATTTTTGAAATTTGTGATGTCATGCGAATTGTACCAGTTTTAGATTCAATTTGCCGTTCACAAAAAAAACTTTCCCGGCACCATTTTTTTTACACTTCTGAAGCATAGGAGAGCCGATTAATGTCATTTTTCATGGCCACAGGGGCTTTCCCTATAATGCCCTACAGCAAGCGGATTATCCTATACCTCTCTTGCTTGCTCTCGCTCTTTTGCTTTTTTTTAGGGGATGTTCCGAACTCCCAATTTAGTATAATGAGGTGAAAAAAGGATCAGGCATGTTGGATTTTAATATGCCCCATCCATTGTTCTCATTCTTTGAGCAGGGGGTTGGACCAGATGACCTAGGAGGTCCTTTTCAACTCTACCATTCTATGAGATGGATGACAGTAGTTTTTCCCTCTCCACATTGAGAACACATGTACACTCAGCTGAGGGGTATACAGTGCCTTGCGAAAGTATTCGGTTCCCTGGAACTTGTCAACCTTTTCCCACATATCATGCTTCAAACATAAAGATACCAAATGTAAATTTTTGGTGAAGAATCAACAACAAGTGGAAAACAATTGTGATGTTGAACGAAATGTATTGGTTATTTTAAATTTTTGTGGAAATTCAAAAACTGAAAAGTGGTGCGTGCAATATTATTCGCCCCCTTTACTTTTAGTGCAGCAAACTCACTCCAGAAGTTCATTGTGGATCTCTGAATGATCCAATGTTGTCCTAAATGACTAATGATGATAAATATAATCCACCTGTGTGTAATCAAGACTCTGTATAAATGCACCTGCTCTGTGATAGTCTCAGGGTTTTGTTTGAAGCACAGAGAACATCATGAAGACCAAGGAACTGTTGTGGAGAAGTTTTAAAGCCGGATTTGGATACAAAATGATTTCCAAAACTTTAAACATCCCAAGAAGTACTGTGCAAGCGATCATATTGAAATGGAAGGAGTATCATACCACTGCAAATCTACCAAGACCCGGCCGTCCCTCTAAACTTTCATCTCAAACAAGGTGAAGACTGATCAGAGATGCAGCCAAGAGGCCCATGATCACTCTGGATGAACTGCAGAGATCTACAGCTGAGGTGGGACAGTCTGTCCATAGGACAACAATCAGTCGTACACTGCACAAATCTGGCCTTTATGGAAGAGTGACAAGAAGAAAGCCATTTCTCCAAGATATCCATAAAAAATGTTGTTTTAAGTTTGCAACAAGCTACCTGGGGGAGACACACCAAACATGTGGAAGAAAGTGCTCTGGTCAAATGAAACCAAATTCGAACTTTTTGGCAACCATGCCAAACAATATGTTTGGCGTAAAGGCAACACAGTTCATCACCCTGAACACACCATCCCCACTATCAAACATGGTGGTGGCAGCATCATGGTTTGGGCATGCTTTTGTTCAGCAGGGACAGGGAAGATGGTTAAAATTGATTTGAAGATGGAGGAAGCCAAATACTGGACCATTCTTGAAGAAAACCTGTTGGAGTCTGCAAAAGACCTGAGACTGGGACGGAGATTTGTCTTCCAACAAGACAATGATCCCAAACATAAAGCAAAATCTACAATGGAATGGTTCACAAATAAACGTATCCAGGTGTTAGAATGGCTAAGTCAAAGTCCAGACCTGAATCCAATCGAGAATCTGTGGAAAGAGCTGAAAACTGCTGTTCACAAATTATCTCCATCAAACCTCACTGAACTCGAGCTGTTTGCCAAGGAAGAATGGGCAAGAATTTCAGTCTCTCAATGTAAAAAACTCAGAGACACACCCCAAGCGACTTGCAGCTGTAATCGCAGCAAAAGGTGGTGCAACAAAGTAGTAAGTTAAAGGGGTCGAATAATATTGCACGCCCTACTTTTCTGTTTTTGAATTTCCACAAAAATTTAAAATAACCAATAAATTTCGTTCAACTACACAATTGTGTTCCACTTGTTGTTGATTTTTCACCAAAAATTTACATTTGGTATCTTTATGTTTGAAGCATGATATGTGGGAAAAGGTTGAAAAGTTCCATGGGGCCGAATACTTTCGCAAGCCACTGTAACAGCCAGAATCAATTGTACAGAAAAAATAATTTTTTCCTTTGCATCTTCAAATGCAATTAGTGAAATAAACGTCAATGCTGCCTCTACACTTAGTCTTATCCAGGCCACATTTGTGACTGGTAATGATGCCGATCATCTACTCTGAATTGTCCATTTTTTACACTTTCATTCCCGAGTCCAAGGCAATGCTATCACTGGGTCTTTTAATTCCATCAGATTTCACGGCCCCTCTCTCGTTGCCGAGGTCTGGAGCAGATCTGCCATAGTTATTATAACCTCCTGACTTCAAAGGCAGCGTAGGGAAGAAATGGCCTAAACACAGCAGAGCTGTATGGCTCCCAGTGTAGCAGACATTCCTGGCTCCTAATCTGCTGCAGCTCTGAATCGCAGCTCTTGTATCAGGCTGCTGTGAACCGAGGGCCCTGGCGCCTCCGGGACATTCCTCAACAGGAAGCCCAATGTTTTAATGTTGGGCTGGGAGGAAAACCTTCCCAGGAAGAGCAACCTGGACCAAACCCTTTGAACGTCTGGGATGAAAAGACTAAAAAGTAAATAAAATCTGTGGGGTGCTCTTGTGTTTCTGCACAGTCCTCTCGGAGAGTTAACTCTTCTAGCAGATGACAAGTCAAGTCTCCTTTTGCCTGTGTAGAAATTGGGCTGTTAGATATTTTCTAAATAAATGGCACTGTCACGTATTTTTTGATTCACACATTGAATCTCATCACATTAAGTGGAATCGGTCACCAGGTTTTTGCCTCCTAATCTGAGAGCAGCATAATGTAGAGACAGAGATCCTGATTCCAGCGATGTGTCACTTACTGGGCAGCTTGCTTCAGTTGTGATAAAGTCACTGTTTTATCTGCTGCAGATCTAAAACTACAGCAGGTGGCACAGTAAGTTATACATGGCTGGAATCAGGGTCTCTGTCCCTACATCATGCTGATCTCAGATGGAGTATTAAAAACCTGCTAACAGATTCCCTTTAATTCTCGTGTACACATTGTAATCGCCAGTAATAGATTAGGTCTATATATTGAATCTTAGGTTGACACAGAGATACATGTAGTAAGCGCTCCCTCATGTCTCTTCATGTACTTTGTTTTTGTCTTGCATTTTCCCATGACTACATCTAGAATCAGTAGACTGTTTTCCCATGTTAAAAAGCGTAAGATACAATTCACTAAATATATGCTGTGGTTAACCACCCAAATTGATGGTTCTATTTTTTTGTGCCATTTATTTTTGTGATTTATCCAACAAATTAAAGTGCAGAGATAACTGCCATTCATTGATATGTCCTAGGTCCAATAAAATGGTTCATCATGTGTGAAAGGGAATGTGTCAGCAGGATTTCACACCAAACTATCTAGATGTGCATGAAGTCCTTTCAAAAACAACCCAGCAATACCTTTACATAGTTAGTCTGTTACTGAGAAATCAGCATTTGGACTGCCACGCAATTGAGGATGTAGATCTGAAGCATCCGTCACTCCAGCTCTTTTCCCCTCCCATTGCCACCTCCTCCTGCTTGACTGAAAAGGATCCTTTGTCTTTAGTTACACAGCATAAAGGCTGTCAGTCAAGCAGGAGGAGGCAGCAATGGGCGGGGAACAGAGCTGGAGTGACTGAGGCTTCAATCTACAGCCTCATTTAGACATCAATTCAAAAGCTAATTTCTCAATAATGGAGGAATGGATTGGCCATGTAAAGGTACCGCTGGACTGGTTTTTGAAAGAGCAACATGCACATATAGTTTGGGGTGTTAAATCCTGCTGACACATTCTGTAACTGTTGTTTCAGGAGAACTTTCCTTTCTCTGCCTCTAGCTCCTCCCCCCTTTTGCATAGAACATTATGAGCACCAGTTGTCATTTCCTGTCTAAGTAATGAGAAAGACTGTGTACATTTTTTACTTGTGACATGAGTGAGACATCAATCCAGAATTAAAAAGAAGCTGATTTCTGTAAAAAGATATATATTACAAAAATTTCTAACATCCATGTGGACTATTGATTTATGGGGGGGGGATTAAAACAACGGATATATATATATAATTTTTTTTTTTTTTTTTTTTAACAATGATCAAGTTTCACTGCATTGTATATTAGGGACACTGTGAATCATGCAGGCATGAAGAAGTGTAAAATTGCTCAACGACCTTTGCTCATTGTGAATTACCATGCACTTATCTATATTTTCCATATATTGCAGGGGGGAAAAAGAATTCTTTCTCAGCGTGTAAAGCAAAGGCAGCAACAGCAGGAGAACTCCTGGAGATGGAAGCTTGTTAAACTCCCCAACTTCTCCATTAACAGCATCACCAAGGAGTCCATTAATGACATTGATATGCCACTGCTAGAGACACTCTACCGTATAGACAATCACTGCCTGGAGTTTGGCACCGCTAGTACTGGGGGCCTTCATGTACCACAGCTAGATCCCCGAGGATGGAAGACTACAAGAATCATCGGGATACTTCATTGTCCATCACATTCACACTTCCTACCTGCAGTGTACGCTGCGTACATGAAGTTCCTGATGTAACCCAGCCACCGACCAAACAGAGCGCTGACATTGGACATAGACCATGGACAAGACAAACCTCTTTAATTTAAGAATGGAGCAAAAGAATCAATTTTTTTTTCTTTTTTTTTTTTTTTTATCATTGTAATGTTTATCTCCATAAAACTTGAATGCTTTTATATATCAGATTTAGGATTGATTGATGTATATTTTATTAGTCAGGGTATAAACTAAACCCCTATCCCCTGCCACAAAGAAATTTTTTTTTTTTTCCTGCACGAAAATGTCTTTTTTTTTTTCTTTACTTTGGGATGGATAGGCAGCCATCGATGCGTTTATTGTGAAAAGGGTCGTATGGAAATATAATGTATTAAAGATATATAGAGAAGAGTTGTTTTTGGGGAGACGAGATATGACATTGATGTCGAAGTTATATATTGGTAAGAAAATAATGTTCTTTTTAAAAATTTCCTTTTTGAATATATGGAAATTGGGGGCACTCGAACATGGTGATTTGTGGAAAATTCTGCATAGATTAAGAAGACGTTTAGTAGCCCCAGCTAATTGCTAGTGCAGCTTCCAACATACAGTAGGTTATCTAGGTTATCTAGTAGGTTATCTATGGTATATCTATGTGTTAAGCACAGTGCCAGAAGAATAAGGCTTTGTTCACACTTGTCATGGCATCCATGTATAGGCTGGTCTTCAAACAGATGCTGGTCAATTCTAACTGATGAATTATGAATTAAAAGTGGTATTATTGGTGTCAGAATATCCCATAATGGAAGCTAACAAGTGAGAATGGGCCCAAAGCCACTGATCTAATGTAGCCAGCGTTTGGCTAAGGAACAATAATTACATGTCTCGCCCAGATGGCATCCCAACGGTTGCCCGATCCTCCTATACGCTCATGGCTGGCACTCAATGTCCCTGTACATTGCCATTGTGCTACCTTTCTTATATGTTGTGCAGAAGGTGACAATATTATCAGGGTCACCTAATGACAGACCAGGTTTTCGGAAGCCTCCCCTCAATATGCCCTGATTTTTCACAAATAACCATGACCTCTGTCTTTCATCTGTTTGTATTATGTCAAACACATCTATTTAATATGTAATTCATCTTATAGGAAGACGTGCAGAGTCTTATATTTGGCCCCTTCGGAGAACCATGCCATAAGTCACTATGAAAGGGTGATGCAGTTTTGTGTATTACTCCTCTATCCTTTATATGATAAAAAGAGCCCAGCACTTGGATTCATTGTTATAATGTAAATTGTTCTGTATCGTATTTGTATTATTTTCTTCTGCTAACCTATAGTGGGATTTGATGCCAGTTGTAAAAAAAAAAAAAAAAAAAGGAAAAAAAAGAATTTTGATGTGTCCCTTTATTGATGGCAAATTATAGGCTTTGCAGAAAGAAAATTGTCAAGTCAACTTTTTTTTGGTCATTCCAATTTGAGCATATGTTTTTTAAAAAATAAAAGCTTTGTAATAAAACAGAAAAAATACTATACTATTTGTTGCTAAGGAAATCCATGGTGTGGCCTTTTTATTAATGGGGTCTATTTTATTGTCTTTTTTAAGCTTATTTAGTCTTGGGGTTTCTCAGGCACTTGCAGCAAACCTGCCATTTACCTTAATACTGAAGTAAAGGCATGGACTTGGTACCCTCATCTCCACAAGTCAAAAATGCTGTGGCTGCAAGTACGAGTCTACCGTGTCCAAAAAGTCTCCTGTAACTGCCATACATGCTTTTTAAGCTCCACTTCATCTGCATTCTGCCAGCACCAATGTCGGAGTCCGGTGTCGAGAACCCATCAGTAATATTGATTTTGAGCACCTTTTCTACAACTACATGCAAATTTTACCTAACCCTTGTTTGCATTTCTGGCCAGCACATTCTTCATACAAGGAAAGAAGGCTGTGTTTTGCATACAGCCACATCTCCACTGAAGTATATGGAGGGTGCTGTGGGGTGGGTTTGCTGGACCCCCATACTTCTGATATGTAAGAATCCCCAAGGTGGCCTTTATGGCTATTTCGTTAATACCTACCTGTCTGTGCAAGATGCCAAACACTGCTCGTGTAGCGGGGTCTCACTGGAGGGAGAACTCGCCTATTCCCCTTTGGGTCAGGCTAGCACTAGAAGTGTTAGAATTAATGATGAGTGAGTGTGCTCGTTACTTGATCAAGTGTCACGGGTGCTCGAGCGCCATGCTCAAGTCCCTGCCCCACATGTTTCAAAGTGGTTAGAGAATAAACATTTGAAGATTGGTTGACATAGATGGTTATTATGCCATTGCCATGTTGTCTACTGGCATTACTATGATTGGCCAGCCACATCGCATCATCGGGTATTACATAAGACCCATTGACATATATGGCTCTGCACTCTCTTCTCTGGAAGCAGTGTAGGGAGCGTTGATCTAGGAGAAAGAGTTTGGATTAGAGCAGGCATATGCAGTGTTTAATTACTATTGCAGTACTTGTATACCGCTTCTGTTCTTTTCAGGGTTATATACTGTTCTTTCCCTAGTAAAACCACTGCATTCAGTGTAGGAATAGTTTTAGATTAGAGACATATAGGCAAGGTTTATTGCCTTACAGTCATGCTATAAGTATACTGCTGCTGCAACCTAATAACAAAAGTCCTTTGCAGGGCTCCATATTTTCTTTTCTCTATTAATACCAGAAAGATTTCAAGCATACATTAGCTACCTCATTTAAAATGCCTCAGGCGTGCAGTAGGGGACTGGGAAGTGGATGTGTTGCTGATGGTGCACGCAGAGGTCGAGGCTGTGGGCCCAGTCTTCTCATGTCACCCACACATCACATACCCAGATAAGGTCTTCTGTAGTTATAGTCGACAAGGAAATGTGGAAATATGGTGAGAGATGGCCCCGCTATTAGTAAGGGGTGGAGGAATGGGTTTTTGTTTTGTTTTTTTCATTTTAATTTTGCCTTATATAGAAGTAATTTTACACGAAAAAATGTTAGGAAACATTCTTTCCTGTAAAATCCATTTTATGCTTGTTTTTTTATGTTTTATTGTCTGTCCATAAAATTGGAGTAAAACTCTGATAACATTGTTCCCAGAAGCAATCTGAGAGTCAGAGATGCATCCTAGCGTTTTCCCTATGTTGTTCCCCTTCTATATGAGCACTGTTTGCATCCATTTCAGTGATTGTCCTGCCTCCCCAGCCCTCCTGTTAATGTCTTTTAGAAAAATGCTTGTTTGTTTCCCATTGACTTCCATTTCACTTGGTACTCGAGTCGAGCCCGTCAGAGCTGCTTTATGCGAGTATTGAGCACTCGAGCATTTTAGTGCTCTACATCACTAGGTGAGACCTTCCTTGAGGACTGCAGGAGTAGCGAGAAAGCTCTTCCACCATTTTCTGTAATTTCGTGATGATAGACATTATAATTGATCTCAGTTAGTGGATAGTAAGTTTAACAGAAAGGAGACCTCACTTTGGAGCACTGTCCTTACGAAGGTATTTTATATACTTTTCTATAACTGTGATATAATCCAGAATATTTGATAATATCAGTTGCCATTGAAGCCACATGCAGTACTTTGTTCCTTAATAAAGTATGCTGTGATTAGGACAAAGTTTATTATGGTGGAGTATTGAGAAGGAAAGCTATGACTATACCAATTTGAATGATGTATTTTTATTGTGAAGCAAATAACAAATAGGACAAAATAACTGAAAGCTTGAGTGTGCATAACTATTCACTCCCCTAAAGTCAGTACTTTTATAGAGCCTCCTTTTGCTGCAATTACAGCTGCAAGTCACTGAATAAGTTTCTATGACCTTTCCACATCTTGCCATTGGGATTTTTGCCCATTCCTCAAGGCAAAACTGCTCCAGCTCCTTCAATTTAAATGGTTTCCTCTGGTAAACAGCAATCTAAAAGCCTGACCACAGATTTGCAATTGGAATTCTCAATAGGATTAAGGTCTGGGCTTTTCTCCTTAAACCAGTCGAGTGTTGCTTTCTCAATATGTTCATTGTCTTGTTGGAAGGTGAACCTCCTTTCCGGTCTCAAATCACTAAAATGACTCATATCATTTTCTCGGTCCTTGCTGCCAAAAAACATGCTCACAGCATGATGCTGCCACCACCATGTTTCACTGTGGGGATGGTGTTCTTAGGGTGAAGAGCTGTATTGGTTTGGTGCCAGACATAGTGTTTACCTTGGTGGCTAAAAAGTTCGTTTGGTCTCATCTGATCACATCACCTTCCATACATTTGGGGAGTCTCCCACATGTCTTTTGCCAAACAAAAAAATGAACCTTATAATTTTTGTGTGCAAGGAAAGGCTTTTCCTTCCACACAAAATTTTGTGACACAACAGCGATCTCGCTACATGTGACCGCCCCCCGCTGGATATCGCTGATCGTGCTTGAATGTACATTTTTTCATCATCTGTGTCCTGCTGGCCAGCGCGCATCGCTGTGTTTGACCCGACCAGCGACCTCGTTGGCGACACAGAACTCAGGGACGCATGCTGGAATCTTTAGAAAAGCTGCTGTGTGACAAGGAACCAACGACTGCCGAGGATCGCTAGATGGTTGCTGCGTCGCTGACGAGATCTGCCTGTTTGGCAGCTTACTGGCGACCATTTAGCGATCCTTACCAGGTCGTATCGTTGTTGGGATTGCTGGTGCGTCGCTAAATGAAACGGGACCCTTAGATTAATGTCCTCCTTGCCCAGGCTGAGCGTTCTGGTGGGCTGTCCTCTCTTGGCAGGTTTGTTGGGGTACAATGTTCTTTCCATTTGATAATGGATTTGATGGTGCTCCAGGGGATCATCAGAGATTGGGATTTTTTTTACAACCCAACCCCGACTTCTGAGATCTCCTTGGTCTTCCTGGTGTTGTTTGGTTAGTGGTGCCTCTTGTTAATGGAGGGGCAGCCTCTGTGGCCTTTCAGAAAAGGTGTAAAGGTGTGTATACACTAACAGACCATGTGACATTTAGATTACACACAGGTGGACTTCCTTTCACTAAGCATGTGACTTATGAAGGTAATCACTTGCACCAGATTTTTTTTAGGGATTGGGTGGGCTTCATAGCAAAAGGGGTGAAAACATATGCGCATGACAATTTTTAGTTATTTGAACCCATGAGGCTATGTGCACACGTTGCTTTTTTTTTAGTATTTTTGCATCCCATGCAATCCTATGGGATTCCGCATTGCTGTGCTAATGCTGCAGATTTTTCCGCTGCGGAATCGCATAGCAGAAAAATATGCAGCATATTCATTCTTTGTGCGGACGGCGATTCCGCACCCATAGGATTGCATTGAAATGCTCACTTTATGCATGTGGCTATGCCCACCATGCGTGAAGTGAGCGCTTCATGTGCGGATGGTACTCAGGGTCTGGAGGAGAGGAGACTGTCCTCCATGCCCTGGGTACCATAATCCTGTAAAAAGTAGAATTAAAATAAAAAATCTGGATATACTTGCCCTCTGATGGCCCCAGGAGTCCTTCCTGCCTCTCACCACGCTGCCAGCATCTTCCGGTCCCAGTGCTGCTTTGCGTGTATGACCTGAGATGACATCGTGCTCTCGCGAGCATGATGACACAAAGGTCCTTTGCGCAAAGCATCACTGGAACCGGAAGATGCCGGAAGATGCCGGGAGCGCCTCTGAGATCATCGGGGGCTGTCAGAAGGTGAGAATAACAATATTTTTTATTTTTAACATACTGTATCTTTTACTCTTGATGCTGCATAGGCAGCATCAATAGTAAAAAGTTGGTTACATAGGTTGTAATGTAACAAAGTAGGTTAAAAAAAGAAAAAAAAAAAAAAAAAAAGAGCCAAGGGAGGTCAATACTTTTCAAGATACTGTATTGCAACACACTGGTTTTGCACTATATAGAACAATTGCAGATTCAAGTCCACTATGAGACTAAAATCATTAAGTAAAGAAATGAAATGTTTAATAAATGTAAAATAAAAATTTAAATCCTCCCTGTTTTCTTGCCTTAAAAATAAATATAAGCAAGCATAAGGATATTTGGTATCATCTGTGAAAGTCGGCTCTATTAAAATATAAAATTATATAAAATAATATAAAATTAGTTAACCTATTCCACAAACCTGTAATGAAAGAAAAAAAACATCAAAAAAGTGGCTTTTTATTCACTACAGCTTCAGAATATAAAACAACAAAAAGGTACTATGTACCCCAAATAAAAGAAATCTATAGAATTCCAGCTTTATCCATTGTGGTTCATTCCTTATTGCAAAAAACAAGCCCTCATATGGCTATGACGTTGGAAAAATCTAAAAGTTATGGCTCTGGGGAAATAATGAAAATTAAATGGTGGTTGTATGGGATTAAATAATAGGTTATTTTCTGCGTGGTGATTCTTCAGAGCAGAACTCTATAACTCCAAAACTAATCCCTTTTCTAATTGCTTTATTCATTATGTGAGGTTACTGGCACTACAGTAAGATTCCTCAATCCAAAAAGGTAGAAGATTCCTTACAAGAAGGTATATAATACTTATTACCACTTTTTTTTGCCAAAATAGTGAATTGAGATCCCGAGTAGACAGGATAACACCTAATTGTGTACCCTGGCATGAAATGCTGGGAAGACTAAACATTTCAGATGAATGTCATCCTTTGCTGGACATCCATACAATGCACAAAGACATGGAGCCCAGCCCTTGGCTACAGACTGTAGAATATGATTGTCCTGTGGTCAGGAAAACTGGCAGTGATGGCCTCTGCCAACTCATTGACTGTCAAATGGTATCCGCAGTAATATGATGAATAAGACCAGGGAAGTGGGATAGAAAAGCTGCAAGCCACACAAGATCCAAAACAAGCAGAGCATACTGACTGGAAATAGTGTTTTTCTTATATACTTGGCCCGAAAATGGCTGACCAAGTAAGAAAAGTATGCTCCACCTAAAACAAACAGCTTCTTCAGTGCTAAATATAGACCCTCACCGAAAATGTATGATACACTCACGTGTTACTTAGTGGCAGTCCAGAATACACCGCTAAGTGATAAATGGAAATCTAATCTGACATTTATATTATGCCAACAGGTCCACTACGGTTTTACCCCATTAAAATAAAAAACACTTCTACTCTCCTCCCATGCCGGCACCATTCCAGTTGTGTCGACATTTTCTTTCCTGGGACTCATGTCAGGTTGTTATGTCACATCAGCCCTGCGCTAAGTAAGCGCTGGAGTCCCCTCTTTCTTTCAGACATATAATCAATAGGAAGTGAGCAGCCAGCCACAGCTCCCACTTCCTGTGGAATAATTATACGTCAAAGGAGAGGAAAGCAACTCCAGCACTGATTGGGCACAAAGCTCACGTGACGTAGCAACGTCTGTTTAGACTTAGCTGGTTAGAATGTATAGGGAGTCCCTACGTCATTCTTCTGGGCTGCCCCGAAAAATTTACCAGGAAAGGCTAAGCAAACAGCTGTGAGCTGTTATTAATCGCCTGGTAACCTTTTGGGATATTTTACCAGATTATTAACATCATTCCCCAGCCATGAGCTTTCCCTCTGCTGGTTATGAAAAGCCCAGGCCATTTTTTTTTAAATTATGAGAGCTGTACCGCTTCTTCCTAGGCACCGGTACGTATCTCATGGGCTGCACACAGACAGCAAATAAACACACGAATGCCACATACATACGGACCACAGATCTCACCAGTACTATTTTTTATGTACAGGAATTACCAGGATGTGTGAATGATGTCTTAAAGATGTTTGTTTTGTTTTTTTTCAAAATAAAGTTTTTTCATTGCCATATTTTAAGAGCTATAATTTTTCCATATTTCTGCCCATAGAGTCATGTGAGGACTTTTTTTGGCACAAAGTTTTGACTTTTTATTGGTACCATCTTTGGGGATATACCTTTTTTTGATCGCTTTCTATTCTGATTTTGGGCAGGCAGAATGAACAGCTAACATAGAAAAAATTAAAAAAAACTCACACAAGATATGGCCTTACCAGAACCTTGTCTGATGACAAATGCACATATAGCAGGATGCAGCTGGCCTCCACTAATAGACGCAAGGGGCAGCTCAGGTGCAAACTACTGATAAAAACAGCCACCCCACACCTTACAAACCATGGTGGGGTTGGCTGCCTAGTAGGAAAAATGCACATAGATAAGGCTTGCTTAGGATGTCAGCTGTATGGCGGCTTGCTGTTTGCAGGACGAGATGTCGTTTTCAGCGGTACCATTTTTTCTTTACATTGGTCTTTTTTATCGCGTTTTATTCCACATTTTTCCAGCAGCCTGATGAATCATTGAACCATAGATTTTATTTTTACAGGGTTCACTGAAGGGGTTAACTAGTTGGACAATTGTATAGGTCAGGTCGTTCTGGACGTGGCAATACCAAATGTGTGTACTTTTATTGTTTATTTTTGTTTTTACATCATGCATTGCAACGCATGAGACCTGTGTGATTACACAGACAGATCTGCTGTTACACCCTGCTTTTGGCTGGATGTAAGAGGCCACCATACTTGGCTGATCAGGAGGTCATTGTTTGACGTCAGGTTGCCATGACAACCATTGGCTCCTCATGATTTCATCACGGGGTGCCTATGGGGGAGAGAGAGGGAGCCCCCCTCCTCACAATCTTCCAAATTTTGCGATTGCTCTTGATCGCGGCATCAAGAATGCTCGTGAGCCAGAAGCAGTGAGGGCATCATTCCTGGCTGTCACTGCAGGAGCTTGGCTGTTAGCTATGCTGTGATCGTGTGTGATATTTTAGCACCTCCTGCACAGTCTTGCTGTGGTCGGTCAGTCAGCTTGTCTAACCAATCACAGCGCTTTGAGTCCGTGGACCGCTGACATGGGTCCCTGCACCTCTATCCGTGCCACCCAGCTATCAGTTCGGAACTGTTACTGTGTGTTTACATGCAGTGACAATTTTAAACCATGACGGACATAGCACCTCATGACGTGGGAACTGACACCCACTCATGACTTGCTATGTCTGTCATTCATCATAAAGGGGTTAAGCGGAAGGCATCACAAACCAAACAGCACCATGGATATCAAGGAGATCTCCAAAAAAGTAAAGGACAAAGTTGTTGAGAAGTACAAGTCAGGGTTGGGTTATAAAAAAAAAAATAAATAAATAAATCCTAATTTCTGTTGATCGCCTGGAGCACCATCAAATGGAAAGAAAATGTACCACAACAAACCTGCCAACAGAGGGCTGCCCACCAAAACTCTCAGCCCGGGCAAGGAGGGCAATAATCCGAGAGTCGGCACAAAGAGCAATGGTGCGGTGGTCAGATGAGACCAAAATTGAACTTTTTGGCCACGAAGATAAACATTATGTCTGGCACTAAATTGACACTGCTCGTCACCCCAAGAGCACGATGCTCAGCATGAAACATGGTGGTGGCAGCATCATGCTGTATGTATGTTTTTCGGCAGCAGGGACAGGGGAAGATGGTGTGAAATACAGAGATATTCTTGAGAAAAACCTGTTTCAGTCTGTCAGTGTTTTGTGACTGGGATGGAGGTTCACCTTCCAACAAGACAATGATCCAAAGCATACTGCTAAAACAACACTCAAGTGGTTTAAGGGGAAACGTGTAAATGTTTTAGAGTGGTCTAGTCAAAGACCAGACTTTAATCCAATTGAGCAGCAAAAGGAGGCTCTACAAAGTACTGACTTTAGGGGATGAATAGTTATGCACACTGAAGTTTCCAGTTATTTTATCCTATTTGTTGTTTGCTTCACAATAGAAATAAAATAAAATGTTTTAAGTTGTAGGTATGTTCTTTACAAACACTGATACAAACTCTCAAATAACTGAAATCTGAAATTCCAGGTTGTGACATAGAAAACCAGGAGAAAAGGCCAATAGGGTGAATACTTTCACAAGCCACTGTATATATCTTGCAAAAGAAAAAGAACAAGCGATCAAAAAAAGCCCAAATTTTTTATATAAAAGGTATAAATTTTATTATCGAATCACAGAGAACCTTAACATAGGGGAGACACAAAGTGCATATGTGCATCGGGAAAAATACCAAAAGGGTACAGGTAATACAGGGCATCGAACATAAGTATTTTATCGAATAATAAGTATTTTGAGATCAGTACAGGTAAATACAAATTACTCCAAAGTGCAAATCAATAGGTGATTATACATATACCGGATACATCATGCAATGTACTGGCCCGTATAATAACAAGCATATCATCACAATCATAGAGCCACCACAGCAGAAATAATCTTACCCGGATAGTAATGGCGATGCCCTGGAGCCTGCACCCACCCCAACGCGCGTTTCGGTGTTGTCATCGTCAGGGGTTGCGATTGGCTTTGTATAAAGGTCCTATATTTGCACCAAGATGTGCTATTATTATATGATGATTATCTGTTTACCATAATGGTGTGTTGTATATTGCTTTGTGTTTGTTTCACTATATATATCTGTATATGTCTTGTACAAAAGTACCAAGAGTCTATACAGGAGTAGCAAGGGAAATAGTGGCCCCCTGTGGCCTATGATTAGTAATGCGAGCAACTAGTGTTCTCAATGTCCATGTGGTGCAATGCCATTCACATTGTTATTGAAACAGAACAGCAGCTGTAAATAGAATGTTAGTGTCATGCAAAGAGCTGGTGGGTGATGGTCAGCAGCATATCACCATCTCCTCACAGTTTTATCAATTTAATATCGAATCAAAAAATATATATTGGGATGTTTCATTAGATACTATTTTATAGAAGTATGCTCTACTGCAAGCCATGCAGTGAATGCCTCAGTATTACTGAGCCACAATGACTGTTACTGGCTAAGCGCATGTGACTTCGCTGTGTACATAAGACCTGAAGAAGAGGATGTCCACATGGAGCAGATCCATTGCAGACTTTCCATATGAATATTAGATCTGAAGTAACAAGAAAATGAAAATTTAATCTACACACCATGGAAGAAGCAAGGAAGCGATGAAGTCCCAGAAAAGGGAACTAAAATCTTTTTACTGTTATGATTATTATTTTTATTTATTTTTTTTTTTCTTCTTTTGCCCAATCTTAAGTTGCAAATCTACATAGAAAGTGGGATGTTCCTGTGGATAAGTTTCTCAAATGTCCCTTTAAGATGCTTCCACAACACTATCCATTGACAGCATGAAATTAAAGCAGTCCACCTCAATAAAAGTAACTGTTTTTATTCTAAAATGCTATTTTCATTTTTTTTAAAATTACTGTATACTGTCTTAAATGGAAAACAAATTTAATCTGTATTCGAAAATCCTTTATTAGAAATGTTTTTTAAAAGGAAAAAGCTAGGTGGGCCAAAGGTGTCTTCTAGATGTTTACCCTCTCTTTGCTTTCACTGCCAACTTTATGCTTCCTCCCCTGGCTGGGAGCTGTGGTATGTGCAGCCCATGAACTAGAGCAGCTTTGCATGGTCAGACACAGCCATTACACAGTACACAGCAGGGGCACATTTATAAGATTATCTCAGCACAGGGACATTTTATTTAAACACATGCAATTGAGAAACTTATTATTATTCCAAGATCTATTGATTAAAATAAACTTTGTTTTTGTGACAACCTCTTTAAAGGCTTTTCCGATATTGTTATAGTTATATATTGCTGACTTATCTAAAGGAAAAGATTGGTGGGGGACTGACACTCGATACTTCCTAGACCAGTTGTTAGCAGCTCTGGCAGTGTACAGAGTAAAATATCACAGCTCCGCACCATGTCCAGTGGCCGCTGATGAGTTCTGCAGATCAACTCCTATTATTTTCAATAGGAGGAGATGTGCAGTACTGGCCATTAAACAATGTATGGAGCTACGGTGTTCTCCATATACTCCTTACATCTGGTTGGGGTGATGATAACCGCTTATCAGTGGGGGTGCTGGGTGTTGGACTCCCACCAATGTTTAATTGATGACTGTCCTGAGGATAAGTCATCAGTATTAATGTACTGGAAACCCATTAAAGAGAAACATAATGAGGCTCTAGGAACATTGCAGAACGAGACCAGTTAGATTAAAACCCCTGCCCTTCGTGCTGCAGAGGAAGCGGAATTAACCACTTGGCTTCTATACTTTGCAATGACTTCTTTCCATCTTTATTTAGCATTACAGTAAATTCGCCCTGGAAGCCTTGTGCATGGCAACAGACTTTATGTATGTGTCTTGTATGTGCATACAATGATAGAGGATCGTCAAACATTTGTGGCTGTTACAGAAGAGATTACTGCAGTGTAAGTTATTTGAAACTTCACAGCCTCTTTTCAAAGGCATTGAGATATTTTATTGTTTAATCTGTTTTTAATTTTGACACATATCCGTTTCTCATTTGGCGTCCTGCTGAGTAAACCAGAACCATCTGTTGCCCCTAACATGGGGTGGTGTATGCGACATATACAGACTCATCTCCTCCTGCCCTACGCAGACGGTTATGCTTATAGTAATGCTTCTGCTAATGGCCCTCATATTGTTATCGTTACATCCAAGCAGAGAAGGCGGCCTAATTCAAACAATCAGTATGTCTACAGGGAGGCGCAGGTCAGGCTCATAGAACAGTCCAAAGACGAGTTTACTTTGGAAGCTTCAGAAGCATAACAAGCCTTTATTGGCTGTAAAACAGCTGGAAAACCCAGAACTTTTCGAGTCATTCATTATTATGGAAAGATGCATCTTTTTATTCAGTTATATTGCAGTCAAAGTAAAAACTAGTGTTACAGGGATAACACACAGCGGTGCTTGAAAGTTTGTGATCCCGTCAAACTTCTCAATATTTGTGCTTAAATTTGACCTAAACTATATCAGTTTTTCACGCAAGTGCTAAAAGTAAATAAAGTGAACAAAATCAAACAAATTAATCCAAAATATTAGACTTTGTAATTTTTATATTTCACATTTGTGAATGGCAAAAGTATATGAACTTTTGCTTTTACTATCTAATGTGAACCTATTGTGCAGCAATAACTTCATCTAAGCATTGATTAGTCCTGTGCATTGGTTTTAAGGAATTGTAGCCCTTTCTTCCTTCCGAAACAGCTTCATCTCTGTTATGTTGGCGCGTTTTCTCCCATGAACTGCTCGTGGGTCGCCCTCCCAGAGCTGTGGGGTACTCGGTACCGGGCCGGTCCTTCAGAGGGGAATGTCACAGCAGCGGTGACCCGGTCCGTGGCCCTGGGCGCCCAAGTAAAAGGGGGTTTGAGTCGTGGAATAAAGTTTATGAGTGATTCGTGACACCACCTGTGGTGTTCGACAATGAAGGTGTTAAGCCGACGCTGCAGACAAATCCTCTGGACAGATGATGTAGTGCAGCAAAGATGTTGCAGCACTCCACAGGCAGGGCTGTTGTTCCCAGGGCAGTGTAGATAGGTGTTGGGGAAGAGAGGTAGCAGTGCTGAAGAAGTTGCAGGAAGAAGGCAAGGACACAGCGGAATGTGGTTTCTATACCTTTACTTGTAAGTGCAGTCCAGGGTCCAGATTACAGATGGCACAGGAGCTGATTAGCCTAGAAGCAACTTAAGAATCTCTCTGTCAGATGGGTTGTGTAGTCTCCTCTCTAGCGCTTACTTGAGGTACATGCAGTACAGTGTTACACTGAAGTTCCTCCTTCTTCTTCCCTTTTGGATCTACCTCATATGGCAGACAGCTGTAGCCTTCTATTTGTCTTGGCTCACCCTTCGCTGTTGTGCCTCTGAGTCTTAGGTGGGAATAGAGCATTTACAGCTTCCTATTCCTCTGGTTTCTGTTGCAGGACCGTCAGTATCCATACAACCGTGGAGACCAGACTCCAGATCATGCGCTATCACTGGGAGGGAGCTTTCTATCCTCAGCTCAACCTCCAGCTTCTCTCCGCACGTCTACACTCGTTGCCCTCTTCACACTAACTACCTAATTTTCCTTCCTGGCCCTCAGAGAGCACTCCTTCCCCAATTCTGGTTCAGAGCTCCCTCTGGTGGCCTGGAGTGAGAACTGTGCATGATATGGTTAACTGTCAGAGAGACCCTTCATTGTTTCCAAGCCTGACATCACCCTCCCTGGTGGAAGGCAATGCCAGTGTGGCGACCATACTCCTGGGGGCGCCACACTCGCTTCAGGTCCATCCACAAAATGTCTTAAAGATTAAGTTCAAGACTTTGATTTGGCCGTTGGGACATATACTAGGATTGGCCCATGATGGGGGGGCATAAATACCAGGATGAGCCCATGATGGGGGACATATATACTAGGATTGGGGACGTATATACTAGGATGGGCCCATGTTGGGGGGCATATATACCAGGATGAAGGACACTTACACCCGAATGGGCCCATGATGGACAACATATACTGTATACCAGGGTGGGCCCATGATGGGGAACATATATACCAGGAAGGAGCCCAGGATGGAGGTAATATATACAAGATCCCCCATAACAGTGCATCATGACCACATATTTTGCTTCAATTTTTCCCCCCATTTTTCTCCTCTAAAACCTAGGTGTGTCTTCTGGTCTGGTGTGTCATATAGTCCAAACATACAGTACTTTTAGAACCTGTGTGAATATCTGATGTAGTTTTAGGTCTAATTTTTGCAGAAATATGGAAAATTCTGAAGGATTCACAAACTTTAAAGCACCAGTGTACTCTAAATAATTCCCAACACAATATTTGATTTATATCTATTGTTTAAGTAGCACTTTTTTCATTATCAGCTTTGACTATGTAACACTCATAATGACAAATTTAGTCAGTCAATAGTTATTACTACATCCATATTTTTATATCTGGGGATAATAGTTATTAATACATCCATGTTATTATATCTGGGGATAAATAGACAGATTTATCATTTCATTAATCTGCGAATGATAGGTGAAAACCATCATTTTAGTGGAAGCTTCATACTCTTGAATAGAATGGTAGATAATGGAGCTAGCTGCTCACTATTCAGCCTGTGATGAAAATCTAAGACTCAGCACATTGCAGGTGCGATGAATTCACTACATCACGCCCGCAGTCCTCTCACTACATAGACCAGAGCAGAGCAGTGAGAAAATAAGGTAAGTAATGTTTACTTATTATTTAATGTCCGTACTTTTGGGGAGTGGGCTGTGGGGGCCATCATACTGAATGGAGGGTGGTCTGATGGGTTCATCATACTAAGTGGGGAACTTTTGGGGCAATCATACTGAGGGGCTGTAAGGTTCATCACACAGAGTGGTGGGTGGGATGTGAGGGGCATCATATTTTATATAGGGAGCTATGAGGGTCATCATAATAAATGGAACACTGTCAGGGCCATCTTACTGGGTGGGGGACTGTCTGGGCTATCATATTGAATGTTGGACTGTCGAGGCCATAATGAGTGAAGAGATGTGGGAGCCATCATGCTGAGAGGGGGATTGTGGGGCTAGCATACTGGTTGTGGAGGTTGTGTGGGAGCCATCATGCTTAATAGGGGCTGTAGAGGCAATCATACTGAGTGAGGGACTGTGGGAGCAATAATACTGAGTGGGAGACTGATGAGGCCATCATACTGAGGGTTTGTGGGGGCCATCATGCTAAGTAGGGAGTGGACTGCCAGAACCATCATATTGAATGGGAGTCATCATACTGAGAGGGGGGATCAAATTGAATGCAGGGCAATGGAGGCCAACACAATGAGAGAAGTGATGTGAAGTCCATGATAATGAGTGGGGGACTGTGGTGGCCATCATACTGATTGAGTTATATTTTGATGGTGCACTATGTAGTCATATTATATGTGTGGGAGGGTTCACTGTTTTTTGTGAGCATCATACTGTATAATAGCCCACCCTCCATTTTTTTGTGGGAGGAGTGTAATGCCAACTGTATTTGTTGCTACCGAGCCTGCATGTAAGCAGGTCTGTTTTCACGTATGACCCCCAAATCTTCTCCCAACATAAGGAGGGCATTGACAGACAGAGATATGGCAGACTTGAGTACAAAGTGGTTTACTCAAAGTGAGACAGGGCAGTGTAACAGTTACAACCTCAGGGCACAGATTGGATGGTTCCATGGTGGATAATGCCACGGGACTTAGTTGTGACATTTCAGTGCTGAGCCACAAAGTCAGTTGAACAACAATACTGTGGCACTGAACTTGCTGGCAATGGTAAACCACAGGAACAGACGAACAGTCCATTTTTCGAAATGCAGCAGACACTGGCTGCCAATAACAGATATAATCCAACAGCATGGGGTTCAGGGCAGTAAACATGATACATTTTGCAGTTTATCACACTCACATCAACCCACTTTCTATTTCTAGGTCACAAACTGTGTCACTGTCTTGAGCCACATCATATTTTGTTGAAACACACCACTGTGCCTTTCACGGTCTCTGGCCACACTAGAACCACCTATGGCAACGGCAAGGTGGGCAGGCAGGTGTAGTCAAAAGACAGAGGTCAGTTATTAAGTTCTTGTTTTCAATTGCCAGAGAGTCATAATTTTGGTCAGGGAGTTTCTTTGTCATCATGAACTGATCCCTAACCATTCAGAACATCCAATTCTACAATAATGCTCTCTCCAGCAAGCTCAACATACACAGCAGTCCAGCTCGAGTTATACGCATTGTTACTGATCTGCATCCACTCCATCTAATCTCAGGTTATCTGCCACTGAAATCAGGTTCAACTTTGACCTTATGACCTATTATTAAGACAGATCTCTCCAGAGGTATCTGACCTGACAACACACCCACCTTGTGTGAAAATAAGAACCCTCCAGTTCTCAACGTCTGAAACATAGAGCAGATATCTCTGGCTAATATGCGTGAAATATCGCTGGGACTAGAAGGATCCTCTGTAGAGACTTTTCAAAGAATTCTCCCTTTGGGTAACTTGCTAGCTACCCCTGCTGGTAGCCATATGGAGCCACCTCCAGTCTTCTGCAGGGATCTTAGTCCTTATATCAGATTCCCACTGAGATGTAAATGGAAGCTTGGTGGAAAGAGAAGTAACATACAAACAGATGTAAATATATGATCGGAAACACAGAGCTAAACACAACTTGGGTGCTTGCTCTGGTAATTTACTTAAAAAATGAAATACCTGTTTTTTTCTGAAGAATTCAGACAGTTGGAGCTTAGAAGTAATGTTGTAGTACGCCAGAGTCATCAACTTGCCATCCAAATAAAAACCTCTTAGTACCATTAATTAAAATGACTACATAAAATGTTGAGAATGTAATTCACAATTTAAGATTGAGTATGTAACTCACTGTTTTTAATCAACGAGGTCAACAACGATGGAAAACAAATCTCAGTCTCACACTTCTCCAACTGATCAGACTATAGTAGGTAGATACAACCGATAGACCTGTGGGGTATTTACAGGAGTGTATCCCAGGACATAGGATAGGACAGGTTTGCTTCCCTTGTTGCCCACTAAGGTGCCCGAAAACCCAGAGTAAGAGATAGCTATTGGGGCCTACTAGCCCTATGTAATTTCAAAATATTAGGTACTGAAAAATCTGCAGCAGATTTATGAATGTACATAGTAGAGCAGGATATTCTCATCCAGATAAATTGCAGGACTAGGTTGTACTTTTTGAGATTCGGAATGGAGAGCATGAGGAATAAAAATAATATTCTCGTTAGTGTGACCATTTTCATACAATGGATGCTGCTAGGGACGGCGGAACGCACTAAATATAAATAATAGGAAGTGTGTTCGCCGCCCGGGGTCCACCGTGCAGTAGGTGTAACAACCGCTGCTGAGTAATGGCAGACTCGCTTATATGGTGGTATACTGCGCTCGGGTTAAACATCACCCGGGGTGCGCAGAGCGGACTCTGTTAAACTCACAGAGGCCCTAAAGCATAAACGCCAAGCCTGTTAGCTTCACAGATCTCAGCTGACGTGCACACACGGTATATGGTCACAGGACATGACCCAAGACAGAGGTCGGTGTCCGTCTTGACCTACCGTGCGTGCGGCGTCGCAACCGCGGACGCCGGTAAGTGCTAACTGCAGCGCGGCGGTAACTACTGCTGCTATACGACAGTGCCATGAGGCGTAACACCATCGGACGCTAGTGCAGAGGTGCGGTATGCACTGTGGCCTATAGCTTGCCACTGACTGGCGCTGACTATCTCTCTAGTTCCCTATCCACATGCGTAATATCAGAGGGAAGGGGTTTCAAATGAGTCAGTCACCAGAATCATACATCTGTCACCATTCACACATAGCAAGTATAGCCTATACTAGCCTATGGCGGAACAGCCATGCGCACCTTTTATAGCAGCCGGGACCTTCTGCACGCTTCCAGATCTCTGAGATGGACCAATGAGAACTGGAGCGGGACCTGAGCACATGACTCGTCCCATGAGCATGCCCAGTAAGAGGACAGAAGAAGGACTTAAGGTAATGTCACACTTAGCGATGTACCAGCGATCCCGACCAGCGATATGACGCGGTCAGGATCGCTGGTACATCGCTAAGTGGTCGCTAGTGAGCTGCCACACAGGCAGATCTCACTAGCGACATCGCTGGGGACGGGGGTCGCTACTTACCTGTCACACCAGGCGATCCTGCGTCCTCCCGCCCGGCTCCATGCTCGTCCTCACAGCAGGAAGCGCCGCAGGAAGCTGACGACGAGAAACAGTCCTGAACGTTCTCGCGCGATCAGTGATAACCAGCGGGGGAGCGGGTTGTAGGTAAGTATCAGACACAGCGATATCGCTAGCAATATCGCTATAACGTCACAAGTTATAGCGATATTGCTAGCAATATCTCTTAGTGTGACATGCCCTTTAGCCTCAGGAGAGATTTGCTGCAAGGCAATCTCCTCTGCAGTGGAAAAATAGGAGAATGCAGAATGTGAGGATCTGGATCCCTGCTGAGAAATCACAGAAATCCGACTCCTAACAGATGCAACCCAAATGAGAGACACGTAAAATCCCTTATTTTCAGATCCATGAAGTAAAGATGGATGGCTAATTGCGTTTATAATGAGCCTTTAGGGAGGGAGTCAACTTGATCCCCAGATAATTTAGAGTCAATCCAAATTTTATGTTTATAAGTGTTACAGAACAGGATTTCAGATTTTTTTTTTTTATATTGGCAGTTTAGATAGCTGTACTAAATACAAAAACTTAATGAGGAAGCAGGTAAAATGGTTTCCAGTTGTCTGTTCTACGGGCTAGAACCACATGATGTAGTGATTACTAGTTCTGAATTATTATAAATCCTAAAACAATATAGTAGCATACAAACCGGATGACTGTAGGTCATCACTAGGCACATGAGACTGGATACTAAATAATGGAGCATTAACTGACTGCAGTGGCGATGGTGCATATAAAATATCGCGTACAAGCAAATTTTAAGTTTTTTTTTTTTACTTTTTAGAGAATTTTCATTCAGTTTTATTGAGCCACTGATAGGAAGGAATATGACAAGGGCAAAATAGGTAATCTTACGCATCAATCTCAGGAAGCGTCTGTTTACCACATCCAAAACTTCTAAAGGCAGGTAACGGCCACTACTATGTTATCTCCGTAAACAAGAGGCTGGTTACAAGAAGTCAAGCAGCTGCATGTGGAGTTTCCTTCCTTGCGCGGTTTCCTAGAAGCAGCAGGTAAGCCACGTGTCACCGCTGCCCGACGTATTTCTCATTCTGTGGGCTGCTTCCTGCCCGAGCTGGGGCTTGTAGGTACATTTTACAAGCTGTACTGTGTAGTTCAAAATAATAATATGATCGTGCAAAAATTGTCAACTCAGCTTTTCAATTATGAAACGTTCCTTCAAAAATGTCACTCATATTTGAATTAACTTTTTGAAAATCAACAGCTAATCTAGGCCACCGGTAGTGGTGGTGAATCAACAGGAGTGTTTCCGACGTGGAATGGAACTTTTTTCCCCCATAATGAAAATGTCCACCCACCACTAAAGGTCTACTTAAATGACCCCATAATTTTTAGAGCCCATGGCTGAATGTTGAGGTCCCTACATAATGTATCCTTAAACTGAAAGCAGTAGAGTAAATAATTGTAATACATGGTTCGACACTATTCAGTGTTACTGCACAAAAGTACCATCTACAATTATACTGCAAAGCAAGCCGACACCGAGCGCATATAGTTGATCGGTGACGCTCATGCAATAAGATGAATCTAAGCAATAGTGAAGAATGTAGGCTCTAACCAGAAGGTAAAATTCATCGTCTTTTATTGGGTTAAAAATGTAAAACAGCAATATTATTGAAATTAAAAGACACTAGAGATGAGCGGATCGCTATGCACAACCATGGTCCAGTGCTCTCCGGCCATGGACACGAATTCTCTGAGATTCTAGGTTCCCCAGCACTTGGTTCGCCCCCCTTAGGATTGTACGTTATCCTTTATCAATGTTGACAGCCTACATGTATACATCCCCCCCACAGACCGTGACTGTGAAGGCAACGAACACGGGTGCTCACTGGAACTTTGGAACGCAGATGGCATGTTTATAGTGTGGACGGGCACAGAGAATCAATTTGAGGCATTTGTGATTTAACCCCTTCACGACCTTTGACGTACATCCCTGAGTGATGTGGGCTCTCGAGCTGAGCCCACATATTTCCCATGGCTGATTTATACTGCCATCATGTGCCTTTAACAGCTGAGGGTTGAGCGGAGCCATGGCTGTTAACCTATTAAATGACAGTGGCATTTAACACGCATCGGCATGGGGGCATGTCATCCCCTGCACCCATTAGTGCACACGTAATAAGATCGGGAGCTGATAGGTTGCCATGACAGCCAGGGATCTGCTGATGACCCCCACACCTTTCATTACAATACTCCTGTGAAAGCCAGGGTTAAGAAGATAGTGATTTTCTCTATACAGTACATATAACGTCACCGATTTTGTGACGTTATAGCGATATTGCTAGAGATATCGCTATGTGTGATACTTACCTCCGACCGGCTCCCCCGCTGTCCATCACTGATCGTAGGGCGCTTCCTGCGGCGCCGACGAGCAATGTGTGGAGGCAGGCGGGAGGACGTCTTCATCGCCGTGTCTGAAAGGTATCGTCCGCTGTATCGCTGCTGCATCGCTATGAGATCTGCCTGTGTGGCAGCTCACTAGCGATCATTTAGCGATGCACCAGCGATCCTGACCAGGTCGTATCGTGGTCAGGATCGCTGGTGCATCGCTAAATGTAAAAGGGCCTTTAAGGGTGTATAACTTGTTCTCAAGGACACTGACCACCTGGCTCAATGAGGGCAGCAGCTACATTCCAAGCTGAGACAAACTACTGAGATACCAGCTCCAGTCCATTAATTTCTAAACAGTTAGCCATTTACTTCCCATCCCTCTCAGTTTCTTATCAAGATGCTGTTATCAGTCCTGCTTAAATCACAATCCCTGGACCTCACCATTGTCAGCTTCCAAAGAAGTTCTACAAATCACTGCTCTAAAAGGTACCGTCACATTTAGCGACGCACCAGCGATCCCGACCACGATACGACCCGGTCAGGATCGCTGGTGCATCGCTAAATGGTCGCTAGTGAACTGCCAAACAGGCAGATCTCACCAGCGATGCAGCAGCAGCGGTCGTTACTTACCTGTCAGACGCGGCGATGAAGTCCTCCCGCCCGCGTCCACACCAGCAGGAAGTGGCCAACGAGAAACGGCCCTGGACGATCTCGCATGATCAGCGATAGACAGCGGGGGAGCCGGTCGGAGGTAAGTATCACACTTAGCAATATCGCTGCTGCGTCACAAAATCAGTGACACTTAAGAGATATCGCTAGCGATCTCGCTTAGTCTGACGGGGCCTTAAGTTTCTTGCACCATGTGCTTTGTGGAAGGCCCCTGTTATCTCTATTTAAATATAATGATAACAGTGTAAGCTTCAGAACAAGTACTAACAGACTCTTTAATGTGTCACAGTAGCATAGGCTCAGCAATAGGATGAAGTTACTGAACCAGAAGTGTCACTCAAGATGGAGTGCATCATATACTAGATGCAAAACCTCCAGCAATATTATGAACTAGACTTTCAAAAGGTATGAAATAAACATATCATTAACCTACTGTAAGCCATAATGTCTCCAATACCATAAAGTGCTCAAAGCATGATAAGAAAAATATGAAACTCCACTCTCAACCAAATCCTAAAATTATGATTCAATGTATAGGAAATATCAAGCCTATGAAATTTTGCCAAGTTTGTGAGTACATTTTTGAAACATTGGCAAATTTCCATCACTATAGGTGGCCTATCATTAATATCAAATAAGTAGGGGTCAGATATCTGGCACTGCCATCTATCAGCTGTTAGCAATTTACGGTGACAACCGGTCTGACTTTGTTGCACTGAAATTCAGCCCTGGCATTTGAAATCACACAGGCCCATGCTGTCCCTGTCCCCAAGCACCAGTTGGGGATATATTACTAAGATTACCCTGGATGGAGGAAAGCAAGATTTACTACAAGACCAATATTTCTAATGGGTGTCTTGAGAAACAATGTAGCAGACAAGGCAGCCCACAACCAGACAGGCCCTTCCGGAATTTGCCAGAATTGCCAGATGGCCAGTTCGGCCCTGTGTACTGATAAAAGGCTTCTGGGACACTTTGGAGAAATGGCTGTACCACTGGATTCATGGCCAAATCAATGTACGCTGAGCTGTTAGTGTACATGGAACGAATACTAGAGGAATCCTGGCTACATTATGCCACATCATAATACAAGATTGGCAAGACATTCCTTAGTGAAGGGCTTTTCATGGTATTGCCCAAGTGGTCCCCAGACTAATCTCCAGCTATCATTGCATTCAAGACAAAAAACAGCACTCAATGAAGAGGATAGACCTCCATATCCATCTTGGCCTGGACCACTATCTTTGAGAGCAGTGGTGTGAGTTCAGTGGAAAACCAGTAGCTGGATCTCTAACATTTGTCCAATGTTGTGCAATGCAATCTGATGGTTTGAGTAGACATAGTTTCACACCTTAGGCTTGGTATGGGACGTCAAATTTCACGTACAGTACAAAATAGATCAATCATGGAACCAATAATACAGCCGTTTCCTCAAAGTCTCCAAGAAGCAATTTTTCAACAAAACACCCCCATGCCACATGCTGCTCGTGCTGTGAGCAACTTGCACGGTCAAAACAAGCTGTCATGACCTGCGACATCTCTGGTCTCATCTCCCATCGACAAATCGGTCAGCAATTACAAAAGTAGCTGCCAACAGTGGAGCTTGATGATTCGCATTTCCCAAATGTATACAGCGTCACAGAACTTTCCTCAAACAACCATCTATTAGCTCAGTGATAGGATCCAGGGCATGTAACTTTATATTTCTGCGTGTGGCTTTCACACTTGATACTGAATAAATGGAGATGTCTTGAACATGTGTTTCCATTATTATATCATTTCCAGTATTGGGCCTCAAATCACTATATTTTGTATAATATGCTTGGAAATCCAATAGAAAATGTGCAAATGTCTTCATTACACTTTCTCTCAGTTTATGACCCACTCCTGGTTTTAGCTACAAATATGGATGCAAAAATACACAAATATGAGTTTCTGATAGCCTATAAGACGCGTTACTGGTGTGACCAGGAGACCCTTTTATCGACTGACTTCTAGAGGACATTAGAAATCTCTATTTTGTGAGCTAGAGACTATTGCTGCTGATGGCGTGCGCACAGTGAGCAAAGCATTGATGCCACTGTCAAATTTATAGTAAGGGAAGAAGTGACACAATGGGGAGTCTCAAAACCTTCACAAGTGGTCTTGACTGCCCTCTAGTGTCAAAGTAGTGGATGACATTAACTTCCTTCATATTAAAAAAACTAAGGTAAAGTTATATAAATTATCAAAGATATTTCGATTTTGTCTTTAGATACAGTATCCATATAATTAGTAATATATATCCGATCTTGAATGAAAGATTCAAGCTAAAAAATCTTTAGTAAAAGTTGTGTAATTTGTTTCACCAATGTATCACCAAGCAATGGAAATGAAGAAAAAAAAAAAAAAATCAACCAATGAAGGCTGAATTACAAATCCCCCCCAAACTCAAACAATTGAAACCACAAACTGATACAATTTGCATCAATTTCATCACTGCAATGCATAATGTGACTAAGGGCCCCGTCACACATAGCGATCGCTGCTGAGTTTTGTGACACAACAGCGATCTCACCAGCGAGATCGCTGTGTGTGACAGTGATCAGCGACCGGCCCCCCTGCCGGTATCGCTGATCGCTGTAGGAAAGCCCAGGACTTTTCTTCCATCACTGGTCTTCCGCTGGCCAGCACGCATCGCTGCGTGCGACAGGCGGGAGACCAGCGATCAGCTGGTAACTAACGTACACATCGGGTATCTAAGGGACGCACGTCCCTTGGATACCCGATGTGTACGTTAGTTACCAGCTCCCTGCATTAGCGCGCTGGTAACTAACGTACACAGCGACGCCGCGCGCTCGGTGTCGCTGTGCTGATCGCTGGTGAAGCTGTTTGACAGCTCACCAGCGATCCTGAAAGGTTGATATCGTTGTCGGGATCGCTGGTGAGTCGCTATGTGTGACTCCAGCTTTAGTGGTGCACATGTCCCCCCCAGATGTCTGGATGTACTCCTGACAAGGTCAGGGATGCCACTGATGAAACAGATGGTGTCCTGGGGATCTACAGCCAGCTCGGACCCGAATCAGTCAGCTCCTGGACAGTCAGCAGCAGATACACCGATATGTCGTCCCAGAAACTGTTTTATTCTGATCTGGGGGATGCCAGGAGCAGTCAAAGGTGTCAATATTATTATTATTATTTATTGTTATAGCGCCATTTATTCCATGGCGCTTTACATGTGAGGAGGGGTATACATAAAAACAAGTACAATAATCTTAAACGATACAAGTCATAACTGGTACAGGAGGAGAGAGGACCCTGCCCGCGAGGGCTCACAATCTTCAAGGGATGGGTGGTAATACAGTAGGCGAGGGTAGAGCTGGTCGTGCAGCGGTTTGGTCGATCGGTGGTTACTGCAGGTTATAGGCTTGTCGGAAGAGGTGGGTCTTCAAGCTCTTTTTGAAGGTTTCGATGGTAGGTGAGAGTCTGATATGATGTGGTAGAGAGTTCCAGAGTAGGGGTGATGCGCGAGAGAAATCTTGTATGCGATTGTGGGAAGAGGAGATAAGAGGGGAGTAGAGAAGGAGATCTTGTGAGGATCGGAGGTTGCGTGCAGGAAAGTACCGGGAGACGAGGTCACAGATGTATGGAGGAGACAAGTTGTGGATGGCTTTGTATGTCATGGTTAGGGTTTTGTAATGGAGTCTCTGGGCAATTGGGAGCCAGTGAAGGGATTGACAGAGGGGAGAAGCTGGGGAATAGCGGGGGGACAGGTGGATTAGTCGGGCAGCAGAGTTTAGAATAGATTGGAGGGGTGCGAGAGTGTTTGAGGGGAGGCCACAGAGCATGAGGTTGCAGTAGTCAAGGCGAGAGATGATGAGGGCATGGACTAGGGTTTTTGCAGATTCTTGGGTGAGGAATGAACGGATGCGTGAAATATTTTTGAGTTGAAGTCGGCATGAAGTGGAAAGGGTTTGGATATGTGGTTTGAAGGAGAGATCAGCGTCAAGGATTACTCCGAGGCAGCGAGCTTGTGGGACTGGGGAGAGTGGGCAGTCATTTACTGTAATTGATAGGTTCGTAGGGGGGGTCGCGTGAGATGGGGGAAAGATGATGAATTCTGTTTTGTCCATGTTGAGTTTCAGATATCTAGTGGAGAAGAAGGATGAAATAGTGGACAGACATTGAGGGATTCTGGTTAGTAGGGAGGTGATATCTGGTCCAGAGATGTAGATCTGTGTGTCATCAGCATAAAGATGATACTGAAAGCCATGAGATTCTATGAGCTGTCCCAGGCCAAAGGTGTAAATAGAGAACAGCAGGGGCCCAAGGACTGAACCTTGTGGGACTCCGACAGATAGTGGGCGAGGTGAGGAGGTGGTGTGTGAGTGGGAGACGCTGAATGTCCGGTCTGTTAGGTATGATGAGATCCAGGAGAGGGCCAAGTCTGTGATGCCGAGGGATGAGAGGGTCTGTAATAATAGGGAATGGTCCACTGTGTCAAAGGCAGCCGACAGGTCCAGGAGGAGGAGGACAGAGTAGTGTCGCTTGCTCTTGGCAGTTAAGAGGTCATTGGTGACCTTAGTAAGGGCTGTTTCAGTGGAGTGGTGTGACCGGAAGCCAGATTGTAAGCGGTCGAAGAGGGAGCAAGAAGAGAGATGGGAGGACAGTTCAAGGTAGACGTGTTGTTCCAGTAGCTTGGAGGCGTATGGGAGAAGTGATATAGGGCGATAGCTAGATACAGAGGATGGGTCAAGAGAGGGCTTTTTGAGGATAGGTGTGATGGAGGCATGTTTAAAGCTTGAGGGGAAAACACCAGTTGTTAGTGATAGGTTGAAGAGATGGGTTAGGGTTGGGATGAAGACTGTGGTGAGGTTTGGGATGAAGTGGGATGGGATCGGGTCGAGTGCACAGGTGGTGAGATGTGATCTTGAGAGTAGAGTGGAGAGTCGATCTTCTGTAATGGTGGAGAAGTTGGTTTTGAAGGTGGAGGGCTGGGAAGTCGGGAGGAAGGGCTCTGGGGGTTGTTGACCAAAACTGTCCCTGATGTTATCAATTTTCTGCTTGAAAAATGAGGCAAAGTCTTCAGCTGAGATGAGTGGGGAGGGAGGAGGTGCTGGGGGGCGGAGGAGAGAATTGAAGGTGTTGAATAACTGTTTAGGGTTGCGAGACAGGGAGGATATGAGAGATGAGAAGTAGGTTTGTTTAGCTGTGACGAGTGTGGTCTTGAAAGTAGTGAGGGACTGTTTGAATGCGATGAAGTGCTCGTTGGAGTGGGATCTTTTCCATCTGCGCTCAGCAGCCCTGGAAGCTCGCCTCAGCTCTTTGGTCAGGCTGGTGTGCCAGGGCTGTCTGTTGATTTTGCGAGTTTTGGTATGTGTAAGTGGGGCAGCGGATTCCAAAGCTACAGCTATTGTGGTGTTATATAGAGCGGCAGCGTCATCCGCATTGTGTAAGGAACTTATATCTGTAAGAGGGAGGAGGGATTCAGAGAATGAGTGTAGGTCAAGGTGTTTAAGATTCCTGCGAGGGTGTGAAAGTTTGTGGGGTGAGGATTGTAGACATGGAGTGAAGAGGGAAGAGAATGTGAGCAGGTTGTGGTCAGAGAGAGGAAGAGGTGAGTTAGAGAGGTTAGATAGGGAGCAGAGGCGGGTGAAGATGAGGTCCAGTGTGTGGCCATCTTTGTGGGTGGCTGTAGAAGACCATTGAGTGAGGCCGAAGGAGGAAGTGAGAGATAGAAGTTTAGTGGCAGCTGAGAGGGAAGTGTCAATGGGGATGTTGAAGTCGCCCATGATGATGGTAGGGATGTCAGCGGAAAGGAAATGAAGTAACCAGGTGGTGAAGTGGTCAAAGAAGGTGGTGGCTGGCCCTGGGGGGCGGTAGATGACAGCCAGTTGGAGGTTGGAGGGGGAGTAGATGCGCACAGAGTGCACCTCAAAGGAAGGGAGGGTAACAGAGGGTGGCAGTGGGATTGGGGTGAAGGAGCAGGTATCTGACAGGAGAAAACCAACTCCTCCACCATGTTTGCTGCTGGGGCGGGGGGTGTGAGAAAGGTGGAAGCCACCATACGAAAGTGCAGCAGGAGAGGCTGTGTCAGAAGGGGTGAGCCAGGTTTCGGTGATGGCGAGGAAGGAGAGTTTGGTAGTAACAAAAAGATCATGGATGTAGGAAAGCTTGTTGCAGACAGAGCGAGCGTTCCACAGAGCTGTTAGTGGGACTGGGGAAGCGGGGGCTGGGTGAATGGGTATAAGGTTGGAGAGGTTACGGAAGGTTGTGATAGAGCGTGGATGGGAGGTAGAAATGACTGTGGGAATGTGGTGAGGAGGACCAGGATTTGGAGAGATATCACCAGCAGTGAGAAGGAGCAGAGAAAGTGTTAGCAGGTGGGAGCAGGAGAGGGCATGAGGGGGCTGTCTGTGTTTGGAGACAGAGGATTGTATGTTAAGGAACAGTTTTGAGGCGGAGGTGAGGTGGATGGGGAGGATTGAAGAAGAGATGAACAGTTCCTTACTAGGAGTAGGGATTAGGGGAGGGACTGTCTAGCCACGCTGGCCATGAGATCAGGTATTGTCTTGGCCCACTGCACCAGAGTAAGGTCTGACAATGGCTGCGTTCGGCGCACCATAAAAAGTGCGCAGCGCACGCCAAAATCCTACTAGCGCATCCTATGCTAAAGATAGGGTGCGCAGATCGCAAGGGTCCATGTGCGATAGTAGGCGATGACCGGATGGAATAAACGCTAGTGTGAAACTAGCCTTACTAGGCAGATGGAGTCACTTTGGACTGGTCCGTGTCCTGGCCGTGTCCCATCGTTTTAAGACTGTGAAAATGAGGATGAGTGACCTCATGGAATTGATGTATTGCCCCTCATCAGTGTGGAGTAGGAAACTGCCTAGTAGGAGCAATGCCTAGTAAAAGACTGTGAAAAGGAAGATGAGTGACCATATGAGGATACCATGTTTTGGCATAGGTGGTTTCCTTCATTGGAGACTGCCCTTCCCGTGGTTGTTCCTTCCCGGTGAAAGACCTGGCTAGTCATTGCTTGCGTTGAGAAGCATGTGATGGTGTCTCCGCGGCTTGTGTTTTGCATATTTCCCATAAGGGATGGGGGCATTGCTCTCAGGGCTGTGGAGTCGGTAAGCCAAACCTGCGACTCCGACTCCTCAATTTCCCTTACACCGACTCCACGACTCCGACTCCCACACATATTGCTTATATTTAAGTGAAAAATTTATTGTAGTACAATGTGAACCTCAGACATTTAATCATTTTTATGATCCAATAATCAAGATATTTAGATAGAACAGAATATATATTGGTGTACTACCCGGTTTTCATTCTTTTTGGTACAGATACGATATGGATAGACAGATATGGATAAATGGATATATAGAGCAGATTTCTAATCTGCTTTTGCTATTGAAAACATTATCTATGAGCTCAAAAACCTTTCAGGTGATGCAGTTTTTTTTAAAAAGATGATCAGCTTTTGCAGCTGAAAAACGTATCCTCAAAAAACACAGGAAAAATGCTGTGTGTGAATGCAGCCTTAGATCAGGAATATAACAGCCATTTATAGGACATTTCATAACTTTCCCAAACTCCTATGAAAAAATATTCAGCACATTCTGCATTGAACTACTGTACCCAATTTATTATATATTTTAGGAGTCGGTCCATTTTATACCGACTCCAACTCCGACTCCACCAAAATGAGCACCGACTCCGACTCCACGACTCCGACTCAGACTCCACAGCCCTGATTGCTCTAGCATCACTGCGTTGAGAAACACGTGATGGTGTCTCCGCAGTGTTGGATGTTGATCTCCATGAGGTCACTCATCCTCATTTTCACAGTCTTTTACTAGGCATTGCTCCTACTAGCCAGTTTCCTACTCCACACTGATGAGGGGCAATACCCCAAAACAGCTGTCTGTGGATGGATACCATGTTTTGGCTTAGGTGGTTTCCTTCATTGGAGACTGCCCTTCCCGTGGTTGTTCCTTCCCGGTGAAAGACCTGGCTAGTCATTGCTTGCGTTGAGAAACATGTGATGGTATCTCCGCGGCTGTTGATTTACATGTTTTTCCATCGTTTTAAGAGTCTTTATAGAGCACAAGTGTGATCGACCCCAGATCAGTGCACGCCTAAAAAGATGGAGACCACCAGAGCAGATGCCAAATGGAGTACAAAAAGTGTCTTCCTCTGCCTCGTTATGGTGGGTGGTTGCGTTGGTGATTTTGCCTGAATCGCATACCGAGTATCAGTAAAAGTGGAAACCCCACTATAAGGTGAGACAAAGAAATAAACCAATTAAGACATCAGTTTTTTTTATAGATAAGCAGGTGAACAGTATTTTTTTTTTTTTTTTTTTTTTAAAGAGTGATTATCAACAAAAACTGAACAAAATTATTGTACATTAAAAACAGACAGTTGGTCAAAAATCACAGACATCTAAATGAGACCAAAAGATGGCCATAGTTTTACACTTCACCCAATCCAGACTTTGCCCTTCCAAGTAGTCCTCCCCGATAGCAGCCCGCCTCTCCTTTCATTAACATCCATTCTTACAATTTTGGAAAAAAAAAAAAGTTATGACATCAGTTCCCAATTGGTCGCTCAGTTTTGGTAACTTTCAGATTCAAGTAAATCAGAACAGAATCACATTCATAATTTTTATTGAATCCAGCATAGTTATGATGTTCAGAAATGTCTGTACAAAAGGACTGGGATGATAAAGAATTGTTGCGCTAAGGCACCAGAGAGTCAATATGTGCTGAGAAAACCGCAGTGTAGAACAGAACAGTCGTAGCAATCGTATAGTAAGAGAGACTATAAAAATATAGATCTGCAGTGCAGCCAGGCAAATTATCTGTATTTATAAAATCCTTCTCCGGTTTTCTTTCCCAGTTTGTTCTCAGCAACCAGCTTATTGAGCAATTCACAGGGGGCAAAAAGGGGGTTTTCAGGTTCCATCTGGTGCCAACCTGTGTTGATGAAGAGAAAAAAAAAAAAAAAAATTATATCTCTCTCTCTCTCTCTCTCTCTCTCATATTAATAGAATTCAAGATGATACAAAATCGGCTGAACTACAGTGTATGGGATTTTTTTGTGTCTATTATTCCACCATCATTTACAGATATGAAATGAATCAGAGCTTAAAGACTGAAAGCTGTCCAAGTGCACAATGCCGGCCTACTTTGGGGCATGTAAACCTGAATGAGAGACGGAATAAACCCAATCCGCTGCCCAAAGCAAGCAGCTAAATCAATGAGACAACGAGGATTTACATTCAAGCATCCAATGATCAACTTTTGTTCTGTTAAACAGGGTGGAATACTATGTAACAAAGCTATAAAAGGAATCAAGAATACACTGAGTAGTTGGTGAACAAATACACTTAACCGGCAAAGTAAAAAAAAAAAAAAAAAAAACCTGAAAGAAGAGTCACCCAAATCTATCACAATATTTGGTAAAATTACGTCTGGCCCTACCATCCATGATGTATTTACTGGTGTCAAGACCAACGTAGTCCAGGAGTTCAAAAGGACCCATTGGGTAACCGGCTCCCAATTTCATTGCGACATCAATATCTTCCTTAGATGCATGACCTGAAAACAAGAAAACGTTTGGTTGGACTGCAAGTGATCAGGAGGGAAAAGCTCCTCCACCATCCCATCTACGTAGTCCATTAGTAAAACCACCACCTCCTAGCTCATTAGTGTAATTTCTGTCTTCACTGAACACAGGTTTTACCAGAGTAATGTGAATTTTGGAAATTAATGGACAGTCCAGGAAGACAAAGAAGCAGATTTCTGACAACATGTATGGAAGTTGATCACATGTACTATTGTTTTATGAAATAAAAAGAAGTGGCGGTTACTCAAAGTTTAAAACTAACATGGAATGGTTCAGCCTTTAGGTTCACATGTTGCAATTGTGTGGCCACATGGTCAATTAATCTGCAATCATTTCTTCATTGGGCAATATACAGATGTGGCCAAAAGTATTGACACCCCTGCAATTTTGTCAAATACTCAAGTTTCTTCCTGAAAATTATTGCAAACCCAAATTCTTTGGTATTATCTTTATTTGTCTTAAATGAAAAAAGACAAAAAGAATTGTCCTAAAGCCAAATTGGATATAATTCCACAACAAACATAAAAAAAGAGGGTGGACAAAAGTATTGGCACTGTTCGAAAAATCGTGATGCTTCTCTAATTTGTGTAATTAACAGCACCTGTAACTTACCTGTGGCACCTAACAGGTGTTGGCAATAACTAAATCACACTTGCAGCCAGTTGACATGGATTAAAGTTGACTCAACCTCTGCCCTGTGTCCTTGTGTGTACCACATTGAGCATGGAGAAAAGAAGACCAAAGAACTGCCTGAGAACTTGAGAAACCAAATTGTGAGGAAGCATGAGCAATCTCAAGGCTACAAGTCCATCTCCAAAGACCTGAATGTTCCTGTGTCTTCCGTGCGCAGTGTCATCAAGGAGTTTAAAGCCCATGGCACTGTGGCTAACCTCCCTAGATGTGGATGGAAAAGAAAAATTGACAAGAGATTTCAACGCAAGATTGTGCGGATGTTGGATAAAGAACCTCGACTAACATCCAAACAAGTTCAAGCTGCCCTGCAGTCCGAGGGTACAACAGTGTCAACCCGAACTATCCGTCGGCGTCTGAATGAAAAGGGACTGTATGGTAGGAGACCCAGGAAGACCCCACTTCTTACCCTGAGACATAAAAAAGCCAGGCTGGAGTTTGCCAAAACGTACCTGAAAAAGCCTAAAACGTTTTGGAAGAATGTTCTCTGGTCAGATGAGACAAAAGTAGAGCTTTTTGGGCAAAGGCATCAACATAGAGTTTACAGGAGAAAAAAAGAGTCATTCAAAGAAAAAAAAAAAAAAACACGGTCCCTACAGTCAAACATGGCAGAGGTTCCCTGATGTTTTGGGGTTGCTTTGCTGCCTCTGGCACTGGACTGCTTGACCTTGAGCATGGCATTATGAAGTCTGAAGACTACCAACAAATTTTGCAGCATAGTGTAGAGCCAAGTGTGAGAAAGCTGGGTCTCCCTCAGAGGTCATGGGTCTTCCAGCAGGACAATGACCCAAACACACTTCAAAAAGCACTAGAAAATGGTTTGAAAGAAAGCACTGGAGACTTCAAGGTGGCCAGCAATGAGTCCAGACCTGAATCCCATAGAACACCTGTGGAGAGATCTAAAAATGGCAGTTTGGAGAAGGCACCCTTCTAATATCAGGGACCTGGAGCAGTTTGCCAAAGAAGAATGGTCTAAAATTCCAGCAGAGCATTGTAAGAAACTCATTGATGGTTACCGGAAGCGGTTGGTCGCAGTTATTTTGGCTAAAGGTTGTGCAACCAAGTATTAGGCTGAGGGTGCCAATACTTTTGTCTGGCCCATTTTTGGAGTTGTGTGAAATGATCAATGTTTTGCTTTTTGCTTCATTCTCTTGTGTTTTTTCATTTAAGACAAATTAAATGAAGATAATGATACCAAAGAATTTGTGTTTGCAATCATTTTCAGGAAGAAACGGAGTATTATCTGTCAAAATTGCAGGGGTGTCAATACTTTTAGCCACAACTGTATGAATCAGCACCGAGGTCCTTAAAGCTGCAGAAAGAAGAAGGTCTAAAAGGCACCTGTTACAAATTCAAGGAAGTCTGGTCACCCAGGCAGCTACCGTAACCACACCATCACTACACCTACAGGCTCCTACAATCTCCCATGCGCCTTCACCCCCCCCAAAAAAAACAAAAAAAACTGGTTTTCACCTTCCTATCCAGGCTAAATATCCTACCAATTGAGACCAAAAAGTAAACCATATGTAATGGAAAACCACTGTTTGGGCAAACGGCAGGGCTCGGAAGGGAAGAAGCACCAACTGAGTTCTAGAGCTCAATTTTGGAAGGAATACATTGTGGCTGCCATGTCACATTTGAAGAGCCCTTGCCATGTCAGAACAGCAGACACTCCTCCACCCCCATTTTGGGAACTACATCTCAAGGAATTCATCTAGAATTGTATAACATTGGGTTGAGTAAATGGAAAAAAAGACAATTTTTGCCCCTATAATGTTGCTTTGGACTCAAGTTTTTAAATTTTCAAAGAGGGATAATAGGACAATGTTACGCAATTTATAGAGTTCATTTTCTTCTGAGTATGCAAGTAACTCATGTGGACAAAAACGACTTTTGAGGCACAGTGCAGAGCGCAGAAGAGAAGGAGCGCCATATTGGGGGTTCAGATTTTGATGGAATTGTTTGAGGGCGTCATGTCACATTGGCAGAGACTCTGGGGTGCCAGAACAGAAGCCCTCCCCCATAAGTGAATCCATTTTACAAATGACCGTACACCCCCAATGAATTCATCAAGAGTGCAGTGAGCATGTTGACACCACTTGTGCTTCAGAATTTTACACCATTGGGCAGTGAATGATTATATTTTTTCCCCTGAAGTGTTTTAACTCCAAGGATAATTTTTAGAACGGCTGATGGAGGGGAAAAGGACCTACCAGTTTGTAGTGCAATTTCTCCTGATTGTGCCAATACCCTACATGTAATTGGGAACTATTAAAGGCACAGTGGAAAGCTGATAAGGGAAGGAGTGCCATATTATTATGCAGATTGTGGTTATGGTTTGCAGGAGCCATGATCCACTGGGAGAGCCCCTGAGGTCACAGAAGAGCAGAATCCCCCAACAAGTGTCCCATTTTATAAACTACACCTCGCAATGATTGTGTAGTAACACTGAAACGCTGTAACCGATCCCGCTGATTCGAACACTTTTTGTCTGACAAACTGTACTGCAAAATAGCAGTAAAATTTGTTTGACATGACCTTGCGTTTTTGAAGATATTGGAAATTTGGCAAAAATTTTCAAAATGTCATTTTAATTCTAATGCCCTTAAACCAGAGTTATGTCACACAAAAGTGTTAATAAATAACATTTCCAACATGTCTACTCCAGGGGAAGAGTCTTGAGGAGATCATTTGCATATTCCCAGTGCCTTCTGGGATAAGTGAAGAGTCTCCGCGAGCTCAACGATCACTGGGTTTTGGCCGTTGCAGCTGAAAAGAGGAAATTGGAAAAACCGCGCGCCGATTTGGCTCATCTTTCATCGTTTTTAAGAAATCTCAAGATGGAAGAGGCCAGGAGCCATTTGGTGAGCTGCATTTCTTGCTACATGTTCACAGATTTACCAGTGGAAAAGCCAAACTTCACATGCCACAAATGCAAGCTTGTGTCCCTGTTGGAGGAAAAGTTGCAAAATCTCGAAGAGAGGTTAGCTACGTTGAAGATCATTAAGGAAGGTGAAGAGTTCTTGGACAGAGCAGAATTATCTCTTCATGTTACAGAAAGAGAAGAAATTCGAAGTGCACCTGAAGAAACAGAGGAATGGAGACATGTGACCCAGAGAAGCAGGAGGATCAGGAGGCAGTCAGCACCCATACTGCTCAGGAACCAGTACCAGGCTCTAACTCAGGAAAACGATGAAGAAATACATCAGGATAAGACTTTGCCAACAAACAGCAACCTTGTACGCCCTCAGAGTCCTCCTGGATGGAGAAAGAAAAATGTTGTGAAGAAGAAACGGAGAGTGGTGGTCATGGGGGATTCCCTGCTGAGAGGAACAGAGGCCGCTATCTGCAGACCGGATATAACTACAAGAGAAATGTGCTGTCTTCCAGGTGCAAAAATTAAAGATGTGTCTGACAGGATATCAGGACTCTTCAGACCTACAGATGACTACCCATTCCTGCTACTACATGTGGGGACAAATGACACCGCAAGAAACGACCTGGAAATCATCTGCAGAGACTTTGAAGACTTAGGCAAGAAAGTGAAAGAACTGGGAGCGCAGGTGGTCTTCTCTTCCATCCTCCCAGTGGATGGCCATGGAACAAGGAGGTGGAATAAGATTCTGCAGGTGAACAACTGGCTACGTCGATGGTGCCGTCAGCAACGATTTGGATTTCTGGATCACGGAGTGAACTACTTATACGATGGACTACTTGCTAGAGATGGGGTGCACCTTACGAAGACTGGAAAGCATGTATTTGGAAGTCGCCTTGCTACACTTGTAAGGAGAGCTTTAAACTAGAACAACATGGGAAGGGAAGCAAAAGACCAGAAAAAGCCATACACCTGACAAATGCTATTGAGAACTCTGCTATTAGAAGTGGAAAGGAAGAACAAAGACGAAAGAATCTAATTAATAAAAATATTGGAGAAAGAGAAACCAATCACAAACTAAAATGTTTCTATACTAATGCACAAAGCATGGGCAACAAACAAGGAGAATTGGAACTACTAACACAGGAACAGAAATATGATGTCATTGGCATCACTGAAACTTGGTGGGACAATACACATGATTGGAATACAAGACTAGAAGGATACAACTTATTTGCAAGAAACAGACTTGATAAACGAGGAGGGGGTGTCGCATTGTATGTTCGAAACGCGTATATCTGCACAGAGATTGAAGCTTCAGAGACTGGGAGTTCTGTGGAAACTGTTTGGGTAAGAATACAAGGACAGAACAATGGAAAGGACACCATTGTAGGCATTTACTACAGGCCGCCTGTGCAAGCCGAAGATATAGATGAACTCTTTATGCATCAGATGGCCAAGTTCTCCAAGAAATATGACATAGTTGTCATGGGAGATTTCAACTATCCAGACATTTGTTGGGAAGCTCTCTCAGGCAAAACTAACAGGTCAAGGAAATTCTTATCCTCTCTTGCTGACAACTTTATCTTCCAAAAGGTAAGGGAGAAAACAAGGGGAACTGCAACCTTGGATCTAATCCTTATAAACAGGGAGGAAATGGTTGAGGAGGTAAAAGTGGCTGGGACCCTAGGAGGTAGCGACCATGCTATTTTAGAATTTTGGATTACTAGAGGTGGAAGACCTGTGAAGACTCAGACGTCAAGGTTAGATTTCAGAAAGGCAGATTTTAAGGGATTCAGAAAGAGAATTGGAGGGATCCAATGGCTGGATATCCTTAAAAACAAAAATGTCCAGGAAGGATGGGAAATCTTGAAAAATGAAATTCTCAAAGCACAGTTGTTAACAATTCCGAAAAGAGGGAAGAATAGGAAGCATTTAAGGAAACCAGGATGGATGAACACAGAACTTAAGCACATGCTAAAAAGGAAGAAAAAAATGTTTATAAAATGGAAAGAGGGAGGCATATCTAAAGAAGAATATAATGCTGTCTGCAGAACCTGCAGGGCACAAATCAGATTAGCTAAAGCTGAAAATGAACTGAGGCTTGCAAGAGATGTCAAAAGCAATAATAAAGGATTTTGGGGATATATCAAAAGTAAAAGAAAAGTCAAAGATGCTATAGGATTTTTACAGGATGAAAATGATGAAATGGTAAGACAGGATGTTGAGAAGGCTGAACTTTTAAATTCCTATTTTGCATCTGTTTTCTCTCAGAAAGGAAATGCAACATCAACTGTTATTCACTGTCCTATTAAGGGAATAGAAGAATCCATCTATAAACAGAAAGATAGTGAGGAAACACTTAGCTAACCTAAATGAATTCAAGTCTCCAGGTCCAGATGAATTACATCCCAGAGTACTGAAGGAGATAGCAGAAGAAATTTTTGAACCCCTCTCCATAATCTTTGAAAATTCTTGGAGAACAGGAGAAGTGCCAGAAGACTGGAGAAGAGCAAATGTTGTTCCTATCTTCAAAAAGGGGAAGAAGGTGGACCCAGGCAACTATAGGCCGGTGAGTCTGACTTCTATACCAGGAAAGATCTTTGAACAAATTATTAAACAACATGTATGTCAATACCTGGATAAGAATGAAGTGATTAAACAGAGTCAGCATGGGTTTGTAACTAATAAGTCATGTCAGACTAATTTAATTTCCTTCTATGATGGTATTACTGATTGGGTGGATCAAGGAAATGCTGTAGATATAGTATATCTTGACTTCAGCAAAGCATTTGACAAAGTCTCTCATACAATCCTTATTGAAAAAATGACTAAGTATGGAATGGACAAGGCAACTGTTAGGTGGATTCATAACTGGCTTAGTGATCGGACCCAAAGAGTGGTCGTAAATGGCTGCACATCCAGTTGGAAGAATGTCTCAAGTGGGGTACCACAGGGCTCTGTCCTGGGCCCTGTATTGTTCAACATCTTTATCAACGATTTAGATGAAGGAATTGAGGGTAAACTGATTAAATTTGCTGATGACACAAAGCTAGGAGGGATAGCTAATACTAGAGAAGAGAGAGAGAGGATTCAAAAAGATTTAAATAAACTGGAGAAGTGGGCAGCAACTAACAGAATGGTTTTTAACAGGGAGAAATGCAAAGTACTACATCTGGGCAATAAAAATGAAAAAAGCATATATAGAATGGGAGGAATAGGGCTAAGTGACAGCACATGTGAAAAAGACTTGGGTATACTAATAGATCACAGACTGAATATGAGTCAACAGTGTGATGCAGCAGCAAAAAAGGCAAATGCAATTCTAGGATGTATTAACAGAAGCATACAGTCTAGATCACGTGAAGTCATTATTTCCCTCTACTCCTCTTTGGTCAGACCTCATCTAGAATATTGTGTCCAGTTTTGGGCACCACATTTTAAAAAAGACATCAACAAACTGGAGCAAGTTCAGAAAAGAGCGACCAGAATGGTGACCGGTCTGCAAACCCTGTCTTATGAGGAAAGGTTGCAGGATTTGGGAATGTTTAGTTTGCAAAAGAGAAGACTGAGAGGAGACTTAATAGCTGTCTACAAATATCTAAAGGGCTGTCACATTGTAGAAGGATCAACTTTATTCTCATTTGCACAAGGAAAGACTAGAAGCAATGGGATGAAACTGAATGGGAAGAGACACAGATTAGATATTAGAAAAAACTTTTTGACAGTTAGAGTGATCAATGAGTGGAACAGGCTGCCACGAGAAGTGGTGAGTTCTCCTTCAATGGAAGTCTTCAAACAGAGGCTGGACAGACATCTGACTGGGATGATTTAGCGAATCCTGCTTTGAGCAGGGGGTTGGACCAGATGGCCCAGGAGGTCCCTTCCAACTCTACGATTCTATGATTCTACTTTACATATGCAATCAAACTAAGGAACAAAAAAAGCGCAATAGGGTCTTATCCGGGTTATTATTAAAAGAATGATTTAGAATGTACTCACCCTTTTCAGGAGAGGTTCAGGCATATAGGATCAGTAGTCTGTTTGCTGCACGTCCAAGGGTCAGCTCTGTGACCGCTTAAAGCTTCAAATTTTGGAATAAATTCATGGACTTCAGTGCGCTGCTAGACAAATTCACTAATCCAGGTTATGAGAAAGATTAACTGTTTATTTCCCAACGCGTTTCAAAGTGTATACCACTTCTTCCTCAGGGGATGACATATAGTGAATTTGTCTAGCAGCGCACTGAAGTCCATGAATTTATTCCAAAATTTGATACTTTACATATGCATCATTTTTGAAACCCAATTTTTTGGTAGGAAGTTAGAAGGGTTAAAATTTGATCAGCAATTTCTCATTTTTACATCAAAATTACAAAACTATTTTTCGGGGATCATACACCAGACAGCATTCACAGTACCTCCAGTCAGATTTACCCGGAAACCCCGGTATAAGCACTCAGCGCAGAATAAATGTGCGCCGAGCCTTACTGCGATGTTTGGGAGGCAGAATGAACAAAACAGCAGCTGAAGAATTGGTTTTATTTTTTATGCCGTTCCTCGTGTGGTATAAATGATTAGGCAACTTTATTCGTTGGGTCGGTGCAATTACAGATTTATATCGGGTTTTTGTTTGGCTGCTGTCACACAATAAAACGCTGTGTTGCAAAAGAACTATATTTTGAGAGCTATAATTTTTCCATGTTTCGGCCAACACAGTCATGTGAAGATTTATTTTTTTGCAGGACGAGTCGACGCTTTTATTGGTACCATTTTCTGGCTCATAACATATTTTGATCACTTTCTATTCTGATTTTCTGGAGGTAGAATGAACAGAGACATCGGACAAGATAGTATGCCAATGCCAGCCTCCCTCCCTTTGATGTGGGCTCCGATGTTGACGTGTGCCTTTAACAGCCGTGCGTGGAATCGTAATGACCGGCGAGTTTTAGCATTTAGTGAACATGAAGGGGAGGGGGGGTTGGGGGGACACTGTGGGATTGCACTTTTTTAAAATTTCACCACGCTTGGAATCTTTTTCCTGGGTTCAAGTACACGTCATGGTAAAACCAATCGCTTTGCTCAAAAGTACAACCGGTCCCACAAAACAAAACACACACAAGCCCTCACATGGCCGTTTTGACCAAACAAAATAAAAAAAGGTTGAGTCTCTGGGAAGAAGGGAAACAAAAAATGAAGATGCAAAACCAAAAATACCTCTGGTCGTTAAGGGTTTAAAATAGTGGCGAACCACTTTAGAGAGTATCCTCAAGTTGGTTTTTGCCTGCTGATAACAACGTGGTTAGATCTTTGGTTTGTTTCACATTTAACACAAGATGTACTGAGTCCAATGAGGTTTACTCTGTTCGTCAGCAGGATTATGAAGAAACCCGTAATATCACAAACACAATTATGGACAACTTTTGCATTTCATGGGTCTGTTCATTTCCTGGGTTGATTTTCAGGTCTGTGGATATGCTGCAGCCCAGCGACCTACCTCTTTCATGAAGACGCACAGATTCCATTAGGTATGGTACCAGAAGGCGATTAACAATAAAGCCAGGGGTGTCCTGAGTAGGAAGGAATATTCATTTTAGTCCAAATATGTGCATATGAGGACGGTAAAGTTACTACAATCTGCAATAAATACCTCGGGAAAAAAAACAAAGCAAAAACCCTTATCTGGTAGCAGTACAATTTACCTTACATGACACCGGAGTCTTTCCAAGTGCTTTACTGAAGTCAATGAGAGAATCAAAAGTTGTTTGGCTGGTCATTGGTGTCTTAATAACCTGGAAGGGGCAAAGAGGAAAAAAAATTAAATGCTTTAGTATAAGTGTGTGACAGAAAATAATTTTCCTAACTTTAGTGTGCAACACACATATACAGTATATAACATTGCTTACTGGCATTCTGTTGCTTACTGTGTACACCACTTTTCCATTGTACCCAATGCATACCGTATTTTTCGGACTACAAGACGCACTTTTTTCCTCCCAAAATGTGGAGTCTTATAGTCCGGATGTACCCTGCTCTGGCAGGGAGCGGTTTCAGCGGAGCAGCAGGTTACAGAGGCAGGAGCTGGCAGCTCTGGCTAACTCCTGTGCCCACTGCTAAGAGAAATGAAAATTCACTGCATGGACGTGCAGGACAATGAATATTAATTTCTTTTTGGCATCCTGATAAGGTTGGTCCCATCCCATTCCTGGTATGCATGGTCCCATCAGAATAGAAAAAAAAAAAAAAAAACCATTACACTTACCTTCCACCGCTCCCTCGCAGTCGCAGTGTCCTGCTCCAATGCCAGCAGCCGCTTAATGCTTGTAAGCAGCGTATGGCAGAGACGTCATGCGCTGCTCACAAGCAGAGCACAGCTGCCGGAATCCTCACCAGGACTGTTCATTGCAGAGAGCAGCGAGTTTTCATCGCTCTCCAGTAGTGTGCAGTATCAGCCAGAGCCTTCCTGCTGCAGCCGGCGGTCACGTGTGCCGATCCTTAAGAGAAATGAATATTTAGATTATGAATTTCTCTTAAGTGTCGGCAAACATGACCACGTGCAGCAGCAGGAAGGCTCCGGCTGACGCTGCGAGAAAACTGAAGAGCAATGAATACTCACTGTGATGAACAGTCCCGGTGAGTAATCCAGCAGCTGTGCTCTGCTTGTGAGCAGCGCATGACGTCCCTGCCATATGCTGCTTACAAGCATTAAGCAGCTGCTGGCACCGGAGGAGGGCACTTGCGAGGGAGCGGAGGAAGGCTAGTGTAATGGTTTGTTTTTTTAATCTTTTCTGATGGGACCATATTGGCCAAGGCAGGGATGAGGGGGACCATACTGGCCAAGGCAGGCTATATTAAGTACAGCACTGACCACATTTTTTGCTTCAGTTTTTTTTCCCCTAATTTCCTCCTCTAAAATCTAGCTACATTTTAAGTTCCGGTGCATCTTATAGTCTGAAAAATACGGTACATTTAAGTCAAAGCGCCCACCTCCATCAGCTTCATCAATGGTACTGGATTAAAGAAATGCAGCCCTCCGAACCGGTCCTGCCTAGTTGTGGAGTTGGCTATGTCAGTGATTGCCAATGAAGAGGTGTTGCTGGCGAATATGGTGTGCCTGCAAGAAATGAAGACCGGTTAGGATCCGTCAGATATCTATCCAAGAGACACAGCTTCTTTACAGTATGAGGGGCAATGGTCATTCAACAAAGTCCAGTGCTTGCTATCCAGTTTTCTTACTACTATAGAGATTCTATTTTTCCACAACTCAATGACCGCTAAATAGACATTTTAATTATGTATTTTGGCCACAATTCAAAAATTTCTCATTGGATCTAGGGGTCTGACATCAGATGAAATAGGTGCCAAAATGCTGCCAGATAGCAGTCTGGAAATAAAGTTAAACTGAACCACTATATCCAAAAGGCCTACACCAACTTTTGGTTAAATTAATGAAGAGCAACTATGGGAAATTATTCTCTAAGTGCCATTAGTAACATGTGAGTGCTATTTAGGGCATATGCCATTTAAGTCAAGCGATTAATTAATGTGGGTATGACTGCATATAAGTAACATTAGAAATGTGGTAGTGCTGCATGAAGAAAAAATGAACTAGAAGAAATGTAGAAGCAGCTTTGCTATAAGGTACCTTAATGCACTGTGCAGGGGAAACCCTTACAACCATCCTCTTAAAGCACCACTCCGTGGCTACAACATGATTGACAGAGTCAGCGGGAACGGTAACAGGCGCCTAATGTACGTTTATAAGAGCGTCGATCTGGCCTTCAGACTTATGAGTAGTGACCTCCCCCCAGCAAATACTGCAGTGATCTGACAGGTCACACGTTAAAGAAAACTACCTAGCAGTGTTGAGAACAGCAGGTAGGATGATGAGCTTAACCCCTTTATGACATGTGCTGTACATATCCACCTTTCACATGGGCTCCGGTGCCGAACCCACATCTTTCCTGGTACATGTCAGCTGATTTGAACTGCTGACATGTGCCCCTAACAGCCGCATGTGGAATTGTGATCCATCCTGTTAAATACTGCTGTCAATCTCCGACAGCCTCGTTTAACACGATCGCGCTGGATGCATGTGTCACATGACCACGGGTCGTCGATGGGTTGATATGACAACTTGGGGTCTGCAGCAGACCCCTGCTGTTGTCATTATGGAATTGCTAGAGCAAGTGAGCATTTCCGCAGCCCTTTTTTGCAATTTTACCACACTTGGTGTACAAGAAAATTTGAGTTCCAAGTGGCGTTGTTAAAAAGTACAACTTGTCCCACAAACAAGCCCTCACACGGCCATATTGATGGAGTTTTTTTTTTAAAGTTATGGCTCTGGGAAGAAGGGGAGCAAAAAACAAACGAAAATGGGCTGCGGAGTGAAGGAGTTAAGACTAGAATCATGGAACTTAAATTACTTCTAAAAGCTAAAAAAGGAAAAATAAATGCTGATGTGGTCCTTTAAGGATATATCAGATAGTAAAATAAAGACTGATGGGTACGCTACCTTACACATCTGAAAACAAACTGTCCCCTTCCCAAACCACAGCATTATGCCGCAGCATGGAGGACCAGCAGCATCAGTACATTACATTGGCTCCTATGGGTTAGAGCAGACCCACATAACGCTATGTGCCAGCGGACGCCTGTGATAAGCGAGTCACTACTGAACCAGCTTAGCGAGAATTGCAACACTAATGTACATGGAGGAAAGGAAGCTTCGTGTACTGTATCGGTGCTCCACTTTAGAGATCCTTTTACAACACGTACATAGTAATACTGGCAAAAGAGGATTAAATAACCATTAAGTGTGCCCTACTCTGGTGCAAATTTATCAAGTCTCTTGAATAGTTCACGTTTCACTTCCAAGTTCTCAATTATGGCTTCCACCACCAGATCAGTGCTGTGCACAACGGCCGCTGGGTCTGTGCTAGTGCTGAAGTTTGACAGGGTTTTCGTGATGAACTGTGATGCGGCCTGAAAAAGAGGTAAAGGGGGCAACAAGTTACACTGGATCTACACAAGAGTGGCTCTTCATAATGTACCAACCTTGCTAGTTGTAATGGTGGTCTGTGCCAAGGGCTGCTGCACTGGCGAATATTAGTCACCACTGTGGCGGGTGAGAACTTCATGGTCTACAGATGGCTATGCTGTATATACGCCCTAAGCCCCTCACTCTACTATAGATGTTTAGCACAAATTTATATAAAGCAAACAATTAACCCCTTCCTGCAAATGGAAGCAAGTACACGTCCAGATTGCAAGCAGTGTACCACAATCCACCATAAAGTTACAACCCAGGAGTAGTGCCCATGCAATCTGTAGCAGGAGCCGGCTGTAAAATATGGCCGCCTTCCTGCTGTATGTGCTGGGACCTCAGCTAGTTCTGATCCCAGCACTTTAACCCCCTTAGATGCCGCTGTCAGGAGGAACAGTGGCATGTGAGAAGTTTGATAAAAGTAGATTGATTTTGCTGTGGCAGTAGAAATGCTGACATAAGAAGCAAAGGGTGGCAAAGGTTGCTAAAGCAAGAAGGAGGCCTAACAATGGACAAGTGTCATACTTCAGATTATACCAGATGTAGGGGTCTGATAGCCCAACACTGTATTGTAAGGTAATATAATACGCTGCATGTTAATTTGTGCTTTACAGACTTTAATACTATTAAATATAAAGCCTGTAATTTTCGACTAAAATTGAGTTAGCCCTATAGTCCCCAGGATTCCAATAGACATCTTTTGAACTATTATCAAAGTATGATGGAAATTATGCACACAGATTTCTATGGAGGTCCTGATGACCACCTCCACATGTAGTTTACCTTCCATCGCCTTTGTGTTAGGGCCCCCTTCACACATAGCGATCTCGCTAGCGAGATCGCTGCCGAGTCACAAGTTTTGTGACACAACAGCGATCTCACCAGCGAGATCGCTGTGTGTGACAGCGATCAGCCCCCCTGCCGGGATCGCTGTAGGAAACCGCTGGACATTTCTTTTGTCGCTGGTCTCCCATTGGCCAGCACACATCGCTGCGTGTGACAGGCGGGAGACCAGAGATCTGCTGGTAACTAACATACACATCGGGTATCCAAGGGACGTGCGTCCCTTAGATACCCGATGTGTACGTTAGTTACCAGCTCCCTGCATCAGCGCGCTGGTAACTAACGAACACAGCAAAGCCGCGCACTCGGTGTCGCTGTGCTGATCGCTGGTGAAGCCGTCTGTGACAGCTCACCAGTGATCACATAGCGACTCACCAGCGATCCTGACAAGTTGATATCGTTGTCAGGATCGCTGGTGAGTCGCTATGTGTGACTCCAGCTTTACTCTTTATGACGACAGCACAAAAGCTGAAGCTCCTCCTAGCTGACTTATGATCTCACAAAATGTCATCTTTACTTTGATGTGGTCATAAATCAGAGAGAAGCTCAGTTTAGGGCTCAGACATTACTACTTGGTGAAAGTGAAAAAACAATGGAGACTTGCATTTATTTTTCACTGCACTTAAATTTTTACGTACATAATATAGTAAAATGGACGAGTCATTCAAAAGCTACAAGTCATCTGGCAAAGAAAAATGAAGGTCTGTCCTTTAACCTGATGCTATTAGAACGGGATAACAAGAAATTCCTTATGAATACACGCTGTTAGATGAGATTTTTCTTGGAGCCTTAAGTCAATTTCTAGAGCCCTCATATTGAGGAGGATATGTTAAGGTAGAATAAGATACCATCATGTCACCTCAGGCTTGTCCGCAAACATCTTCTTGGTGACTCTTTTCAAGCTGTCTTCAATACTTTTGGCAGATTTCTTCAAGATGTCATCAGTCTGGTCCACCAAGACAACAGTGTGTCCGGTTGCTGCAGCCACCTGCAGATGAAATGCAGAAGGCCTCCAAACATCAGCAACTTTATCATTACATATTGAAGGCACAATGGTTAATGACCACAAACTTAGCATTAAAAAAAAAAATTGCATAAAATTAAAGCATTTGAAAATGTGTTGGACACCCTAAAACCAGCATGGATATATGCTCTTAGACACATCCCAAAAATCCACACCTCATCTTCTACCACCTCAAGTGCCATTTTTTTCATCCCTTCAAATGGGAAATTCAGGGAGGACAAGACTGACCTCCATTACACAATCAGTGATGACTTTACACCAGAGTTAAAGTCTAGAAACAAAACAAGCCGGTAATGTAGGGTATTGTCAAGGTCAGCAGCACAGACTGAACTAAACATTAACCTGACCCGTCAGAAGCAGCCGCATCTGTGCGGTCATGATGGGCCAGGGCCTAGTCCTCATCTCCTACATTTCTAAATGATGTCAGAACGTGATGAGGTGATGTCAGCACTGAGGGAGATTTATCATGAGTGGAATTTACACTCAGATCTAAGTGAGAATCTTTAAAACGTCTCCATTCATAACCTGTACCATCTTGAATACCACCACAATTGAAATGCCCAAACACACAAATCTAATATATAAAGCTGAGTGTGTGTGTATGTGTGTATGTGTGTGTTGTGGCCAAAAGTATTGACACCCCTGCAATTCTGTCAGATAATACTCAGTTTCTTCCTGAAAATGATTGCAAACACAAATTCTTTGGTATTTTTATCTTCATTTAATTTGTCTTAAATGAAAAAACACAAAAAGAATTTTCCTAAAGCCAAATTGGATATAATTCCACACCAAACATAAAAAAGAGGGTGGACAAAAGTATTAGCACTGTTCGAAAAATCATGTGATGCTTCTCTAATTTGTGTAATTAGCAGCACCTGTAACTTACCTGTGGCACCTAACAGGTGTTGGCAATAACTAAATCACACTTGAAGCCAGTTGACATGGATTAAAGTTGACTCAACCTCTGTCCTGTGTCCTTGTGTGTACCACATTGAGCATGGAGAAAAGAAAGAAGACCAAAGAACTGTCTGAGAACTTGAGAAACCAAATTTCTCATGCTTCCTCACAATCTCAAGGCTACAAGTCCATCTCCAAAGACCTGAATGTTCCTGTGTCTACCGTGCGACCCCACTTCTTACCCTGAGACATAAAAAAGCCAGGCTGGAGTTTGCCAAAACTTACCTGAAAAAGCCTAAAACGTTTTGGAAGAATGTTCTCTGGTCAGATGAGACAAAAGTAGAGCTTTTTCAGCAAAGGCATCAACATAAGAGTTTACAGGAGAAAAAAAACAGGCAAAGAAAAGAACACGGTCCCTACAGTCAAACATGGTGGAGGTTCCCTGATGTTTTGGGGTTGCTTTGCTGCCTCTGGCACTGGACTGCTTGACCATGTGCATGGCATTATGAAGTCTGAAGACTACCAACAAATTTTGCAACATAATGTAGGGCCCAGTGTGAGAAAGCTGGGTCTCCCTGCAGGACAATGACCCAAAACACACTTCAAAAAGCACTAGAAAATGGTTTGAGAGAAAGCACTGGAGACTTCTAAGGTGGCCAGCAATGAGTCTACACCTGAATCCCATAGAACACCTGTGGAGAGATCTAAAAATGGCAGGTTGGAGAAGGCACCCTTCAAATATCAGGGACCTGGAGCAGTTTGCCAAAGAAGACTGGTGTAAAATTCCAGCAGAGCATTGTAAGAAACTCATTGATGGTTACCGGAAGCGGTTGGTCGCAGTTATTTTGGCTAAAGGTTGCCAATACTTTTGTCTGGCCCATTTTTGGAGTTGTGTGTGAAATGATCAATGTTTTGCTTCATTCTCTTTTGTGTTTTTTCATTTAAGACAAATTAAATGAAGATAATAATACCAGAGAATTTGTGTTTGTAATCATTTTCAGGAAGAAACTGAGTATTATCTGACAGAATTGCAGGGGTGTCAATACTTTTGGCCACAACTGTATGTATGTCCGGGATTGGCATCTGCACCGTCGCAGCGTCAGCCACACGTCTGGACCCCAAGAGCGTCATAGGCTATGTTGTAGGGCGAAATTTTAACCCCGCGCGTTCCAATTCACCAAACAATTTGGCCTATTATTCTTATCATTTCTATAGTGTTATCGTCCTTCTGTAAAGCTGGAAATAACAATTTATTACCGTGCCAACACACACCACCCTCTGACACAGACTGCAGGGGGAGCCCAGTATCACACAGAATAGGATTAGATACACAGCTCAGCAGTCAGTATCACACAGGATAGGAATAGATACACGGCTCAGCAGACAGTATCACACAGAGTAGGATTAGATATATGGCTTTGCAGTCAGTATCACACGATAGGATTAGATTTACAGCTCAGCAGACAGTATCACACGATAGGATTAGATTTACAGCTCAGCAGACATTTTCACACAGGATAGGGTTAGATACACAGCTCAGAAACAGGATGTGCCAAAGGACAGAACATTTTCATTCCAAAAATTCCACTCATTCCATCTGATTTGTTTTTTGATTTTAAACGCCTCCAGTTTCCAGTTTAACTGCTATTTGCAATGTCCATTAACAATGCTCAGGAACAGTCCTTGAAAGTAGTAGGGATCGATTTGCAATCCCCATGCTTTTCTCATGGTCAACTTTACGTGGTCTGTTCAAGAGTTGGAACTGACAAAAATCTGCTCATCTTTGCACCGAAAGGAAAAAACAAAAATCTTGAATGAGTTGAAAATAAAATACTATCAATACTTGGGTAATCGCTTAGTTAATTTGTGTAGGCAAATCTGTAGTGTTGACTATATGATGAGAAATGTTTTTATGTGCAATATAATCATTATAATTTGTTATAACTAACCACAGTTGGTTACTATGCCCAGGCAACGCCGGGCTCTTCAGCTAGTATGTAATATAAGAGTAATGAAATGTTTTTATACTTTGCATAATAAAGATTAGATCAAAAAACAGATACAGAAGGGGAAAACCTACAAAGACAAGAGTGGTAATCATTCTATTATATGGAAACAAATAGATACACTAGCACATAAAATTATGGTGTATGATTAATTTAACAATATTTGCATAAATATATTTTTTACACACACATATATACACTTGCTGATTTGTGGAAACGTATGCACTGCATATATGCAAGTATAAAATTACGGCTCAAAACACCTCAAGTTAGAGAAAGTCAGCCAATGTAGCACACCAGTTAGAGATGTGGGGGGACACAGAACAAGTAACCAAAAAAAAAAAAATCAAATGAAAAGACAATCAGGCTAAAATAAGTGTATGCTAGTGCCATGCCATACCAATCCAAAATACAGAACATCCTGCACAGAACTCACAAAAAGCACCTAGACCGAGTTAACATATTTACCACTGTTCCCTCTTAGGCTAGTTTCACACCAGCATTTTGAGGCGCAGCGCACACTCGCCGTGAAGCTCCGCCCCCTGGCTCGCCTCCTCCGGTCAGCTCCACCAATGGGCGAATGACGCTGCATGTGACCTGGCATTGGGTACACAGGCTGTGCGCAGGTATGCATTTGTCGGCGCATGCGTCCTTTTGACGGTGCGCCAGCCGCATCAAAATGCAACACGATGCGTTTGGCGCACTGTCAGGAGGACGCATGCGCCGGCAAATGCATACCTGCGCACGGCCTGCGTACCCAATGCTAAAGATAGGGTACGCAGGTCGCGTGCAACGTCATGCGCCCATAGGCAGAGCTGACCGGAGGAGGCGCGGCAGGGCTTCTCAGCGAGCGTACGCTGGGCCTCAAAACGCTGGTGTGAAACTAGCCTTATGCATGTTTCGCTGCGTCAGCTTCCTCAGAGGGGGTATGGATAAGTGTTCCAAAGGTCATTTTTATATAGGTTTCCAATAAACCACAAGACATGAAATAATTAAACACATATGGTGAATGGGAGTTACTTCCAGTTTCAGAGGGGATTATCCCAGGCAGACTACAAAACAAGCACCTGACCGCCCAGCATGTTACTTTATTGGTAGCTGTTTATAATAACTACCTCTTTTATATGCCCCCTTTGTCCGGTATTGAGTGTAATGACCAGTAGGACACGCCCCTGCTGCACGATTGGTCTTCAGCTACACGAGAGGGAGTGCCAATAGAATGTCAGTGGGAGTAAACACCCCACGTGGTTAAGTGCTTGGCGACGCTCCCGGGTAGTGTGACAAGTGCGGCGTCCAGGAAACCATGTCACACACCAACCCGGGTAACTCCACCCCCAGACCACCTAGATTGGAGGGCGTCATTGAAGGGGGAGTGTCCGGAACGACTCTGGATAGACGTGTCGCCATGGACACCAGACGAGCCAACACATCGTGAGCGTTCAGCACACAGGATGAAACCGGTAGTTTCAGGATGAACATATCACTGCTATGACAGCTAAACCGCTTTCACTATCCAAACATTGTTTATCTAGTATAATGGCCACATTAGATTGCACAGGTAAGTATTAGCCAAACAAAGCACATGTGACATACTGTGGGTACGGAGAGTATTCAGAACCCTTTAACCCCTTCATGACCGGAGCTGTTTTCGGTTTTTCGCTCCCCTTCTTTCCAGAGCCATAACTTTTTTATTTTTCCGTCAATATGGCCATGTGAGGGCTTATTTTTGCGGGACGAGTTTTACTTTTGAACGATACCATTGGTTTTACCATGTCGTGCAATAAAAAAATGGGAAAAAGATTCCAAGTGAGGTGAAATTGGAAAAAAGTGCAATCCCACACTTGTTTTTTGTTTGGCTTCTTTGGTTCACTAAATGCGAAGGCCTTGCTCCCCCCCCTCCCCTACCCCACCAGCTGCTTCCAGCATTTTTTGGCATTACACTTTCATGCTGAATATCGCTTGGCCCCCATGCATCTACAGGGTCTATAAGCTTTCCTTTCTGGGTCAGGTATTGAATTATTGTGTGGGCTCTTTTTGCCCTGTTAATTTTTTTTGGGGGGGGGCTCATATGGTGCTGTGAATAGCGTTTTTTTTTTTTTTTTTTTTTACACCTCACATACACAGACCTTTTGGTCCATGTATGACTACACTACTTTATATATATTGTTTGTGATATCCAATATGTAGAGGTGTCTTGTTTGATACTTACTCATTGTTATGTGGGGTTTTTCTCCTGTGGGAGTATCATCATATCGTTATTTCATGATTTGAGATGATTGCAATTTTCCTGCATCTTTTAATCTGTTTTTAATGTCTTTTGCTGTATTGTGTATGTGTCAGATATTGATGTATAAATAAAATTTACTCTTTTTACATTTCTGTGGAGTTACCATATGTAGATATATTGCTTTTCCTTTTTGTTTTTTGCATGATGTATCTTTGAATATATCTTTGGTGAACCCACTTTTGACAAATTTGGCTGTGTGTCATGAACTCATTTTCTGCTCCACCAGTTGAGAGTTCCCCTTCCGTTCTCCCTCTGGTGGTGACAGGAGGTAGTGCGGTTGGTTTAAGTGGTAGTGATCTGCCACCTGATGAGGAAGCTAACGATTGGATCTCTGGAGTATCACACTGGATATAAGACAGCCGACGCCCTATCCGGGTGCTGGACTTCAGCTCTCTTCCAGTCTTTTCAAGTTAAGTTTGTTTTTTGCTATTGTTCACACTTGCGCTTGTTGGTCAATTCAGTTTTTTGTGGTGTTGTCAGTGTGCCCCTGCTGGGGCCATGCCGAAATTCCACTCCTATTAATCAGTATTTGCCAATCTGCTTTTTGTCCCTTATTAGATTGGCCTCTTTTTTGCTCTGTCTCAGAATATTTCAGAGTGCTGATATAGGTTTAGAAGTCTAGTGACTTCAGGGTTAATTTTGCTATCAGAAGTGTTGGACAATATTTTTGTAGGTTATTTTTGGCAGATTGCAGACAGTGTCTTTCCTTTTCTGTCCTTTTTAGTTAGCCGGGCCCCATCGTTTGCTCAGCCTATTTTCCTGCCTTTGTTTGTATTTTCATCTTGTTTCACCGTCAATACATGTGGGGGGCTGTCTTTCCTTTGGGGTCTGCTCTGGGGCAGTTAGTTTTCCTCTTTTCCTGCTTTAGGCTTATGTAGTTCTCCGGTTGTGACGAGGCATCTAGGACCATCGTAGGAACGCTCCACGACTGCTGCTAGTTGTGCGGTTAAGATCAGGGATCTGCAACCTGCATAGTTACCAACTTCTCTGGTTTTCTGAGACTTAGCATGTAGTCTTTTTCCTCCTCGGTTTCCCATACATAACAGTTGTGCCCTCTGTCCATATATTATTACACTTGGAGTAGGGTCACTGGTGCAAGTAGTAGGCCGAGAAGATGCAAGGAGCCTGATTACTTCTTCTGAGACTGGTTCAAAATCAGAGAGTGAGCTAGATGCAGTGCGGGAGGGAGGAGAGTGCATGGTATGAGGGGATTGGGAGGTAATTTCCTGTCGGATATGGTCAATTTTTTTCTTTGAATTAACTGGCCAGATCGTCAGCTCGGAGATCCATGGTTGGGGGCTGCACTCTTGGGTTGAATAGGGAATGAAAAGTGTCAGCGATGTTTCGGGTTATTGGATAGCGAGGTGTTTGAGAGTGTTGAAATAGGTTTGGAGAGGTGAAGGGCAGTGTTGTAGGTTTTAAGTAGAGTTGAGCGACTTTGGTCGGATCGGGTTTCATGAAACAAAATTTGTTTCAGATGAAACTGGTCCGACTAGTGCAAAAAAAAGTCGGAGTTTCGTCCGAAACCCGACCCCAATGCAAGTCAATGGGGAATAAAAGTCGGCATTGAGTGGATGAATGTTTTAAGCATAAACTTATAATGGATGAACTCTTCGGGTAGACTGGATTTTCTCCACAAACGTTCAGCACACCTGGAGCACCGCTGTAGGAAACGTGTTTGCAGGGTGTGCCAGGGTTGTCGCCGTCTGTGCCGAGTTCTATGTATAGGAGGAGCTGCTTCATCCAAAGCACTTTGAAGTGTTTCAGTGTAGAGTCAGGACATGAGATTAGGGTCAATGATGACTGCAAGTTCTTCATAAGTTCCTGGATGTTAATGGCCCATATATTTCTATAAGTGTGGAAAGTGGGGGTGACCTGAGCGGGATGGCAGTTCTTAATAGAGAATGAAGAAGGTTGTGGTCAGAGAATGGGAGAGGGGCGTTTGTGAAGTCATCCACAATCACAGTTTGGCAATCAAACTTATGCAACTACTACTGCAAATTAAGTAACAGATGTCTGCGCTTCCTGCTGTTTGTTCTTGTTTACTGCAATGTAAATAGCTCAACACAACAAGATTATTCTCCAAATTCAACTTTAAAGGAGGAAAACACAGACAACCCACCTCAGGGTGTCCTGAGGGCATTGATATACTTACTGGTCACCGTCTTCTGCTGTCTCCAGCGCTGCTACATTCCTCTCAGCCCCCAACCTTCAAGTGACTGCAGGTCTGACTTCATGGCTGACAGTAGACTTAGTCCCTTTAACGTATGTCTATGACAGCCATGTTCCGAGTCTCAAACTAAGGCCGGGATCACACATGAGAGTAACTCTGAGAGTCTCGCATGTTAATACCCGGAACTGCTGCCGACACTCAGGAGCGGAACGTGCGGCTGCATGTATTGCTATGTGGCCACACGCTCCGATCCGAGTACCGGCGGCAGTGCCGGGTATTATCATGCGAGGCTCGTCTGAGTTTCTCGCATGTGTGATCCCAGCCTAAGGCTACGTTCATACATTCAGTATTTGTAAGCTAAAACCAGAAGTGGATGAGGAATCCAGAAGTGGTGACCTATTTATTATATTTTCCTCTGATTGTTCCTCTCCTGGTTTTGGCTTACAAATACTGAGATAAAATACTCAATGTGTGAACATGGCCTTACATTGAGAAGGCGACCTCTGGTCCACACACAGAACGCTTGTGAGCCGACAGACAGGTCATAGTCACTTGATGAGGGAAGCAGTGCAGGAAACGGCAAAAGTATGTAAATGCAGCCACGCAATAAGGATTGGTAACAGACATGGAGATGAACAGTTTAAAAAACTTTTGGAGTAGAATTCAACCCCTTAAGTTTCTTTACCACTTGCAGCACTTCTGACTGTTGCGACTTGCTGCAAGTGTGATGCATAACCAGACACCAGCCTCTGCCAGTGTTCCTGCGGAATCTTATGACATTGCTCATTAGTAATCATTTACAGTTCACCCATATTCTTGGCCTTGCAACCTACAACCATTTTCTTCAAATATTTTCTATGGCTCTCAAGTCAAGAGACTGATGTGCTCTCCAGGACTTTCTGAAACCAAGCCTTGGTGGACATTAAAGTACACTTGGGATCACTGTCCTCTGTTACAGAAGGTGCAGTAACACCCAAGCTTCAGCTTCCTCGCAGAAGAAATTATGTTTTATTCCCAATATTTCGGGATACTTTATTGATTCCATCTTACCATCCACATGCTGCAGGTTTCTAGTGACAGATGAAGCAAAGCAGCCCCAGAGAATCACTGAACCACCACCATGTTTCACTGTAGGCAGAGTGTTCTTTGCATTAATCAGTCTATCTCCTTCAGGACACATAGGCCAGAAAAGTTCCAGTTTCACCAAGCCACAGGCCAAGATACCAAAAGGTTGTGTAACTTATTGACGAGTCTTAAAGCTCAGGCATGGAAGTCTTCAGTATAACAAACATTATCATCACTAGTACCAATGCCAGCTGCCAAACTTTGATGAAGATCTATTTACCCTTTGTTGCCTCAAACTGAATACTTGGGGAGGACAACCTTGCACAGCAAGAAAAGGAAATCATATCCAGCAAAACTGTTAACTGCTACTTTACTGATGTTTGTTTAAAGAACCATGATGGCGGGTTTTTTTATTGCACCGCTTGAGTTTAAATGTAAGTCGCCTGCCCCGTCTCATACTCCTCGTCTGGCTTTTTCATCTGTTTGAGCAGATGCTCTGTTTGCTCTCCGGCGACAGATGACCTGCCCACAGTTGCATTGTTTCATGGGGCACCGGAGGTCACTTTACAATACAAGTCTACAAGAGCCTCGTTCAAGCCTCATAGACCTGGCGTTGCGCTCGACACAATTTCTGCCTTCCGTCAAGTCAGAGCCTGCTCTCACAAGACAGTGAAGGGGAATCGTAGTGGCACTGAACAAAAAAACACCCACACACCCCAAAGACATCGGGGACTTAGATTTAAAGCACCACTCCAGCATTAGAAAAGTAGCTGGAGTGGCACAACACCCCAAAGCTCATGCACGCTGCCTCTGAGATCTTTCAGCTGGCACAGGTACCGCTGATCGGCGGGGGGACGCATCCCCCCAATGAGATATTGATGGCCCATAGAAAGATACATATTCATGGGCAAGAACTTTAACTTCAATCTTGCACACTCTGCACCTCTAGGGACATGGATGCCTTTGCCTCATTTATGCCCAGCAGCGCCATCTCTAGACTTGACCATACATGACAGCCCCCAGCCCCGGGACTTGACGTTTCCTATCTCACGCACACCTGATAGCACTTCATTATTACATCGGGCGTCAGTGGGACAACGAGTCTGCTCACGATACATTCTATTCAGAAAGTGCAAACAAAAAAAAAAGTTTATAAAACATTTTTTTTTGGCCCAGAACACATTGGCAAAGGTTTTCAGAAAAAAAAAAATAATTGCCACCACTTAAAAAGTGAGCGGTGTTGGGGAAGAACCATTTCCATCCCACACTCGCCAAGTTTTCTGTACATGAATGGTGCGATTTTAGACCAGACCTTGTGCCAATAACCCCAGCCTGGCATGGCCTCTAGTGACAGTGGGGGAGGGGCGCCCCCACTATATAAGAGCCATGTCACCCAGTGTGCTGCCTCCTCCGTCCCGGCAGCCCCCCGTGTACTGGAGTCTGCATCACAAGGCAATAACCAATGACACAGCATGCCGAGGAGATCTGCAGTGTGAACACACCCCGAGCTTTCCGATGCCGGCTCTGCCCCTTACACCCTGGGTACAAGGGGCACCCGCACCATAGATCGCCAGTGTCACATGGCGCAGGGCACAGCACCCCGGTCACATGACTCACCTGCGCTATCCCGGCTCCCATCAGGCCTCCTCCGATCACCGTCACATGCTTGATGTTCAGCTTCTTAGCGGCGGTGGACATACATCTCGCTATCAGCTGCCGGCTGGAGGAGGCCATGTCTGCTCGTGCTGCTAGGGGCTGAAGGACACGCACCTGAGACTACTGACAGCGAGTGACGTCAGAACGGGGCGCCGGGGACGGAGGCTATAGGAGAGAACCGAGTCATGTGTCCAAACGGGGAGGGGCCAAGTACTGCTCTGCTCTGACTAGAACTCAACTCCGTGAGAGCTGTGGTGGGACAGTAGGAGTAGTCTGTAAGGATGAAGATGGGTCAGGGGGAGGAGTCTGTAAGGATGAAGATGGGTCAGGGGGAGCAGTCTGTAAGGATGTAGAGGGGGCAGGGGAACAGTCTGTAAGGATGAAGAGGGGGCAGGGGGAGCAGTCTGTAAGGATGAAGAGGGGGCAGGGGGAGCAGTCTGTAAGGATGAAGAGGGGGCAGGGGGAGCAGTCTGTAAGGATGAAGATGGGGCAGGGGGAGCAGTCTGTAAGAATGAATATGGAGGCAGAAGGAGCACTCTGTAAGGATGAAGATGGGGCAGGGGGAGCAATCTCTAAGGATGGAGATGGGGCAGAGGGAGCAATCTGTAAAGATGAAGAGGGGATAGGAGGAGTAGTCTGTAAGAAGAAGAGGGGGCAGGGGGAACAGTCTGTAAGGATGAATATGGAGGCAGGGGGCAGTTTGTAAGGCTGAAGAGGGGACAGGAGTAGTAGTCTGTAAGAAGAAGATGGGTCGGGGAGCAGTCTGTAAGGATGTAGAGGGGGCAGGGGGAACAGTCTGTAAGGATGAAGAGGGGGCAGGGCAGCAGTCTATAAGGATGAAGAGGGGGCAGGGGTGCAGTCTGTAAGGATCAAGAGGGGACAGGATGAGTAGTCTAAGGATGAAGAGGGGGCAGGGGAGCAGTCTGTAAGAATGAAGATGGGGCAGGAGAAGCAGTTTGTAAGGATGAAGAGAGGGCAGAGGGAGCAGTCTGTAAGGATGAAGATGGGGCAGGGGAGTAGTCTGTAAGGATGAAGAGGGGACAGGAGGACTAGTCTTAAGAAGAAGAGGGGGCAGGGGGAACAGTCTGTAAGGATGAATATGGAGGCAGGGGGAGCAGTTTGTAAGGATGAAGAGGAGACAGGAGGAGGAGTCTGTAAGGATGAAGATGGGTCAGGGGGAGCAGTCTGTAAGGATGAAGATGGGTCAGGGGGAGCAGTCTGTAAGGATGAAGATGGGTCAGGGGAACAGTCTGTAAGGATGAAGAGGGGGCAGGGGAACAGTCTAAGGATGAAGAGGGGGCAGGGGGAGCAGTCTGTAAGGATGAAGAGGGGGCAGGGGTGCAGTCTGTAAAGATGAAGATGGGGCAGGCGAGTAGTCTGTAAGGATGAAGAGGGGACAAGAGGAGTAGTCTGTAAGGATGAAGATGGGGCAGTGGAGTAGTCTGTAAGGATGAAGAGGGGGCAGGGGAGCAGTCTGTAAGGATGAAGAGGGGGCAGAGGTGCAGTCTGTAAGGATGAAGAGGGGGCAGGGGTGCAGTCTGTAAGGATGAAGATGGAGGCAGGGGGAGCAGTCTGTAAGAATGAATATGGAGGCAGAAGGAGCACTCTGTAAGGATGAAGATGGGGCAGGGGGAGCAATCTCTAAGGATGGAGATGGGGCAGAGGGAGCAATCTGTAAAGATGAAGAGGGGATAGGAGGAGTAGTCTGTAAGAAGAAGAGGGGGCAGGGGGAACAGTCTGTAAAGATGAATATGGAGGCGGGGCAGTTTGTAAGGCTGAAGAGGGGACAGGGGTAGTAGTCTGTAAGAAGAAGATGGGTCGGGGAGCAGTCTGTAAGGATGTAGAGGGGGCAGGGGGAACAGTCTGTAAGGATGAAGAGGGGGCAGGGGGAGCAGTCTGTAAGGATGAAGATGGGGCAGGGCAGCAGTCTATAAGGATGAAGAGGGGGCAGGGGTGCAGTCTGTAAGGATCAAGAGGGGACAGGAGGAGTAGTCTAAGGATGAAGAGAGGGCAGAGGGAGCAGTCTGTAAGGATGAAGATGGGGCAGGGGAGTAGTCTTAAGAAGAAGAGGGGGCAGGGGGAACAGTCTGTAAGGATGAATATGGAGGCAGGGGGAGCAGTTTGTAAGGATGAAGAGGAGACAGGAGGAGGAGTCTGTAAGGATGAAGATGGGTCAGGGGGAGCAGTCTGTAAGGATGTAGAGGGGGCAGGGGGAACAGTCTGTAAGGATGAAGAGGGGGCAGGGGGAACAGTCTGTAAGGATGAAGAGGGGGCAGGGGGAACAGTCTGTATGGATGAAGATGGGGCAAAGGGGGCAGTCTGTAAGGATGGAGATGGGGCAGGAGAAGCAGTCTGTAAGGATGAAGGGGGGGCAGAGGGAGCAGTCTGTAAGGATGAAAATGGGGGCAGAAGGACCACTCTGTAAGGATGAAGATGGGGCAGGGGACCACTCTGTAAGGATGAAGAGGAGGCAGGAGGAGCAGTCTGTAAGGATGAAAAGGGGGCAGGGGGAGCAGTTTGTTAGGATTAAGATGGGTCAGGGGGAGCAGTCTGTAAGCATGAAGATGGGTCAGGGGGAGCAGTTTGTAAGGATGAAGATGGGACAGGAGGAGCAATCTCTAAGGATGAAGATGGGGCAGGAGGAGCAATCTGTAATGATGAAGAGCGGACAGAAGGAGCAGTCTGTAATGATGAAGAGGGGATAGGGGGAGCCGTCTGTAAGGATAAAGAGGGGGCAGGGGAGCAGTCTGTAAGGATAAAGATGAGGCAGGAAAGCAGTCTGTAGGGTTGAAGGGGGGACAGAGGGAGCAGTCTAAGATGGGGCAGGAGGAGCAGTCTGTAAGGATGAATATGGAGGACAGGAGGAGTAGTCTGTAAGAAGAAGAGGGGGCAGGGGGAACAGTCTGTAAGGATGAATATGGAGGCGGGGGGGCAGTTTGTAAGGTTGAAGAGGGGACAGTAGGAGTAGTCTGTAAGGATGAAGATGGGTCAGGGGGAGCAGTCTGTAAGGATGTAGAGGGGTCAGGGGGAGCAGTCTGTAAGGATGTAGAGGGGTCAGGGGGAGCAGTCTGTAAGGATGTAGAGGGGGCAGGGGGAACAGTTTGTAAGGATGAAGAGGGGGCAGGGGAGCAGTCTGTATGGATGAAGATGGGGCAAAGGGAACAGTCTGTAAGGATGAAGATGGGGCAGGAGAAGCAGTCTGTAAGGATGAAGAGGGGGCAGGGGAGCAGTCTGTAAGGATGAAGATGGGGCAGGAGAAGCAGTCTGTAAGGATAAAGAGGGGGCATAGGGAGCAGTCTGTAAGGATGAAAATGTGGGCAGAAGGACCACTCTGTAAGGATGAAGATGGGGCAGGGGACCACTCTGTAAGGATGAAGAGGAGGCAGGAGGAGCAGTGTGTAAGGATGAAGAGGGGGCAGGGGGAGCAGTTTGTTAGGATTAAGATGGGTCAGGGGGAGCAGTCTGTAAGCATGAAGATGGGACAGGAGGAGCAATCTCTAAGGATGAAGATGGGGCAGGAGGAGCAATCTGTAATGATGAAGAGCGGACAGAAGGAGCAGTCTGTAAGGATGAAGAGGGGATAGGGGGAGCAGTCTGCAAGGATAAAGGGGGCAGGGGAGCAGTCTGTAAGGATGAAGATGAGTCAGGAAAGCAGTCTGTAGGGTTGAAGAGGGGACAGAGGGAGCAGTCTGTAAAATGGGGCAGGAGGAGCAGTCTGTAAGGATGAATATGGAGGCAGGAGAAGCACTCTAAGGATTAAGATGGGTCAGGGGGAGCAGTCTGTAAGGATGAAGATGGGTCAGGTGGAGTAATCTGTAAGGATGAAGAGGGGGCAGAGGAGCAGTCTGTAAGGATGAAGATGGGGCAGGAGGAGCAATCTCTAAGAATGAAGATGGGACAGGAGGAGCAATCTGTAATGATGAAAAGGGGACAGAAGGAGCAGTCTGTAAGGATGAAGAGGGGGCAGACGAGCAGTCTGTAAGGATGAAGAGGGGGCAGGGGTGCAGTCTGTAAGGATGAAGATGGAGGCAGGGGGAGCAGTTTGTAAGGATGAAGAGGGGACAGGAGGAGAAGTCTGTAAGGATGAAGATGGGTCAGGGGGAGCAGTCTGTAAGGATGAAGATGGGGCAGGGGGAGCAGTCTGTAAGTATGAATATGGAGGCAGAAGGAGCAATCTGTAAGGATGAAGAGGGGGCAGGCGAGCAGTCTGTAAGGATGAAGATGGGGAAGGAGAAGCAGTCTGTAAGGATAAAGGGGCATAGGGAGCAGTCTGTAAGGATGAAAATGGGGGCAGAAGGACCACTCTGTAAGGATGAAGATGGGGCAGGGGGACCACTCTGTAAGGATGAAGAGGAGGCAGGAGGAGCAGTCTGTAAGGATGAAGAGGGGGCAGGGGGAGCAGTTTGTTAGGATTATGATGGGTCAGGGGGAGCAGTCTGTAAGCATGAAGATGGGTCAGGGGGAGCAGTCTAAGGATGAAGATGGGACAGGAGGAGCAATCTCTAAGGATGAAGATGGGGCAGAAGGAGCAATCTGTAATGATGAAGAGCGGACAGAAGGAGCAGTCTGTAAGGATGAAGAGGGGATAGGGGGAGCAGTCTGTAAGGATAAAGGGGGCAGGGGAGCAGTCTGTAAGGATGAAGATGAGGCAGGAAAGCAGTCTGTAGGGTTGAAGAGGGGACAGAGGGAGCAGTCTGTAAAATGGGGCAGGAGGAGCAGTCTGTAAGAATGAATATGGAGGCAGAAGGAGCAATCTGTAAGGATGAAGATGGGGCAGGGGGAGCAATCTCTAAGGATGAAGATGGGGCAGAGGGAGCAATCTGTAAGGATGAAGATGAGCAGGCGAGCAGTCTGTAAGGATGAAGAGGGGACAGGGGTGCAGTCTGTAAGGATGAAGATGGGGCAGGGGTGCAGTCTGTAAGGATGAAGATGGAGGCAGGGGGAGCAGTTTGTAAGGATGAAGAGGGGACAGGAGGAGTAGTCTGTAAGAAGAAGATGGGTCGGGGAGCAGTCTGTAAGGATGTAGAGGGGGCAGGGGGAACAGTCTGTAAGGATGAAGAGGGGGCAGGGGGAGCAGTCTGTAAGGATGAAGATGGGGCAGGGCAGCAGTCTATAAGGATGAATAGGGGGCAGGGGTGCAGTCTGTAAGGATCAAGAGGGGACAGGAGGAGTAGTCTAAGGATGAAGAGGGGGCAGGGGAGCAGTCTGTAAGGATGAAGATGGGGCAGGAGAAGCAGTTTGTAAGGATGAAGAGAGGGCAGAGGGAGCAGTCTGTAAGGATGAAGATGGGGCAGGGGAGTAGTCTGTAAGGATGAAGAGGGGACAGGAGGAGTAGTCTTAAGAAGAAGAGGGGGCAGGGGGAACAGTCTGTAAGGATGAATATGGGGGCAGGGGGAGCAGTTTGTAAGGATGAAGAGGGGAGAGGAGGAGGAGTCTGTAAGGATGAAGATGGGTCAGGGGGAGCAGTCTGTAAGGATGTAGAGGGGGCAGGGGGAACAGTCTGTAAGGATGAAGAGGGGGCAGGGGGAACAGTCTGTAAGGATGAAGAGGGGGCAGGGGTGCAGTCTGTAAGGATGAAGAGGGGACAGGAGGAATAGTCTGTAAGGATGAAGAGGGGGCAGGGGAGCAGTCTGTATGGATGAAGATGGGGCAAAGGGGGCAGTCTGTAAGGATGGAGATGGGGCAGGAGAAGCAGTCTGTAAGGATGAAGGGGGGCAGAGGGAGCAGTCTGTAAGGATGAAAATGGGGCAGAAGGACCACTCTGGAAGGATGAAGATGGGGCAGGGGGACCACTCTGTAAGGATGAAGAGGAGGCAGGAGGAGCAGTCTGTAAGGATGAAAAGGGGGCAGGGGGAGCAGTTTGTTAGGATTAAGATGGGTCAGGGGGAGCAGTCTGTAAGCATGAAGATGGGTCAGGGGGAGCAGTTTGTAAGGATGAAGATGGGACAGGAGGAGCAATCTCTAAGGATGAAGATGGGGCAGGAGGAGCAATCTGTAATGATGAAGAGCGGACAGAAGGAGCAGTCTGTAAGGATGAAGAGGGGATAGGGGGAGCAGTCTGTAAGGATAAAGAGGGGGCAGGGGAGCAGTCTGTAAGGATAAAGATGAGGCAGGAAAGCAGTCTGTAGGGTTGAAGGGGGGACAGAGGGAGCAGTCTAAGATGGGGCAGGAGGAGCAGTCTGTAAGAATGAATATGGAGGCAGGAGGAGCACTATGTAAGGCTTAAGATGGGTGGGAGGGAGCAGTCTGTAAGGATGAAGATGGGTCAGGTGGAGTAATCTGTAAGGATGAAGAGGGGGCAGAGGAGCAGTCTGTAAGGATGAAGATGGGGCAGGAGGAGCAATCTCTAAGAATGAAGATGGGACAGGAGGAGCAATCTGTAATGATGAAAAGATGACAGAAGGAGCAGTCTGTAAGGATGAAGAGGGGGCAGGCGAGCAGTCTGTAAGGATGAAGAGGGGGCAGGGGTGCAGTCTGTAAGGATGAAGAGGGAGCAGTCTGTAAGATGGGGCAGGAGGAGCAGTCTGTAAGGATGAATATGGAGGCAGGAGGAACACTCTGTAAGGATTAAGATGGGTCAGGAGGAGCAGTCTGTAAGGATGAGGAGGGGCAGGGGAGCAGTCTGTAAGGATGAGGGGGTAGGGGAGCAGTGAGCAAGGATGAAGAGGGGGCAAATGGAGCAGTCTGTAAGATGGGGCAGGAGGAGCAGTCTGTAAGGATGGATATGGAGGCAGGAGGAGCACTCTAAAGTGAAGATTGGTCAGGGGGAGCAGTCTGTAAGGATAAAGATGGGTCAGCGGGAGCACTCTGTAAGGATGAAGATGGGTCAGGGAGAGCGGTCTGTAAGGATGAAGATGGGTCAGGTGGAGCGGTCTGTAAGGATGAAGATTGGGTCAGGGGAGCAGTCTGTAACGATGAAGAGGAGGCAGGGAGAGCAGTCTGTAAGGATGAAAAGGGGGCAGGGGGAACAGTCTGTAAGGATGAAGATGGGGCAGGGAGAGCAGTCTGTAGGATGAAGATGGGGCAGGGAGAACAGTCTGTAAGGATGAAGAAGGGGTAGGGGAGCAGTGAGTAAGGATATAGAGGGGGCAAATGGAGCAGTCTGTAAGATGGGGCAGGGGGAACAGTCTGTAAGGATGAAGATGGGGCAGAGGGAGCAGTCTGTACGGATGAAGATTGAGTCAGGGGAGCAGTCTGTAAGGATGAAAAGGGGGCAGGGGGGCAGTCTGTAAGGATGAAGAGGGGGCAGGAGGAGCAATCTAAGGATGAAGATGGGGCACGGGGAGCAGTCTGTAAGGATTAAAAGGGGGCAGGGGAGCAGTCTATAAGGATGAAGAGGGGGCTGGGCAGGAGGAGCAGTCTGTAAGGATGAAGATGGGGCAGGAGGAGCAGTCTGTAAGGATGAAGAGGAGGCAGGGGGAGCAGGCTGTAAGGATGAAGTTGGGTCAGGGGGACAGTCTGTAAGGATGAAGATGGGGTACTGTCATGCTGGCTTTGGACTCTTTTCACACTGGGGAGTCTGCTGTGCAGTATTAGGGTATGTGCACACATTGCGGATTCCGGATTTGGCCCTGCGGATCTGCAGCAGATTCTCCTGCGTTGTACAGTACCATTATATTCTATGTAAAATAAAAACGCTGTGCACATGCTGCAGATTTTTCCTCGCAGATTTGCTGCGGTTTTGAATCCGCAGTATGTCAATTCTTTGTGCGGATTCCGCTGCGTTTTTACAGCTCTTCCATTATAGGAATCCGCAGGTGTAAAAACGCAGGTGAAATCCGCACAAAAACTGCAGAAAATCCGCACTAAATGTACAGGTAAAACGCAGGTCATTTTACCTGCGGATTTAGCAAAATCCGCATCAGAATCCGCACATACCCTTAGGCCAGGTTCACATAGCGTTAATGCAGTCTGATCAACGCTACCGTCAGTGTGCTCCGTTTGTCCGTTTTACCATCTGTTTGTCCATTTTTACCATGAGTGTCATCAGTGTTTGGTCAATGTGTCCATTTTTACCATCAGTGGGTCATCAGTGTTTTGGTCCTTGTGTCCCGTTTATCATCTGTGTGTCTGTTTCTACCATCAGTGTTAGTTCCGTGTGTCCGTTTCTACCATCAGTGTGTGTTCCATGTGTCCACTTTTACCATCTGTCCGTTTTTAACATCAGTGTGTCATCAGTGTTTGGTCAGTGTGTTCGTTTCTACTATCAGTGTGTGTGCCGTGTGTCCATTTTAACCATCATTGTGACATCAGTGTGTTCCGTTTGTCCGTTTTATCATCTGTGTGTCTGTTTCTACCATCAGTGTTGTCATGCCCTCAGCCGCAGGCACGGTCTCTGCTGCGCAGGGAGACCGGCGCCTATCTCGCAGCTCTGCTGCTACTACTCACCCTGTCCGTGGCTCCAGACAATCAGCGGCTCCTTTCTCTGCTAAGAACTTGCATCCTCTTGGCAGGTCTCCTGGTTATGCTCTTAGGAGGCGCGCCCGGCTTCCTGCACATACTTAAAACAGCAGGGCACCTGTTGTCTATTAAGGCTGTCTGTGCTGTGATGCTCTGTGCATAAAAGGCATCCTCCCTCAAGAGGGAGTTGTCTGAACAATGTGTTCATTCTGTGGGATTGCTGCCTCCCACTCAGGCAACAACGCTGCTTTTGCTCTGCGTTCTGAATGCCATTGCAATATTCTAAATATCTCTGTCTCCTCAGAATCCTCTGCTGGCAGTTCCCGCTCCTGGATCCCTCTGGACACTCCGGTTCCTACCCCAGACTGACCAAGGCTTTCCTCTTGGAATCTTCCAGTGACCATCGCAGGCTAGATCAGCCTTTCTGTGATTACTCAGACCTTCCAGGTCTCTCACCACCTCCTCTATATGGTCTGTATGGGTCGTCCCTCTGGTCCGGGCATCGCGGCATTAAGGTCATCTGGTGTTGCGACGGGGGAGCCCCTGTATAGGGGTACACCTTGCCCGGTGCTCCACTACGTGGTTCTGTGTCGTGGTCCAGAGGGTTCTTCCCTCAGGCATCTTGTCCATTTGTTTGCTTTATTTAATAAACATCTTTAGTTTATTTGATGCTCTTCTCCTGTCTCTTGTGTATCGGGTATACAGCTACCACTGCACCTTCAGTGGTCTAGTGGGTCCACTATACATCTTCACGCCCTGTGGGTGTAACAGTTTGTTCAGGCCATGGACTCCGCTGATACCCGATACTCAGCCCAGGGTGAGCTGGCTGTGCTTCGACAGAGTCAGGATCAGCTAGTGGCCTTTATGCAAACTTTGGATACCCGTCTGTCTACTCTACAGGCTGCCGAGCCCACCAACGCCACCCAGCTAGCAGAGCTCCATCTGGAACTCACCAACTAGAGATGCAGACCTGCTTGTTGGACTACATGACCTCCGTGGAGGACCAGTTAACTAAAGTACTGCCAGTTGCTGCATCCCCAGTCCTTCAGCCCCCAGTGCTGCATCCTATGGTTGTGACCTCTACAGGACCCAGTCCTCGTCTCTGCAAACCTCCTCGTTACAATGGTGACCCCAAGTTGTGCAGAGGATTTCTCAACCAATGCTTGTTGCATTTTTGTTTTTCGCCTCAGCATTTTCCGACTGACATGGTCAAGGTGGCTTTCCTTGCCTCACACCTGGAGGGAGAGGCTTTAGCCTGGTTCAACCCCCTAATGGAGCGGAATGATCCCATCGTGTCTGATCTGCAGGTATTCCTGGACACCTTCCGCAAGATATTCGATGAGCCTGGTCGTGCCACATCTGCTATGGAGTCTCTCTTCAATTTGTAACAGGGCTCTCTCTCTGTCGGTCAGTATGCCATCCGTTTCCGTACCCTGGCTTCGGAGCTCCAGTGGACCAATGAGCCTTTGGTCGGAGCCTTTCGGCGAGGATTATCCGGAAGAATCAAGGATGAATTGGCGGTCAGGGACCTACCTGAGACCCTGGATGATCTCATATCCCTCGCCATTCAAATTGACCTGCGTTTCCAGGAGCGCTCCAGGGAGAGGATTCTCGAGAAGCGATTTCATCGTCCTGCATCTTCACCGAAACCTCGGTTTCCGCCTTGTCCTGCTCCGGTTTCTAAGAATGAACTCATGGAGCTTGATCGCGTTAAGGTGAAGAGGAATAGGCAGGAGAAAATGTCCGCTAGGAATCCGCATCGTTATGTTGGATGCCCTGCTCCCAGTCCATGCAGTGGAATGGAGAGGCCGGAGAAACTCTTCCGCCTGGGACAGGTAAGAGAGGCCTCCCTAGGTGAGAATGATTCCTCACCTCCACTAACTTTATCCATACAGGTGATCTTCGGAAAGGTGCGGTTCTCCGAGACGGCCTATCTGGACTCTGGATCGGGTGGAAACTTCATCCAGCAAGCAGTGGCCATGCAGTTCGGGATCCCTATCACTCCTTTGCAGCCGTCCCGGCACATCATCTCCGTAGATGGAAGACCCCTGAAAGATCCCATTCTTGGTATCACCGAAGAGGCGGAGCTTCAAATCGGAGCACTCCACAAGGAGAGAATTGCCTTCTTTGTGTTACCGAATCTTTCTCCACCGTTTCTACTAGGTCTTCCGTGGCTGCGCCATCATGAACCTGTCCTGGATTGGCAGTCAGGAGATGTCCTTCGATGGGGTCAGTCTTGTCACAATCACTGCCTCGTACCCGTACGGCCTGGTTCAAGCCCGCGTCCTCCTGCAGCCTTACCCGGGTTACCCGCTGCCTACTGGTCCTTCGCAGATGTATTTGACAAGAAGGAGGCCGAAACTCTTCCCCCTGCACTGGCCTTATGATTCTCCCATCGACCTAATCCCCGGATCCACTCCGCCTCGAGGTAGGATCTACCCTCTTTCTCCCAGTGAGACTCAAGCCATGTCTGATTACATCAAGGAGAATTTGGCTCGAGGGTTTATCCAGAAGTCCTCTTCTCCGGCTGGAGCTGGATTCTTCTTCGTCAAGAAGAAAGATGGATCTCTTCGTCCGTGTATAGACTACCGTGGTCTCAATTTAATAACGGTAAAGAACAGATACCCTCTTCCCTTAATTCCAGAGCTCTTTGATCGCCTTCGAGGTTCCAGGATTTTTACCAAGTTGGATCTCCGTGGGGCTTACAACCTCATCAGGATACGATCTGGGGATGAGTGGAAAACCGCCTTCAACACGCGAGACGGTCACTACAAATATCTGGTGATGCCCTTCGGACTAAGCAATGCGCCCGCCGTCTTCCAGGAGTTTGTCAATGACATATTCCGTGACCTGCTCTATGTTTGTGCGGTGGTCTATCTGGACGACATCCTGGTATTTTCTCCCGACTTACCATCTCACAGGAGGAATGTTCGTCTCGTTCTTCAACGTTTGAGAGAGAATCGCCTCTACACAAAGTTTGAAAAATGTCTGTTTGAACAGAGATCGTTACCCTTTCTTGGCTTTATCATTTCTGATACAGGTCTCGAGATGGATCCAGAGAAGGTCTCCGCCGTGCTTAAGTGGCCCCGACCTGAGGGAATCAAGGCCATTCAGCGGTTTCTGGGATTCACCAATTACTATCGGCAATTTATCCCCCACTTCTCCTCCCTGGTAAGACCACTCACCGCTTTGACCTGTAAAGGTGCAAAACCAAGGGATTGGACTCCTGAGGCCGAGTCGGCTTTCACTTCCCTTAAACAAGCCTTCTCTACTGCCCCAGCTCTTCACAGACCAATGATCAACAAGCAGTTTTTCCTGGAGGTTGACGCCTCGTCATCTGGAGCCGGAGCGGTCCTCACGCAGAAACTGTCTACCGGATGGTGAGACAGATGGTGACCTGTGGATTCTTTTCCAAGGCATTCTCGCCCTGCGAACGTAACTACTCAATTGGGGATAGAGAGTTACTGGCAATTAAGTTAGCCTTAGAAGAATGGCGATATCTGCTTGAAGGCGCAGTTCATCCAGTCATCATTTACACAGATCATAAAAACCTGTCCTACCTCCAGTCAGCTCAAAGACTCAACCCTCGCCAGGCTCGTTGGTCTTTATTTTTTGCTCGTTTCAATTTCTCTCTCCATTTCCGCCTTGCAGAGAAGAATATCAAAGCCGATGCGCTTTCCAGGTCATTCCTGTCAGACTACCTTGAAGAGGAGCCTCAGCATATCATTTAACCATCCAAGATGATCATGGTGGCTCCAGTCAGTCTGTCGCAGATCCCGCCCGGTAAGACTCTTGTAATTGAAAGAGACAAGAGGAGAGTTCTACGCTGGGGTCATTCTTCTAAGCTGGCCGGACACGCCGGTCAAAAGAAGATGTTACAGCTAATATCACGATACTACTGGTGGTCCACCTTGCGCCAAGATGTTCTGGACTTCGTTGCAGGCTGTCCCGCCTGTGCTCGTAATAAAACACCCAAGAAACTGCCAGCTGGTCGCCTCCTTCCACTCCCAGTTCCATCTGCTCCCTGGCAACACATTGCCATGGACTTCATCACGGATCTGCCAGCATCATCCGGTTGTAGAGTAATCTGGGTTGTTGTTGACCGGTTCTCCAAGATGGGACATTTCACTCCGCTCTCTGGTCTTCCTTCCGCCCCTAAACTCGCAGAGCTCTTCATTCAGCATGTCCTTTGGCTTCACGGACTTCCACTCCATATTGTCTCTGACAGGGGAGTTCAGTTCATTTCCCGCTTCTGGCGGTCCCTCTTTAAGTTGTTGGATATCACCCTGGATTTCTCCTCGGCCTATCACCCACAATCTAATGGCCAAGTGGAGAGAGTGAATCAAGTCCTCACAAACTATCTGCGACACTTTGTGAATGGTCATCACAGCGACTGGGCCAACCTGCTACCATGGGCGGAGTTTTCATACAACAATCATGTCGGTGAGTCCTCTAACTCCCCGTTTTTCATTGTTTATGGACAGCATCCTAGGATCCCGACTCCACTGCCTCTTGCTTCTGGCAATCCTGCAGCTGAGTCCCTGGCAAAGGACTTCTCAAAGGTCTGGACAGAGACCAGGACCTCTTTGGAGCAGGCATCGGTTTGGATCAAGGAGCATGCGGATAAAAGACGTCTGGATCCACCACCTTACCAACCCGGAGATAAGGTATGGCTGTCTTCCAGGCACATCCGTCTTAAGGTCCCTTCTTATAAACTGGCTCCTCGTTTCATCGGTCCCTTTGAAGTGCTCCACCGGATCAACGATGTGTGCTATCGTTTGAAGTTGCCAGCCTCCTTACGGATCCATAACTCCTTCCATGTCTCCCTGCTGAAGCCAGTTGTTCTCAGTCGCTTCACCCAGGATCCAGGTAAATTTCCTTCTGTCAGTTCCGAGGATGTCTATGAAGTGAAGGACATCCTGGCCATGAAGAGAAGAGGGGGCAGATCGCTCTTTCTGGTTGACTGGAAGGGATATGGTCCTGAGGAGAGATCCTGGGAGCCTGAGGAGAACATTAATGCCCCGATGCTTCTTAGAAAGTTCCTGGCGGGTTTGAAGAAGGGGGGGGGCGTAAGGGGGAGGGTACTGTCATGCCCTCAGCCGCAGGCACGGTCTCTGCTGCGCAGGGAGACCGGCGCCTATCTCGCAGCTCCACTGCTGCTACTCACCCTGTCCGTGGCTCCAGACAATCAGCGGCTCCTTTCTCTGCTAAGAACTTGCATCCTCTTGGCAGGTCTCCTGGTTATGCTCTTAGGAGGCACACCCGGCTTCCTGCACATACTTAAAACAGCAGGGCACCTGTTGTCTATTAGGGCTGTCTGAGCTGTGATGCTCTGTGCATAAAAGGCATCCTCCCTCAAGAGGGAGTTGCCTGAACAATGTGTTCATTCTGTGGGATTGCTGCCTCCCACTCAGGCCACACTCTGCTTTTGCTCTGCGTTCTGAATGCCATTGCAATATTCTAAATATCTCTGTCTCCTCAGAATCCTCTGCTGGCAGTTCCCGCTCCTGGATCCCTCTGGACACTCCTGTTCCTACCCCAGACTGACCAAGGCTTTCCTCTTGGAATCTTCCAGTGACCATCGCAGGCTAGATCAGCCTTTCTGTGATTACTCAGACCTTCCAGGTCTCTCACCACCTCCTCTATATGGTCTGTATGGGTCGTCCCTCTGGTCCGGGCATCGCGGCATTAAGGTCATCTGGTGTTGCGACGGGGGAGCCCCTGTATAGGGGTACACCTTGCCCGGTGCTCCACTGCGTGGTTCTGTGTCGTGGTCCAGAGGGTTCTTCCCTCAGGCATCTTGTCCATTTGTTTGCTTTATTTAATAAACATCTTTAGTTTATTTGATGCTCTTCTCCTGTCTCTTGTGTATCGGGTATACAGCTACCACTGCACCTTCAGTGGTCTAGTGGGTCCACTATACATCTTCACGCCCTGTGGGTATAACAAGTGTTGTGTCCGTTTCTACCATCAGTGTTTGGTCCGTGTGTCCATTTTACCATCTGTGTGTCTGTTTCTACCATCAGTGTGACATCAGTCTTTGGTCCGTGTGACCATTTATATCATCAGTGTGTTCCGTTTGTCCGTTTTTACCACCAGTGTCATCAGTGTTTGGTCCGTGTGTCCGATTTACCATCTGTGTGTATGTTTCTACCATCAGTGTGACATCAGTGTGTGTGTTCCGTGTGTCCATTTTTACCATCAATGTCATCATCATGTTAAATACGGACAGCACACAGATTGTGCACTGATACCATCTGTGTGTGGTTTGTGTTTTTCACAGAGCTATTGATTTTAATCCATGACAACAGAAAAAAAACAGTGAAAAATGAGGATGAATGAACTCATGGAGATCAACATCCAACACTGCGGAGACACCATCTCATGTTTCTCAACGCAGTGATTCTAGAACAAAGCCCCCATCCCTTATAGGAAATATGCAAATCACAAGCCACGGAGACACCATCACGTTTCTCAACGCAAGCAATGACTAGCCAGGTCTTTCCCCGGGAAGAAACAACCACGGGAAGGGCAGTCTCCAATGAAGGAAACCACCTATGCCAAAACATGGTATCCATCCACAGACAGCTGTTTCGGGGTATTGCCCCTCATCAGTGTGGAGTAGGAAACTGGCTAGTAGGAGCAAACAGAAAAAAAACAGACATGTCTCAGTGAGTTTTTCATGGACACATGATCTGTGAAAAAACATGGACATGTGAATAGCACAGAGCAGCATAGATTAAAAAGCAGTGGCTCCCAACCTTTCTCACCTTGAGAGCCACATCCAGCTCTGAGAGAGGGTGCGAGCCACATCCAGCTCTGAGAGAGGTTCGCGAACCATGTTCAGCTTTGAGAGATGGTCGCGAGCCACATCTGGCTCCACACTCTCTCATATTAGTGGCAAGTAAAGACCCTATTATAGGTATAATGACAGCCAAAGCTTTTCCTCAGAAGCAGTATACCAAGATCCAAGGGTTCCCACAATCCCCTCTTCAGGATTCTCCCATCAAGTACTCCCACCACACTGTCGTATCCGGCTTCAAGCACCTCCTCTGTCAGGTGGTATCATCATGTCACCAGCACATTATCCTTAAATTATCTCTAAACCCCTAAGACCAGTATATGTGCATCCAGATCTGCTCTTCTGTGCTGGACTACTCACAAAGTTCACCATTTTGAGATGCGCTCTTCATAGCTCTTTGCTAGACCAGGAGCTAATGCACTAAGCTGGCAGACAGTCGCGAGCCACAATTCATGAGATCGTGAGCCGCATGCGACTCCCGAGCTACAGGTTGGGGATCCCTGTTATGAAGAGTATGTGCAGTATGCATGAGAAAATGGATACAAGTACAGTTGAAACCAGAAGTTTACATACACTATATAAAAGGACACAAAAGTATAAGAAGGAGGAAGGCACCTCTGTATTAAAATCTTCAAGGCTTTATTTCGTATTCAAAAAGATAACATTTCAACGTGATGGCAGGAAACACTCTGATGCATTTCTGGCACTGGTGTCCCTTTAGTCATAGAATACTGTAACAACCCAGCTGGCATCACTGCATGGCCTCCCATCTCCTGCACACCAACTTACTCACTGCTCCAGGTCATGCTGTGATTTCTGTCTGCTGCCAGCTCCATGCGCTATGCCTCTTGTCTCCTGCTTTCTCTCTGCATGTTATCTGGCTGTGTGTATAGGGGGGTGGCGCCTGAACTCTCTGCTTCTTATGGAGTCAGGGTGCACCTGTCTAATGTGTCTCTCACCAATTACCTAGAGCCTTCTACTATTTAGGGCTGCCGCACCCACTGGAACATTGCCTGTGCAATGTCTCAACTCAGCTTGTTGCTGCTGAGTTAGCCAGGCCCTGTCCTATGTCTTGCCTTCTGTGGAAGCTTTGAGCCTAATCTCTGTGTCTTGGTACTTTGCTTAGTACTTCTCTGTCTGCCCTCCAGTAGGCAGAATATCCTGGTCTCTGTCTTGTCTCAGCTTTGTCTTGCACTGTCTTGCCACCTCCAGGAGGCTGTATTTCCTGGTTCCTGTGCCATTACTCCTTGTCTTGTCTTGGTCTAAGCCTAGCTTTGCATCTGTGTATACTTCGGTCCCTGTACCTTGTCTCGTACTGTTTCCCTGTCTGAATTCTGTCCTACCTGTGTCAATCTCCTTGTCTGTGGTTCCTTTCCCTGCTGTGTCTTTCCCTGTGTCCTCCCTGTCTGTACTCTGCACTCTTGCAAGCTCCGCCTATTCTGCACTTTTGCAGGCTCCGCCTACTCCACACTCTTGCAGGCTCCACCTACTCCGCACTCTTGCAGGCTCCGCCTACGCTGCACTCCTGCAGCTCCGCCTACTACGCACTCATTCCTGTATCCATACCTGCTCCTCCCGTGTGAACAGGTCCCTACCTGTTCCTTCATACACCACGCCTGCCTGCCCAGTGTCTCAAGCCGTGCCTGCCTGCCCAGTGTCTCAAGCCGTGCCTGCCTGCCCAGTGTCTCAAGCCGTGCCAGCCTGCCCTGTGTCTCAAGCCGTGCCAGCCTGCCCTGTGTCTCATCAATGCCAGCCTTGCCCTGTGTCTCGTTCATGAAAGCCTGCCCTGTGTCTCCAAGCCGTGCCTGCCTGCCAGTGTATCAAGCCGTGCCTGCTTGCCCTGTGTCTCAGCCATGCCTGCTTGCCCTGTGTCTCACCCCTGCCAGCTTGCCCTGTGTCTCAGCCTGCCTGTCACTCGCATCTGACCAGGTGTCCTGTCCCCGAGTGGGATCTGCAGTCACAGCCAGACACCCCCCTGGAGTGGCACCTGGCAGCTGCCTGCTGCACAACCCTGACCTCACCATTGGAGGCTCCAGAGAAGACCAAGACAGCTGTCTTAGTCACGCCCCTTCCAGGGTAGTCTGGTCTGTGGCACAGTGGGGCCACAAGCCCCCGGCTCACGCTAATCAGCCAAGGCGCGAGCGTGACAAATACATGTATATAAGTATACAAAAATACACATGCATGTTTTTCTCAATATTTGACATGAAATCAGAATAAACCTTTCCCGTTTTAGGTCCATTAGGATTACCATAATTATTAATATTTGCGAAATGCCAGAATGGGAGAGATAATGTTTTAAGGCATTTTATATTACTGCAAAGTGAAAAGTTTACATACATTTCATTAGTATTTGGCACCAATGCCCTTAAACTGAATGAGGAAGAACTGCCGAAACGCGTGTCAAGGGGATAGCCCTCTAGACTCTGGTTATTTATACATTTTCTGATACTGGTCTTGGCTTGGATTTATTATATTTCCAGATGATATTGCTTACAAATGCTTATATAATGCCTGCTTTGACCTTATGCTGTAATTTGCACTTTTGTCTCTGGATTTTACCTTGAGTTATTTAATTTTTTGTTAGTCATTTCATTATTCAATATTTATTTTCTCTCTAAGGAGTTACGAGGGGCAAACCCCAGTACTGTCTCTTTGTGTCCTGCTTGCACTTTAGTTATATGCACCTTGCACCTTATGAGGATTTTACTTTTCTCAGGGTTACAACTCTATTGGCCTTTCTATTAAATTGAGTTCATTCATCCTGCAGGGTGCTGTCTGAAATGCAAAACCTCAGACACAGCTTATTTATCTGCTCAGTGTTTGCTTTTGTCATTTTCTGTATGGTCTGTACACATCTCTGTTTTTAACCTCTTATATTTTTGTGACTCAATAAAATTATGTACTTATTCATATATTTTGTATTTGGAGGACTGGTGTTCTCTATATAGGATTACTCATTGCATTAGTACCAGATCTAGCAAACCACTATAAAAAACATTTTAAGACTTTTGCAAGTAGCCCTGCACATAAGAGCAGATCTGAATGTGCATATATTGGCCTTGGTGGAGAAATAAATTAAGTAGTGATGGGTAGTCTGGCACTTTTTGGTTATCAAGGTCCTTTGTCTCTGCTCACGAAAAAGAGCCAGCTCTTTTGGATCCCTAATCTATAATAATAAATGCCCTAACCAGTGTCCGGTTGTAACAACTTCCGTCCAGTTGTAACCGGTGACGTCACCACACACACACACACGCACATATTAACCCTCAACACACCACACCGCCTCAACACACACTCCTCTCACCTTTCACCTCCACTCATGTCCACTCACTCTTTCACTCCACATACGTTCCTTTCTCTCACTCCGTTTCTCATACTCACACCGTCATCGTCGCTGCCCCGACATCTTCCTCCGCCGCCGCGATCCAGGATCCAGACGTTCTCCAGGCCGCCGACATGTTCTTGCGGGACGCCATCTTGGATGTCGTGAAATCCCGCGAGATTCAAGATGGCGTCGCCGCAACAATATGTCGCTGGCGTGGACGACATCGGGATCCAAAAAGATGGCGTCGGCGAAATCTCGCGAGATTACGCCGACGCCATTTTGGATCCCGATGTCGCCCATGCCAGCGACATGTTGTTGCGGCGACGCCATCTTGAATATCGCGGGACTTCACGACATCCAAGATGGCGTCCCGCAAGAATATGTCGCTGGCGTGGGCGACATCGGGATCCAAAATTGCGTCGGCGTAATCTCGCGAGATTTCGCCGACGCCATCTTTTTGGATCCCGATGTCGTCCACGCCAGCGACATGTTGTTGCGGCGACGCTATCTTGAATATCGCGGGATTTCACGAAATCCAAGATGGCGTCCCGCAAGAACATGTCGGCGGCCTGGAGAACGTCTGGATCCTGGATCGCGGCGGCGGAGGAAGATGTCGGGGCAGCGACGATGACGGTGTGAGTATGAGAAACGGAGTGAGAGAAAGGAACGTATGTGGAGTGAAAGAGTGAGTGGACATGAGTGGAGGTGAAAGGTGAGAGGAGTGTGTGTTGAGGCGGTGTGGTGTGTTGAGGGTTAACATGGCAAGAGGTGTTAACGACGTCGGAGAAATCTCGCGAGATTTCGCCGACGCCATCTTGCATTCGTGAAATTGCGTCATTTACCTCACGCCGACTTGCTGTGCGGACGCTTGGCATTGCCTGTACCACCATAACTACTGCTGCCTTGGTCCTATGCCTGTTTACTGCCGGTGTCTAATTACTGGACCAATTTGCCTGTACCGCCATAACTACTGCTGCCTTGCTCCTCTGCCGGTGTCTAATTACAGGACCAATTTGCCTATACCGCCATAACTACTGCCTTTGTCCTCTGCCGGTGTCTAATTACAGGGCCAATTTGCCTATACTGCCATAACTACTGCTGCCTTTGTCCTCTGCCAGTGTCTAATTACAGGGCCAATTTGCCTCTATCGCCATAACTACTGCTGCCTTGCTCCTCTGCCGGTGTCTAATTACAGGGCTAATTTGCCTCTACCGCCATAACTACTGCTGCCTTGCTCCTCTGCCGGTGTCTAATTACAGGGCTAATTTGCCTCTACCGCCATAACTACTGCTGCCTTGCTCCTCTGCCGGTGTCTAATTACAGGGCTAATTTGCCTCTATCGCCATAACTACTGCTGCATTGCTCCTCTGCCGGTGTCTAATTACAGGGCCAATTTGCCTATACCGCCATAACTACTGCTGCCTTGCTCCTCTTCCGGTGTCTAATTACAGGATCAATTTGCCTCTACCGCCATAACTACTGCTGCATTGCTCCTCTGCTGGTGTCTAATTACAGGGCCAATTTGCCAATACCGCCATAACTACTGCTGCCTTGCTCCTCTGCCGGTGTCTAATTACAGGGCCAATTTGCCTCTACCGCCATAAGTACTGCTGCCTTGCTCCTCTGACTGTTCACTGCCTGTGTCTAATTACAGGGCCAATTTGCCTCTACCGCCATAACTACTGCTGCCTTGCTCCTCTGCCGGTGTCTAATTACAGGGCCAATTTGCCTCTACCGCCATAACTACTGCTGCCTTGCTCCTCTGCCGGTGTCTAATTACAGTGCCAATTTGCCTCTACTGCCATAACTACTGCTGCCTTGCTCCTCTGCCGGTGTCTAACTACAGGGCCAATTTGCCACTACCACTTCATAACTACTGCTGGGCAATTACAGGGTCAATTAGTATCTGTTTACTCTACAATACTCCAGGACGCCTTCTTCACTGCCAGATAACTGCCAAATAGACTCCTTTACCTGTGCCAACATGAGTCATAACAAAAAGTATGCCAATGCCAGTGAAAGGAAAGCAGCTTTAGCACTACGACAAAAACAACGCCGTGCTAATGAGACTCCTGAGGAAAAACACCATCGCCTTGAGAAGATTAAGGCTTATAAACGCCGTCGCCTCACACACGAATCCCCTAACTCTAAATCCATAAGATTGGCTGAAGAAGCCTCTGCACGCCGTCACCGCCGACAACAGACGGCCTCTTCCTCATCATTATTATTAGACTCACAACAGGATGCTTCCACATCAGCATGTGGAACAATTTACTGCTACACTTCATCCCATATGCCGTTCACTGACATAACTAATCAGCAATCTGTTTCTGCCCTATCAATACCACCATTCAATACCGATGCACAGTATGCCAATGCCAGTGAAAGGAAAGCAGCTTTAGCACTACGACAAAAACAACGCCGTGCTAATGAGACTCCTGAGGAAAAACAGCATCGACTTGACAAGATTAAGGCTTATAAACGCCGTCGTCTCACACACGAATCCCCTAACTCTAAATCTATTACATTGGCTGAAGAAGCCTCTACACGCCATCACCGCCAACAACAGACGGCTTCTTCCTCATCATCTATAATAATAAATGCCCTAACCAGCTTCCGGTTGTAACAACTTCCGTCCAGTTGTAACCGGTGACGTCACCACACACACACGCACGTTAACCCTCAACACACCACACCGCCTCAACACACACTCCTCTCACCTTTCACCTCCACTCACGTCCACTCACTCTTTCACTCCACATACGTTCCTTTCTCTCACTCCGTTTCTCATACTCACACCGTCATCGTCGCTGCCCCGACATCTTCCTCCGCCGCCGCGATCCTGGATCCAGACGTTCTCCAGGCCGCCGACATGTTCTTGCGGCGACGCCATCTTGGATTTCGTGAAATCCCGTGAGATTCAAGATGGCGTCGCCGCAAGAACATGTCGCTGGCGTGGACGACTCGGGATCCAAAAAGATGGCGTCGGCGAAATCTCGCGAGATTACGCCGACGCCATTTTGGATCCCGATGTCGTCCACGCCGGCGACATGTTCTTGCGGCGACGCCATTTTGGATCGGCGAAATCCCGCGATAGTCAAGATGGCGTCGCCGCAAGAACATGTCGCCGGCGAGGACGATGTCGGGATCCAAAATGGCGTCGGCGAAAACTCGCGAGATTTCGCCGACGCCATTTTGGATCCCGACGTCGTCCACGCCGGCGACATGTTCTTCCGGCGACGCTATCTTGACTATCGCGGGATTTCACGATACTCAAGATGGCGTCGCCGCAAGAACATGTCGCCGGCGTGAACAACGTCTGGATCCAGGATGGCGCCGGCGGAAGAAGATGTCGGGGATCGTGGAGTAGCGGCGATGACGGCGTGAGTATGAGAGACGGAGTGAGAGAAGGGGTCGTATGTGGAGTGAAAGAGTGAGTGGAGATGGTGAAAGGTGAGAGGAGTGTGTGTTGAGGAGTATGTGTGTTGAGGGTTAACATGGCAAGAGGTGTGATGCTATCGCATCCTCCCGATGCGATAGCATCGGGCCATAATCTAGTAAATATATATTCACCAATAAGGTGAACAAATATGTAAGGAACAATCACTGCTGTCGGATGGGGTCGAAACCTCATTCACCTGCAGACAGCCAATAAATGAGCTGCATGGGTATAGTTTTAGCTTCATAGTTTCAGTGACATTGGCAGCCAAACAGGATTTCAGCACTTGAGAACCATTTAGAAACTGCAAGTGGTTGTTACTGGGGTGCCGGTTCCCATCATTCGGTTGCTAAGTGCTAAGCTGGATATGGGACAATACTGGAACATAAAGAGTGATTGAAGCTGGATGCCATTGTATGGTGGGAAGGTTTGATGTGAATATACCGAATGGGGGTAAGGTAGGAATCCATGGAACTAAGTGTACTGCTTCAGTGTAATTGTGGTAGAAAAGTTTTGGCTGTTATACTGATAATTGTGTCTCAGGGTGTCACAATTGTGGTTGAGGCAGACCTGGTTTTGTTTCCCAACCCTCTTTCAGAATTGAATGTGGCTCTCCTTGTAAGAAAGGTTGGGGAGCACTGCTATAAGGGATCGGAGAGACATTTTAGTCCACATCATACACAGTACTGCTGTATGCTCTGATTTGAAGAAGAAGGTCATTGAATCTCAGGGGGACACCCCTGCTGCTTGTCCATTAGGTAAACTGTTTGTCCCTGTGAACCTACATCTTAGAATCTTGAGTGAATATCACAACTCGGTCCTGGCTGGACATCCTGGTGGTAAAGCCACTACAGATCTTTTTAGTTGTCGTTTTTGGTGGTCTAGGATGCACTAGGATGTTTGAGATTGAGTAGCTGCCTTTAGTGCATGTTCTCAGACCCCACATACTAGTCCATCCTAAGCGCTTCAACCTTTGGTGATTCCCTGTAGACCGTGGACTCATTTGTCTGTAAATTTCATCACTACCCATATCGGCAGGTAACACAGTAATATTGGTGGTGGTGGACAGATTTAGCAAAATGGCTCATTTCATTGCACTACCTGCATTTCCGAATGAATCATAGAATCGTAGAGTTGGACGGGACCTCCTGGGCCATCTGGTCCAACCCCCTGCTCAATGCAGGATTCGCTAAATCATCCCAGACAGATGTCTGTCCAGCCTCTGTTTGAAGACTTCCATTGAAGGAGAACTCACCACTTCTCGTGGCAGCCTTTTCCACTCATTGATCAGTCTGTCAAAAAGTTTTTTCTAATATCTAATCTGTGTCTCCTCCCATTCAGTAGTTTCATCCCATTGCTTCTAGTCTTTCCTTGTGCAAATGAGAATAAAGATCCTTCTACAATGTGACAGCCCTTGAGATATTTGTAGACAGCTATTAAGTGTCCTCTCAGTCTTCTCTTTTGCAAGCTAAACATTCCCAAATCATGCAACCTTTCCTCATAAGACAGGGTTTGCAGACCGGTCACCATTCTGGTTGCTCTTTTCTGAACTTGCTCCAGTTTGTTGATGTCTTTTTTAAAATGTGGCGCCCAAAACTGGACACAGTATTCCAGATGAGGTCTGACCAAAGAGGAGTAGAGGGCAATAATGACTTCACTTGATCTAGACTGTATGCTTCTGTTAATGCATCCTAGAATTGCATTTGCCTTTTTTGCTGCTGCATCACACTATTGACTCCTATTCAGTCTGTGATCTATTAGTATACCCAAGTATTTTTCACATGTGCTGTTGCTTAGCACTATTCCTCCCATTCTGTATATGCTTTTTTCATTTTTATTGCCCAGATGTAGTACTTTGCATTTTTCCCTGTTAAAAACCATTCTGTTAGTTGCTGCCCACTGCTCCAGTTTATTTATATATTTTTGAATCCTCTCTCTCTCTTCTCTAGTATTAGCTATCCCTCCTAGCTTTGTGTCATCAGCAAATTTAATCAGTTTACCCTCAATTCCTTCATCTAAATCATTGATAAAGATGTTGAACAATACAGGGCCCAGGACAGAGCCCTGTGGTACCCCACTTGAGACATTCTTCCAACTGGATGTGCAGCCATTTACGACCACTCTTTGGGTCCGATCACTAAGCCAGTTATGAATCCACCTAACAGTTGCCTTGTCCATTCCATACCTAGTCATTTTTTCAATAAGGATTGTGTGAGATACTTTGTCAAATGCTTTGCTGAAGTCAAGATATACTATATCTACAGCATTTCCCTGATCCACCCAATCCGTGATTCCGTCATAGAAGGAAATTAAGTTAGTCTGACATGACTTATTAGTTAGAAACCCATATTGACTGTTTAATCACTTCATTCTTATCCAGGTACTGACATACATGTTGTTTAATAATTTGCTCAAAGATCTTTCCTGGTATAGAAGTCAGACTCACTGGGCTATAGTTCCCTGGGTCCACCTTCTTCCCCTTTTTGAAGATAGGAACAACATTTGCTCTTCTCCAGTCTTCTGGGACTTCTCCTGTTCTCCAAGAATTTTCAAAGATTATGGAGAGGAGTTCAAAAATTTCTTCTGCTATCTCCTTCAGTACTCTGGGGTGTAATTCATTTGGACCTGGAGACTTGAATTCATTTAGGTTAGCTAAGTGTTTCCTCACTATCTTTCTGTTTATAGATATCCTGGATTCTTCTATTCCCTTAATAGCACAGTGTAGAACAGTTGATGTTACATTTCCTTTCTGAGAGAAAACAGATGCAAAATAGGAATTTAAAAGTTCGGCCTTCTCAACATCCTGTCTTACCATTTCACCATTTTCATCCTGTAAAAATCCTATAGCATCTTTGACTTTTCTTTTACTTTTGACATATCCCCAAAATCCTTATTGCTTATGATGTCTCTTGCAAGCCTCAATTCATAGTCAGCTTTAGATAATCTGATTTGTGCCCTGCAGGTTCTGCAGACAGCATTATATTCTTCTTTAGATATGCCTCCCTATTTTTTTCATTTTATAAACATTTCTTTCTTCCTTTTTAGCATGTGCTTAAGTTCTGTGTTCATCCATCCTGGTTTCCTTAAATGCTTCCTATTCTTCCCTCTTTTCGGAATTGTTAACAATTGTGCTTTGAGAATTTCATTTTTCAAGATTTCCCATCCTTCCTGGACATTTTTGTCTTTAAGGATATCCAGCCACTGGATCCCTCCAATTCTCTTTCTGAATCCCTTAAAATCTGCCTTTCTGAAATCTAACCTTGATGTCTGAGTCTTCACAGGTCTTCCTCCTCTAGTTATCCAAAATTCTAAAATAGCATGGTCGCTACCTCCTAGGGTCCCAGCCACTTTTACCTCCTCAACCATTTCCTACCTGTTTATAAGGATTAGATCCAAGGTAGCAGATCCCCTTGTTTTCTCCCCTACCTTTTGGAAGATAAAGTTGTCAGCAAGAGAGGATAAGAGTTTCCTTGACCTCTTAGTTTTGCCTGAGAGAGATTCTCAACAAATGTGTGGATAGTTGAAATCTCCCATGACACCTATCATATTTTTTGGAGAACTTGGCCATTTGATGCATAAAGAGTTCATCCATATCTTCAGCTTGCACAGGCGGCCTGTAGTAAATGCCTGCAATGGTGTCTTTTCCATTGTTCTGTCCTTGTATTCTTACCCAAACAGTTTCCACAGAACTCCCAGTCTCTGAAGCTTCAATTTATGTCAAGACCTTGGCATACATTTTTATTTAGGAGATCGTGAAATTGCAGTTAAACTCTTTTTTTGCTTAATTTGCCTGATGAAAACAATCTGCCTAACAATTCTGCACAATTTGATAAAGTGTGCTGTAATCTTAGACCTCATCCTCCCTCATTACACATCACCTGATCTGCTTCATCCAATATGCATTCAAGTTTATATAGTTTAAAGGTGCAAAATCTGCATAAAAGTTATGAAAATACTCACTTGCCTAATAATTATGCACACAGTGTAGATGTATCTAACGGCATTTCCGTAGAGTGCAAACATACAGTTAATGATGCGGTTTTCTACTGCTTGAAAGTCTTGCTGAAGACTGCACCCTGGAAAAGTGATGAATTTTAAGTCCACCCTATCAAGGTGGCAAGCATAATATGCAAGGGGAGCTGTGTACCTTGCACTAATATAGGGGGGGGCAACAAGAACACTTACGAAATCGCAACACAAAGATTACCTCGGATGTTGCAGAATTTATAGTAACTGGCCCTAACAATTTTTGCCTGCCTTTCTTTTTTATTCTTAACTTGTATAAAATATTAAAAGTCCTTAAGTTCTGTTACATAAAGCATTTTTCTCTAGTCACCTTCCACGACAGCAGCATCGCAAGGATGTCTCCCCACCCTAATAGGGGAAAGGAAACACAAAGAGGAGGAGCACAAACATGAATGCAGGTACCTCGGTTATTTAATCCTGGTCGGGGGATGCCTCCAGGTAGGACTCATTGTCTGTGTCACTGTGTGTCCACTGACGGACTAACTATGGACGGCGACAAACCCTCCCTTTCTGCTTCTGCAGAGCCAAGCGTCCACCCTCCTACTGTAAGTAGTGGATGAAGGTCCTTTGCTATTTGGGTTATGTCCTCATGGGAGACTTGGTCCACCTTTCTCTCTCTCTTTAGGGAGACAGGGTCCCTGCCCCTAAGAAGGATAAAGTGCCCAGCCGCAAGTGTGGTGAATGTGCTACCATACCTCCCTGAGTGTATAAGAAGAAGGTTTGCCAATGGCCAGAACACGAAGGTGAAGACGCTCTTCTCCCTGAATCCTGAAGTCAGGGCATTGGGAATAGATGCCTTTTTCTCACCCTTGGAGGTTCAACCTGGCCTATGCCTTCCCACCGATCCCGATTCTAGCAAGAAAGTTACAGAAGATACGGTCCAATCATGTCACCATGATTCTAATCGCTCCCATGTGGCCGGGAAGAAGTTAGTTCAGCGCTTTGATGGACATGGCCCAGGAAGGTCCACTACTTTTACCCCAGAAAGATGACCTCCTTCACTGGGGTCCCCTGTTATACTCGGACTTTCACAGGTTGAACCTTGCGGCCTGCTACAGAAGCCAGAATACTAAGAGCTGGCTTTCTGATGAAGTGATACAAACTCTCCAGAAGAGTAGGAAGCCAGTGACCAACGCCATTTATGGCAAGGTTTGGAAGAAAATCTCGTCCTGGTGTTCTCCGAATATTCCTGATCCCTTTTATCCTAACATTGCTCAGATTTTGGATTTTCTTCAAAAGGGGCTTGATCTAGGTCTTACACCTAGTGCCCTGAAGGTGCAGGTGTCAAGCTTTTAGCTCTTTTTTTGACCAGAACTTAGCTAGTCATCACTGGATAAAGTGTTTCATGACCTCAGTAGCTAGAATCTGGCCTAGACTTCGCAGCCGGATTCCCCCTTGGGATTCAAAATCTGGTGCTTAACACCTTCATGACCGGAGCTTTTTCGTTTTCGTTTTTCGCTCCCCTCCTTCCCAGAGCCATAACTTTTTTATTTTACCATCAATATGGCCATGTGAGGGCTTATTTTTTATGGGACAAGTTGTACTTTTGAACGACATCATTGGTTTTAACATGTCGGGTACTCGAAAACGGGAGAAAAACTTCCAAGTGCGGTGAAATTGAAAAAAAAGTGCAATTCCACACTGGTTTTTTGCTTGCCTTTTTTGCTAGGTTCAATAAATGCAAAAACTAACCTCCCATTATGATTCTCCAGGTCATTACGAGTTCATAGACACCAAACATGTCTATGTTCTCTTTTATCTAAGTGGTGAAAAAAAATTCCAAAGTTTGCTTAAATAAAAAAAAAAGAGCAATTTTCCGAGACCCGTAGTGTCTTTTTTCGTGATCTGGGGTCAGGTGAGGGCTTATTTTTGCGGGCCAAGGTGATGTTTTTAATGATACCACTTTTGTGCAGATACGTTCTTTTGATCGGACGTTATTGCATTTTAATGCAATGTCTCAGCGACCAAAAAAACGTAATTCTGGTGTTTTGAATTTTTTTTCTCGCTACGCCGTTTAGCAATCGGGTTTTTTATTGATAGATCGGGCGATTCTGAACACGGTGATACCTAACGTGTACGTGTGATTTTTTTAAATTTTATTTTGATTGTGGTGAAAGGGGGGGTGATTTGAACTTTGTTTTTTTTTTATTTTGAAACTTTTTTTTACTTTTGGCATGCTTCAATAGCCTCCATAGGAGGCTTGAAGCATGCACAACTCGATCGGCTCTGCTACATATGAGCGATGAGCAGATCGCCCATATGTAGCAGATTCACTGATGTGCTTTGAGCGCCGGCCACCCTGCGCTTGACAGCGGGATTTAACTAGTTAATAGGCGTGAACGGACGGCGATTCCGCTCGCGCCTATTGCAGGCACATGTCAGCTGTTTATAACAGCTGACATGTCGCGACTTTGAGGTGAGCTCACCGCCGGAGCCCACCTCAAAGCAGGGGAGTCTGACCGTTGACGTACTATCCCGTCAGCGGTCAGAAAGGGGTTAACAGTTTAACCAGAGATCTATCTGAACTTTTATAGTCTATGGGTTTAAAAAAGCCTTACCCTTAAGGGTATGTTCACACGCTGCGGATTCCGCTGCGGTTCCGCAGCGGTTTTGGCCACTGCGGTGTACAGTACCATTCAAATGAATGGTAAACAAAAACTGCTGTGTAGACGGTGCGGATAAATCCGCGCGGATTTCCTGCGGTTTTGAAACAGCAGAAAGAATTGACATGTCAATTCTTTCTGCGGAATCCGCAGCGGGTTCCTATCTCCACCATTGTGGAGATGGTGAATCCGCAGGACCAAACCGCAGGCTAAACCGCAGATAATCCGCAGGTCTTTTGACCTGCGGTTTCATCTGCGGTTTTTGCAAAATCCGTGCGGATTAATCCGCAGCGGATTCCGCAGCGTCTGCACACACCCTAAAACTGTCTTGCTGGTAGCAATTACTTCCGCTAGACATATAGGAGAGCTGCAGGCCCTATCAATGCAGGAGCCCTACTTAACAGTTACTGCAGATAGCATTATCCTCCGCTTAGATACCTCCTTTATGGCTAAGGTAGTCTCAGATTTTCATAGAGGTCAAGATATTGTACTTTCCTCATTTTGCCCAAATCCTTCCATACAAGAGAAGAGGCCTTTCACACCCTCAATGTTCGTAGGGTGGTTCTCTACTACCGCAAACAAACCGAAGGTTGGAGGACTGACCAAAACGTATTCATTCAGCCCTCAGGACGGAATAAGGGCAAGAAGGTGGCTAAGAATAAAATCACCAAATGGATCAAGCAAGCTATCCATCTCCTCCTACATCACTGAAGGCTCATTCTACACGTTCAGTGTCAGCATCGTGGGCAGAGAGAGGGGACACATCTACTGAGCAGATATGCAGAGCCACCACCTGGTCTTCTGTCCATACGTTTACCAGACACTACAGACTAGATTTTAATAGGGATTTAACATTCATCAGACGAGTTCTGCAGGCTGTTCTAGTTATTGGTATTAGTCTTACTGGTAATTCGGCTTCTGGGAACCTTCCACGACAGCACTAATTTCCCTCCCTATCTTATGTTCTTATTGGATGATTCCTGCACTTTGGTGGTAACTATTCATGTCCGGAAAAACACTTGTTGTTGCAGGAAGGGGAGGGGTATTTAACCTCTTTGTATTTCCTGTCCCCTCTTAGGGCGGTTAGACATCCTCCGATGCTGCTGTCGTGGAAGGTTCCCAGAAACCGAATTACCGGTAAGACTAATTCTATTTTACATGTTTTCTAGGATGTGCATTTACTTGCTGATTAGTTGGAGTCCCATTCTCTGCTACGCCCACCGATCTTAAGAATGCCGGCTATTCAACCAAGAGGTTTGATGCCACTGAGCAGGAAAATAAGTGAATAGGATGTATTGCACTGTCCTCTTCCTTCTCAATTGTGGGGATCCCAGAGGTTAGAGCCCCACACTGATCACTAAGTGATCAATGGTAATGCCCCTTTAATAGTTTTTATGCTGAACAGCATGTGTATACGGTGAGGAACAGAGTCATAGAAATATACTGCTGAGTTTGCAGGAATGCCATAGTTGATCAGTCTTCGCCCTGGAGCTTTTGAATATTAACTAAAAGAGAAGGCGTGGGGGTGTTGAGCAAAGAATTTGCTATTACCGTACTTGCAGGTGTGTTAGGCGACCACTGATACAGGTTTTCAGACAACCTGTATACTATAGGGAATAAAAGAGTCTGCAGCAGACTAGGATTATGGTTAAGTTCCCACTATAAGTTTTTGATGCTGAGCTTCTTAAATTAACTGTAGTTTATCACATCTTTATGTTTTAAAGGGGGTAGGTGGCAATCACTTTTACACACAGGGCTCTGTAGGTTTGGATTTCTTTTTCACTTAATAATATAGACCTTAATTTAAAAACTACATTTTGTCCTTACTTGTGTTATCTTTGTGTAATATTTAAATTTGTTTGGTGATCTGAAATATTTAAGTTTGACAAACATGTAAAAGAATGGGAAATCAGGAAGGGGGCAAACACTTTTACACAACTGTATTTGACCAAGGCAGATTTAGGAAAACCTGACATAGGCTTTTATTTTTGGAGAGATCTGTAGGAAGGTAGTGGGACGGACCTCTCCTTCTAGTCCAACTTTTGCATGTGGCCCATGGCCATGATTCACATTGAATACTGCAGTTAAGGTTTGGGTAAGTCAGTGTTGGAGGCTCTATGTATGCCTGTCTGTGTGAAATTGAACACAGACTAGAGCCAGAGACTAGATCAAAGCCATTACCACACCCGTAAGTTATACGATGCTGCAGTTGCCAAGAGGAACGGACTGACACGGATGTTTCGGTTGTGAACCGGATGATAAAGTTTGGATTTATTTTGTAAGTTGGCAAATAAAGTTGAACTTTCTTGGGTCACTGCCTTATTACCGCACGGACGTAAAAGCTGCTGCTTTAGGCCGGGGTCACACTTGTAAGTGTGATGCGAGAAACTGTATGTATACTGCATGTATTTCTATGCAGCCATAAATTCCGGTCCCGAGTGCCGGGTAGTGATGCGCGAGTTTCTCTCATCACACTCGCAAGTGTGACCCTGGCCTTACACTGTGTAAACTGACTTTTGCTGCGTGTTTGAAATCCGCAACATGTCAAATTCTCCTGAGGGTACACCGAGTTTTCTGTGCAGATTTTTAGGATTGCATTAGTTACTGAAAATCCGCAGGTAAAAAGGTATTAATTTTTTACTAAATTCCTGGAAACAGATTAAAAATGTATGTCATACACATGTAACTGTATCAATAAAGTTTTGTCCATGACAGATACCATGAAGTATACAAAGCAGCATTATTTAAACATGGCATACCAACAACAGAAAAACCGAAGCATCAAAAACGTCATAAAAAAGCAATTAAAAAATGCACGTAACTTAATAGATGCAGTAAATTTGCAACATAAAAACACTCAAATACTTTGCGCGGAAACGTGGCCTCAAAGTTCAGCACCCATGTGTCATGATCCATGCTGGATCATGACAGATAAAATGCACTAGTAACCTTTTTTTCCTTAAGCTGTGGTGCTTAAAGATAGTTTTGCCCCCCGGTGGCCATTAGGGTCATTGCACTGTGGTGGTTTCAGTTCTAGTTTTGCCCCCGGTGGCCTTTAGGGTCATTGCACTCTGGTTTCTTTAGTGCATGTGATTATAAAGCAGGTGTGATTGCTCTGCTATAAAAGAGTGTCAGGTGTTGCAATCACTGTTGGTGATAGTGGTCATTTCCAACCATCCTTGGTGGAGGAAGGAGCTAGAGAGAGTTCCTTACAGCACAGTCAGAGTCCTGGTGTGGAAGGAGTCACAGAGGGGATTTCCTTGCAGCTCTGACAGAACTTGGTGGCAGCTATTCAGGAGGAAAGCTGCATTCCGGTGGTGGACTCTGTTGCTGGGAGCAATAGCAACAGAGCAAAGCTAAGTGGTGTTTCCCTGTTTGTCACTTTCCTCAATGTGTGTTTTAGTGCAGTGGTGGGATTAGTTTCTGCACTGTCCATTTCATTAGAAAGGGCTAGGTGCAGGGCGAGCTAGGGTTCTTAGGTTCCAGCTCGGCAACAGGTGCGGAGCCTGTATAGGGACTGTTAGGAGTGTAGAGACTGGCTCAGGGGAGTGCAGGAGGTCTCCACATCCCCTATCGCAGGGCCCTCCATTGTTTTGGTTTCCCTGGTGTTTCCCTTTATTATTTAAATTCGCCCTGCTGGAGGCGGTGTATCCAGTTATACATGTAATACTGAAATTCGCCTGCTGGAGGCGGTGTATCCGGCTGCACGTCTTATTATTTAAATATGCCCTACTGGAGGCGATGTATCCAGGGTCAGGTGTTAGATAGAAATTCGCCCTGCTGGAGGCGGTTTGTCCAGTCACACGTTGACCATCACACCATGGATCTCTATGTATGCCATATATTTTATGCAGAATCCATAAATTATAGGGGGCTCCATCTAGCGATTTATTAATGGCCTTTCATGCAGAAAATATGAAAATCTGATATCATTGCACAGGGGAATTTCTATAGTGAATATAGTCATTTGGTCAATATATAGAATACTTTAGGAATATTTTATTTTCTGAAGACATACAAACTCCCCACAAACGTTTCTTAGTTATTTTTATTTTCACCATTGGCTATATTACAAAAGGAAATGGCATTGTAAAAGCAAATCAACATTCATATCAATGTATACATATTATGTGTTAGCGGCAGGGCAATGCCAACAGAAGCAGATAAGATTAGAAAAGCAGCAATTTTGGTCATTTCTTTGCATTATATATTGCAGACACATTTACTCATTATTTCTTTAGTAATTTACATTTTATTCCAGTTCTGTTGTCTAGCTTCCAGCTTCATAAGAGATTGCTGCATTGCAGGAGTATTTCTTTACCAACTACTTCAGATGATTTGTAATTTTTTTTATTATTCAGCTGTAATGTTATGGTTGCAGTCACCTAGGTTTATAATGTTAGAGGGCACTCAGACTGAGTGTACTCTGCTCAATGGCATAAAAAGTGGACATTCATGACTGAGCATTTCGCAAGATGCAGATACTTGCCGAGTCACTTAAAGTGAACCAATCACTATGTTTTTTCTATGCAATCTGAGAGAAGCATGATATAGGAGCTCAGACCCTGATTCCAGTGATGTGTCACTTGTTGGTCTACATGCTGTCATTTTCATACAATCAGTGTTTTCCCTTTTGCAGATCTAGCAGTGCTCAGAATGCTGAGCTCTGTATAACCACACCTACACCACTCTGATTGGCAGCTTTCTATGTACACGATACATTGACAGAGAGACAGCGAGGTTGCACAGAATAAGTTAGCCAGGAGGCATGTGACAACTAGCCTGGTTGGGATAATCCCCTGCTGATAAAACACTTTTTTTATTGAAACGGCAACACACAGCCTATTAAGTGACACAGAGCTGGAATCAGGGTCTCTGCCCCTACTCCCAGATTACATAGCAAAACCTGCTGACAAATTGTCGTTAATGCAGTAAATGTGTATTCAACCTTTTACTAAAGTCTGATTACAGATACTTATTCTTTAGATAGAGGAACAAACAGAAAGCAAAAAAAAAACAGGGACACATTGGGATCTAATGACTAAAGGGTAGTTATTTGCATTTTTGCTGTCGAAACTTAGTTTTTACTTCATTGACTTGGGTGTATGAAGCTATGTGGGAGAAATTATTTTTGGTCTCTGGGGGAGGACATTGAAATTAATGTGCAATTTATTAATTTTAAAAAAAAATATTCATGTTGTACACGAAAATAAATGAAAAATATTTCTTACAGTTATCACAGTTGCGAGCATACATAAAAAGGTTTTTTTTATCAATGATTGGGCAAGCAATTTATTATAAATGATTGCATTTTTTATTATTTTTTCATTTTTGTATCCCCATTAAGGGATTATAACATTACATTTCTGAAAACTTAGTATAAAAAAGCATGGCAATATAGTATATTTTCTAAACTGTGAGACCTGGGTTGTAGTTTGGGCCTTTTTCATGGGGTAGATTATTCCTTGAAATACCAAACCATAGAATACAGGATGGTAATTTTTCACCTGTGTAAAGAATTAAGTGAAAAATAACAATGTTGTGTATAAATCGGTGTCAAATCAGCTTATTTTCACAAATTTGTCTTTATGTGTAAAAGGACCCTTAGTGTGCCTTTACAACAGGGTGAGTGTACAGAAAGGTTCTGGATTTCTTTTTTTAGGTCCTTCGGGCTGACAGCACAGGGGTTTACCAGTCTCTGATCGACGGGTGATCAAGCCGATCAAAGGTTTTGGATCAGAGGTAATACCCATCCTGGTCATTGGAGCAATAGCTCAGCTGGGCATGGTGGGCAGCACAGTGGATAGCACTGCAGTCTTGCAGCGCTGGGATCCTGGGTTAAAATCCCACAAAGAACAACATCTGCAAGGAGTTTGTATGTTCTCCCCGAGTACTCTGGTTTTCTACCACATTCCAAAGACATACTGATAGGGATTCTAGATTGTGAGCCCAAATGGGGATAGTGCCGATAATGTTTGTAAAGTGCTGTGGAATTAATGGTGCTATATAAATAAATGGGTAAAATAAGCTGTCATTAGATATCCACGCATCCATTTTATTGTGGTGCGGGAAAACATGAAGCACTACTTAAGAAGTAAAGTGCTGCAAAAACATGCTTCTGTAGGCCACCTAATGACCTCTATAGAAAGGAAAATGGTGGTCAGTAAGGCATTGACTCATCTAAAGTGAGTCCTTATTCTCAATAAATGTATTAAAGTCTGAACTGGGACTTATGCTGCCATCTTATAAAACAGATCACTGAAACTATTTAAGAATCTAGGCTCTTAATATTTTGAAGAGGCCCTCAAAGTCAATAAGGAAAGTGCCGTGCAAACATTCAAGTGCTGTGTTTTCGGCATGTTGCTGAAGAGCTTGTTATGTGGCATCAGTTATACACACTGTAGGCATCTGAACCAAGAGATTAGCCGCCTACCATCCAAGGAGAGCACTGTATTCTCTGTACACCATATATACTACGCGCTGTATAAGTAAGAATGAAACTCTCTACTACCACCACCTTAGGTTGTCCTGTGATTGTGGTTGAAATGTTTTAGACCAATCTTTTCAAAAGGAAAAAAAAAAAAAAACTTGGGATAATCGTTTTGATTACATGTTGAGTTCGACCATTCAAAAGTTCAGCTTCAGAACTCATCTTTTATCAATCTTGATATCAAATGGGTACGGAGCAAGGGTCAAGCCAAACCGTCCCTCCAGCATTGGTTGAAATGTGTCATTAGCAAACGAAAAACTGAAAGACTGCAGCAGGTTGACGAACATCAGAAATAGCTCCATCTTGGCCAACTGTTCTCCCATACAAACCCGTCGACCTAAAAAGCACAAACAGAAAATAAATTGAGATCAAACAAAGAACAAACTATCACTGTACTTCCTCATTAGCAAGTAGGTGCCACATAAAAGGTGCAGATAACAGCCTTTAGGCTATGGGCCCACGTAGCGTTTTAAAACGCACACTAAAAACCGGACTCCTTCCCAGAAATCGCACGTTTTTTCCCGCACGATTTCACCGCGATTTTACCGCGATTTTGCCGCGATTTTCTCAAGCTCTTTCCAAGCGATTTGTAGCATCGCTTGGAAAGTGATTGACAGGTTGGTCACACTCGTCAAACATAGTGTTTGACAAGTGTGAGCAGCTTTTTACTATTGAGGCCGCCTATGCTCCTCTCCTCCACACCGTGAGTACCAACCGCACGAGACGCTTAACTTCCCGCATGGTGGGCATAGCCACATGCGGGAAGTAAGCGATTCTCATGCATTCCTATGGGTGCGGAATCGCGGCAATTCTTTGCGATTCCGCACAAAAGAATGAGCATGCTGCGATTTTTTCCGCGATGCGTTTCCGCCGCGAAAAAAGCGCAGCATTAGCACAGCATGTGCGAAATGCCATAGGAATGCATGGGGGGCGTTTTGTACACGATTTTTAAACGTTCTCGCGCCGAAAATCGCGGAAAAAACGCTTAAAAATCGCATCGTGGGCACATAGCCTTAAGACAGACAGGTCGTCTTTAGCCCATACCTGAAACATCACATGGCAATGGAAATGCAATACTTTCATGGCATCTATTTATATAATTGCCTCATAATGTTTTCATTTCCTGATCTGTCCAGATGTCACTGTATCCCAGAATTCAAGCGGAGGAAGTTCACCAACCGCCATATTGGGACACCCAAGTGATGGGTGTCTCAATATGGAAACTGCTGCTGGTACCAACCTATTGTGCGGCACCACCAGTGGAACACCGTCGCACCCCACACACACTCTTTACGCTGTACGCACCACACTCACTCACATACACTAACACGTAGCCTCTTGCGCGGTACCACCAGCGGAACACCGTCGCACTGCGTCTGTTCAAATTCGGTGCAGTGAATCATTCGGCTGATTCCGGCGGCAGATGCGCGACGTGTCTACAGGCAGAGGAAGCCGATCACATTAAAAGGGGTTTTCCCACGAACTAAAGTTCATTTTAAAAATTGTCTGTGTCTGACCGTGTTCGGAGCATACCACATCTCCCGGGCAGGGGAGGAAGCAAAACACAATAGTGGCATTACAGCAGTGGCTCAGAGGATTCATTTTGTGAGGTAAAATATTTCACTGACTGTTTTTAAACAATATTTTACCTCACAAAATGTATCCCCTGTGATCTCTTGCTGTAATGTCAGTATTGTCTTTTGTTTCCTCCCCTGCTCAGGATCTGTGGTATGTTCTGTACACGGGGGGAGACCGCTCAAACGGGACAGCACATGAGGGGAGAACACAGAACAGGAAGGAGACAAGGGGGATAGCACATGGGGTAGACAGGTCAAAGAAGAGAGCAAAGACCGGAGAAGTCAGCACATGAGGAAAGAGATTAGATAGGTGGGTAAGCACATGGGGGGAGAGATTCTCAACGCTGCAGAGCCTGCCCCCATCGTGACTTTACCGCCCTCGCATCGGGCCTCCATCTAGTATTGATAATAATCTGATATCAACATCATCAATGCATATATCTCGGGGGACACAATCTCTTCTGTGGGTTCAAGCCTTGGGAATCCACATGTAATATCACCCTGAATTATGTATCTCTCAAAATTGTGTTTGGTGTTTCTAGGATGGTCAAAGTATGCTCGGAAATATGGCAGTCATATTAATCCACTAAGAGGTTCCTGTGGGAAAATATGACATAAATTAGAATGATGTCTTTGCCCCATCTTTCCATGCATAAAATTAGCAATCCTCCTCTCGGCTGACCATGACAAGGGGTGATGGGGGAGGATGAGACCTTTTATAATAGCTCATCCAGAGAAACGCATTGACAGATCCAGGAGAGACAACGTCAATTGCAGATCTGTCCTAATTTCTGCGATGATCTCCTGTTCAGCAACGCTCACAGATCTAATATGTAAGGGCTTTCTTTATCCCTTTTTGTTTTATACTGTCTTTGCCTCATGTACTTGTCTTTTTTATTTCGTTTTTGTCATTTTTGTAAGCACTGTTCTTTTTTCATACATTAATCTGAAATATAATAAATTGATGCTCTAAACCTATGCACAACCCTGACAAGGGAAAGTATAGCCTGGTTGTGCTTATGGATGCCAGAGTACAAGAAGTGTACCCATCAGGTGATTGGGAATGCTGGGTGGCATGTGTGCTAGTGCATTAATTAGTGCTGGCGTCCCAATGTCCTTGTTAAACAGATAGTAACGTCAGTAAAAAGTGTGGTTGGATGAAAGAGCAGAGCGTGGGGTGCACTGAGTTCATTGTCAGCCTGTTGTGATAGGTGAGTGTAAGAAGTGGAATCCCCCTTTTCATTCGAGTTACGTGTGCAACTAGTGTGTGGTGTTCGTGACAGTCGGTAAATGACATTTCAGACACACACACAAAAAAAAAAATTCAACCACCCCTTGCTAAGTACATTAGAAGTGTATTCCTACAGAAGGAATTCTGAGCCATTCTTAGAATGTAAACTATTAGCAGATTGGGTCGCATCATTAAATTTCCTCCAGTTTTTTGGGTGTGAATACCTCTTGTGAGACAGTGACCGGCATTGTTATAAATGGCCGGTATGTGTAGCACAGGAGGAGGTCCTCAGCTCTGTAAGCTGGAAATATTGCTCTGGGACCTATAGTTCCACGAGCCTTGTTTTTGTTGATAAAGGGGGGCTTACAGGGTTAGCTGGAGAGCTGGACAAGACTGGCTAACCACATACACTTCCCACCTGGTTGGTTTTCAGCTACATAATGTGACTGTGGTTTGGTCACATGATCTGTGTTGTAAGGTCCTGAAGGAGGACATGTCTCTGAGTAGGAAGGTCCTGCGAGTGGACTCGATTCCTGAAGAGCACAGGGTGAAACCATGTACCTGCAGAGTCTATGAGGGCACAGCGTTGGGGAAGCTACCGACCTTCTGAGAGTCTGAAACTGTCGGGTTTGGCCTGTGGAGCAAGTCATCGTCCGGGACAGTAATCCCAGTTAGGCAGCTTCCCCGGGAACCTAGGACTGACAAAGAGTCAGTGTGTGGAGCGGGGCTCCTGGAAGGTAACCCAGAGTATGGGGGACTGTGTGCACTGACGAGGGTCAGTTAATGAACTGTGTGGTCAACCACTGTAACTGGATGAAGTGAGGTCCAGCATGTTTAGAGACTGCAATCTAATGTCGTATGTCATGGAGTAAAGTTGTGAGAGACACTACTGTGTGTTCATATCATGTAGAAGATACTCAATCATGTAACATTTATCCTGCTGATGGTCTTATAACTTTTACCTTAACATGTTTGTCTATAATTTTATTTCTAATCTCCTGAGACAACTCTTTCCTTTGCTTCCTCTGGTCCATGATGAGTGTGATACACACCATGTCACCAAACAGCACAGTGAGTATCTGTAGCCCTCTATACAGGCCACTCACTGATTCCAAGATTGTAGACACCTGTGATGCTAATTAGAGGACACACTTTGATTTAATTTGTCCCTTTTGTCACATTATTTTCAGGGGTACCATCATTTCTGTCAAGGCCTATTTCATGAGTTTTATTTTTTAAAAATTGTGTGGAAACATGGTTGAAAAGCAATGTCTGACTTTCATTTGTTCATTTTCATAGATTTTTGATTTAATATTACTTTTGTCAAATGCAAGTTATTTCTGTGACCATTGTGGGTTTTTCTGTCATTAAACGAGGGGTATCAACAATTTTGACCACGTGTGTAGATGTAAATAAAAATGGTATTGTTGAAAACGTCATCTTGTCCCGCAAAAAGCAAGACGCTATACAGCTCTATCAGCGGAAATATAAAGCTATAGCAATGCAAAAATAATTTTTTTATAAAATATTTTTTTTTGTGTAAAAGCACCAAAATATAAAATATAGAAATGTGGTATCACTGTAATCACACTGACCCGAAGAATAAAGCTACCTTATCTATTTTACCACATGCAAAATGGCATAAACCCCACCCCCCCCAAAAAAAAATTCCTGAATTGCTGATTTTTGTTCATTCTGGATCCCAAAATAGAATAGAAAGAGATAAAAAAAAAGTTGTGTCCAAAAATGGTACCAATAAAATCTGTCAACTCGTCCTGCAAAATACAAGTCCTCACATGACTGTCAGCAGATATATAGGAAAATTATAGCTCTCAAAATATGGTGATGCAAAAACTAGCAAAAAAGCATCTTTTAGTGTGTGACAGCAGCCAAACATAAAAAAATATATAAATCTGGGAACATTTTACATAATATTTTGGATCACATTTATCCTGCACTTTACGCTGAGCACTTACATGGGGGTTTCCATCTAAATCTCTGAATGACGCAATTCAGATGAATCCCCTGAGGGATCCATTCACTATAACTAAGCAGCATAATGGCCTATGTTCAGAGTTTCCCTTCTTTTCAGAGGTGTACGAAACTGTAGCCGACCTCCCTTTTACGCACGTTTACAAAGACGGACACTATTGGATCACAGGTCAGCCGTTGTCCAGTGTCCCCATTTGCCTCATTATAGGGAATCTTTTGTTGGTTGTTCTGTCTGAATCACGTATTTCCGAGATTAAAGGTACTGTCACACTTAGCGATGTACCAGCGATCCCGACCAGCGATATGACGCGGTCAGGATCGCTGGTACATCGCTAAGTGGTCGCTAGTGAGCTGCCACACAGGCAGATCTCACCAGCGACATCGCAGGGGTCGGGGGTCGCTACTTACGTGTCAGATGAGGCGATCCTGACGTCCTCCTGCCCGCGTCCACGCGTCACTCGTTTCCACAGCAGGAAGACCAGCAGGAAGCTGACGACGAGAAACGGCCCAGGACGTACTCGCGCGATCAGCGATAACCAGCGGGGGAGTGGTCGGAGGTAAGTATCACACATAGCGATATCGCTAGCAATATCGCTACTACGTCACAAAAACCAGTGACGTTATAGCGATATTGCTAGCGATATCGCTTAGTGTGACAGGCCCTTTACACTGAAACCCTTACTGCGATCTTTGAGAGGCAGAATGAAAAAAATCAACAACAGGTAAAGAATTGGTTTTATTTTTTTATGCCGTTCTTCGCAGGGTATAAGTGATTAGACTACTTTATTCTTTGGGTCGGGGCAATTACAGCGATACCAGATTTATATATTTTTATGTTTGGCTGCTGTCACTCACTAAAAGAGGCTTTTTAATGCAAAAACTAGTTTTTGCATCACTATATTTTGAGAGTTATCATTTTTCCATATTTCAGCCGACAGAGCCATGTGAGAGCTTATTTTTTTGTGGGACGAGCTGACATTTGTATTGGTACCATTTACGGGCACATGACATTTTTTAAATCGCTTTGTATTCCGAGTTTTGGGAGACAGAATGATCAAAAACCAGCAATTCAGGAATTGCTTTTTGGTTTTTTTTATAACGTTCAGCGTGTGGCAAAATTGGCAAGGCAGCTTTATTCTTTGGCTCAGTATATATTTTTTATGTTTTGGCGCTTTTACACAATAAAAACTATTTTATAGAAAATATAATTATTTTTGCATCGCTTTATTCTGAGAGCTCTAGCTTTTTTTAATTTTCTGCTGATGGAGCTCTATGGCGGCTTATTTTTTGCGGGACAAGATGACATTTTCAGCGGTACCATTTTTATTTACATCCATCTGTTTGAATGCATTTTATTGCACTTTTTGTTCGGCGGTATGATGATAAAGCATTTTTTTGCCTTTTTTAAAATTTTTTACGTTGTTCACTGAAGGGGTTAACTAGTTACGGACGCGGCGATACCAAATATGTGTACTTTTATTATTTTATTTGCATAAATGTATTTATTGGTAAAATATTTAGTTTATATTTTTATTTGGGTATTTTTTTAAAAATATAATATATATTTTTTTACTTTATTACATTATCCCACTATGGGACATTGCTATTTTATAAGCCACCTTCTCTGCAGGACCCCGCGGCCATCTTGGAGCCAGGGGTCTCCACGGAGACCATCAGAACAACGCGATCGCATTGCGCTGTTATGATGGAAGAGCGCAGGGAGCCCCCTCCCTTCGCGATGCTTCTCTATGCCGCTGTCACTACTGACAGCGGCATCAGAGGAATTAAACGCCCATGATCGGTGCTAGCGCCGATCGTGGGCGTTGCTGCGGGGTGTTAGTTGTCATATATAGCTGACTCACGCCCACGATCGCCGTGCACTCAGGGTGAGGCTGTGCGATTGCGGTGGCATACTGGTATTGCTCTTTGCGCGAACACACCTCCTGAAGCAGTACTAGTATAGCAAATGTTGCGAAGGAGTTAAAATGATAAAGCGTTTTTACCAATTCCAAATGGAATAAATGCTTCTTTCTTCAGGATCTGTCCATGTTCATCCAGAAATCTGCTGGGGTTGAAATCATTGGGTTTCTCCCACACCTTTGGATCCCTGTGTACTGCCCAGAGATTTGCCAAGACCACACTCCCCTTGGGAATAGTATAACCCTGGAAGACTGGGAAGAAAAATACAACAAAACAGATCATTATTGAACCTGCTCATACACACAGTAAAGTATCTTCAATCAGGCATCAATGGGACTCGATAGGGGTGTATACATGTTTCTATGAGCATCTGGTACATCAGCAATAAACCAAAAACATCTAAAAATAACAGGTTATCCTGATATTAGTCATTAAGACTTTTTAAAAAAATAATGAAATAATTATTTTAAAGTCTGGTAGTGTCCAAGTCTTCCACTTTTAATGACCAATGATATTAGAGAAGCAGAAGCATTCTTGGACCAGATACCCCTAGACGAGTTTTTTTAACAACAGCTATAAATGGGGTCTATGTTTTACGTCTAATGCCTGCAGCACTTCATAGTTCTGTCACTGCCTGCACTGTAGAGAAGCCTGTCTGTTCAGAAATGTTGTGGACGCTAAATGCCATTTTAATTTGTAAGCCCAAGTTCCCACTTGGGGAAACACTTTTTTTTCTGCATGTTGTACATAGCAAAAACAATCTGCTTTGTTTTTATCCGTTTTTCTTTTTTCCCATACATTTTTTGGAAAAAATGTAATGCAGCATTTTTCAATGTATTCTTTTTATTGCAAAAAAGCTGCGAGGCCCCACACTTAAAAATACAAAAAATGATATTATATAATATATATTTGTTACACATACACACACACACACACACACACACACACACACTGGAGAAAATATGTATAACAAATTTTCCCACCTACAAAGATTGGAGAGATCTGTAATTTTTATTATAGGTACACCTCAATTATGAGAGACAGAATCTAAAAATTAAAACCAGAAAATTACATTGTATGATTTTTAAATAATGAAATTGCATTTTATTGCATGAAATAAGTATTTGATCACCTACCAACCAGCAAGAATTCTGGCTCTCACAGACATGTTAGTGTTTCTGTAAGAAGCCCTCCTATTCTGCACTCATTACCTCTATTAATTGTACCTGTTTGAACTCATTATCTGAATAAAAGACACCTGTCCACACACTCAATCACACTCCAACTTCTCCACCATGGCCAAAACCAAAGAGCTGTATAAGGACACCAAGGAAAAAATTGTAAACCTACACAAGGCTGGGATGGACTACAGGACAATAGGCAAGCAGCTTGGTGAGAAGGCACAATTATTAGAAAATGGAAGAAACACGATGACTGTCAATCTTCCTTTGTCTGGGGCTCCATGCAAAATCTCGCCTCGTGGGGTAAGGATGATTCTGAGAAAGGTCAAGAATCAGCCCAGATCTACACAGGAGAACCTGATCAATGACCTGAAGAGAGCTGGGACCATAGTCTCAAACATTATCGTTAGTAATACACTACACTGTCATGGATTAAAATCCTGCAGGACACCCAAGGCCCATTTGAAGTTCGCCAATGACCATCTGGATAACCCAGAGGAGGAATTGCAGAAGGTCATGTGGTCAGGTGACCAAAATAGAACTTTCTGGTATCAACTCCACTTGCCATGTTTGGGAGGAAGAAGAAGGATGAGTACAACCCCAAGAACACCGTCCCAACAGTGAAGCATTGGGGGGGGGGGGGGAGTATACTTTTCTGTAAAGGGAACAGGACAACTGTACCATATTGAAGGGAGGATGGATGCGGTCATGTATAGCAAGAACTTGGCCAACGCCTTCAGTAAGAGCATTGAAGATGGGTTGTGGTTGGGTCTTCCAGCTGACAATGTTCCGAAACACACAGCCAGGGCAACTAAGGAGTGGCTCCGTAAGAATTAGAGCAGAGCCCAATAGGAAATCTTTGGAGGGAGCTGAAATTCAATGCTCAGCAACATCCCCAAAACTTGAAAGATTTGGAGAAGATCTGTATGGATGAATGGGCAAAAATTCCCTGCTGCAGGGAATACCGGAATAGTCTGACCTCTGTAATTGCAAACAACGGTTTCCGTATCAAATATTAAGTTCTGTTTTTCTATTGTATCAAATACTTATTTCTTGTAATAAAATGCAAATTCATTAGGTAAAACTCATACAATGTGATTATCTGATTTTTATTTTTAGATTCTGTCTCTCACAGTTGAAGTGTACCTACGATAAAAATGACACAACTCTCCATTCTTTGTAGGTGGGAAAACTTGCAAAATCAGCAGTGTATCAAATACTTATTTCCCCCACTGTATATATATACACAGTATATAAAAAAGTGAGTACACCCCTCACATTTTTGTGAATATTTTATCTTTTCATGGGACAACACTGAAGGTATGACACTTTGATACAAAGTAGTAAGTGTACAGCTTGTAGAACCGTGTAAATGCGGTGTGCCCTCTAAATAATAACTCAACACACGGCCATTAATGTGTAAACCGCTGGCAACAAAAGCAAGTACACCCTAAGTGAAAATGGTCAAGTTGTGCCAATTAGGCATTTTCCCTCCCCGGTGTCATGTGACTCAGTGTTACAAGGTCTCAGGTGTGAATGAGGGGCAGGTAATATGGGGAGAGCAGTGGCTTGTCCCCACGAAAAACAAAACAAAACAGAGTTCGCACTGCGTTTAATGCAGAATCAAGGTGTCAGGATCCTGTCAGCGTTGGCAAACTGCCACGGCTGAGCAGGGTGACTTACCCACACTACCGGAGGGCCCGGGGTCCGATACTACAGTGAAGGTTCAAGCAGACAGAACCTGCGACACTGAAAGTAGTAAGGAGTACAAGGACCTACGATCATGTGACTGCAGGGGGCGGGGCTTAGCGTCCTACTGCTGCAGATGATGTAATATACTTACTGCACAGATACTGTAGTAGAGGAGAGGGAGTCATACACAGAGAGGGCAGCACAGTACAAGAGGGACAGGCAGAACTCGTAACAGGGAAGGAACCGGATCAAAACCAAACAAGCAACAAGTTAACAGGCACACGTACACAAGAAGTCAACTAACTCAGCCGAGGGCAGGAGTATAACTGACACCGGACCTAGGTCGAGTGGCCACTAAATAGCCGCCCTCTGCCAGAGAGAGGCAGAAACAATTAACCCCTGTCTGACCAGGACGGGCCAAAGACAAAACCCCATCCTGGATCATGACACAAGGCTAAAGGTGAACTTACAGTTGCAGAGTTTGAGGCACAAAGTTCTATAATTGTCCCATTCATCTGAAATGACCCAATTCAAATAAATGCAGCAATTTTTGTCTTTAGTATTTGGAAAGTGAAGCTACCTGGACAGCAGGATCGGCACAGAGATCAGGACAGTGAAAATATGGCAGCCAGATAATCCCTGTCATATAAGGCTTAGTACCTTCCGTCCGGACGCTGGTGCTTACCTGTGCTTTCAGAAGCCATGTGTGGTACTGAGAGGGGCACAACCACCGTCATCCTCTGTACCTCCATAATAGTGGCCTCTGTAAACGGCATCTGAATCTTGTCAGTCAGGGAAGGAGGTCGGTCACGTCCTATCACCGAGTCAATTTCAGCTTGGACTTGCTCTATTAAATAGGAAAAGACAATTAAATAGAAAAAAAAGGAAGAGAAAGATTGTGTTTTAGACTACAGATTAAGCAGGATGAGGGCGTCAAGAAGTAGCTGCGTGTTCCACATCTCCTGCAGGACAGCTATGACCCTGCGGTGCTCATCACCACTGCACTAACATGGCCAGAAGCATCATAGTCCCATCCTCAGGTGCCTGCATTTTTGCTATCCTTGAAGTTACGTTAAGTTCCCATAATGAGTGTTTGCTGAGTTTTTGCCACTGGGCAAAAAACGCCATGTTCACACGTTAAGTATTTTTGCGTAATTTTTTGTAAGCCAAAACCAGGAGTGGGTGATAAATACAGAAGTAGTGACGTGTTTCTATTCTATTTTTCCTCTCACCGTTCCACTCCTAATTTTGGCTTATACAGTGGGTGCGGAAAGTATTCAGACCCCTTTAAATCTTTCACTCTGTTTCATTGCAGCCATTTGGTAAATTCAAAAAAAAGTTCATTTTTTTTTTCATTAATGTACACGCTGCACCCCATCTTGGCTGAAAAAAAAGCCAGAAATGTAGACATTTTTGCAAATTTATTAAAGAAAAACCAAAATATCACGTGCCCAAAAATGGTACCAATAAAAACGTCAACTCGTCCCGCAAAAAATATGACCTCACATGACTCTGTGGGTCAAAATACGGAAAAATTATAGCTCTCAAAATGTGGTGATGCAAAAACTTTTTACAATCAAAAGCGTCTTTTAGCGTGCGACAGCTGCCAAAAATAAAAACCCGCCATACATAGTAAATCAAACCCCCCCGTTATCACCCCCTTAGCTAGGGAAAAATAGTAAAATTTTTTAAAAAAAATGTATTTATTTCCATTTTCCCATTAGGGCTAGGGTTAGGGCAGAGATTAGGGTTAGGGGTGTGTTGGGGTTAGGGTTGGAGTTAGAATTGGGGTTTTCCACTGTTTGAGCACATCAGATGCTCTCCAAACGCAACATGGCGTCTGATCTCAATTCCAGTTCCAGCCAATTCTGAGTTGAAAAAGTCAAATGGTGCTCCTTCCCTTCCAAGCTCTGCCATGCGCCCAAACAGTGGTTTACTCCCACATATGCGGTATCAGCCTACTCAGGATAAATTGCAAAACAACTTTTGGGGTCCAATTTCTCCTGTTACCCTTAGGAAAATAAAAAATTGGGGGAAAAAATATCATTTTTGTGGACAAAAAATATGATTTTTTTATTTTCATGCCTGGACGTTATAAACTTCTGTGAAGCACTTGGGGGTTCAAAGTGCTCACCAAACATCTAGATAAGTTCCGTGGGGGGTCTAGTTTAAAAAATGAGGTCACTTGTTGGGAGTTTCAACAGTTTAGGCACATCAGAGGCTCTCCAAACGCAACAGGACACCCGCAAACCATTCAATCAAAGTCTGCATTCCAAAACGCCACTACTTCCCTTCCAAGCCCAGACGTGTGCCCATACAGTAGTTTTCTCCCACATATGGGGTATCAGGGTACTCAGGACAAATTGGACAACTTCTGGGGTCCAATTTCTCCTGTTACCCTTGGGAAAATAAAAAAAATTGGTGATTAAAAGATCATGTTTGTGGAAAAAAAATATGATTTTTTTTATTTTCACGCCCGGGCGTTATAAGCTTCTATGAAGCACTGGGGGGTTCAAAGTGCTCACCACACATCTAGATAAGCTCCTTAGGTGGTCTAGTTTCCAAAATGGGGTTACTTGTGGGGTGTATCCACTGTTTGGGTACATCAGGAGCTCTCCAAAGGCAACATGACACCAGCAGACCATTCCATCAAAGTCTGCATTCCAAAACGTCACTACTTCTCTTCCGAGCCCCAACGTGTGCCCATACAGTAGTTTTCTCCCACATATGGGGTATCAGCGTACTCAGGACAAATTGGACAACAACTTCTCCTGTTACCCTTGGGAAAATAAAAAAACTGGGGACTAAAAGATCATGTTTGTGGAAAAAATATGACTTTTTTATTTTCATGCCTGGGCGTTATAAACTTCTATGAAGCACTGGGGGGTTCAAAGTGCTCACCACACATCTAGATAAGTTCCTTAGGGGGTCTAGTTTCCAAAATGGTATCATTTGTGGGTTTCCACTGTTTAGGCACATCAGGGACTTTCCAAACGCGGCATGGCGTCCAATCCCAATTCCAGCCAAAAAAGTCAAATGGCGCTGCTTCCCTTCCGAACGCTGCCATGCTCCCAAATAGTAGTTTACCCCCACATATGGGGTATCAGCGTACTCAGGACAAATTGCACAATAACTTTTAGTCCTGTTACCCTTGGGAAAATAAAAATTGGGGGTGAAAAGATCTTTTTTGTGGAAAAAATGATTTTTTAATTGTACAGCTGTACGTTATAAACTTCTGCGAAGCCCTTGTGGGTTCAAAGTTCTCACCACATATCTAGATAAGTTCCTTGGGGGGTCTAGTTTCCAAAACGGGGTCACTTGTGGGGGGGTTTCCACTGTTTAGGTACATCAGAGGCTCTCCAAACATGACATGGCGTCCGATCTGAATTCCAGCCAATTTTGCATTGAAAAAGTCAAACGGCGCTCCTTCCCTTCTGAGCTCTGCCATGCGCCGAAACAATGGTTCCCCCCCACATATCAGGTATCAGCGCACTCAGGACAAATTGCACAATAACTTTTGTAGTCCAATTTCTCCTGTTACCCTTGGTAAAATAAAAAAAATTTGGACCTGAAGTAATTTTTTTTGTGAAAAAAAGTTAAATGTTCATTTTTTTAAAACATTCAAAAAATTCCTGTGAATCACCTGAAGGGTTAATAAACTTCTTGAATGTGGTTTTGAGCACCTTCAGGGGTGCAGTTTTTAGAATGTGTCACTTTTGGGGATTTTCTATCATATAGACCCCTCAAAGTGACTTCAAATGTGATGTGGTCCGTAAAAATAAAATGGTGTTGTAAAAATGAGAAATCGCTGGTCAACTTTTAACCCTTATAACTTCCTAACGAAAAAAAAATTTTGGTTCCAAAATTGTGCTGATGTAAATTAAACATGTGGGAAATGTCACTTATTAAGTTTGTGTGCCATATCTCTGTGATTTAAGGGCATAAAAATTCAAAGTTGGAAAATTGCGAAATTTTCAAAATTTTCGCCAAATTTCCGTTTTTTTCACAAATAAACGCAAGTTATTTGAATGAAATTTTACCACTAACATGAAGTACAATATGTCACGAGAAAACAGTGTCAGAATCACCGGGATCCATGGAAGCGTTTCAGAGTCATTACCTCATAAAGGGACAGTGGTCAGAATTGTAAAAATTTGGCCCGGTCATGAACGTGCAAACCACCCTTGGGGGTAAAGGGGTTAATTTCTCATCTAGCCAAATTAGATCTCATACTTTGCACTGATGAGAGGCAATACCCCCGAAACATCGTGTCTGCAAATTGAGATTCTGATTTGGCTTTTATCCTAAGTAATATTGCAAGGCACGATAAAGGGTTGATATTGACTTGTAGGATCGCTACTTCCAATAGGTGGCACTAGAGTTCAAGTTTGCTTCCTCTCTGAAGAGGCAATTTGCAGGTTTATGTTAAGAATTCTTAATCACTGTATGCATGAAATATCATATACTTGCAATATGCTTTCTATACTGTATAAAATGATTGCTTTCATTATATTCACTTGCTTAACCCTTTAAAAAGGACCATAACTTTTTTTTGTTTTATTTTCCAAGAGAAATACATTTATTTTTTTCTAACAACACAGCCATATGAGGGCTTGTTTTTTCTATAACGCACTGAAAAAAATAGAAAAGATATTCCAAAAGGTTGTGAAAAATAATGCAATAATGCTATAGTTTTTTTGAGTTTTGTTTCTATAGTGTTCATTCTGCAAGAAAAATGGCCTGGTAACATGATTCTCCAGGTGTGTACGATTACAGCAATACCAAACTTAAAGGGCTTATTATAATTAGCAAATACCTCCAATTAGAAATGTATTATGGTTCTGATTAGCTTGGTCTCTTACCCCATTGTGCAGGGCATTGCAGTAGCTTAGGTATCCATGGTTACAGCTAGCTAGCGGCTGTAACCATGGATACCGAAGCTACTGCAGTGCCCTGCACATGGGGTAAACAACATAGCTTATCTGAAGAACTACATTTTTAATTGGAGGTATTTTTCAATATTATTACACCTACTACATATTGAGATAGCATCTTGGGAGTTAGGAATACCCCTTCAAGGTTTTTACATATATAGTGGTTAAAAGAAATTCCAAAACTTGCTAAAAAAAAAAAAAATTGTTTGCCATCATTTTCTGATACCTCTAACATTTTACTGTTCCTTCCATGAAGCTGGCTGTGGCCTCTACTTTGCACCTGAGCTGATGATGGTTATTTTATACCATTTTGGGGTGCATAATGTTTTCAGGGTTTTTACTGTATTATTTTTTGGCAAGTGTGGCTACGGTTTTCTTTTTGGGATACGCTGTATGGTTTAAATGATTTTATATTTTAATATATTGGACTCTTTTGGACATGACTATACAAAATATTATTTTTGAAGGTGGAAAGGGGGTGTCATTAGAACATTTAAATAATTTTTTACTTAATAAAACTTTTTTCTTGAGTAGTTTATTTTTTAGATTCTTGATCCTGTGATGCTTTTTTCAATTATACTATGTACTGCAACACAACAGTAATCCAGTACGCAGTAAAAATTATGGTTTTCCTATGAATCTCAACCTGTAACTGGACTAAGATGGCAGTGACGGGGGCTTCGGTTCAGCTGAACATGGTTGCTTTTTGAATGGGAAGAAGGAAATAAATCGCCTTTGGATGTTTCCATCAGCTGCTCATCGTCCCAGAGAAAAAAGGCTCAGGCTGCTTTCACACTTGCTTTTTTTTTTGCAGCGCGTTTTTCCCGAAAAAAAAAACGCATGGAAAAAACGCAAACGCATACAAATGCTGCGTTTTTTTCAAGCATTTTTATGCGCATGCATGAAAAAAACGCAGCGTTTTTATGCGTTTGTATGCGCTTTTAGTGCATTTTTTCCGTGTTTGCGTTTTTTTTCCAACATTAGTTGGCCTCACCAAAAAAAATCAAGATAGGGTTAGGATTAACACTAACCCAAACCATGACTTTAGTATCCAGAAGGAAAAAGTCGCACTCTACGGGAAATCGTTGAAGTATTTATTGACACTGAATTACATGTCACGTCGGGGATGTGTAGCGTGAAACGGCCGTAGTCAGCCATTTGACACACTCTCCTTCACATCCCCGACGTGACATGTAATTCAGTGTCAATAAATACTTCAACGATTTCCCGTAGAGTGCGACTTTTTCCTTCTGGATACTACTACTGCATTGCTTTGAAGTCGGGCACCCGGGAATCCTGGATGTGAGCTCTCCGCCTGCTGCCAGCCACTGCTCCTATCAAGGTAATAGCGGTGCCGCCCGTTCTCTATTATTGACCAAACCATGACTTTACTAACCCTAACCCTTAACCAAACCATACTAACCCTATCCCTTAACCAAACCATACTAAACCTAACCATACTAACCCTAACCCAAACCCCCCTTAACTAACCCTAACTCTAACCCAAACCCCTATTTTCCATTGTCTAACCAATGGTCAACAAAAAAACGCATGCGCAAAAAAACGCATACATGAGCATGCCAATGCGCATGTATGCGCACCCATAGACTTACAATGGGTGTCTTGCTGTAAAAAAATTGCACGCGCATGCGTTTTTTGAGGCAAGTTGGACGCCCCAAAAATGCAACAGGATGCATTTTGTGAGCCCGAGCGCACACCACAAAAAAACGCATGTGCGTACATCCGCATGTGTATACGCACATAAGCGCATCCCATGCAAAATATAGGGAAAAAAAGCGCATGCGTTTTTTAGCTCTAAAATACAGCGCAAAAAAACGCAAGTGTGAAACCAGCCTCAGTCGTGCAAAATTCACGAAAACCCCCTTTGGACAAACTTCTCATACATATTAAATGGCTGACCGTTTCTGGTGAATTGACATGCTCAACCAGCATTAGGATAATGTGTATGGGCATCATGTGTATGTGTCCAGTAACAGTAGGAGCTAAACACATCGGTAGTGACACATCTAGCATGACCTCGGCACCTACAGCACAGCCGAGAGCAGGACAAATGTGCAGGGCTTCCACCCTCTGATTGTAGAGAAGTTTATTGGAAAGTTGTAAAACTTTTCATTTCTGTAAATCCAAGTTACCCATTTGGAGCCCTGTCTAGAAAACACTAAAGCCTTTGCTCTCCATAAAGAAAAATGTGATTATCTGTTTCTGTTATCAGTTATCTTCCCTGCTCCTAAGGTCAGTGGTGAGGTAATGACAGAGAGTCTGTACTTTGTGCCTATGTAAACTGTCATTGGATATTATCAGCTGGCACTGCCAGACTCCAGCAACAGACTTTAATGAACTCCTGATATACATAATGATTTTCTATTCATCTGGATTTAGTAATTCCACTATTTACCTTGTATATAGGCCAACCCATGACTCTGAAAGACTGAGTTTAAGGGCGAAGGGCATGCCCCTATTAGGTCAATGAGATGGGTGGGACGAGTTAAATGCTTCTTGGGTGGGTGGGCAAAGGTCATGTTCCAGCTTCTCATTCATTTTAGCTAGGAGTCTTTTGTCCTCTGTCTTTTATACTTTAATGTGTAACCCATGACAAAAGGATTAGTAAAACTAGTCTGTCTCTAGGTTTATGTTGCATTTGAGAGTATATAGATACCCTGATTCCAGTGGCATGTCACTTGCCAGTCGTTTGGCTGTAGTTTTGACAAAACATCATTTTTGAAGCTCCGCCAGTCCTCTAAATGATAAGCTGGGTTGTCTTCAGGTTGCCCCACCCCCTGACGTTGATTGCACAGAAAGTGGCCAATCGGTGGTGTGGGCGGGGTTAGACTGAGCTTATGAATACAAAATAGCGGGTGCTCATCTGAGGACTAGCAGAGCTGCAGTGAAAAAAACCTACAGAAAGAAGCCCAATAAGTGATAAGGTGCTGCAATCAATACTACATGTGGTTCTCAGATGAGAAAGCATAAACCCATTGTCAAACTCACTTTATAAATCTGTAATGAAGTTTAATGCACAGTAGCTGCATACTTTACCTTGGACATTAGGATGAAGGCACATATACAAGAGAGACCAAAGAAGTGTGTTTGTAGTGGTATCTGTTCCTGCAATGAAGAGATCACCAATAATATAGAACAAGTACTCAGTGTCGAAGCTGCTCTCCAGTTGAGCTCTCTGCTCCTCATTTATATGAAGGAGGTACATGTCAATAAAGTCCCTGGGATTCTCAGGGTCCAGGGAAAGCTTATGCTCCGCTATGATCCTTTTTAGAAAGGCTGTGATGTCTATAACAATTTGCCTTAGCTCTCTGAATGGCCCAAATGGAAGATAGTACATCCAAGAGCAAACGTTGCTGAGGATGGCTTCACTGTTGACACTGATTTCGAGACCGCGGGACATCAGAGCCAGCATGGTCTTGAACTCCTTATCCTCATAGTCAAAGCGTTTGCCAAAACTTATGGAACAGATGACATTGGAAACTGCATTATTGATGATCTGAAAGGGGCTAAAGCCTTTATTACCAAACTTTGACATTTCTGCCTTCACATATTTGAACTCTTCAATAATTATTGGTTCCAGGCTCAGCTTCCCAAGGCCAAAGTGCCTTAAAGTAGAATGGGAAAACCTTCTCTGCTGTCTCCATATAGGACCGTATTTTGCAAAAACAATTCCTGAAAAGAAAAAAAAATAATCTGTTGATTTCTTGCAAAAGTTACCGTAATCTACTACCATGTCTGAGCAGCATTTCAGTTTATTTTTGCCTTATACATTTCTTTAATAAAAGAGATATGACAGATATTTAGGTAAACCATGGAATGAAATCCGAGTATCTGTTATTCAAGCATCTTACCAGAGACATCCATTTATACATAATTGGTATCGCCATGTCTGGAACAACCAATGCTATAAAACTAGTCACATTATCTAACCCGTACAGTGAGCTCAGGAGAGAAAAAGAAAAAAAAAAACGAATGTTAAAAATGCTGTATCACTGAAAATTTCAACTCATCCCGTAAAACAGAAGAACTTTTATGACCGCAGGAGTGAAAAAATTAAAAAAGTTAAAGATCTAAGAACATGGTGCTGCAAAGCCAAATTATTTTTTGTAAAAAGTCGTGTCCCATGTTACATCCTTGAACGAATAAATCTTTTTTGGACACATCAGTGTTAAATGCTTCTTTTCTTCTTTATAAAATTCTGTGATACACTTGTTAAAATACTTACTACGCTCCTAAATGAATTTCTTGATGTGTGTAGTTTGCAAATTAGGTCACTTTTGGAAGGCTTCTGCACATCAGGAGGCTCTGCGAATATGACATGGCTTCTGTAACCCATTAAGCCCCCGTTACACACTGCGATATCGCTAGCAATATCGCTGTAAAGTCACCGATTTTGTGACGTTGCAGCGATATTGCTAGCGATATCGTTGCATGTGATACTTACCTCCGACCGGCTCCCCCGCTGATTATCGTTGATCGCGCGAGAAGCTCCTGGACCATTCCTCGTCGGTCACTTCCTGCTGGGCTTCCTGCTGTGACGACGAGCGATGCGTGGAGCCGGGCGGGAGGACGCAGGATCGCCGCGTCTGACAGGTAAGTAGCGATCCCCGTCCCCTGCGATGTCGCTGGTGAGATCTGCCTGTGTGGCAGCTCACTAGCGACCACCTAGCGATGCACCAGCGATCCTGACCGCGTCATATCGCTGGTCGGGATCGCTGGTGCATCGCTAGGTGTAACGGTACCCTTACAGTCACGTGGTAAGCCCTGCCACCTGGCGGAACAAGATCTTCCAACCACTAATGGGATATTGCCGCATTCAGGAGAAATTGTCTAACAAATTGTGGGTTCTACTTTCTCCTATAACCCCTTGTGAAAATTAAATATTTGGAGCTAAAATTAAAAATTTTGGAGCAATTTTAGTCAGAAGAATGTAATTTTTCATGGCAGTATTAGGGTATGTGCACACGCTGCGGATTCTGGTGCGGATCCGCATCGGATTTGGCCCTGCGGATCCGCAGCAGTTCCGCAGTGTACAGTACAATGTTAGCCAATGGGATTTCAAATCCGCAAGTGCACATGCTGCAGATTTTTCCGCGCGGTCTTGCTGTGGTTTTAAAACTGCAGCATGTCAATTCTTTCTGCAGATTCCGCAGCGGTTTGACACCTTTTCCATTGTCCAGGTGTCAATCCGCAAGGGAAAACCGCTGGCCAATCCGCAGGTCACTTTACCTGCGGTTTTACCTGCAAATCCGCAGGAGAATCCGCAGCGTGTGCACGCAGCCTTAGGTTATAAAAGACTGTGAAGTACCATTGGGTTCAGAATGCTCACCACATCCTGGATGAGGGGTGTTATTTCTAAAATAGGGTCACTTGTTGGGGTTTCTACTGTTTTGTCACTTTAAGGGTTCTACAAATGTGCCATGGTAATAGCTACATAAGGACCCCAGAAACAAAAACGGGAGGGCAAAATCTGAGATCAGATAAACGCCAAGTGGAATAGACAGTATAAATTGCCAATAAAAGACTAAAGTTTATTAATAATAGAATAACAGGGAATAAATGTTAAGGTTACTGCTAACCAAGCAGGGACAGGGTATTACATGTGGCCAGAAATAACAAAGTACATATAAAACCTGGATAGAGCTAGGCTAATGATGCCAGTATAAGCACAAGGGATACAGTGTTCTCAATAATGCAACACAACCGGGAGTGAAAATATTGGAAAGGCACTTACATGACTGGATGTTTGTGATTATATGGCGTCCCCGCTACCACTATGCACGTTTCGCTTCTTCGCTTCTCTATTACTATTCCTATAGTTGTATGGTAAATAAAGACACAGCCAGAATAAAGTCTTTTATTAGAAATAAAACAAAACACCGTATTCCATTTTTTATTTAAAAATAACAAACACAGCTATACTCACCTAACGCCCATTCCATTTATGCCAACGTCTCCTGTAATAAAAAAATAAAACTTGTCTGACGTTCTGTACCACGCCGTAATCCATGTTTGGGGATAAATAGTTTTCAACCTGGATGGTGTCAAGATGCGACTGTCCAGACTGAGAACCATTCATGAATGAGTTCCTGCAAGCAGGTTACCGCTGGTCACTGAGGCTGTGTTCCCAGCTGGGCTGAACTGCGGTGACCTCAGCATTGTGAGAAAAAGTCACTGAATTCAGTGCAGTTCAGCTCACTGAGTTCACCGTAGTCCCATCAGCCATCGCCTGCTCTCGCAGTTGAATATAACTCTCAACATTCTCTCCGCTCTCAGCTGTCTGCCAGCTTGGTGCGTTAGCTCCAGGTCTAGCAAATCAGTATGAAGAAGACATCTCAAAATAGTGAATTTTGCAAGTAGCCCTACACAGAAGAGCAGATCTGAATGCACATGTACTGGACTTAAGAATTTAGAGATAACTTATGTATGGTACACTGGAAACAGCACGATACTACCGATCAGAGGTGCTTGAAGCTGGATGTGAGTGTGGTGGGAGTGCTTGATGGGAGAATACTTAGTGGGGGGTACTGCAGGAACCCCTGGATCTCGGTATTCTACTTCAAAGTGATTTCTGTGGAAAAGCCTTGGTTATTAATATACCCGTAATGGGGGGGGTGTGGCCTCCTCACAGCGGGAGCTGGATGTAGCTTGCGACACTCTCTCAGAGCTGAATGTGGCTCTCAAGGTCAGAAAGGTTGGGGACGACTGCCATAGAGAATACAAGCACGGAATAACACAGGCACCTCAGCAGGAGAGCGGATGGGTCTTCTGTAAATTCTTCTGCTGTTGTTCATTTCCTATTTTTAGTCACTAAGCCTTTGATACATGAGTTCGTGATTTGGAAAAGGATAGTTCAGTTCTGAAGGTCAAACTGTATGAAAAACAAGAATGAGATAGTATCCAGTATCGAGGTCATCTAATCTGCTTGATAAACTCTTCCATTGCAGCAACTCTATTGGACGGTATTCCAGCGGCCAGGACTTTGCCTGGAAATGGCTGAGAAAAACAACTGTAAAAAATACAGGAAGAAATGACAGCCAAAAGAGGAATTGCAACTGCTAACAAAGCAGAGTCACAAGTATAGCAACATAGCTAGGGATGAGTGGACCCGTGGATGTACGGTTCATTAGGTTCCATTGAACTGTACTCCAAAGCTCAGTTCGGGTAAAAGAACGACCCAGAGCCCTATATAAGTCAATGGGAACCTGAACATTTAAGAAACAGACGTCACTAACAATGCAACGTACGCTCCCCTAATGCACTCGCTAAGAATTTACTAGATGCAAATAATTATTTTTTTGCAAAAGGAAAACGAACGTCACTAACCATGCAACATACGCTACCCTAATGCACTAAAAATTACCTGGAGATTTTTTTTTTTGATGCAGAAGAAAGGCGCTAACTCCCTACCTATACAGCTACTCTGTACTAAGCTTTTCTACTCTAAAACAAAATCGGACGTCAACAAACACTGTGCTATCTCAATATGTAGTAAGTGTAATAATAATAATAATATTAGCAAATACCTCCAAATTAGAAATGTAGTGTAGTTTTTCTGATTTACTATGTAACATAGTAACATAGTAATTAAGGTTGAAGGGAGACTTTAAGTCCATCTAGTTCAACCCATATCCTATCCTAACTTGCCCTAACATGTTGATCCAGAGGAAGGCAAAAAAACCCATGTGGCAAACAGTAAGCTTCACATTGGGGAAAAAAATTCCTTCCCGACTCCACATACGGCAATCAGACTAGCTCCCTGGATCAACGCAATATTAAGGAGACTAGTGTATATACCCTGTAATATTATACTTTTCAAGAAAGGCATCCAGTCCCTTCTTAAATTTTAGTAGTGAATCACTCATTACAACATCATATGGCAGAGAGTTCCATAGTCTCACTGCTCTTACAGTAAAGAATCCGCGTCTGTGAGTATGCTTAAACCTTCTTTCCTCCAGACGTAGAGGATGCCCCCTTGTCCCCGTCACAGGTCTAAGAGTAAAAAGATCATTAGAAAGGTCTTTGTATTGTCCCCACATATATTTATACATTGTAATAAGATCACCCCTAAGCCTTCGATTCTCCAAACTAAATAACCCCAAGTGTAATAACCTGTCTTGGTATTGCAGACCCCCTAGTTCCCTAATAACCTTGGTCGCTCTTCTCTGCACCCGCTCCAGTTCAGCTATGTCTTTCTTATACACCGGAGACCAGAACTGTACACAGTATTCTAAGTGTGGTCGCACTAGTGACTTATATAGAGGTAAAATTATGTTCTCCTCATGAGCATCTATGCCTCTTTTAATGCATCCCATTATTTTATTTGCCTTTGCAGCAGCTGCTTGACTCTGGCCACTAAATGTGAATTTGTCGTCCACCCATACACCCAGGTCTTTTTCAGTGACTGTTTTGCCCAGTGTTTTACAATTAAGCACATAATTATACAACTTGTTCGTTCTACCCAAGTGCATGACCTTACATTTATCCCCATTAAAGCTCATTTGCCATTTATCAGCCCAAGCTTCTAGTTTACATAAATCCTCCTGTAATATAAAATTGTCCTCCTCTGTATTAATTACCCTGTCTCTTTCCTCATGTGCAGAAATTGCAGAACCTTAGATATCCATGGTTATGACAACTGATTTAGGTAACCATGGATACCTAATGTTAGGGGCTGGCGGAACGCACCAAATAATATAGTATAAGGTATATGGTGCGTTCGCGGCCCGGGGTCCACCGTGCAGAGGTGATAAACTGCAGCTAGACAATGACGAATGATATATAACAAGAGGTAGCCGGACACCGGCGGGTAACCAATGACCCGGCGCGTGCAAGGACAGACTCAGTTACTTCACGGAGTCCGCACTAGCCGGCGTATAAGCATGAGCTGTTAAACGTCACAGATCACAACTAAGTAAACTACCGCTCAGAGCGGGTACAATGTCTACCGTGGTGGACAACACTAACCAGCATAAGAACAGTGCTGGTAAGCGCACATAGCTGCGCACGGCGCCGCTCTGGCAGACACTGCGGTATCAGCGGTATGTGAGGCCTGTACAGACCGGCACCCCAAGGCGCTACAGGACGGAGAGCTGACTACACTGCGGCGCTAAGCAGTGCTAGATGCTAACTCAGACTCTAGGACCCTAACTCATGCGTATCAAAGGGAGGGAGTCTTAACGAGTCAGTCACCAGTCTCATACATCCGTCATCACACACAACACTAAACAGTATAGCATCAAAGTCTACCATAGCGCATGGCGGCGCAGCCATGCAAACCTTTTATAGCCTTCCTGATGGTCCAATCCGAGCTGGAGAAGGACCTGAACATGTGACCTCCGATCTCCAATGGGAGATCGTCCCACGGGCATGCTCAGTGGACCGAAAGGAGGACTTGAATCATTCGCTGCTGACCAGCATGAGTTGCTATAGCTGGACCTGAGGTGGCAGCAACCAATCCCACACTGCTGGTGAGGGCAGAGCGCTGGGATCGACGAGTTTGCTGAGCAGGCTCCACTGCGGCTGTAGAGGAATGGGAGACCGCTGAAGGCAACGCTCGGGATTCCTGCTGTTCAGCAACAGGAACCTGATGCCTAACACCTATGGTCCTGCAATGCCTGCAGATGAGGAAAGAGACATAGCGAATCAGAAAAACTACACTACATTTCTAATTGGAGGTATGGATCTTATAGATGGGAATACCCCTTTAAAAAATGGATGCGAAAGCACTGGAAGAAATAGTTTGACACCTGAGGGAAAAAAAAAAAAAGTCAGCTTCTCTGGAATGATAATACTGACAGAAATGAATGTGAATACAGACTTACAATTGGACTACGCTCACATACTGTGTCTTTTTTGTTGTTGCTGCTTTAAATTTTGTGCAAATTAAAAATTGCTTTTTTTTCAGTACCAGCAAAAAGTCAGAAATCTCATGCACACGTTTGTTTTTTTCTTCCTGTATTGGAAATCAAGGTCCCAGAGTCTGGAGGAAGAGTGGAGGCCAAAATCCAAGGTGCTTGAGGTCTAGTGTGAAGTTTCCACAATCAGTGATGGTTTGTGGGGCCATGTCATCTGCTGGTGTAGGTCCACGGTGTTTTTTTTTTTTTGAAACATCATTTTTATTGATTTTGTAATGAAGTTGCATATTACAAGTTATAAACGTTGCATTGAATTGTTACAAAGAACATATTTAAACCTGCTTATCACCTAAGCCTGAATAGAAGCAAAAATAAACTCAACAAATATAAAATTATCAAACCCCCTTACGTCCACATTGTTTTGGGCATTGTACGGCATTCTGCGGAGTCGGAGGTATATTGAAGCCACATATTGTTTTATGCATTATTCTGAACTGACTATCTCTCCATTGTTCATTGATGATATGCTTTCTTACCAATTCCCAGCCCCGCAGAATCTTATGCTCAAGTTCTTCATCATGTATATGTTTTTCCCATTTGTGAAATATTTTGCCCTTCTCTGAAGGGCGTAATATGTCCCTCAGCATCCCATATATTGAGGTGATAGATATTTCTCCAATGTCTTTGGTAACCAAGTCCTCCTATATTTCTGAATCGATTTCCTTCCTCACATCCTGAAGGAGGTCTAATACATAATGCTTTAATTGACTATATAACATCAAATGAAATCTCGGCACCTCAAATTTGTCTATCACTTCCAATCCCGTCAACCAGCGGCCTTCTTGTAGATGTAGTAAGTCCCCTAACGTCTGTATACCTTTCCCCAACCACTCTGTGTATAATTTATTTTCTCTTCCTAATCTAAAGGCAGGAAATGCCCAAGGATTCAGGTGTTTCGACACTCTCCACGACATTTGTAGTTTTTTTCTTACCGCCTTCCATGTGGCAATGGAATCTTTACATATTACTTAATATTTAATGTTTGGCGGTATATGTGACAGTGGCGTATGTAGCAGCGCCGTCAGGTCCCACAAACCACAAAATTCCGTTTCCAATTTGTAGTCAGTATATCGCCCCGTTTTCTTAATCCAGTCTATTACATTCCTCATTAAACACAATAAATTATATCCCCTAATATTTGGCAATCCCACTCCCCCTCCCTCCTTTGTGTGCATTATCGCCAATCTCGCTCTTTTACCCCTCCAGATGAATTTAGAAAAGGCCCTGTTTAATCTGACAACATCTGCGTGACGAATTAACATTGGGATAGTTTGCATTGGGTACAGTAATCTCGCAAAGCTTGTCATCTTGATTAGGTGGCAGCGACCCAGCAGCGAGAGGGGTAGATTTCCCCACCTCTCCAACTCCTTCTCTATTTTGTCTATGATAGGCTTATAATTGAGATCATAAATCTGTTTCGGCGTTCTCCCCAAATAAATTCCCAAGTACTTTATAGATGTCGCTTTCGGGATACCCATTATATTACTCTCCTGGCCACGTTTTACCTCACTCCTCATGAACAGAATCTCACATTTAGACTTATTTAAACGAAAGCCCGAGAATTTTCCAAACTTTTCAATTTCAAGAAGCACCATAGGGAGATCTTCCTCTGGGTTGTTCATGAACAGAATTATGTCATCTGCAAATAGGGCATTTTTGACTGTCTCATTTCCCACCATTATCCCTTCATAGGAACTGCAATCACTTAAATATCTCGACATAAGTTCTATCGCCAAATTAAACAGTAGGGGGGGACAGCGGGCACCCCTGCCTCATTCCCTTTTTCAGCTCGAAGGCATCTGAGCGAAACCCCGGCGTGTATACCCTTGCTTTGGGATTCTGATATAGTACCGCCAAAAAATGTCTAAACGGACCTACCAGATTTATTTTATCCAACACTTGACCCAGCCATGGCCACTTCACATTATCGAACGCTTTTTCTGCGTCCAGTGTGACCATAGCTGGATCCTCTCACTTATCCAAATGCTTCCCTCTAATCTTGTCTAGCAATAACATGGCTTTCCTTATATTAGTAACGGTTGATCTTCCCTTCACAAAACCTGTTTGTTGCTTTGATCAATCTAGGCAGTATCCTAGCCAGCCTGTCTCCCATTATTTTTGAGAGAAGTTTAACATCTTGATTTATTAATGATATCGGTCTATATCCCGAAGGGTCTTCCAAATCCTTCCCTCCCTTCGGGAGAAGCTTTATGTAGGCCGTATTCATCCCTTCTGACATAGCTTCCCCTTGCAAAATGTGATTATATAAATCTTTAAGCGTGGGAACTATTTTCTCACTCAGCGCCTTATAAAATGAACCATTAAATCCATCGGGCCCTGGAGCCTTATTGGCCCCCAGTCCTTTTATTGCCATACTAATTTCTTCCTCCGTGATGCAGCCATTTAAATCCTGTAATTCCTCCTCCGTCAGTTTAGGAATATCAACTTTACCCAGCCATGTCTCCCCCGCTACATCTTGATGATCCTCATCCTTGTATAAGCTAGCATAGAATTTGCCCAGCACTCTGTTTAGATCTTTGGGATTAGTCAGTCGTTGTCCTTTTTTTATCTCTAACTAGCTGAAGAGCCCGGCGCTGCCCGGGCATAGTAACTAAAGGCCCTTTTACATTTAGCGATGCACCAGCGATCCAACCAGCGATCCGACCCGGTCAGGATCGCTGGTGCATCGCTAAATGATCGCTAGTGAGCTTTCATACAGAAAGATCTCACAGCGATGCAGCAGCGACGCAGCGCACGATACTTACCATTCACACACAGCGATCCTGCGTCCTCCGGCCCGCATCCACGCGTCGCTGGATGTCACAGCAGGAAGTCGCAGCAGGAAGCGCCCGACGAGAAATGGAGCCGGACATTCTCGCGCGATCAGCGATGGACAGCGGGGGAGCCGGTCGGAGGTAAGTATCACACATAGCGATATCGCTAGCAATATCGCTATAACGTCACAAAACCGGTGACGTTTTAGCGATATTGCTAGCGATATTGCTTAGTGTAAAACCCCCTTTACTGTGGTTAGTTATAGCAAATTATAATTATCCTCCATCCCATAGTCCTGTGCCCATATACCCATCATACATATCCACGATCCCATAGGTCTGTGCCCATATAACCATCATACATATCCTCCATCCCATAGTCGAGTGCTCATATACCCATCACACATCCTCCATCTCATAGTTCCATGCCCATATACCCATCATACATATCCTCCATCCCATAGTCCCGTGCCCATATACCCATCATACATATCCGCCATCCCATAGTCCGTGCCCATATACCCGTCATACATATCCTCCATCCCATAGTCCAGTGCCCATATACCCATCACACATCCTCCATCCCATAGTCCAGTGCCCATATACCCATCACACATCCTCCATCCCATAGTCCCGTGCCCATATACCCGTCATACATATCCTCCATCCCATAGTCCAGTGCCCATATACCCATCACACATCCTCCATCCCATAGTCAACCATTATATCATAATGAGCGGCGGGGCTTGCAACCTATGATGACATCAGCGTCGCCATGCAACCATTATGACATCATAATTGATACACACTTTTTCCCCATTATGTAGATAGGGGCAAAATTATTTGGTGAATTGGAACGCGCAGGGTTAAAATTTTGCCTCACAACATAGCCTAGGACACTCTCGGGGTCCAGAAGTGTGACTGTGCCAAAATTTGTGGCTGTAGCTGCGACGGTGCAGATGCCAATCCCGGACATACACAAATACATACATACACTTGAGCTTTATATATTAGATTGCCATTATAGATGTACCCACATATCTTCCCCTAGCCAAATTAGCCAGTATTCTCCCTGCTTTGTCAGCATACCTATTTAATTCTACCTCCCAGTGATTTCTATATAATTGCTCTCTTTTTTCCGCCCATTCTTAAAATTTTTTTTGGGCCAGCATCCATTTATCTTTATCCTCATTCAGTAGTGAGTTCTTATATTTTGTATAGCTGCTCCTAACTTCACTGCTTGCTGCTAAGTACTGCTCTTTTATTCGTTTTTTTATTCTCTGCATGTAAGCCATGATGTTTCCCCTTATCACCACCTTCGCTGTTTCCCAATATAGTCTAGGGTTAGGTTTGTGCTCCTCACTATACATTGCAAACTCTGTCCACCATTCCCCCATCCATTTCACAAAATCTTGCTCTTTTGTCATGTTTCCTGGGAATCGCCATAGATAGTCCGTCCCTTTCTGATGTGCGTCAGCTAAGTCTAGAGATATAGGACTATGATCAGATATCACCATGTCCTCAATATTGACATCACACATTTTGTGTAGTATCTTATCTGACACAAAGAACATGTCTATTCTCGACCATGTCTTGTGTGCATGAGAAATGTGAAAATTCCCGATCCACAGGGTGAGACGTTCTCCACGCATCTTTCAGCTGCCAATTCGATATCATATCTTCCAAATAACCTTTTTTCCCCCTATGTCTCTTCCCTTCTCCTGGATTTAGTCTTATTAAGCTCCCTTTTCTGTCCTCTTCCTCCTTAAGCACCTCATTACAATCTCCTCCTATGATTATGTTGTTGCTACTATCAGCCAGTATTTTGTTCTGCAAGGACATAAAAAATTTCTTTTGATTTATGTTCGGGGCATATATATTGTACAGGGTAATACTTTCATTATTTATCTCTAATTTCAAACGGATTAACCTACCCTCCTGGTCCATTTCTACGGACGAAACTCTGTGTGCCAATGCTTTATGTATAAGTATTAGGACTCCTGCTTTTCTGTCTACCGAGCTAGAACCATAAACTTCCCCCACCCATAATTTCTTCATTCTAAAACTGTCTTCTTTACCCAAGTGTGTCTCCTGAAGCAAGGCTATATCTGCTTTCAATCTTTTGAGGTGACGAAGTATCATCATCCTTTTATGTGGTGAGCGCAACCCTTTTATATTCCATGTTATTAATCTAACCATTTTTAATTGCAAAATGGTTTCTTCTGCGAGGACATGTGAAGCTTCTCCCTGTCAGGTATGGACTGCCAGTCAATGTCATCTCAGTCAGTAATAAATTAATTAGTACAAAAGCAGTGGGCTCATGAACTTTAACTTCCCTCCCTCCCTTTCCCCCCCATCTCATCTCACCCTCTCTCCATATAACAACCTCTTTGTTGACTCCTCTTTTTCCGCCATTATCCAAACCAAAAGAGAAACAATTTCCCGCCCCCCTATTATCCCATATTTATCATGTTGTACCTATTTTATATCCATTCTCTATCTGAGCCCTGACCCTCATGTAACCTTGAAACTCTGAAATCTTAGATCAACATCTATTTCCCTTAATTTATCATACCAATTTCTTAACATCTTAATACTCACAACCATATTATCTTAAAGTCCTTCTCCATCTCTCCTTTTTGATGTCAGAGAGGTATAAAAATACTTTACTCTCACCCCCTTCATCCTCCCAAGCAATATCTCCCAACGTGAGCCTAGCTTTTGTATGATACTTTCCCCCTGGAAGATATCTTAATTTAACACAAAATACTCTCATCAACATTCAATGAAGATCTTGTCTTCTACCTAGTATATACATCACATCTGGTCATCATTATGCCAACTTTATATATGTCTTTTTGTTGTGAAAACCTCACAATGTCCATAAACCTGGAAGTCACAAATTCGCCGTCAGCCCATATGATCAGCCTGCAGATCAATTAAATCAGCACCCCAAATTCTCCATTCAGTCCAACAGAACCTGTGAAAAGAAATAAGATGGGAAAAAAAGAAAAAGAAATAGGAGAAGGGGGGATCTCTCCACCAGCTGTCCTGTAGTTTTCCTTGAACATACATAGTTCTGTCTGATATTGACCCGGTCGGGTGAATATACCTGTAAATTTGTACGTTTTGCACAGATGATATCCCTTATTACTGTACGTCTTCCTATTTTAGGTGATTGGGAGTGTAAGTAGTCTTTCTGTAGCTCAACCTGGACCACAAAAATTTCTCCCTTTCATCTTCATATTATCATGTGAGGTATTCCAGTCATACTTTTCACTTATGCTGACCCCAGGATAAATTTTGACACAATCTCATAAGCATTAGATCATTTAGTATTCTGTCTTGTTTGGTTCTTCATGAACGCCCTTGTCATTGGGGTTCTTTGTTCCTTAGCCATTGTCTCTTTCATTATCTCCTTCCAAATGCAGATCCAACCTCAGGCTATATGGATAGGGTCTCCCCCTCTCGTCCTCAGCATCTCCCCCTGTCTCCTCTCTCGGAGGGCTGGTGGTATCAGGTGATTGTTGGCCAGATGAAGGTTGCTGCTGGGACATAATTTTCATGGCTTCCTTGGGATCTGTAAATGACCTCATCACACCATCTCTTGTCCTAAAACGCAGCGTTGCTGGGTAGATTAGCTAGAATCTGATGTTGCGTTTAAACAGCAGAGTGCATGCTTCGCTGAATGCCCTTCTTCTCCGTGTCACCTCTGCTGAATAGTCTCCAAATAAAAGGACTTTATGTCCCTGAATTATCAGTGGTCGCCTTCTTCCTTTATAAGCACCGAGTATTTCTTCCTTATCTTTAAAGTTCAAGTACTTTGCCACTGCCTGGCGTGGTCTCTGCGCTTCCTTGTTATTCTGTTTATTCCTGCCCCTCTCAGTCTCAGAGGCCTCCCTGAGGGGCCTATCCTGTGAGCACGCTCCACTCTGCAGTTATGTGACTGTCCCAGTGCTTTTGGCAATTCCACCTCATAGATATCATTTAGCTGCTGTGTTTATTGTCTCTGGGAGGCCTATCATTTTCAGATTGCTTCTGCGGGCCCTGTTCTCCAGATCCTCTAGCTTATCCACAGTGTAGGAGGATTGTTTCTTTAAGTCACTGACTTTTCTAGCTGAATAACTTTGTCCTCCGCCTCAGAGATTCTCTGCTCGGCTTCCTGCAGTTTCTGCTCCTGATGAGTCATCTTGCTTTGCATCTCTTTAGTGGTAGATTGGATCATGTCAGCCACTGCCTGCTTGAAGTCTTCAGCAAGGTATGAAGCCATTTCTTTTGCTAGCTGTTTAAAGTTTAATGAGCCATGAGCCTGTAGCTGCGTTTCCAATGTGCCTCCTGTCTCCACTGTCTCCCCCTGGCTGAAATTTCCTTCTTTCTCTGGGGCTTCCTCTTCCCGTTCTATCTCCTCATGTGCTTGCCCTGTTTGTGCCTGTGTCTACGTTGCCATTACTGTGCTCCCACTCTGCAGGCCTCCTCCGACCTCCTCCTCCCTCTGCTCCTTCCCTGAGCCTCTCGTGACAAACCGATCCATGTTGCGGACGGTCCCAGGTGGTCCCACGATTATCCCAGTACCTTTTGTGAGTCAGGGCTCTGTGTAAATGCAGAGTGTTTGCGGCGGTCAGCAGGAGCTCCCTCACATGCATCTGCACATGGTGGCGCCGAAACAGGAAGTTGGTCCACTGTGTATTATCAAAACCAAAGTCAGCGCAGGAGATTTTAGAGCACTTCATGCCTCCCTCTGCCGATAAGCTTTTTGGAGATGGAAGTTTCATTCTCCAGCAGGACTTGGCACCTGTCCACACTGCCAAAAGTACCAGTTCCTGGTTTATAAACAACAGTAGCACTGTGCTTGACTGGCCAGCAAACTCGCCTGACTTTAACCCCATAGAGAATCTATGGGGCATTGTCAAGAGGAAGATGAGAGACACCAGACCCAACAATGCAAACGAGCTCAAGGCTGCTATCAAAGCAACCTGGGCTTCCATAACCCCTCAGCAGTGCCACAGGCTGATCTCCTCCATGCCACACCACACTGATGAAGAAAGTGATGCAAAAGGAGCCCCGACCAAGTATTGAGTGCATTTACTGAACCAACATTTCAGTAGGCCAACATTTCAGATTTTAATACCACTTTTTTAAGCTGGTATTATAAAGTATTCTAACTTACTGAGATAATGACTTTTGGGTTTTCATTGGCTGTAAGCCATAATCATCAACATTAACAGAAACACGTGAAATAGCTCTCTGTTTGTAATGACTCTATATAATATACGAGTTTCCTATTTATATTGAAGAACTGAAATAAATTAACTTTTTGATGATATTCTAATTTTGTGAGAAGCATCTGTACATCTGGCACTGGTGGCCTAGCGCAGAAAAAATGCAGCACAAAAAGAAGCAAAACCTGCGTTTTGGCTGGATCTTTTTTACTGCCAAGAGATCAGGTTTTGGCTGCAGAAAAAAAAAAATGCGGCAAAAAATGGTGGCTCAGTGGTTAGCACTATTGACTGGCAGTACTGGGGTCTTGGGTTCAAATCCCACCAAGGACATCTTCAAGGAGTTTGTATATGACTCTTCATGTTTGCGTTGGGTTTCCTCTGTTCTCTGGTTTCCTCCCACACTCCAAAGACATAATGAAAGGGAATTTAGATTGGGCCACACAATGGGGGCAGTGATGATGTCTGTAAAGTGTTGTGGAATTAATGGGGCTGTAAGTGTGAGATAAATAAATGAAATGAAAACATAGCCTTAGGGTCCCGTTACACTAAACGATGCACCAGTGATCCTGACAACGATACGACCTGGTCAGGAATGCTGGTGCGTCGCTACATGATCGCTGGTGAGCTCTTAAACAGGAAGATCTCACCAGCGATCAGGACCAGCGAGGACGCTGGAACAAGGGTAAATAGCGGGTAACTAAGCGAGCGCGTCTCTTAGTTACCCATTGTGTACCCTGGATACCAGCGTGCTCGCGCTGGGAGCTGGTATCCAAGGTAAACAGCGGGTAACTAAGCGCGCACGGCGCCTAGTTACCCACTGTGTACCCTGGATACCAGCGTGCTTGCGCTGGGAGCTGGTATCAAAGGTAAACAGCGGGTAACTGAGAAGTTCATGCTAACATATAAATCAGATACAAACAATCCAAGATATCCAGACACCTCTTACATCTCTATTCCACCTATTTAACACCTTGTCACTCCCTTGCCAAAACAGGGCCCTGCAGGGAGAGCTGTCGCAGAGCGGGGGTGCCACTGCGCAGGTTTTAGGGTGCCAACCTCTTCTGGTAGGTATACTGAGGCCAGTGTAGGGATACGCACCTCCATATGGTGATCATTTCTAATTGTTTTTGTGGTGATGGTATGATGTGGTATTTTTTATATAAAGTTTTTTAAAATATATTATAATAAAGGTTGTTGTTTTATTGTTTAAGTGTAAGATTATAGGGTGAGCCTACTTGGAATTATCTTACATTCTATTTCTGAATACTGTGAAGCAATGGCTGAGGATCAAGAAGCAAGTATCAGCTGTCAGGTTCCCTTTAATGATGCAAGTAACTTTCGTTTCTAGATTAAAGGGAATCTATCAGCAGTAGGGGCAGAAACTTGGATTTCAGTGATGTGGCACTTAGGCTGGTTTCACATTAGCGTTTTTTTGCGCAGCGCATCGTCCGCGTCCATGCGCATGCGTCATGCGCACCTATGTTTAACATGGGGGCGCATGGTCTAGCGTTTGCACGCGTTCATATGCGTTTTCGTGCGCATGCGGTTTTTTAAGGTGTGCCCAGGCGCGCCAGACGCAACCTGTTGCATTTTGGGGTCCGTCCAACAGCATCAAAAAACGCATGCGCACACTTGCGCATGGCATGCGACAAAATAATGCATTACAGTCTATGGGAACGCAGGCGTGCGCATGGACATGCGCACACGTGCGTTAAAAAACTCATGCGTTTTAAGAGTTAACATGGCTTGAAACTGGTTAAAAATGCAAATACATGCAAAACGCATGATGCATTTTTTGCATGCGTTTCTATTGCGCACGAAGCGCAGCGCTAAAAACCGCTAATGTGAAGGTAGCCTTACTGGGCTGCTTGCTGTCATTTTGATAAAATCCCTGTTTTATCTGTTGATGATCTAGCGGTTATCTGAATGCTGAGCTCTGTATAACCTCCACATTACGGATACAGTATACACAACATCAGTGGTGTTGGCAGAGATATACAGAGCAGAATATGGAGGACTACATGGCAGCAGGTATGATAGTCCTCTACCGATAAAACAATGGTTTTATCAGCAGGAGATTATCAAAACTACAGTAAGGGATCACTCACTCAGGCCACGGTTGAGGTATATGCACAGGAATGTGGTGTCTTGGTTACATAGGAAGATTTATTAAAAATCCATAAACTTCCAGCAGACGAAAACAAACAGCCTTCCTCAGACTAAAAGATGTAACATAAAAAGAGTTCCAAAGTAGGGACGGGCTCATCCGTGTACTCAGCTCTTTACTCAGGCAGCCTTCAGACAAGACTGACCAATACCTCACAGAACAGTACAGGCACAGAGCCAAGTACCAGAGGTGTTTCCACCTCTTCTCCTAGTTAACTATGGAGCAGCTCAGCTGTCCTTATATATCAGCTGCAAGGCCTAGATTCAGGGGCGGACTGGGACTAAAATTCAGCCCTGGCATTTGAAGTTACACAGGCCCACTAGTCACATGGTGACTATATAATATCTTTGTACACTTGTAGTTTACAAGAAGTGAGAGATTAACACGACTATATAACATGCAGTCACAGCTGTGCCCAGTATTTCAGCTCAGTCTTATTTATTGCTTTTAGGTACAGTACTCCTCCCAAAGCTCTGTCCCCTTTTGTATGCATGATTACAGAATTCCTGGCAGAACTGCTCTCTATTGGGCAACCAGACTCCCTGGTCATAGCCGCCCCTATCATACCTCCCAACTTTTGAAGAAGGGAAAGATGGACAAAGACTGCGGCGCGCGCAGCGCGCCGCTGCAAATTTTTGGCCACGCCCAGCCACACCTATTTCACAACTAGTCACACCCATGTCCACACCTAATCGCACCCATTTAGCACTGCTGATCACACTGACTGGTACTGAGGGCACATTGGCTGGCATTATGGGCACACTGACTGGCACTAAGGAAGAGAGAAAACAGAGAGAGAGAAAAAAGAAAACAGAGAGCGAAAAAGAAAGGGGAAAGAAAGAACAGAGAGAGACAGAGAAAGAACAGAGAGAGAAAGAAAGAAGTAAAGAAAAGAAAGAAAGAACAGAGAGGGAAGAAAGAACAGAGAGAGAAAGAAAGAACAGAGAGAGAAAGAAAGAACAGAGAGAAAGAAAGAACAGAGAGAGAAAGAAAGAACAGAGAGAGAAAGAAAAAGAGAGAAAGAAATAAAGAAAGATTCTACAAAGATACTATAGCAGCCCGGCTCCCATTGTAGTGCCCACCTGAGCCTCCCGGTGCAGGACCTATCATGATCCGCTCACATGGCCGGCATCCCCGATTCCAAGGCGATCCTGCTGTCTGCGCTGTCGGAGGAGGACACGGTGATGGATCTGAAGCATTCCTGGTTCCGTCACAATCTCCTCAAGAAATTATCTCATTTCCGGTCAGCTTCCAGCACATCACTTCAGGTGGAACGTCATGTGTGTGTTTTAAAATGCTCCTCGGGGCTGCGCCATGTACTCCTGTGTCCGTGGGAAAAGCCTGCTTTGTATACACTTGGCTCCGCTCCGTACATCCCGTACACATATGGCTCCACTCCGTACACGCGTGGCTCCTCTCCGTACACCTCGTACACGCGCGGCTCCGCTCCGTACACCTCGTACACGCGCGGCTCCGCTCCATACACCTCGTACACGCGGCTCCGCTCCGCACACCTCGTACACACACGGCTCCGCTCCGCACACCTCGTACACACACGGCTCCGCTCCGTACAGCTCGTACACACGCGGCTCCGCTCCGTACAGCTCGTACACACGCGGCTCCGCTCCGTACACCTCGTACACACGCGGCTCCGCTCCGTACACCTCGTACACACACAGCTCTGCTACATCCACACTGTAAATCCTGACCCCACACATACTTACCTCAACCAGCACCATGACAACAGGAAAGCAGAGTCTTGCAGACAGTAGAGGCAAGGCTGAGCGCACAGGACCTGTGATGAGGTCACAGGTGGGGCGGAGTCAGGGGTGACATGATCGGGGGTCTGGACAAAGGCTCCTGATCATGTGACCCCCTGACTCCTCCCCTCCTGTGACCTCATCACAGGTCCTGCGAACAGAGCGAGCAGGCAAGCGAGTGCGACGCTGTGAGTGGCTGCGGGGGGGAGGGGGTCTCATGCTAAGGCGAGGATGGGGTGCGTGGGGGGGGGGCGTGGCGGCTTATCTCCCTGCAGTGCGGGAGGAACTTGAAACTATCACCGCCATGCCCGCAGAGGGCCGGCGGCAGGAGCAACAGTGGCCGCAGCAGCTGGCAAGCGGCCAGATGATCGGGCGCTGCCGCCCGCGGCCCACGTGACAGCGGCCCAGCGGGAAAATGCCCGGTTGGTTATATTGCCAATCCGGGCCTGCCTAGATTGAAGATATGGGAGCAGCCAGTCCCACCCATCTCTCCCAGGTGCTCCTAAAACCCAGATCCCGAATCAAGGCCCATTTAAACCCTCTCAGCACTACCAGTGCTGGAGCTTGTTCTTCTGGGCTTTACATCACTGAAGCTTGGTACCTCGGTGACAAACACTCCATCCAGGACTTTACCCTCCTGCTTTCCTACACTACATAAACATAAAGCAGCCCAGTAAGTAACACATCCCTGAAATCAGGATATCTGTCTCTACATTGTGCTGCTTTCAGATTAGGTGACAAAAACATGGTGACCGATTCCTTTTAAAAATATTAACACAAAAAAAAATGCAGGACAAAAATATGAATGTGTACACAATAATAATTAGTGATGAGCGAACATGCGTGGATAATGGAAGTCTTCAAATAGAGGCTGGAGAGACATCTGTCGGAGATGGCTTAGTGAATCCTGCATTGAGCAGGGGATTGGACACGGTGACCCAGGAGGTCCCTTCCAACTCTACCATTCTATGATTCTATGAGGGCCGGTGGCGTGGTTACAGTGGTGTTCTGTATACTGTATTCTAATTACCGGACTTGTTTGTCAGTACATGCGGATTCACTGCACGGAATGACATTCAATGGGTCAAAATCCACAGAAATTCAGATGCTGTGGCTCGTAAATCCACGCAGTGGGTGAGCTTACACAGCGGTAAATAGAAGCACAGTGGGCGAGAGATTCCGATAAAATCACATTCACTGTGCTTGTAATGTAGAATGCAGCATTTTGGACTCAGAACAACTGCGCTGCGTCCAAATCACTGCTATTCCTGATCGTAGGCACATAGCCTAATAGAGACACGTCCCCACTTCTGTATTTATCACCCACTCCTGGTTTTGGCTTACAAATGCTGAGGTAAAATACTGACCAAATACTGAACGTGCTTATTGAGTATTTGGTGTGTTTTTTTACCTCAGTATTTGTAAGCCAAACCCGGAGCGGAACAATCAGAGGAAGAAAAGTATAATAGAAACACGTCACCACTTCTGCATTTATCACCCACTCCTGGTTTTGGCTTACAAATACTGAGGTAAAAAACTCTCCAAATACTGATAGTGTGAATATGGCCTTACAGTTCCAGCAAAGTGGATGGTATTTACAGAAATCTCATGCCCACTGTTTGTTTTTTACGGAGCATAAATTGACCTCCAGTGCGTTTTTTTAAATCCACAACATGTCACCTTCTCAGGTACCCTGATTTTGCTGTGGATTTTCCCCATAGACTTGTATTAGATGTAGAAAATCCACAATTAAACAATGCATGTGTTTTTAATGCGTTTCCGCTGTTGAAATGCACAGAAAATCGCATGCAATCCACACGGCAGTAGCAATAAAGTTTTCTGAAAACAATATACCAGGAAGTATCAAGAACAACGCAGCTTTATTTAAAACATGACACATCAAAGACAGACAACAAAAAATGCAGTGTCAAAAATGGGATAAAAACGCATGTAAAAAACACAAGTAACTTAAGAAAAATCTACAATATAAAAAACTCACCAAATATTCATCATAGGAACCTAAATCAGCCCAACTCTCCTGAAAAGAAAAGTTGAACTTCAAAGACCTCACCATATTCTCTATTGACATCACTTGGCAGGGAGAGACTTGCGAGACCCCCATTCAAATCAGATGGTTGGCTGGTCTCGTTGAAATTGAAAGTTTTGCTTAATCATCATCTATTGCTTAGGCTACTTTCACACATCCCTTTTTTAAATCCGGCACAATGCGGCGAAAATTGTGAAAACCGGATCCGGAATTGGATCCGGTTTTTTCACATAGAATGTAATGATCGTCGCATCGTGCCGGATGGACATGCGGCGCCTCCGGGTTTTGCCGGATACGGCAAAAATGCGCCGTCCGGCGTCTGCAAAAAACATTGGCTGCAACGTTTTTTTGCAGTGCCGGACCGGCTTTTTCAACAGCACATGCCCGGGCACTGTGAGTTTTAACCCCACAAGTGCCCGGCGCGCATCTCTCTCTCTCTCTCTCTCTCTCCCCTTCTCTCTCTCCCTCCATACCTTTCTTTGGCTGGCTCTCGTCCCCCGCTGTCTCTCTGGCTGCTCTCTCGTCCCCCGCACTCTCTTTGGCTGCTCTCTCGTCCCCCGCTGTCTCTCTGGCTGCTCTCTCGTCCCCCACTGTCTCTCTGGCTGCTCTCTCGTCCCCCACTGTCTCTCTGGCTGCTCTCTCGTCCCCCACTGTCTCTCTGGCTGCTCTCTCGTCCCCCGCTGTCTCTCTGGCTGCTCTCTCGCCTCCCGATGCTGCGGCTCCTTTAAATGTCCTCCAAGTCGCATCAGGGGCCGCATGTACATCCGGTGTCACCGCTGCAGGCCGGGCCCGGCTTTTCGCCGCACGCCGCTGGACCCCTGACACCGGATGTGTGAAAGAGGCCTTAATGGGGGTCTTTGAAAAATCATGTGACCTCACATACCAATTAGTCAAAACAAAATGGAAAGAGAAATTTAAACCAAATTTTATTGAATTACAGATAAAATCAAACATATAATGAAAGACCATCGATAGATATATAAAAAAGCAGGTGGGTGAATAGGAGTATAAATCAAGTCACAAAGCTGCAGATGAAAGAGAAACAATGGTGTATATATGAGGCATGTAAAAACATAAGGATATAAAATATAGAGTCAAAAGGCTAAGTAGAAACACTAAATAAGCAACCAGACATATAAACTCAGAAGAGGAAAGAAGTAATAAAAAGCAAAATGGTAGACATCAACGCCAAATGTAGGGGGTGTAAAGAGATGAATACTTCATAAGCCATAAGACAAAATTATAAAGTATCACAAGATCAGAGGCCTAAATAGCCACGATCATGGAGTTGCATACATCCAGCTGCCCAGGAACACAGCCAACACACACGTTTCGCTGATGCTTCATCTGGCGTAGTTGGTAAATGTTCAGAGGTAACTATTTAAAATAGGGCAGACCAAAGAAAAGCAGGGTACATAATTAATCAAATGAACAACAGTTGTCGAAAAAAGTGGTAAGACACCTGGCATCATAAGTATACTGAATACAATAACGCCCCGGCAGCAGGTGCGCTGTCTGGGTGTTATGTTTGACACCAATCTCTCCTTTACATCCCATATACAATCCCTTACCTAAAGAACATCTCTAGATTCCGCCCTTTTCTCACTATGGAAACAACAAAAACCCTCCCTGTTGCATTGATCCACTCTCGCCTGGATTACTGCAACGCTCTATTAATTGGCCTCCCCGTCACTCGACTATCCCCTCTCCAGTCCATACTCAATGCAGCAGCCAGGATCGTCCATCTGGGTAATCGGTACTCGGACGCGTCCGCTCTTCGCCAGTCCTTACATTGGCTGCCCATTCATTATAGGATCCAATTCAAAGTACTTGTTCTCACCCACAAAGCTCTCCACAGTGCAGCACCCCCTTACATCTCTTTTCTCATTTCTGTCGATCGGCCTAGCCGATCGCTGCGCTCTGCAAACGACTTTCGACTAACCTCTGCACTAATCCGTACCTCCCACTCCCGACTCCAAGACTTCTCCCGTGCTGCTCCTATCCTCTGGAATGCTCTACCCCAAGAAATCAGGACTATCCACAATTTGCATAGTTTTAGGCGCTCCCTCAAAACACACCTGTTCAGAGCGGCCTATCACATTCACTAATCAAAGTCATTCTCTGTGTAAGTGTGCGTGCGTAGCCCATTCACTATCTCCATCCATCCTTCACTCCTGCAAGATGGCTGGACCTTCATTGTAAATACACCATTGTAAATACACACCTGTACTCTGTATCTCCCTCACCTCATTGTAGATTGTACGCTCTCACGAGCAGGGTCGTCTTATTTCGTCTTATTTTGCTTTAATTATTGTATTGTTAGCGTTGTTACTTATGACTTGTGTTTTGAAACTGTTAAACTGTAAAGCGCTGCGGAATATGTTGGCGCTATATAAATAAAGATTATTATTGATTATTATTATTAATACCTGTGCTGCCAGAAGGTACTGCACAGGACGCCAGAACCTGCGCATCGGTGATTCAAAAGTGAACAATATCTGGGGTGGAGGTGTAACAAATCAAACAGGCAAATCACAAGAGGGTGTATAGTGCGCCATTTGACACGGTGGGCAGTGACCACTGCGTCACATGACAAGTCGTACCCAGGATGAAAAGAGGAGGGAAGATGGAGGTCAGGACAGTTGGCCAACACGCAGTTGTCTCTCCCAACCACCCTCATAGCTTAGCTCCAGGATGCTCTGTCACTTTTATAAGGGTCTTAAAAACAGAGACAGCTGCTAAAGGGACACAATGCTGTACTGGGGGTGGACTATGTCATATGGATTGCAGAATTCTGGGTGATTGGTTAGTCGTCGAGCATACTTTTCTTCACAGACATTTTGTTGGTTTAGTGTGATACTGACAATCAGCTTGCATCTCTTTTTATACAACAGAAATGATTTCAGACTGAACATAAATTGTGGAAGATCACCTAGTGCACATAGGCTGCCATAGGTCTAGCAGTGTAAATTGACCTTGATTGGAACCTGATAGCTGATGCATGTTGCCATACCCTCAGGTAGCAGGTATCAGACACTGACTGGCATGTTTCAGCCAGGTACAGTATGTCTGACCCTGAAACACTGCAGTGTTTCAGAGAAAAATGTGCTTTAATAGGCACTGGGTACAAAGCCGCACGGCAAACAGATCTATACCTGCATACGTACAGAGGGCGACATACCTGGCTGAATTCATGAAGGCTAAACCAAAGGCAGAATGAAGTAGGGGCAGTGTTGTGTCACTAAGAGCCACTTTACATTTAGCGATGCACCAGCGATCCCGACAACAATACGACCCGGTCAGGATCGCTGGTGCATCGCTAAATGGTCGCTAGTGAGCTACCAAACAGGCAGATCTCACAGCGATGCAGCAGCGGTCAGCGGTCATTACTTACCTTTCAGACGCGGCGATCCTGACGTCCTCCCATCCGCGTCCACGCGTCGCTCGTCGGCGCCAGCAGGAAGTGCCCGACGAGAAATGGAGCTGCGCGATCAGCGATGGACAGCGGGGGAGCCGGTCGGAGGTAAGTATCACACATAGCGATATCGCTAGAAATATCACTGCTGCATCACAAAATCGGTGACGCTTTAGCGATATCGCTGTGTGTAAAGGCCCCTTTACTGGTCTGCTTATTAATCAGTGTTTTATCAGCAGGAAATTATCACTAGACGACTAGGTGTCTCGTGCTGCGTAGACCTGATCTGTATAACCCCGGCCACCGATTTACAGTTTTCTGTCAGTGTCCAAATACACAGAAACCTGTCAATTAATTAGTAAACCTGCTGCATAAAGTCCTCCATATTCATGAGCTGTTTCCCTACCACTGATTGTCTGCTTTCTACCTATGCACAGTGTACACAGAAAGTTGTTACTCAGTGGTGTTATGCAGAGGTCAGCGTTCAGAGAAATGCTAGATCTGCAGCAGAGAAAACACTCATGTTATCAAAACTGCACCAAGCAGACCAGTAAGTGACACATCCCTGGAATCAGGGTCTCTGTTCCTATATCACACTGCTCTCAGATTACATACCAAAAACTTGGTGACAGATTCCATTTAGGGTCGATTGACAGAATTCTGGCCCCTAAACTAGGTCAGTAACCTGTGACCGTATTGCCACCTACCTGCTGTCATCTTTGACTCTTCATTTGATTAGCTGGACTGTTTCAGTGTGTGTCACACCACAATAATATCAAGCCAGCCAGGCTAATCAAAGCAAGAGATAGAGATGATGGCAGGTTATCGGTGTATCCGGTGATTGCAAAATACTGGACTAGCTGATGCACTGGGGTCATGTGATCGATTCTCCCATCTATTGTCCCCAAACACACTGATGCCATCCGGACCTGCCATCATAGCATCAGCCAACCGTCTCATGTACACACGTGGTCAAGTAGTCAAAATTGTTGGTACCCCTCATTTAATGACAGAAAAACCCACAATGGTCACAGAAATAACTTGAATCTGACAAAAGTTATAATAAATCAAGAATCTATGAAAACGAACAAATGAAAGTCAGACATTGTTTTTCAACCATGCTTCCACAGAATTTAAAAAAAAAAAAATAAAACTCAAGAAATAGGCCTTAACAGAAATGATGGTACCCTTAACTTAACCCTGCTATTCTGTTTGTTACCACTATACACTTGTTATGTTCCGGTCATTTTTGACCGGACCTAATAAAGTCTTGATTTTTAGCTAATTTAAGTGTTTTAATTGAATAATTTTTGCAGTATTATATTGTATGTGAACCTGGTTGTTTATAAACAAATGAAAAATGGAAAGAAAAACTTACTTTTTATTTTTTTGTGTCAAAACATTTAACATGGCTTTATTGGAATATTTATGCATATTGCATATTTAACGATGATCCTTCAGAACTCTGTTGTCTGTATATGTCAACTCTGCTCTCTCCAGCTGGACTGAAAATGAAACTGGATAGACTACTATGGCAATTGTCTACTGATAAGATAAAATAAAACACCCCCCACCCTTTAGGATAAGAGCTCAGAGTAAAGGTACTGTCACACTTAGCGATGCACCAGCGATCCCGACCAGCGATATGACGCGGTCAGGATTGCTGGTACATCGCTAAGTGGTCGCTAGTGAGCTGCCACACAGGCAGATCTCACCAGCGACATCGCTGGGGACGGGGGTCGCTACTTACCTGTCACACCAGGCGATCCTGCGTCCTCCCGCCCGGCTCCCCACTCGTCACTAGTCTCTTCACAGGAAGCGCCGCAGAAAGCTGACGACGAGAAACGGTCCTGGACGTTCTCGCGCGATCAGCGATAACCAGCGGGGGAGCCGGTCGTAGGTAAGTATCAGACACAGCGATATCGCTAGCAATATCGCTATAACATCACAAGTTATAGCGATATTGCTAGCGATATCGCTTAGTGTGACAGGCCCTTAAAGCAAACACACTTTTCAGACAAAATTTATTAGTACTCTTTCAGGTCAGCATTTCACAGAAATTAGATCAGGGAACACAAGTAAAAAAAAGAGAATATGTTAATTTACAATATGAAATGCTGAGAACTGAATTGAACTATTTTACATGAACAGCAGGGTAAAAATATTTGGCACATAACTATACTGGAAGGTAATCCATCAGCAGTATTGTAATGAGAAAATGTATGTATGTGTAAAATCTGCATGGACCAAAAGGACCTAAATAAATTGTTAAATAGTAGTAGATGTAATATATAGTCCAAAATGAGATTATAGCTCCTTTATTTTACTCATAAAATGGCTGGAGATCACGAGAAAAGGCTATCGGTCATTTTTGACCGAACAGTGCAAGTGTATAAAAAAAATTGTGGAGCAAAAAATAAACAACAACAAAAAAAAAGTACCCATAGTAAGAACCCCTCAAATGTGGAAAAGTCAATCAACCACAAGTTTCAGAACCGCATCTTGAATATTTTAAAAAATATTAAAGTTCAAAATCGGTCGTTTTTGACCGAACATAACAGCAGGGTTAATATTTTGGTGCACAACCTTTTGAGGCAATCACTGCAATAAAACAATTCCTGTAACTGTCAATGAGACTTCTGCACCTCTCGACAGGTATTTTGTCCCACTCCTCAAGAGCAAACTGCTCCAGTTGTCTCGTGTTTGAAGGTTGTCTTTTCCAGACGGCATGTTTCAGCTCTTTCCAAAGATGCTCAATAGGATTTAGGTCATGGCTCACAGAAGGCCACTTCAGAATAGTCCAATGTTTTCCTCTTAGCCATTCTTGGTTGTTTCTAACTGTGTGTTTTGGGTCATTACCCTGTTGCAAGACCTATGACCTGCAACTGAGACCAAGCTTTCTGACACTGGGCTGCACATTTCTCTCTAGAATCCCTTGTTAGTCTTGAGATTTCACTGTACCCTACACAGATTCTAGACACCCTGTGCCTGATGCAGCAAAGCAGCCCCAGAACATATCAGAGCCTCCTCCATGTTTTACAGTAGGGACAGCGTTCTTTTCCTTTTCTTGATCTGCTTCATTTTTCCGTCTGTGAACAGAGATCTGATGTGTCTTGCCAAAAAGTTCCATTTTTGTCTCATCTGTCCACCGGACATTCTCCCAGAAGCTTTGTGGCTTGTCAGCATGTAGTTTGGCAGATTTCAGTCTAGCCTTTTTTATGATTTTTTTCAACAAATATGTCCTCCTTGGTCTTCTCCCATGAAGTCCACTTTGGCTCATACAACGATGGATGCTGCAATCTGACACTGATGTTCCTTGAGCTTGAAGTCCACCTTTAATCTGTTTAGAAGTTTTTCTGGGCTTTGTTACCATTCGTATTATCCGTCTCTTTGATTTGTCATCAATTTCCCTCCTGCGGCCACGTCCAGAGAGGTTGGCTACAGTCCCATGAAGATTATATTTCTGAATAATATGTGCAACTGTAGTCACATGAACATCAAGCTGCTTGGAGATGGTCTTATAACGTTTACCTTTAACATGTTTGTCTATAATTTTCTTTCTAATCTTCTGAGACAACTCTTTCCCTTCACTTCCTCTGGTCCATGATGAGTGTGATACACACCATGTCACCAAACAGCACAGTGAGTATCTGTAGCCCTCTATACAGGCCACTCACTGATTCCAAGATTGTAGACACCCATGATGCTAATTAGTGGACACTCCTTGATGTAACATGTCCCTTTTGTCACATTATTTTCAGGGGTACCTTCATTTCTGTCCAAGCCTATTTCATGAGGTTTATTTTTTTTTAATTTCTGTGGAAGCATGGTTGAAAAGCAAAGTCTGACTTCCATTTGATATGCAAATTGCCTCTTCAAAAAGAAAGGACTTTTACTCTACAGCGCCACCTATTGGTAGTAGCGATCCTACAAGTCACAATCAACCCTTTAACGAGTCTTGTAATATGACTTAGGATAAAAGCCAAATCAGAATCTCAATTTGCAGGCGCGGTGTTTCGGGCTATTGACTTTCATTTGTTCATTTCCATAGATTTTTGATTTATTATTACTTTTGTCAGATTCAAGTTATTTCTGTCATTAAACGAGGGGTTCCAACAATTTTGACCACGTGTGTATATGGGGGCCTTGCGACTCCTCTTTCTCCCGACTGAAATTCTCAATGGCAAAAAAGGGGTGGGCGGCTAGAACGCTAACGCCCCAATATTCCTGAGGACACCGATATAGTGGGGTATGTGGAGAAGCAGTTCTGCTACATAAATCAGAAGGCAACATATACTGCAGGCACACCACCATGACAGTGCAGACACTGCTAGGATCAGCACATGGGCTATTACGGTGCGATGTAGAGGTACTGAGCAAAGCCTACAGGACAGAGTCAAGCATTATCACTGTTATCTTTGGGGCATTTTCAGACGACAACTACATCATATAAGGCCCCTTCACATGTCCGTATAATACCGCTACGGGAGAAAAACAGTACCGGTGTCATCAGTGTTTTTCCAGTACGCCTAACGTGCGCTGTACGTGTAATACACAGACCCATAGACTTATGTTGGCCCTTGTCACCTGTGCTGCTGGAAAAAACAGATATATCTCCTTGCGGGTTACACGAACATGTGCACAGCATAGGTTATAATGGGTGCGTGAGGAAACCACTGACATGACACGTTGCCATCGATGTGACATTCATTTATAACACTGCAATGAATGGGAGACACTTTATCATATATAATTTTTTGCATGAGACAAATCACTGATGGTAAAAAAAAAAGAGACACGGCTAGAAATTGGAGAACCCGAACAGTAAAGTTTGGCACCCTGATCACTGGGTTTTTCTCGTGCCATCATGACAGCGCAAGAAACACTGGCGGCTCTGATAGGCGATAAGATTATTACCTCCGGTGAGAGAGCTACGGCCCCCACACTGTAAGAGGACAGCGTGAGTCCGCAGCTGTGACCGGCATGGGTTCCCCTGTATTTTTGATAACAAGCCAGGCAAAATAGACGCCTCTCCATTACTAAGAAGTGCGCTTGATGTCACTGGACAATACAAAGGTGACATCAACCCCACAAATAGGAACCCCCACTTGTCACCACTAGAGGGCAAGTGGGAAGATCCGGGCAAAGCGCCAGAATTGGCGCATCTAATAGATGTGCCTTTTCTGGGCAGCTGCGGGCTGCTATTTTTAGGGTGGGAGGGTTCAATATCCATGGCCCCTTACCAGTCTGAGAATATAAGCTCCCAGCAGTCTGCTTTAAATTGGCTGGTTGTTAAAAATGGGGGGGACCCCACACCGTTTTTTAAAATTATTCTGTTCTTGATAAATAGCCTTGCTTAATAAAGCTGACAACTGAGGGGAACCCACGCTGTGTTTTTTTTAAAAACTATTTAGAGCGCATACGCCAGCTGATGAGTATTCCTATCAGTCACCGCCTGCTCTCGCTGTTATTAATGGTAGCAGGCATAGACTGATGGGAGTAGTAGTCCCATCAGATGCGATGCCTGTGATCAGGGGTAAACTTTTTACCTCCGATCACAGCCTCGGGGTCATGCTGTCATGAAGTTGTAACTGCAGCTCTCTGTCCAGTTCTTACAACCAATCAGTTTACAGTCCTGTCATGAACACGAGAGCATGGCAAACACTGGATGTATTATGAGTAGATCATGGCACTCAATGAAAGTGAGACGAAGGTGCCTAAGTCAGGTATCCAACCAAATGTAAAATATCTTGAAACTTGGCACTCAATAGGTGAAGCAAAGTTCCTTTATTTGCAACCAAACAAAAAAAATTTTTTGAACGTTTTCGGTCCTGCACTGGACCTTCCTCAGAAAATTATTTTCATAGAAGATTACTAGAAGAGCACATCCAGCATCACAGGATATCTTTCATGGACAATTTGACCCATCAAAATATGGGTTTGTTTTCACAGCTCCTCTTCTAGTAATCTTCTATGAAAATAATTTGCTGAGGAAGGTCCAGTGTCTGTTTTGTTTGTCTGGATGCAAATAAAGGAACTGTCATATTGCTTCACCAATTGAGTGCCAAGTTGTTTCAAGATAGCAAACACTGGATGCTCAGGCCCGCTCATTCATGTGAATGGGGTCCGGGTACTGTTCTGGTACCCGAACCAAACTTTTTTTAACTGTTCGGCTGGCCCTGATCATCCAGGTATTCACCCATCACTGCCCACTAAAGACAATCTGCTGTAACTCAGATACGTGTGAAAAAATGAAATAAAAGCCTGAATGAGACTCAAGTCCAGCACCTAGGTGTCACACATGGGTGTTCGGTGGTCTGTGTATGGACCACGATGACTTGTACTAAATAGCTTCTTGAAGCTGCCAAGTTCTATTCAGGAGATTTATGACCTGTCCACGCATTCCACGTACGACTCGATGTGTGAAACTGGCATAAGGCTGTGTTCACATCTGGGATTGGGAATTTCATTCGTTTTCTTGTAGGAAACAATGAAACTCATGTGCAATATAGATCGGAGCAGATCTGATGTAAAGGGCAGCAGAGGGGCCCCCTGGTCATTACATGGGATGTGTTATCAGGACGCAGCAGGAACTTCTGACTTACAGACCCCAGAGAAGCCCCCAATGATCTGCTGCTCCTCTACCCCCATTTACACCAGTTATGCCCATTAGATCCTAAAAAACAGGACCGACAACGTAATACATCAAACCACAAGTGTGACCGTAGCCTTATCTGTCACCAAGAAACAATGGGACGTGATGGACAATCCGACACCGAAGATCTAGCGCCTGATGCTGGGGTCAGTACATGGACCCTCCGCCGCCCACCTACCTTTCCTCTTGGTGATGATGTTGACCAGGGGCACACTGGGCCGGTCGGAGAACACCTCGGAGTGGTTCACCATGGCATCTTTCACGGTGTCGAAATCATTGAGGATAACGATGAGGCGGCTGCCGATGTAGATGCCATAGATCTTGCCATATAGCTTGGCCATATTACTGAGCACGATATGGGGGTACAGGAAGGCGCCCCGCCTGGTGGCTCCAGCTGGGGCCCGGCTCAGTCTATTGCCGTCTATGCCGAACTGCAGCAGCTGCAGCAGCCACCCGGGCACCAGCATGAAGCCGAAATTACCCAGGAAGGGCAGAGGGGTCGGGCCGGGCGGGGAGTTCCTGGTGATGAGCTGGTAATAGGCCCAGAGGGAGCTCAGCAGCCAGTACAGCCCGAGAAACAGGACGGTGTAGGCGGCAAGAACAGGCAGGGACACGTCCGCTCCGAGGGGCAGCCAGGGCCCGACATACTGCTTCCACACGGCGCTGCCCAACATCCTGCCGCTCCGGCTGTGCTAATGGAGGCTGTCACCGCACGGGAAACCGCAGCAGAAATGACCGCTGCTACCTGTCACAGTCTGCACAGCTCTGCGGTAATGGCTGCTACCTGTCACAGTCTGCACAGCTCTGCGGTAATGGCTGCTACCTGTCACAGTCTGCACAGCTCTGCGGTAATGGCTGCTACCTGTCACAGTCTGCACAGCGCACTTATACGGCCCTGCTACCAGCAAATGTTGCCAAACAACACGGCCTCCGTTGATTGGCTGGACTGAACCACTCCCTCATACTATGCCACACCCCCCAATGCGCCCTGACATCCCTACAGCCATAACCGGGGCTGAGAGGGGGAGGAGCTGTATGATGCAGAGCCTTCTGTCTGCCGTCCTCACTCCAGGGCACATACTCATATTATAGGGAGCCTTCTGTCTGCCGTCCTCACTCCAGGGCACATACTCATATATTATCCGGAGCCTTCTGTCTGCCGCCCTCACTCCAGGGCACATACTCATATATTATCCGGAGCCTTCTGTCTGCCGCCCTCACTCCAGGGCACATACTCATATATTATAGGGAGCCTTCTGTGTGCCGCCCTCACTCCAGGGCACATACTCATATATTATAGGGAGCCTTCTGTCTGCCGCCCTCACTCCAGGGCACATACTCATATATTATCCGGAGCCTTCTGTCTGCCGCCCTCACTCCAGGGCACATACTCATATATTATCCGGAGCCTTCTGTCTGCCGCCCTCACTCCAGGGCACATACTCATATATTATAGGGAGCCTTCTGTCTGCCGCCCTCACTCCAGGGCACATACTCATATATTATAGGGAGCCTTCTGTCTGCCGCCCTCACTCCAGGGCACATACTCATATATTATCCGGAGCCTGCTGTGTGCCGCCCTCACTCCAGGGCACATACTCATATATTATAGGGAGCCTTCTGTCTGCCGCCCTCACTCCAGGGCACATACTCATATATTATAGGGAGCCTTCTGTCTGCCGCCCTCACTCCAGGGCACATACTCATATATTATAGGGAGCCTGCTGTGTGCCGCCCTCACTCCAGGGCACATACTCATATATTATAGGGAGCCTTCTGTCTGCCGCCCTCACTCCAGGGCACATACTCATATATTATAGGGAGCCTTCTGTGTGCCGCCCTCACTCCAGGGCACATACTCATATATTATAGGGAGCCTTCTGTCTGCCGCCCTCACTCCAGGGCACATACTCATATATTATCCGGAGCCTGCTGTGTGCCGCCCTCACTCCAGGGCACATACTCATATATTATAGGGAGCCTTCTGTCTGCCGCCCTCACTCCAGGGCACATACTCATATATTATCCGGAGCCTGCTGTGTGCCGCCCTCACTCCAGGGCACATACTCATATATTATAGGGAGCCTTCTGTCTGCCGCCCTCACTCCAGGGCACATACTCATATATTATAGGGAGCCTTCTGTCTGCCGCCCTCACTCCAGGGCACATACTCATATATTATAGGGAGCCTTCTGTGTGCCGCCCTCACTCCAGGGCACATACTCATATATTATAGGGAGCCTTCTGTCTGCCGCCCTCACTCCAGGGCACATACTCATATATTATCCGGAGCCTGCTGTGTGCCGCCCTCACTCCAGGGCACATACTCATATATTATAGGGAGCCTTCTGTCTGCCGCCCTCACTCCAGGGCACATACTCATATATTATAGGGAGCCTGCTGTGTGCCGCCCTCACTCCAGGGCACATACTCATATATTATAGGGAGCCTTCTGTGTGCCGCCCTCACTCCAGGGCACATACTCATATATTATAGGGAGCCTTCTGTGTGCCGCCCTCACTCCAGGGCACATACTCATATATTATACGGAGCCTGCTGTGTGCCACCCTCACTCCAGGGCACATACTCATATATTATACGGAGCCTGCTATGTGCCACCCTCACTCCAGGGCACATACTCATATATTATACGATACAGAGCCTGCTGTGTGCCGCCCTCACTCCAGGGCACATACTCATATATTATACGGAGCCTGCTGTGTGCCACCCTCTCTCCAGGGCACATACTCATATATTATACGATACAGAGCCTGCTGTGTGCCGCCCTCACTCCAGGGCACATACTCATATATTATACGATACAGAGCCTGCTGTGTGCCGCCCTCACTCCAGGGCACATACTCATATATTATATGGAGAGTGCTGTGTGCCGCCCTCACTCCAGGGCACACTCGTATATTATCGGGAGCCTGCTGTGTGCCGCCCTCACTCCAGGGCACATACTCATAGGGAGCCTGCTGTGTGCCGCCCTCACTCCAGGGCACATAATCATATATTATAGGGAGCCTGCTGTGTGCCGCCCTCACTCCAGGGCACACTCATATATTATCGGGAGCCTGCTGTGTGCCGCCCTCACTCCAGGGCACATACTCATATATTATAGGGAGCCTGCTGTGTGCCGCCCTCACTCCAGGGCACACTCATATTATCGGGAGCCTGCTGTGTGCCGCCCTCACTCCAGGGCACATACTCATATATTATAGGGAGCCTGCTGTGTGCCGCCCTCACTCCAGGGCACATACTCATATATTATACGATACAGAGCCTGCTGTGTGCCGCCCTCACTCCAGGGCACATACTCATATATTATCGGGAGCCTGCTGTGTGCCGCCCTCACTCCAGGGCACATACTCATATTATAGGGAGCCTGCTGTGTGCCGCCCTCACTCCAGGGCACACTCATATATTATCCGGAGCCTGCTGTGTGCCGCCCTCACTCCAGGGCACATACTCGTATATTATAGGGAGCCTGCTGTGTGCCGCCCTCACTCCAGGGCACACTCATATATTATCGGGAGCCTGCTGTGTGCTGCCCTCACTCCAGGGCACATACTCATATATTATAGGGAGCCTGCTGTGTGCCGCCCTCACTCCAGGGCACATACTCATATATTATCCGGAGCCTTCTGTCTGCCGCCCTCACTCCAGGGCACATACTCATATATTATCCGGAGCCTTCTGTCTGCCGCCCTCACTCCAGGGCACATACTCATATATTATAGGGAGCCTTCTGTGTGCCGCCCTCACTCCAGGGCACATACTCATATATTATAGGGAGCCTTCTGTCTGCCGCCCTCACTCCAGGGCACATACTCATATATTATCCGGAGCCTTCTGTCTGCCGCCCTCACTCCAGGGCACATACTCATATATTATCCGGAGCCTTCTGTCTGCCGCCCTCACTCCAGGGCACATACTCATATATTATCCGGAGCCTTCTGTCTGCCGCCCTCACTCCAGGGCACATACTCATATATTATAGGGAGCCTTCTGTCTGCCGCCCTCACTCCAGGGCACATACTCATATATTATAGGGAGCCTTCTGTCTGCCGCCCTCACTCCAGGGCACATACTCATATATTATCCGGAGCCTGCTGTGTGCCGCCCTCACTCCAGGGCACATACTCATATATTATAGGGAGCCTTCTGTCTGCCGCCCTCACTCCAGGGCACATACTCATATATTATAGGGAGCCTTTTGTCTGCCGCCCTCACTCCAGGGCACATACTCATATATTATAGGGAGCCTGCTGTGTGCCGCCCTCACTCCAGGGCACATACTCATATATTATAGGGAGCCTTCTGTCTGCCGCCCTCACTCCAGGGCACATACTCATATATTATAGGGAGCCTTCTGTGTGCCGCCCTCACTCCAGGGCACATACTCATATATTATAGGGAGCCTTCTGTCTGCCGCCCTCACTCCAGGGCACATACTCATATATTATCCGGAGCCTGCTGTGTGCCGCCCTCACTCCAGGGCACATACTCATATATTATAGGGAGCCTTCTGTCTGCCGCCCTCACTCCAGGGCACATACTCATATATTATCCGGAGCCTGCTGTGTGCCGCCCTCACTCCAGGGCACATACTCATATATTATAGGGAGCCTTCTGTCTGCCGCCCTCACTCCAGGGCACATACTCATATATTATAGGGAGCCTTCTGTCTGCCGCCCTCACTCCAGGGCACATACTCATATATTATAGGGAGCCTTCTGTGTGCCGCCCTCACTCCAGGGCACATACTCATATATTATAGGGAGCCTTCTGTCTGCCGCCCTCACTCCAGGGCACATACTCATATATTATCCGGAGCCTGCTGTGTGCCGCCCTCACTCCAGGGCACATACTCATATATTATAGGGAGCCTTCTGTCTGCCGCCCTCACTCCAGGGCACATACTCATATATTATAGGGAGCCTGCTGTGTGCCGCCCTCACTCCAGGGCACATACTCATATATTATAGGGAGCCTTCTGTGTGCCGCCCTCACTCCAGGGCACATACTCATATATTATAGGGAGCCTTCTGTGTGCCGCCCTCACTCCAGGGCACATACTCATATATTATACGGAGCCTGCTGTGTGCCACCCTCACTCCAGGGCACATACTCATATATTATACGGAGCCTGCTATGTGCCACCCTCACTCCAGGGCACATACTCATATATTATACGATACAGAGCCTGCTGTGTGCCGCCCTCACTCCAGGGCACATACTCATATATTATACGGAGCCTGCTGTGTGCCACCCTCTCTCCAGGGCACATACTCATATATTATACGATACAGAGCCTGCTGTGTGCCGCCCTCACTCCAGGGCACATACTCATATATTATACGATACAGAGCCTGCTGTGTGCCGCCCTCACTCCAGGGCACATACTCATATATTATATGGAGAGTGCTGTGTGCCGCCCTCACTCCAGGGCACACTCGTATATTATCGGGAGCCTGCTGTGTGCCGCCCTCACTCCAGGGCACATACTCATAGGGAGCCTGCTGTGTGCCGCCCTCACTCCAGGGCACATAATCATATATTATAGGGAGCCTGCTGTGTGCCGCCCTCACTCCAGGGCACACTCATATATTATCGGGAGCCTGCTGTGTGCCGCCCTCACTCCAGGGCACATACCCATATATTATAGGGAGCCTGCTGTGTGCCGCCATCACTCCAGGGCACATACTCATATATTATCCGGAGCCTTCTGTCTGCCGCCCTCACTCCAGGGCACATACTCATATATTATCCGGAGCCTTCTGTCTGCCGCCCTCACTCCAGGGCACATACTCATATATTATAGGGAGCCTTCTGTGTGCCGCCCTCACTCCAGGGCACATACTCATATATTATAGGGAGCCTTCTGTCTGCCGCCCTCACTCCAGGGCACATACTCATATATTATCCGGAGCCTTCTGTCTGCCGCCCTCACTCCAGGGCACATACTCATATATTATCCGGAGCCTTCTGTCTGCCGCCCTCACTCCAGGGCACATACTCATATATTATCCGGAGCCTTCTGTCTGCCGCCCTCACTCCAGGGCACATACTCATATATTATAGGGAGCCTTCTGTCTGCCGCCCTCACTCCAGGGCACATACTCATATATTATAGGGAGCCTTCTGTCTGCCGCCCTCACTCCAGGGCACATACTCATATATTATCCGGAGCCTGCTGTGTGCCGCCCTCACTCCAGGGCACATACTCATATATTATAGGGAGCCTTCTGTCTGCCGCCCTCACTCCAGGGCACATACTCATATATTATAGGGAGCCTTCTGTCTGCCGCCCTCACTCCAGGGCACATACTCATATATTATAGGGAGCCTTCTGTCTGCCGCCCTCACTCCAGGGCACATACTCATATATTATAGGGAGCCTGCTGTGTGCCGCCCTCACTCCAGGGCACATACTCATATATTATAGGGAGCCTTCTGTCTGCCGCCCTCACTCCAGGGCACATACTCATATATTATAGGGAGCCTTCTGTGTGCCGCCCTCACTCCAGGGCACATACTCATATATTATAGGGAGCCTTCTGTCTGCCGCCCTCACTCCAGGGCACATACTCATATATTATCCGGAGCCTGCTGTGTGCCGCCCTCACTCCAGGGCACATACTCATATATTATAGGGAGCCTTCTGTCTGCCGCCCTCACTCCAGGGCACATACTCATATATTATAGGGAGCCTTCTGTCTGCCGCCCTCACTCCAGGGCACATACTCATATATTATAGGGAGCCTTCTGTGTGCCGCCCTCACTCCAGGGCACATACTCATATATTATAGGGAGCCTTCTGTCTGCCGCCCTCACTCCAGGGCACATACTCATATATTATCCGGAGCCTGCTGTGTGCCGCCCTCACTCCAGGGCACATACTCATATATTATAGGGAGCTTTCTGTCTGCCGCCCTCACTCCAGGGCACATACTCATATATTATAGGGAGCCTGCTGTGTGCCGCCCTCACTCCAGGGCACATACTCATATATTATAGGGAGCCTTCTGTGTGCCGCCCTCACTCCAGGGCACATACTCATATATTATAGGGAGCCTTCTGTGTGCCGCCCTCACTCCAGGGCACATACTCATATATTATACGGAGCCTGCTGTGTGCCACCCTCACTCCAGGGCACATACTCATATATTATACGGAGCATGCTGTGTGCCACCCTCACTCCAGGGCACATACTCATATATTATACGATACAGAGCCTGCTGTGTGCCGCCCTCACTCCAGGGCACATACTCATATATTATACGGAGCCTGCTGTGTGCCACCCTCTCTCCAGGGCACATACTCATATATTATACGATACAGAGCCTGCTGTGTGCCGCCCTCACTCCAGGGCACATACTCATATATTATACGATACAGAGCCTGCTGTGTGCCGCCCTCACTCCAGGGCACATACTCATATATTATATGGAGAGTGCTGTGTGCCGCCCTCACTCCAGGGCACACTCGTATATTATCGGGAGCCTGCTGTGTGCCGCCCTCACTCCAGGGCACATACTCATAGGGAGCCTGCTGTGTGCCGCCCTCACTCCAGGGCACATAATCATATATTATAGGGAGCCTGCTGTGTGCCGCCCTCACTCCAGGGCACACTCATATATTATCGGGAGCCTGCTGTGTGCCGCCCTCACTCCAGGGCACATACCCATATATTATAGGGAGCCTGCTGTGTGCCGCCATCACTCCAGGGCACACTCATATTATCGGGAGCCTGCTGTGTGCCGCCCTCACTCCAGGGCACATACTCATATATTATAGGGAGCCTGCTGTGTGCCGCCCTCACTCCAGGGCACATACTCATATATTATACGATACAGAGCCTGCTGTGTGCCGCCCTCACTCCAGGGCACATACTCATATATTATCGGGAGCCTGCTGTGTGCCGCCCTCACTCCAGGGCACATACTCATATTATAGGGAGCCTGCTGTGTGCCGCCCTCACTCCAGGGCACACTCATATATTATCCGGAGCCTGCTGTGTGCCGCCCTCACTCCAGGGCACATACTCGTATATTATAGGGAGCCTGCTGTGTGCCGCCCTCACTCCAGGGCACACTCATATATTATCGGGAGCCTGCTGTGTGCTGCCCTCACTCCAGGGCACATACTCATATATTATAGGGAGCCTGCTGTGTGCCGCCCTCACTCCAGGGCACATACTCATATATTATAGGGAGCCTGTTATGTGCCGCCCTCACTCCAGGGCACACTCATATATTATCCGCAGCCCGGTGTGTGCCGCCCTCACTCCAGGGCACATACTCATATATTATACGATACAGAGCCTGCTGTGTGCCGCCCTCACTCCAGGGCACATACTCATATATTATCGGGAGCCTGCTGTGTGCCGCCCTCACTCCAGGGCACATACTCATATTATAGGGAGCCTGCTGTGTGCCGCCCTCACTCCAGGGCACACTCATATATTATCCGGAGCCTGCTGTGTGCCGCCCTCACTCCAGGGCACATACTCATATATTATAGGGAGCCTGCTGTGTGCCGCCCTCACTCCAGGGCACACTCATATATTATCGGGAGCCTGCTGTGTGCCGCCCTCACTCCAGGGCACATACTCATATATTATAGGGAGCCTGCTGTGTGCCGCCCTCACTCCAGGGCACATACTCATATATTATAGGGAGCCTGCTATGTGCCGCCCTCACTCCAGGGCACACTCATATATTATCCGCAGCCCGGTGTGTGCCGCCCTCACTCCAGGGCACATACTCATATATTATCCGGAGCCTGCTGTGTGCCGCCCTCACTCCAGGGCACATACTCATATATTATAGGGAGCCTGCTGTGTGCCGCCCTCACTCCAGGGCACATACTCATATATTATCCGGAGCCTGCTGTGTGCCGCCCTCACTCCAGGGCACATACTCATACATTATCGGGAGCCTGCTGTGTGCCGCCCTCACTCCAGGGCACATAATCATACATTATCGGGAGCCTGCTGTGTGCCGCCCTCAATCCAGGGCACAAACTCATACATTATCGGGAGCCTGCTGTGTGCCGCCCTCACTCCAGGGCACATACTCATACATTATCGGGAGCCTGCTGTGTGCCGCCCTCACTCCAGGGCACATACTCATACATTATCGGGAGCCTGCTGTGTGCCGCCCTCACTCCAGGGCACATACTCATATATTATCCGGAGAATGCTGTGTGCCGCCCTCACTCCAGGGCACATAATCATATATTATCGGGAGCCTGCTGTGTGCCGCCCTCACTCCAGGGCACATACTCATATATTATCCGGAGCCTGCTGTGTGCCGCCCTCACTTCAGGGCACATACTCATATATTATAGGGAGCCTGCTGTGTGCCGCCCTCACTCCAGGGCACATACTGATATATTATCCGGAGCCTGCTGTGTGCCGCCCTCACTCCAGGGCACATACTCATACATTATCGGGAGCCTGCTGTGTGCCGCCCTCACTCCAGGGAACATACTCATATATTATCCGGAGCCTGCTGTGTGCCGCCCTCACTCCAGGGCACATAATCATATATTATCCGGAGCCTGCTGTGTGCCGCCCTCACTCCAGGGCACATACTCATATATTATACGGAGCCTGCTATGTGCCGCCCTCACTCCAGGGCATACTCATATTATAGGGAGCCTGCTGTGTGCCGCCCTCACTCCAGGGCACATAATCATATATTATCCGGAGCCTGCTGTGTGCCGCCCTCACTCCAGGGCACATAATCATATATTATCCGGAGCCTGCTGTGTGCCGCCCTCACTCCAGGGCACATACTCATATATTATCCGTAGCCTGCTGTGTGCCGCCCTCACTCCAGGGCACATACTCCTATATTATCCGGAGCCTGCTGTGTGCCGCCCTCACTCCAGGGCACATACTCATATATTATAGGGAGCCTTCTGTCTGCCGCCCTCACTCCAGGGCACATACTCATATATTATAGGGAGCCTTCTGTCTGCCGCCCTCACTTCAGGGCACATACTCATATATTATAGGGAGCCTGCTGTGTGCCGCCCTCACTCCAGGGCACATACTCATATATTATAGGGAGCCTTCTGTCTGCCGCCCTCACTCCAGGGCACATACTCATATATTATAGGGAGCCTTCTGTGTGCCGCCCTCACTCCAGGGCACATACTCATATATTATAGGGAGCCTTCTGTCTGCCGCCCTCACTCCAGGGCACATACTCATATATTATCCGGAGCCTGCTGTGTGCCGCCCTCACTCCAGGGCACATACTCATATATTATAGGGAGCCTTCTGTCTGCCGCCCTCACTCCAGGGCACATACTCATATATTATCCGGAGCCTGCTGTGTGCCGCCCTCACTCCAGGGCACATACTCATATATTATAGGGAGCCTTCTGTCTGCCGCCCTCACTCCAGGGCACATACTCATATATTATAGGGAGCCTTCTGTCTGCCGCCCTCACTCCAGGGCACATACTCATATATTATAGGGAGCCTTCTGTGTGCCGCCCTCACTCCAGGGCACATACTCATATATTATAGGGAGCCTTCTGTCTGCCGCCCTCACTCCAGGGCACATACTCATATATTATCCGGAGCCTGCTGTGTGCCGCCCTCACTCCAGGGCACATACTCATATATTATAGGGAGCCTTCTGTCTGCCGCCCTCACTCCAGGGCACATACTCATATATTATAGGGAGCCTGCTGTGTGCCGCCCTCACTCCAGGGCACATACTCATATATTATAGGGAGCCTTCTGTGTGCCGCCCTCACTCCAGGGCACATACTCATATATTATAGGGAGCCTTCTGTGTGCCGCCCTCACTCCAGGGCACATACTCATATATTATACGGAGCCTGCTGTGTGCCACCCTCACTCCAGGGCACATACTCATATATTATACGGAGCCTGCTGTGTGCCACCCTCACTCCAGGGCACATACTCATATATTATACGATACAGAGCCTGCTGTGTGCCGCCCTCACTCCAGGTCACATACTCATATATTATACGGAGCCTGCTGTGTGCCACCCTCTCTCCAGGGCACATACTCATATATTATACGATACAGAGCCTGCTGTGTGCCGCCCTCACTCCAGGGCACATACTCATATATTATACGATACAGAGCCTGCTGTGTGCCGCCCTCACTCCAGGGCACATACTCATATATTATATGGAGAGTGCTGTGTGCCGCCCTCACTCCAGGGCACACTCATATATTATCGGGAGCCTGCTGTGTGCCGCCCTCACTCCAGGGCACATACTCATAGGGAGCCTGCTGTGTGCCGCCCTCACTCCAGGGCACATAATCATATATTATAGGGAGCCTGCTGTGTGCCGCCCTCACTCCAGGGCACACTCATATATTATCGGGAGCCTGCTGTGTGCCGCCCTCACTCCAGGGCACATACTCATATATTATAGGGAGCCTGCTGTGTGCCGCCCTCACTCCAGGGCACACTCATATTATCGGGAGCCTGCTGTGTGCCGCCCTCACTCCAGGGCACATACTCATATATTATAGGGAGCCTGCTGTGTGCCGCCCTCACTCCAGGGCACATACTCATATATTATACGATACAGAGCCTGCTGTGTGCCGCCCTCACTCCAGGGCACATACTCATATATTATCGGGAGCCTGCTGTGTGCCGCCCTCACTCCAGGGCACATACTCATATTATAGGGAGCCTGCTGTGTGCCGCCCTCACTCCAGGGCACACTCATATATTATCCGGAGCCTGCTGTGTGCCGCCCTCACTCCAGGGCACATACTCGTATATTATAGGGAGCCTGCTGTGTGCCGCCCTCACTCCAGGGCACACTCATATATTATCGGGAGCCTGCTGTGTGCTGCCCTCACTCCAGGGCACATACTCATATATTATAGGGAGCCTGCTATGTGCCGCCCTCACTCCAGGGCACACTCATATATTATCCGCAGCCCGGTGTGTGCCGCCCTCACTCCAGGGCACATACTCATATATTATACGATACAGAGCCTGCTGTGTGCCGCCCTCACTCGAGGGCACATACTCATATATTATCGGGAGCCTGCTGTGTGCCGCCCTCACTCCAGGGCACATACTCATATTATAGGGAGCCTGCTGTGTGCCGCCCTCACTCCAGGGCACACTCATATATTATCCGGAGCCTGCTGTGTGCCGCCCTCACTCCAGGGCACATACTCATATATTATAGGGAGCCTGCTGTGTGCCGCCCTCACTCCAGGGCACACTCATATATTATCGGGAGCCTGCTGTGTGCCGCCCTCACTCCAGGGCACATACTCATATATTATAGGGAGCCTGCTGTGTGCCGCCCTCAATCCAGGGCACATACTCATATATTATAGGGAGCCTGCTATGTGCCGCCCTCACTCCAGGGCACACTCATATATTATCCGCAGCCCGGTGTGTGCCGCCCTCACTCCAGGGCACATACTCATATATTATCGGGAGCCTGCTGTGTGCCGCCCTCACTCCAGGGCACATACTCATATATTATAGGGAGCCTGCTGTGTGCCGCCCTCACTCCAGGGCACATACTCATATATTATCCGGAGCCTGCTGTGTGCCGCCCTCACTCCAGGGCACATACTCATACATTATCGGGAGCCTGCTGTGTGCCGCCCTCACTCCAGGGCACATAATCATACATTATCGGGAGCCTGCTGTGTGCCGCCCTCAATCCAGGGCACAAACTCATACATTATCGGGAGCCTGCTGTGTGCCGCCCTCACTCCAGGGCACATACTCATACATTATCGGGAGCCTGCTGTGTGCCGCCCTCACTCCAGGGCACATACTCATACATTATCGGGAGCCTGCTGTGTGCCGCCCTCACTCCAGGGCACATACTCATATATTATCCGGAGAATGCTGTGTGCCGCCCTCACTCCAGGGCACATAATCATATATTATCGGGAGCCTGCTGTGTGCCGCCCTCACTCCAGGGCACATACTCATATATTATCCGGAGCCTGCTGTGTGCCGCCCTCACTTCAGGGCACATACTCATATATTATAGGGAGCCTGCTGTGTGCCGCCCTCACTCCAGGGCACATACTGATATATTATCCGGAGCCTGCTGTGTGCCGCCCTCACTCCAGGGCACATACTCATACATTATCGGGAGCCTGCTGTGTGCCGCCCTCACTCCAGGGAACATACTCATATATTATCCGGAGCCTGCTGTGTGCCGCCCTCACTCCAGGGCACATAATCATATATTATCCGGAGCCTGCTGTGTGCCGCCCTCACTCCAGGGCACATACTCATATATTATACGGAGCCTGCTATGTGCCGCCCTCACTCCAGGGCATACTCATATTATAGGGAGCCTGCTGTGTGCCGCCCTCACTCCAGGGCACATAATCATATATTATCCGGAGCCTGCTGTGTGCCGCCCTCACTCCAGGGCACATAATCATATATTATCCGGAGCCTGCTGTGTGCCGCCCTCACTCCAGGGCACATACTCATATATTATCCGTAGCCTGCTGTGTGCCGCCCTCACTCCAGGGCACATACTCATATATTATCCGGAGCCTGCTGTGTGCCGCCCTCACTCCAGGGCATACTCATATTATAGGGAGCCTGCCGTGTGCCGCCCTCACTCCAGGGCACATACTCATATATTATCCGGAGCCTGCTGTGTGCCGCCCTCACTCCAGGGCACACTCATACATTATAGGGAGCCTGCTGTGTGCCGCCCCCCTCACTCCAGGGCACACTCATATATTATCCGGAACCTGCTGTGTGCCGCCCTCACTCCAGGGCACATACTCATATATTAACCGGAGCCTGCTGTGTGCCGCCCTCACTCCAGGGCATACTCATATATTATAGGGAGCCTGCTGTGTGCCGCCCTCACTCCAGGGCATACTGATATAGGGAGCCTGATGTGTACCGCTCTCCCTCCAGGGCACACTCATATATTATCCGGAGCCTGGTGTGTGCCGCCCTCACTCCAGGGCACACTCATATATTATCCAGAGCCTGCTGTGTGCCGCCCTCACTCCAGGGCACACTCACATATTATCCAGAGCCTGCTGTGTGCCGCCCTCACTCCAGGGCACATACTCATATATTATCCGGAGCCTGCTGTGTGCCGCCCTCACTTCAGGGCACATACTCATATATTATAGGGAGCCTGCTGTGTGCCGCCCTCACTCCAGGGCACATACTCATATATTATCCGGAGCCTGCTGTGTGCCGCCCTCACTCCAGGGCACATACTCATACATTATCGGGAGCCTGCTGTGTGCCGCCCTCACTCCAGGGCACATACTCATATATTATCCGGAGCCTGCTGTGTGCCGCCCTCACTCCAGGGCACATAATCATATATTATCCGGAGCCTGCTGTGTGCCGCCCTCACTCCAGGGCACATACTCATATATTATACGGAGCCTGCTGTGTGCCGCCCTCACTCAAGGGCATACTCATATTATAGGGAGCCTGCTGTGTGCCACCCTCACTCCAGGGCACATAATCATATATTATCCGGAGCCTGCTGTGTGCCGCCCTCACTCCAGGGCACATACTCATATATTATCCGTAGCCTGCTGTGTGCCGCCCTCACTCCAGGACACATACTCATATATTATCCGGAGCTTGCTGTGTGCCGCCCTCACTCCAGGGCATACTCATATTATAGGGAGCCTGCCGTGTGCCGCCCTCACTCCAGGGCACATACTCATATATTATCCGGAGCCTGCTGTGTGCCGCCCTCACTCCAGGGCACATACTCATATATTATACGATACAGAGCCTGCTGTGTGCCGCCCTCACTCCAGGGCACATACTCATATATTATAGGTAGAGTGCTGTGTGCCGCCCTCACTCCAGGGCACACTCATATATTATCGGGAGCCTGCTGTGTGCCGCCCTCACTCCAGGGCACATACTCATATTATAGGGAGCCTGCTGTGTGCCGCCCTCACTCCAGGGCACACTGCACACTCATATATTATCCGGAGCCTGCTGTGTGCCGCCCTCACTCCAGGGCACATACTCATATATTATAGGGAGCCTGCTGTGTGCCGCCCTCACTCCAGGGCACACTCATATATTATCGGGAGCCTGCTGTGTGCCGCCCTCACTCCAGGGCACATACTCATATATTATCCGGAGAATGCTGTGTGCCGCCCTCACTCCAGGGCACATAATCATATATTATCGGGAGCCTGCTGTGTGCCGCCCTCACTCCAGGGCACATACTCATATATTATCCGGAGCCTGCTGTGTGCCGCCCTCACTTCAGGGCACATACTCATATATTATAGGGAGCCTGCTGTGTGCCGCCCTCACTCCAGGGCACATACTCATATATTATCCGGAGCCTGCTGTGTGCCGCCCTCACTCCAGGGCACATACTCATACATTATCGGGAGCCTGCTGTGTGCCGCCCTCACTCCAGGGAACATACTCATATATTATCCGGAGCCTGCTGTGTGCCGCCCTCACTCCAGGGCACATACTCATATATTATACGGAGCCTGCTGTGTGCCGCCCTCACTCCGGGGCATACTCATATTATAGGGAGCCTGCTGTGTGCCGCCCTCACTCCAGGGCACATAATCATATATTATCCGGAGCCTGCTGTGTGCCGCCCTCACTCCAGGGCACATAATCATATATTATCCGGAGCCTGCTGTGTGCCGCCCTCACTCCAGGGCACATACTCATATATTATCCGTAGCCTGCTGTGTGCCGCCCTCACTCCAGGGCATACTCATATTATAGGGAGCCTGCCATGTGCCGCCCTCACTCCAGGGCACATACTCATATATTATCCGGAGCCTGCTGTGTGCCGCCCTCACTCCAGGGCACATACTCATATATTAACCGGAGCCTGCTGTGTGCCGCCCTCACTCCAGGGCATACTCATATATTATAGGGAGCCTGCTGTGTGCCGCCCTCACTCCAGGGCATACTGATAAAGGGAGCCTGCTGTGTGCCGCCCTCACTCCAGCGCACATACTCATATATTATAGGGAGCCTGCTGTGTGCCGCCCTCACTCCAGGGCACATACTCATATATTATCCGGAGCCTGCTGTGTGCCACCCTCACTCCAGGGCATACTCATATATTATAGGGAGCCTGCTGTGTGCCGCCCTCACTCCAGGGCACATACTCATATATTATAGGGAGCCTGCTGTGTGCCGCCCTCACTCCAGGGCACATACTCATATATTATAGGGAGCCTGCTGTGTGCCGCCCTCACTCCAGGGCACATACTCATATATTATCTGGAGCCTGCTGTGTGCCGCCCTCACTCCAGGGCACATACTCATATATTATAGGGAGCCTGCTGTGTGCCGCCCTCACTCCAGGGCACATACTCGTATATTATCCGGAGCCTGGTGTGTGCCGCTCTCACTCCAGGGCACACTCATATTATCCGGAGCCTGCTGTGTACCGCTCTCCCTCCAGGGCACACTCATATATTATCCGGAGCCTGGTGTGTGCCGCCCTCACTCCAGGGCATACTCATATATTATCCAGAGCCTGCTGTTTGCCGCCCTCACTCCAGGGCACATACTCATATATTATCCGGAGCCTGCTGTGTGCCGCCCTCACTCCAGGGCACACTCATATATTATCCAGAGCCTGCTGTGTGCCGCCCTCACTCGAGGGCACATACTCATATATTATCCAGAGCCTGCTGTGTGCCGCCCTCACTCCAGGGCACATACTCATATATTATCCAGAGCCTGCTGTGTGCCGCCCTCACTCCAGGGCACATACTCATATATTATAGGGAGCCTGCTGTGTGCCGCCCTCACTCCAGGGCACACTCATATATTATCGGGAGCCTGCTGTGTGCCGCCCTCACTCCAGGGCACACTGCACACTCATAGATTATCGGGAGCCTGCTGTGTGCCGCCCTCACTCCAGGGCACACTTATATATTATACAGAGCCTGCTGTGTGCCGCCCTCACTCAAGGGCCTACTCATATTATAGGGAGCCTGCCGTGTGCCGCCCTCACTCCAGGGCACATACTCATATATTATCCGGAGCCTGCCGTGTGCCGCCCTCACTCCAGGGCACATACTCATATATTATCCGGAGCCTGCTGTGTGCCGCCCTCACTCCAGGGCAAACTCATACATTATAGGGAGCCTGCTGTGTGCCGCCCTCACTCCAGGGCACATACTCATATATTATAGGGAGCCTGCTGTGTGCCGCCCTCACTCCAGGGCACACTCATATATTATAGGGAGCCTGCTGTGTGCCGCCCTCACTCCAGGGCACACTCATATATTATACGGAGCCTGCTGTGTGCCGCCCTCACTCCAGGGCACATACTCATATATTATCTGGAGCCTGCTGTGTGCCGCCCTCACACCAGGGCACAAACTCATATATTATCCGGAGCCTGCTGTGTGCCGCCCTCACTCCAGGGCACATACTCATACATTATCGGGAGCCTGCTGTGTGCCGCCCTCACTCCAGGGCACATACTCATATATTATCCGGAGCCTGCTGTGTGCCGCCCTCACTCCAGGGCACATAATCATATATTATCCGGAGCCTGCTGTGTGCCGCCCTCACTCCAGGGCACATACTCATATATTATACGGAGCCTGCTGTGTGCCGCCCTCACTCAAGGGCATACTCATATTATAGGGAGCCTGCTGTGTGCCGCCCTCACTCCAGGGCACACTCATATATTATCGGGAGCCTACTGTGTGCCGCCCTCACTCCAGGGCACATAATCATGTATTATCCGGAGCCTGCTGTGTGCCGCCCTCACTCCAGGGCACACTGCACACTCATATATTATCGGGAGCCTGCTGTGTGCCGCCCTCACTCCAGGGCACACTTATATATTATACAGAGCCTGCTGTGTGCCGCCCTCACTCAAGGGCATACTCATATTATAGGGAGCCTGCCGTGTGCCGCCCTCACTCCAGGGCACATACTCATATATTATCCGGAGCCTGCTGTGTGCCGCCCTCACTCCAGGGCACATACTCGTATATTATCCGGAGCCTGGTGTGTGCCGCTCTCACTCCAGGGCACACTCATATTATCCGGAGCCTGGTGTGTGCCGCTCTCACTCCAGGGCACACTCATATTATCTGGAGCCTGCTGTGTGCCCCCCCTCACTCCAGGGCACATACTCATATATTATAGGAAGCCTGCTGTGTGCCGCCCTCACTCCAGGGCACATACTCATATATTATCTGGAGCCTGCTGTGTGCCGCCCTCACTCCTGGGCACATACTCATATATTATAGGGAGCCTGCTGTGTGCCGCCCTCACTCCAGGGCACATACTCATATATTATAGGAAGCCTGCTGTGTGCCGCCCTCACTCCAGGGCACATACTCATATATTATCTGGAGCCTGCTGTGTGCCGCCCTCACTCCTGGGCACATACTCATATATTATAGGGAGCCTGCTGTGTGCCGCCCTCACTCCAGGGCACATACTCGTATATTATCCGGAGCCTGGTGTGTGCCGCTCTCACTCCAGGGCACACTCATATTATCCGGAGCCTGCTGTGTATCGCTCTCCCTCCAGGGCACACTCATATATTATCCGGAGCCTGGTGTGTGCCGCCCTCACTCCAGGGCACACTCATATATTATCCAGAGCCTGCTGTTTGCCGCCCTCACTCCAGGGCACATACTCATATATTATCCGGAGCCTGCTGTGTGCCGCCCTCACTCCAGGGCACACTCATATATTATCCAGAGCCTGCTGTGTGCCGCCCTCACTCCAGGGCACATACTCATATATTATCCAGAGCCTGCTGTGTGCCGCCCTCACTTCAGGGCACATACTCATATATTATAGGGAGCCTGCTGTGTGCCGCCCTCACTCCAGGGCACATACTCATACATTATCCGGAGCCTGCTGTGTGCCGCCCTCACTCCAGGGCACATACTCATATATTATCCGGAGCCTGCTGTGTGCCGCCCTCACTCCAGGGCACATAATCATATATTATCCGGAGCCTGCTGTGTGCCGCCCTCACTCCAGGGCACATACTCATATATTATACGGAGCCTGCTGTGTGCCGCCCTCACTCAAGGGCATACTCATATTATAGGGAGCCTGCTGTGTGCCGCCCTCACTCCAGGGCACATAATCATATATTATCCGAAGCCTGCTGTGTGCCGCCCTCACTCCAGGGCACATACTCATATATTATCCGTAGCCTACTGTGTGCTGCCCTCACTCCAGGACACATACTCATATATTATCCGGAGCTTGCTGTGTGCCGCCCTCACTCCAGGGCATACTCATATTATAGGGAGCCTGCCGTGTGCCGCCCTCACTCCAGGGCACATACTCATATATTATCCGGAGCCTGCTGTGTGCCGCCCTCACTCCAGGGCACACTCATACATTATAGGGAGCCTGCTGTGTGCCGCCCCCCTCACTCCAGGGCACACTCATATATTATAGGGAGCCTGCTGTGTGCCGCCCTCACTCCAGGGCACATACTCATATATTATCCGGAGCCTGCTGTATGCCGCCCTCACTCCAGGGCACATACTCATATATTAACCGGAGCCTGCTGTGTGCCGCCCTCACTCCAGGGCATACTCATATATTATAGGGAGCGTGCTGTGTGCCGCCCTCACTCCAGGGCATACTGATATAGGGAGCCTGCTGTGTGCCGCCCTCACTCCAGGGCATATACTCATATATTATAGGGAGCCTGCTGTGTGCCGCCCTCACTCCAGGGCACATACTCATATATTATCCGGAGCCTGCTGTGTGCCACCCTCACTCCAGGGCACATACTCATATATTATAGGGAGCCTGCTGTGTGCCGCCCTCACTCCAGGGCACATACTCATATATTATAGGGAGCCTGCTGTGTGGCGCCCTCACTCCAGGGCACATACTCATATATTATAGGAAGCCTGCTATGTGCCGCCCTCACTCCAGGGCACATACTCATATATTATCTGGAGCCTGCTGTGTGCCGCCCTCACTCCAGGGCACATACTCATATATTATAGGGAGCCTGCTGTGTGCCGCCCTCACTCCAGGGCACATACTCGTATATTATCCGGAGCCTGGTGTGTGCCGCTCTCACTCCAGGGCACACTCATATTATCCGGAGCCTGCTGTGTACCGCTCTCCCTCCAGGGCACACTCATATATTATCCGGAGCCTGGTGTGTGCCGCCCTCACTCCAGGGCACACTCATATATTATCCAGAGCCTGCTGTTTGCCGCCCTCACTCCAGGGAACATACTCATATATTATCCGGAGCCTGCTGTGTGCCGCCCTCACTCCAGGGCACACTCATATATTATCCAGAGCCTGCTGTGTGCCGCCCTCACTCCAGGGCACATACTCATATATTATCCGGAGCCTGCTGTGTGCCGCCCTCACTCCAGGGCACATACTCATATATTATAGGGAGCCTGCTGTGTACCGCCCTCACTCCAGGGCACACTCATATATTATCGGGAGCCTGCTGTGTGCCGCCCTCACTCCAGGGCACATACTCATATATTATCTGGAGCCTGCTGTGTGCCGCCCTCACTCCAGGGCACATACTCGTATATTATCCGGAGCCTGGTGTGTGCCGCTCTCACTCCAGGGCACACTCATATTATCCGGAGCCTGCTGTGTACCGCTCTCCCTCCAGGGCACACTCATATATTATCCGGAGCCTGGTGTGTGCCGCCCTCACTCCAGGGCACACTCATATATTATCCAGAGCCTGCTGTTTCCCGCCCTCACTCCAGGGCACATACTCATATATTATCCGGAGCCTGCTGTGTGCCGCCCTCACTCCAGGGCACACTCATATATTATCCAGAGCCTGCTGTGTGCCGCCCTCACTCCAGGGCACATACTCATATATTATCGGGAGCCTGCTGTGTGCCGCCCTCACTCCAGGGCACATAATCATGTATTATCCGGAGCCTGCTGTGTGCCGCCCTCACTCCAGGGCACACTGCACACTCATATATTATAGGGAGCCTGCTGTGTGCCGCCCTCACTCCAGGGCACACTTATATATTATAGGGAGCCTGCTGTGTGCCGCCCTCACTCCAGGGCACATACTCATATATTATCCGGAGCCTGCTGTGTGCCGCCCTCACTCCAGGGCACACTCATACATTATAGGGAGCCTGCTGTGTGCTGCCCCCCTCACTCCAGGGCACACTCATATATTATAGGGAGCCTGCTGTGTGCCGCCCTCACTCCAGGGCACACTCACATATTATACGGAGCCTGCTGTGTGCCGCCCTCACTCCAGGGCACATACTCATATATTATAGGGAGCCTGCTGTGTGCCGCCCTCACTCCAGGGCATACTCATATATTATCTGGAGCCTGCTGTGTGCCGCCCTCACTCCAGGGCACAAACTCATATATTATCCGGAGCCTGCTGTGTGCCGCCCTCACTCCAGGGCACATACTCATATATTATCCGGAGCCTGCTGTGTGCCGCCCTCACTCCAGGGCACATACTCATACATTATCGGGAGCCTGCTGTGTGCCGCCCTCACTCCAGGGCACATACTCATATATTATCCGGAGCCTGCTGTGTGCCGCCCTCACTTCAGGGCACATACTCATATATTATAGGGAGCCTGCTGTGTGCCGCCCTCACTCCAGGGCACATACTCATATATTATCCGGAGCCTGCTGTGTGCCGCCCTCACTCCAGGGCACATACTCATACATTATCGGGAGCCTGCTGTGTGCCCCCCCTCACTCCAGGGCACATACTCATATATTATCCGGAGCCTGCTGTGTGCCGCCCTCACTCCAGGGCAAATAATCATATATTATCCGGAGCCTGCTGTGTGCCGCCCTCACTCCAGGGCACATACTCATATATTATCCGGAGCCTGCTGTGTGCCGCCCTTACTCCAGGGCATACTCATATTATAGGGAGCCTGCCGTGTGCCGCCCTCACTCCAGGGCACATACTCATATATTATCCGGAGCCTGCTGTGTGCCGCCCTCACTCCAGGGCACACTCATACATTATAGGGAGCCTTCTGTGTGCCGCCCCCCTCACTCCAGGGCACACTCATATATTATAGGGAGCCTGCTGTGTGCCGCCCTCACTCCAGGGCACATACTCATATATTATCCGGAGCCTGCTGTGTGCCGCCCTCACTCCAGGGCACATACTCATATATTAACCGGAGCCTGCTGTTTGCCGCCCTCACTCCAGGGCATACTCATATATTATAGGGAGCCTGCTGTGTGCTGCCCTCACTCCAGGGCATACTGATATAGGGAGCCTGCTGTGTGCCGCCCTCACTCCAGGGCACATACTCATATATTATAGGGAGCCTGCTGTGTGCCGCCCTCACTCCAGGGCACATACTCATATATTATCCGGAGCCTGCTGTGTGCCACCCTCACTCCAGGGCATACTCATATATTATAGGGAGCCTGCTGTGTGCCGCCCTCACTCCAGGGCACATACTCATATATTATAGGGAGCCTGCTGTGTGCCGCCCTCACTCCAGGGCACATACTCGTATATTATCCGGAGCCTGGTGTGTGCCGCTCTCACTCCAGGGCACACTCATATTATCCGGAGCCTGCTGTGTACCGCTCTCCCTCCAGGGCACACTCATATATTATCCGGAGCCTGGTGTGTGCCGCCCTCACTCCAGGGCACACTCATATATTATCCAGAGCCTGCTGTTTGCCGCCCTCACTCCAGGGCACATACTCATATATTATCCGGAGCCTGCTGTGTGCCGCCCTCACTCCAGGGCACACTCATATATTATCCAGAGCCTGCTGTGTGCCGCCCTCACTCCAGGGCACATACTCATATTATCCGGAGCCTGCTGTTTGCCGCCCTCACTCCAGGGCACATACTCATATATTATAGGGAGCCTGCTGTGTGCCGCCCTCACTCCAGGGCACACTCATATATTATCCAGAGCCTGCTGTGTGCCGCCCTCACTCCAGGGCACATACTCATATATTATCCAGAGCCTGCTGTGTGCCGCCCTCACTCCAGGGCACACTCATATATTATACAGAGCCTGCTGTGTGCCGCCCTCACTCCAGGGCACATACTCATATATTATAGGGAGCCTGCTGTGTGCCGCCCTCACTCCAGGGCACATAATCATGTATCATCCGGAGCCTGCTGTGTGCCGACCTCACTCCAGGGCACACTGGACACTAATATATTATCGGGAGCCTGCTGTGTGCCGCCCTCACTCCAGGGCACACTTATATATTATACAGAGCCTGCTGTGTGCCGCCCTCACTCCAGGGCATTCTCATATTATAGGGAGCCTGCCGTGTGCCGCCCTCACTCCAGGGCACATACTCATATATTATCCGGAGCCTGCCGTGTGCCGCCCTCACTCCAGGGCACATACTCATATATTATCCGGAGCCTGCTGTGTGCCGCCCTCACTCCAAGGCACACTCATACATTATAGGGAGCCTGCTGTGTGCTGCCCCCCTCACTCCAGGGCACATTCATATATTATAGGGAGCCTGCTGTGTGCCGCCCTCACTCCAGGGCACACTCATATATTATACGGAGCCTGCTGTGTGCCGCCCTCACTCCAGGGCACATACTCATAAATTATAGGGAGCCTGCTGTGTGCCGCCCTCACTCCAGGGCATACTCATATATTATCTGGAGCCTGCTGTGTGACGCCCTCACTCCAGGGCACAAAGTCATATATTATCCGGAGCCTGCTGGGTGCCGCCCTCACTCCAGGGCACATACTCATATATTATCCGGAGCCTGCTGTGTGCCGCCCTCAATCCAGGGCACATACTCATACATTATCGGGAGCCTGCTGTGTGCGCCCTCACTCCAGGGCACATACTCATATATTATCCGGAGCCTGCTGTGTGCCGCCCTCACTTCAGGGCACATACTCATATATTATAGGGAGCCTGCTGTGTGCCGCCCTCACTCCAGGGCACATACTCATATATTATCCGGAGCCTGCTGTGTGCCGCCCTCACTCCAGGGCACATACTCATACATTATCGGGAGCCTGCTGTGTGCCGCCCTCACTCCAGGGCACATACTCATATATTATCCGGAGCCTGCTGTGTGCCGCCCTCACTCCAGGGCACATAATCATATATTATCCGGAGCCTGCTGTGTGCCGCCCTCACTCCAGGGCACATACTCATATATTATACGGAGCCTGCTGTGTGCCGCCCTCACTCCAGGGCATACTCATAGGGAGCCTGCTGTGTGCCGCCCTCACTCCAGGGCACATAATCATATATTATCCGGAGCCTGCTGTGTGCCGCCCTCACTCCAGGGCACATACTCATATATTATCCGGAGCCTGCTGTGTGCCGCCCTCACTCCAGGGCATACTCATATTATAGGGAGCCTGCCGTGTGCCGCCCTCACTCCAGGGCACATACGCATATATTATCCAGAGCCTGCTGTGTGCCGCCCTCACTCTAGGGCACACTCATACATTATAGGGAGCCTGCTGTGTGCCGCCCCCCTCACTCCAGGGCACACTCATATATTATAGGGAGCCTGCTGTGTGCCGCCCTCACTCCAGGGCACATACTCATATATTATCCGGAGCCTGCTGTGTGCCGCCCTCACTCCAGGGCACATACTCATATATTATAGGGAGCCTGCTGTGTGCCGCCCTCACTCCAGGGCATATTGATATAGGGAGCCTGCTGTGTGCCGCCCTCACTCCAGAGCACATACTCATATATTATAGGGAGCCTGCTGTGTGCCGCCCTCCCTCCAGGGCACATACTCATATATTATCCGGAGCCTGCTGTGTGCCACCCTCACTCCAGGGCATACTCATATATTATAGGGAGCCTGCTGTGTGCCGCCCTCACTCCAGGGCACATACTCTTATATTATAGGGAGGCTGCTGTGTGCCGCCCTCACTCCAGGGCACATACTCATATATTATCCAGAGCCTGCTGTTTGCCGCCCTCACTCCAGGGCACCTACTCATATATTATCCGGAGCCTGCTGTGTGCCGCCCTCACTCCAGGGCACACTCATATATTATCCAGAGCCTGCTGTGTGACGCCCTCACTCCAGGGCACATACTCATATATTATCCGGAGCCTGCTGTTTGCAGCCCTCACTCCAGGGCACATACTCATATATTATAGGGAGCCTGCTGTGTGCCGCCCTCACTCCAGGGCACACTCATATATTATCCAGAGCCTGCTGTGTGCCGCCCTCACTCCAGGGCACATACTCATATATTATCCGGAGCCTGCTGTGTGCCGCCCTCACTCCAGGGCACACTCATATATTATCCAGAGCCTGCTGTGTGCCGCCCTCACTCCAGGGCACATACTCATATATTATCCGGAGCCTGCTGTGTGCCGCCCTCACTCCAAGGCACACTCATACATTATAGGGAGCCTGCTGTGTGCTGCCCCCCTCACTCCAGGGCACACTCATATATTATAGGGAGCCTGCTGTGTGCCGCCCTCACTCCAGGGCACATACTCATAAATTATAGGGAGCCTGCTGTGTGCCGCCCTCACTCCAGGGCATACTCATATATTATCTGGAGCCTGCTGTGTGACGCCCTCACTCCAGGGCACAAAGTCATATATTATCCGGAGCCTGCTGTGTGCCGCCCTCACTCCAGGGCACATACTCATATATTATACGGAGCCTGCTGTGTGCCGCCCTCACTCCAGGGCATACTCATAGGGAGCCTGCTGTGTGCCGCCCTCACTCCAGGGCACATAATCATATATTATCCGGAGCCTGCCGTGTGCCGCCCTCACTCCAGGGCACACTCATATATTATCCGGAGCCTGCTGTGTTCCGCCCTCACTCCAGGGCACACTCATATATTATCCAGAGCCTGCTGTGTGCCGCCCTCACTCCAGGGCACATACTCATATATTATCCGGAGCCTGCTGTGTGCCGCCCTCACTCCAGCGCACATACTCATATATTATAGGGAGCCTGCTGTGTGCCGCCCTCACTCCAGGGCACACTCATATATTATCGGGAGCCTGCTGTGTGCCGCCCTCACTCCAGGGCACATAATCATATATTATCCGGAGCCTGCTGTGTGCCGCCCTCACTCCAGGGCATACTCATATATTATAGGGAGCCTGCTGTGTGCCGCCCTCACTCCAGGGCACATACTCATATATTATCCGGAGCCTGCTGTGTGCCACCCTCACTCCAGGGCACATACTCATATATTATAGGGAGCCTGCTGTGTGCCGCCCTCACTCCAGGGCACATACTCATATATTATAGGGAGCCTGCTGTGTGCCGCCCTCACTCCAGGGCACATACTCATATATTATAGGGAGCCTGCTGTGTGCCGCCCTCACTCCAGGGCACATACTCATATATTATCTGGAGCCTGCTGTGTGCCGCCCTCACTCCAGGGCACATACTCATATATTATAGGGAGCCTGCTGTGTGCCGCCCTCACTCCAGGGCACATACTCGTATATTATCCGGAGCCTGGTGTGTGCCGCTCTCACTCCAGGGCACACTGATATTATCCGGAGCCTGCTGTGTACCGCTCTCCCTCCAGGGCACACTCATATATTATCCGCAGCCTGGTGTGTGCCGCCCTCACTCCAGGGCACACTCATATATTATCCAGAGCCTGCTGTTTGCCGCCCTCACTCCAGGGCACATACTCATATATTATGCGGAGCCTGCTGTGTGCCGCCCTCACTCCAGGGCACACTCATATATTATCCAGAGCCTGCTGTGTGCCGCCCTCACTACAGGGCACATACTCATATATTATCCGGAGCCTGCTGTATTCCGCCCTCACTCCAGGGCACATACTCATATATTATAGGGAGCCTGCTGTGTGCCGCCCTCACTCCAGGGCACACTCATATATTATCGGGAGCCTGCTGTGTACCGCCCTCACTCCAGGGCACATAATCATATATTATCCGGGCCTGCTGTGTGCCGCCCTCACTCCAGGGCACACTGCACACTCATATATTATCGGGAGCCTGCTGTGTGCCGCCCTCACTCCAGGGCACACTTATATATTATACAGAGCCTGCTGTGTGCCGCCCTCACTCCAGGGCATACTCATATTATAGGGAGCCTGCCGGTTGCCGCCCTCACTCCAGGGCACATACTCATATATTATCCGGAGCCTGCCGTGTGCCGCCCTCACTCCAGGGCACATACTCATATATTATCCGGAGCCTGCTGTGTGCCGCCCTCACTCCAGGGCACACTCATACATTATAGGGAGCCTGCTGTGTGCCGCCCCCCTCACTCCAGGGCACACTCATATATTATAGGGAGCCTGCTGTGTGCCGCCCTCACTCCAGGGCACACTCATATATTATATGGAGCCTGCTGTGTGCCGCCCTCACTCAAGGGCACATACTCATATATTATAGGGAGCCTGCTGTGTGCCGCCCTCACTCTAGGGCACACTCATACATTATAGGGAGCCTGCTGTGTGCCGCCCCCCTCACTCCAGGGCACACTCATATTATCCAGAGCCTGCTGTGTACCGCTCTCTCTCCAGGGCACACTCATATATTATCCGGAGCCTGGTGTGTGCCGCCCTCACTCCAGGGCACACTCATATATTATCCAGGGCCTGCTGTTTGCCACCCTCACTCCAGGTCACATACTCATATATTATCCGGAGCCTGCTGTGTGCCGCCCTCACTCCAGGGCACACTCATATATTATCCAGAGCCTGCTGTGTGCCGCCCTCACTCCAGGGCACATACTCATATATTATCCGGAGCCTGCTGTGTGCCGCCCTCACTCCAGGGCACATACTCATATATTATAGGGAGCCTGCTGTGTGCCGCCCTCACTCCAGGGCACACTCATATATTATCGGGAGCCTGCTGAGTGCCACCATCACTCCAGGGCACATAATCATATATTATCCGGAGCCTGCTGTGTGCCGCCCTCACTCCAGGGCACACTGCACACTCATATATTATCGGGAGCCTGCTGTGTGCCGCCCTCACTCCAGGGCACACTTATATATTATACAGAGCCTGCTGTGTGCCGCCCTCACTCCATGGCATACTCATATTATAGGGAGCCTGCCGTGTGCCGCCCTCACTCCAGGGCACATACTCATATATTATCCGGAGCCTGCCGTGTGCCGCCCTCACTCCAGGGCACATACTCATATATTATCCGGAGCCTGCTGTGTGCCGCCCTCACTCCAGGGCACACTCATACATTATAGGGAGCCTGCTGTGTGCCGCCCCCCTCACTCCAGGGCACACTCATATATTATAGGGAGCCTGCTGTGTGCCGCCCTCACTCCAGGGCACACTCATATATTATACGGAGCCTGCTGTGTGCCGCCCTCACTCCAGGGCACATACTCATATCTTATAGGGAGCCAGCTGTGTGCCGCCCTCACTCTAGGGCACACTCATACATTATAGGGAGCCGGCTGTGTGCCGCCCCCCTCACTCCAGGGCACATACTCGAGTCATATATTATACGGAGCCTGCTGTGTGCCGCCCTCACTCCAGGGCACATACTCATATATTATCGGGAGCCTGCTGTGTGCCGCCCTCACTCCAGGGCACATACTGATATGTTATCCGGAGCCTGCTGTGTGCCGCCCTCACTCCAGGGCACATACTCATATATTATCCGGAGCCTGCTGTGTGCCGCCCTCACTCCAGGGCACATACTCATATATTATAGGGAGCCTGCTGTGTGCCGCCCTCACTCCAGGGCACATACTCATATACTATCCGGAGCCTGCTGTGTGCCGCCCTCACTCCAGGGCACATACTCATATATTATCCGGAGCCTGCTGTGTGCCGCCCTCACTCCAGGGCACATACTCATATATTATAGGGAGCCTGCTGTGTGCCGCCCTCACTCCAGGGCACATACTCATATATTATAGGGAGCCTGCTGTGTGCCGCCCTCACTTCAGGGCACATACTCATATATTATAGGGAGCCTGCTGTGTGCCGCCCTTACTCCAGGGCACATACTCATATATTATAGGGAGCCTGCTGTGTGCCGCCCTCACTCCCGGGCACATACTCATATATTATCTGGAGCCTGCTGTGTGCCGCCCTCACTCCAGGGCACATACTCATATATTATCCGGAGCCTGCTGTGTGCCGCCCTCACTCCAGGGCACATACTCATATATTATCCGGAGCCTGCTGTGTGCCGCCCTCACTCCAGGGCACACTCATATATTATCCGGAGCTTGCTGTGTGCCGCCCTCACTCCAGGGCACATACTCATATATTATCCGGAGCCTGCTGTGTGCCGCCCTCACTGCAGGGCATACTCATATATTATACGGAGCCTGCTGTGTGCCGCCCTCACTCCAGGGCACATACTCATATATTATCCGGAGCCTGCTGTGTGCCGCCCTCACTCCAGGGCAAACTCATATATTATACGTAGCCTGCTGTGTGCCGCCCTCACTCCAGGGCACACTCATATATTATACGGAGCCTGCTGTGTGCCGCCCTCACTCCAGGGCACATACTCATATATTATCCGGAGCCTGCTGTGTGCCGCCCTCACTCCAGGGCATACTCATATATTATACGGAGCCTGCTGTGTTTGCCCCCCTCACTCCAGGGCACACTCATATATTATACGGAGCCTGCTGTGTGCCGCCTTCACTCCACGGCACATACTCATAAATTATACGGAGCCTGCTGTGTGCCGCCCTCACTCCAGGGCACATACTCATATATTATAGGGAGCCTGCTGTGTGCCGCCCTCACTCCAGGGCACATACTGATATATTATCCGGAGCCTGCTTTGTGCCACCCTCACTCCAGGGCACATACTCATATATTATCCGGAGCCTGCTGTGTGCCACCCTCACTCCAGGGCACATACTCATATATTATAGGGAGCCTGCTGTGTGCCCCCCTTACTCCAGGGCACATACTCATATATTATCCGGAGCCTGCTGTGTGCCTCCCTCACTCCAGGGCACATACTCATATATTATCCGGAGCCTGCTGTGTGCCGCCCTCACTCCAGGGCACATACTCATATATTATAGGGAGCCTGCTGTGTGCCGCCCTAACTCCAGGGCACATACTCATATATAATAGGGAGCCTGCTGTGTGCCGCCCTCACTCCAGGGCACATACTCATATATTATCTGGAGCCTGCTGTGTGCCGCCCTCACTCCAGGGCACATACTCATATATTATAGGGAGCCTGCTGTGTGCCGCCCTCACTCTAGGGCACACTCATACATTATAGGGACCCTGCTGTGTGCCGCCCCCCTCACTCCAGGGCACACTCATATATTATAGGGAGCCTGCTGTGTGCCGCCCTCACTCCAGGGCACATACTCATATATTATCCGGAGCCTGCTGTGTGCCGCCCTCACTCCAGGGCACATACTCATATATTATCCGGAGCCTGCTGTGTGCCGCCCCCCTCACTCCAGGGCACACTCATATATTATAGGGAGCCTGCTGTGTGCCGCCCTCACTCCAGGGCACATACTCATATATTATCCAGAGCCTGCTGTGTGCCGCCCTCACTCCAGGGCACATACTCATATATTATCCGGAGCCTGCTGTGTGCCGCCCTCACTCCAGGGCACATACTCATACATTATAGGGAGCCTGCTGTGTGCCGACCTCACTCCAGGGCACATGCTCATACATTATAGGGAGCCTGCTGTGTGCCGCCCTCACTCCAGAGCACATACTCATACATTATAGGGAGCCTGCTGTGTGCCGCCCTCACTCCAGGGCACATGCTCATATATTATAGGGAGCCTGCTGTGTGCTGCCCTCACTCCAGGGCACAAACTCATATATTATCCGGAGCCTGCTGTGTGCTGCCCTCACTCCAGGGCACACTCATATATTATCTGGAGCCTGCTGTGTTCCGCCCTCACTCCAGGGCACATACTCATATATTATCCGGAGCCTGCTTTGTGCCGCCCTCACTCCAGGGCACAAACTCATATATTATCCGGAGCCTGCTGTGTGCCGCCCTCACTCCAAGGAACACTCATATATTATATAGAGCCTGCTGTGTGCCGCCTTCACTCCAGGGCACATACTCATATATTATCCGGAGCCTGCTGTGTGCCGCCCTCACTCCAGGGCACATACTCATATATTATCCGAAGCCTGCTGTGTGCCGCCCTCACTCCAGGGCATACTCATATATTATACGGAGCCTGCTGTGTGCCACCCTCACTCCAGGGCACATACTCATATATTATCCGGAGCCTGCTGTGTGCCGCCCTCACTCCAGGGCATACTCATATATCATACGGAGCCTGCTGTGTTTGCCGCCCTCACTCCAGGGCACACTCCTATATTATACGGAGCCTGCTGTGTGCCGCCCTCACTCCAGGGCACATACTCATATATTATCCGAAGCCTGCTGTGTGCCGCCCTCACTCCAGGGCATACTCATATATTATAGGGAGCCTGTTGTGTGCTGCCCTCACTCCAGGGCACATACTCATATATTATCCGGAGCCTGCTGTGTGCCGCCCTCACTCCAGGGCACATACTCATATATTATAGGGAGCCTGCTGTGTGCCGCCCTCACTCCAGGGCATATACTGATATATTATCCAGAGCCTGCTGTGTGCCGCCCTCACTCCAGGGCACATACTCATATATTATCCGGAGCCTGCTGTGTGCCGCCCTCACTCCAGGGCACATACTCATATATTATAGGGAGCCTGCTGTGTGCCGCCCTCACTCCAGGGCACATACTCATATATTATCCGGAGCCTGCTGTGTGCCGCCCTCACTCCAGGGCACATACTCATATATTATAGGGAGCCTGCTGTGTGCCGCCCTCACTCCAGGACACATACTCATATATTATAGGGAGCCTGCTGTGTGCCGCCTTCACTCCAGGGCACATACTCATATATTATCCGGAGCCTGCTGTATGCCGCCCTAACTCCAGGGCATACTCATATATTATCCGGAGCCTGCTGTGTGCCACCCTCACTCCAGGGCACATACTCATATATTATCCGGAGCCTGCTGTGTGCCGCCCTCACTCCAGGGCATAATCATATATTATCCAGAGCCTGCTGTGTACCGCCCTCACTCCAGGGCACATACTCATATATTATCCGGAGCTTGCTGTGTGCCGCCCTCACTCCAGGGCACATACTCATATATTATAGGGAGCCTGCTGTGTGCCGCCCTCACTCCAGGGCACATACTCATATATTATCTGGAGCCTGCTGTGTGCCGCCCTCACTCCAGGGCACATACTCATATATTATACGGAGCCTGCTGTGTGCCGCCCTCACTCCAGGGCACATACTCATATATTATCCGGAGCCTGCTGTGTGCCGCCCTCACTCCAGGGCATACTCATATATTATAGGGAGCCTGCTGTGTGCCGCCCTCACTCCAGGGCACATACTCATATATTATCCGGAGCCTGCTGTGTGCCGCCCTCACTCCAGGGCACATACTCATATATTATACGGAGCCTGCTGTGTGCCGCCCTCACTCCAGGGCACATACTGATATATTATAGGGAGCCTGCTGTGTGCCGCCCTCACTCCAGGGCACACACTGATATATTATCTGGAGCCTGCTGTGTGCCGCCCTCATTCCAGGGCATACTTATATATTATACGGAGCCTACTGTGTGCCGCCCTCACTCCAGGGCACATACTCATATATTATAGGGAGCCTGCTGTGTGCCGCCCTCACTCCAGGGCACATACTCATATATTATAGGGAGCCTGCTGTGTGCCGCCCTCACTCCAGGGCACATACTCATATATTATCCGGAGCCTGCTGTGTGCCGCCCTCACTCCAGGGCATACTCATATATTATCCGGAGCCTGCTGTGTACCGCCCTCACTCCAGGGCACATACTCATATATTATCCGGAGCTTGCTGTGTGCCGCCCTCACTCCAGGGCACATACTCATATATTATAGGGAGCCTGCTGTGTGCCGCCCTCACTCCAGGGCACATACTCATATATTATCTGGAGCCTGCTGTGTGCCGCCCTCACTCCAGGGCACATACTCATATATTATAGGGAGCCTGCTGTGTGCCGCCCTCACTCCAGGGCACATAGTCGTATATTATCCGGAGCCTGGTGTGTGACGCTCTCACTCCAGGGCACATTCATATTATTCGGAGCCTGCTGTGTACCGCTCTCCCTCCAGGGCACACTCATATATTATACGGAGCCTGCTGTGTACCGCTCTCACTCCAGGGCACACTCATATATTATCCGGAGCCTGCTGTGTGCCGCCGTCAATCCAGGGCACACTCATATATTATCCGGAGCCTGCTGTGTACCGCCCTCACTCCAGGGCACATACTCATATATTATCCGGAGCCTGCTGTGTGCCGCCCTCACTCCAGGGCACACTCGTATATTATACGGAGCCTGCTGTTTACCGCTCTCACTCAAGGGCACTTATATATTATCTGGAGCCTGCTGTGTGCCGCCCTCACTCCAGGGCATACTCATATATTATACAGAGCCTGCTGTGTGCTGCCCTCACTCCAGGGCACATACTCATATATTATCCGGAGCCTGCTGTGTGCCGCTCTCACTCCAGGGCATACTCATATATTATACGGAGCCTGCTGTGTACCGCTCTCACTCAAGGGCACATATATATTATCCGGAGCCTGCTGTGTGCCGCCCTCACTCCAGGGCACACTCATACATTATCCGAAACCTGCTGTGTGCCGCCCTCACTCCAGGGCACATACTCATATATTATACGGAGCCTGCTGTGTACCGCTCTCACTCAAGGGCACATATATATTATCCGGAGCCTGCTGTGTGCCGCCCTCACTCCAGGGCACACTCATATATTATACGGAGCTTGGTGTGTGCCGCCGTCACTGTGACTCCAGGCAGGGGTGAACCTAGCCTTTCTGCTGCCTGAGGCGAGCAGCAAAATGACGCCCCCCCGCACACAAAGTAAATTTTCATATCTATCTTTTAAAACTGAGTTCAATAGTAGACATTTTGATTTAGATAAATAGAAAAATTAGGTGTCCAAACACAAGGATGTCAGCGCCATCACACGCACATACAAGAAAAACATAGAAGTATCCAGAACAAGGGCCATTAGTGGCAATGGTAGGCCTAGCACAGGGCCGGACTGGGACAAAAATGCACTCCTCACCCCGATCAGTGAATTTTTGCTATACTTTGTCGTCCCCTCATCACTCTCTTTAAGGAGTTATTTGAAGAGCCACATGTGAATGGCACCCAGGGCCGCAGCTAGAATGAGCCAAGTTGAGCGACTTGCTGAAGCGGCAGGCAGCAGGGGGCAGCATTATGCACTCCTCTACCTGCAGCACCTACAATTTAGCCTCTGAGTCTGCACGCTGGTGCTGTGGCTGGTCGTGCAAGAGGCTGTAATTGATGGTCACAGGAGGGAAGTAGTAAGGGCCCCTGATCATGTGACCCCTGACTCCTCCCCTCCTGTGACCTCATCACAGGTCCTGTGCGCACAGAGCAGCCATATATGTGGAGTGCAGCTCTCCAGGTGGAGGTCGGTGCTGGAGGCTCCATTATTCTCTATGTGGAGTGGGGCTCTGCGGGTGGAGGTCGGTGCTGGAGGCTCCATTATTCTCTGTGGAGTGCGTCTCTGCGGGTGGAGGTCGGTGCTGGAGGCTCCATTATTCTCTATGTGGAGTGCGGCCCTGCGGGTGGAGGTCGGTGCTGGAGGCCCCATTATTCTCTATGTGGAGTGCGGCTCTGCGGGTGGAGGTCGGTGCTGGAGGCTCCATTATTCTCTATGTGGAGTGCGGCTCTGCGGGTGGAGGTCGGTGCTGGAGGCTCCATTATTCTCTGTGGAGTGCGTCTCTGCGGGTGGAGGTCGGTGCTGGAGGCTCCATTATTCTCTATGTGGAGTGTGGCTCTGCGGGTGGAGGTCGGTGCCGGAGGCTCCATTATTCTCTATGTGGAGTGCGTCTCTGCGGGTGGAGGTCGGTGCTGGAGGCTCCATTATTCTCTATGTGGAGTGCGGCCCTGCGGGTGGAGGTCAGTGCTGGAGGCTCCATTCTCTATGTGGAGTGGGGCTCTGCGGGTGGAGGTCGGTGCTGGAGGCTCCATTATTCTCTGTGGAGTGCGGCTCTGCGGGTGGAGGTCGGTGCCGGAGGCCCCATTATTCTCTATGTGGAGTGCGGCTCTGCGGGTGGAGGTCGGTGCCGGAGGCTCCATTATTCTCTATGTGGAGGTCGGTGCTGGAGGCTCCATTATTCTCTATGTGGAGTGTGGCTCTGCGGGTGGAGGTCGATGCCGGAGGCTCCATTATTTTCTATGTGGAGTGCGGCTCTGCGGGTGGAGGTCGGTGCCGGAGGCTCCATTATTCTCTATGTGGAGTGCGGCTCTGCGGGTGGAGGTCGGTGCTGGAGGCCCCATTATTCTCTATGTGGAATGCGGCTCTGCGGGTGGAGGTCGGTGCTGGAGGCTCCATTATTCTCTATGTGGAGTTCGGCTCTGCATGTGGAGGTCGGTTCTGGAGGCTCCATTATTCTCTATTTGGAGGTCGGTGCTGGAGGCTCCATTATTCTCTATGTGGAGTGTGGCTCTGCGGGTGGAGGTCGGCGCTGGAGGCCCCATTATTCTCTATGTGGAGTGTGGCTCTGCGTGTGGAGGTCGGTGCTGGAGGCCCCACTATTCTCTATGTGGAGTGCGGCTCTGCGGGTGGAGGTCGGTGCCGGAGGCTCCATTATTCTCTATGTGGAGTGTGGCTCTGTGGGTGGAGGTCGGTGCCGGAGGCTCCCCATTACTGGGCACAGGGGGAAGTAACCTTTTCAGAGCTGAGACTATCTTGGTGCTTTTTTGTTGTCACTTTCTAAGAATAGCATTATGTTCCTTTTCCTCTGATAGATACATACAGTTGTGGCCAAAAGTATTGACACCCCTGTAATTCTGTCAGATAAGTATCTTCCTGAAAATGATTGCAAACACAAATTCTTTGGTATTATTATCTTCATTTAATTTGTCTTAAAGGGAATCTGTCACCCTTTTTTTCCCCTATTAGCTGCCGGCATAGACATCGGGGGCTTATCTACAGCATTCTGTAATGCTGTAGATAAGCCTACGATGTACCCTGAAAGAGAAGAAAAACACGTTATACTCACGGAGGTGGGCGGTCCGGTCCGATGGGTGTCGCCGTCCCGTCCGTTGCCTCCCTTCTTCATGCGATGACGTCCTCTTCTCCCGTCCTGCAATGGCTCCGGCGCAGGTGCATTGCTCTGCCCTGTTGAGGGCATAGCAGAATTCTGCAGTGCGCAGGCGCCAGACCTCTCCCGACGCCTGCGCACTGCAGGACTCTGCTCTGCCCTCAACAGGGCAGAGCAATGCGCCTGCGCCGGAGTCATTACAGGACGGGAGAAGAGGACATCATCGCATGAAGAAGGGAGGCATCGGACGGGACGGCGACACCCATCGGACCGGACCGCCCACCTCCGTGAGTATAATATAACGTGTTTTTCTTCTCTTTCAGGTTACATCAGAGGCTTATCTACAGCATTACAGAATGCTGTAGATAAGCCCCTGATGTCTATGCCGGCAGCTGAAAGACCAAAAAAAGGGGTGACAGATTCCCTTTAAATGAAAAAACACAAAAAGAATTGTCCTAAAGCCAAATTGGATATAATTCCACACCAAACATAAAAAAGAGGGTGGACAAAAGTATTGGCACTGTTCGAAAAATCATGTGATGCTTCTCTAATTTGTGTAATTAACAGCACCTGTAACTTACCTGTGGCACCTAACAGGTGTTGGCAATAACTAAATCACACATGCAGTCAGTTGACATGGATTAAAGTTGACTCAACCTCTGTCCTGTGTCCTTGTGTGTACCACATTGAGCATGGAGAAAAGAAAGAAGACCAAAGAACTGTCTGAGGACTTGAGAAACCAAATTGTGAGGAAGCATGAGCAATCTCAAGGCTACAAGTCCTTCTCCAAAGACCTGAATGTTCCTGTGTCTACCGTGCGCAGTGTCATCAAGAAGTTTAAAGCCCATGGCACTGTGGCTAACCTCCCTAGATGTGGACAGAAAAGAAAAATTGACAAGAGATTTCAACGCAAGATTGTGCGGATGTTGGATAAAGAACCTCGACTAACATCCAAACAAGTTCAAGCTGCCCTGCAGTCCGAGGGTACAACAGTGTCAACCCGTACTATCCATCGGCGTCTGAATGAAAAGGGACAGTATGGTAGGAGACCCAGGAAGACCCCACTTCTTACCCCGAGACATAAAAAAGCCAGGCTGGAGTTTGCCAAAACTTACCTGAAAAAGCCTAAAACGTTTTGGAAGAATGTTCTCTGGTCAGACATGAGACAAAAGTAGAGCTTTTTGGTCAAAGGCATCAACATAGAGTTTACAGGAGAAAAAAAGAGGCATTCAAAGAAAAGAACACAGTCCCTACAGTCAAACATGGCGGAGGTTCCCTGATGTTTTGGGGTTGCTTTGCTGCCTCTGGCACTGCACTGCTTGACCGTGTGAATGGCATTATGAAGTCTGAAGACTACCAACAAATTTTGCAGCATAATGTAAGGCCCAGTGTGAGAAAGCTGGGTGTTATGAATGAGTCACCGGAGGAGGAAAAAACAAAAATACAAGCTAAGTCCAGAAAACCGGAGAGGTTGGTAGCTAGTGGATTGCAGACACCTGATTGCTGTGAATGAGTCACCGTAGGAGGCAAAAACAGAAATGCTAGCTAAGTCCAGAAAACCAGAGAAGTTGGCAGCTATCGCATTGCAGACCCCTGAACCTATCAACAACAACTAGCAGTAGCCGTGGGGGGTTCCTACGATGCCCTACACCCCTCGATCACAGCCGGAGAACTGCCTAGCCTAAAGACAGAAAGGGAAATCTCAACTGCCCCAGAGAAGACCCCAAAGCAATAGGCAGCCCCCAACATATAATGATGGTGAAGCAAGAAGAAAAAAACACTAACACAGAAAGATAGACTGAGCAAATGATGGGGCCCAAGCTAACTAGATAGGACAGGATAGGAAAGCTGCTGTCTGCAATCCGCGAAAAACCCTATCAAAATAAGAGCCAACAGACTGACAGGGAAAAAGGCCCTGAAGACGCTAGGCTTCAAAAAGACTATGTCAGTACTCAGGTATTTTCTGAAGACAGAGCAAACCGACAAAAAAGGAATTCAGCTCACCCCAGCAGGGAATGGCAGAATCCAGAAAAGCAAGGCAAACTAAAACCAAAACACAAATGCAAAAAGGCAAAGCAGAAAACTTAGCTTTTGAGGAGCAGGAATCAGACTGGTCTCCTAGAATTCCACAGAGAAATCACCAGCGAGGCAGAAGGGCGTCGGCTGCCTTATATCCAGTCAGAGATCCCCGTCGCCCAGTCATCCTCTCCCAGCTCAGGTGCTTGGTAATCAGCCTCACTACCTTCCTTCACCAGAAGAGGGAGTTCATCAGACCTCAATGGTGAAGGGGAAAATGAACTCATAACACCTGATCCTATTCACAACAACTAACAGTATCAGTGGGGTGTTCCTACGGTGGTCCTAGACACCTCGTTCACAGCCGGAGAACTAAAACATTAAGAAAGAAAGGGGAAATCTAAACTGCCCCAGAGCAGACCCAAAAGCAATAGACAGCCCCCAACATGTATTGTCGGTGAAAACAGATGAAAACACAGACAGAAAGACAGGCTGAGCAAACGACGGGGCCCTCACCAACCAGACAGGACAGGAAAGAAAAGCAACCGCCCGCAATCACGCAAAAACCCCGCCAAAAAATAATGTCCAACACGTCCGACAGAAAAAGCCCTGAAGTCACTAGACTTCAAAATCACTACATCCGCACTCAGGTACACTCTGAAAACAGAGCAAAGAGATCAACTGATCAGAGAAAAAAAATGGAGTTCAGCCAGTCCCAGCCAGGGCTGGCTGAACACAAACACTAAGTAAACCAGACAAAATCTCATGGAACAATAGCAGAGCAAAAACTTAGGTTTAGTAGACAGGACTAAACTGGAGGCCAGAGCTCAGAGCAGAGAGGATCACCAGCAACCCAGCAGGGCGTCTGCGGCATTATATCCACTCAGAGATTCCGGATGTCCAATCACACTCCACCTGTTCAGATGACAGGTTTTTCCCACCCAAATCAATTTCACTACCTCCTTTCACCAGCAGAGGGAGTTCATCGGACATCAAAGGTGAAGGAGAAAATGAGCTCATAACAGCTGGGTCTCCCTCAGAGGTCATGGGTCTTTCAGCAGGACAATGACCCAAAACACACTTCAAAAATCACTAGAAAATGGTTTGAGAGAAAGCACTGGAGACTTCTAAGGTGGCCAGCAATGAGTCCAGACCTGAATCCCATAGAACACCTGTGGAGAGATCTAAAAATGGCAGTTTGGAGAAGGCACCCTTCAAATGTCAGGGACCTGGAGCAGTTTGCCAAAGAAGAATGGTCTAAAATTCCAGCAGAGCATTGTAAGAAACTCATTGATGGTTACCGGAGGCGGTTGGTCGCAGTTATTTTGGCTAAAGGTTGTGCAACCAAGTATTAGGCTGAGGGTGCCAATAATTTTGCCTGTCCCATTTTTGGAGTTTTGTGTGACATGATCAATGTTTTGCTTTTTGCTTCAATTCTCTTTTGTGTTTTTTCATTTAAGACAAATTAAATGAAGATAATAATACCAAAGAATTTGTGTTTACAATCATTTTCAGGAAGAAACTGAGTATTATCTAACAAAATTGCAGGGGTGTCAATACTTTTGGCCACAACTGTATGACCCAAGTATGGAAAACAGGAAGTAACGAAACACATATTGCAATGTCCCTTTCCTGTTCCCACTACCGTCACCCGCCCACACAGTATAATATTCCCACAGTACTGCCATCCCCCACACAGAATAATGTTCCCCCAGTACCGCAATCCCCCACACGCAGTTTAATGTTCCCCCAGTACCGCCATCCCCCCATACACAGTATAATGTTCCCCCAGTACCCAGTATCAGCCCTTGGTTTATGCAGGACTCTGCTGTCTGTGCTGGTTCTCATCGTCCTGGATGAGGTGAAGTTTATGTGGGGTCAGGGAGGGTTTACAGTGTGGATGTAGCAGAGCCGTGTGTGTGAGGTGTACGGAGCAGAGCCACACGTGTAAGAGGTGTACGGAGCGGAGTCGCGCGTGTGTGTGAGGTGTATGGAGCGGAACCGCATGTGTATAAGTTTTACGGAGTGGAGCCATTTGTGTACAAGGTTTACAGAGCGTGGCCACGTGCGTATAAGGTGTACAAGGTTTACGGAGTGGAGCCATGTGTGTGCGAGGTGTACAGAACGGAGCCGTGTGTACGAGGCATTAAAAGCGGAACAGTGTGTGTAGGATGTATGCGGATGTACAAGGTGTATGGTGGGGAGCATTCATACCTCCCAGCGGGACAGTCCTGATTTTGAGAGAGATACTGCCCCGGCTGGGAGCTTACTTTTCCCGCGGACACAGGAGTACCCGGCGGAGCCCCAAGGAGCACTTTAAAATTCGCACGTGACATTCCACCGGAAGTGACGTGCTAGAAGCTGACCGGAAATGAGGTAATTTCGGGAGGAGATTGTGACGGAACCATGGAGGCACTTCAGGGAATGCTTCAGATCCATCACAGTGTCCTCCTCCAACAGCACGGATAGCAGGATCGCCTTGAACTCGGGGATGCCGGCCATGTGAGCGGATCATGATATGTCCTGCATCGGGAGGCTCAGGTGGGCACTACAGTGGGAGCTGGGCTGCTATAGTATCATTATAGAATCTTTCTTTCTCTCTCTGTTTCTTTATCTCTCTAATCTTTCTTTTTTTCTTTCTCTCACTCTCTGTTCTTTCTTTCTTCTTTTCTTTCCCCTCTTTCTCTCTCTCTGTTCTTTCTTTCTCTCTGCTTTCTTTTTTCTCTCTGTTGTTTATTTCTTTTCCTCAGTACCAGTCAGCATGCCCACAGTACCAGTAGAATAAGGGGGGTAGGAAACTAGGTGGCACTGGTCACTTTGAGCCTCTCATACTTTTTATTGGTGTATAATCATATGCCCTGAGCACCCCCATAAAGAGGGCCATCTCCAGACAACAGGGTACAAACAAATCACTATTACTATCAGTCCAAGTGGACAATTATATACGTAAAGGTAATGATGCCCCAGTGCGGAGGATCAGAATACACTGAGGAGACCAGAGCAGCGGGGTTTGGGGATAAGAATTATATGGGGCCCATTACATTGTATGAAGTAATATATGAGGCCCATTATTCTGTATGAAGTAATACATGGGGACCATTATACTGTATGAAGTAGTATATGGTGCCCATTATACTATATGCAGTAATATATGCGGCCCATAATACTGTATGAAGCATTATGTGGAGATAGGGGATGACTTTGTTTGTTGTGGATCTGACCGCTGGGACTCCCATGATCCTAGGTAACATTGCTTTGAAGAGCACCATGTTAATGGCACTGTGGTACCATCAGGGGTGAACCTAGCCTTTCTTCTGCCTGAGGCGAGCAGCAAAATGACTCCCCCCCCCCCCCCCCCCGCACACAAAGTAAATTTTCATATCTATCCTGTAAAACTGAGTACAATAGTGGACATTTTGATTTAGATAAATAGAAAAAAAAAGGTGTCCAAACACAAGGATGTCAGCGCCATCACACGCACATACAAGAAAAACATAGAAGTATCCAGAACAAGGGTCATTAATGGCAATGGTAGGCCTGACACAGGGCCGGACTGGGGCAAAAATGCTGCCCTGCCACACAAATCCCACCAGCCCACAAACTATAGCACTCATCATCCCGATCAGTGAATTTTTGCTATACTTTGTCGTCCCCATATCACTCTCTTTAAGGAGTTTAAAGAGCCACATGTGAATGGCACCACAGTGCGTATGATTGACCACAGCTCCGTTTACATGGTGCTCTTCAAAGCTATGTTACCTAGGATCATGGGGGTCCCAGCGGTCAGATCCATAACAAACAAAGTCATCCCCTATCCCCACATAATGCTCCATACAGTATTATGGGCCCCATATATTACTGCTGTGGGGAATAGATAGCTCAGCTGGGATCTTTGCTTTGGCACAAGCGTGTGGCTATGGAGTCACTACAGCAGACTAGCAAGTTCCACATGGATATTGACACGGCATATTTATTGTGCACACTTGTTATTCAATGTTACACATGTCAAACGTGAAATAAAACATCTAAGGCCGTCTGGCCACTAACTAACAATAGCAGGCTAACTACAAAATAAACCTATATAACAGCAAAGAAGTCCATGTAATCTTACTGTGTCAGCTCCCAGCTCAGCAGAGGAGATAGACCGAGAGATTCCAGCTCCTCCTGATTATATCAGCTGGACCAGTCAGGAAACCAAAACCTGGATTGAATTAGTGGAGGGGGAACTACCAGTCCTTTCCACGCTGATCACTAAGGAAACCAGGACTGGATTATAGTGAAATAAACTGGCTTCATCATCAGTACAGGGAGACATATGAAATGAAACGGGGAGAAATATACCTGTTTTCTAGTACCTCTCCCCTTGGCACCTCACACACCCCCCTCCTCTGTTCGAGCCCGTGGGGTCGGACACGACGAGTCACCAAGCAGTGCGTTCTAGACAATGCATCTGCATTTCTGTGCGCTGTGCCCGCCCTGTGCTCAACGGAAAATTTAAACCCTTGTAATGCTAAGAACCAGCGTGTCATCCGCGCATTGCCCTCTTTTGCCCGGGACATCCACATTAGGGGTGAATGGTCCGTCACTTGCCTAAACTGGCGACCTAGTAAATAATAGCGCAAGGTGCACAGGGCCCATTTCACAGCTAGGGCTTCCCGCTCAACTACACTGAAGTTCATTTCTGCTCTCGTAAGCTTTCTGCTTAGATAGGCCACTGGGTGTTCCTCGCCATTTACTTCTTGAGACAAAACCGCGCCGAGGCGTCTCAAAGCCTCTAAAGTCTGGTGCAACCAACACTGGTTGGTCACAGAGGACTGTTTTCAATCGTTGAAAGGCCTCCTCTGCTTCTGCGTTCCACTTTATTGTGACCGATTTCGACCCCTTAGTAAGATCTGTGAGAGGAGCTGCGATGGTCGCAAAATATTTGACGAACCGCCTATAATAACCAACAATCCCTAATAAAGCTCCAACCTGTTTTTTGGTTACCGGTCGTGGCCAATTTTGAATAGCGTCCACTTTATTGGCTTGAGGCTTCACGACGCCTCTCCCTATGCTATATCCCAGATAGCGAGCCTCTTCCAATCCCAACGTACATTTCTTGGGATTGGCAGTCAACCCAGCTGTTTTTAGGGAGTCTAAGACGGCTTGTACTTTTGACAAATGCGTGTCCCAGTCATCGCTAAAGATAATGATGTCGTCCAAGTATGCAGATGCATACTGGCCATGGGGTTTTAGGACAATATCCATTAGACGTTGGAAGGTGGCTGCGGCACCATGCAACCCAAATGGAATATCTCGGTACTGGAATAATCCCTGGGGCGTAACAAAGGCAGTTTTCTCTTTGGCTGATTCCGTGAGGGGAATCTGCCAATACCCTTTTGTTAAGTCAATAGTGGATATGTACCTGGCCGAACCCAGTGTCTCTATCAGTTCATCGACTCTTGGCATCGGGTAGGCATCGAATTTCGATACTTCATTTACTTTCCGAAAATCGTTACAAAATCTGATAGTCCCATCGGGTTTGGGCACCAGTACGATAGGGCTAGCCCAATTACTCCGGGACTCCTCAATGACCCCGAGCTCTAACATCTTCTTCACTTCCTGGGCAATGGCTTGTCTCCGAGCCTCCGGAATTCGATATGGTTTTAGCCGTACCCGCGCCTGTGGATCAGTAACAATGTCATGTTTAATTAGGCGAGTCCGGCCAGGAACTTCCAAGAAAACATCTGCGTTCCTCTGTATGAACTCCCTGGTCTCTCGTTTTTGGCTTTCGGATAGCGTGTCTGCAATACCCACTTCTGGCAGAGCTACCTGGGGGTCCTTTACCTTAGAAGGTAGTGCCCCTCGAGGCCCATCCTCAAGGGCAGCTCCTGCCGCCAGACTCTCCCTGTCCCACCAGGCCTTAAGCAAGTTTATGTGGTATATTTGTTTGGGCTTTCTCTTGCCTGGCTTGTGTATCTTATAATTTACTTCACCTATTCGTTCCAGCACTTCGTATGGTCCCTGCCATTTCGCAAGAAATTTATTTTCTACGGTAGGTACCAATACCAACACCCTGTCTCCGGGTTGAAAAACTCGTGTTTTAGCCGCTCGGTTGAATACCGTGCTTTGGGCATGTTGTGTGCGCTCTAAACACTCTTTAACTATTGGCATAACTGCTGCAATTCGGTCCTGCATAAGTGTTATGTGTTCAATTACACTGCGATAAGGAGTCACCTCTTGTTCCCAAGTCTCCTTGGCAATATCTAACAGGCCTCTAGGACACCGCCCATAAACCAACTCAAAAGGTGAAAAGCCTGTGGAGGATTGGGGTACCTCACGTATAGCGAATAGGAGGTATGGTAGTAGGGCATCCCAATCTCTACCATCCTTATCCACCACCCTTTTCAACATTCCAGGTAGGGTTTTGTTAAAGCGCTCCACCAAACCGTCAGTCTGAGGGTGATATACTGAGGTACGCAAATGGGAGATTTTTAGTAGCTTACATAAATCCTTAAGTATACGAGACATAAAGGGGGTCCCTTGATCCGTAAGTATCTCTTTCGGAATGCCGGTGCGGGAAAACATATTAACCAGCTCCTTTGAAATTGATTTCGCATTAGCATTCTGCAAGGGCACTGCTTCGGGATAACGCGTGGCATAATCCAAAATGTACTGATGACCCCTGGCAGATTTAACTAACGGTCCGACTATATCCATTGCTATCCTCTCGAAGGGCACCTCTATTATTGGTAAGGGCACTAAGGGGCTTCTAAAATGTGACATAGGTGCGGTCAATTGACACGTAAGACATGACCGACAGTACTGGGTCACGTCTCCCACTAGACCCGGCCAAAAGAAACGTTGCAGAATACGGTGTTTTGTCTTTTCTACCGCCAGGTGTCCCCCCAAGGGATGTTTATGTGCCAACTCCAAAACTACCTGGCGAAAGGACTTAGGTACCACTAGTTGTTCTACCACCACTCCTCGCACCTTGTCTATGTGATACAGCATATCCTGCTGCACCGCTATGTGTGGGAACTCGGTTTGAGCCCCTGGGTACAATGGTCTTCCCTCGGAGACCTTTACGTTTTCCCACGCCCTTGCTAGAGTAGGATCCTGGTGCTGAGCGGTCCCGAACTTACCAAGGGCCACCTCAAGATCAGGCATTTCTAAAACACCCTCTAGCTCGTCTGCCTCGCCTGCATACACAGCCAGAGGAGAGTCCACAGATCCTGGTACTTCCTCTGAGATGGGTTGTCCGTTGTCTTACTGCAATGGTTCAGGGGCTAGCTCCAGAGTACCGTCATCAACTAGAGGGTTCATGCCACTTTTGAAGTTCCACAAGTCCCAAAATAAGGGAAAGTCTCTCCCAAGGATTACACTGTGTCCCATAGACTTTATGACTGCCGCCTGATGTCTTTTGGTCCCTACTGGCGTGGCAAGAGTAACCCAGGCAGTGGGGTAGTTCTTAGTATCCCCATGGATGCAACTAATGCCCACGGTTAAGTTCGTTAGGGCGCTAGAGTCCACCAAACTGGCATGTACCAAAGTTACTTGACTGCCGGAATCCAAGACGGCATTCACACTATAACCGTCAACCTCGATGTGGCACACGTGTTGTTCATTTCCCGTGAGTGTCTCCGCCACACAGACTGACTGCACATATAACGAAAGACGCCTCATAGCGTTACAGTCCATTGGCTCTGTAGTCATTGGGCAGTTAGCTGCTACATGGCCAAGCCCTCGACATCGCCAACATTGTATAGGTCCTTGCCTACTCGATGGAGATCCCAGTCGAGGTCTGCTGGCTTGCAGTGAGCCCGTACCACCTCCATAGTCCTTTGTAGGTCTGCCACCCTTCATTGTGACGTTCTCTTCTTTTGAAGATGAAGTAGGTTTCGCAGGACTCTCCAGCGCTTTCTTGGGGAGCCAGTGGGGTGCTAACGTCCCTTGGAGTAGGCTTTCAGAAGCATTGTAGCGTTCGACCATATTCACCAACTGGTCAGCGGTAGTTGGGTCACCCTGTCCAACCCACCTCTGGATCGTAGCGGTTAAGGACCGCAGGTACTTGTCTAGAACAACAAGTTCCACCATCTGTGCGGACGTCAAAGCCTCTGGTTGCAGCCATTTTTTTTACTACATGGATGAGATCATGCATTTGTGAGCGGGCTGGCTGATGCTCCACAAAAGTCCATAAATGCACCCTCTGTGCCCGTACATATGTGTTTACTCCCAGCCTTGCCAGGATTTTGCCTTTGAGTTTGATATAGTCCATAGCATTCGCTCCACTCAGATCGTAATAGGCCTTTTGTGGATCTCCGCTCAGAAATGGAGCAACTACCTCAGCCCATCTGTCCAGCGGTAAGTGCTCACGTTCTGCAATACGTTCGAACACGGTGAGGTATGCTTCCACATCATCGTCTGCGGTCATTTTAAGCAAAGTCTTTTGTACGGCTTTCTGCGCACTAGCAACGCTTTGTGCACGGTCTCCCTCATCTTGGGGTTGCCGAACCAAGGCCTGTTTTATTGCCTCCAACTAGAGTTGAGCGAAACGGGTCGAAAAAATTCAAAAGTCGCCGACTTTTGGCAAAGTCGGGTTTCATGAAACGAAACCCGACCCTAGGATGAGGTCGGCCACGAGGTCGGCGACTTACGCGCCAAAGTCGCGTTTCAAAAGTTTGTTTTGCGCTCTTTTTCAGCCAATCAGGATCCACGGACACTGTGGGCAACGTGATGACATAGGCACGGGTCACCACCATCTTTCAGAAGGGCATGCAAGTGATTGGCTTGCTTTGGTGGGCGTCACAGGGGGTATAAAAGGGCGTGCACGCCGACCGCCATCTTACTTCTGCCGATCTTAGTATAGGGAGAGGTTGCTGCTGATTCTGTAGGGAGAGCGTTAGGCAGGGAAGAAGACAAAAAAACTGCTTCTGCTGCTAGCGATTTGGCCTGCACAACACACAAGTCACTGTGTGTGCAGTGCAAGGGGAGGCTATATTGTGGTGTATCAGTGGTGTTGGTTGTTGGGCTGCCTTCTAAGGCTTCCTGACACGCTGGCATTGCTGTTTACCCACTGCTCCGCAAACTGCTTTTTTAAAAGCAATCCAATCTCCCTTATCCTCTCGTCACTTTGGTCACAGGCAGCTGTGCCATCGAGCGTGTCACATAGCGCTCAGATATCAGTGGGCCGCACACAATCCACAAGTGTCCAGTGTCCAAAAGTGTACGCAGAGATTCAAAATCTCCATTATCCTCTCGTCACTTTGGTCACAGGCAGCTGTGCCATCGAGCGTGTCACATAGCGCTCAGATATCAGTGGGCCGCACACAATCCACAAGTGTCCAGTGTCCAAAAGTGTACGCAGAGATTCAAAATCTCCATTATCCTCTCGTCACTTTGGTCACAGGCAGCTGTGCCATCGAGCGTGTCACATAGCGCTCAGATATCAGTGGGCCGCACACAATCCACAAGTGTCCAGTGTCCAAAAGTGTACGCAGAGATTCAAAATCTCCATTATCCTCTCGTCACTTTGGTCACAGGCAGCTGTGCCATCGAGCGTGTCACATAGCGCTCAGATATCAGTGGGCCGCACACAATCCACAAGTGTCCACTGTCCACAAGTGTACGCAGAGATTCAAAATCTCCATTATCCTCTCGTCACTTTGGTCACAGGCAGCTGTGCCATCGAGCGTGTCACATAGCGCTCAGATATCAGTGGGCCGCACACAATCCACAAGTGTCCAGTGTCCAAAAGTGTACGCAGAGATTCAAAATCTCCATTATCCTCTCGTCACTTTGGTCACAGGCAGCTGTGCCATCGAGCGTGTCACATAGCGCTCAGATATCAGTGGGCCGCACACAATCCACAAGTGTCCACTGTCCACAAGTGTACGCAGAGATTCAAAATCTCCATTATCCTCTCGTCACTTTGGTCACAGGCAGCTGTGCCATCGAGCGTGTCACATAGCGCTCAGATATCAGTGGGCCGCACACAATCCACAAGTGTCCACTGTCCACAAGTGTGTGCAGAAATTCTAAAACTCCCCTGTCCTATAGACACCTTGTACCTTGTTTTACATTACTATATAGTTTGTTGGATTTTGTCTACATTTCTACCAAAAATGAGGAAGGCTGGTGGAAGAGGCCGTGGAATTGGGCGGGGGTTGGCAGCTGGTAATGATGGTGTTGGTGGTGGATCTGATGGTAGTGGGAAGAGCAAAATAGGACCAAATGCAGGAGGTGCTGACCCTGCGTCATCGTCTGTCTACATAAGGCCTCGAACGCTTAGTTTTCTAGGAGTTGGCAAACCGCTTTTAAAGGCAGAGCATCAGGAAAAAGTTTTGTCTTACATTGCTGACTCAGCCTCCAGCTCTATCGCCTACTCTTCTTCAGTTGTAAAAAGTAAAAGCACTGAGTCGTCATTGGAGGCTCATGTTCATGAACCACACCTTTCCTTGTGTCCTTCACCCCAACCAAGATTGAAGGATGACGCAGGCCATACTACTGATTACTCCATGGAGCTGTTTTCACATACCATGCCTGGATTATCAAGTCAAATGGTGAATTACCCAGGCCAAGATGAATCTGACATGGAGTGCACTGATGCACAGCCGCTGATGGATGATTCTGCTGGTACATTCACTCAGAGCACTACATTGTCCTCGCAGTATACAGAGCCAGATTTTGACCCTGATGAGACTCAGGTGCCCCTTCCCGCACACTATACCACCATACACGGTGACACAGAGAAAGGTGCACATGACATAGAAGAGGAGGTGATGGATGACCCAGTTGTTGACCCAGATTGGCATCCATTGGGGGAAGAGGGTGCTGCTTCCAATAGCTCAGATGAGGAGCATCCACAGCAGACATCGTCATCGTAACAGCTGTTATCTGGCAGGCCCGGAGCACTCCAAAGACAGGTTCCAAACATCAAAAGAGTTGCTGGACAGCTTGTCCAGAGGGTCAAAAGATCACAGCGTGCTAGGTCGCAAAATGTCTGCCAAAGTAGGAAGAGTGCAGTGTGGCAGTTTTTTGAACAAAATCCTCATGATCAGGCCAAGGTTATCTGTAAGAAGTGCGCAAAGACCTTTAGCCGAGGGAAAAATCTGAAAAATTTGAATACCAGTTGCATGCTTAGACATTTAACCAGCATGCACTTGCAAGCGTGGACACAACACCAAACCTCAAGTGCCACATGTGCAACTGATCACAACGAAGGTAGTCGGCAACGCTACATTGTTTCCCCCACTGTAAGCACACCGGTTAGCACAGCAGCAAATGTTGAGGTGTCGTTGCAAGGCCACAGCAGTCAGGGAATCCCACTGTTATATCAACGAAAGACTGATTCTAGGCCATCAGAAAGAACACCAACTCCATCACCATCATCAACCCTCTCTCAGTCCGCCCTGTCCACCGCTACTTCCACCATATGCAGCTCTCAAGTCCAGCTCACCCTCCCAGACACTATGAGTAGGTCAAGAAAGTACTCAGTCTCTCATCCGCGTACACTGGGTTTGAACGCCCACATTGCCAAACTAATCTCGTTTGAGATGATGCCCTTTCGGTTGGTGGAAAGCACAGCTTTCCGCGAACTCATGGCCTATGCAGTACCACGCTATGACCTACCCAGTCGCCACTTCTTCTCTCACAAAGCCATCCCAGCCCTCCACCATCATGTGAAAGACCGCATTGTCCATGCACTCAAGCAGTCAGTGAGCGGAAAGGTGCACCTCACAACTGATGCATGGTCCAGTCGGCATGGCCAGGGCCGTTACGTGTCCATCACTGCGCACTGGGTTAATGTGGTGGATGCAGGGTCCACAGGGGACAACGGTGGTGGGACAGTGCTGCCTAGCCCACGGTCTAGGAAACAGTTGGCTGTAGGCGTTCGACCCTCCTCCTCCTCCAGAAGCGACAGCTCGTCCACAGAGTGCAGTCGTACGAGCACTCCATCTGCAGCTGCCACTGTTGCACACAATGTGTCCCCCTATCGAGCAGCTAGTGGAAAGCGTCAGCAGGCTGTGTTGCAGATGATGTGTTTGGGCGACAGACACACCGCCGAGGTGCTGGCCGAGTACTTGAAGCGACAAACTGAGTCATGGCTGGGCAGTGTACATCTTGAGGCAGGCAAGGTAGTTAGTGATAACGGCCGTAATTTTGTGGCAGCCATAGCCCTTTCAAAACTCAGCCACATACCTTGCTTGGCTCACACCTTGAACCTGGTGGTGCAGTGCTTCCTCAAAAATTATCCGGAGTTAACAGCCCTGCTCCAGAAGGTGCGAAGACTGTGCGCGCACATCCGCCGGTCGCCTGTACACTCCGTTCGTATGCAGAAGCTGCAGCGATTGCTCCACCTTCCCAACCACCGCCTCATTATCGACATTGCAACAAGGTGGAACTCCACCCTGCACATGGTGGAGCGGCTGTGCGAGCAGAGGCAGGCCATAATGCATTTGTGGGAGGATACACGGCCAGGCACTTTGAGAGCAGACATGGAGTTGACAGGCGTGCAGTGGTCGAAGCTGAAAGACCTTTGTAAAGTCCTTCAGTGTTTTGAGGAATGCACACGGCTGGTAAGTGCAGACGACGCCATCCTAAGCATGAGCATCCCACTTATGCGTCTGCTCATGCAAACTTTGACGCACCTTAAGGAGCAGGCGTCTGCAGCCAATGTTGATGAGGAGGAAGAGGAGGAGGGAATCCTTGATGACATTCAGCCATTGTCTGCTCAGGGACCTCTCCTGGACGTGGTGGAGGAAGAAGAGGAGGAGGAGGATGATGGGGATGATTACTTAGGGGAGGAGGATGCATCTCGTGGGGCAAGTGAAAATGTTGGCGTGGCAAGGTCTGGTACAGGGTTTGTGCGTGACTGGAGGGATGTGGATTTGCCAGAAAGTGCTCCTCCACCCAGCACTCGCAGTGCATCATTGACACCGGGAACATTGGCCCACATGTCAGATTATGCCTTGCGGATCCTAAAAAGGGACCCCCGCATTGCCAAAATGATGAACGATGACGACTACTGGTTGGCCAGCATCCTGGATCCACGCTATAAAGGCAAATTACAAAACATCATGCCACAGGAGAACCTTGACCTAATATTGGCTAATAAACAAGCAACTCTGGTAAATCGGTTGCTTGAGGCATTCCCAGCACACAGCAGCGGTGATGGTTCTCACACGAGCCGTACGGGCCGGGGTCAGCTTGGCAGAGGTGTTCGTGGTGCACACAGCAGAAGTGGCGTTGGAGACAGGGGTTTCATGACAATGTTGTGGACTGATTTTTCAAATACCGCTCACACAACTGGTAATACTGCATCGATGGAAAGTGACAGGAGACAGCAGTTGTCAACTATGGTTACAAACTACTTTTCCTCCCATATCGATGTTCTCCCACACAGGTCATTCCCCTTTGACTATTGGGCCGCTAAACTGGACACCTGGCCTGAATTGGCCCAATATGCCTTACAGGAGCTCGCTTGCCCAGCTGCAAGTGTGCTATCGGAAAGAGTCTTCAGTGCAGCTGGATCAATCCTGACAGAAAAAAGGACCCGTCTGTCAACCCAAAATGTGGATGATCTAACCTTCATTAAAATGAACCACGCATGGGTTTCCAAGGATTTTGTCCCACCTTCCCCTGATGACACATAGGGTGACAGAAAAATGGCTTGCTTTGGTCCACCTCTTCCTGGTACTTCACCTATTTCGCCTTTTGCATCAGTTGAATGTCCAACATCAACATATGCCACTTTCTAAAACTCCCTAACTGTGCTGTCTCCCCCCCATGGCCGGGGTCACCACCTAGCGCACGACACCGTGCGAGTGCCGTTGCCCTGGACAGGTGGGTAGGCCGACTCTTGGGCGCGGGCACTGGCACAGGGTCCCTCAAAGTGCAATCAAGTGTCTCTGACGGTGGTGGTGCACACCCGCCGTCAGACACACCGCTGTACTATGAGGGGCCCAGTGCCAGTACCGACGCCCACGAGTGGGCCCCCCTTGCTTGGCCAGGGCCCCAGCATTTGCAATCTTTACCTCTCCCTGCTCCTCCGCTGTGTAATCTGGGCCGTCAAATCCATACTGTGCCTGACACCGTCTGAGCCTGCCTCCTGATGTATAGACATATATTTTGAATGTGTACGCTATCCATACATGTTATCCGGGGATACGTTACCCCTTCTAAACTTTGTGCAATGACGTGCAATCCATACTGGGCCTAACACCGTCTGAGCCTGCCTCATGCTGTATAGACATATATTTTGAATGTGTACGCTATCCATACATGTTATCCGGGGATACGGTACCCCTTCTAACCTTTGTGCAATGACGTGCAATCCATACTGGGCCTAACACCGTCTGAGCCTGCCTCATGCTGTATAGACATATATTTTGAATGTGTACGCTATCCATACATGTTATCCAGGGATACGGTACCCCTTCTAACCTTTGTGCAATGACGTGCAATCCATACTGGGCCTAACACCGTCTGAGCCTGCCTCATGCTGTATAGACATATATTTTGAATGTGTACGCTATCCATACATGTTATCCAGGGATACGGTACCCTTTCTAACCTTTGTGCAATGATGTGCAATCCATACTGGGCCTAACACCGTCTGAGCCTGCCTCATGCTGTATAGACATATATTTTGAATGTGTACGCTATCCATACATGTTATCCGGGGATACGGTACCCTTTCTAACCTTTGTGCAATGATGTGCAATCCATACTGGGCCTAACACCGTCTGAGCCTGCCTCATGCTGTATAGACATATATTTTGAATGTGTACGCTATCCATACATGTTATCCGGGGATACGGTACCCCTTCTAACCTTTGTGCAATGACGTGCAATCCATACTGGGCCTAACACCGTCTGAGCCTGCCTCATGCTGTATAGACATATATTTTGAATGTGTACGCTATCTATACATGTTATCCAGGGATACGGTACCCTTTCTAACCTTTGTGCAATGACGTGCAATCCATACTGGGCCTAACACCGTCTGAGCCTGCCTCATGCTGTATAGACATATATTTTGAATGTGTACGCTATCCATACATGTTATCCGGGGATACGGTACCCCTTCTAACCTTTGTGCAATGACGTGCAATCCATACTGGGCCTAACACCGTCTGAGCCTGCCTCATGCTGTATAGACATATATTTTGAATGTGTACGCTATCCATACATGTTATCCGGGGATACGGTACCCCCTTCTAACCTTTGTGCAATGACGTGCAATCCATACTGGGCCTAACACCGTCTGAGCCTGCCTCATGCTGTATAGACATATATTTTGAATGTGTACGCTATCCATACATGTTATCCAGGGATACGGTACCCTTTCTAACCTTTGTGCAATGATGTGCAATCCATACTGGGCCTAACACCGTCTGAGCCTGCCTCATGCTGTATAGACATATATTTTGAATGTGTACGCTATCCATACATGTTATCCGGGGATACGGTACCCCTTCTAACCTTTGTGCAATGACGTGCAATCCATACTGGGCCTAACACCGTCTGAGCCTGCCTCATGCTGTATAGACATATATTTTGAATGTGTACGCTATCCATACATGTTATCCGGGGATACGGTACCCCTTCTAACCTTTGTGCAATGACGTGCAATCCATACTGGGCCTAACACCGTCTGAGCCTGCCTCATGCTGTATAGACATATATTTTGAATGTGTACGCTATCCATACATGTTATCCAGGGATACGGTACCCTTTCTAACCTTTGTGCAATGACGTGCAATCCATACTGGGCCTAACACCGTCTGAGCCTGCCTCATGCTGTATAGACATATATTTTGAATGTGTACGCTATCCATACATGTTATCCGGGGATACGGTACCCCTTCTGTTTGTTTGTTTTAATGTTTTATCTATTGAAATCTGCAAGTTACATCCGAAAGAAAGCAATCAACAAAGTAGCTTACAAAATTATTATATAACCTACAAATTCCGCTTTTCGGGAGTTAAACAGATGGTTTGAAATATCAATTCATGGCAAAAACTATTGATATATAGAGGTTTAAGGACAACAACAGCCTTAAAGGAACTTCCAGTAGCAAGATTATCTGGGTTCAAATCTGGGTTCTTCCCATCCACACGCCCCTGCTACATCACATATGCCATGATTTCAAACAAAGATGAAGAAGAACAAAAAAGAAGAAAAGAGAAAAAAAAACAGTATAGGGAGTAAAGGGACAGGAGGTCAAGTAATTAGAGGGAGAAGTTGGGAGATAGGGGTGGAATATAGGGGAAGTAAGGGGAGGGGGGGGAGAGGGGAACACTAGGCAACAAGGGTTTCGTCCACTCTGATAAAGCCGAGCAAGGAGGCCACTATAGCCTTATCAACTTCTACTAATGGATCTGAATCGGGTCCATGGGTGCCATACTCTTTCAAAAGTTGAAAGTGAGCCATTCACCAAGGCAGCCAGTTTGGCTACTTGATATAGCATATCTACCTTCTCTTGCAATTGGGATATAGATGGAGTGGTAGTTGTCTTCCAGTTCATAGGTATCAAAAGTTTCGCTGCTGAAAGAATGTGTTGAGTCAACAGAGCAGTATTCTTATGTCCAGTTGGTGACAGAAAATTTAAGAGCACTATCTCCGGTGTCAATGTAAGCTTTTTGCCCACAATTTCCCCGATATAATCCTCTACTAGTCGCCAGAACCGCAGCAGGGGTGGACAGGACCACCACATATGTAAGTATGTTCCCTCCGAGTCACAGCATCTCCAGCATCTAGTAGAAGACCCCGTCTGCCAATAAGTGTTCTGCTGTGGTGTAATATACCATCTGGCGACTATTTTAAAGGAATTCTCTTGTGCTCTAACGCATTGTGATGGGCCATGAGAAGAATTATAAATGTGTGATATTTGATTTGGGGTAAACTTGTATCCCAAATCCTTTTCCCAATGTGTTATATAGGCTCTTTTGAGGCAACAGTCAGTTATATTTAAAACCTGGTAAATAGACGACATTATCTTTTTGGGTTTATCCTTTGTTGCACAGAGAGTCTCAAATGCAGTCAGTGGGCGGGTAACGTCTGCTCCTAAAAGATACTGTGCCAAGGAGTCTCTTATAGAGCCGAATTGTATAAAGGTCAAGTTGGAAAGCCCTGATTGCTTCTTCAGTTCCTGAAAGGAGGGGAGTGCCCCGTCCGTTAAGAGTTCATCAACCGCTACATTTGCCAGGGAACCGGGTTTGATTAGATCATTGTCTCGGGAATAAGATGCGTGTGGCATTATATCTGCCAACTTGAGTAAGGGGGACAAAGGGGGAACTAGAGTTTTCACCAATCCCTTCCATAATTTTAAGGTAGCTTTGGTGTGTATATTAGGTAAATTTTTGTTTATGTTTTTACAAGGATATGCCAAAAGGATGGATCTCAGGGGATAAGGCGCTAGGGCTTCCTCCACCTCAATCCACTGCTTATTGTTAGGAGACCGCAACAGGTCTACCACTCTGGTAAGCATTGTCGCTTGGTAGTACCTTACTATGTCTGGTGCACCCATCCCACCCCTCGATTTGTTTAATGTTAATGTCCTGTATGCTAATCGGGGCTTTTGCTTTTTCCAAACATATCTGCGGAATAATGTATTAATTTTAAGAAGATACGATTTGGGGATGGTTATAGGGAGCATTTGGAAGATATATATGAAGTTGGGTAAGATTAGGCTCTTCAGTAAATTTTTCCTTCCCATCCACGACACATACGAGTCCCTCCATGATTTCATGATGGTTTCTACTGAGGCAATTAGGGGGGGAATATTCTGTTGAAAAAGGTCTCTATCCGATCTTCCTATCTTTACACCTAAATATTTGATATATTGTTTTGGCCAGGTGAATGGGTATGTAATTTTTAGTTTAGCTAAGGTATTCGGGGATATATGTATGTCTAGCGCTTCCGACTTAGACATATTTACTTTAAAATTGGAAATTTTGCTATATTGATCTATGAGATCCATCAATGTTGGGAGTCCCAGCAAAGGATTAGTCATCAAGACTAAGAGATCGTCCGCAAATGCCGCTATTTTATAGTGTGTCTTATTGATACGAATACCCTCTATTCCCTCATGTATTTGTATGGCCTTTAAGAGAGGTTCCATTGCTAGCACAAATAACAACGGGGATAGGGGACAGCCCTGTCTTGTTCCGTTCTTTATAGTAAATGCATCTGTTGTAAAATCGTTAATCCTAATATGTGCCTTGGGCTTATCGTACATTGCCATTACGGCTGCTATAAATGCTTCGGGTATCTCAAACTTGATCAGCACTTCCCGTAGGTATACCCAGTCCACCCTGTCAAAGGCCTTCTCTGCATCTGTTCCAAGAAGCATCAATGGGAGTTTACGATTTTTTGCGTATTGAAGAAGGTGTAATACTTTGTGGACATTATCCCTTCCCTCCCTTCCACCCACAAACCCGGTCTGATTTAAGGAAATCAAATTTGGCAATGACTTGGCCATTCTTTTTGCCATCAGCCCTGCTAGGATTTTTAGGTCCACATTAAGGAGAGAGATTGGCCTATAGCTACTACATTGTTCAGGATCCTTCCCCTCTTTGTGTATTAGGGATATTCTGGCTGTAAGCATTTGGTTTGGCAATGGGTGGCCTTGTAAAACTGCGTTGCAAACGTTCAATAAATGTGGGAGTAGGAGGCCAGAGAAGGATTTATAGTAAAGTGCTGAGAATCCATCTGGACCGGGCGCTTTCCCCTTCGGGCACTTTGACAGGGCGGACTGCAACTCCCCTAGTGAAAAAGGTCTAGTGAGATATTGTTTTTGGGAATCAGACAAGACAGGCAGATCTAAAGTGCTTAGGAAGGACCTAGTGTCCATGCTTCTTTTAAGTGCGGAATCGGTGTTATCTTCCGGACGGAGATTATATAATTTCTTATAGTAGTCAAGGAATGCCCGCTCCATGTGCTCAGGAGTTTGCGAGCTTAACCCTTGTTCATTCTTGATTGAGTTAATCAGCGTACGTGACTGCCGCTTCCTTAGTTGTGATAACATTAATTTGGATGCTTTGTCTCCATGGACGTACATTCTGTTTTTCCATGTTGCATAGAGCTTAGCAGATCTCGAGTTTAATATGTCTTTAAGTTGCTGTCTTTTTTGTTGCAGCTTCTCTAAGCTATGTTGATCTATTTTATGTTTATGTGTAAGCTCCAGCTGTGATATACTATCATAAAGATCCTGGATTTCTTTTTGTTGCAGTTTATTTAGAAAGGAAGTGATAGATATCAACTCCCCTCTGACAACTGACTTATGTGCTTCCCATAGTATCTGTGAGGAAATTTCTGGTGAAGCATTTTGCTCAAAATATTGGGAAAGCACTTTGTTTATACGTGTCTGTACCTCGGTACTTCCAAGTACTGACTCATTGAGCCGCCATACTCTATGTCGGGGAAAGGCTTTAGATAATGAGAATTTTAACAAAACCGAAGAGTGATCGGAATAAATATTCGGGATTATTTTCGCCTGTTGTATATTGGCAAGCATTTTACTGGATATAAAAATATAGTCTAAACGGTGGTAAGATTTATGAGGGTGGGAGTAGAAGGTGTAGTCTCGGTCAGAGGGGTTTAGATATCTCCATGTGTCAATCAATTGTAGAGATCCCAATTGTGACTTTATTCTGTAAAGATCTTTAGGTGAGAGCGAACTTTTCTGTTTGGTCGTGTCTAGCAAAGGCTCTAATGCAACATTCAAGTCCCCACCCACTATCAATGCACCCTCTCTAAAGCCATCAATTTTTTTCAGTGTTGAGAGTACCCATCTCAATAGTTTTTTATTTGGTGCGTATAAACTGCACAATGTTACAAGGGCACCGTTTAGTAGACCTTTGACAAAGATGTAACGACCCTGAGGGTCCGCCATAGTTTCTCTTAGCTGGAAGGGCACTCCCCTTGCCACTGCTATTGACACTCCTCTGGAACCGGACTGGGTGGTTGTCGCATGAAACCATTTATCATATATCGAGCTTTCAAAGGAGGGCAATTTATCCGGTTTGAAGTGCGTTTCCTGAATAAGCAATACTGCTGCCTGCTGTTTTTTGAATAGTTGTAATGTGTGGCGTCTAGTGTTTGGAGAATTCAGCCCATGTGCGTTAAAAGAGATGAATGTGTGTACCTTATCCGAATCCATCATGTTTCTGTACACAGCAGCATCCTTGCAGCTCACGAAGGAGACGAATCCCTGTGCCTATGGGAGTGGGGAGGGGGTCTAGGACAAGTAGACCAGACGAAAGAAAGAAAAGGGTAGAGAAAACAAAAAGGTGAAGAGGGGGAGAACACAATATTAACATTATCCATGTTATTATGTTGCACAATATCATTGACCAATATGCCAACGTACCATAGTTACCTACTGACATTGTTTCATAGAGTGCCAGCTTGAGGAAAATTCCAATCAACCTTATAAACTAAATATGAAATATGAAATGCTCCATTCTAGGAGAATGCCCAGTTTGGGCTGTAACTAGATCTAGGTTGAAACCTTACAACGAATTATTGGATAGATGTGGCAGCAGTGCTTATCCATATTTGGAAAAGCACGCCAACCCCATCAGATTTGCTTCAACCATACTCAATACCCCAACTGGGGTAGACACCAAGAATACTTAACTGCAAAATCTGGGTCTAACCCAAAGATCAAGTATTGTCTCTGGAGTCCTTAGGAAGCGAGGTCTTTGTCAGCTTCCTTTTCAGCCTTTGTGATTTTGGCGTCAGGGCTATCTGCCACGCCGGGTCATCTGGTAGCGGGTGCAATAGGGTCGCCGAATGGAAGGACTCCAGGTCCGGGTAGGCCTCCAGCTCAATCCCCAAGGATTCACATGCCTCTTTGATGTCTTGTGATGTTCTTGCTGAGATACCTTTGTCTCCATTTGTGATATGTACTCCAAACGGGAACAACCATCTAAAACGGATGCCTTTTTTTATCAATGCGTCAGTGAACGGTTTCAAGATCCTCCGCTTCCTGAGAGTGCTAGCCGATAAATCCTGTAAAAGTTTAATTTGTGAGCCTTCATACGAGATCTCCTGCGCCTCCCGCGCTCTGCGAAGAACTAAGTCTTTTGCTCGATAATCGAGGAAGCGACAGATCACATCTCGTGGAGTTTCCCCTTGAGAAGGCCTCGGACGCAATGCTCTGTGTACTCTCACCAGTTCGATTTCCTGTGGATCTGATTCATTAAGTAGATCTTTGAATATCTCTTGTGTTGCTTTCCATAACGCCTCAAAGGCCACCGTTTCAGAAAGGCCTTTAACTCTTATGTTGTTACGACGTTCTCTGTTTTCATGATCTTCTAGCACCGTGTGAATTGTATGTAGTTGGAGTTCATGGACTTTTAAAGAGTCTAGTACAGCGTTCGAACTTTGTGTCATGGCAACTTGCGAATTTTCCAATGTCTCAAGTCTGTGGCCTTGAAGTTTTAGGTCGTGTTTTATCTCTGCAAGTTCTTGTCCTATTGGCTCAAGAGCTTTAGACAATATACGTTTGATGAACGAACGAGTGACTAAGGCCTCTCTCGCTGTGCTGCCCGTGTCAGAGTCACTCTCCGGTTCAGAATCTGAATCTTCTAATGAGGTCAAATCACGAAGCTTGGGTGGTTTAAGAGAATCTGACGGAACCGTTTGTTTTTTAAGAAAGTCATCCATGTCTGTTTGCGTAGTGGACTTTGTAGGTTTGGGCATGCTCTTTTGCGTTTTTACGCTGGATCTCCCCATTTTTGCAGTTATCTAAAGCAGAGAAGAATAGAGCAGTTTGAAGATTAGAATTCCTCTCGCTGGCTATGAATTTAGCTAATGTTCCATTTTATGCCCAGTCTTATAAGTGATAAACAATGGAAAGAGATGTCGTTCTGGCTCTGGTCACTAGATGGCAGTCTATAACCACTTTCTGCTGGTTTTCCAGAGAATCCTCTCTTATATCCGTTCAGCTAGGTATAACATGGGTTAATTAGAAAGCAGATAAGGGGGGGAGGAAAGATGTAAGGACAGCACTGGTGGGGGGGGAGCGCTTAATACAGATCTAAGGCTCCTTATATTACTCCCTTCTCTCCTCGCACCCCTCGGGTCAGACAGTCTCAGGCCCCCACTTGATTAATTGATTATCTCCTTTATTGCTACGGAGTTAGGGAGAATGACCATGCTCTCCTGATCCTCTGTCCCCTGAATCAGACCCCCCTGCTCAAGACACTCCGTCACCTTGCTTCTGTTATTTCAGCGTTACCTCAGCTCCCGGAGACGCTTGAATCCCTCAGATCTCTCTCACTGATTGCAGAGAGGGGAGGAGGCTGAAGCGTGCCGCTGCACGTCTATTCTAGGTCCCGGGCCGCGTGTCTTCTGCAAGCCCGACGGGACTATTTTCAATGCTGCGGCGTGATACACACTCTCTGTAGCCGTCCCCCAGCTATTAGAACAGTAGCGATTTTGTGTGTCCTGGTCTGGGGATTTCGCAATGGTACCTTATCTGCAGGGGAGGGTTAGCTCCGGGGTCTCTCTTATCTGACAGCCTTAGGTCAGGGGTGAAGTCTTCTGCCCGAGGCGATGGTGCTGTTAGCAGTATATCCTTCCGCCACTCCGGCAATCTCCCGCCTGCAGGGCCTCAGTTAGATGAATCCCTTCTTTATCCCGAACGTGACTCGCCACCCAGGGTCTATGCGATCCAGTGGGGTCCTGGTTTGGGTTGTAATGCGGGGATGGTATAAAAAGAAGGCTCTGGTGATATTAGAGCCCCTTTTGGTGCATTTGTCCGGGAGCTCAGGTTTCCTGCTTCTTGCTCCACCAACGTTCAGGCTCCGCCTCTACGGTACCCCTTCTAACCTTTGTGCAATGACGTGCAATCCATACTGGGCCTAACACCGTCTGAGCCTGCCTCATGCTGTATAGACATATATTTTGAATGTGTACGCTATCCATACATGTTATCCAGGGATACGGTACCCTTTCTAACCTTTGTGCAATCACGTGCAATCCATACTGGGCCTAACACCGTCTGAGCCTGCCTCATGCTGTATAGACATATATTTTGAATGTGTACGCTATCCATACATGTTATCTGGGGATACGGTACCCCTTCTAACCTTTGTGCAATGACGTGCAATCCATACTGGGCCTAACACCGTCTGAGCCTGCCTCATGCTGTATAGACATATATTTTGAATGTGTACGCTATCCATACATGTTATCCAGGGATACGGTACCCTTTCTAACCTTTGTGCAATGACGTGCAATCCATACTGGGCCTAACACTGTCTGAGCCTGCCTCATGCTGTATAGACATATATTTTGAATGTGTACGCTATCCATACATGTTATCCAGGGATACGGTACCCTTTCTAACCTTTGTGCAATGACGTGCAATCCATACTGGGCCTAACACCGTCTGAGCATGCCTCATGCTGTATAGACATATATTTTGAATGTGTACGCTATCCATACATGTTATCCGGGGATACGGTACCCCTTCTAACCTTTGTGCAATGACGTGCAATCCATACTGGGCCTAACACCGTCTGAGCCTGCCTCATGCTGTATAGACATATATTTTGAATGTGTACGCTATCCATACATGTTATCCGGGGATACGGTACCCCTTCTAACCTTTGTGCAATGACGTGCAATCCATACTGGGCCTAACACCGTCTGAGCCTGCCTCATGCTGTATAGACATATATTTTGAATGTGTACGCTATCCATACATGTTATCCGGGGATACGGTACCCCTTCTAACCTTTGTGCAATGACGTGCAATCCATACTGGGCCTAACACCGTCTGAGCCTGCCTCATGCTGTATAGGCATATATTTTGAATGTGTACGCTATCCATACATGTTATCCAGGGATACGGTACCCTTTCTATCCTTTGTGCAATGACGTGCAATCCATACTGGGCCTAACACCGTCTGAGCCTGCCTCATGCTGTATAGACATATATTTTGAATGTGTACGCTATCCATACATGTTATCCAGGGATACGGTACCCTTTCTAACCTTTGTGCAATGACGTGCAATCCATACTGGGCCTAACACCGTCTGAGCCTGCCTCATGCTGTATAGACATATATTTTGAATGTGTACGCTATCCATACATGTTATCCGGGGATACGGTACCCCTTCTAACCTTTGTGCAATGACGTGCAATCCATACTGGGCCTAACACCGTCTGAGCCTGCCTCATGCTGTATAGACATATATTTTGAATGTGTACGCTATCCATACATGTTATCCGGGGATACGGTACCCCTTCTAACCTTTGTGCAATGACGTGCAATCCATACTGGGCCTAACACCGTCTGAGCCTGCCTCATGCTGTATAGACATATATTTTGAATGTGTACGCTATCCATACATGTTATCCGGGGATACGGTACCCTTTCTAACCTTTGTGCAATGACGTGCAATCCATACTGGGCCTAACACCGTCTGAGCCTGCCTCATGCTGTATAGACATATATTTTGAATGTGTACGCTATCCATACATGTTATCCGGGGATACGGTACCCCTTCTAACCTTTGTGCAATGACGTGCAATCCATACTGGGCCTAACACCGTCTGAGCCTGCCTCATGCTGTATAGACATATATTTTGAATGTGTACGCTATCCATACATGTTATCCGGGGATACGGTACCCCTTCTAACCTTTGTGCAATGACGTGCAATCCATACTGGGCCTAACACCGTCTGAGCCTGCCTCATGCTGTATAGATATATATTTTGAATGTGTACGCTATCCATACATGTTATCCAGGGATACGGTACCCTTTCTAACCTTTGTGCAATCACGTGCAATCCATACTGGCCGTGAGAACGGCTGGCGAGCTGTTAAGCAAGCTACAGCACCTGTCCAGACAAGTACAGGGATTCCCTAGCGAGGAGACTTATTTGATTGTTTTCTATGTTGGGACAGCAATTTTTGGGGAGCACTATACTCTGGAGAATGATAGATGGGGCCCACCATACACTGGAACATTCCAAAGGTGGACATCAGACACTGGAGCAGCATTTACAGGGCCCATTATACACTAGAGCATTAGAAATGGGGCCCATTATGTTTGGAGCATTATTTGGGCCCATAAGACAGTGGAGCTTCATCCATGGGGACCAACATATACTGTAGTATTATGTGGAGCTCATCATATACTGTTTCAAACATTATATGGGACCAATGATTTTGTATGGAGAAATAGATGGGCCTCGTCATGAGATGTAAAAAGTGAGGTATTTTTCATTGTACTATACCGCTATTTCTCTGCCGTATCGGAGCATGATGAGTTGTGGTATGTGTTAAAGGGGCGCTCTTTCACCCAGGGCACATGAAAACCTGCAGCCAGCCCTCCCCCCCCCACAAATTTAGCCAAATAACCCCCATTTTTCAGTGCGTAACTTGTATTATGAAGTTAATTAAGGTTGACAAGCTTAAGTAAGAAGAATTGATGCTTTTGGCATTCAAATGGGCACTGTAGGTGTGTTTCCTGTCCTCCTCTCACTGCCGACTTTTATTCCCCATTGACTTACATTGGGTTTCGTGTTTCGGGACGACCCCGACTTTTCCCTATAATCGGACGATCTTGCTCGACCCGACTTTTGGAAAAGTCGGGTTTCACGAAACGAAACGCGACCCTAAAAAAGCAAAAGTCGCTCAACTCTACCTCCAACTGCTCTTGCTGCATCTGGTGTTGCTGCTCCAGAGCCTTCTGGAAGCAAGTATTAGTCTGCTGTTGTTGCACATTTGCTTGCAATAACTGCTTCACTAGTTCCTCCATATTACTGGACTCTTGGCTCTTCAAAAGCACAGAAGCTTTCAGCCAGGACATACACAGCGTTTTCTCTGCAGTCACAGTCCAGCAGCCACAGTTGTCCGCATTCGAAACACCATTTGTGGGGAATAGATAGCTCAGCTGGGATCTTTGCTTGGGCACAAGCATGTGGCTATGGAGTCACTACAGCAGACTAGCAAGTTCCACAAGGATATTGACGGCATATTTATTGTGCACACTTGTTATTCAATGTTACACATGCCAAACGTGAAATAAAACATCTAAGGCCGTCTGGCCACTAACTAACAATAGCAGGCTAACTACAAAATAAACCTATATAACAGCAAAGAAGTCCATGTAATCTTACTGTGTCAGCTCCCAGCTCAGCAGAGGAGATAGACCGAGAGATACCAGCTCCTCCTGATTATATCAGCTGGACCAGTCAGGAAACCAAAACCTGGATTGAATTAGTGGAGGGGGAACTACCAGTCCTTTCCATGCTGATCACTAAGGAAACCAAGACTGGATTATAGTGAAATAAACTGGCTTCATAATCAGTACAGGGAGACATATGAAATGAAACGGGGAGAAATATACCTGTTTTCTAGTACCTCTCCCCTTGGCACCTCACACTGCATACAGTGTAATGGGCCCCATATATTACTGCATACAGCACAATGGGCCCCATATAATGCTCCATACAGTATAATGGTCCCCATATATTACTTCATACAGCATAAAGGGCCCCATATATTACTTCATACAATGTAATGGGCCCCATATAATTCTTCTCCCCAAACCCCTCTGCTCTGGTCTCCTCAGTGCATTCTGATCCTCCGCACTGCTTGGCACAGGGACATCATTACCTTTACGTATATAATTGTCCACTTGGACTGATAGTAATAGTGATTTGTTTGTACCCTGTTGTCTGGAGCTGGCCCTCTTTATGGGGGTGCTCAGGGCATATGATTATACACCAATAAAAAGTATGAGAGGCTCAAAGTGACCAGTGCCACCTAGTTTCCTACCCCCCTTATTCTACTGGTACTGTGGGCATGCTGACTGGTACTGAGGAAAAGAAATAAAGAACAGAGAGAAAAAAGAAAGCAGAGAGAAAGAAAGAACAGAGAGAGAGAAAGAGGGGAAAGAAAAGAAGAAAGAAAGAACAGAGAGTGAGAGAAAGAAAAAAAGAAAGATTAGAGAGATATAGAAACAGAGAGAGATAGAAAGATTCTATAAAGATACTATAGCAGCCCAATTCCCACTGTATTGCCCACCTGAGCCTCCCGATGCAGGACATATCATGATCCGCTCACATGGCCGGCATCCCCGAGTTCAAGGAGATCCTGCTATCCGCGCTGTTGGAGGAGGACACTGTGATGGATCTGAAGCATTCCCTGAAGTGCCTCCATGGTTCCGTCACAATCTCCTCCCGAAATTACCTCATTTCCGGTCAGCTTCTAGCACGTCACTTCCGGTGGACCGTCATGTGCGAATTTTAAAGTGCTCCTCGGGGCTCCGCCGTGTACTCCTGTGTCCGCGGGAAAAGTAAGCTCCCAGCCAGGGCAGTATCTCTCTCAAAATCGGGACTGTCCCGCTGGGAGGTATGAATGCTCCCCACCATACACCTTGTACATCCGCATACATCCTACACACACTGTTCCGCTTTTTATGCCTCGTACACACGGCTCCGTTCTGTACACCTCGCACACACATGGCTCCACTTAGTACACACATGGCTCCACTCCGTAAACCTCGTACACCTTATACGCACGTGGCCACGCTCTGTAAACCTTGTTCACAAATGGCTCCACTCCGTAAACCTTATACACATGCGGTTATGCTCCATATACCTCACACACACGCGGCGCCGCTCCATACACACACGTGCGACTCCGCTCCGTACACCTCGTACACGTGCGGCTCTGCTCTGTACAACTCACACACACAGCTCTGCTACATCCACACTGTAAACCCTCCCTGACCCCACGCATAAACTTCACCTCATCCAGGACGATGAGAACCAGCAGAGTCCTGCATAAACCAAGGGCTGATACTGGGGGAACATTATACTGTGTATGGGGGATGGCGGTACTGGGGGAACATTATACTGTGTGGGGGGGTGACGGTAGTGGGGAACATACTGCGTGTGGGGGATGGCGGTACTGGGGGAACATTATACTGTGTGGGGGATGGCAGTACTATGGGAATATTATACTGTGTGGTGGGGTGACGGTAGTGGGGACCAGAAAGGGACATTGCAATATGTGTTTCGTTACTTCCTGTTTTCCATACTTGGGTCATATGTATCTATCAGAGGAAAAGGAACAAAATGCTATGATTCTTAGAAAGTGACAACAAAAAAGCATCAAGATAGTCTCAGCTCTGAAAAGGTTACTTCCACCTGTGTCCAGTAATGGGGAGCCTCTGGCACCGACCTCCACCCGCAGAGCCGCACTCCACATAGAGAATAATGGGGCCTCCGTCACCGACCTCCACCCGCAGAGCCGCACTCCACATAGAGAATAATGGGGCCTCCGGCACCGACCACCACCCGCAGCGCCGCACTCCACATAGAGAATAATGGAGCCTCCGGCACCTACCTCCACTCGCAGAGCCGCACTCCACATAGAGAATAATGGGGCCTCCAGCACCGACCTCCACCCGCAGAGCCGCACTCCACATAGAGAATAATGGAGCCTCCAGCACCGACCTCCACCCGCAGAGCCGCACTCCACATAAAGAATAATGGAGCCTGCAGAGCCGCACTCCACATATATGGCTGCTCTGTGTGCACAGGACCTGTGATGAGGTCACAAGAGGGGAGGAGTCAGGGGTCACATGATCAGGGGCCCTTACTACTTCCCTCCTGTGACCATCAATTACAGCCTCTTGCACGACCAGCCGCAGCACCAGCGTGCAGACTCAGAGGCTAAATTGTAGGTGCTACAGGTAGAGGAGCGCATAATGCTGCTGCCTGCCGCTTCAGCAAGTTGCTCAACTTGGCTCATTATAGCTGCGGCCCTGCCTCAGAGGGAGGGAAGGAGAAGGACGTGTCTGGAGCAGCTCTTGTGATAAGAGGCTGATGGACGGATTGGATTATAAGAAAGCTTCCTAAACGGAAAGGTGGTTCTTCTGAGACACGGATGGAGCATACTCCCCATGGGTTTCTTATCCATGCTGACGTCAGGTGGAGGAAGAAACTGGTCGCTTGGTCGCTAAGGGTCACGGCCCCTAGCATAGTGAGCGTACTTCAGGGCGCTACTAGCAAGCCGATAGCTGTGGTTAGTTTATGGACCATAGCCCCTACCACAGTTATTCCGACTGGAAAGGCAGCTACATAGTATCACAGAAATGGAAGGGCGTTGTCTGACAGGATTCGCAACTGCTGGCCGGGAGCGATAATTGTGTAGTGCTGGAAAGGAAGGAAAGTGGAAAGCAGCATATTGTATGGAGACAGCCAGGTAAGGTACAAACTGACAGTTAGTGCTGGAAGGGTGTACTTCATATTATCTGGAAGTTGTCTGGTCCCCTCACCTGGAGAACGGAGTATTGAAGCCGGCATCTGTGCATGCCAGAATTGTAAGTAAAACCCTTGGAACTACATGCATTTGTATCATTTACCTTCACTCAGCACTGCTACATCCTCCACTCCACACTGCCTCACCAACCGCAAACTCATCTCAACTGCTCTGGGACTACAGCTCTGCCTGTGGAGAGCTTCACCAACTCTGCTGCATCATAACATTTGTCCCAGAGAAGAAACACTGCAGCGCTGGTCACCACTGACCAGAAACCACAGGTGGCGTCACGAATTCATACAAACTCTATTCTTCTTTAATTTCACCCATTTTACATGACTGCCTGGGGCCACGGACCGGGTCACCACCACTGTGACACATCTGTTATGAATGGGTCACCGAGGAGGGGAGTGCAATAGGCTATGCCACCAGAACACCAGAGAGGTTGGTCGCTCAGCGGATTGCAGACCCCTGATCTTAACAACACAACTAGCAGTAGCCGTGGAGCATTCCTACGTTGCCCTAGACGCCTCGTCACAGCCAGAGGACTAATTAAGCCTAAAGACAGAAAGGTGAAATCTTAACTGCCCCAGAGCAGATCCCCAAAGGAATAGACAGCCCCCAAACATATATTGTCGGTGAGACAAGATGAAGCACAAACACAGACAGAAAATAGACTGAGCAAATGATGGGGCCCACACTGACTAGGTTGGACAGGACACAAAAGGCACTGTCTGCAATCATGGAAAAACCCTAATAAATCCAACACGACTGATGTACCAAAAATACCGAGGTTTGAACAACCTCGCCCCCACTATATCAGCACTCAGGTGTGAACTGGCGGCTAGCAACAGGCTAATACAGCAGGGGACTGAGCAAACAAACACAAGATACAAAAATACAGGAGGGAGCCAGCAGCCCCAGGGGGAGCAAGCTGACCCCTGACAGCAAGGCAAAAACAGATGCAAAGGGTTTAGCAAAAGACAGCTGAAAAAATGTAGGATCAGGCAGCAGACAGAAATCCTCAGTAAGCAAAGAAAGGAGTATCACCGGCAGTCACTGAGAGAATTCTGCTCGCTTATGTAGTCCCAGTCACTACCACCACTCCTCCAATTATCTTCTGCAGCTGTTAGATTAACATCATGTTGACCAGCACCACTACCAGCATTATCCACCAGAGGGAGCCTTGCCTCAAAAGTCGGATCAAGAGAGCTCACAACACACATCCCCTTAAGACGACCGGCCCAGTACCGAGTATCCCACAGCCCCTGGGGCGCGTCACATACTCATATATTATCCGGAGCCTGCTCTGTGCCGCCCTCACACCAGGGCACATAGTCCTGTATTATAATGGTGGCATTGTATGGAGCCTGCTGTGTGCCAACCTCAGACATGAGCACATATATCTGGCGTCAATGATAACAGCCGAGAGATCACGCACATCCCACCATTTCCATCACTTTGCCAGGGACCCAACGGGGAATCACAAACAACAACACTTTGTTGCCTGCAATCGTTAGGTCAATTACGCAGTTACAGTGGGGAAAAAAAGTATTTAGTCAGGCACCAATTTTTCTAGTTCTCCCACTTAAAAAGATGAGAGAGGCCTATAAATGATATCATAGGTAGACCACAACTATGAGAGTCAAGATGAGAAAACAAATCCAGAAAATCACTTTGTCTGCTTTGGCAAAATTTATTTTGCAAATTATGGTGGAAAATAAGTATTTGGTCACCTAAAAACATGCAAGATTTCTGGCTCTCACAGACCTGTAACTTCTTTAAGAGACTCCTCAGTCCTTACCTGTAGTAATAGCACCTGTTTGAACTTGTTATTGACTCGCCCCCAGAGGCCGTGGGGTACTCGGAGCCAGGCCCGTTGATTTCAATGGAAGATGTCACAGTGGCAATGACCCGGTCCGTGGCCTCAGACGGTCAATGTAAAAGGGGTAGAGTGATGGGGATAAAGTCATTGAGAGGATTTGTGACACCACCTGTGGTTTATGGTCAGTTTGACCAGCGCTGCAGGGTTGCCTCTCTGGGACAGATGGTGTGGTGCATCAATGATGTTGTAGCCCTCCACAGGTAGGGCTGTAGTCCCAGGGCAGAGTAGATGAGGTTGGCAAATGAGGAGATAGTGAGGAGAAATAGATGGTGCAGTGTTAGGTACAGAGATGTAGCAGTGCTGAGTGGGTTGGCGCAGGAAGAAGGCAATGAGACACATGAATGCAGTTCCAGTTCTTTTACTCACGTTCTTGGCACAGACAGGTGCCCGCTTCAATGCCACGGTCTTCAGATCAGGGGCTCAGCCAACTCCCAGGCAGACGGAATTAACCTTTCCAGCTCTCCCTTTCGTGTGCCTGTTCTGAACGTCTCCTTTCTAGCGCTTATACTGAAGTACTTGTAGATGTGTGTTAAACCCAAGTTCCTCCTCTCAGATGTTCTTTGGAACTCTACTTGCATGACAAGTGACTGTAGCCTGCTTCGGGGACTCCATCTGTCAAGTCCCGGCTCACACATAGGTTGCCACCGTGTCTTCGAGTCTTTTGGTGGGAATAGAGTGGCCACAGCTCCTTTTCCTACGGTGTCTGCTGCTGGAACATTAGTTCCACAAACAGCCTCGGGGACCGGACCCCGGCCATGCGCTTCAAACTTCAGGAAGGGCTCTGCTCTGACCCAAGTCCTTAGTTCTCTTCTCCTTACGATCCACACTAATCTTTCTTCCTTCTGAAGAATCAGGCTTTCTATTGCTCTTTCCCGTGCCAGCAGCTCCAGGTCACTGAAGTCTGCTGCAGCACCTCCTTCACTCCATCCCTCTCTGGGGATCTTCTCTTTCAGACTGACCTTTTCCTAATATTCTCCGCTCTCATGTGCAGTCTAAGCTCCACCCACCTCCCAGCACTTCTGTTCCAAGCAGGGAGCCATGAAAGTTGCTCTGCTACACTACTGTGTTTGTGTGGGATGCAGGTGCTGGAGGCTGGTCAGGTGTTCCATCTTACCTGGAGAGTGGGATACTACACCTCAGGAGGAGGTGCAGTACCTCTGTGGCGACTGAACCCTCAGGGGCGCCACATTATCAGTATAAAAGACACATGTCCACAACCTCAAACAGTCACACTCCAAACTAAATACTTTTTTTCCCCCACTGTAACTGACGAGTGATGGACGAGACCACGGCTGTGTTACGCCGCTCTCAAAGCGCACCTGCGGAGCTGGTGCACGCCGCCCGACATCTTCACTTAAGGTCTCGCAGCTGGCGCTGGGGTCCCATAGGGTGCGCGTGTGTGCCGTGTGCGCTTGACTCTGTGGCTGCATGTCCAGCTCCGGGTCCCATCGGGCGCGCTTGCGCACAAACCACAGCTCTGATTGCGCCCGCACTAACTCTGACGTCTCTGTGGTCCTGGAGGACCTGACCCGGAAGCTCCAGCGCACATTCCCTATATCAGGTGGCCTCATCCTGTAGGCGGTGCCTGATTATCGTTTAGCTTCCTTGCTAGACCTGCTTGGTTCCCTGCATGGTCTCTCTCTGTACTCAGGTCCTCTACCTTGTACTCTGGCTTGCTTCCTAGTACACGCTCTGCATTGTTTAGTACTCTGCGAGCTTCTTAGTACACGCTCTGCATTGTCTTGTACCCTGCGTGGCCCCGTGTACATGCTCAGCACTATACTGTACCCTGCATGCCCCCATGTACACGCTTTATGCACTCCTGTACCCTGCGTGCCCCCGTCTTCACCCTGCTAGACACAGTCTCTCACGCCTCCTTCGAGCCGGCCACCTGGTTCCAGCATTCGTGGTATTTTATCCCCCTGGGTCTGCCCCTGACACTCCCTGTATAGGAGGTGGTCCTCACTAGGTCAGCTCTCACAGGGTGGGTTGGTAGCACGACCCAGAAGTCCATTCCAGGAGTCCTTATAGTATAATCAGGCCATGGACCCCGCTGGTACCTCGGCCACTGCCCAAAAGGAACTGGTGTTTCTACGGGAGAATCAGACTAGGATTATGTCCTTTTTGAAATCTATGGAGTCCCGATTGTTGGCCTTACAGTCCTCTGACCTAGGGAATGCCTCCCAGTTGGCCAGTCTCCAACAAGAGCTCACTCTGCAACGCGACACCCAGGTCCACATCCTCAACTATATGGCGTCGGAGATAACCGACTCCTTTTCCTACAATCTGTCGCCTCCGTTTCTGCCCAAGCCTCGGTCTCGCACCCACTTCCCCATTTAGGCAAACTACCTCAGTATAGTGGTGACTAGTGTTGAGCATTCCGATACCGCAAGTATCGGGTATCGGCCGATACTTGCTGTATCGGAATTCCGATACCGACTTCCGATATTTTTTCCAATATCGGAATTCGGCATCGGAATCGGAAGTTCAAAGTTGATTGACAGACTGACGTCATCATGATGCGCGGTGTGTGCGCATCATGATGCGCCGTCATTTCGGGCCTTCCGGGGGTCTCTGCCGGCCTGCCGGGGGGCTGTGCCGGCCTGCCGGGGGGCTGTGTGGACTGCCCGGGGTCTGTACCGGCCTGCCGGGGGCTGTGCCGGCCTGCCGGTGGTCTGTGCACCCTGTGGGGGTCTGTACCGGCCTGCCGGGGGGCTGTGCCGGCCTGCCGGTGGTCTGTGCACCCTGTGGGGGTCTGTACCGGCCTGCCGGGGGGCTGTGCCGGCCTGCCGGGGGGCTGTGCTGATGTCCGGGGGGTCTGTGCAAGCATCGTCCGATGGGACTACAAGTCCCATCGGGCGATGCCTGCTACCATGACAGTGATTGACACATTAGCCAATGATGGGACAGTAGTAGTCCCATCATCCGGCTAATGTGTTAAATGTTAAAAAAAAAAAAAAAAAAAATACTACATACATACTACATGCATGCTACATACATACTACATGCTACATACATACTACATATATACTACATACATACTACATACATGCTACATACATACTACATGCATGCTACATACATACTACATGCTACATACATACTACATATATACTACATACATACTACATATATACTACATACATACTACATATATACTACATACATACTACATGCATGCTACATACATACTACATACATACTACATGCATGCTACATACATACTACATGCATGCTACATGCATGCTACATACATACTACATGCTACATACATACCACATACATACTACATACATACTACATACTACATATATACTACATGCATGCTACATACATACTACATGCATGCTACATACTACATACATACTACATACATGCTACATACTACATACATACTACATACATACTACATGCATGCTACATACATACTACATGCATGCTACATACATACTACATGCCACATACATACCACATACATACTACATACATACTACATACATACTACATGCTACATACATACTACATATATACTACATGCATGCTACATACATACTACATGCTACATACATACCACATACATACTACATACATGCTACATATATACTACATGCATGCTACATACATACTACATATATACTACATGCATGCTACATACATGCTACATGCATGCTACATACATACTACATACATACTACATACATACTACATGCTACATACATACCACATATATACTACATACATACAATACATTCATACAATACATACATAGACATACAGTACATATAACATAGAGTAACATACTTACCAATACTTGTCACATTGTTCCCCGAAGCCATTGTCTTTTCCGGAATAAATATTAACATAACAAACCACAAAAATACTCACCCACGATCCGAAGCAGTCCACGAGTGTGTCCCACGACGATCTTGGGTAGAGAACGGCAGCATCAGATGATGCTGCCGTTCTCTACGGGCTGCAGGAATCCAATGACGGAAGGTAGGTATCCTTCCGCACTGTATTCCTCCGCCACTTAAAAAAAAAAAAGTCCCTAGTCTCACTTTATGCCATTGCTGCGTGGGAAATTCCCACACAGCAATGGCATAAAGTGAGACTAGGGACTTTTTTTTTTTTTTAAGTGGCGGAGGAATACAGTGCAGAAGGATACCTACCTTCCGTCATTGGATTCCTGCAGCCCGTAGAGAACGGCAGCAACAGCTGATGCTGCAGTTCTCTACCCAAGATCGTCGTGGGACACACTCGTGGACTGCTTCGGATCGTGGGTGAGTATTTTTGTGGTTTGTTATGTTAATATTTATTCCGGAAAAGACAATGGCTTCGGGGAACAATGTGACAAGTATTGGTAAGTATGTTACTCTATGTTATATGTACTGTATGTCTATGTATGTATTGTATGAATGTATTGTATGTATGTAGTATATATGTGGTATGTATGTAGCATGTAGTATGTATGTAGTATGTATGTAGCATGCATGTAGCATGTAGTATGTATGTAGCATGCATGTAGTATATATGTAGTATGTATGTAGTATGTATGTAGTATGTATGTAGCATGCAGTATGTATGTAGCATGCATGTAGTATATATGTAGTATGTATGTGGTATGTATGTAGCATGTAGTATGTATGTAGCATGCATGTAGCATGCAGTATGTATGTAGCATGCATGTAGTATATATGTAGTATGTATGTGGTATGTATGTAGCATGTAGTATGTATGTAGCATGCATGTAGTATGTATGTAGCATGCATGTAGTATATATGTAGTATGTATGTAGCATGTAGTATGTAGCATGCATGTAGTATATATGTAGTATGTATGTAGCATGTAGTATGTATGTAGCATGCATGTAGTATATATGTAGTATGTATGTAGCATGTAGTATGTATGTAGCATGCATGTAGTATGTATGTAGCATGCATGTAGTATGTATATGGTATGTATGTAGCATGTAGTATGTATGTAGCATGCATGTAGTATATATGTGTTATGTATGTGGTATGTATGTAGCATGTAGTATGTATGTAGTATGTATGTAGCATGTAGTATGTATGTAGCATGCATGTAGTATATATGTAGTATGTATGTAGTATGTAGTATGTATGTAGCATGCATGTAGTATGTATGTAGTATGTAGCATGTAGTATGTATGTATCATGCATGTAGTATATATGTAGTATGTAGCATGTAGTATGTATGTAGCATGCATGTAGTATATATGTGTTATGTATGTAGCATGTAGCATGCATGTAGCATGCATGTAGTATGTATGTAGTATATATGTGGTATGTATGTAGCATGCAGTATGTATGTAGCATGCATGTAGTATATATGTAGTATGTATGTTGCATGTAGTATTTATGTAGTATGAATGTAGCATGTATGTAGTATGTAGTATGAATGTAGCATGTATGTAGTATGCATGTTGTATGTATGTAGCATGTAATTTTTTTTTTTTTTTTTTACATTTAACACATTAGCCGGATGATGGGACTACTACTGTCCCATCATTGGCTAATGTGTCAATCACTGTCATGGTAGCAGGCATCGCCCGATGGGACTTGTAGTCCCATCGGACGATGCACGCACAGACCCCCGGAGCCTGCACAGACCACCGGCAGGCCGGCACAGCCCCCCGGCAGGCCGGCACAGCCCCCCGGAGCCTGCACAGCCCCCCGGCAGGCCGGCACAGCCCCCCGGCAGGCCGGCACAGCCCCCCGGAGCCTGCACAGACCACCGGCAGGCCGGCACAGACCACCGGAGCCTGCACAGACCCCCTGGCAGGCCGGCACAGCCCCCCGAAAGGCCCGTACAGACCCCAGAGAGGCTGTACAAGGGCAGGAAAGGGTTTTTCTTATTCCGATACCGGAAGTCCCATAGACTTGAATGGGACTTCCGGTATCGGAATCGGCGATACCGATACTTTTTTTAAAGATCGGCCGATACCATCCGATACGATACTTTGAAGTATCGGACGGTATCGCTCAACTCTAGTGGTGACCCCAAGCTGTGTCGGGGGCTTTTGAATCAATGCCAACTACATTGTGAGCTCCTGCCGCAGCAATATCCCTCCGATCGTGCTGAGGTGGCCTTTATTGTTTCCCACTTAGTGGGGGAGGCGTTAGCGTGGGTGAATCCCCTCTGGGAGCGTGATGATCCACTCATCTCTCAGCTCTCCACCTTTTTGGACACCTTCCGCAGGGTGTTTGACGAGCCTGGTCGTCTGGCTTCCACCGCCGAGTCCCTCTTCAACCTTCATCAGGGTACTCTGTTGGTCAAAGTCGCCATCTGTTTTCGCACCTTGTCCACCGAACTCAGTTGGAACAATGAGGTTTCATAGGGGCTTTTTGGTGAGGCCTGTCCAGTCAGATTAAAGAAGAACCGGCGGGTCGAGATACCCCTACCTCTTTGGAGGATTTAATATCTCTCGTGACCCGCATTGATCTGCGCTTCCAGGAGCACACCCGTGAGGCAGCCAGCCTCGTCTCTCCTAGTCTACTCGCAGTCCTCTCCACTTGCGACCCGTGTTATCTTCTGAGGCCTCTGTATATGAGCCTATGCAGGTGGACCAACTTAAGATGCCTGAACAGTGCCGTAAGGAGAGGCTCGCACAAGGACTCTGTTTTTACTGTGGGAATGCTTCCCATCTCCTTTTCTCCTGTCCCGAGAGGTCGGGAAACTCCTGTGCCTAGGACTGATAGGAGAGGCCTCCCTAGGTAAATGTGATTCCTCTCCCCCCTGACCGTGTCTGTTTTGCTGAATTTTGGTTCCAAACATTACTCTGAGGAGGCTTATGTGGATTCAGGCGCGGCAGGGAACTTTATCAGGCTCAAGGCAGCTAAAAAATATCGGATTCCTGTTAGATCCCTGGGGACTCCTCGGCTGACAGCATCGGTCTACGGTAAGCCCTTGCAGGAGACAGTTACCCAGGTCACCGAAGAAGTGGAGCTGCAGATTGTAGCTCTGCATCGAGAGAAGATCTCACTCTACGTCCTGTCGACTTTGTCTCATACTCTTCTGCTTTGTCTCCCTTGGCTACAGGCACGAGACAACTCTCGACTGGCGATCTGGTGATGTACTCCGTTGGGGACCATTCTGTCAGAAGAAGTGCCTGCTACCCGTCCATCCGATGGGTTCTGCCTGTCCGTCTTCGGCACCTGCAGGTTTGCCGTCGGCTTACTGGTCTTTTGCAGATGTCTTCGACAAAAAGGAGGCGGAGACTGCCTCCACATCTACCGTACGACTGTCCAGTTGACCTCGATCCTGGCTCTACCCCACGTAGGGGTAGAATATACCCGCTGTCTCCTGCTGAAACCCAAGCTATGTCGGAGTATATCCAGGAGAATCCAGCTAAGGGCTTAATTCAAAAGTCTTCCTTGCCCTTAGGAGCTGTTTTTTTCCTTTGTCAAAAAGAAGGATGGCTCCCTCCGTCCCTGCATAGACTACAGAGGGCTGAACGACATCATGGTCAAAACAAGTGTCCGCTGCCACTGATCCCAGAGCTCCTTGACCGGCTAAGAGGAGCACGAATTTTCACCAAGCTGGATCTCCGTGGGGCCTACAACTTGATCTGTATTCGTTCCGGAGATGAATGGAAGACCGCCTTTAACACCCGGGACAGTCACTATGAATACTTGGTCATGCCCTTTGGCCTCTGCAACTCTCCAGCGGTATTCCAGGAGTTCGTGAACAACATTTTCTGAGATATGCTGTACTCCTGCGTAGTGGTCTAAATGGATGATATCCTTGTGTTTTCTCCCGATTTGTCTGCCCACAGAAAGAACATGCGCCAAGTACTCCTACATTTGAGGGAGAACCGCCTTTATGCCAAGATTGAGAAATGTGTGTTTGAACAAACGTCCTTACCATTCTTGTGGTACATTATCTAGGACTCTGGACTACGCATGGATCCAGTGAAAGTGTCCACCATTCTCTATTGGCCACGTCCCCATGGGGTAAAGGCAATCCAACGCTTCCTTGGCTTTGCGAATTACTATCGACAGTTCGTCCCCCATTTCTCCTCATAGGCTGAACTAATCTTGTCTCTTATCTGCAAAGGAGCTAACCCTAATGCTTGGTGTTCTGAGGCAGATGACGCCTTTCTATCCTTGAAGCAAGCTTTCGACACTGCTCCAGTGCTTCATCATCCAGAGGTTAGTAAACCTTTCACTCTTGAGGTAGACGCATCCTCTACCGGGGCTGTTCTTTTGCAGAAGTCTTCTTCTGGACGTTTAGTCACCTGCGGCTTCTTTTCCAAAGTATTCTCCCCCTCAGAGCGAAATTACTCCATTGGTGGCAAAGAGTTATTGGCCATTAAGTTGGCCTTAGAGGAATGGAGATACTTACTAGAAGGCACCACACATCCGTTCAAGATTTTCACTGACCATAAGAACCTGGCGTACATTCAGTCTGCACAAAGGCTCAATCCCCGGCAAGCCAGGTGGTCATTGTTCTTTGCCCGTTTTGACTTTGAACTCCATTAAAGCTGATGCTTTATCTAGGTCATTCCAGTCGACCGATACTGAAGAGGAACCTTCACATGTCATCGACCCCACCAAGATAATTTCTATGGCTCCTGTCACCCTGACTTCCTTACCCCCGGGAAGAATCTTTGTGGTTGAGAGCAATTGAAAACGAGTGTTACGCTGGGGACATTCATCCAAAATTTCCGGTCACGGTGGAGTCAAGAAGACTCTCTCCCTGTTATCTCGCTACTACTGGTGGCCATCCCTTTACCTGGCTGTCAAAGACTTTGTAGCCTCCTGTCCATCCTGTACCAAGAACAAGGTTCCCAGACAACCACCTTCCGGGTTTCTGCTTCCTCTTCCAGTACCTTCAGCTCCATGGCAGCACATAGCTATGGATTTTATCACCAATCTGCCTTGTTTCTCTGGTTGTACTGTTATCCTGGTGGTTGTGGATCGATTCTCGAAAAAGGCCCATTTTGTTCCTCTCCCCAGTCTACCCTCTGCACTCGAATTGACAAAGATTTTCATCACTCACATTTTTAGAATTCACGGCTTCCCTCTACACATCATGTCGGACAGAGGAGTTCAATTCACCTCCCGGTTCTGCAGAGCTCTTTGTGGGCTTATGAAAGTGACACTGGACTTTTCTTCTGCCTACCATCCCCAAACCAACGGGCGGGTGGAACGAACAAATCTTATCTCCTTACATCTTATCTCCGTCACTTTCGAATACTCATCAGGACGACTAGGTCAGTTTACTTCTGTGAGCAGAGTTTGCATACAATAACCACACCAGCGAATCTTCCTCCAAGTCTCTCTTCTTCATCGTTTTTGGGTAACATCCCAGAGTGGGGAACATGAGGAAAAAAATTCAAAAATTCAAAAAATAGTAACTAATACCCCATATCTATTTATCTTTTTGAACTTTTTATCATTTTTGCAGGATGCAGCTAGAGCCCTTCATGTTGGCTTGGTTTTTCTGTGTGATACATGTATACAGTGGTGAGCGGCCCGCCTTCTAATACTATGGGCGTCATTAATAGGCCGCTCAGACACTATGCATCACACTTATCAGTGTGACTTATGTCTGATGCAAGCCTTATTTGTGTGCATTTTTTCCACTAGGCAGCCAGACCTTGATGGGTTACTGGCTGTCTTCATCAGTGGAATGCACCTGCGCTGCCCCAGCCTTTATCACTGGGGCTTTGCTGCATCCTGCCAGTGCATTAGTCAGGGTTTGGTGAGTTACCTTACAAATGTTGTAACATCCCAGTGTGCCTCTACCGGTATCTTCTGTCTTGGGAGTGCCTGTGGCTGAATCTCTGTCCGGGGAGTTCTCCAGGGTCTGGCAGGAGACCAAAAGTGCCCTTGAAAAAGCACGAGACAGGATGAAACAACATGCAGATAAGAGGCACCTGGACTCTTCTCCTTATCTCCCTGGTGACAAGGTTTGGCTTTCCTCCAAATATATTCGCCTTAGGATACCCTCGTACAAACTAGGTCCCCGATACATTGGCCCTTTCGAGGTCCTCAGGCGTATTAATGACATTGCATACAACTTGAAATTATCGTATATACTTGAGTATAAGTCGACCCGAGTATAAGCCGACCCCCTTAATTTTGCCACAAAAAACTGGGAGAACTTATTGACTCGAGTGTAAGCCTAGGTTGGGAAATGTTCCATAGATTATTCTCCCTTATGGTGTCCCCAGAAGAAGCTCCATAGATTGTTCCCCCATATGCTGCCCCCATAAGAAGCTCCATAGATTGTTCCCCCATATGCTGCCCCCATAAGAAGCTCCATAGATTGTTCCCCCATATGCTGCCCCCAGAAGAAGCTCCATAGATTGTTCCCCCATATGCTGCCCCCATGCTGCTGCTGCATGTAAAAATGAAAAAAATGACATACTCACCTCTCCGTCGCTGGGTGTCAGATACTCACCTGTCCTGCATCCATGGCTGCTCACCGCTATCTGCCACGTCATCAGTCAGTGACGTTCAGACTGCAGGGGGCGCGGCGCGCACTAACCACGTCACCGCGCCCTCTGCTGTCTGAAGTCACTGACCGATGACAGACAGCAGCAAGCAGCCATGGACGCAGGACAGGTGAGTATCGCTATACTTACCCATCCTGACGCTGTGTCTTGAGCCCCCAGCTTCTCCACGCTCTCTCTTCCTGCCTTCAGCGGTCATGTGGTACCGCTCATTAAAACTCATGAATATGCGCATATTCATGAGTTTTAATGAGCGGCACCACGTGACCGCTGAAGGCAGGAAGAGAGAGCACGGGGAGAAGCTGGGGGCTCAAGACACAGCGTCAGGACGGGTAAGTATGACCTGACACCTCCGCCCCCTTCGACCCCCTTTGTATATGACTCGAATATAAGACGAGAGGGGGACTTTCAGCCCAATTTTTTGGGCTGAAAATCTCGACTTATATTCGAGCAAAAGCCAGAGCAGAGCGGGGAGAGCAGCAACCAGAGAGACCGCATGGAGACTCACCACAGGCAGAAGGGAGATGGCACCTAGCCATCCAGGAGGGAGACGCCGACCGTTCAGCCACGCTCCTAGTGGCCACCACCGCCTGACTCCACCCGTGGGTGTAGCCCACCCGCGGCAGCCGCCCGACATCACCCCGTGGGTGCGACCCGTCCGCTCCCGCCCGTGGCAGCTGCCGCCCGACTCCGCCCCGTGGGTGCGATCCGTCTGCGGCAGACGCCACCCGACTCCGCCCCGTGGGTGCGGCCCATCCGCTCCCGCCCGCAGCAGCCGCCGCCCGACTCCACCCCGCGGGTCTGGTCTGTCCGCTCCCGCCCATGGCCACCGCTGCCTGATTCCACCTCGCTGGTGTGGCCTGTCAGCTCCCGCCCGCAGCAGACGACGCCCCGCTCCAGTTCGCAGCCTACCTGCTGCCACCCGCGGCCGACGCCGCTTCACTCCAGTTTGCGGCTGCGGCCTGTCCGCTGCCAGCCGCGGTCCCTGCAGCACCGTTCGGGCCTGCGGCCTCCATTCTCCAGCCCCCAAGCGGCACTGCACTGCCTCCCCCGGGAGGCGCCGCCTTGCGGAACTCTTCCGGGGCCTGTTGTGCCCTCACCTCGCCTGGGCACAGGAACGCCCGAAGTCTTCGTCAGATCCTTGTCGGCTGGGCCCAGCGGCTGCAACACCGAAGCATCATCGTTCAGGACCCTGCCGGATGTCAGAGAAGATAAGTGACACTTTTATAACTAAGGACCCATAGTCGGCCATACCGCGGCCCTATAGTGACCGGCCTTTGCCGGGTTAGTCGTGTTCGTATTACCGTGTGTTTCTGTATTGATCCCCTGCGTGGGCAGTTATTGTTAGCTTGTTCGGTTGCTCAAGACAGCCCCAAAGGCATCTATAGATATAAAAGTTACACCTTAAAGCTCAAACCATCTCGTGCCTCGTCACTGCATCCCCCGTACCTGTGAGTACTACATTTGGCGTAGTCGACAGGATGCAGTCTACGAGCGCAGACAGCGGCACACCCGACCAAGGTTGGGCCGTAGGTGGCGCAGGTAACGGAGGCCCCCGGTCCAGCATTTCTTTAGGGGCTATGCTAAGCAACCTGCCACAGTTTTCGGGCTTTAATACCATGCTGTGGAGCTGGACCAAGCGCATGCGAGGGCTCTTCCGCATGCATCCGATGACTCCTGACTTAGAAGCCGAGGTAGCTCTCATGGCCTTAGATGGGGAGGCCCGGAATTCAGTAATGTTGAGGCCCCCGGGACACCGTAACACCTTTGCTAGGGTCTTGCGGATTCTGGAAGAGACCCATGGGGATCCAACCAATGTGAGAGAGTTGAGGACCCGGTTGTTCAGTCGAATGCAGGGAGAGGGGGAGACCATCACCCAGTATATGAATGTCCTCCAAGAGCTATACATGGCCATTGAACGGAAGGACGGTGTAGGGGTAGGACCCATCGACATTACCTTACGTGACCTGTTAGTGACTGGACTCCGAGACCCGTTAATTAAGCAGGCATTGCGGGATCAGGTTCAGGTGAACACACGTATGGCCTTCTCTGAGGTGGGGAGTCAGGCACGAGTACGAGAGCAGGAGCAGGGAATGACGGTCCCCGTGGGAAAGGTCCGGGGCCTGGAGGCTTCCGTAAGCGCTGTTGAAGAACCCCAGTGGATCGAAGAGATGAGACAAGAGCTGAAGAACATCAGAGGCGAGTTGGCCGAAGTGAAAAGAAGAACCGAGTCCACAACTGGGCGGCCTGGTTTCAATGCTTGGAGTGGCCGTACCTCGCAATCCCGGTGTTATGAGTGCGGGGAGCCAGGCCACTTCGCATGAGAGTGTCTGCGGCATGGGAAGATGCCCACCCCGACTGCCATTAAACTAGAGGGCTCCGGGCAGGGGGGACACCGTTCAGAGCCAGAAGCCACGACAAGGGGTGGTGGAAGTCCCGAAAATCTGGTCGCAAAATGGCCAGTGGTATGGGCAGAGGTTGACGGCCGTGCCGTACGGTGCCTAATGGACACGGGGTCGCAAGTGACGACCATGCCGGCAACTTATTTTCGGCAGCATTTCCCTGAAGCAGCAAGGCCCCAGTGGGGATCCATGATAAGACTAGTAGCCGCTAACCAACTTCCAGTACCTGTCGCCGGAGTGGTATGGTGTAATGTACTGTAAGGCATGATTTTGTTGGAACCTTCCAGAATCATCCAGGATATGAGAAAGCTGCTTGCCAGACAGCTGCAGCCCCCCTCCTTTTGTTTCTCCCTTCCTCCACATACAGCTCTCTGCCTGCATTTGGGTAACAGGACACCGTCCATTTCCTGTTGAGAAAGGAATGCTAATTAGTTAAGGGAAAGGATTCCTTTGTCCTGGCCAAGAAGCTGGATGCAGGTATAGGAAATATTAAAAGAAGCCTAGCATGCACTTCGCTCGTGCCAGAGATATAATAATTACATTTCTGTGATCTGAGTGGACCCGGCTTCGCTACGGTGTCTCTTGCGAAAATTTCGGACCTCCAGAACCTGAGATATGGATTGCTCCCAAACGGAGTGTCTTAATTACGGCATGCTTGATGTTGTTTTATTGTATTCGATAAACTACAAACAATGATACCCTTGGTGAGTTTATACGAGCTTCCCTCGTTAAGATATGGATATTATAAGTTTTTAGTGAAATTGCAACTTAGAGAGTAGGGGGGTTGAACCTCACCAGACTGCCCCTTTTGTGATGTAACTGACCCTAGGCTATAAGATACCCCTCCCTTAAAACTCCTCCAGTTTGAGCTGCAGATGCCATGCTAGAAAGATCTGCCGATGTCTTGGGATGTCTGGTTGCGGTCCAACCCCCAAGCCACATGGGATGCCTAATACCAACTAAGAAACTGTAAGTGTAATTTCTGTCTTTTCATCCATGTTATTTTCATATTTGCATTGTACATATTTAATGTCTCAATTTATAACACTTTTTATCTGTGTAATCACTGCCCACATTTTGGGAATAAATGATAAAATCTATCAGTCTGCCTTCATGCTCTTAAGAAACGAACTATGCGCCTTTGTTAGATAATCGCTACTAATTTGGGGGTTTGCAGCGGACCATCTTAATCAAAGAGTTAATTACGTGAATCGTGGCTGGTGGCAGCGTGGTGTGTTCAGTTGGTTAGGCTAGTTGGCAGTCCGGAAGGGTCTTATATTGCTTAATGAAGGGCTGAGGCCCAAAGCATTGATAATTCCCTTACTGCAGTAGTCTAATTGCCAGTGCACAACAAGCAGCCCATTCGGCGACTATTTATCCTAGGTGCAGTTCCCTGACTGACCTGAGGGTAAGGGGGGCGCCGGAGAGCTGCGAGTTCCAAAGTGGAACTGAGAAAGTGGGATATACATAAATCCCCACAGTTCTTGGAAGGTTGTTAGCAGTGGTGGGGCATCCAAAATAACCCCCCTGCAGTAAATTGTTAGAGCGAGATTAGCTTGCTGTATATTTTTGTCACATGGTACCAGTGGCGGGATAACTAAGATAAGCCCCCAATGTGCCTGGGATAGCCGTGTGCCGGCAGTGCGTTGCATCCCTCCGTCCGCTGACATCCCCGTGTCAGTGGTGGGATCGTCACAATTTGGTGGCAGCGGCGGCGTGCTGTCATTCGTCATCACATATTGGTGGCAGAGTGGTGGGATATTCATAGAGCATTAGTGATTTGATTTGAGCAATCATTCCTCTCATTAAAGACCTGCACGGTTCCTGCGGGAATCCTGCATCATAGGTTTTGGAGAACAGACTCAGTGGTTACTAGTCCTGAGACATTTGTGTGTATGTGCGAGTATCCCCTCCCTTTCTCTTTGTTTTTCTTTTCTATCTTTTATAAGCAGCTAAGGAAAGACGCTCTTATTGCCCTCTGCGGGGTGTGGTGGATCGACACCACGAACAAAAACAAGGCCCAACTGATCGCGGCTCTGGTGCAACGGGAAAACGACCAGAGCCCAGTGAGCGCAGAAGCGGGCTCAAGTAACAATGGAGCTGCAGCAGAGGCTCCACTCCTGAGCGCCGGCTCCACATACAATCTGGACAGATTGGACCCCTACCTGCAAGCGGCCTTGGACGAAGTCCCCGCCGAAGACAGTGAGGGATGGGTGAGGCTGATCCAGCAATATTGGCAGGAGGCCCCAGCCGAAAGAGAGGCTGAACGAGAGCCTGAGAGAGCCGAGAGCCAAGCGCAGAGGGCCCATGAACTGGAGGTGTTCCGGGGGGGGAATGCCCCCACAGCCCAAAGCAGTGAGCCCAGTAGCGTCCAGAGTCCTAAACCCCGGCCAGAGCATTTTCCCGTGATGGAAAAGTACGAGGACTTGGACACGTTTCTGCGAGCCTTTGAGAAAGCCTGCACACAGTACCAGCTGGATAAGGTCCAATGGGCCAGGTACTAGACCCCAGGGCTAAAAGGCAAAGCTCTGGAGGCGTTCGCTTCTCTTCCGCCAGAAGACGATGATGACTATTATGCCATAAAGCAAGCTCTTATCGCCAAATACCGGCTGACACCTGAGGTATACCGAAAGAAGTTCCGGAACCTCCAGCGTGGCCCACACGATAGCTATAGTGATGTGGTGCAAGGACTCAGGATCCACTTTGACCAGTGGATCCATGGACTGTTCATTGATTCCTTTGAGCTGCTACGGGACCTGATGATCAAAGACCAGTTCCTGCATCTCTGCCCAGCTGAGGTCCGACAGTTCATCCTGGACCGCGAACCAACGAATGCGGACAAAGCGGCGCAGATCGCCGACAATTATGAGGCCAACTGGAAGCCAGAGATGCGGAGGCCAGTCACCACCAGCTGGAGAGGGGGTAAGCCTGCAACCAACCCCAGTGTCCCAGCTAGCCGTCACTCTGGAGGCCCTGTCCCTGTTGCCAACACCAGGCCTACTACTGACAGTCGCCAGTGTTACAACTGCAATCGGACTGGTCACCTCCGTTCCACCTGTCCGGAAAAGCCGAAGAACCCCCCCAGCCAAGGCCTCTGGGTCCAACGCCTCTGTTCTTTTGGTGGGAGGTGTGGTTTGGAGGATTGACGACAACGTTCAACCTGTCCAGGTTGGGGCCCGTCTTGCTACAGGCCTCAAGGACACCGGGGCTGAACAAACCCTCATACGTCCTGGACTGGCCACCCCTGAAGAGTTTGCTGAGGGGAAAACCCTGACTGTCACCGGGATCGGGGGTACCCGCTGTCCCTTGCCAGTGGCCCGGGTATTCCTTGATTGGGGTGCTGGGAGCGGGGTGAGAGAAGTGAGAGTGTCTGAAAACCTGCCCACTGATGTTTTATTGGGGACTGACTTGGGGAGGATGGTTGCATACTACGTCCCTGACACCCCTCCCCAATCTGATAATAAGGGTAACGTTGACCTTGATAATGATGATGATGACGGGAAACTGAATGTGTCATCTGCTAATGACTTGATGAGTAATGATGCAACTAACAACCATTCTTTCCCCAGGAATGATGCTGATGGTGATGTAAATGTACCAAAGAAACCTGATAACCATTCTTTTCCTAGGAATGATGATGATGTATCTGTGCCGACTGAACCTGTTAACCATTTCTTTGAAACGGTAGATGTGTCCACAGGTACCGAAGTGCTCAGTCCCGTCACTCTGCGGAGTGAGCCGTCTGGGGAACCCCTGGCAGGAGCAAGCAACGGTGCTCAAGGAAATGGGGAGGTACATGGGGACCATGAGGAAGATAATGTCATGCAACTGACCAGTGCCACCGAGGAAGGTAACTGGCCCATAAGTAGCACTGCTCCTGAAGTGTTGGGGGTGGATGGGGAGGTAGAGCCCATAGCAGCACCGACTGGTGGGTCTGTAGAAATCCCCAGAGAGACAGCATACGTATCAGCTGTCACACGCAGTCAGAGTGCCCAGATCGCAGGTAGCGCCCTGTCTTCTGGACCCTCTTCTGCTACAGGAGACACTGAACCAGAGGTGAACCCAGAGCCGGTTCCAGAGGGTCCTAGTAAGGAAGGAACCCTGACGTCACTTCTGACAGCCTCCAGCAAGGAGTTCCAGGCTGCTCTGCACTCGGATGCGAGCCTGGAGAAACAGAGATCTCGCAGAGACGCCCACCTCCAAATCTGATAAGGAGAGGGTTTTCTGGGAACGAGGAAGGTTGTACCGGGAGACAGTACCCGGAGATTCCCAAAAGGAGTGGTTGAGGGAAAGACAGCTGGTCGTCCCCCTCCAGTTCAGAACTGAGTTGATGCGGATTGCCCATGAGATTCCACTCGCTGGACACTTGGGGATCAGCAAAACAAAGGCATGGCTGTCTCAACACTTCTATTGGCCCAAGATGGGGACAGATGTAACACAATACTGCCGCTCCTGTGGCACCTGTCAAAAAGTGGGTAAGCGGGGCCTGCTCTTAAGGCTCCCCTTATTCCTTTGCCGGTGATAGAGGAGCCTTTCCAGAGAATCGCAGTGGACATTGTAGGCCCGCTGGCCGTCCCCAGCAGCTCTGGAAAGCGATACATTCTCACCGTGTTAGACTACGTTACCCGGTACCCAGAGGCAGTAGCTCTGTCTTCAACCAGGGCAGATAAGGTGGCTAACGCACTGGTGACCATCTTTTCAAGGGTAGGATTTCCCAGAGAGATGCTTACTGATCAAGGGACCCAATTCATGTCTCGCCTAATGGAGGCTCTCTGTGAGAAAATTCAGGTGAAGCACCTGGTATCGAGTGCGTATCACCCACAGACTAATGGTTTGTGTGAACACTTCAACGGTACCCTCAAACAGATGCTCCGCATGCTGGTTGAGACCCAAGGGCGTGACTGGGAGCGGTACCTCCCACACCTGCTGTTCGCTTATAGAGAAGTTCCGCAGGCCTCGACCGGGTTCTCCCCCTTCGAGCTCCTGTATGGCAGGCGAGTCCGGGGACCCCTTGGGTTGATAAGAGAATCCTGGGAAGGAGAGCCAAACCCCACAGAAGTGTCCATCGTGGATTATGTCATGCGCTTCCGTGACAAGATGCAGACCTTGACGCAGTTGGTGCATGACAACATGACGCAGGCTCAGGCTGACCAGAAGCACTGGTACGACCAGAACGCCCGGAACGGACCTACCAGGTGGGTCAAAAGGTGTGGGTGCTGGTTCCCGTACCAACGGATAAGCCTCAGGCAGCCTGGGAAGGTCCATACGTCGTCCACCAACAGCTCAACCCGGTCACCTACATGGTCACGCTTGACCATGCTCGGGGTAGGCGCAAGGCCATTCACGTCAACATGCTGAAGGCGCACTATGAACGTGAAGCTTGCATCCTACCGGTCTGCAACCTGCCCGAGGATGGGGAGGAAGATCCCCTCCTAGACATGCTGGTCCAAGCCAAGACCAATAGGTCCATTGAGGACATGGAGATAAATGGTTTGCTAACCGTATCCCAGCTGTTGCAGTTGGTGGAAACCCTGGAACCCTTCCGGGTCATGTTCACCAACCGACCTGGGAGGACGGAGTTAGCGGTTCATGAGGTGGAAACCGGGAATCACGCCCCACTACGGCAAACACCTTATCGGATCTCTGAGGAGGTGCAACAGGTCATGCGCCAAGAGATCGATGAGATGTTAAGGCTGGGGGTGATTCGACGGTAAAAAAGCGCGTGGGCCTCACCTGTAGTCCTCGTGCCCAAAAACGGATCGAACCAACCGGTTCTGTGTGGACTACAGGAGGCTCAACGCCATCACAATCTCTGATGCCCACCCGATGCCACGCATCGAAAATCTGCTTGAGTGGTAGGCGAAAGCAAGGTACATATCCATCATGGATTTGAGTCAGGGATACTGGCAGATTCCCCTGAGCCCTGAGGCGCAGGAGAAATCCGCCTTTATCACCTCCTTTGGGCTGTACGAGTCCACAGTCATGCCCTTCGGCATGAAAAATGCCCCTGCCACTTTCCAGCGGATGATCAACCACCTGCTCCGGGGACTGGAGGAGTACGCGGTGGCGTACTTGGACGACATCGCCATCTTCAGTTCCACCTGGGAGGAACACCTTCAGCATCTCAAGGAGGTGTTCAAGCGTCTTCACCAGGCAGGCCTCACTATCAAGCCGGGAAAGTGCCAGATGGGCATGAGCGAGGTCCACTACCTGGGGCACCGGGTAGGCGGGGAGTTCCATGAGTCCGGAGCCAGAAAAGGTGGACACAATCGTGTCCTGGCCCACCCCCAGGACCAAGAAACAGGTGAAGTCCTTCTTGGGCACTGCAGGGTACTATAGGCGGTTCGTGCCGGACTATAGCGGCCTTGCAAAACCCTTGACCGACCTCACCAAGCAGAGGCTACCCCAAACAGTCAACTGGACAGATGACTGAGGCGGCCTTCCAAACTTTGAAAACAGCCCTGTGCAACTCTCCAGTGTTGAGAGCAGTCGACATTAGTCACCCGTTTCTGGTACAGACCGATGCCAGCGAGTTTGGCCTCGGTGCTGTGCTCAGCCAGGTCGACTCGGGGAACCAGGAGCACCCCGTGTTGTACCTGAGCTGGAAACTTTTGCCGAGGGAAGTGGCATACTCCACCATCGAGAAGGAGTGTTTGGCCATGGTGTGGGCACTGCAACGTTTGCAGCCCTACCTGTACGGGCGCACCTTCATGGTGCTAACCGACCACAACCCTCTGAGCTGGTTGCACACAGTGTCCGGAACCAATGGAAGGTTGCTCCGCTGGAGCCTTGCCCTTCAACAGTACGACTTCACGGTACAACACAAAAAGGGCAGCAAACATGGTAATGCCGATGGGTTGTCCCACCGGGGCAAACCTGCTGAGGTGCACATGGCTGATTACCATCGGGTAATGCCTCCGTAGCGCCCTCTAAAAGGGGGAGGTGTAATGTACTGTAAGGCATGATTTTGTTGGAACCTTCCAGAATCATTCAGGCTATGAGAAAGCTGCTTGCCAGACAGCTGCAGCCCCCTCCTTTTGTTTCTCTCTTCCTCCACATACAGCTCTCTGCTTGCATTTGGGAAACAGGACACCATCCATTTCCTGTTGAGAAAGGAATGTTAATTAGGTAAGGGAAAGGATTCCGTTGTCCTGGCCAAGAAGCTGGATACAGGTATAGGAAATATTAAAAGAAGCCTAGCATGCACTTCGCTCATGCCAGAGATATAATAACTACATTTCTGTGATCTGAGTGGACCCAGCTTTGCTACGGTGGCTGTTGCGAAGTTTTCGGACCTCCAGAACCTGAGATGGATTGCTCCCAAACGGAGTGTCTTAATTACGGCATGCTTGATGTTGTTTTATTGCATTCGATAAACTACGAACAATGATACCCTTGGTGAATTTATACGTGCTTCCCTCATTAAGATATGGATATTATAAGTTTTTAGTGAAATTGCAACTTAGAGAGTAGGGGGGTTGAACCTCACCAGACTGCCCCTTTTGTGATGTAACTGACCCTAGGCTATAAGATACCCCTCCCATAAAACTCCTCCAGTTTGAGCTGCAGATGCCATGCTAGAAAGATCTGCCGATGTCTTGGGATGTCTGGTTGCGGTCCAACCCCCAAGCTACATGGGATGCCTAATACCAACTAAGCAACTGTAAGTGTAATTTCTGTCTTTTCATCCATGTTATTTTCATATTTGCATTCTACATATTTAATGTCTCAATTTATAACACTTTTTATCTGTGTAATCACTGCCCACATTTTGGGAATAAATGATAAAATCTATCAGTCTGCCTTCATGCTCTAAGACACTGTCATGTCGGACGCTATTCACACCACAGCGTCCGGCAGGCAGAGGTAGTTTCTCCTCCGTCCACTTGTCATGTCGGACGCTATTCACACCACAGCGTCCGGCAAGCAGAGGTAGTTCCACCTCCGTCCACTATAGCCTCAGTGGCGCCGGCTTGATTTTCTCAGGCTATCGGGGGTTAATCTAGCTGGAGATCAGGTTGGATGTTTGGTCACGCCCACGGTCTTTAAATAGTCGTGCTGGCCTATGGGCGTCGCCAATTATAGCTTGTGTTTCATACCAAGTGGTTTCGGTCTGGAGTGGAGGTGTTGGAGAGAGAGAGTGTCATGATCCAGTGTTGGATCTGGCGGTATTAAATTGCACTGGGTGAACTTTTTTTACTTTGGAAAGTTCCAAGGTGTCTTGACTGTCCCCGGTGGTGGTTAGCAGTATTGCACTTTAGGTTTTTGTGCACTTAATTAGGGATCAGGTGTGACACCCTATAAAGGTGTGCTAGAGGTGTGTAATCACTGCCTGTGATATCGTGAGTTTGTGTTCACTCTGTTTTTGGAGAGCCTGGAGGAAGGATGGAGCTGGTGAGGAGTCCTGAGCAGCTTAGCCAGGGGGGATGTGTTTCAGCTATGGTGTCTGGACGAAGGGCTGGCATGGCGTGGTGGAGTCGCAGTGATGGTGTCAGCGGGAAGTGTCTGCATGGGCTGGTGGAGTGGCGACTATGGAGAGTGGCACTCATCATGTGGGACTTGGCCGCTGAGCTGGACTCAAGCATGCTCGACTTCGTGTCAGCAGCTGAACTCATCCTTGGGACTCTGGTTCTAAGCAGCTGCAACTGGTGTTGGACTCTGCTCCAAGGCTGCACTAAGGTGAAGGATCCTGTTATGGTGATGGATCCAGGTGGAGGAGAAGATGCACTCAGGTGGAGGGCTCTGTTGCTGGGAGCGCACGCAACAGAGCAAAGCTAAGTGGTGTTTCCCCTGTATTGTCTCTTTCCTCATGTGTGTTATTAGTGCAGTGGTGGGATTAGTCTCCGCACCGATCCATTCCCTAGTGAGGGTTTAGGGTCAGGGTGAGCAAGGGCGTTAAGGTACGCGTGCGGCGCCCGGTGCGAAACCGGCATAGGGAATGTTAGGAGTGCAGGGACACTGGCTCAGGGGAGCTCAGGAGGTCTCCAATTCCCTTTTCCCTATAGCAGGGCCCACCATTGTTAATGTTTCCCAGGTCCCCCTTATTATTTAAATTCGCCATACTGGAGGCGGGGTTTCCAGAATGTTTATTAACGTGTAATACCTAAATTCGCCAGGTGGAGGCGGCGTGTCCACCTGCACGGTTTTATTATTTAAATTCGCCCCACTGGAGGCGGTGTATCCAGGGTCACGTGTGTCACATGGGTTCGCCTTGCGACATCATCCGCGTCCTGACACACATGATCATGACAGAGAGATTCGTATCTGGTGGCGTATGATCCGTTGTTACCTTTTCGCCTTCCCATATTTGTGTTTTGTTGTGCTCTGTTCACATTACTGTATAGTCCTGTGTGTATGCGGCGCGGTGCAGTTTAAGTTCTCCCTGTCTGTCATTATTGTGTGGGGCTTTGGTGGTTTGTCTCCTCACTGGGTGGAGGGTTAAGCTTAGGGCTGAGCAGGAGATAAGGAAAGGTTGGAGGCTCAGGCATTTGCACCATTAGCAAAAACACTGGGTTGAGGGTCAGACAGGGTTTCCCCTAGTTAAAGGGACATCACAGGGGCCCCGGGTATTTCAGCCTTAGTTGACCTAAGCCCCACGTGACATTATAATCAGCCTACATTTTTCAGGAGTCCATGGATCCCATGGATTCCATAACCCGCCAGTTGGCGGCACTGTCCTTACAGGTCTCCGAGTTGAAAGGGGCAGTTCAGCAGCAGGGCCTGGTAGTAGCGAAGGTGCAAACGGCATCTGCAGGTATCGGTGCAGAGCCGAAGATCCCGCTGCCAGAACGATTCTCAGGGGAACGCAGCAAATTTGTCATATTTCGGGAGGCCTGCAAGTTATACTTCCGCATGCGCCCTATCTCCTCAGGTAATGAGGCTCAGCAGGTGGGTCTGGTGTTATCATTACTGAGTGGTGACCCCCAAGCATGGGCATTTTCCTTACCAGCTGACTCTGCTACATTTCATTCTGTCGATAATGTTTTTTCTGCACTCGGGCTCATTTATGATGATCCTGACAGATTGGCTCTAGCGGAATCTAAAATCCGTGCCCTCCGCCAGGGGGAGCGCTTGGCGGAGGACTCTTATTCGGAATTTCGCCGTTGGGCAGTAGACACACAGTGGAACGACCCAGCGCTGCGGAGCCAGTTTATTCATGGGGTATCAGGGAACGTTAAACAGGCCCTCCTGATGTATGAGACTCCTGCATCGTTGGAGTCTGCCATGAGTTTGGTTATACGTATTGATCGCCGTTTGCGTCAGGGGGCACAGGAGACGCTACCCCTGGGAGAAAGCAGAGGTGCAAGTGTGGTTGCTGCAGATGAGCCCACTGAACCTATGCAAATTGCGGGGGTGTCACAGGTTAAGCGTCGCGTTCCTGGGTTCAGGAAGCCCGGAGCATGTTTTTACTGTGGTAAAATAAATCATTATGTTAACGCTTGTCCTGTGCTACCGAAGAAGGTCACACCGGCGGAAAACTGTTAAGCTCAGAGGGTATGGAGGAGGCCCAACTGAGCGTATGCATATCCTCCATGATGGTATCTCAATGTATGCTCCCTGCCAAGGCTATTATCGCGGGCAGAGAGCTACCAATATCAGTGTTTGTGGATAGCGGTTCCGCCACAAATCTCATGGATGAGGAGTTTGCACGCACTGCCGGGTTTAAGATCGAAAAACTCCCTCATCCCATTCAGGTGGTTACCATTAATGCCGCTCCCCTCCCAGAAGGGGAGATTACGGAATTTGTGGCTGAGGTGAAACTCCACATTGGGGTCCTACATTCTGAGTGGGTTACATGTAGGGTCCTCCGTAATCTCCCAGCACAAATGGTCCTGGGTTTTCCATGGTTGTCCAGGCACAACCTGGTGATTGACTGGAAAACTCAGGACATAGTCCAATGGAGTGGTTTCTGCCAGGACAATTGCTTGGCCACATGTGTGTCCGCCGTGACGCCCAGCCTTCCGGAGGCTTTGCAGGATTTCGCGGATGTATTCTCTGAGAGGGGTTGCTCAGAACTGCCTCCACATCGAGCCTATGACTGTGTGATTAGGTTAAAACCCGGGGCCAAATTACCTAAGGCCAGGATGTTTAATATTTCTGGTCCAGAGAGACAAGCTCTGAAAGACTACATCGCAGAGAGTCTGAGCAAAGGACACATCCGGCCTTCGTCCTCGCCTGTAGCAGCGGGGTTTTTCTTCATTAAGAAGAAAGATGGGGGGTTACGCCCGTGTCTGGATTTCCGGGAGTTAAACCAGATTATGATCCGTGATCCCTACCCGATGCCTTTGATCCCTGATTTGTTCAACCAGGTGGCGGGGGCAAAGTGGTTTTCCAAGCTTGACCTCAGGGGGCGTATAACCTCATAAGGGTCCGTCAGGGGGATGAAGACGGCGTTTAACACTCCTGAGGGTCATTTTGAGAGCCTGGTTATGCCATTTGGGTTGACAACCGCGCCTGCTGTTTTCCAACATTTTATTAATGATGTATTTGCTCATGTCCTGGGGAAATTTGTGATTGTATACCTGAATGATATCCTCATTTATTCGAGCGACCGGGACACTCATTTAGAGCATGTCAGGCAGGTGTTACAGTTGCTCCGGGAGAATAAGCTCTATGCTAAGCTGGAAAATGCTTATTTTTTGTTCAGGAGTTGCCCTTTTTGGGATATATTGTGTCCGCCGCAGGGTTTAAAATGGACACCGCGAAGGTGCAAGTGGTGCTGCAATGGGAAAGGCCTGATAATCTGAAAGCGCTCCAGCGGTTCCTTGGGTTTGCTAATTATTATAGGAAATTTATAAAACACTTTTCTACTATAGCCAAACCGCTCACGGACATGACAAAAAAAGGTACCGATCTGGCTAGCTGGTCTGAGGTGGCGATACGTGCATTTGAGCGTCTGAAGAACAGTTTTGCTTCAGCCCCCATTCTGGTGCAACCGGACGTGTCTAAACCTTTTGTGGTGGAGGTTGATGCGTCTGAGGTGGGAGTGGGGGCAGTACTGTCACAGGGCTCGTCCTTTAGCGATATGCATCCATGCGCCTACTTCTCCAAGAAGCTGTCGCCGGCCGAACGGAATTATGATATCGGCAACAGGGAGTTGTTGGCCATCAAATTGACTTTTGAGGAATGGCGACACTTGGAGGGGGCGGCTCACCAGGTCACAGTCATCACCGACCATAAGAACCTGCTCTATCTGGAGTCGGCCAAGCGTCTGTTTCCTAGGCAGGCTCGCTGGCATTGTTTTTTACACGTTTCAATTTTCTGGTGACTTACCGTCCCGGGGCTAAAAACAGCAAGGCGGATGCCTTGTCCAGGTGTTTTCCGGGGGGAGAACCTCGGGAAGAGCCGGTACCCATCCTCCAGGAAGGTGTAGTGGTCTCGGCTCTCACGACTGAGGTAGAGGCGGAGATTGCCGAGGCCCAAGAGGAGGTACCGCCATGACTTCCCGCCAACAAATCATTTGTACCCCTTCATCTTCGTCTTAAGGTGTTGAGGGAACACCACGACTCAGTACTGGCTGGTCATCCAGGGGTTAAGGGCACCTTGGAGCTGGTATCGCGTCGTTTCTGGTGGCCCAAAATCCGGCAGGACGTGGTCTCGTACGTGGCAGCTTGCATCACGTGCGCTAGGGCCAAGTCGCCCCGAGCCTGTCCTGCTGGCACGCTACAGCCTCTGGGGGTACCTAATAGGCCATGGACAGAAATCTCCATGGATTTTATCACTGACTTGCCAGCTTCGGCAGGGAACACGGTCATCCTGGTGGTGGTTGACCGATTTTCAAAGATGGCGCATTTTGTGTCGTTGCCTTCCTTGCCCAATGCAAAGACGTTGGCTCACGTGTTTGTGCAGGAGGTGGTCAGACTCCACAGAGATCCGTCGGACATAGTATCTGATAGGGGAACTCAATTTGTGGCGAGGTTTTGGAAAGATTTTTGCTCACGTTTGGGGATCAAGTTGTCACATTCATCGGCGTTTCATCCACAGTCAAATGGTCAAACTGAGCGCATGAACCAAAATCTGGAGCAGTATTTACGATGCTTTGTGTCCGACAACCAAGAGGAGTGGTCTACTTTCCTTCCTCTGGCCGAGTTCGCGTTAAATAATCACCGCCAAGAGTCATCGGGAGAGTCTCCGTACTTTTGTGTTTACGGTCAACATCCTCAATTTTGTACCTTACGTCAGGGTGACTCGGGGGGCGTCCCGGAGGAGGACCAGCTAGGAGCTCAATTATCATCGGTCTGGAGGAGGGTGAAACAGCGATTGTTGAGCATGAGTGCGAGGTACAAATGGGTGGCTGACAGTAGACGCGTGCCAGGTCCGGACGTGTGTGGGTGAATGGGTGTGGTCCCGGAGGGTGTTTGTCTCCTCACTGGGTGGAGGGTTAAGCTTAGGGCTGAGCAGGAGATAAGGAAAGGTTGGAGGCTCAGGCATTTGCACCATTAGCAAAAACCCTGGGTTGAGGGTCAGACAGGGTTTCCCCTAGTTAAAGGGACACCACAGGGGCCCCGGGTATTTCAGCCTTAGTTGACCTAAGCCCCGCGTGACAGAAACGAACTATGTGCCTTTGTTAGATAATCGCTACTAATTTGGGGGTTTGCCGCGGACCCTCTTAATTAACTCTTTGATTAAGTGAATCGTGGCTGGTGGCAGCGTGGTGTGTTCGGTTGGTTAGGCTAGTTGGCAGTCCGGAAGGGTCTTATATTGCTGAATGAGGGGCTGAGGCCCAAAGCATTGATAATTCCCTTACTGCAGTAGTCTAATTGCCCGTGCACAACAAGCAGCCCATCCGGCAACTAATTATCCTAGGTGAAGTTCCCTGACTGACCTGAGGGTAAGGGGGCCGCCGGAGAGCTGCGAGTTCCAAAGTGGAGCTGAGAGAGTGGGATATACATAAATCCCCGCAGTTCTTGGAAGGTTGTTAGCAGTGGTGGGACATCCAAAATAACCCCCCTGCAGTAAATTGTTAGAGCGAGATTAGCTTGCTGTATATTTTTGTCACATGGTACCAGTGGAGGGATAACTAAGATAAGCCCCCACTGTGCCTGTGATAGCCGTGTGCTGGCAGTGCGTCGCATCCCTCCGTCCGCTGACATCCCCGTGTCAGTAGTGGGATCGTCACAATTTGGTGGCAGCGGCGGCGTGCTGTCGGCACATATGGCTACAAATGACGCTATGTGGTAAATCCCTCAGCCACCGGGAAGTGGTCCTGACCCAAGGAGAAACTAACCACCATCATCCAGTTATCCTGGGCATGAATGTACTGCGGTAGTTTGGCAATCTACTCAATGACCCCACGCAAGAGACCCTGAACCAGTGGGGCTCCCGCACGGCCCAAGGGCAGGTCTTCCAGCAGCTGGTGCGCGAGGCGCGAGTACTCCAGGACTGCCAGGAGGGCGAGGCGCTGGGCAAAGTCATCGCGCCTGCGGCTCTCCCGCTCATGCTTCCCCCCGGGCAGACAGTGGTGGCCCTGCCGATCCATGCCCCGATACCATTGGAGGGCGTGGAGATGCAGGTAGAGCCATGCTTCTCGGAACGCCTGCACCCTAGCATACTGGTAGCTTGCTCCCTGGCCACGGTGCAAGGAGGGACCATCCTGGTGCGCTGCGTTAACCTGGAAGACCAAGATATCGTCTTGATGCCCTGGGCCGAAGTGGCCAAGCTAGCAAGGCCTTTGGAGGAGGTGCTACCAGCCCCGGCGGTCCAGTTAAAGGTGCAACCCGAGGATCCTTGGGCAGTAACGATACGAACCATACAGACTGCCGAATCCTCGACCCAGGAGAAAGGTCGAATTATCCTGGAAAGAATGCGGGCCGAACTCTCCGGCCTGACATCAGCCCAGCTTCTCCAGGTAGAAACCCTTCTTGGACAGTATTATGAAGTATTCGCTAGCCACGAGGATGATTTTGGGTGTACCACGGCCATCACACATGGAATCCCCACGGCAGGAACGGCCCCAATCCGGGAACAATATCGGCAAATCCCTCCACAGCTATATCAGGAGGTGAAAACTCTACTAGTTGGCCATGTGAGCGGATCATGATAAGTCCTGCACCAGGAGGTTCAGGTGGGCATTACAATGGGAGCCGGGCTGCTATAGTATTTTTATAGAATCTTTATTTCTTTCTCTCTCTGTTTCTCTCTTCTTTCTTTCTTTCCCCACTTCCTTTCTCTCTCTTTCTCTCTGTTCTTTATTTCTTTCCCTTTTTCTTTGTTCTTATTTCTTTCCCTCTTTCTTTTTTTCTCTCTGTTCTATTTTTCTGTCCACTCTCTCTCTCTGTTCTTTTTCTTTCTCTTGCTCCCTCTGTTCTCTCTTTCCCCTTTTATTCCCTCTCTCTCTGTTCTTTTTCAGTTCCCTCTCTTTCTTTCTCTCTGTTCTTCCTTTCTCTCTCTGTTCTCTTTCTTCCCCTCTCTGTTCTCTTTTTTTCTCTTTCTCTGTTTTTTTTTCTGTCCCCTCTTTCTTTCTCTCTCTGTTCTTTCTTCTTTCTGTTCGTTCATTCTCTTTCTTTCTTTCTTTCTCTGTTCCCTTTCTTTTCCCTCTTTCTCTGTTCTCTCTTTCTCCTCTTTCTTTTCCTATCTGTTCTTTCTTTCTCTCTGTTCTTTCGTTCTCTCTGTTCTTTCTTTCTCTCTGTTCTTTCTTTCTCTCTGTTTTCTTTTTTCTCTCTCTGTTCTTTCTTTTCCTCAGTACCAATGTGCCAACAATGCCAGCCACTGTGCCCTCAGTTCCAGTCAGTATGATCAGCAGTGCTAAATGGGTGCGGTCGGTTGGGGTATGGAAATGGGTGTGACTACTTGTGAAATGGGTGTGGTCAGGGGCATGGTCTAAAATTTAACGCGGCGCACCACAGCCTTTGTCCCTCTTTCCCTTCTTCAAAAGTTGGGAGGTATGGTTATAGAAAATTGAAAATGGGAAAAAAAAGCAACCACCGGGCCTGCCTGGGGGTCAATCTTTTGGCAGACTCGATATTGGCTAAATTTTTGTGATCGGTGATCACAGTAACAGGATGAACAGCCCCCTCAAAAAATGCCTCCATTCTTCAAAGGCCAACTTGACCGCTAAAGCTTTCCATTACCCACATCGTAATTTCTCTAGGCAGAAGAGAACTTTCTGGAAAAGATGTCACAAAGTTGGAATTTGGTCAGCGTAGCGGGACCCTGAGACAACACTGCCCCCAATCCCACTTCAGAAGCGTCGACCTCCACGATAAAAGGTCTAGACGGGTCTGGCCTGACCAACACTGGGGTGGAAATAAAACACTTTTTTAAAGTCAGAAAATAATTTTTTGTTGACGTAGACCAATTCTTAATGTGAGGAGTCAGCTTTAGCTGAGTCGACTTTTCTCTAGAGTGGACCCTCTGGGTTGTGGCACCCACCCACCGAGGGCGAGCTGACCTTGTGAGGAACCACCCCCTATACAGGGAGTGTCAGGGGCAAGGAAGACACAATGTGAGTGTCTGACGACCAGGGACGGGCAGGAAACAAGACAAGACGTAAGTTCAAGGTATCTTCATTAAGGAAAACTTCAGGGTAGCATCAGGTACAGGACATGAAAACACAGGGAAAACACAGCAAGGTGCGTGCAGGGGCACGCCAAGGTCCATGGCATGATACGTGCTAGATGGCATGCCTAGGTACAGGCAAAGGCACGATGACGTCGGACTCCGGACAGCAGGCAACGATCGACAGGATCAGGGCATCAGGCTGCGGACATCAGCTCCAGACATCAGGCTGCAGTCATCAGGCTTAGGATCTCTAGCAGCGATCGACAGGTTCCGGGCATCCGGCAGGCAAACCAAGGTTCAGGCAAGGAGACACGACAAGGTTCAAGACATGATGCGTGTTAAGGAACATGCCAGGGTCCAAGACAAAGTTCAAGGCAGGGTGCGTGTGTAGGGGACACGCCAGGGTTCAAAGCACAAGACAGGGTGCGTGTGTAGGGACATGCCAGGGTTCAAGGTCCAAGGTCCTCGGCGTGCTAAGGAAGCAGCCAGGATTCAAGATTCAAGGTCCTGCGTGTGCAGAGGGGCACGCCAAGGTCAGGGTTCAAGGCAAAGAGCAAAGCACAGAGCAAGGTGCTAGCAAGACAAGGATACAAGACAGGTCATTGAACTCAGAACACGACAGAGAGACAAGGTTCAGGACAGAGCAAGGAAGGCGAAAGACTTGTGCAAGAGAAGCACGAAAACGCACAGTGCGAGAAACAGCGTGAGTGCAAGAGAGCACGGAAACCACGACTGGGGCACCGGCAGGCGGTACCGGCTGGAGGCACAGGCAGGCACAACTAGAGGCAGTATGGCTGAGGCACAGACAAGCTGAAACCACAATAGCACTGGACGGCGAGCACGGCTAAGGCACACAGGCGGGTATGACTAGGGGCGGCACTGCTGAGGCAGAACAGGCGGGCACGGAGCGACCAGGCGCAATGCAAGAGGGCACGCAGCCACAAGGCAGGGCTAGGCAAAGGTACAGGACAGAGACGCGTGCGAGACAGCATGGCAAAGCCTAGTACAAGAGGTGCAAGGGCGCATGAAAAACGGAGGCAAGACACAGAGTTCAAGACAAGGTCCTGCGCGTGCAGAGGACACACCAGGGTCAGGGTTCAGGACAGAGAGCGGAACTAGCAGCGGAGCGTAGGCCGAAGCCCAGAGCCAGGTCAAGGCAGAGCCTTGAGACTAGTCCGGTACAGAGACATAGAACTAGCAGCGGAGCGTAGGCCGAAGCCCAGAGCCGGGTCAAGGCGGAGCCTTGAGATTAGTGAGGGAGTGTGCTAGAGAGCACCATAGGACAGAGTCTAGCAGCGGAGCGTAGGCCGGAGCCCAGAGCCGGGTCAAGGCAGAGCCTTGAGACTAGACATGGAACACAGGATGAACAACAAGGCAAGTTAGAGCTTAGGCAAGACATAGCGAAATAGGCTAAGGCAGAGAACAGCGGAAGTACTATGAGGCAAAGCATAGCAAGGACAAACAGCACGAGAGACAACACAAGACAAGGCACGAGACAGGAGGCAGAGTACAAGCACAGAGCATGTGCAGAGACGCACGACAGGGCAGAGTGCAGGGGCACAGAATACAGAGAGCGACCGAGCAGGCCAAGCAGCCATGCAGGGAAGCAACACGATACTCGGGCCCCGACCATAGGAAGGGGCGGTCTGATATAGCACCATAGCACCTGGACTTCCGGGTCAGGACCAAGGAAGGACTTCCGGTTCAGGACCAAGGAAGGACTTCCGGTTCAGATCCTCCTGGATCATAGAGAGCGTTGCTAGATCAGACTGACTGGACCATAGAGCCTTCTCTATGCTCAGGGGTTCCAGGAATACAGAGGATTGCAGAATCAGACAGTGCTGGAACATAGGAAAGGTCACATGATCAGGGGTTCCAGGAATACAGAGGATTGCAGAATCAGACAGTGCTGGAACATAGGAAAGGTCACATGATCAGGGGTTCCAGGAATACAGAGGATTGCTGAATCAGAACAGAGACGGATGGTTACCTAGCAACAGCGTGCAGCCATGAGGTAAGGCGTGCATGCACACTGCTCCAGGCGTCTTGCGGCATAACAGTCATGAGGTGCGCCTGTACACACAGGCGAGACCCGCGAGGCGCCCGCAGGGACCCGGACCAGGGGACAATGAGGCATGACAGGCATGACACTTAACATCAGCCCCCTTGAGTGTGAGATCAGTCAGGGGCTTAACCACCTGTGAAAAACCCTTAATGAACTTACGATAGTAGTTTGCGAAGCCTAGAAAGTGTTGCAAACCCTTTAAATCCATGAGGTTGAACCCAATCCGTAATAGCCTGGACTTTTTTCGGATCCATGCGAAATCCCTCACATGAAACAAACCCCAAAAAGACCATTCCTCTACAAGGAAGGAGCACTTCTCCAACTTAGCATACAAATGGTTTTCTCTGAGTCTCAGAAGAACACTTCGCAGATGGTGCAAGTGGGTTTGACTATCAGGGGAGTACACTAAAATGTCATCAAGATAAATGACCACAAAGTGCCCAATCAGATCAGCAAAAACGACATTAATAACATTTTGAAAGACAGCAGGAGCATTAGTCAGACCAAAGGGCATGACCAGGTTCTCAAACAGTCCTTAGGATGTGAGAAACGTGGTTTTCCACTCATCCCCTTCACAAACCCTTATCAGGTTATAAGCCACCCCGTAAATCAAGTTTGGAAAACCATTTGGCCCTCAAAAGTTGGTTACACAGATCCGGAATGAGGGGTAGTGGATACGTGTTTCTCATGATAATCTTGTTGAGTTCCCGAAAAGTTGAGGATGGCCGCAAACCACCATCTTTCTTTTTAACGAATAACAACCCAGCGGCTACAGGCGAGACAGAAGTACGAATATGCCCTTTGCAGAGACTCTCTGCAAGATATTCCTTCATGGCTTGGTGCTCGGGCCCAGACAAATTAAATGAGCCTTGGGAAGTTTAGCCCCCAGGAACTAAGTCAATGGCACAATCGAAAGTTCTATGTGATAGAAGCACTTCAGCCTCACTTTCGGAGAACACGTCTTCAAAGTCCTTTTTTAGGTACTCCGTAATACCCTCCAAACCGACAGACGACACAGATACATATTTTAATGGGGTGGACATTGGTACAGAATTGCAACACACACTAGTACAATTGGACCCCCACTGAACAATTTCCCCAGTTACCCAATCAATAACAGGGTTATGGTGTTGAAGCCAAGGCATACCAAATACTAGCAAGAGCAAACAGATGAACGGCAAACTAGGGCACACAAATCACCACATTAACAGACGGAGCTATTTATCTGAAGTATTACGGTATATATTTCAGTCAAAAAAACGGAGGTGCTTGCATGAATAAACATTAATATTTCAATGTGAAATGAAAATATGCAGCACTCACCAATATAGCTGAAAAACTGCCTCTTTATTTCACATGAATTCAATCAATGGATATGTGGACATGCAGGACGTCCTGCATCTCCACATATCCATTGATGGAATTCATGTGAAATAAAGAGGCAGTTTTTCAGCTATATTGGTGAGTGCTGCATATTTCTTCTTTTTTCAATTCACATTGAAATACCTAATACTAGACCCGCAGACAAATTATTCAAGACAAAACAGCTTAAGTTTTCCACATGAACAGGGCCCACTGTTAATGAGAAGACCGCAGACACAAAACAGATTCCCTCTTGGGTGAAAGGAGGAGTCAATGGCCACCAGCTTGACTGGGGGCTCAAGCCTAACTGTCCCTATCTTCTAAAGAGTAACCATACGAGAGTCAATTAAATTGATGGTAGATCCACAGTCAACAAACACAACCTCCAATTCCACCTGGAGAAGGATTTTAGCAAAAGAGGAAAATTGTACCTGAGAGTCTGGGCAACCTCCTCGAGCGTTTCCCGACATCTTAGATGAGGAGGGACAAGGAGGACAGTCTTTTTTCCAGTGTCCCGGGGCTCCACAGTAGAAGCACAGCTGGTTATCTCTGCGGCATCTCCTCTCTCTCTCTTTGATTGAGATGGCTCCCACCTCCATGGGTTCTGAAGAGTTGTCCCCTGAGCTGGAGTGTAAAGGGGTTTCCTGCTGCATCACCCCTCTGGCACGGAGCCTACGGTTCATATGGACAGCCTGGGTCATGGCGTCCTCCACGGTATCCTGGGGGAGGATGCAACGGCAGTGCGTCCTGCAAACGGTTGGACAGGCCTCTGCGGAACAACCCTCTTAAGGCGGCATCATTCCAGGATATCTCAGCTGCCCAGCGTCTGAACTCGGAACAAAACCATTCCGCTGAGTGCTTTCCCTGTGTCACACTTATATCCATATCCTCAGCCAGACGCACCCTATCAGGCTCATCATAAATATGCCCAAGAGCCTCAAAAAACAGATCCACAGACATACGTTCTGGAGCCCCCCATGACTAAGCTGTTTCTATAGCCGTAAGCTGATGTCAAGTCCTGAACTACACTCCCCCCTGCCATCTTGTGGTCAAATCCTGGTATTGCACTCCCTTTTCTGTCTTTCCCTGCTGTTACCTTTCTGTCATTGCCAATCTCCGTCTGTAGTGCACAAATTGTCCCCTCCTACTTCCAGTCAAGTCTGTCCGTCAAGTCACCTTCCTGACACAGGCAACGGGAAAGGTCATAGAGGCCCAGCGCCTCTTATAGTGGCCAAAACAGGTGACAGGTGCACTTTAGTCACACAGCCTCACAATATCATAGGCTGGGAAGGTCACCACACGTTGTGATCTTTGGAGCAAACAACTCTCTGCTGCTCCCTATCCTCTGGACAGTTACACGATTGGCCAACGAATAACGGAGGAGGCTGCAGACTGTTTGCACTAATAGACCATTTATCGGGAAACTAACAGTGAGCGTATGGTATATACACCTCTGGATTCCAATGCATGGAATATATGTATGTACTCCTGTACAGTTACCACTAACTCCAGATTGTACCCTTTATAGGTAGTGTATGGCTTCAAAGCACGGTTTACAAAACAAAAGGAATAGAACTATTACATTTTTTATTTAATCCCAAAAAAATATACAAAATATTTTACAAGGGTGACAAAACAATAAAGCATATACGGTTGCATAAAATAGAAGGGATAAAACAAAGAAGCTTACTACACTGATCGCAGAGACGATTCAGCTTAGCTGAAGGCGAGCACTTTGATGGGCCATTGCGTGAACGAGGTCCCTGCATATACAATATGAATCTCTCTACACGAACCTAGGTCATAATTCGGCTTGATCTTTTGTCAGATGCAGAGTGCCTCTCACACCCCCTCCCCGTGATGACGTCACATGGACAGGGTTGTGGGCTGTTCTCAGACCTTAAGGATTTTATGACATCCCAACTTATGTGGTAACTCCTTACTGAATGACTGCAGAAGTTCGAAAATGATGCCCATTTTTTATCAGGATTTTTTCTTAGAGACCAAACATGGCATAGTTGTTGGCAGTTATCTGGCCCAGGGTCGGTCTGGCCTGGCGGGGTGTCGGAGAAAAACCCGGTGGGCCCTTGGAGGAGAGGGTAGAAAATTTATTTAAAAAAAAAGTTGCGGGCCCTTTAAAGGGAATCTGTCACCCTTTTTTTTGGCTTGCAGCTGCTGGCATAGACATCGGGGGCTTATCTACAGGATTCTGTAATGCTGTGTGCCAGGCAGAGCAGGAGACAGCCGGGAGCAGTGCGGGCACGAGGAGATGGTGGGGAGTGGTTTTCTTTAATGTAACAGTGACTGTGGGGCCATTCTCCGGGGGTAGAGAGTTTCAGGCTGTGCTGTATAACATTTGGGTCTGTATACCATGGGGTAGTGCTATATACCATGTGGACCTGGATACTATGAGGCAGTGCTGTATACCATGGGGCAGTGCTGTATACGATTTGGTGCTGTATATCATGGGGCAGTGCTGTATACCTTGGGGCTGTGCTGTATACCATTTGGTGCTGTATACCATGGGGCAGTGCTGTATACCATGGGGCAGTGCTGTATATCATTTGGTGCTGTATACCATGGGGCAGTGCTGTGTACCATTTGGTGCTGTATACCATGGGGCAGTGCTGTATACCATGTGGGGCTGTATACAATGGGGCAGTGCTGTATACCATGGGGCAGTGCTGTATACCATGGGGCAGTGTTGTATACCATGTGAGGCTGTATACCATTTGGTGCTGTGCTGTATATCATGTGGGGCTGTGTTATATACCATGTGTGGCTGTGCTATATACTATGTGACTGTGTTCTATACCATGGGGGGTACATTATACATTATATTCTATGGGGGAGGCTATGTTATATAATATGGGGGCTACATTATATTCCTTGGGGGGCTGTATTATATTTATTATATTCTATGGGGGGTGATTGCATCATACTCTATGAGGGGGCTACATTATACTATATGAGGAGGCTACATTGTAATCTATGGGGGGCTGCATTATATTCTATGGGGGGGCTGTATTATATTTATTATATTCTATGGGGGGTGATTGCATCATACTCTGAGGGGGCTACATTATACTATATGAGGAGGCTACATTGTAATCTAATGGGGGCTGCATTATATTCTATAGGGGGCTAGATTATATTATATAAGGGACTGCATTATGTTCTATGGGGGCTGCATTATACTCTGAGGGGCTGCATTATACTATATGAGGAGGGCTACATTATATTCTATGGAAGGGCTACATTATATTCTCTGGGGTGACTGCATTATGCTCCAAGGGGTGGCTGCATTATACTATAAGAGGGGGGCTACATTAGATTGTATGGTGGGGCTGCATTATACTCTGTGGGGTGGCTGCATTATACTGTATCGAGGACTATGGGAAATGCATTATACTATATGAAGAACTATGGGGTTCATTATACTATGGGGAGTGAATTGTACTACATGGATGACTGGCGGTGTATTATACTATATGGAGCACTATGAGGAGTGTATTATACTATATGCAGGACTGAGCAGTGTTTTAATATATGGAGGAGTGTATTATATTATATGGAGGACTGAGTGTATTTTAATATATGGAGGGCTATGAGGAGTGCTTGATTTGAACAGCCATTCTGTGCTGACAGAGAGCCTTTAAAGAGGTGTCCAATACACTTGAAGGATTTCACTCTGACTCATAACATTGTATATAATGTACCCAGTATTATATATCAGTATAATGTCAGCACGATCCTCCTCCAGAGCAGGTCCACTGTGGGATACAAGCAGAGGGCATTCCGCAGTGGACTCGCTAGTGTGAAGCTACTCTAAGGCTGGGTTCACACACGTAGCGGAACTCTCGCGGAAATTACTGCGAGAGTTCCAGAATTCCATTCCACGGGAAAATCGCATTTTAAATACCCGCGATTTTCCCGCGGAAAAACTAGCATTTTGCAAGCGTAATTAGCTTGCAGAATTGCTAGCGTTTACCAAGCGATCTGTAGCATCGCTTGGAGAACAGTGTTTGACGAGTGTGACCAACTTTTTACTATTGAGGCTGCCTATGCAGCCTCAATAGTAAAAGATAGAATGTAAATAATAAAAAAAAATATTGTTATTCTCACCTTCCGACGTCCCGCGCAGCCTTCCCACGCTCCCGGTCCCAGTAATCCTTTGCGACAATTACTGTGATGACTTCCGTTCTCGCGGGATCACGACGTCTCGCGAATGACCGCGAGACGTCACGATTCCGCGAGAACGGACATCATCGCTCGCAAAGGCTTACTGGGACCGGGAGCGTGGAGAGGCGGGAGGGCCGTGCGGGACATCGGAAGGTGAGAATAACAATATTTTTTATTTTATATTCTATTTTTTACAGGGATATGGTACCCAAAGCCCGGAAGACAGTATCCTCTCCTCCGGACCGTGGGTACCATCCGCAAATGTTCTGCTTACTTTTCGCATGGTGTGCACAGCCACATGCGGAAAGTAAGCTGAACAATGCATTCCTATGGGTGCGGGATCGCCGCGATTACGCGAAATTAATGAGCATGCTGCGTTTTTTACCGCGAAGCAATTCAGCCACGGTAAAAACCACAGCATTAGCACAGCATTGCGGAATCCCATAGGAAAAACGAAAAAAACGCCACGTGTGAACCCAGCCTAAGGGTGGTATCCAGGGATTCTGTTACAGGGCATCTGTCACTGATTTTATGGTGTCCTATCTAAGGGTAGCAAATTAGTGACTGATCCCCATAGCAGAATGCTAGGTTACTCAGTTGTACAAAAATCTTGTACTGGAAGCTCCAGCACATAATGACGAGTCCTGAATATTCATGACTTCCTGACTTTCTCCGCCCCCGCTGCTAATTCAGTTAAAAAAAAAAAAAAAAGAAGCTGTAAATCAAGGGACTGGTAGAGAAAGCCGAGAGATCACGAACATCCACACTCTTCATTTTCTGCTGCCAGAAATTTATTTTCCTAATGAGATATAATACAAATATGTTTAACATCCCTGTCCTTATATTATATAAAAAATGTTTATGGAAGCTGTAGAGTGGGCCCCTAGAGTTAATTCCCCTGGTGGGCCCTAGGCACCCCAATCCGACCCTGATCTGGCCCCTATTACTTTGTGGCCTTTTGGCGGGGATTATAGTTATCAGAAAATATGTATATTTTTCCCTGGTTACCCCCGGTGCCGAAAATGTATGCTTCATTAATATCAGATATGTGGAAATTCCCATATACTATTTTTTTTTCGGAGACATATTGTCCAAGCTGGCTTATAGTAACTACAGGGACCCTGTGTCACTTGAATTCAACATGCAATTCTTGTGGACAAAAGGGCTTCCACTGTATTGTTTATGTAAATGCAAAAATCCACATACGCAACATTGTAGCTACGTGATAGTAAAAAATACCCAATGCCACAGCATACTGCTACATGGACACAGTAAAGGATCCAGTACAGTTTAATAATGCCATCATACAGTATAAGAAAGTGTACATTACAATCAAAGAGTATGAACATATACATTTTATTAAATATCAAAAAGTGAACACACTGTACACATAACTACACATAATAAAAAAGTGGGAACCCACAAGGTGGCGCCAGAATGCTAAAAAGAAAAACAAGCACGGAGCTTACAAAAGCATAAGTACATCCTGAGTGGATAAAGGGTAGGAAATGAACGAGGTGGGGGGAATATATACAGTAATTCTACATAGGTGTAGTACCTATAGTTATGATAACTGGTACTAAAACAAACCCACCCCAAGGAGAACCAAGAAACAAAATACCCCTCAATGACAACTTGCAAATGAAATGTAAGTAGAGCAATACTTGTAGTGTGGGGTATGGCACACACCATAAGACCCAACGCACAATTCGGCAGTCAGCCTTCTTCTTCTTAATAAAATTTATATGTTCGTACGCTTTTATTCTAGTTTACACTTTCTTATATGATGTGTAAGATAGCGCTCACTGAGTGCGTTGGGGGACACTCGCTTGGCACGGCATTAATGTAGACAGGCACGGTTTTACACATAAAACAGTCTATTTTGGTTTATTTTACACAGCATAAACTACAAGGTAGGCCCTGTTGCACGTCACAGGCCTACCACCGTCCATAATACTTCATAACATACGGCTTTAACTCACAGTCTCTAAACACGCTGGACTTCTCACTGTCCAGTCACCATGGGAGACCACATGTCGAACAGTTCAGAAATCTCCACGGAACCTCACAAGCACCAACAGTTATTTCCCCATGTCTGGGGTTACTTCGCAGGAGCTCCTGCTCTAGATGCCAACTCTTAGTTAGTCCTCTCTCCCGGGGAAGCTGCCTTGCTGGGATCACCGTCCTTGTGACCAGGGCACTCCAGATAGTCCAGACCTGCAGAAGATCAGTAGCTCCCCCAACGCAGGCCGTCACAGACTCTGCTCACACATGGCCTCTCCGGGTGCTATTCAGGACGTCCGTCCCCTCCTGGGACCATCCAACACACAGGCCTCACCGGGTGCTATTCAGGGATTTGATCCTACTCCCAGAATCTCTCAACACACCGGCCTCACCGGGTGCTATTCAGGGATCTGATCCTACTTCCAGGATATCCCAACACACCGGCCTCATCAGGTCCAGGGCCTCAGCATGTGCTCTTCAGGGATCCGATCCTACTCCCATGATCTCCCAACACACAGGCCTCTTCGGACCTTGCTCCCTGAACCATTCAGGTACACACCCTCTCATGTGACCCACCTCAGGCACATTATATGGTACATAATCACGCCCACAGCTGAGGTATAGATCACATGGTCATGTCCTCACTGCAGGTCCTTTTTGCACACACAGGCTTTACTTTGGGCGTTCTGACACGCACCCCTGGGTGGGTTTGTAGATGACTGGTCCCACCCATCTCACCAAGTCACCTGGAAGCCTCCCCAAACACAATGTAAAACAAAAGAAACCATCAGCAGTACATCTGCTGATCAACACATGTTCAGGCTTCCATCACAGGGGACCCACCCCTGTGATACATATCAGCCATTTACAACCCTGCCGCTCACCATTTCCCCATCACAATAAAGGGAACACCTGCATGAATGTCCTAGGAAGCCCATACAGCGCCCCCTAGCTGTCACAGGGGTCACTGCATCACAGATGGTATTGTATTGTTTATGGTTACGCTGGGTGACCATGGGTATTTATAAAGCGTGTGAGATATTTCTTTAATCAGCTCAAAACTTTTCCTGTCTAAACTATTTGTCCAGTCTGTATCCTTTGTCTATGTGCAGTATACTTCCTCGTTCAGTCACCTGGGCATAAAGAGGACTTCACCTTCATGCATTTTAATTAAGATGGTTCACACCTCTTTGTACGCCGCCATTTTACATAACGGCAGCTTGTAGTGCTAGCTCCTATTTCCTTATTGAAAACGGGAGAGGGAATAAGGCCTCTTTCACACATCAGGTTTTCGCCGTCAGGCGCGATCCGGCGCTTTTGACAGAAACCGGATCTGGCGAAATGCAATGCCGGATCCGGTTTCCCCCCCATTGACTTGCATTTGCGCCGGATCGCGCCGGATGGCCATGCGTTTCATCCGGTTATCGCCGGATCCGGCAATGTGTCGCAATGTGTCGCGATCCGGCGTCTGGAAAAACCGTCTACTGTAACGTTTTTTGTCTCCGGCGAAAAAGCCGGACACGCCGGATCCGGCGTGTCCGGCTTTTTCACACAATGAAAGCCTATGAGCGCCGCAATGCGCCGGATCTGGCGAAAGCCGGATCCGGTGGCCGGATCCGTTTTTTTTGGTCTGAGCATGCTCAGTAGCTCTGCCCACAGGAGATATATAAAAGCAAGACAATGGGACCCTCAGCCACACCCAACATGCCACCCAAGACAGCAACCAGGCGCAGGAGAAGGCAGCAGACATCTGCAGCAGCAGCACCATCAGCAACACCCCAAATGGAGCAGCATGCTGAACGGGAGGGGAGTCCAGAAGCAGATGAGAGACGGTAATTATCAAATCCCCCATTCCTCCAAACTAGGGCCATGGAATATCAAGATATTCATTGGCCCTTTGTTTCTCTTTATTCAACAGCCGCCAAAGAGATGCAGCAGCAGCACCATCAGCAACACCCCAAATGGAGCAGCATGCTGAACGGGAGGGGAGTCCAGAAGCAGATGAGAGACGGTAATTATCAAATCCCCCATTCCTCCAAACTAGGGCCATGGAATATCAAGATATTCATTGGCCCTTTGTTTCTCTTTATTCAACAGCCGCCAAAGAGATGCAGCAGCAGCAGCAGCAGAAATGGCATCACTGGCAGCAGCAATACCCACAGCCATGGAGTCTGGCCATCAACAGGACAGCACATCTTCTTCTGGGAGCCCTCCCTCGCATCGTCAGCGTTTGACGGTAAGTTTTTATTTCCAAAATCCATCATCTCTGTAATATATGTCTATTCATTGCCTTTTATTTCAAAACAGGAATCACAAGATGAAGAGGAGCTCCCAGAAGAAGAAGGAAGGGGTGGACAGACGCTTGGAGTGGGCTCACAATTCGTAAGTTTTTTGCATCAAACGCAGAAACACAACATCACACTACACACAACACATAGAAAACAATGTTCTGCAGACCACACACAGCAAACAAATGCCTACATCCAAACTCATAACATTTTTTGTTTTCTTCTCTAGTCTTCCCAATCTGGTGCTCGGCCAAGAGGTCCTCGCAGTGCCTCCCAGGGTCGTCGGCGACAGCAACGCGGCGGTCACCAGCGTGTAAGTATAAATATTTTTGCTTTGTTTTTTGGCACTTTTTATTTCATTTCTTTTGTGGAGGCTAATTATGTTATTTTTGTCTTTTTCTTTAACAGCCTTCACAGCGTGCTCCCGACTCTGACGGTGAGGACGGAGGGATTAATGTGGACCACCTCATCGATCTCGTCAGAGAAAGGGAGCCGCTCTGGAATATGGCTGACCGCTGCCACGCTGACCTGATCATTACCCGACGACTCTGGGAGGAAATCTGTTCTCTCCTTGTGGGCCGCTGGGAGGACCTCGAAGCTCGGGACCAGATTAAAGAGCGTAAGTATATACAGTAACGGTTGCTTGATGTAAACCAGTGTTTCCCGAACTCCAGTCCTCGTGGTCCCCACGGATCATGTGTTCAGGATTTCTATTTACTATTGAAATCCTGAAAACATGACCCCTGGGGACCATGAGGACTGGAGTTTGTGAAACACTGATGTTGTATACTAACCACTCCTTTCTCGTTTCAGGGAACAGAATTGTGAATCGGTGGCGGTCTGTGAGGGATCGTTTCAAGAAGGAGTTCAATAAAGAGATGCGGGCCCCGAGTGGATCTGGAGGACGCAGGAGCAAGTACAAGTACGCACAAGCCCTGTCGTTCCTCCGGGAAACAATGCTCACCAGAAGGTAAATATTACACACCACATGTGAAAAAGATGTAACTTTTTTTTTTCAGCCAGGGCCATACCATGTCAGTATTTTAATTGTTTTTTTTTCTCTTTATTCCACAGCACGGTGAGCAGCACTCGGGAGCCTGCACGATTGGACCCTTCTGAGGCGATCCCTGAGGAGACCGGCACCGAGGGACACTTCGACCGCCCCGGTACATCTGCACCTTCCCTGCCTTCCCACACATTCGACCCATCTGTCCCATCCACCAGCACAGGAGCATCGTGGCCGCCTACATTACATGAAGCTGCTGGTGAGGAGATCGCTTTCCCTTTACCCCACCCTTCTGCCCCTGCCGCCTCTAGTACACCTGCGGGTACTGGGCGGCAGCGGCAGAGGGGTCAGGAAAAGAGTTATGCGCAAGAGTTATTGCATCTGAATGCATCTTTCCAGAACTGTCTCAAAGTCTTGTCAGAGCAAATCTCCGCAGGCTTTCAGCAGATCAACTCCAGCATTCTGGAGGTGAAGACACTTCTGCAAACCATGCATTCAGAAGCAAGATCTTCGCCAAACCACACCTTTTTCAGGTCTGTTGTGGAGCGCATGGAAACGCTCTCTCCTGCCCAGCAGATGCATGTAATGCATTCGTGCCACGGTGCTCTACAGCAGGTTACCTCCCAACCTCCACCTCCCACCACTGTAGTTCCTCCACCTGCACCCCCTCCAGCCACTTTCCATCCTCCCCCTCCTATTACATCTGCACCCCCTCCAGCCACTTTTCATCCTCCCCCTCCTACTACATACCAGCAACCTGCCCAGTACCAGCAACCTCCCCAGTACCAGCAACCTCCCCAGTACCAGTCATCTCCCCACTTCCAGCAACCTGCCCCGTACCAAACTCCTTCCCCGTACCAAACTCCTTCCCCGTACCAAACTCCTTCCCCATACAACTTTCCATCAACATCATCTGCTCCTACAGTCCCTGCCCAACCCTCCACTCCACCACCCACCACCTCTTCTGCTTCCCACATGTCCACCCATTCTGTAGTTTTTTCCACACCTTCACCTCTAACTGTTCCTTCCCCACCACGATCCCAGTCCTCTCTCCACACACCCAGTGTCGAAGTGTCCCGCAGCCCCTCCAGCAGTATTTCCACCCAACAATACACAGATTTGTAATGTGTGTTTTTTAATAAAAATGCCCATTGGGTTTAAAACCTTTATTAAAAAAGTTTTTTGCACTTTAAAAACATTTTACAAAAAAAAAAAAAAATTTTAAATAAAAGTTAAATTATCGTTTCACAATGGTTGTCTGTCTTTTCTTTCTGCGGCGAACTATGTTTAAAAAAAAGGTTAAATACAGGGTATTTCAAAGGTAAAAAGGTATTCAAAACCAGGTATAACTGTGGGTAAATTTTAGCTTTTTGCCACAGTTGTGTTCCTGGTTGTGTTTGAAGCAAAGTATTTCACCTAAAAAGTTGTGTTTATTGTTGGTGATTTCCTAACAATGTACACAACTTTTGTTAAAAGGTGAAATACTTTGCATAAAACACAACCAGGTACACACCTGTGGCCTAAAGCTAAAAATAGTAGACCATGACAAGATAGCCAACTTTGGTTGGCAAAGGTATATACTGTTGGTCCAGAAGGTACACAAGTTTGGTTAGGGCACAAATCTTTCACACTCTGTCATCCTGCCAGTGTACTCTGCCTTGAGGGGCCACAAGGGTCAATTTTAAAAACCGGATCCGGCATAATCCGTCGAAAAAACGGATAGAAAAACGGATGAACCGGATGAGACGGATCCGGTTTTGTCTGTCAAGAACAAGACGGATCCGGCAGAAAACCGGATCCGGCACATCAGGTTTTACAAAACATTTGCCGGATCCGGCATTCCGGCACGACGCCGGATCGCGCCTGACGCCGAAAACCTGATGTGTGAAAGTAGCCTAAAAGAGAGGGAGGGAGATATGGGGGACCTCAGAGATTTTTTATATTTTCTATGACACCTCCCTATTTTTCAGGTACAGATTTATTTACAGATCAACGCTTAAGCCTACCTTACGGGCCACTCATAATACCCTCTCCTTTGGGGATTCGGAGATAGGCTTGTCCGGGTGGTTACTCAGTGTAATCCGACAGGTCTGGGACTCCTGGCTAGAAGTTTTATAAAACTGCATCAATTTATTCCATACAGAGAATGCCATTAAAAGGATGAAAAACGATGCCATAATTGCTATTTTTGGTAATCTTGGCTCAAAAAAATAAATAAAAAGCGATCAAAAAATCATATGTATTTAAAAATGATACCAGTACAGTACAGCTCATTACACAAAATGCAAGTTCTATAAACAGACAAATAAAAATGTTTGTGCTCTTACAATATGAATACCAATAGAAAACCACGAGAAAAACGTGAATTTAGACAAATGCATTGTGCCTACTGTGAAACATGGTGGTGACAGTGTTCTTATGTGGGGCTGCATGAGTACTGTTGATGTCGGGGAGCTACATTTCATTGATGGTACCACGAATTCACAGATCTTCTGCTCTATGTTGAAAAAGAAGATGCTGCCATCACTCTGTGCCCTTTTTTAACCCCTTTACCCCCAAGGGTGGTTTACACGTTCATGACCGGGCTAATTTCTATAATTCTGACCACTGTCCCTTTATGAGGTAATAACTCTGAAACGCTTCCATGGATCCCACTGATTCTGACATTGTTTTCTCGTGACATATTGTGCTTCATGTTAGTGGTAAAATTTCATTCAAATAACTTGCGTTTATTTGTGAGAAAAACGGAAATTTGGCGAAAATTTTTAAAATTTCGCAATTTTCCAACTTTGAATTTTTATGCCCTTAAATCACAGAGATATGGCACCCAAAAAACTTGATAACTAACATTTCCCACATGTTTACTTTACATCAGCACAATTTTGGAACCAAAATTTTTTTTTGTTAGGAAGTTATAAGGGTTAAAAGTTGACCAGCGATTTCTCATTTTTACCACACCATTTTATTTTTACGGACCACATCACATTTGAAGTCACTTTGAGGGGTCTATATGATAGAAAATACCCAAAAGTGACATCATTCTAAAAACTGCACCCCTCAAGGTGCTCAAAACCACATTCAAGAAGTTTATGAACCCTTCAGGTGCTTCACAGGAATTTTTTGAATATTTAAAAAAAAAATGAACATTTAAATTTTTTTCCACAAAAAAATTAATTCAGGTCCAATTTTTTTTATTTTACGAAGTGTAACAGGAGAAATTGGACTGCAAAAGTTATTGTGCAATTTGTCCTGAGTAGGCCGATACCTGATATGTGGGGGGGAATCACTGTTTCGGCACATGGCAGAGCTCAGAAGGGAAGGAGCACCGTTTGACTTTTTCAATGCAAAATTGGCTGGAATTCAGATTGGTTGCCATGTCACTTTTGGAGAGCCCCTGATGTACCTAAACAGTGTAAACCCCCACAAGTGACCCCATTTTGGAAACTAGACCCCCCAAGGAACTTATCTAGATATGTGATGAGAACTTTGAACCCACAAGGGCTTCACAGAAGTTTATAACGTACAACCATACAATTAAGAAATCATATTTTTTCCACAAAAATGATCTTTTCACCCCAAATTTTTATTTTCCCAAGGGTAACAGGACCCTAAAAGTTATTGTGCAATTTGTCCTGAGTACAATGATACCCCATATGTGGGTGTAAACGACTACTTGGGCGCATGGCAGAGCTTGGAAGGGAAGCAGTGCCATTTGACCTTTGGCTGGAATTGAGATCGGACACCATGTCGCGTTTGGAAAGCCCCTGATCTGCCAAAACAGTGGAAACCCCCCACAAATGACACCATTTTGGAAACTAGACCCCCAAAGGAACTTATCTAGATGTGTGGTGAAAACTTTGAGCCGACCAGGGCTTCACAGAAGTTTATAATGTACAGTCGTAAAATTAAAAAATCACATTTTTTCCACAAAAATGATCTTTTCACCCCCAATTTTTATTTTCCCAAGGGTAACAGGACCCCAAAAGTTATTGTGAAATTTGTCCTGAGTACGCTGATATCCCACATGTGGGGGTAAACCACTATTTGGGCGCATGGCAGAGTTCGGAAGGGAAGCAGCGCCACTTGACTTTTTTGGCTGGAATTGGGATTGGACGCCATGCCGCGTTTGGAAAGCCCCTGATGTGCCTAAACAGTGGAAACCCCACAAATGACACCATTTTGAAAACTAGACCCCCCAAGGAACTTATCTAGATGTGTGGTGAGCACTTTGAACCCCCAAGGGCTTCACAGAAGTTTAACGCCGGGGCGTGAAAATAAAAAAATCGTATTTTTTCCACAAACATGATCTTTTAGTCCCCAATTTTTTTATTTTCCCAAGGGTAATAGGAGAAATTGGACCCCAAAAGTTGTTGTCCAGTTTTTCCTGAGTACGCTGACACCCCATATGTGGGAGAAGACTACTGTATGGGCACACGTCGGGGCTCGAAAGGGAAGTAGTGATGTTTTGGAATGCAGACTTTGATGGAATGGTCTGCGGGTGTCATGTCACATATGGAGAGCCTCTGATGTGCCTAAACTGTGAAACGCCCCACAAATGACCCCATTTTGGAAACTAGACCCCCCCACGGAACTTATATAGATGTGTGGTGAGCATTTTGAACCCCCAAGTGCTTCACAGAAGCTTATAACGCCCGGGCGTGAAAATAAAAAAATCATATTTTTTTCCACAAAAATAATATTTTTGCCCCCAATTTTTTATTTTCCTAAGGGTGACAGCAGAAATTGGACCACAAAAGTTGTTTTGCAATTTGTCCTGAGTAGGCTGATACCCCATATGTGGAGGTAAAACACTGTTTGGGTGCATGGCAGAGCTTTGAAGGGAAGGAGTACCATTTGACTTTTTCAATGCAGAATTGGCTGGAATTGAGATCAGATGCCATGTTGCATTTGGAGAGCACCTGATGTTCTCAAACAGTGAAACCCCCCAATTCTAATTCCAACCCTAACCCCAACACACCCCTAACCCTAATCTCAGCCCTAACCCTAGCCCTAACCCTAGCGGGAAAATGGAAATAAATACATTTTTTAATTTTATTATTTTTCCATAACTAAGGAGGTGACAAAGGGAGGTTTGATTTACTATTTATAGCGGGTTTTTATGTTTGTCAGCTGTCATACGCTAAAAGACGCTTTTTATTGTAAAAATAGCTTTTGCATCACAACATTTTGAGAGCTATAATTTTTCCATATTTTGACCCACCGAGTCATGTGAGGTCTTATTTTTTGCAGGACGAGTAGATGTTTTTATTGGTACCATTTTCGGGCACGTGACATTTTTTGATCGCTTTTTATTATGATTTTTGGGATGCGGAATGAATAAAAACCAGCATTTCAAGAATTTCTTTTGGGGGTGCGTTTACACCATTCCGCAAGCGGTAAAATTGATAAGGCGGTTTTATTCTTCGGGTCAGTACGATTACAGCGATACCTCATTTATGTCTTTTTTATGTTTTGGCGCTTTTATCACTGATTGGGTGGATCAAGGAAATGCTGTAGATATAGTATATCTTGACTTCAGCAAAGCATTTGACAAAGTATCTCATACAATCCTTATTGAAAAAATGACTAAGTATGGAATGGACAAGGCAACTGTTAGGTGGATTCATAACTGGCTTAGTGATCGGACCCAAAGAGTGGTCGTAAATGGCTGCACATCCAGTTGGAAGAATGTCTCAAGTGGGGTACCACAGGGCTCTGTCCTGGGCCCTGTATTGTTCAACATCTTTATCAATGATTTAGATGAAGGAATTGAGGGTAAACTGATTAAATTTGCTGATGACACAAAGCTAGGAGGGATAGCTAATACTAGAGAAGAGAGAGAGAGGATTCAAAAAGATAGAAATAAACTGGAGGAGTGGGCAGCAACTAACAGAATGGTTTTTAACAGGGAAAAATGCAAAGTACTACATCTGGGCAATAAAAATGAAAAAAGAATATACAGAATGGGAGGAATAGGGCTAAGCAACAGTACAAGTGAAAAAGACTTGGGTATACTAATAGATCACAGACTGAATATGAGTCAACAGGGTGATGCAGCAGCAAAAAAGGCAAATGCAATTCTAGGATGTATTAACAGAAGCATACAGTCTAGATCACGTGAAGTCATTATTTCCCTCTACTCCTCTTTGGTCAGACCTCATCTGGAATATTGTGTCCAGTTTTGGGCATCACATTTTAAAAAAGACATCAACAAACTGGAGCAAGTTCAGAAAAGAGCGACCAGTATGATGACCGGTCTGCAAACCCTGTCTTATGAGGAAAGGTTGCAGGATTTGGGAATGTTTAGTTTGCAAAAGAGAAGGCTGAGAGGAGACTTAATAGCTGTCTACAAATATCTAAAGGGCTGTCACATTGTAGAAAGATCAACTTTATTCTCATTTGCACAAGGAAAGACTAGAAGCAATGGGATGAAACTGAATGGGAGGAGACACAGATTAGATATTAGAAAAAACTTTTTGACAGAGTGATCAATGAGTGGAACAAGCTGCCACGAGAAATGGTGAGTTCTCCTTCAATGGAAGTCTTCAAACAGAGGCTGGACAGACATCTGACTGGGATGATTTAGCGAATCCTGCTTTGAGCAAGGGGTTGGACCAGATGGCCTAGGAGGTCCCTTCCAACTCTACGATTCTATGCAATGAAAACAATTTTATATAAAAAATAATTATTTTTGCATCGCTTTATTCTACGAGCTATAACTTTTTATTTTTTCGCTGATTATGCTGTCTCGTGGCTCGTTTTTTGCGGGACAAGATGACGTTTTCAGTGGTACCATGGATATTTATGTCCGTCTTTTTGATTGCGTGTTCTTGCACTTTTTGTTCGGCGGTATGATAATAAAGCATTACAATTAGGTCCATATACTGTATATTTGGACAGAGGCAACGTTTTTCTAATTTTGGTTCTAGACATTACCTCAATGAATTTTAAACCAAACAATTCAGATGCAGTTGTAGTTCAGACTTTCACCTTTCATTTGAGGGTATCCGCATTAAAATTGGATGAAGGGTTTAGGAGTTTCAGCTCCTTAACATGTGCCACCCTGTTTTTAAATGGACCAAAAGTAATTGGACAATTGACTTCAAGGCTATTTCATGGACAGGTGTGGGCAATCCCTTTGTTATGTCATTCTCAATTAAGCAGATAAAAGGCCTGGAGTTGATTTGAGGTGTGGTGCTTGCATTTGGAAGGTTTTGCTGTGAAGGAAACATGCGGTCAAAGGAGCTCTCCATGCAGGTGAAACAAGCCATCCTTAAGCTGCAAAAGCAGAAAAAACCCATCCGAGAAATTGCTACAACATTAGGAGTGGCAAAATCTACAGTTTGGTACATCCTGAAAAAGAAAGCAAGCACTGGTGAACTCATCAATGCAAAAAGACCTGGGCGCCCACAGAAGACAACAGTGGTGGATGATTGCAGAATCATAGAATCATAGAATCGTAGAGTTGGAAGGGACCTCCTGGGCCATCTGGTCCAACCCCCTGCTCAAAGCAGGATTCGCTAAATCATCCCAGTCAGATGTCTGTCCAGCCTCTGTTTGAAGACTTCCATTGAAGGAGAACTCACCACTTCTCGTGGCAGCTTGTTCCACTCATTGATCACTCTGTCAAAAAGTTTTTTCTAATATCTAATCTGTGTCTCCTCCCATTCAGTTTCATCCCATTGCTTCTAGTCTTTCCTTGTGCAAATGAGAATAAAGTTGATCTTTCTACAATGTGACAGCCCTTTAGATATTTGTAGACAGCTATTAAGTCTCCTCTCAGCCTTCTCTTTTGCAAACTAAACATTCCCAAATCCTGCAACCTTTCCTCATAAGACAGGGTTTGCAGACCGGTCATCATACTGGTCGCTCTTTTCTGAACTTGCTCCAGTTTGTTGATGTCTTTTTTAAAATGTGATGCCCAAAACTGGACACAATATTCCAGATGAGGTCTGACCAAAGAGGAGTAGAGGGAAATAATGACTTCACGTGATCTAGACTGTATGCTTCTGTTAATACATCCTAGAATTGCATTTGCCTTTTTTGCTGCTGCATCACCCTGTTGAATCATATTCAGTCTGTGATCTATTAGTATACCCAAGTCTTTTTCACTTGTACTGTTGCTTAGCCCTATTCCTCCCATTCTGTATATTCTTTTTTCATTTTTATTGCCCAGATGTAGTACTTTGCATTTTTCCCTGTTAAAAACCATTCTGTTAGTTGCTGCCCACTTCTCCAGTTTATTTATATCTTTTTGAATCCTCTCTCTCTCTTCTCTAGTATTAGCTATCCCTCCTAGCTTTGTGTCATCAGCAAATTTAATCAGTTTACCCTCAATTCCTTCATCTAAATCATTGATAAAGATGTTGAACAATACAGGGCCCAGGACAGAGCCCTGTGGTACCCCACTTGAGACATTCTTCCAACTGGATGTGCAGCCATTTACAACCACTCTTTGGGTCCGATCACTAAGCCAGTTATGAATCCACCTAGCAGTTGCCTTGTCCATTCCATACTTAGTCATTTTTTCAATAAGGATTGTATGAGATACTTTGTCAAATGCTTTGCTGAAGTCAAGATATACTATATCTACAGCATTTCCTTGATCCACCCAATCAGTGATTCCGTCATAGAAGGAAATTAAGTTAGTCTGACATGACTTATTAGTTACAAACCCATGCTGACTCTGTTTAATCACTTCATTCTTATCCAGGTACTGACATACATGTTGTTTAATAATTTGTTCAAAGATCTTTCCTGGTATAGAAGTCAGACTCACCGGCCTATAGTTGCCTGGGTCCACCTTCTTCCCCTTTTTGAAGATAGGAACAACATTTGCTCTTCTCCAGTCTTCTGGGACTTCTCCTGTTCTCCAAGAATTTTCAAAGATTATGGAGAGGGGTTCAAAAATTTCTTCTGCTATCTCCTTCAGTACTCTGGGGTGTAATTCATCTGGACCTGGAGACTTGAATTCATTTAGGTTAGCTAAGTGTTTCCTCACTATCTTTCTGTTTATAGATATCCTGGATTCTTCTATACCCTTAATAGGACAGTGAAGAACAGTTGATGCTACGTTTCCTTTCTGAGAGAAAACAGATGCAAAATAGGAATTTAAAAGTTCGGCCTTCTCAACATCCTGTCTTACTATTTCATCATTTTCATCCTGTAAAAAGTCTCTATGGTGAAGAGAAACCCCTTCACAACAGCCAACCAAGTGAACAACACTCTCCAGGAGGTAGGTGTATCAATATCCAAATCTACCATAACGAGAAGACTGCATGAAAGTAAATACAGAGGGTTCACTGCACGGTGCAAGCCACTCATAAGCATCAAGAATATAAAGGTAAGACTGGACTTTGCTAAAAAAATCTAAAAAAGCCAGCACAGTTCTGGAAGAACATTCTTTGGACAGATGAAACCAAGATCAACCTCTACCAGAATGAAGGAAAGAGAAAAGTATGGCGAAGGCGTGGTACAGCTCATGATCCAAAGCTTACCACATCATCTGTAAAACACGGCGGAGGCAGTGTGATGGCTTGAGCATGCATGGCTGCCAGTGGCACTGCGTCACTAGCGTTTATTGATGATGTGACACAGGACAGAAGCAGCCGAATGAATTCTGAGGTACTCAGAGCCATACTGTGTGCTCAGATCCAGCCAAATGCAGCCAAACTGAGTGGTCGTCGTTTCATACTACAGATGGTCTTGGACCCAAAACATAAAGCCAAAGCAACCCAGGAGTGTGATGTCACGGGTGCCTGGATACACCACCTCCAGCAGGGTGAATTTCTATGACACCCGTGACCCTGGATACACCTCCTCCAGCAGGGTGAATTTAAACAATGTAATGTGCAGCCGGATACACCACCTCCAGCAGGCGAATTTCAATAATTACACTTGTATCTGGATAGACCGCCTCCAGCAGGGTGAATTTACAGAGTTAAGGGAAACACCAGGGAAACCAATACAATGGAAGGCCCTGCAATAGGGAACGGGGATGTGGAGACCTCCTGCACTCCCCTAAGTCAGTGTCTCTACTCTCCTGATGTTCCCTAGGCAGGTTCCGCCCCTGGTGATGAGCAGGATACCTAAAAACCCTAGCGCGCCCTGCACCTATCCCTTTCTATTGAATTGGACGGTGCAGAAACTAATCCCACCACTGCACTAAAACATACATAAGGAAAGTTACAAACAGGGAAAAACCACTTAGCTTTGCTCTTTTGCTATTGCTCCCAGCAAAAGAGTCCAGCACCTGAGTGCAGCTTTCCTCCTACATAGCTGCTACTTCACCAAAGCTTTGTCAGAGCTGCAAGGAACTCCTCACTGTAGCTCCTTCCACACCAGGACTCTGAGCTGAAAGGAACTCTTCTCTAGCTCCTTCCTCCACCAAGGATGGTTGGAAATGACCAATATCACCAACAGTGAGTGAGACCACCTGACTCTCCTTTATAGACAAGAGCCAGAGCAATCACACCTGCTAGTGATTCCCGTGTAATAATTCTAGCCACCACCGGGGGCAAAACTATAACTAAAGACACCACTGTGTAATGATCCTAATGGCCACCGGGGGCAAAACTAATTTTAAGCAAACAGCTTAAAGGAAAAAAAAGGTTACATGTGCTTTTATCTGTCACAATCCAGCATGGATCGTGACAAGGAGTTTATTAAAGCAAAGAATTGGAATATTCTTGAATGGCCAAGTCAGTCACCTGATCTCAGCCTAATTGAGCATGCATTTCACTTGTTAAAGACTAAACTTCAGGCAGAAAGGCCCACAAGCAAACAACAACTGAAAACCACCACAGTGAAGGCCTGGCAGAGCATCAAAAAGGAGGAAACACAGCGTCTGGTGATGTCCATGAGTTCAAGACTTCAGGCAGTCATTGCCAACAAAGGGTTTTCAACCAAGTACTAGAAATGAACATTTTATTTACAATTATTTAATCTGTCCAATTACTTTTGGTCCCTTTAAAAACAGGGTGGCACATGTTAAGGAGCTGAAACTCCTAAACCCTTCATCCAATTTTAATTTGGATACCCTCAAATGAAAGCTGCAAGTCTGAACTTCAACTGCATCTGAATTGTTTTGTTTAAAATTCATTGTGGTAATGTCTAGAACCAAAATTAGAAAAATGTTGTCTCTGTCCAAATATATATGGACCTAACTGTATTTTTTGCTTTATTTTTTATTTTTATTTTTTAAGGGGTTCGCTAAAGGGGTTAACTAATGGGACAGTTTTATAGGGCAGGTCGTTACGGATGCGGCGATACTAAATATGTGTACTTTTATTGTTTTATTTTTTATTTACAAAAAATTAACTTATTAGTGAATTTTGTTTTTAAATTTATTTAGCGATTTTTTTATAAATTATTTTTACACTTTTCTTTTAACTTTATTATCCTGTCCCAGGGGGGACATCACTGTCATGTGTGAGATCGCTGATCTGACACATCACAGATCGCTGTGACAGGCAGTGAGGAAGCCGGCTCCCTGCAGGGCCCTGAAGGTCCCCGCCGCCATATTGTATCCGGGGACCTGCAAGGAAGGAGGACCCCGGAGCAACGCAGCACATCGCGCTGCTCCAGGGGGCTCAGGGAAGCACAGAGGGAGCCCCCTCCCTGCCGATGCTTCCCTAAACCCCTGGTTCACTGCGATCGTGTTTAATCACAGTGTACCATGGGTTAATGTGTCGGGGGCAGTCCGTGACCACCCCTGACACATAATGCCAGGTGACAACCGGCCGCAATCAGCGGCACTCACCCCGTGAGTGCCGCTGATCGCTATGACGTACTATCCCGTCCATGGGCATAGGGGCCCGGGTCCCATGGACGGCATAGTACGTCAGATGTCAGAAAGGGGTTAAACATGCACTTTTCCAACACGATAATGATCCAAAACACACCTTATGCATTTCTGAAGAACATGGTGAAAGTGATTCAATGACCAAGTGTGTCTCTAGACCTGAACCCAATCAAACAGCTTTAGAGAATTTTGAAGAGACAAGTTGAGCATCACTCTCTATCCAGCATCCAGGCTCTAAAAGAGATAGTTCTTGAAGAATGGAAAAAGATACATGTTGCAATATTGTCGCCAACTTGTTCATTCCATACCTAGAAGACTTGGTGCTGTCCTTAACAATAGTGGTCACACAATATACTAGATACAGTAGTTTTTGATATGGGGTGTATTCATTTTTGCATCAACAAATTTTAGTAAAGCTGTTGATTTCATAATGAAAATTATATTATTAACCTTACTTTCATGTTTTGGGTTAAAAAATTATGTATGAAACACAATCTTGTCAAAATTTTGAAAATTGTTCTTGTATTCAATGAGCTATTGCTTAAAATCGTACTTTTCAAATGGGGTATACTCATTTATGCTGAGCTCTGTATATACATATATATTCAATAAAAAAAACACGAATAGGACCACCTGTCCTCCGAACTCTGGATGATAAATACCTGTTCTCTCTGTATTGCACGGACCAGGAGTGGGAACTAGTCGAACAATGTGGAAATCAAAGCAGAAACGTCAAGCAAACGGAAACCAGGTAATTTTAAAGAATCCTAAAATTTATTGCAGATGAATTAAAATATATCCAGAGTTCAGTAAAAAGATGCAGGCATAATGCTGAACAGACTACGCGTTTCGGCGGAAAAGAAACTGTGAAGAACTCAAGACCATGAAGAAGGCGACAGTTTCTTTTCCACCGAAACGCGGTCTGTTCAGCATTATGTCTGCATCTTGTTACTGAACTCTGGATATATTTTAATTCATCTGCAATAAATTTTTGGATTTTTTAAAATTACCTGAAATTTCCGTTTGCTGGACGTTTCTGCTTTGATTTCCACATATATATTCAATATATATAGAGTATATCACAAAAGTGAGTACACCCATTACATTTTGGAAAATATTTTCTTATATCTTTTCATGGGACAACACTGAAGATCTGACACTTTGTTACAATGTAAAGTAGTCTCCAACACGTGGCCCGCAGGCCGCATGCGGCCCCTAAGGCAGGCATCTGTGGCCCGCGGTGCACCACATGCAAAGCTCCCAACCGACCCGGATTTCGCGGGACAGTCTCGATTTGGACCCCCCACCCGCTGTCCCGTGTGTAATTTTACTTTCCCGCATTGCAGGGAGATAAGCCGCTACGCCCCTACCCCATGCACCCCATCATGACCCTCCCAGAGACCCACCGCAGCCTCTCACAGCCAGCAATGATGGTGCTAGGCTGTTCTCTCTTCTCTGCACAAAGGACCTGTGATGAGGTCACAGGAGGGGAGGAGTCAGGGGTCACATGATTGGGGCCTCCTGCAGGACTCTGCTGTGCTGGTTGTCATGGTGCTGGATGTGGGAAGTTTATGTGTAGGGTCAGGAGGGGTTTACAGGGTTTATGTAGCAGAGCAGTGTGTGTACGAGGTGTACGGAGCGAAGCCATGTGTGTACGAGGTGCATGGAGCACAGCCGTGTTTACGGGGTGTACTGAGTGGAGCTGTGCGTGTATGAGGTGTTCGGAGCGGAGCCGTGTGTGTACAAGGTGTATGGAGTGCAGGCGTGTGTACAAGGTGTACGGAGCGGAGCCGTGTGTACGAGGTGTACGGAGCGGAGCAGTGTGTACGAGGTGTACGGAGCGGAGCTGTGTGTGTACGAGGTGTGCAGAGAGGAGCCGTGTGTGTACGAATTGTATGTGTAGGGCCGTGGGCCGGACTGGGGGGTGGTCCCACTGTATACCGCGCAGTGACGTATAGACACAAGATGGAGGCAGATTTCGGGTGTAACAAGTCCAAGTTTATTCACTCCAGAGAATATGGGAAGCAAGATGTGCCACAGTCCGTGCTGCTGAATCCACAAAATCACCTGGGATGCAAGATGTTGTAACAAAGTACTTCTTTATTCCTTCCTACGTGTTTCGGCGCCCTTCCTGGCACCTTCCTCAGGGATATCCCTGAGGAAGGTGCCAGGAAGGGCGCCGAAACGCGTAGGAAGGAATAAAGAAGTACTTTGTTACAACATCTTGCATCCCAGGTGATTTTGTGGATTCAGCAGCGCGGACTGTGGCACATCTTGCTTCCCATATTCTCTGGCAGTTTTTCCACGTCGGAGTGGTCGGTGGAGGTCCTGCAGCAGCTGATACTGTGTTATGTCTTCAAGCCAGTTGTGGGTCACACAACTGGAATAGGTGAGTGGTACTGCATTACACCACTCACATCGTAGTGTCACTAGTGATAGGGCACTATTGCGCCTCTTGTTCCCCCACCCTTTTTGTATTAAGTTTATTCACTCGCGTCCGCCTGATGGCCCCGCAGCACACCACAATACTCTTCGAGGCTCTCCGGTTACAGCACACTTCGACACAACGTACTTATCACCTGAGACGTATGTATACACGCACCGTCCCTTTACACTTAGGAACGCTCTGACAGCTCCGTCACTGTGGTTGCCTTAGGCCTGTACACCAACAGTACTTTACTGGTCAATCGTCGTTCCCAATATGGTGTCCCACACCCGGAGCCTCGTCTACACCCTCCTAACTTTCTCTCTCCTCAGTCCCCTGGTTGGGTTCTCCTCACAGTGCACCAGCTGTCACAGTCTTCCTGTCACTTGAGCTCCCCCTGGGAACTGGAACTTTCTGGAACCCTCCTGTCAAATTTATAGCTTTCCCGCTTCCGTGTAACTCCGCCCCCATGACCAACGGTTTCTAAAGCCCTAAGCTGATATCAAGCCCTGCGCTCACACTCCTCCCTGCCCTCTTATGTTCAACCCAAGGTACTGCACGTCACCTACACTTTCCTGGCTGTTTTTCCTTCTGTCATAACTGACAACCACCTAAAATGTGCAAACCTTCCTTTCCACTTGCTGACAAGTCCGTCCGTCAGGTCACCTTCCCCACACTCCCCCTTCCTTTGTCTATTGTCCTCGACAATCACAACCCCTACCTTCGTCATTCTGAAACTTCTCCTACCATCTGTTGTCGGACCGGTTGTTGGGCCCAAACCCGCTATTTGCGGGGGCCAAACCAAACCGGGAGCACCATGCTCCAAGCGGCCTACTGCCACTCGCCAGCGCGCACGCCACATGACAACGTCTTTCAAAACTGGGCTAGGTACACCTGGATTCTCTCCCTCCGGCGTGTACTTTCCCCTACTCTCCCCTTCTGTCACCTTTCACAATCCGGTACGCCATGATCGAGGCCTTATACCCACCAGATCATTACCAGCGCCCGACTTCCTCTTTCTGGGGTGTTTGTGGTGTCAGGGACCTGACCTGGGACTCCTGTCCAGTTCAAATCTTCCATCTCTTCTTCTTTCTCTTGGTTACCAGTAATGGTCAGCGTCTCGGTCTCCCAGACCTTCTCAACTCATGGACGCCTTCAGTCTCACAGACCTTCTCTTACCCAGACCTGTTGCATTTTTTCTTGTGCATATTATGCATCAAAACAACTTGATGACATCACAAGTTTCCCACTTTTATATATTTTTCTATTGCTTTAAAACCATTACACACAGCAAAAAAAAACCAATAAAACGCAACAGATTTTTCTCCCCCTTCCTTTGACATGGACACTTCCTTTCTCATTACATTCCCGCTTTCCAGGCATACTACAGAAATACTTCAATTTTTATAATAAACCTTTTCGTTAACTTGGACGCAAACTGTCCTTGTGATCTGCACAACGGTGCAACGAAGTCTCAAAAATTCAAGCCACTTCCTGGTGGCCGGCAGCGAGGGGCCCCACATCTGTGGGGCGCACGGGAAGCAGGGAGTGTCCTATGAGTCTTTGCTATGGGGGCTCGCGGTCCTCTGGTTCAGCAAGCATGGCTATCGCATAATAGCCGCGGGGGCAATACTCCTTATAATAGGACACGAAGTCCCCTTCTTGCAGAGCTCGGCTGTGGCGAATGGAGGTGACATTTAAATAAACTTTCTGGCCAGTAGCAAGATCACATATGAACCCATACCCCTTGGGTATATTCGTGTACACGAGCCGTCCCAAAGATCGTGTAGCCACCATACCAGCCTCTCCCTTGGCATGGAGCAAGTTCCATACTTCCTGCTCCCTAGCTTTCTTCTTAATCACCACCGCGACCCAAATGGAGGGTCCGGCGTAGGCCCCGGAGTCCGGTGGGTGGGACTTAGCCGGGGTGAAAACAGGGCAGAGGTGGTCGATCCTGTCAGCGGCCCCGCAGCCGCTGGGGCTGGTTGGCGGACAGGGACAGTCGTCTTTTCCGAAGACTGGGCCACAGGATCTGACAAGTAGGCCGAAGCCATCTCCAGCGCCGGCATAGCCATGGCCGCAGGGTAGGCCGCACCCGGGGTTTCAGACGGAGCCATAGTAGCGGCCGATTTCGGGGTTGAGATCGCTACCAGCAGGAGAAATGCAGCAACGCCTTCTGTAGACAGGCTCCGCACCGGCAACACCGGGTGGGGTGGCTCGGGGCTAGGAGTGGAGGCTGTTATGATGGGTCACCGAGGAGGAAAAAAGCAAAACACGCTAAGTCTCAGAAAACCAGAGAGGTTGGTAACTATGCAGACTGCAGAGCCCTGATTTTAACACACAACTAGAAGATGTCGTGGAGCGAGCCTACGGTGGTCCTGGATGCCTCGTCACAACCGGAGAGCTAAATAAGCCTAAAGTAATAAAAGAGGAAAACTAACTCCCCAGAGCAGACCCCAAAGGAAAGACAGCCCCCCACATGGATTGACGATGAAGCAAGATGAAAACACAAACTAAGGCAGAAAAATAGGCTGAGCAAATGATGGGGCCAAACTAACTTGAAAGGACAGGAAAGGAAAGATACTGTCTGCAATCTGCCAAAAAAACCCTACCAAAAATAATGTCCAACCCTTCAGATAACAAAATTAACCCTGAAGTCACTAGACTTCTCCCACTATATCAGCACTCTGGAATATTCTGAGACAGAGCAAAAAGAGGCCAATCTAATAAATGACAAAAAGGCAAATTGGCAAATACAGATAAATAAGAGTGAAAATTCAGCACAGCCCAGTCGGGCTGGCTGACCACACAAAAACTGAGTTGACCAACAAGAGCAAGTGTGAACATTAGCAAAAAACAAACTTAACGAGATGACTGGAGCTGAGCTGAAGTCCAAGACCTGAGAAACAGACTGAATCACCAGCAACAGGATAGGGCGTTAGCTGTCTTATATCCAGTCTGATACTCCGGAGATCCAATCACTATCCTCCTCGTCAGATGGCAGACCATTACCAATTAAACTAACCTCACTACCTCCTGTCACTACCAGAGGGAGAATGGAAGGAGAACTCCCAGCTGGTGGAGCAGAAAATGAGCTCATAACAGTACCGCCCCCTTGAGGAGGGGTCACCGAACCCTCATCCACGCCACCAGGCCGATCAGGATGGGCCCGGTGAAAAGCATGAACCAATCTATCGGCATGAATATCCGAGGCAGAGACCCAAGAATTATCCTCCTGGCCATAACCCTTACATTTGACCAAATACTGGAGTCCCCGTCTGACCAAGCGAGAATCCAATATTTTCTCTACCTCATTCCACATTGCCTTTAACCAAAACAGGGTCAGGAGGAGCCGCCACAGGAACTACTGGATCAACAAACCTCTTCAACAGTGATTTGTGAAATACGTTATGGATTTTGAACGTAACTGGAAGAGCCAACCGAAAAGAGACAGGATTAAGAATCTCCAAAATCTTATAAGGTCCAATAAATCTTGGCTTAAATTTTGGAGATGCAACTTTCATAGGAATATTCTTAGACGACAACCAAACCATGTCACCCACTTTAAACCGGGGACCAATGGTCCTATGCCAGTTGGAAAAACGCTGGGCCTTTTCCTGAGAGAGAGACAATTTATCCACCACTTGGTCCCATATCTGCTGCATTCTCACAACCACAGTGTCCACACCTGGCAAATTCGGCCAAGGGCAAAAATGAGACCCAATCATCTTGATCAGCAGATATAAAACATCTTAAATAAGACTCCAAGGTCTGGTTTGTTCTCTCAGTCTGCCCATTGGTCTGGGGATGAAACGTGGAGGAGAAGGATAACTGAATTCCCAGATTGGAACAAAAGGCTTTCCAAAATCTGGAAACAAACTGGACCCCTCTATCGGACACAATGTTCTCAGAAATCCCGTGTAACCGAACCACCTGTTGTAAAAACAAGGGTACCAACTCAGCGGCAGATGGCAACTTTGGGAGTGGTACAAGATGGACCATCTTCGAAAATCTATCACAAATCACCCAGATAACAGTCATTCTCTGAGAGACAGGAAGATCAGAAATAAAATCCATTGAGATATGGGTCCATGGCCTCCTGTTCACCGGGAGGGGCATCAGCAACCCACTAGAATGAGAACAGGGTTTAGACCGAGAACAAGTCCCACTGGACTGTACAAAATTCCTGACATCACGAGACAAGGCAGGCCACCAAAACGACCGACTCACCAAATCTCTGGTACCAAAAATACCTGGATGACCAGCCAATGCAGAGCAATGGACTTCAGACATCACTCTCTTTCTCCACTGGTCCAGAATATACAATCTTCCCATAGGGCAACGCTCAGGTTTATCCTCCTGAAATTCCTCCAGGGCGCATCTCAAATCGGGCGAAATGGCAGAAAGAACTACCCCCTCACCAAGGATAGTAGTGGGCTCAGTCACATTAAGAGAATCAGCAAAGAAACTCCTAGAAAGGGCGTCTGCCTTAACATTCTTAGTGCCCGGAAGAAAAGAGACCACAAAATTAAAACGCGTGAAAAACAAGGCCCATCTAGCCTGTCTAGGATTCAAGCGTTTAGCCGACTCCAGATAAATCAGATTCTTGTGATCGGTGAGGACCACAAATTGATGTCTAGCTCCCTCCAACCAATGTCTCCACTCCTCAAATGCCCATTTCATGGCCAACAATTCGAGATTCCCCACGTCATAGTTGCGTTCAGATGGGGAGAACTTTCGAGAAAAGAAGGCACAGGGATTCATCTTAGAAGTCACAGGATCCTTTTGGGACAAAACAGCTCCTGCACCAATCTCAGAAGCGTCTACCTCCACTTGAAATGGAAGTGAGACATCAGGTTGCCGTAGAACTGGAGCTGAAGTAAATCTCCGCTTAAGCTCCTGAAATGCTGAGACAGCCTCAGGAGACCAATTCAGCACATCAGCTCCCTTCTTGGTCAGATCAGTCAGTGGTTTGACAATACTAGAAAAATTACCTATACCTATAAAAAACAAACTTAACTTGTGATGACAGGAGCAGAGCAGAAGTCCAAGACCTGAGAAACAGACTGAATCACCAGCAACAGGACAGGGCGTTGGCTGTCTTTTATCAAGTCTGATACTCCGGAGATTCAATCACTATCCTCCTCGTCAGATGGCAGACCATTACCAATTAAACTAACCTCACTACCTCCTGTCACTACCAGAGGGAGAACGGAAGGAGAACTCCCAGCTGGTGGAGCAGAAAATGAGCTCATAACAGGAGGCCCTGCTCAGCTCCGCGTAGACAGTCGGGTCCTCCATAGCCAGGCTTCCTGGGTCACCGCAGGCCGCGCGCTGCAGCTGAGTGGTGGGGGCTGCTTGCGGAGCCACTAGCAGGGCCTGGGGAACTCTCACCTTCCCCGGCGTCGCGGCCTCCGTCATATCCTCCCGTGGCTTTTCCCGCAGTCTCCGCACTTCACCCCGCCGTCCAGCAGGGCTGGCCTCCAGGCTCAGGGGCTCCACAAGGAGACTTTCTGATGGTATCTTTGGCGGCCGCTCCTGCGAGGTCCATAACGGCTCCGCTCCTCCACCCGAGATCCGGCCGTTTGCCCGTGACTGTACAATAGGTCTTCTGGCGAAGCTCGACCTCCCGACGCCATCGCCTCTCCAGGCGCCCGATGCCTCGGCAACCACAGCGTCGCATCCCGTCCGGTGAGCAGCAATCGAATGGCGCCAAGCAGTCGCAGCCAACCTTTTCCTCTGTGCCACTCCCTCTGCTGGGTGGGCCGATGGCAGACTTTTCCACCAAGCTGTCTGGGTCCAGTATATGGGAGCGTCGACCTCCTGGTACATATCGCTTTCCCCAGGGGTACGTTGGAGGGGGTCCCAGTCCATCCAGAACGACTGCAAACACCTGGACCTCTCTTCTGCGCTGGAGTAACACTGCCATCTTACACCGGTCCTGGTACCGCCCCTGATGCTCTACTGGTAACGCAGATCCACCACAGTGTTCCCAATTTGTAATCCACAGGTTAGTAATTTGTAATCCACAGGTGTTTATAATCCAAACAGCGCAGTCGAAGTCTTTTTCCATTCCTCAGAAGCAGGCCTGCCGCAGAAGATAGCGTATTAGCGGCGGCGATCCTGCCAACTACACCAAGTGTAGGGTCGTGGGCCGGACTGGGGGGGTGGTCCCTCTGTATACCGCGCAGTGACGTATAGACACAAGATGGAGGCAGATTTCGGGTGGAACAGGTCCAAGTTTATTCACTCGCCGTCCGCCTGATGGCCTCGCAGCACACCACAATCCTCTTCGAGGCTCTCCGGTTACAGCACACTTCGACACAGTGTACTTATCACCTGAGACGTATATATATGCACCGTCCCTTTACACTTAGGAACGCTCTGACAGCTCCGTCACTGTGGTTGCCTTAGGCCTGTACACCAACAGTACTTTACTGGTCAATCGTCATTCCCAATACGGTGTCCCACACCCGGAGTCTCGTCTACACTGCGGTACTTCGTGTCAGGACCACCCCCCTAACTTTCTCTCTCCTCAGTCCCCTGGTTGGGTTCTCCTCACAGTGCACCAACTGTCACAGTCTTCCTGTCATTTGAGCTCCCCCTGGGGACTGGAACTTTCTGGAACCCTCCTGTCAATTTTATAGCTTTCCCGGTTCCCTGCAACTCCGCCCCCTATGACCAACGGTTTCTAAAGCCCTAAGCTGATATCAAGCCCTGCGCTCACACTCCTCTCTGCCCTCTTATGTTCAACCCAAGGTACTGCACGTCACCTACACTTTCCTGGCTGTTTTCCCTTCCGTCATAACGGACAACCACCTAAAATGTGCAAACCCTCCTTTCCACTTGCTGACAAGTCCGTCAGGTCACCTTCCCCACATATGGAGCGCAGCCGTGTGTGTACGAGGTGTACTGAGTGGCGATGTGTGTACGAGGTGTGCAGAGCGGAGATGTGTGTGTACGAGGTGTGCGGAGCGGAGCCGTGTGTGTACGAGGTGTACGGAGCAGAGATGTGTAGGGAGAAGAGTCACGTGTACGAGGTGTACGGAGTGGAGCTGTGTGTACGAGGTGTACAGAGCGGTGCTGTGTATACGAGGAGTACAGAGCAGAGCCGTGTGTACGAGGTGTACGGAGCGGAGCCGTGTGTACGAAATGTATGGAGCGCAGCCATGTGTACGAGGTGTACTGAGCGGAGCTGTGTGTATGAGGTGTGCGGAGCGGAGCCGTGTGTGTACGAAGTGTGCGGTCCGGAGCCGTGTGTGTGTACGAAGTGTGTGGACCGGAGCCGTATGTGCGAGCTGTGCGGAGCGGAGCCGCATGTGTATGAGGTGCACGGAGCGGAGCCATGTGTGTACGAGGTGTATGGAGCAGAGACGTGTAGGGAGCAGAGCCGCATGTGTACGAGGTGTATGGAGTGGAGCCGCGTGTGTATGAGGTGTACGGAGCGAAACCGTGTGTGTGCAAGATGTATATAGCGGAGCCGTGTGTACGAGTTGTACAGAGCGGAGATGTGTACGGAGCGGAGCCGCGTGTGTATGAGGCATACAAAGCGGAAGAGTGTGTGTACGAGGTGTGCGGATCTGTGCGTGTACAAGGTGTATGGTGGGGAGCATTCATACCTCCCACCCGTCCCGGATCAAGCAGGTCATACCCAATTTTGAGTCTGCCCCACCGCCCCGGCCGGGAGGTTACTTTTCCAGTGGACACAGGAGTACATGGCGGAGCCCCGAGGAGCACTTTAAAACTTGCACGTGTGTTCCACCGGAAGTGACGTGCTGGAAGCTGACCGGAAATGAGGTAACTTCGGGAGGAGATTGTGACGAAACCTTGGAGGCACTTCAGAGAATGCTTCAGATCCATCACCGTGTCCTCCTCCGACAGCTGGATCGCCTTGGAATTGGGGATGTTTGCCATGTGAGCAGATCATGATATGTCCAGTATCAGTGTAACAACCCTGCTGGCATCACTGCATGACCTCCCATCCCCCGCACACCAACTTACTTTCTGCTTCAAGCCATGCTGTGAATTCTGTCTGTTACCAGCCCTGAGCTCCATGTGCTATGCCTCTTGTTTTCCTGCTTGCTCTCCATGTTTCCTGACTGTGTGTATAGGGGGGCGGCACCTGAACTCTCTGGTTCTAATGCAGTCAGGGTGCACCTGTGTAATATGTCCCTGACCAATCGCCTAGAGCCCTTGACTATTTAGTTTCGCCACACCCACTGACCTTTGCCTGTGCAATGTCTATACTCAGTTAGTATCTTGCTGCTGAGCTAGCCAGGCCCTGTTCTGTGTATCTCCTTCTCTGGAGGATTACTCCTAGTCTTGCCTTGTACCTTGTCCGCCTGCCCGGAGGCAGAATATCCTGGTCCTTGTGTCTTTGTCCCTGTGTCTCTGTCTGAACTCAGTCTTACCTCTGTCTGTCAGTCTCCTTGTCTGTGGTTCCTTCTCTGCCGTGTCTTTCCTTGTGTCCTCCCTATCTGCCTGCCCGGCTCCCTAGCCGCTCTGCCTGCCCGGCTCCCTAGCCGCTCTGCCTGCCCGGCTCCCTAGCCGCTCTGTCTGCACAGCTCCCTAGCTGCTCTGTCTGCACGGCTCCCTAGCCGCTCTGCCTGCTCGGCTCTCTAGCCGCTCTGCCTGCCCGGCTCCTTAGCCGCCCAGCCTACGCCACACTCCTGCGGCTCAGCCTACTCCACACTCCTGCCTATATCCATACCTGCACCTCCTGTGTGAACAGGTCCAAATCCTGTTCCAGCATACACCACTCCCTCCTGCCTACACCTGCTGTGTGAACAGGTCCCTACCTGCTCCTCATACCACGCCAATCTGTCCTGTGTCTCCAAGCCGTGCCCGCCTGTCCTGTGTCTCCAAGCCGTGCCCGCCTGCCCAGTGTCTCCAAGCCGTGCCCGCTTGCCCAGTGTCTCCAAGCCGTGCCCGCTTGCCCAGTGTCTCCAAGCCGTGCCCGCTTGCCCAGTGTCTCCAAGCCGTGCCCGCTTGCCCAGTGTCTCCAAGCCGTGCCCGCTTGCCCAGTGTCTCCAAGCCACGCCTGCTTGCCCAGTGTCTCGGCCGTGCCTGTCGTGTCTACCTGCCTGCCAGTCTATAGCTCCTGTCCAAGTGACTTGTCCCCGAGTGGGATCAGCAGCCACAGCCAGACACCACCCTGGAGTGGCACACGACAGCTACCTGCCGCACAAGCCTGACCTCACCATCAGAGGCTCCAGTGAAGACCGAGGTAGCTGTCGTAGTCACGCCCCTTCCAGGGTAGTCTGGTTTGTAGCTCAGTGGGGCCACAAACCCCCGGCTCACGCCATTCAGCCAAGGCGCAAGCGTGACAGTTTGCACAGGCCATGGTCCCCACTGAGTCCCATGTCCTTCTGCTTGCAGAGCATGAGGGACTTTCTCTCTGCCAGTATGAGCATCTGGAAGAATTTGTTCCGCCCTGTGTGGTTCCGATTGTTGAGACTTCTGAACAAAAAGAAAAATAAATTTGACCCTAAAAATTAACTTTTATTCCAATATTTAAAACCTGGATAGTACCAGTATAGGGAACAGGGTACATGATATTTTTGACATACAAATTGTGCAATATATCAGGGCACTACACTCGCCCTAATAAGCCCTAGTGCGTCCCTTCCTTGCCGCGGAGGTTGGCACCCTAATATATGCGATATGGCGCCCCCGCTCAACGTCGGTGACCCTAATAGCACCCTAAACAGACCCTAGTCCACGAAGAGGATACACAAAAAACACAAACACACACAAATCCCGAAAAAATGACCCCTAGTGGAGAGACCATGTACTGTCTCTAGGAGTACACCTAATCTTAACACAGAGTGGAGGGTATATATCCACCCTCATATCTCGTAGTAAAAAATGCTTATGGTTGCAGCTCAATTAGAAACTTATCTCGTAGGAAAAAATGCCAAATGCTGCATAGATGACAGACTGTAGCTTTCTAAAAAAGCGTTTACACATAACAACAATGCATAGATCAAATCCAAAAGGAGTTCATCAGGAAAACATATTTGCTAATCTAACGTGTCCAAAGGACATAATAGTCCTCAAAATTCACAATAGACACAATAGTCTCTTTTATAAACGAGGATGGCAAAAAACACCATTAAATTCATTCATGGGATAACCCAATGACCCAATAAACAAATTGCCATCCATCAGTCTGTCAGCATAAAAATTCAAAAAAATACTTATCAGCCATCAGATGATATCGAGCCCAGCCCGACGCGTTTCCCCCTCTTGGATGCTGAGGGTTCATCAGGGGCAAAAGAGCGCAAGGGGTCTCATCACCCCAGTCGAATGATCAATGCAGTGTGCAGCGTATTTTCTGTCTCCCGCCGGCTCATATTTACCGCGTTCAGACTACGATGTCACTTCCGGTATCACGCCGTGATTGTGTGTCCTCCTTGCAATCATTGCAGTGGGACGCGCCCCCATGTCATGTGACCACAATCATCACTTCCGGTAGCGCATCCTAATTACGCGCACCACTAGAGATCAATACACTGGAGTATAGTCCCACCGCCACATCATGTGACCCTAATCGTCACTTCCGGTGACATGCCCCGATCACGTGTATGTCCCTCTCGGCGCATATCAAATCCTCTCCGCACGTGACCACACAACCGCCGTCCCCACCAGAGCCACAGTGGGGGAGAAAACCACAATAGGTCGCAGCCCGTGTGATTAACCACGGACATGTATTATAGCAGAGGGGGGTAACTAAATACATAAGCCCAAAGGCAGCATTATCCAGGGCTAAACAAACTAAAGAAAATTATATATCCGCAAAATAATAAACCGCATCCATAAGACATCATAAACAGTGTTATTATTAACCCCTACAGGAGACAGCTCTATGTATCCCAGCTAATCAAATGGTCCAAACATAGGATGATAAATATCCAAGAACAATCTCTTTGCTCAAAAAGAGCATGAAAAAATAGCATGGTGGATCCATCAGATACACTAACTACAAGAAACTAGTAAAATTCAAATTTTCATTGAGGCCTTTAGGGCTTTGTGATTCTAGCCAAAAAATCCAACGTGTTTCCCGTTGTAGGATCTTCTTATCCCAATCCCCCTGCCTCACTGTGGGTTGAACCCTTTCAATAACACAAAATCCAATCTGTTTCTCATCACTGCCATGAACAAGATTAACATGACGTGCTAATGGGGTCTCTCTTTTGTGTCTAATGTCTCCCAGATGTTCCCCAATCCGTATCCGGAGTTCCCGCTTAGTTTTGCCCACATAATCCAACGGACAAGAACATGTGCACAGATAAACAACTCCTGCAGTTTTGCAATTAGCAAATGAGTTCATTTTATACGTTCTTTTCGTGTAGGCACTACTAAACGTTTTTGATGGTACCACATGCTTGCAAAAACTACAGTGTCCGCATCTAAACGTCCCAACCTGCCTGTTTTGTAGCCAAGTCCCCTCCTTCTTATGTGGTTCCAGATGACTCTTAACCACTAGATCTCTTATGGATTTTCCCTTCCTATAGGTCACTGAGGGTTTGGGAGAAATTATCCCCCTAATATCTTGGTCAGTCCTGAGTATATCCCAGTGTTTCCTCAAAATCCCCATTACTCTCTTTGACTGATCGTCAAAGGTACCTATTAATCTAGTCAGATTTTCCGTATCTTTCTTCTCTCTCGGGTTTAATAGTGAAGATCTCCTAGTCTGTCTGGCCAATTTAAAGGCAGGTTGAATGACATTGGTGGGATAACCCCTATCCTTAAACCTATCACACAGGTCCCTAGACTGGGCCTGAAAGTCACCCCAATCGGAGCAGTTCCTCCTAAGTCTGAGAAACTGCCCCCTGGGGATACCACGTTTCAGGGGGAGAGGATGATGACTTTCCCACCTAAGAAGACTATTTGTAGATGTGGGTTTCCGGTACAGAGATGTTGTCAAAGACCCATCTTTTGCAATTGATATCATGGTGTCCAAGAAAGTGATGCTTTCTCCACCAATCTCATACGTGAAAAACAGGCCCATCTCATTGGTATTCAGATGATCCACAAAGGATTTAAACGATTCTCCATTACCCGTCCACAGGACGAGGATGTCGTCGATATAACGTCCCCAAAATAAAATATTCGGGGACCAGACGACATCCTCGTCACTGAAGACCATAGTGTCCTCCCACCAGCCCAGGAGCAGATTTGCATACGTGGGGGCACAAGGGCTCCCCATCGCAGTGCCCCTGAGCTGGTGGTAGTACCTGCCATCAAACAAAAAGTAATTATGGCAAAGTACAAACTCCAACAACTGCAACAGAAATTTATTGTGTGCACCCAAATGTACCCCCCTACCTCTCAGGAAATAGTTGACCGCCTTCAGGCCCTCCACATGCCTGATACTGCTGTACAGTGCCTCAACATCAATAGATGCAAGAATGGTACCTGGGTCAACTACAATCCCCTCTATTTTGTTAAGAAGATCCATAGTATCCCTGAGATAGGAAGGGAGGGTCACCACAAATGGTCTCAACATTTTGTCAAGATAGACACTGGAGTTCTGACACAAGGCATCAATCCCAGAGACAATTGGTCTCCCTTTAATAGGGTCCATGCCCTTATGGATTTTTGGTAGTGCATAAAATGTTGCGATTACCGGCCATTTTGGCAACAGAAAATCGAGTTCCTTCTTAGAAATCAGCTTGGTTTCTAGAGCCATTTTCAAGATTTTTGACAGTCCCAAACTAAAATCCTTAGTTGGATCCATTCTCAAGATCTCATAAGTTGATTCATCAGATAGGATGGCTAAACACATCTCAATATATTTGTCCCTATTCAAGATAACCGTGTTGCCACCCTTATCTGAGTGTTTAAGTACAATCTGCTTATTATTCATCAGTCCCTCCAATGCTTTTCTCTCACGATACGTGAGATTGGGTAGGGTCTGTTCTACTTTGGGATTTATATTCCGTATCTCATCAGAGACTAACTGTAGAAAAATATCAATACAGCCAATCTCTCCTATCGGAGGTGTTTTTTTACTTTTTAATTTCAAATCTGAAAATGGTCCAGTTCCCACTCCCCGCTGTCCCTCCTCCGCCATCTCTGTTAAAAGGAGCACATCAAGGAGTTCGTCCAACGTTATACCAAGTTGCTGACATTTAGCCTTATCACTCAAGAGAAAAAATGTTTTCCATTTCAATTTTCGTGTAAATAAATTAATATCCTTTATCCATTCAAAGGGATCAAATTTGGTGGTTGGTACAAAAGAGTCCTCTCCTCAGTACAACAATCTCCTCATTGGAGAGAGCATATGATGACAGATTGATTATCTGATTCTTATATTCCTCCTCTACCCTCACCTTGTTTGGTTGGTACGTTCCCTCAATCTGTAGGGGACCAAACCTTTGGTCTCTAAAAAAGAGGAAGAGGAGGAAGACGATGATACTCCCCCAGCTGTGGTGGAGGGCTGATTTGAATTCCCTACAGTAGTATTCATTGATGCTCTCCCCGATGTTCTTGTATAGTACCTGTCTGTTCCTTGCCATCTCTTATAGCCACTTCTACGGCTATGTCCCCTGTATCTAAAATGAGTTTTCCTACTGTTATACCCCGAATTTCCCTCAGTATCAGATGATTCAACCTCCGAGGATGATCTATCTGTAGGACAATAATTATTATCTGTGAGAGCTGGGTATGCTCTTTTTTCCTTGAATTCAGCTATGTCTCTTAAGAACCTTTTATGTTTCCTCTCCTTCATATACAGTTGATATTTCTCAACCGCAGTTTTGAGATTCTCCTCCTTGGTAGTAAAATCAGTGACTGTCTTAAATTTTAATACAGACTCTGTCAGTTCCTTTACTTTCTGAGACGTTTTTTCAAGGGTAATTTTTTCTTCATCCAACAAAACCTGCATCAGGCGTAAGGATGAAGATGTTAATTCTTCCTCCCACTTAGTTAGCAATAACGGGGTTCTACATTGAGGAGCAGGCATCAAATGTATCCGCAACCCACGTGGGACAATTTTTGTTTGATATAGTTCTCTAATGACTGTACCTCCCACCACGATTTGATATTATCCTTAAATGCCTCAAGTAAATCAGAAAACAGTGCCCTAAGGGATGGACCCGTAGTAGACAGGGAATCAGTTTCAATGTCAGAAAATACCTCTTTTGCATCATTCAGCCATTTTCTTGTGTCAAATGAACCCGACAGAAATCCAGCCATGCTAGTCCAGAAAAAAACCTCAAAAAAAATTAATGGATCAAATATTCTGAAAAAAACCAAGATAGCAAAAAGAAAAATAAATTTGACCCTAAAAATTAACTTTTATTCCAATATTTAAAACCTGGATAGTACCAGTATAGGGAACAGGGTACATGATATTTTTGACATACAAATTGTGCAATATATCAGGGCACTACACTCGCCCTAATAAGCCCTAGTGTGTCCCTTCCTTGCCGCGGAGGTTGGCACCCTAATATATGCGATATGGCGCCCCCGCTCAACGTCGGTGACCCTAATAGCACCCTAAACAGACCCTAGTCCACGAAGAGGATACACAAAAAACACAAACACACACAAATCCCGAAAAAATGACCCCTAGTGGAGAGACCATGTACTGTCTCTAGGAGTACACCTAATCTTAACACAGAGTGGAGGGTATATATCCACCCTCATATCTCGTAGTAAAAAATGCTTATGGTTGCAGCTCAATTAGAAACTTATCTCGTAGGAAAAAATGCCAAATGCTGCATAGATGACAGACTGTAGCTTTCTAAAAAAGCGTTTACACATAACAACAATGCATAGATCAAATCCAAAAGGAGTTCATCAGGAAAACATATTTGCTGATCTAACATGTCCAAAGGACATAATAGTCCTCAAAATTCACAATAGACACAATAGTCTCTTTTATAAACGAGGATGGCAAAAAACACCATTAAATTCATTCATGGGATAACCCAATGACCCAATAAACAAATTGCCATCCATCAGTCTGTCAGCATAAAAATTCAAAAAAATACTTATCAGCCATCAGATGATATCGAGCCCAGCCCACGCGTTTCCCCCTCTTGGATGCTGAGGGTTCATCAGGGGCAAAAGAGCGCAAGGGGTCTCATCACCCCAGCCGAATGATCAATGCAGTGTGCGGCGTGTTTTCTGTCTCCCGCCGGCTCATATTTACCGCGTTCAGACTACGACGTCACTTCCGGTATAACGCCGTGATTGTGTGTCTTCCTTGCAATCATTGCAGTGGGACGCGCCCCCATGTCATGTGACCACAATCATCACTTCCGGTAGCGCATCCTAATTACGCGCACCACTAGAGATCAATACACTGGAGTATAGTCCCACCGCCACATCATGTGACCCTAATCGTCACTTCCGGTGACATGCCCCGATCACGTGTATGTCCCTCTCGGCGCATATCAAATCCTCTCCCCACGTGACCACACAACCGCCGTCCCCACCAGAGCCACAGTGGGGGAGAAAACCACAATAGGTCGCAGCCCGTGTGATTAACCACGGACATGTATTATAGCAGAGGGGGGTAACTAAATACATAAGCCCAAAGGCAGCATTAGCCCTGGATAATATGCGCCGAGAGGGACATACAAGTGATCGGGGCATGTCACCGGAAGTGACGATTAGGGTCACATGATGTGGCGGTGGGACTATACTCCAGTGTATTGATCTCTAGTGGTGCGCGTAATTAGGATGCGCTACCGGAAGTGATGATTGTGGTCACATGACATGGGGGCACGTCCCACTGCAATGATTGCAAGGAAGACACACAATCACGGCGTGATACCGGAAGTGACGTCGTAGTCTGAACGCGGTAAATATGAGCCGGCGGGAGACAGAAAACACACCGCACACTGCATTGATCATTCGGCTGGGGTGATGAGACCCCTTGCGCTCTTTTGCCCCTGATGAACCCTCAGCATCCAAGAGGGGGAAACGCGTCGGGCTGGGCTCGATATCATCTGATGGCTGATAAGTATTTTTTTGAATTTTTATGCTGACAGACTGATGGATGGCAATTTGTTTATTGGGTCATTGGGTTATCCCATGAATGAATTTAATGGTGCTTTTTGCCATCCTCGTTTATAAAAGAGACTATTGTGTCTATTGTGAATTTTGAGGACTATTATGTCCTTTGGACACGTTAGATCAGCAAATATGTTTTCCTGATGAACTCCTTTTGGATTTGATCTATGCATTGTTGTTATGTGTAAACGCTTTTTTAGAAAGCTACAGTCTGTCATCTATGCAGCATTTGGCATTTTTTCCTACGAGATAAGTTTCTAATTGAGCTGCAACCATAAGCATTTTTTACTACGAGATATGAGGGTGGATATATACCCTCCACTCTGTGTTAAGATTAGGTGTACTCCTAGAGACAGTACATGGTCTCTCCACTAGGGGTCATTTTTTCGGGATTTGTGTGTGTTTGTGTTTTTTGTGTATCCTCTTCGTGGACTAGGGTCTGTTTAGGGTGCTATTAGGGTCACCGACGTTGAGCGGGGGCGCCATATCGCATATATTAGGGTGCCAACCTCCGCGGCAAGGAAGGGACGCACTAGGGCTTATTAGGGCGAGTGTAGTGCCCTGATATATTGCACAATTTGTATGTCAAAAATATCATGTACCCTGTTCCCTATACTGGTACTATCCAGGTTTTAAATATTGGAATAAAAGTTAATTTTTAGGGTCAAATTTATTTTTCTTTTTGCTATCTTGGTTTTTTTCAGAATATTTGATCCATTAATTTTTTTGTGGTTTTTTCTGGACTAGCATGGCTGGATTTCTGTCGGGTTCATTTGACACAAGAAAATGGCTGAATGATGCAAAAGAGGTATTTTCTGACATTGAAACTGATTCCCTGTCTACTACGGGTCCATCCCTTAGGGCACTGTTTTCTGATTTACTTGAGGCATTTAAGGATAATATCAAATCGTGGTGGGAGGTACAGTCATTAGAGAACTATATCAAACAAAAATTGTCCCACGTGGGTTGCGGATACATTTGATGCCTGCTCCTCAATGTAGAACCCCGTTATTGCTAACTAAGTGGGAGGAAGAATTAACATCTTCATCCTTACGCCTGATGCAGGTTTTGTTGGATGAAGAAAAAATTACCCTTGAAAAAACGTCTCAGAAAGTAAAGGAACTGACAGAGTCTGTATTAAAATTTAAGACAGTCACTGATTTTACTACCAAGGAGGAGAATCTCAAAACTGCGGTTGAGAAATATCAACTGTATATGAAGGAGAGGAAACATAAAAGGTTCTTAAGAGACATAGCTGAATTCAAGGAAAAAAGAGCATACCCAGCTCTCACAGATAATAATTATTGTCCTACAGATAGATCATCCTCGGAGGTTGAATCATCTGATACTGAGGGAAATTCGGGGTATAACAGTAGGAAAACTCATTTTAGATACAGGGGACATAGCCGTAGAAGTGGCTATAAGAGATGGCAAGGAACAGACAGGTACTATACAAGAACATCGGGGAGAGCATCAATGAATACTACTGTAGGGAATTCAAATCAGCCCTCCACCACAGCTGGGGGAGTATCATCGTCTTCCTCCTCTTCCTCTTTTTTAGAGACCAAAGGTTTGGTCCCCTACAGATTGAGGGAACGTACCAACCAAACAAGGTGAGGGTAGAGGAGGAATATAAGAATCAGATAATCAATCTGTCATCATATGCTCTCTCCAATGAGGAGATTGTTGTACTGAGGAGAGGACTCTTTTGTACCAACCACCAAATTTGATCCCTTTGAATGGATAAAGGATATTAATTTATTTACACGAAAATTGAAATGGAAAACATTTTTTCTCTTGAGTGATAAGGCTAAATGTCAGCAACTTGGTATAACGTTGGACGAACTCCTTGATGTGCTCCTTTTAACAGAGATGGCGGAGGAGGGACAGCGGGGAGTGGGAACTGGACCATTTTCAGATTTGAAATTAAAAAGTAAAAAAACACCTCCGATAGGAGAGATTGGCTGTATTGATATTTTTCTACAGTTAGTCTCTGATGAGATACGGAATATAAATCCCAAAGTAGAACAGACCCTACCCAATCTCACGTATCGTGAGAGAAAAGCATTGGAGGGACTGATGAATAATAAGCAGATTGTACTTAAACACTCAGATAAGGGTGGCAACACGGTTATCTTGAATAGGGACAAATATATTGAGATGTGTTTAGCCATCCTATCTGATGAATCAACTTATGAGATCTTGAGAATGGATCCAACTAAGGATTTTAGTTTGGGACTGTCAAAAATCTTGAAAATGGCTCTAGAAACCAAGCTGATTTCTAAGAAGGAACTCGATTTTCTGTTGCCAAAATGGCCGGTAATCGCAACATTTTATGCACTACCAAAAATCCATAAGGGCATGGACCCTATTAAAGGGAGACCAATTGTCTCTGGGATTGATGCCTTGTGTCAGAACTCCAGTGTCTATCTTGACAAAATGTTGAGACCATTTGTGGTGACCCTCCCTTCCTATCTCAGGGATACTATGGATCTTCTTAACAAAATAGAGGGGATTGTAGTTGACCCAGGTACCATTCTTGCATCTATTGATGTTGAGGCACTGTACAGCAGTATCAGGCATGTGGAGGGCCTGAAGGCGGTCAACTATTTCCTGAGAGGTAGGGGGGTACATTTGGGTGCACACAATAAATTTCTGTTGCAGTTGTTGGAGTTTGTACTTTGCCATAATTACTTTTTGTTTGATGGCAGGTACTACCACCAGCTCAGGGGCACTGCGATGGGGAGCCCTTGTGCCCCCACGTATGCAAATCTGCTCCTGGGCTGGTGGGAGGACACTATGGTCTTCAGTGACGAGGATGTCGTCTGGTCCCCGAATATTTTATTTTGGGGACGTTATATCGACGACATCCTCGTCCTGTGGACGGGTAATGGAGAATCGTTTAAATCCTTTGTGGATCATCTGAATACCAATGAGATGGGCCTGTTTTTCACGTATGAGATTGGTGGAGAAAGCATCACTTTCTTGGACACCACGATATCAATTGCAAAAGATGGGTCTTTGACAACATCTCTGTACCGGAAACCCACATCTACAAATAGTCTTCTTAGGTGGGAAAGTCATCATCCTCTCCCCCTGAAACGTGGTATCCCCAGGGGGCAGTTTCTCAGACTTAGGAGGAACTGCTCCGATTGGGGTGACTTTCAGGCCCAGTCTAGGGACCTGTGTGATAGGTTTAAGGATAGGGGTTATCCCACCAATGTCATTCAACCTGCCTTTAAATTGGCCAGACAGACTAGGAGATCTTCACTATTAAACCCGAGAGAGAAGAAAGATACGGAAAATCTGACTAGATTAATAGGTACCTTTGACGATCAGTCAAAGAGAGTAATGGGGATTTTGAGGAAACACTGGGATATACTCAGGACTGACCAAGATATTAGGGGGATAATTTCTCCCAAACCCTCAGTGACCTATAGGAAGGGAAAATCCATAAGAGATCTAGTGGTTAAGAGTCATCTGGAACCACATAAGAAGGAGGGGACTTGGCTACAAAACAGGCAGGTTGGGACGTTTAGATGCGGACACTGTAGTTTTTGCAAGCATGTGGTACCATCAAAAACGTTTAGTAGTGCCTACACGAAAAGAACGTATAAAATGAACTCATTTGCTAATTGCAAAACTGCAGGAGTTGTTTATCTGTGCACATGTTCTTGTCCGTTGGATTATGTGGGCAAAACTAAGCGGGAACTCCGGATACGGATTGGGGAACATCTGGGAGACATTAGACACAAAAGAGAGACCCCATTAGCACGTCATGTTAATCTTGTTCATGGCAGTGATGAGAAACAGATTGGATTTTGTGTTATTGAAAGGGTTCACAGTGAGGCAGGGGGATTGGGATAAGAAGATCCTACAACGGGAAACACGTTGGATTTTTTGGCTAGAATCACAAAGCCCTAAAGGCCTCAATGAAAATTTGAATTTTACTAGTTTCTTGTAGTTAGTGTATCTGATGAATCCACCATGCTATTTTTTCATGCTCTTTTTGAGCAAAGAGATTGTTCTTGGATATTTATCATCCTATGTTTGGACCATTTGATTAGCTGGGATACATAGAGCTGTCTCCTGTAGGGGTTAATAATAACACTGTTTATGATGTCTTATGGATGCGGTTTATTATTTTGCGGATATATAATTTTCTTTAGTTTGTTTAGCCCTGGATAATGCTGCCTTTGGGCTTATGTATTTAGTTACCCCCCTCTGCTATAATACATGTCCGTGGTTAATCACACGGGCTGCGACCTATTGTGGTTTTCTCCCCCACTGTGGCTCTGGTGGGGACGGCGGTTGTGTGGTCACGTGGGGAGAGGATTTGATATGCGCCGAGATGGATATACACGTGATCGGGGCATGTCACCGGAAGTGACGATTAGGGTCACATGATGTGGCGGTGGGACTATACTCCAGTGTATTGATCTCTAGTGGTGCGCGTAATTAGGATGCGCTACCGGAAGTGATGATTGTGGTCACATGACATGGGGGCGCGTCCCACTGCAATGATTGCAAGGAAGACACACAATCACGGCGTGATACCGGAAGTGACGTCGTAGTCTGAACGCGGTAAATATGAGCCGGCGGGAGAAAGAAAACACGCCGCACACTGCATTGATCATTCGGCCGGGGTGATGAGACCCCTTGCGCTCTTTTGCCCCTGATGAACCCTCAGCATCCAAGAGGGGGAAACGCGTCGGGCTGGGCTCGATATCATCTGATGGCTGATAAGTATTTTTTTGAATTTTTATGCTGACAGACTGATGGATGGCAATTTGTTTATTGGGTCATTGGGTTATCCCATGAATGAATTTAATGGTGTTTTTTGCCATCCTCGTTTATAAAAGAGACTATTGTGTCTATTGTGAATTTTGAGGACTATTATGTCCTTTGGACACGTTAGATCAGCAAATATGTTTTCCTGATGAACTCCTTTTGGATTTGATCTATGCATTGTTGTTATGTGTAAACGCTTTTTTAGAAAGCTACAGTCTGTCATCTATGCAGCATTTGGCATTTTTTCCTACGAGATAAGTTTCTAATTGAGCTGCAACCATGAGCATTTTTTACTACGAGATATGAGGGTGGATATATACCCTCCACTCTGTGTTAAGATTAGGTGTACTCCTAGAGACAGTACATGGTCTCTCCACTAGGGGTCATTTTTTCGGGATTTGTGTGTGTTTGTGTTTTTTGTGTATCCTCTTCGTGGACTAGGGTCTGTTTAGGGTGCTATTAGGGTCACCGACGTTGAGCGGGGGCGCCATATCGCATATATTAGGGTGCCAACCTCCGCTGCAAGGAAGGGACGCACTAGGGCTTATTAGGGCGAGTGTAGTGCCCTGATATATTGCACAATTTGTATGTCAAAAATATCATGTACCCTGTTCCCTATACTGGTACTATCCAGGTTTTAAATATTGGAATAAAAGTTAATTTTTAGGGTCAAATTTATTTTTCTTTTTGCTATCTTGGTTTTTTTCAGAATATTTGATCCATTAATTTTTTTGAGGTTTTTTCTGAGACTTCTGAACCCATCATTGTCTCCAATGCCATCTACAACCAGCTCCTGGCTTATGAGAGGCTTGACCCTGAAGATCCTCCAAGGTTCTATGGAGATCCTAAGGAGTGCCAAGGGTTCCTGGAGCAGTGCCTGCGGTACATTGAGTGGAATTCAACCTGTTTCCCCTCTGATTGGGTCAAAGTGGGATATACACTGTGTTCCAAATTATTATGCAAATGATATTTTTCTTTGATTTTCCTAAATAGTCGGTACAAATGACAGTCAGTCTAATAAAAGTCATCACCGGTTAGAGTATACATCAAATTTTATTGAAGATACCTCCCAATAGTAACAGTATAATCTCCAAAATGACTAAAAACTCAAATTGAACTGTTCCAAATTATTAGGCACAGTAGAATTTCTAAACATTTGATATGTTTTAAAGAACTGAAAATGCTCATTTGTGGAATTTGCAGCATTAGGAGGTCACATTCACTAAACAAAAAGGATATTTTGGAGTTAAATAGCTTAACAGGCCAAGTTACATGGTAACATAGGAACCCTTCTTTGATATCACCTTCACAATTCTTGCATCCATTGAAATTGTGAGTTTTTGGAGAGTTTCTGCTTGTATTTCTTTGCATGAAGTCAGAATAGCCTCCAAGAGCTGCTGTTTTGATGTGAACTGCTTCCCACCCTCATAGATCTTTTGCTTGATGACACTCCAAAGGTTCTCTATAGGGTTGAGGTCAGGGAAAGATGGTGGCCACACCATGAGTTTATCTCCTTTTATGCCTATAGCAGTCAATGACTCAGAGGTATTCTTTGAGGCATGAGATTGTGCATTGTCATGCATGAAGATGATTTTGCTCCTGAAGGCACGTTTCTGCTTTTTATACCATGGAAGACAGCTGTCAGTCAGAAACTCTATATACTTTGCAGAGGTCATTTTCACACCTTCAGGAACCTTAAATAGCCCTACCAGCTGTTTCCCCATGATTCCGGCCCAAAACATGACTCTTCCACCTCCTTGCTGACGTCGCAGCCTTGTTGGGACATAGTGGCCATCCACCAACCATCCACTACTCCATCCATCTGGACCATCCAGGGTTGCTCGACACTCATCAGTAAACAAGACTGTTTGAAAATTAGTCTTCATGTATGTCTGGGCCCACTGCAACCATTTCTGCTTGTGAACACTGTTTAGGGGTGGCCGAATAGAAGATTTATGCACCACAGCAAGCCTTTGAAGGATCCTACACGTTGAGGTTCGAGGGACTCCAGAGGCACCAGCAGCTTTAAATATCTGTTTGCTGGTTTGTAATGGCCTTTTAGCAGCCACTCTCTTAATCCAATGAACTTGCCTGGCAGAAACCTTCCTCCTTCTGCCTTTATCAGCACAAACATGTCTGTGCTCAGAATCAACCACAAATCTCTTAACAGTACAATGATCACGTTTAAATATTTGGGAAATATCTAATGTTTTCATCTCTTGACCAAGGCATTGCACTATTTGATGCTTTTCAGCAGCAGAGAGATCCTTTTTATTTCCTAAATTCCTTGAAACCTCTGCCCTCCTTAATAATGTGGAACATCATTCTTAAGTAGTTTTCCTTTAATTGAGCTCACCTGGTAAACTAATTATCACAGGCATTTGAGACTAATTTCAGTGATCCAAAGAGCCCTGATACACAATACCATCTATGAGTTTATTTGAAAAACAAAAAATAATATCTTTATGACACTTAAATCCAATTTGCATAATAATTTGGAACACAGTGTATAATGTCCTGCTTAGCAGGAGAAGCTTTGATGTGGATCTGTCCCCTCTGGGAAGCAGGGGATCCTATCATCACGGACCTAGAGGCCTTCCTAGTGGCCTTCCGTAAAGCCTTTGAAGTACCCAGTCCAGCTACGTCTGCCAAGTCTTCCCTTTCCAGATCTGAGAGGCGCGCCAGACGGGCGAAACCAGTGAAGAAACCGCCTCGTCAGACCGCGACCGCCGTCCGAAACCCTCTAGTTCCTCCACCTGTTAAAGCAGCGACTCGAGTTGAACCCAAGAAGACTGTTAAGAGTGGGCTGGCAAAGCAGCAGCCTGAAACCAGTCGTAAGATGGGCATACAGTATTGCTGCGGTTGTGTGGAACACCCGGACGGCTTCTGTCCGAGGGAGCGCAAGCTCCAAAACCTTGGGTCAGTGGGAGAGGCTGCCCTTGGTAAGAGTCCCTCCTCCTCACTAAGATCGGTGACTGTTCGTGTGCCTTGTGGGAGCTTCGGCCCTGCATGTGTGTTAAAGCTGCAAGCCAGATGGAGTCTGTGTAGGGTTCCTTTTCCACAGCTCGAGAATCCGGTGACGGTGTTTGGTGATGGTCATGCCCTACTTATGAACAGTCGAGTGTCGAAGGGACAACTACAGCTCCAAATCGGAGCATTATATTTGGAGAAGTTTATTTTACACTTGCTGACCAGTTTGCCCATCGGTCCTTCTGAGCCAGATACTCTACTGCCCGTTCCGGTCCGAAGACCCAGCGTGGTGCCGCACTTGGAGCTACCTAGTCACCAAAGGTATCTAGTTCCAATGTTACAAGGTCAGGCTACAGTGTTACCTTCCCCATCTGTTCTGCTGGCTATTGGGTCATGGTGTGCTGATGTCACTGAAGAAAACGAAGCAGTGAAGCCCTCTCCACACACCTCCTGTGACCAGTTCCCAGAAGCATCCCTGTCGCTTGAAAATTTTTCTTTATGCCATGGGCAGAAGATGGATCCTGTATGTATGCCTCCAGCTTCTATTTGGCAGGTGGGTGAAGAGGTTGGAACAATGACCCACGTATCTCCATTTCTCACCAACCGGGAGGAGGCGGTCCAATTTTTCTGGCATGTCGGGCTGAAGTCGGACTCAGTGAAGGTGTCTTCTGTCTCTAGCTGGCCGGCGGATGTAGGGGCGAAGTCTGAAGCTGCCTGGTCCCCGCCTTTTGCCAATTTGGAGGAAGAAGTCTTTGTACCCTCTGTGTTGGAAACGGACTCCCTTGGGCACCAAGAAACCGGGCAATCTGGGATTCCTGATGGCACACATACTCCACCCTACCTGAAGGATGTCGTTTCAACCTGGACTGTGTGTGGTCTCATACTCCTTCTTCTGGTCATTCTGGCAGGCTTGAGGAAGAGGGGCCGTAAAGGGGGGGTACTGTAACAACCCTGCTGGCATCACTGCATGGCCTCCGATCCCCAACACACAAACTTACTTTCTGCTTCAAGCCATGCTGTGAATTCTGTCTGTTGCCAGCCCTGAGCTCCATGTGCTATGCCTCTTGTTTTCCTGCTTGCTCTCCATGTTTCCTGACTGTGTGTATAGGGGGGCGGCGCCTGAACTCTCTGGTTCTTATGCAGTCAGGGTGCACCTGTGTAATATATCCCTGACCAATCGCCTAGAGCCCTTGACTATTTAGTTTCGCTACACCCACTAACCTTTGCCTGTGCAATGTCTATATTCAGTTAGTATCTTGCTGCTGAGCTAGCCAGGCCGTGTTCTGTGTATCTCCTTCTCTGGAGGATTACTCCTAGTCTTGCCTTGTACCTTGTCCACCTGCCAGGAGGCAGAATATCCTGGCCTTTGAGTCTTGTTCCCAGTGCCTTGTCTGTTCTCTGTCCGCCTGCCAGGAGGCAGAATATCCTGGTCCTTGTGTCTTTGTCCCTGTGTCTCTGTCTGAACTCAGTCTTACCTCTGTCTGTCAGTCTCCTTGTCTGTGGTTCCTTCTCTGCCATGTCTTTCCTTGTGTCCTCCCTATCTGTCTGCACGGCTCCCTAGCCGCTCTGCCTGCTCGGCTCCCTAGCCGCTCTGCCTGCCCGGCTCCCTAGCCGCTCTGCCTGCCCGGCTCCCTAGCCGCTCTGCCTGCCCGGCTCCCTAGCCGCTCTGCCTGCTCGGCTCCCTAGCCGCTCTGCCTGCTCGGCTCTCTAGCCGCTCTGCCTGCCCGGCTCCCTTGCCGCCCAGCCTACTCCACACTCCTGCCTATATCCATACCTGCACCTCCTGTGTGAACAGGTCCAAATCCTGTTCCAGCATACACCACTCCCTCCTGCTTACACCTGCTGTGTGAACAGGTCCCTACCTGCTCCTTCTCATACCACGCCAATCTGTCCTGTGTCTCCAAGCCGTGCCTGCTTGCCCAGTGTCTCCAAGCCATGCCCGCTTGCCCAGTGTCTCCAAGCCGTGCCCGCTTGCCCAGTGTCTCCAAGCCGTGCCCGCTTGCCCAGTGTCTCCAAGCCACGCCTGCTTGCCCAGTGTCTCAGCCGTGCCTGTCGTGTCTGCCTGCCAGTCTAAAGCACCTGTCCAAGTGACTTGTCCCTCAGTGGGATCAGCAGCCACAGCCAGGCACCACCCTGGAGTGGCACCCGACAGCTACCTGCCGCACAAGCCTGACCTCACCCTCAGAGGCTCCAGTGAAGACCGAGGTAGCTGTCGTAGTCACACCCCTTCCAGGGTAGTCTGGTTTGTGGCACAGTGGGGCCACACACCCCCCGGCTTGTGCCATTCAGCCAAGGCGCGAGCGTGACAATCAGGAGGCTCAGGTGGGCATTACAATGGGAGCCGGGCTGCTATAGTATCTTTATAGAATCTTCCTTTCTCTCTCTCTGATCTTTCTTTTGCTCTGTTCTTTCTTTCCCCTCTTTCTTTCTCTCTTGTTTTCTCAATTGTTTAACAATAATTTTGTACTGTATTAAGTTTGAAAGGATTGTGGCCCGCCAGCTTAAATTTTTTTTATGTGCGACCCATTTACTCTGCTGCATTTGAGACCCCTGGTGTTCAGCTTGTATAACAGTGTAAGTTTGGTGTGCTCTCTAAGTAACTCAACACACAGCCATTAAAAGGAACCTGTCATAGAATCATAGAATCATAGAATCGTAGAGTTGGAAGGGACCTCCTGGGCCATCTGGTCCAACCCCCTGCTCAAAGCAGGATTCGCTAAATCATCCCAGTCAGATGTCTGTCCAGCCTCTGTTTGAAGACTTCCATTGAAGGAGAACTCACCACTTCTCGTGGCAGCCTGTTCCACTCATTGATCACTCTAACTGTCAAAAAGTTTTTTCTAATATCTAATCTGTGTCTCTTCCCATTCAGTTTCATCCCATTGCTTCTAGTCTTTCCTTGTGCAAATGAGAATAAAGTTGATCCTTCTACAATGTGACAGCCCTTTAGATATTTGTAGACAGCTATTAAGTCTCCTCTCAGTCTTCTCTTTTACAAACTAAACATTCCCAAATCCTGCAACCTTTCCTCATAAGACAGGGTTTGCAGACCGGTCACCATTCTGGTCGCTCTTTTCTGAACTTGCTCCAGTTTGTTGATGTCTTTTTTAAAATGTGGTGCCCAAAACTGGACACAATATTCCAGATGAGGTCTGACCAAAGAGGAGTAGAGGGAAATAATGACTTCACGTGATCTAGACTGTATGCTTCTGTTAATACATCCTAGAATTGCATTTGCCTTTTTTGCTGCTGCATCACACTGTTGACTCATATTCAGTCTGTGATCTATTAGTATACCCAAGTCTTTTTCACATGTGCTGTCACTTAGCCCTATTCCTCCCATTCTATATATGCTTTTTTCATTTTTATTGCCCAGATGTAGTACTTTGCATTTCTCCCTGTTAAAAACCATTCTGTTAGTTGCTGCCCACTTCTCCAGTTTATTTAAATCTTTTTGAATCCTCTCTCTCTCTTCTCTAGTATTAGCTATCCCTCCTAGCTTTGTGTCATCAGCAAATTTAATCAGTTTACCCTTCCTTCATCTAAATCATTGATAAAGATGTTGAACAATACAGGGCCCAGGACAGAGCCCTGTGGTACCCCACTTGAGACATTCTTCCAACTGGATGTGCAGCCATTTACGACCACTCTTTGGGTCCGATCACTAAGCCAGTTATGAATCCACCTAACAGTTGCCTTGTCCATTCCATACTTAGTCATTTTTTCAATAAGGATTGTATGAGAGACTTTGTCAAATGCTTTGCTGAAGTCAAGATATACTATATCTACAGCATTTCCTTGATCCACCCAATCAGTGATACCGTCATAGAAGGAAATTAAGTTAGTCTGACATGACTTATTAGTTAGAAACCCATGCTGACTCTGTTTAATCACTTCATTCTTATCCAGGTATTGACATACATGTTGTTTAATAATTTGTTCAAAGATCTTTCCTGATATAGAAGTCAGACTCACCGGCCTATAGTTGCCTGGGTCCACCTTCTTCCCTTTTTGAAGATAGGAACAACATTTGCTCTTCTCCAGTCTTCTGGCACTTCTCCTGTTCTCCAAGAATTTTCAAAGATTATGGAGAGGGGTTCAAAAATTTCTTCTGCTATCTCCTTCAGTACTCTGGGGTGTAATTCATCTGGACCTGGAGACTTGAATTCATTTAGGTTAGCTAAGTGTTTCCTCACTATCTTTCTGTTTATAGATATCCTGGATTCTTCTATTCCCTTAATAGGACAGTGAATAACAGTTGATGTTGCATTTCCTTTCTGAGAGAAAACAGATGCAAAATAGGAATTTAAAAGTTCAGCCTTCTCAACATCCTGTCTTACCATTTCATCATTTTCATCCTGTAAAAATCCTATAGCATCTTTGACTTTTCTTTTACTTTTGACATATCCCCAAAATCCTTTATTATTGCTTTTGACATCTCTTGCAAGCCTCAGTTCATTTTCAGCTTTAGCTAATCTGATTTGTGCCCTGCAGGTTCTGCAGACAGCATTATATTCTTCTTTAGATATGCCTCCCTCTTTCCATTTTATAAACATTTTTTTCTTCCTTTTTAGCATGTGCTTAAGTTCTGTGTTCATCCATCCTGGTTTCCTTAAATGCTTCCTATTCTTCCCTCTTTTCGGAATTGTTAACAACTGTGCTTTGAGAATTTCATTTTTCAAGATTTCCCATCCTTCCTGGACATTTTTGTCTTTAAGGATATCCAGCCATTGGATCCCTCCAATTCTCTTTCTGAATCCCTTAAAATCTGCCTTTCTGAAATCTAACCTTGACGTCTGAGTCTTCACAGGTCTTCCACCTCTAGTAATCCAAAATTCTAAAATAGCATGGTCGCTACCTCCTCGGGTCCCAGCCACTTTTACCTCCTCAACCATTTCCTCCCTGTTTATAAGGATTAGATCCAAGGTAGCAGTTCCCCTTGTTTTCTCCCTTACCTTTTGGAAGATAAAGTTGTCAGCAAGAGAGGATAAGAATTTCCTTGACCTGTTAGTTTTGCCTGAGAGAGATTCCCAACAAATGTCTGGATAGTTGAAATCTCCCATGACAACTATGTCATATTTTTTTGGAGAACTTGGCCATCTGATGCATAAAGAGTTCATCTATATCTTCGGCTTGCACAGGCGGCCTGTAGTAAATGCCTACAATGGTGTCCTTTCCATTGTTCTGTCCTTGTATTCTTACCCAAACAGTTTCCACAGAACTCCCAGTCTCTGAAGCTTCAATCTCTGTGCAGATATACGCGTTTCGAACATACAATGCGACACCCCCTCCTCGTTTATCAAGTCTGTTTCTTGCAAACAAGTTGTATCCTTCTAGTCTTGTATTCCAATCATGTGTATCGTCCCACCAAGTTTCAGTGATTCCAATTACATCATATTTCTGTTCCTGTGTTAGTAGTTCCAATTCTCCTTGTTTGTTGCCCATGCTTTGTGCATTAGTATAGAAACATTTTAGTTTGTGATTGGTTTCTCTTTCTCCAATATTTTTATTAATTAGATTCTTTCGTCTTTGTTCTTCCTTTCCACTTCTAATAGCAGAGTTCTCAATAGCATTTGTCAGGTGTATGGCTTTTTCTGGTCTTTTGCTTCCCTTCCCATGTTGTTCTAGTTTAAAGCTCTCCTTACAAGTGTAGCAAGGTGACTTCCAAATACATGCTTTCCAGTCTTCGTAAGGCGCACCCCATCTCTAGCAAGTAGTCCATCGTATAAGTAGTTCACTCCGTGATCCAGAAATCCAAATCGTTGCTGATGGCACCATCGACGTAGCCAGTTGTTCACCTGCAGAATCTTATTCCACCTCCTTGTTCCATGGCCATCCACTGGGAGGATGGAAGAGAAGACCACCTGCGCTCCCAGTTCTTTCACTTTCTTGCCTAAGTCTTCAAAGTCTCTGCAGATGATTTCCAGGTTGTTTCTTGCGGTGTCATTTGTCCCCACATGTAGTAGCAGGAATGGGTAGTCATCTGTAGGTCTGAAGAGTCCTGATATCCTGTCAGACACATCTTTAATTTTTGCACCTGGAAGACAGCACATTTCTCTTGTAGTTATATCCTTAATGATCTTCAACGTAGCTAACCTCTCTTCGAGATTTTGCAACTTTTCCTCCAACAGGGACACAAGCTTGCATTTGTGGCATGTGAAGTTTGGCTTTTCCACTGGTAAATCTGTGAACATGTAGCAAGAAATGCAGCTCACCAAATGGCTCCTGGCCTCTTCCATCTTGAGATTTCTTAAAAACGATGAAAGATGAGCCAAATTTTCAGCTGCAACGGCCAAAACCCAGTGATCGTTGAGCTCGCGGAGACTCTTCACTTATCCCAGAAGGCACTGGGAATATGCAAATGATCTCCTCAAGACTCTTCCCCTGGTTATGTCACCAGGTATGACCAATATAATGCCCCAATTTTGTGACGCGCCAGCGATCTTGCTACATGTGACACGCAGCAGCGACCGCGCCCCCCCGCTGGATATCGCTGATCGTGCTCGAATGTCCTGGGCCATTTTTTCTGCGTCGGCATCCCGCTGGCTAGAGCGCATCGCTGTGTTTGACGCCGACAAGCGATCTTGTTGGCGACGCTGAACTCAGGGACGCAGGCGGGAATCGTCTCAAAAGCCAAAAGCTGCTGTGTGACAAGGTACCAACGACCGGCGAGGTTGTTACAGGGATCGCCGGATCGTTGCTGCATCGCTGAAGAGATCTGCCTGTTTGGCAGCTTACTAGTGACCATTTAGCGACGCACCAGCGATCCTTACAGGTAGTATCGTGGTCGGGATCGCTGGTGCGTCGCTAAGTGAAACGGGACCTTAAGATGCGGCCACCGCCTTTCAAGGCTTATCTATCTTATCTGTTGAGGGCAGAGGAAAGTATTGCAGGCCGCAGGCGCTGGGACTCTGACTTTTCCTGGCGCCTGCGCACTCCAGTACTTTTGTCTGCCCTCAACAGGGCAGATAAGTACGCCTGCGCAGAAGTGCAATGCCGTGAAGTGATGAAGCAGGAAGGAAGGCGGCATCGCAAGAAGAAGATGGGACCTGCAACACCCATCCGACCGGACCGACTGGCCGCATCTTATATCGGCGAAACCAGGTGACAGGTTCACTTTAGGGTATGTGTACACATTGCGGATTTGCCTGTGGAATATTCTGCGCAGATTCTGCATCTCCTGGCAGAAAACACAGGTAAAAATCCACACTTTTATGTGTTTTTTATGCAGATTTGATGTTTTTGATGCGGATTTTCATGCGTTTTTCATGTGGATTAGTATGCATTTTTGTAAGCTAAATAAAGATATATTTAACAAAAAAAAATTGTGATGGACCAGAGCGTTTAGCTGCATAGAAATACATGCAGCTGCACACTCCGGTCCCGAGTGTCGGCTGCAGTGTCGGGTATTGAGTTGTGAGCCTCGTGTGAGTTTCTCACAAGTGAGCATGAACCGACACATGCATGATCAACATGCCATAGTCTGGGAATCTCACTGTACTAAAATGCTAAGTAATGGGACTTGCCAATCACCAGCCATTCCATCCACCACATTTGCTGCTTCTTCCCCCCTCTGTCACTGTGCTAAGTGTTCTCACACAGTTCTCTCACTACACAAAATCCACTTGTTTACCTGCTACTGTCAGGGTGCGTGAGAGCTTGTCACATGTTATGGAAGTGGAGATGCCTGCTGTTTTTGAGTCACCTATCACAACACATTTTTCTCAATCCATCATAACACCTACTCTGCACCTCACTCAGAGTCCAGCAGTTTGACATGTTCACACTACTCCACCCTCTCTCAGCACAGCAGCTAGACCTCGGTCCTGCAGTTGTGATCACATAAAAGAATGGAAAACCACACAGCTGGCATAAGCTTGTGGTTGCATAATGTCACACACCTGGCAGTGTATTAATCAGAGTTCAGTTTATCAGGGGTTAATCTGACTGGGGCTCAGCAACAGCTTAAATGAGTTTGTGTTGTTTGATTGATTCTTGTTATCTCTCCTCATGAACAGGTCTGATATGATTGGGCCAGAGAAAGGGTGCCAAAATGTAAACTATAAATAGATCTACATTCCTGTCAGGACTGATGAGCAGCTGAATAATTCTTTAAGTCCTATTCTACTTTATCCTATTAAATATTTGCTAAAATATGCAATACAATTTAGGTATATTTTTATTTATTTTTCAATTTTTAAAATGACCAATAATATCACATACAAGGAACAAATACTGCTACACCATGTCCAGACCACATATTACCACCACATAGTGACCAGGGACAAGGAACAAATACTGCCACACCATGACCAGACCACATATTACTACCATAGTGGCCGAATAATATCACTAATAATACCATTACGACCAGTGTACAAGGAACAAATACTGCCACACCATGACCAGACCACATATTACTACCATAGTGGCCGAATAATATCACATACAAGGAACAAATACCACCGCACCATGACCAGACCACATATTACCACCTCAAAGTGACCAAATAATAGCACATACAAGGGACAAATACCACCACACCATGCCCAGACCACATATTACCACCACATGGTGACTGAATACTACAATACTGATCATTAATAAAAAACATAATACTATCACCATAAGTGGTATTATACACAGGAGATCTGTACTTAGTATGCAGTGTCTGTGCCAGCACTTGGACCGGAGCGTTTAGCTGTATAGAAATACATGCAGCTGCACACTCTGGTCCCGAGTGTTGGCTGCAGTGTCGGGTATTGAGTTGTAAGCCTCGTGTGAGTTTCTCACAAGTGAGACCCAGGCCTTAAATGCATTAACTGTTTAATTTAAAAAAAAAATGTAAAAAAAAATGGCATGGGCCACTGTTTATAGCCTAGGAAAGGGTTAATGCCCATGGCTCTTCCCAGGCTATGAATATCAGCCTGCAGCTGTATATTTAGCTTTTACTGGCTATTAAAATAGGGGGACCCCCCAAAAAAAACAACGTGGGGTCCCCCTGTAATTAATAGCAAGAAAAGGCTATGCAGACGGCTGATATTAATAGCCTAGGAAGGGGCCATGGATATTGCCCCCCCTCGGCGACAAACACCAGCTCACAGCTGCCTCAGAAATGGTGCATCTCTAAGATGCACCAATTCTAGCACTTAGCCTCTCTCTTCCCACTGCCGTGTAGCGCTGGCATATGGGATAATATTTGTGGGGGTTAATATCACCTTTGTATTGTATGGTGGCATCAAGCCCGGCTTAGTAATGGAGAGGCATCAATAAGATACCTTTCCATTACTAATCCTAGAGTTGGTAAAGGGTTAAAAAAGACATAGCCAGAATAAAGTATTTTAATAACATAAAACACTACACAGTTTCCTATCTTTATTTAAAACATATGAGACACACCAATGAAACAGATTAGAATCACCAAAATAAATAACCATAAAAAATATACATATATCTAAAAATCTACTATATAATCGTCTAATTCTGTCTGTCTGTTTGTAATGGAAATCCCGCGGCGCTGATTGATCGCGCCCAGCCTGCCGCGACCAATCAGCGCATTCGAACAACGCACGCCTCCATCGGGAGATCTGCGGCGCGGAGAGAGAGAGAGATTCTAGCATACCCGATGCGTTAGAATCGGGCCACCATCTAGTAATTTATATTTGTTTTAGTTTATCAAAGACTCAATGATATGTCAAGGTGAATGGATAACCATTGGGATGGACAAAAAAAAGGGGGAAGCTGGATGTGCACTAAAAATATAAAACAAAATATCCAGGAAGAAAATTTGAAATACCTTTATGGTAAGTAATACTATACATAAAAGTTCTTGCACATGAAAGTAATATATAAATACAATTCAGAATATAGTAATCAAATAAAAGAATCACCATTGAAAAAAATATATACCGTATATTGCTTACAAAAGTCCATATACACTCACTGGCCACTTTATTAGGTACACCTGTCCAACTGTGTGTTAAGACTTAATTTCTAATCAGCCAATCACATGGCGGCAACTCAGTGCATTTAGGCATGTAGACATGGTCAAGACAATCTCCTGCAGTTCAAACCGAGCATCAGTATGGGGAAGAAAGGTGATTTGAGTGCCTTTGAACGTGGCATGATTGTTGGTGCCAGAAGGGCTGGTCTGAGTATTTCAGAAACTGCTGATCTACTGGGATTTTAACGCACAACCATCTCTAGGGTTTACAGAGAATGGTCCGAAAAAGAAAAAAAATCCAGTGAGCGGCAGTTCTGTGGCCGGAAATGCCTTGTTGATGCCAGAGGTCAGAGGAGAATGGGCATACTGGTTCGAGCTGATAGAAAGGCAACAGTGACTCAAATTGCCACCCGTTACAACCAAGGTAGGCAGAAGAGCATCTCTGAATGCACAGTGCGTCGAACTTTGAGGCAGATGGGCTACAGCAGCAGAAGACCACACTGGGTACCACTCCTCTCAGCTAAGAACAGGCATCTGATGGCTACTTTCAGCAGGATAATGCGCCATGTCATAAAGCTCGAATCATCTCAGATTGGTTTCTTGAACATGACAATGAGTTCACTGTACTCAAATGGCCTCCACAGTCACCAGATCTCAATCCAATAGAGCATCTTTGGGATGTGGTGGAACGGGAGATTCGCATCAGGGATGTGCAGCCGACAAATCTGCGCCAACTGTGTGATGCCATCATGTCAATATGGTCCAAAATCTCTGAGGAATGCTTCCAGCACCTTGTTGAATCTCTGCCACGAAGAATTGAGGCAGTTCTGAAGGCAAAAGGGGGTCCAACCCGTTACTAGCATGGTGTACCTAATAAAGTGGCCAGTGAGTGTATATATTGCAGCAAAAGCTGTGCAGGGCATGAAAAGTGCCAGAGTGCAATAAAAAGTGATGCGTGCTAAAGTGCAATATATAATTAAACATATACAAAAGTGCATACAGTGCATGAGTGGTAACGTATAATATAAAGGCAAAAGAGGTATAATGGCACCAAAGTTGCACTGAACACTGACATGCTGCAATTATAAAGGGGCAGATAAATACAAAGCAATAGGAAATATATTATACCTGAAAAGTGGTGATGACCATGCACAGCGCACCCCGACGCGCACTTCGGTAAGACTCCTTCGTCAGGGAGTCAGTTTCCCATCTTTATTGTATTCCTAATTCCTGTGACACCCTCGATCACCTGTAAAAAAATAAATAAACCAACTGTATACTCCCTGTTCCGACGTAATCCATTTAATAACGAGTGTCCCACGATGATCTCCCCTATAGAGCTGTCACATCAGGAGATATGACCTCTCTACATGGCCTCCAGTGACAAACTGACAGGAGACAATGGCTCCTGCAGTGTTTTCACTGAGGGTTCACTGGAGTTCATGCTCTCACTTTACAGCACTGCTGCGTGAGAATTTTCCCACAGATCCGTGCCGCAAGTGACAGCCTGAACTCCATTGACCTCTGACGGTGGCGTGATACACTGCGGGAGTATACCTGCAGTCATTGTATCACAGGAGCCCCATAGAGAGCGGTCACATCTGCCGATGTGACAGCTCTCCACTGGAGATCGTCGTGGGACAATCGTTTTTTCATGGATTACATCGGAACAGAGAGTATACCATTGCTTTATTTTTTCTCTTTTTACAGGTGATCGAGGGCGTCGGGGATTAGCTGTATGGTAAGTATGTACTGTATATGTGTTTTGTTTTTTGTTTTTTTACACTTGAACACACTAGCCTGATGATGGGACTACTACTGTGTCCCATCATCGGCCACCTGTCACTGTAGCAGGCATAGCCTGCCTACAAACAGACCCACACACACACAGCCCCGCAGACACCCGCACATACACACAGACCCGCACACATTTTCCGCACACACATAGCTCTGCCCACGCACATAGTCTCCGCCCACACACTCATCCTGCTCCCGATCTGCAGCGTTTCTTGCACGCAACTCCGCAGCAAAACCGCAGATCTTTTTAAACCTGCAGTTTTGCTGCAGATTTGCCTGACTCAATGGAAGTCATTGGGTGCAGAAACGCTGCAGATCCGCAAAAAGAATTGACATGCCGTGGAAAATAAAACGCTGCAAATCAGCAGCATGTGCACAACAAATCTCAATTTCCCATAGATTAACATTGGTGGTGCACTACACTGCGGATTTGATGCCATTCTGAGCGTCCAAAAATGCTGTGGAAACACATCAAAAGCCGCAATGTGTGCACACAGCCTAAATGTGTAAACCACTGGCAACAAAAGTGCGTACACCCCTAAGTCAAAATGTCTAAGTTGTGCCCAATTAGCCATTTTCCCTCCCTGGTGTCATGTGACTCACTAGTGTTACAAAGTCTCAGGTGTGAATGGGGGACAGGTGTGGTAAATCTGCTGTTATCGCTCTTACACACTCTCTGATACTAGTCACTGGAAGTTTAACCCCTTTCCGACATCAGGCATAATAGTACACCAATATTGAACACCCTCCCTTTGATGTGGGCTCCGGCGGTGAGCCCACATCTTTTCCGGCATATGTTAGCTGTTTTGATCAGCTGACATATGCCCCTAACACCCACGGGAGGAATTGCAATCCACTCACAGCTGTTAACCCGTTAAACTCTAACAGCGGCATTTAACATGTGCTTCTGGCAAGCGTGCTGGAAATCCCGGCAAGCGTGCTGGAAATCCCGCCTATCGGTGCCATTGTCATATGATCGCGGGTCACCAATGGGTTGACATGACAACCAGAGGTCTCCAGCAGATCTCTATGGTTGTCACTGCCGGATTGCTATGAGCGCCGCCTGGTAGTCGGTGCTCATAGCAAGTCAGAAATTCTGCTGCATACAGGCGATATGATGATTGTCTGTATGTAGCAGAGGCGATCGGGTTATGGCAGCTTCTAGTCCCCCATGGAGGCTATTAAAGCATGCCAAAAGTTAAAAAAAATGTTTTTAAAAATATTTAAAAAAAAAAATAAAAAAAATATAAAAGTTCAAATCATCCCCCCTTTCGCCCCATCTATAATAATAAATGCCCTAACCAGCTTCCGGTTGTAACAACTTCCGTCCAGTTGTAACCGGTGACGTCACCACACACACACGCACATGTTAACCCTCAACACACCACACCGCCTCAACACACACTCCTCTCACCTTTCACCTCCACTCATGTCCACTCACTCTTTCACTCCACATACGTTCCTTTCTCTCACTCCGTTTCTCATACTCACACCGTCATTGTCGCTGCCCCGACATCTTCCTCCGCCGCCGCGATCCAGGATCCAGACGTTCTCCAGGCCGCCGACATGTTCTTGCGGGACGCCATCTTGGATGTCGTGAAGTCCCGCGAGATTCAAGATGGCGTCGCCGCAACAATATGTCGCTGGCGTGGACGACATCGGGATCCAAAAAGATGGCGTCGGCGAAATCTCGCGAGATTACGCCGACGCCATTTTGGATCCCGATGTCGCCCATGCCAGCAACATGTTGTTGCGGCGACGCCATCTTGAATATCGCGGGACTTCACGACATCCAAGATGGCGTCCCGCAAGAATATGTCGCTGGCGTGGGCGACATCGGGATCCAACGGTGTCTAATTACAGGGCCAATTTGCCTCTACCGCCATAACTACTGCTGCCTTGCTCCTCTGCCGGTGTCTAACTACAGGGCCAATTTGCCACTACCACTTCATAACTGCTGCTGGGCAATTACAGGGTCAATTAGTATCTGTTTACTCTACAATACTCCAGGACGCCTTCTTCACTGCCAGATAACTGCCAAATAGACTCCTTTACCTGTGCCAACATGAGTCATAACAAAAAGTATGCCAATGCCAGTGAAAGGAAAGCAGCTTTAGCACTGCTCCTCTGACTGTTCACTGCCTGTGTCTAATTACAGGGCCAATTTGCCTCTACCGCCATAACTACTGCTGCATTGCTCCTCTGCTGGTGTCTAATTACAGGGCCAATTTGCCAATACCGCCATAACTACTGCTGCCTTGCTCCTCTGCCGGTGTCTAATTACAGGGCCAATTTGCCTCTACCGCCATAAGTACTGCTGCCTTGCTCCTCTGACTGTTCACTGCCTGTGTCTAATTACAGGGCCAATTTGCCTCTACCGCCATAACTACTGCTGCCTTGCTCCTCTGCCGGTGTCTAATTACAGGGCCAATTTGCCTCTACCGCCATAACTACTGCTGCCTTGCTCCTCTGCCGGTGTCTAATTACAGGGCCAATTTGCCTCTACCGGTGTCTAACTACAGGGCCAATTTGCCACTACCACTTCATAACTACTGCTGGGCAATTACAGGGTCAATTAGTATCTGTTTACTCTACAATACTCCAGGACGCCTTCTTCACTGCCAGATAACTGCCAAATAGACTCCTTTACCTGTGCCAACATGAGTCATAACAAAAAGTATGCCAATGCCAGTGAAAGGAAAGCAGCTTTAGCACTACGACAAAAACAACGCCGTGCTAATGAGACTCCTGAGGAAAAACACCATCGCCTTGAGAAGATTAAGGCTTATAAACGCCGTCGCCTCACACACAAATCCCCTAACTCTAAATCCATAAGATTGGCTGAAGAAGCCTCTGCACGCCGTCACCGCCGACAACAGACGGCCTCTTCCTCATCATTATTATTAGACTCACAACAGGATGCTTCCACATCAGCATGTGGAACAATTTACTGCTACACTTCATCCCATATGCCGTTCACTGACATAACTACATTTTTGTAATAAAAATGCCCATTGGGTTTAAAACCTTTATTAAAAAAGTTTTTTGCACTTTAAAAACATTTTACAAAAAAAAAAAAAAATTTAAATAAAAGTTAAATTATCGTTTCACAATGGTTGTCTGTCATTTCTTTCTGCGGCGAACTATGTTTTAAAAAAAGGTTAAATACAGGGTATTTCAAAGGTAAAAAGGTATTCAAAACCAGGTATATAACTGTGGGTAAATTTTAGCTTTTTGCCACAGTTGTGTTCCTGGTTGTGTTTGAAGCAAAGTATTTCACCTAGAAAGTTGTGTTTATTGTTGGTGATTTCCTACCAATGTACACAACTTTTGTTAAAAGGTGAAATACTTTGCATAAAACACAACCAGGTACACACCTGTGGCCTAAAGGTAAAAATAGTAAGACCATGACAAGATAGCCAACTTTGGTTGGCAAAGGTATATACTGTTGGTCCAGAAGGTACACAAGTTTGGTTAGGGCACAAATCTTTCACACTCTGTCATCCTGCCAGTGTACTCTGCCTTGAGGTGACAAAGTATAGTGCAAAATTGTCCCTCATTACTGAAACCGTCACAGAACTTCTAGTGGTAATATTTCCAATGACAACATCCATCTTCGCCAGTAACTTGCTCTTCTCTCCAACCTGCACTTTCTTCTCTACAACCTGTCAAAGAAGGGCTGTAGGAACATGCTATATCTAGTTTTCCAGTAGCCAATCCCGTTCGGAAGGCCACAAGGGTAAATTTTAAAAACCGGATCCGGCGTAATCCGTCGAAAAACGGATATAAAAACGGATAGAAAAACGGATGAACCGGATGAGACGGATCCGGTTTTGTCTGTCAAGAACAAGACGGATCCGGCAGAAAACCGGATCCGGCACTTCAGGTTTTACAAAACATTTGCCGGATCCGGCATTCCGGCACGACGCCGGATCGCGCCTGACACCGAAAACCTGATGTGTGAAAGTAGCCTTACGATGTAAAGAAAATCAAAAATGTCATCCTACATTGATGAACATTATTGCCCTTCAAATCCAAACTATTAATCCTTTTATGGAAGCTTATCAAATGTTACGTGATGTGGAAGAACAAGAAAAAATTAAATCTCTACAAAACGGAACTGTCATGCCAAACATCACTATGGCTATTAAACAAGATCGTACTCAAGACCCTCGACGCTACAATAATCCCACTGTCAGTGAAGTAGCAGTCGTGTTTCAAAATGACAATGGTGAGCCACCTTTCAATAGAGACATATTAATTCATTTAAAACCTGATCCCCATAACACTTTAGCTCCAAAAACACAACAAATTAGTATTCTCCATAGCAATTTGGATGCCCTCCTCTATCCAATATTTTTCCCTTATGGAGACCAAGGATGGCATGATGGACTCAAACAACAAGGCAAAAGTTCGAGGAGGATCACTCAACTCCAATACTATTGCTATATGTTATCTGTCAGAAATTACTTTAATCCACTCCTCAATGGTGGTAAGCTAACACAGCAATATTTAGTAGATGCTTATGTCAAAATCGAAGCTAATCGCGTACATTACATCCGCAAACACCAAAAAGATTTAAAAGTGGAGGATTACTGCCTCCTTCAAGAACATCTACTCAAAAAATCGGTTCAAAAGGGCATCCCTATTGGGAAAACCGTCATTTTACCATCTTCTTTTGAAGGCAGTCCAAGAAACATGCAGCAGCGCTACCAGGATGCTATGGCTATTGTTACAAAGTATGGTCGACCAGATCTATTTATCACCATGACATGTAATCCTAAGTGGAATGAGATTACTACACATTTAGAACCGTGGCAGCGTGTTGAACACAGACCAGACTTGGTTGCACGTGTCTTTAAAATTAAACTGGAATCCCTCTTAAAAGACATTAGCAGTGGATTATTTGGAAACGTCACTGCAATGGTCCATGTCATTGAATTTCAGAAGCGTGGTCTCCCACACGCTCATATTTTAATTATTCTTGACAGCCTGTCTAAATTACGGACTGAGGCGGACATAGACAATATAGTCTGGGCTGAAATACCTGATGAAACAATCTACCCTCAGCTCCATAACATTGTTCTTCAACACATGATTCATGGTCCCTGTGGAGAACACAATCCTAATTCTCCCTGTATGGATCTTGGAAAGTGTAGCAAAGGTTTCCCAAAACAAAACCAACCATATACCATCAAAGAAAAGGATGGCTATCCCACTTACCGCAGACCCATTGGCAAAAAATATGAACACCATTCTAAGACGATTGACAATTCATGGGTAGTTCCATATAACCCATTTTTACTCACCAAATACAAGTGCCATATTAATGTAGAAATATGTGCTTCCATTCAAAGTGTAAAATATTTATTTAAATACGTTTACAAAGGACATGACAAAGCCAACCTTGAAATTTCCCAAAATAACATCCAACATGATGAAACACACCAATTTACGGATACCAGATATGTTAGTGCACCTGAGGCTGCATGGCGGATATTTGCTTTTCCTATGCATAAACAATCTCATGCCATCATTCGCCTAGCCGTACATCTGCCTAATTCTCAACCACTCTATTTTCATGAGAATGACTCTGCAGACAACATCCATCAAAAGCTCAATTCCAATTCTACACTTATGGCGTATTTCAACCTTAATAAGATCGACCACAATGCACATAACTATTTCTACCGCGAAATTACACTACGTTTGGAAACAAGGCACATGGGAACAAAGAAAACGAGGGGGTCTCACAGTTATTGGAAGAATGTATACTGTTAGTGTGAAAGACCAAGAACGCTATTATTTACATTTGTTGTTACTGCATGTAAAAGCTGCTACCAGTTTTGACAGCATTAAAACCGTCAATGGAGTTATGCATGAAACCTTTAAGGATGCTGCGTTAGCACTTGGATTATTATTCAATGATAGCATCTGGAGACATACTTTAACAGATGCTTGCATTCTTAACATGCCTTCCCAACTTAGAGACATGTTTGCTTATATCTGTATTTTTGACCCACCCAGTAATCCACTTGAATTGTGGAATGAATTTAAGGACCATTTTTTACAAGACTATTGTCATACATACTACAGCAACACTGAAGAGTGTATCGATTGTGAAGGATATGCTATGAAAGATGTCCAAGATGTTCTCATAGTCCATGGAAAAACTTTTGCTGATTATAATTTACCACGCCCAGCAAAAAATATTAAACAACTCCTTAAACAATACGATAAGGATTATGAGTTAAAAAAAGCTGCAGAGATGAAAGAAACTCTTAATCAGGAGCAACTTTTTGCCTATGATGTCATTACTGAAGCTTTACAAAATAGCAGTTTAATACCAAAGTGCTTTTTTCTCGATGGACCTGGTGGCAGTGGAAAGACCTACCTATACCATCTACTTACACATCATTTAAGAGGACAAGGAGAAATTGTGTCACCTGCAGCAACTACAGGAATAGCATCTAACTTGATACAAGGAGGTCGAACAATCCACTCTCTATATGGCATACCTATTCCGATCAACGAAACATCTGTTTCCAGGATTAAAAACGATACAAATGCAGGAAAACATTTACAGAGTACAAAACTTTTTATTATTGATGAGTGCACTATGGTCCAAAAACATGCATTGAATGTGATAGATAGACTTCTACGTGACATCATGACAACAAATGTTGCTGAAAAAAATAAAACACCATTTGGAGGTAAAGTTATTGTTCTTGGAGGAGACTTCAGACAATGTCTTCCCGTCATCGCTCATGGAACAAGAATAGACATTGTAGATTCCTGCATTAAATATTCAGAACATTGGCAACATTTTACCAGACTACCGCTAATTAACAACATGCGCTCCACTGATCCTGAATACAGCACTTGGTTGCTTAAACTTGGAAATGGTGAGCTGTCTAATGAACATAACCTTGGAGAGGATGTCATTGAAATTCCTCCAGACATGCTTTGCACTGGCTCTATAGTAACCGAGATCTTTGGAGACCATATTTGCATTGATGTTAATGACCAACAAAGCCTCGACACTGCTGCATCACATGCTATACTATGTCCGAAAAATGATGACGTCGATTTTCTGAACTGTAAAGTAATGGATCGCATTAGTGGTGATTATACTGTATATACAAGTGATGATTCTGTCGATGCTGATGAGGCAGAGGAATGTGAAAACTACCCAGTTGAATTTTTAAACTCTCTGACACCATCAGGAATGCCATCACATCTCTTAAAACTTAAAATTGGCACCATTGTGATGCTATTAAGAAACCTAAACACCAAGAAAGGTCTCTGCAATGGCACTCGCCTCATTGTCATTGCCTTACTCCGCAACATCATACAGGCTAAAGTGATTACTGGCTCAGTTGAAGGAGACGTGTTTATTCCACGCATCGATTTGTGTCCTTCAGAAACTGGGTTACCTTTTAAATTAAAACGTCGACAGTTTCCTCTAAAACCTGCTTTTGCTATGACCATTAACAAATCCCAAGGACAGACCCTCAATCGAGTTGGAATTTTTTTGCCCGAACCTGTATTTGCCCATGGACAATTGTATGTTGCATTCTCCCGAGTAAAGCAACGCAGCAACGTTAGGGTCAAAGTGGTGGATACACCACTTCAAGGACAATTGCTACCTAATAGCCCAAAAATCTTCACTAGAAATGTCGTTTACAAAAATGTCTTACTTTAAACTATTTAAGTTGGTCCTGGAATTGATAGATATATAGATATATAAATAATAGTTACATTCTAAATAGATATAGATAATAGACTTCTAAGACTTCTATACATAGCTTGATATATGTTATATATATAAATATTTTAAGCAGATAGACATATCTTACACTAATTATCTCTTTCACATATATGTCATAGACATATTTAAATCCATAAAAATATACATAGGTATAGGTATATATAGATTAAAAAAAAAAAGGCAAAAACAAAAAAAATTTAGGCAAACATACGTAGATTTCAACTACATAGCTAACACATACCTACATAACTTAGGTAATAATAATTAATTTTTTATTTATTAATAGAGTACTATTATTTCAATAGCACTTTACATACATCAGTTAGGGTGGTTTCACATTAGCGCTTTTTAAGCGCACGCACGGCCGGGGGTAGCTCCGTCCCCGAGCCGGCTCTCTGCCCGGCGTGCCCGCCCCTTGCTTGTAGCGCCGCCTCCTAGCGCACAGCGGCGCCTGCGATCGGCGCACCCTATCTTTAGCATAGGGTGCGCAGATCGTGCGCAGGCCGTGCGCTAGTTGCGCTTTGACCTGCGCTGCGCACTTTTGACGGTGCGCCGTGCGCGCCAAAATCAAACTTTACGGATTTTGGCGCACACGGCGCACCGTCAAAAGTGCGCAGCGCAGGTCAAAGAGCAACTAGCGCACGGCCTGCGCACGATCTGCGCACCTTATGCTAAAGATAGGGTGCGCCGATCGCAGGCGCCGCTGTGCGCTAGGAGACGGCGCTACAAGCAAGGGGCGGGCACGCCGGGCAGAGAGCCGGCTCGGGGGCGGAGCTACCCACGGCCGTGCGTGCGCTTAAAAAGCGCTAATGTGAAACCAGCCTAATACTGTCCTTCTTGAGGCTCACTATGTAAATATCTTATCCACATAAAAACATAGGTGTGATACATCTATCTACTATAATAAATGCGCTAAGCAGCTTCCGGGTTGTAACAACTTCCGTCCAGTTGTAACTGGTGATGTCACAGCACACCTCTTGCCATGTTAACCCTCAACACACCACTCCTCCTCAACACACACTCCTGTCACCTTTCACTATCTCCACTAACGTCCAGTCGCAGGATTTTAGAATACTCAAGATGGCGTGGCCGCAAGAACATGTCGCCGGTGTGGACAACGTCGGGATTTAGGATGGCGCCGGTGGAAGAAGATGTCGGGGATCGTGGAGCAGCGATGATGACGGTGTGAGTATGAGAGACGGAGTGAGAGAAAGGGTCGTATGTGGAGTGAAAGAGTGAGTGGAGATGGTGAAAGGTGAGAGGAGTGTGTGTTGAGGCGGTGTGGTGTGTTCAGGAGGAGTGTGTGTTGAGGGTTCACATGGCAAGAGGTGTGTCACTATCCTCCCGATGCGATAGCATCGGGCCTTAATCTACTATAATAAATGCGCTAACCAGCTTCCAGGTTGTAACAACTTCCGTCCAGTTGTAACTGGTGACGTCACAGCACACCTCTTGCCATGTTAACCCTCAACACACCACTCCTCAACACACACTCCTCTCACCTTTCACTATCTCCACTAATGTCCACTCGCAGGATTTCAGAATACTGAAGATGGCATGGCCGCAAGAACATGTCGCCGGCGTGGACAATGTCGGGATCCAGGATGGCGCCGGCGGAAGATGATGTCGGGGATCGTGGAGCAGCGACGATGACGGTGTGAGTATGAGAGACGGAATGAGAGAAAGGGTCGTATGTGGAGTGAAAGAGTGAGTGGACGTGAGTGGAGATGGTGAAAGGTGAGAGGAGTGTGTGTTGAGGCGGTGTGGTGTGTTGAGGAGGTGTGTGTGTATTGAGGGTTAACATGGCAAGAGGTGTGTCACTATCCTCTCGATGCGATAGCATCGGGCCTTAATCTACTATAATAAATGCGCTAAGCAGCTTCCGGGTTGTAACAACATCCGTCCAGTTGTAACTGGTGACGTCACAGCACACCTCTTGCCATGTTAACCCTCAACACACCACTCCTCAACACACACTCCTCTCACCTTTCACTATCTCCACTAATGTCCACTCGCAGGATTTCAGAATACTCAAGATGGCATGGCCACAAGAACATGTCGCCGGCGTGGACAACGTCAGGATCCAGGATGGCGCCGGCGGAAGAAGATGTCGGGGATCATGGAGCAGCAACGATGACAGTGTGAGTATGAGAGACGGAGTGAGAGAAAGGGTCGTATGTGGAGTGAAAGAGTGAGTGGATGTGAGTGGAGATGGTGAAAGGTGAGAGGAGTGTATGTTGAGGAGGTGTGTGTGTATTGAGGGTTATCATGGCAAGAGGTGTGTCACTATCCTCTCGATGCGATAGCATCGGGCCTTAATCTAGTTCAAAATAAAACAAAAAAAAGAAAATCAAACATACATATATTTGGTATTGCCGCTTTCAGAATCGCCTGATATATCAATATAAAAAAAGAATTAACCCAATGGTGTAACGAGAAAAAAGTCAAATAGCCAGAATTACTTTTTTTGTCGCCACAACATTGCATTAAAATGCAATAACGGGCGATCAAAACATCGCATCTGCCCCAACATGGTATCTTTAAAAACACCAGCTTGGCACACAAAAATAAGCCCTCACCCAACCCGAGATCACGAAAAATGGAATCGCTACGGGTATCGGAAAATGGCACAATTTCTTTTTTTTTTTTTTTTTTTAACAAACTTTGGAATTTTTTTCACCGCTTAGATACAAAAAGAGCCTAGACATGTTTGGTGTCTATGAACTCATAATGACCTGGAGAATCATAATGGCAGGTCAGTTTTAGCATTTAGTGAACACAGTAAAAAAAAGCTAAACAAAAACAATTGTGGAATTGCACTTTTTTTGCAATTTCACTGCACTTGGAATTTTTTTCTCATTTTCCAGTAGGTCATATGTTAAAACCAAAGATGTCGTTCAAACTTATACAACTCGCCCCGCAAAAAACAAGCCCTCACATGGCCATATTGATCAAAAAAATAAAAAAGTTATTGCTCTGGGAAGAAGGGGACCAAAAAATGAAAACGCAAAAACGAAAATACCTCCGATCATGAAGGGGTTAACAAGGCTCCTCATGGCAAAGGACTCTCTGAAGATCTGAAAAGAAGGCCTGTGCTATGGGTGCCATTTCCTGCCATTAGAAGTAGTGGCAGCAATCTTAATTTACATAAGGAACTCCATCTTGCAGCATAGTGCAGACTCCATTTCACCAATATTACTGTTGTACATCCTTATTAATCCCTATTTCCCCTTATTAACCCTGCTCTTTCCTAAAAGACAGTTACATGTGCCACCTTGTTGTCAGTTAGGCTAGTTAACCCCTAATTGCCTGCAGGGCTAGCAGGCTATCTATAATTCTATCTTCTGTCACTGCCCCCCTGATGGAGAACCCATTAAATAAAAAAACAAGGTTAAGTAAAGGAAGTGGTAGTAGCAGTAGCTGACCCTTTCAAGAGACATGGACCAAGATGTATGGCATTATAGAAAAAATGGCAGATCATTTTGCGTTCTATGTACTGAAACGGTAGTAAGCAGAATATGGAATATAAATAGACATTTTGAAACTAATCATTCACAGCTCTTGAAAAAAGTGAGGATGAAAGGAAGGAATACATTTCCAGGCAGCTACACCTTTATAAGATCCAATATAATTCCATCCTTAAATGTGTAAAAGGCTCTACAAATTTAACATCTGCAAGTTTGAGCATTGCTCACTCCATAGCTTAGCAAAGATTCACAGAATCCAGAGATGGAAAGAATCTGCATCGATGCCCAAAATCTTTTCAGGTTGGATCCGGGGCCAGACAAAGTAGGGCTCGAGCAGACCCTTGTCACCAGACGTTCACCACTGGGGGTGGAGGTGATCCTGATGAGACTCAGATTCCAGAGGCACACGCAGACTGTACTGTGGTGTCAGGGCAGGAAGAGGAGGAGGGTGACTCTCAGGGTGAGGAGTGTGAGAACAGAGAGAATGATGAGGTTGTAGATCCCACTTGGTGTGAACCCAGAGCTACACAGCTGAGTAGCTCAGCAGAAGAGATGGAGGAGAAGGAAGATGAGGAGGTTACGTTGCGGCTTCTTGCACAGGCACAAAGTAAAGCAACCACGACAAGCACTGCATCCTTAGCCATAAATCGCGAGTGTGCTGTTCGCAGGGTCGGCATGGTTTGTCAAGCCTGGGTCTTTTTTGATACCGCAAAGGATGACCCAACTCACATTTTCTGCAAAATTTGCAAAAAAAAAAGACTCCGTAAAGTCAAAAATTGCTAAAATTTGACAAGTGCATGCATGAACCGACACATGCATGATCAACATGCCATAGTCTGGGAATCTCACTGTACTAAAATGCTAAGTAATGGGACTTGCCAATCACCAGCCATTCCATCCACCACATCTGCTGCTTCTTCCCCCCTCTGTCACTGTGCTAAGTGTTCTCACACAGTTCTCTCACTACACAAAATCCACTTGTTTACCTGCTACTGTCAGGGTGCGTGAGAGCTTGTCACATGTTATGGAAGTGGAGATGCCTGCTGTTTTTGAGTCACCTATCACAACACATCTTTCTCAATCAATCATAACACCTACTCTGCACCTCACTCAGAGTCCAGCAGTTTGACATGTTCACACTACTCCACCCTCTCTCAGCACAGCAGCTAGACCTCGGTCCTGCAGTTGTGATCACATAAAAGAATGGAAAACCACACAGCTGGCATAAGCTTGTGGTTGCATAATGTCACACACCTGGCAGTGTATTAATCAGAGTTCAGTTTATCAGGTGTTAATCTGACTGGGGCTCAGCAACAGCTTAAATGAGTTTGTGTTGTTTGATTGATTCTTGTTATCTCTCCTCATGAACAGGTCTGATATGATTGGGCCAGAGAAAGGGTGCCAAAATGTAAACTATAAATAGATCTACATTCCTGTCAGGACTGATGAGCAGCTGAATAATTCTTTAAGTCCTATTCTACTTTATCCTATTAAATATTTGCTAAAATATGCAATACAATTTAGGTATATTTTTATTTATTTTTCAATTTTTAAAATGACCAATAATATCACATACAAGGAACAAATACTGCTACACCATGTCCAGACCACATATTACCACCACATAGTGACCTATAATACCACATACAAGGAACAAATACTGCCACACCATGACCAGACCACATATTACTACCATAGTGGCCGAATAATATCACATACAAGGAACAAATACCACCGCACCATGACCAGACCACATATTACCACCTCAAAGTGACCAAATAATAGCACATACAAGGGACAAATACCACCACACCATGCCCAGACCACATATTACCACCACATGGTGACTGAATACTACAATACTGATCATTAATAAAAAAAACATAATACTATCACCATAAGTGGTATTATACACAGGAGATCTGTACTTAGTATGCAGTGTCTGTGTACAGGTAATATAGTGATCAATGGCATTATACACAGGAGCTCTGTATATAATGTACAGGTAACACAGTGATCACTGGTGACATTATACACAGGACCTCTGTATATAGCATACAGTGGTGTACAGTCAGTGTACAGGTAACACACTAACTCACCAGTGCTGTCTCTAGGTGAAGTCCTTCATCTTTGCTTTTCATCTTTCATCCAGCACAGATCGCCATCACATCTTCTAGCCAGGGCTCGTCTCTGCAGGAAATAACACAGTTATCTAGAGCTCCGCTTGCAGAACACATTACTTATTTTTTCCCAACTTCTATATTACACCACATGAAGAAAAAAAGGCGACAGTGTCGCTCTGCACAGTAACAGGACCGCACCCCCATTTAAAGCAGTATACTCAAAAAATTAAATGCATCACTGCAGTAATAATATCCCTTAATTAGCCCCTATGGTAATAATATCCCCCATCCTGACCCCCGTGTGTCTCATTCCTGGCTTCAGCTATATGTTCTCCCATCCCACCCTCATGAGTACCCATTCTGCCCCATATCATCTCCCCATCCTGCCCCATCTTTCTCCATCGTATCCATCCTGCCCCATGATCCTGTGCGATCTGTCTCCAACCCTGCCCCATCTGTCTCCAATCATGCCCTGTGTCTCCAATCATGCCCCGTGTCTCACATTCTGACCCCTCCTGTCTTACTGTCACATTCTGCCCCCTCGTGTATCACTGTCACATTCTGCTCCCATGTGCAGCATTCTGCCTCAGCGTCCAGCATTCTATCCCCATCGTCCAGCATCCTGCGTCCAGCATTCTGCCCCCATGTCTTGCATTCTACCCCCAGTGTCCAGCATTCTGCACCGTGTCCAGCATTCTGCCCCAGTGTCCAGCATTCAACCTCCGTGTCTGCATTGTGCCCCAGTGTCCAGCATTCTGCCCCATGTCTGCATTCTGCCCCAGTCTCCAGCATTCTTGCCCCATGCCTGCATTCTGCCCCCAGCATCCAGAATTCTGCCCCCAGCATCCAGCATTCTGCCTCAGTGTCCAGCATTCTATCCCCGTGTCTGCATACTGCCCCAGTGTCCAGCATTCTGCCTCCATGTTTGCATTCGGCCCCAGTGTCAAGCTTTCTGCCCCAGTGTCAAGCATTCTGCCCCAGTGTCAAGCATTCTGCCCCAGTGTCAAGCATTCTGCCCCAGTGTCAAGCATTCTGCCCCAGTGTCAAGCATTCTGCCCCAGTGTCAAGCATTCTGCCCCAGTGTCAAGCATTCTGCCCCAGTGTCAAGCATTCTGCCCCAGTGTCAAGCATTCTGCCCCAGTGTCAAGCATTCTGCCCCCTAGTCTGCATTCAGCCCCAGTGTCCAGCATTCTGCCCCAGTGTCCAGCATTCTGCCCCAGTGTCCAGCATTCTGCCCCAGTGTCCAGTGTTATGAATGAGTCACCGGAGGAGGAAAAAACAAAAATGCAAGCAAAGTCCAGAAAACCGGAGAGGTTGGTAGCTAGCAGATTGCAGACCCCTGATCCTATTCACAACAACTAACAGTAGCCGTGGGGTGTTCCTACGGTGGTCCTAGACACCTTGTTCACAGCCGGAGAACAAAATAAACCTAAAGAAAGAAATGGGAAATCTAAACTGCCCCAGAGCAGACCCCAAAGCAAGACAGCCCCCAACATGTATTGATGGTGAAAACAAATGAAAACACAAACACAGACAGAAAGACAGGCTGAGCAAACGATGGGGCCCTCACTAACTAGATAGGACAGGAAAGAAAAGCAACTGTCTGCAATCACGCAAAAACCCTGCCAAAAATAATGTCCAACACGTCTGATCGAAAAGGCCCTGAAGTCACTAGACTTCAAACTCACTATATCAGTACTCAGGTATATTCTGAAAACATAGCAAAGAGATCAACTGATCAGAGACAAAAATGAAGTTCAGCCAGTCCCAACCAGGTCTGGCTGAACACAAACACTAAGTAAACCAGACAAAATCTCATGGAACAATAGCAGAGCAAAAACTTAGCTTTTGTAGACAGGACTAAACTGGAGGCCAGAGCTCAGAGCAGAGAGAATCACCAGCAACCCAGCAGGGCATCGGCGGCCTTATATCCACTCAGAGATTCCGGATGTCCAATCACACTACACCTGTTCAGATGACAGGTTTTTCCCATCCAAATCAATTTCACTACCTCCTTTCACCAGCAGAGGGAGTTCATCGGACATCAAAGGTGAAGGAGAAAATGAGCTCATAACAGTACCTCCCCCTTGAGGAGGGGTCACCGAACCCTCATTCACGCCACCAGGGCGATCAGGATGGGCCCGATGAAAAGCACGAACCAATCTTTCGGCATGAATATCGGATGCAGAGACCCAAGAATTATCCTCCTGGCCATAACCCTTCCACTTAACCAAATACTGGAGTCTCCGTCTAGCCAGACGAGAATCCAGTATCTTCTCAACCTCATATTCCACATTACCTTCAACCAATACAGGGTCAGGAGGTGCCACCACAGGAACTACTGGCTCAACAAACCTCTTTAACAGAGACTTATGAAACACGTTATGGATCTTGAATGTAACAGGAAGAGCCAATCGAAAAGAGACCGGATTAAGAATCTCCAAAATATTGTAAGGTCCAATAAATCTAGGTTTAAACTTTGGAGAAGCCACCTTCATAGAGATATTCTTTGATGACAACCAAACCATATCACCCACCTTAAACCGGGGACCAATGGTCCTATGCCGGTTGGAAAACCGCTGGGCCTTTTCCTGGGAGAGAGACAACTTAACCATCACTTGGTCCCAGATCTGGTGCATTCTCTCCACCACAGTGTCAAAACCTGGGCAGGCAGAAGACTCCACCTGCCCTGAAGAGAATCAAGGATGAAACCCAAAGTTACAAAAAAAAGGTGACATCAAATTGGCAGAACTAGCTCTATTATTTAAAGCAAATTCGACCAAGGGCAAAAATGAAACCCAATCATCCTGATCAGCAGATATAAAACATCTCAAATAAGACGCCAAAGTCTGGTTTGTTCTCTCCGTCTGCCCATTGGTCTGAGGGTGAAACGCAGAGGAGAAGGACAACTGAATTCCCAGCTTGGAACAAAAAGTCCTCTAAAATCTAGAAACAAACTGAACTCCTCTGTCAGACACAATGTTCTCAGGAATCCCATGCAAGCGAACCACCTGTTGCAAAATCAAGGGCACCTACTCTGAGGAAGATGGCAACTTAGGGAGTGGTACAAGATGGACCATCTTAGAGAATCTATCACAAATCACCCAAATAACAGTCATTCTCTGAGAGACAGGCATATCAGAAATAAAATCCATTGAAATATGGGTTCATGGCCTCCTGGGCACCAGCAAAGGCATCAACAACCCACTAGAGCGAGAACAAGGTTTAGACCGGTAGCAAGTCCCACAGGACTGCACAAAATTCCTGACATCACGAGACAAGGCGGGCCACCAAAAAGACCGACTCACCAAATCTCTAGTACCAAAAGTACCTGGATGACCAGCTAATGCGGTGCAATGAACTTCAGACATTACTCTCTTCCTCCACTGGTCAGGAACATACAATTTTCCAATGGGACAACGCTCAGGTTTGTCCTCCTGAAACTGTTCCAGAGCACGTGTCAAATCGGGCGAGATGGCAGAAAGAACTACCCCCTCACCTAAGATGGTAGCAGGCTTGGTCACAATAGGAGACTCAGCAAAGAAACTCCTAGAGAGGGCCTCTGCCTTGACATTCTTAGTGCCCGGAAGAAAAGAGACCACAAAATCAAAATGTATGAAAAACAAGGCCCACCTAGCCTGTCTAGGATTCAAACGTTTGGCCGACTCAAGGTAAATCAAATTCTTGTGGTCAGTAAGGAGCACGACTTGATGTTTAGCTCCCTCCAACCAATGTCTCCACTCCTCAAATGCCCATTTCATGGCTAACAGTTCCCGATTCCCCACATCATAGTTGCGTTCGGATGGGGAGAACTTTCGGGAAAAGAACTCACAGGGATTCATCTTAGAGGTCACCGGATCTTTTTGGGACAAAACAGCTCCTAGACCAATCTCAGAAGCGTCCACCTCTACCTGAAACGGAAGTGAGACATCAGGTTGCCGCAAAACCGGAGCAGAAGTGAACCTCCGCTTCAGCTCCTGAAAGGAAGAAACAGCCTCTGGAGACCAATTCAGCACATCAGCACCCTTCTAAGTCAAATCAGTCAATGGTTTGGCAATACCAGAAAAATTAGCTATAAATTTACGATAAAAATTAGCAAAACCCAAAAACTTCTGGAGGGCCTTCAAAGAAGTGGGCTGAACCCAATCATAAATGGCCTGTACCTTGGCCGGGTCCATTTCAATAGTTGACGGAGACAAAATAAATCCCAAAAATGAAATCCTCTGTACACCAAAAAGGCATTTCGATCCCTTAACATACAGGGAATTCTCCCTCAAAATCCAGAACACAGTCCGAACATGTTCCACATGTGAGTCCCAATCCCTGGAAAAGATCAAAATATCATCCAGATAGATGATCAAAATTTATCCACAAAGTCCCGGAAAATATCATTCATGAAGCACTGGAAGACAGAAGGGGCATTAGTGAGCCCAAAAGGCATCACCAGGTACTCAAAATGTCCCTCCGGAGTATTAAACGCCGTCTTCCATTCATCCCCATGCTTAATGCGAATAAGATTATACGCCCCCCTGAGGTCAAGCTTGGTAAACCAGCAAGCACCTTTAACTCTGGAGAATAGAAATCAGGGGTAACGGATACTGATATTTAACAGTATATTTGTGTGATTCACCGCGCTATGCTGAGCAGATGTATACAAAAAAAAAAAAAGGGGGGAAATAAATACTTAACAGCAGTTATACGTACTTACTTAAAAATGAAGTTGATGTAGAATATTCTGTGTAAGTTGAGATGTCTACGTGGTAAGTAGTTTGCAGGTTGTCTGATGGTAGAGATCTCGTTTTTGATAGCTGCTGATGCTATTGGAACAATGATATATTAAGGTACCAATAAAACATACAAAAGGTCACACCACTCCTTACATGTCCACCATACTCACTGGTTGTATCTTAACATTTATATTCTCTTCGGGGTGTTCCCTTTATGGTGGATCATTTGATACAATACTAAATATGAAGAGAATTTCAATTACTAACAGTGACCACAACCTTGATATTCAGTCCCAGTTCCTGGGGTACATATGCACTTACTTGTGCTAGATTTGTTATGCTACCCAGGTGTAAATCCTGATAGACTCTCTATAATGGTCTTTGCTGGCTTTATTTAGAGCCAGTGCAGGGACGATATCCACTGTTAAAAAAAATGACAAAGTGCTGGGTAAGGAGGGATCCACTAAACTCACAAATAGTGCTAGCGTTCCAGTAGCCAGTTAGTCCTGGTAGGACTTCTATGCACTTCTGGTAATTGCTCTGTCGCAGTCTGGCAAAGGCAGCAGCTGCTGATAGAGTGATAAGCGATGCAGTGTAAGGAGGGATCCACTAGACACCCTAATTATGCTAGCGTTCCAATATTCAGTTAGTCCTAATAGGACTTCTATGCACTTACTTCTGGTGATTGCTCTGGCGCAATCTGGCTGAGGCAGCGGCTGAGGCAGCGGCTGCTGATGGAGCGATAAGCTATGCAGCATGTAGTAGGGGAGCGGGTAGACGCCAGCACCTCGTGTACTCCGGCCGGAAGTATTGACGAGGACGCGGCGAGAGTGGGGGGGGCTGAGCTACTGTGACGTCACAGGCAGGGAGGAGGACAGGTGCACGAAAGGCACAAACCAACCAACGCGTTTCGAGGGTGGACTTCCCTCTTCGTCAGGGCTATGCTGATTGCCTGTCAGCCCGTCCTTATATAATAGCTCACCCAGCTGCAACCCATATCAATCATTAGTCTTGGGCAGAAATGTATGTTTTTTGTTTTTTTTCTGTGTGTATTGTTGCCTCAAGATACGCCTTGCTGCTATAATTACAATATTATATTGTTGATTTATTTAAATGGATGGTCCGCTTTGTCTCCTAAATAATAATTTATTTATATTTATTTTTAATACACTTATTGTTATTTCTATCTACATTTTATGAAACATACAATTAAGGATGTACATACTACATCCGTGCGTCAGTTTTCATCTTTATCCATATTTTCTTTATGTAGAGATTCACGACGAGTACCATATGGTCAAATTAGTCCTTTCCCCCCCCTTCCATTTCTATCCTTTTTTCCGGTTTGTTTGTTTTTTTTTTTCTTTTTTTGCTAAAGTGCTGGTAGCACACATATACTTTTTAGAAAATATAGGTATCTATTTTATTAACGTGCGGAAGGTCAATCTGCTCGTGTAACCCTCCATACTCATGTTTTATTTATTTAGTTCCAGTAAAATTATTTGAAATTATCTTAAAATTGGTATAAATAAAAGTTATGTTTTAGTTTAGTATATTATGCACACAAGTTAGGTATACTTTTATTATTTAGGAGACAAAGCGGACCATCCATTTTAATAAATCAACAATATAATATTGTAATTATAGCAGCAAGGCGTATCTTGAGGCAACAATACACACAGAAAAAAAAAAAAAAACATACATTTCTGCCCAAGACTAATGATTGGTATGGGTTGCAGCTGGGTGAGCTATTATATAAGGATGGGCTGACAGGCATTCAGCATAGCCCTGACGAAGAGGGAAGCCCCCCTCGAAACGCGTTGGTTGATTTGTGCCTCTCGTGCACCTGTCCTCCTCCCTGCCTGTGACGTCACAGTAGCTCCGCCCCCCCACTCTCGCCGCGTCCTCGTCAATACTTCTGGCCAGAGTACACGAGGTGCTGGCGTCTACCCGCTCCCCTAGCACACGCTGCATAGCTTATCGCTCCATCAGCAGCCGCTGCCTCAGCCAGAGCTGCTGCCTCAGCCGCTGCCTCAGCCAGATTGCGCCAGAGCAATCACCAGAAGTAAGTGCATAGAAGTCCTATTAGGACTAACTGGCTACTGGAACGCTAGCACTATTTGTGGGTTTAGTGGATCCCTCCTTACCCAGCACTTTGTCATTTTTTCCAACAGTGGATATCGTCCCTGCACCGGCTCTAAATAAAGCCAACAAAGACCATTATAGAGAGTCTATCAGGATTTACACCTGGGTAGCATAACAAATCTAGCACAAGTAAGTGCATAGAAGTCCTATTAGGACTAACTGATTATTGGAACGCTAGCATAGTTAGGGTGTCTAGTGGATCCCTCCTTACACTGCATCACTTATCACTCTATCAGCAGCTGCTGCCTCAGCCAGACTGTGACAGAGCAATTACCAGAAGTAAGTGCATAGAAGTCCTACCAGGACTAACTGGCTACTGGAACGCTAGCACTATTTGTGGGTTTAGTGGATCCCTCCTTACCCAGCACTTTGTCATTTTTTTCAACAGTGGATATCGTCCCTGCACTGGCTCTAAAAAAAGCCAGCAAAGACCATTATAGAGAGTCTATCAGGATTTACACCTGGGTAGCATAACAAATCTAGCACAAGTAAGTGCATATGTACCCCAGGAACTGGGACTGAATATCAAGGTTGTGGTCACTGTTAGTAATTGAAATTCTCTTCATATTTAGTATTGTATCAATTGATCCACCATAAAGGGAACACCCCGAAGAGAATATAAATGTTAAGATACAACCAGTGAGTATGGTGGACATGCAAGGAGTGGTGTGACCTTTTGTATGTTTTATTGGTACCTTAATATATCATTGTTCCAATAGCATCAGCAGCTATCAAAAACGAGGTCTCTACCATCAGATAACCTGCAAACTACTTACCACGTAGACATCTCAACTTACACAGAATATTCTACATCAACTTCATTTTTAAGTAAGTACGTATAACTGCTATTAAAGTATTTATTTCCCCTTTTTTTTTTTTTTTTTGCATACATCTGCTCAGCATAGGGCGGTGAATCACACAAATATACGGTTCGCTCAGACTTTATAACAGGAGCCGACACAGTCCTGTCTCTTCACCAGCTGCATCTGAGTTTTTTGGATAGGTAGCGCCCGTGTTACTTTACCGTAGATATTTAACAGTCATTTTGTTGAGGGAACGATAGTCAATACAAGGCCTTAATGAACCATCTTTCTTGGCCACGAAAAAAAAACCACCCAAGGGTGAAGAGGATGGTCTAATATGACCCTTCTCCAACGACTCCTTGATATAAGATCACATAGCCTCGTGTTCGGGTACAGATAAATTGAAAAGTCGACCCTTGGGAAATTTACACCCAGGGCTCAACTCAATTGCACAGTCATAACTCCTATGAGGAGGCAAAGACGCAGACTTATTCTCACTAAATACATCATAAAAATCAGCCAAATAGTCAGGAACATCATGCGACTGGGGAGAGGTGGAGAAAACAGGAGCATCACCAAGAGCACACCGACAACCCCAACTCACCACAGACACAGATTTCCAATCCAAAACTGGATTATGGATTTGCAACCAGGGAAATCCCAGAACAATGGTATCATGCAAATTATGCAACACCAAAAATCTGCAATTTTCTTGATGGTGTGGGGCGACCCGCATTACCACCTAGGTCCAAAACTGAGGTTTATTCTTCGCCAAAGGAGTAGCATCAATACCCCTCAAAGGGATAGGCGTCTGCAGAGGTGTCATAGGAAACCCACAACGTTTAGCAAAATCCAAGTCCATCAGGTTCAGAGCCGCTCCCGAATCCACAAAAGCCTTAGCAGAAAATGTGGACAGGGAGCAGATCAGAGTAATTGCCAGAAGAAACTTAGGTTGAACACCACCCACAGCAAATGTGTGTGCAAAACGTTTCTCTCGTTTAGGGCTTACAGAAATCATATGAGAGGCATCTCCACAGAAAAAACACAGTTTATTACGCCTTCTGAACTCCTGACGTTGCGCCCTAGACAAAACTCTATTACATTGCATAGGTTCAGACATTTCTTCAACAGGTGGCAACATTTCTCGTGTACTCTTACGTTCACGTAAACGCCAATCAACCTGAATGGCCAATGACATAGAATCATCAAGACCAGAGGGAACAGGAAATCCCACCATATTATCTTTTTCGGTTTCTGACAAACCCTTCCGAAAGAGAGCTGCCAAGGCACCATCATTCCAGGTAGTAAGGACCGCCCACTTTTGGAATTTTTGACAGTATAACTCTGCAGAATCCTGACCCTGGCTCAATGCCAACAGGGCTTTCTCAGCTTGATCAATAGCATTAGGTTCATCATACAACAACCCCAAGGCTTGAAAAAATGTGTCCACATTAGTTAGAATAGGATCATCAGGTGTCAAAGAAAACGCCCAATCCTGGGGATCACCGCTCAGCAAAGAGATGACAATTTTAACCTGCTGAGCAGAGCTCCCCGATGAGTTAGGCTTCAAGGCAAGAAATAATTTACAATTATTCTTAAAATTCAAAAATTTAGACCGATCCCAAAAAACACATCAGGAGTAGGAATCTTTGGTTCAGCAGCATGTGAATGAGCAAGATAGGCGGAAATTCCCCGCACTTCAGCAGCCAGCTGCTCCACACGATCAGACAATTGCTTAATCTCCATTAAGAAAATTCCTCCTACGGCCCCAGAGAAAAAGAGGAAAAAATATACATAAAAAAAAATTCTTACACTTTTTTTTTTACAATTCTTTCCTGCTATTGAGTACCCTAGAATCTGCGGTATGGCTGGTGATTCGGTTATGAATGAGTCACCGGAGGAGGAAAAAATACAAGCTAAGTCCAGAAAACCAGAGAGGTTGGTAGCTAGCGGATTGCAGACCCCTGATCCTATTCACAACAACTAACAGTAGCCGTGGGGTGTTCCTACGGTTTTCCTAGACACCTCGTTCACAGCCGGAGAACTAAATAAACCTAAAGAAAGAAAGGGGAAATCTAAACTGCCCCAGAGCAGACCCCAAAGTAATAGACAGCCCCCAACATGTTTTGACGGTGAAAACAGATGAAAACACAAACATAGACAGAAAGACAGGCTGAGCAAACGATGGGGCCCTCACTAACTAGATAGGACAGGAAAGAAAAGCAACTGTCTGTAATCACGCAAAAACCCTGCCAAAAATAATGTCCAACACGTCTGATAGAAAAGGCCCTGAAGTCACTAGACTTCAAAATCACTACATCAGCACTCAGGTATATTCTGAAAACAAAGCAAATAGATCAACTGATCAGAGACAAAAATGGAGTTCAGCCAGTCCCAACCAGGGCTGGCTGAACACAAACACTAAGTAAGCCAGACAAAATCTCAGGAACAATAGCAGAGCAAAAACTTCGCTTTAGTAGACAGGACTAAACTGGAGGCCAGAGCTCAGAGCAGAGAGGATCACCAGCAACCCAGCAGGGCGTCGGCAGCCTTATATCCACTCAGAGATTCCGGATGTCCAATCACACTCCACCTGTTCAGATGACAGGTTTTTCCCATCCAAATCAATTTCACTACCTCCTTTCACCAGCAGAGGGAGTTCATCGGACATCAAAGGTGAAGGAGAAAATGAGCTCATGACAGTCCAGCATTCTACCCCCATGTCTGCATTCTGCCCAAGTGTTCAGCATTCTACCCCCTTATCAGCATTCTGCCCCATGTCTGCATTCTGCCCCACTCTCCAGCATTCTGCCCCATGTCTGCATTCTGCCCCAGTCTCCAGCATTCTGCCCCCATGTCTGCATTCTGCCCCAGCGTCCAGCATTCTGCCCCAGTCTCCAGCATTCTGCCCCCAGCGTCCAGCATTCTGCCCCGGGCCCCCCGGATCGCCGCTCTCAAAAAGAAAAAAAAAAAATCTCAAAAAGAAAAAACAAACAAACAATTTCTTCTTACCTGGCCGCGCTCCAGCCTCCCAGTCCTACATGGCACACAGAATGAGGAAGTGGAGCAGAGCAGTGTGTGACGTCAGGTGAGGGCGGCGCTGTGGCTGGACCATTGTGCATGGGGGGGGGATTGCAGCGCTGGCTGGACCATGATCCGGGGGGGACCTGCCCGGGGGGCCCGGCAGGGGCTGGGTTTTCATTTAATATAAACCTGGAGAAGCCTGAATAAAATGTAGGGGGGCTCTAGTGCAAACCAGGCTGCCAGCATGGTCGGGACCCCCTAATCACCTGGCCCCATACATTTGTAAGGGCTGTCATTCCCTGATGGCGGCCCTGCCTACACATGCTAAAGCTAAGAGCTTGAACTCCACCATCTCCAATCTGTTGGCCATCAAAATGCTGCCTTTCCACCTGGTGGATACAGATGTTTTCCGAAAGTTGATGGCCGTCGCAGTCCCCCAGTACCAGTTGCCCAGACAGCAATGAGCCACACAGTGTGCATCGCAGTTCTAGACGTCCAACCCCTGGAACTTGAAGGCGCTAATGCAAAAACATCAGCAGCAACAACAGCAGTGTACAGTAAGTGGCATGAGCAATTTCTGTGACTCGTTTCACATATTTTTTAGAACTGCTCATTCACCAGCTGAGCAGAATACAAGTCTGCCATGTTGTGAATGACTTGGGAGCATGGTGCAGAAGTGACTGGAGCCGAATATCAAGGCCATCGGGGGGGGGGGCATTGGACCCTTTTGCCATTTTGTCTTCGGTCCAGTAATTGACAACTTCTTAAAGGTAATTTCACGACTGTTAAAAGCATAGCATGACAATCAGTTATTGCTGTCAGTTTAACCAAACAATGATGTCAACGTTACAAAAATATCCCACCCACAATCACAGTTGCACAACATCCAAAAATAGGAACCTTCACGTGATCTGCAGCAGTACATTCGGCAGTCAATACTCTGGCCATTAGCGAAGAGCTGTGCTTAGTGTTCTGCTGATGCTAAGTGATGTGCATTAAACTAAATGTTTGTTGTCTCTTCACATCAAGACGTAAGAAACAGTATGAATACAGCGCACAGTTAAATGGATTATCAAATTGCATTAACTGCAAAATTGCAATGAAAGAAAATTCAGCTTGTCATTTCCCTGCAATTACTTTCATGTCAAATGTGTTGTGTTGCTTGAGACTCGATCATGGTGAGCTGCGGCCATTCAGTGATACAAGAGTCTCTTAAAGCGCTGAAAGACACTGACTCGCCAGTGTCTGTTTTCTACACTTCATTTCTCTTTTTATACAGCTTGATTGCAGTGACTCAGATTACGGCTCACAAAATGTACTATATACAGCATTATTTTTACAGCTATAGCATGAAGTTTCATGTGTGTGTGTGTATATTGTAGGGATTCAACTCGCTCAGGAGCAACGGGAGACAATCAGGAGGCACGTTCCTTTAAAAGTTCATAGGGTTTATTGCTCCATAACCCATAAACCAGCACATAACATAAGGAATAGCCTTTAGCTCAGGCGAAAACAAGTATAAGTGTCCATTGTCTCAGGCTCAGTCCTGGAGCCTCAGCAAACACAGGAGGCTTATCCCTCCTCACATACAGCCTATATACACAGGCCTCACCGGGTTAGCAGCCTCAGTATGTGGTCTTCAGGAAGGTAGCACACCTTCTTCCACCTAGCCCTGCCGGGACCTTCCACTTGGCTCAATCAGATCCATGCGCTCTCTTTCATGTGACCTATCCTGGCCACATTATATGGTCCATAGCCACGCTCACCAGGTCACATGACTGACCTCATCACAGGTCCTTCAAGCCTTTACACACTCTTTACAATAGTGCTTTAAACACCCCCCCTGGGTGGGTTTGTAGGTAACCAGGACCGCCCATCTCTCTAGTTACCTGGAGACTTCTCTCTTTTACATTAAAGCAGCACCTCAGCAGTATCACTGCTGATCAACACATAAGTCTCCATCTCAAAGCCACCCACTTTGAGATGCATAATGGCCATTCAGTATTCTGCCATTCATCCTTTCTCCTGGGACATCCACACAGTGTCCCCTAGCGGACATAGTGGTTACTACACCACAATATATATACACACACAAGTCATGTTTGAAGGGTTAAACTACTATTACATGGCAAAATAAAAATTTGCCATTTCTTATGACTGCTTACCCCCTCAGCCAATTTTCGTTTATGCGCTTTCGTATTTTCCTCCTATTCTTCCAAAAGCCATAAAATTTTTTTTTTCAAATAACATAGTTGGATGAGGGTGTCACGGGTGTATTAAATGCTACAGACAGTTGCTCTGCATCAGGCTGCAGAAGGTCTCTGCATTTGGCATTGTAGACGCCTTCTTAATCCTTCTGACTTTTGGACCCAGTGGCAACCTCCCTCCGTCTCTAATTGACACACCTGGACCTGGGTGTTTATAAACTCTTCTTCAGGGAGTCACCAGTGATATTCACATTTTCCCTTGTGAAGGCTTGGAGCTATAGCAGTCGGCTTACTTCCTCTCTGGTGCTCTTGGAGGACGTTTGGTGTTTACCTTTCTGAGTCTGTTCAAACTAAGTTGCTTCCCCCTTATTTGTCTCTCTTCTCTTTAGTGTACAGTGGGGACTGAAAAGTGCTCACCCCCCTTCCCTATTCAGGGCCTAGCTCTAGGGATATACAAGGCTTAGTTTCCTGCTCAGTGATTGGTGTGAAACCAATATAGGGATGGTAGGGAAGACAGGGTGCTATAAGATCTGCCTAGGGGTCTCCACTTCCCATTTCCCTAGCATTTAGGTTTCCTTCACCTCTTTCCCTTGTGTTGCAATTAGTCTTCCCACACTGTGCATGACTGAGGGCTTATTTTTTGCATGATGAGTTGTGGTCAAATGACGACATTTATTTTAACATTTAATGTATTGGAAAAAGGGGAAAGTTACAACTACAGAGAACTTGTGAAAAAAAAGCAAATCCACCATGTTTTGGGGGTTTTGCTTTTACAGTGTACATTTTGTAGTTAAAAATGACTCTGAATCCTGATTCTCCAGGACACAATTATGCCGATATCAAACTTATATAGTTAGGTCCATATATATTTGGACAGCGACAACATTTTTCTAATTTTGGTTCTAGACCTTACCACAATGAATTTTAAACAAAACAATTCAGATGCATTTGAAGTTCAGACTTTCAGCTTTCATTTGAGGGTATCCACATTAAAATTGGATGAAGGGTTTAGGAGTTTCAGCTCCTTAACATGTGCCACCCTGTTTTTAAAGGGACCAAAAGTAATTGGACAATTGACTCCAAGGCTATTTCATGGACAGGTGTGGGCAATCCCTTCGTTATGTCATTCTCAATTAAGCAGATAAAAGGCCTGGAGTTGAGTTGAGGTGTGGTGCTTGTATTTGGAAGGTTTTGTTGTGAAGGAAACATGTGGTCAAAGGAGCTCTCCATGCAGGTGAAACAAACCATCCTTAAGCTGCAAAAATAGAAAAAAACCATCCGAGAAATTGCTACAACATTAGGAGTGGCAAAATCTACAGTTTGGTAAATCCTGAGAAAGAAAGAAAGCACTGGTGAACTCATCAATGCAAAAAGACCTGGGCGCCCAGGGAAGACAACAGTGGTGGATGATCGCAGAATAATCTCCATGGTGAAGAGAAACCCCTTATCAACAGCAAACCAAGTGAACAACACTCTCCAGGAGGTAGGCGTATCAATATCCAAATCTACCATAAAGAGAAGACTGCATGAAAGTAAATACAGAGGGTTCACTGCACGGTGCAAGCCACTCATAAGCATCAAGAATAAAAAGGCTAGACTGGACTTTGCTAAAAAACATCTAAAAAAGCCAGCACAGTTCTGGAAGAACATTCTTTGGACAGATGAAACCAAGATCAACCTCTACCAGAATGATGGAAAGAGAAAAGTATGGCGAAGGCGTGGTACAGCTCATGATCAAAAGCATACCACATCATCTGTAAAACACGGCGGAGGCAGTGTGATGGCTTGGGCATGCATGGCTGCCAGTGGCACTGGGTCACTAGTGTTTATTGATGATATGACACAGGACAGAAGCAGCCGAATTCTGAGGTATTCAGAGCCATACAATGACCCAAAACATAAAGCCAAAGCAACCCAGAAGTTTATTAAAGCAAAGAAGTGGAATATTCTTGAATGGCCAAGTCAGTCACCTGATCTCAACCCAATTGTGCATGCATTTCACTTGTTAAAGACTAAACTTCAGACAGAAAGACCCACAAACAAACAGCAACTGAAAACCACCGCAGTGAAGGTCTGACACAGCGTCTGGTGATGTCCATGAGTTCAGGACTTCAGGCAGTCATTGCCAACAAAGGGTTTTCAACCAAGTACTAGATATGAGCATTTTATTTACAATTATTTAATCTGTCCAATTACTTTTTGTTCCCTTAAAAAACAGGGTAGCACATGTTAAGGAGCTGAAACTCCTAAACCCTTCATCCAATTTTAATGTGGGTACCCTCAAATGAAAGCTGAAAGTCTGAGCTTCAACTGCATCTGAATTGTTTTGTTTAAAATTCATTGTGGTAATGTCTAGAACCAAAATTAGAAAAATGTTGTTTCTGTCCAAATATATATGGACCTAACTGTAGACTTATTTTTTAATTCATGTAGAGAGAGAAAGAAATTCAGTTGTTAAAAAAATTGTGTTTTGGTTTGTAGACCTGTAACATTTTAATTATTCCATCAAGGACTTGTCTCTTTGTGACAAGTTGATGGAGTAATTGATACCAATTTTGAAAAAAATATATTTTTTACTTTCACCTATAGTCATCCGATCACTTACAGTGGCATGTAAAAGTTTGGGCACCCCAGGTCAAAATTACTGTTATTGTTAACACTTAAGCAAGTTGAAGATGAAATGATATGGAAAAGGCCTAAAGTTAAAGTTACAGATGTCAAATGTCCTTTGTATTTTAGCAAGAAAAATATATAGAAATGTTTTAAATTTTAAAAATTACTAAAAGAAAAATGAGTGAATGCAATAGTTTGGGCACCCTTGGAGAATTGTATGCTCAAATAACTTTGAACAAGGTTTCAGACTTTAACCCTTTCGCACAAGAACCTGTTTTTGCCTTCGTAACCGGGCTAATTTTTTCAATTCTGACCAGTGTCACTTTATGAAGTGATAACTCTAGAACTCTTTAGTGGATCCCGGTGATTCATAGAATCATAGAATCGTAGAGTTGGAAGGGACCTACTGGGCCATCTGGTCCAACCCCCTGCTCAAAGCAGGATTCGCTAAATCATCCCATTCATCCCATTCTGAGAATGTTTTTTTGTGACATATTGTACTTTATGATAGTGGTAAAATTTCTTTGACATGACTTGCGTTTATTTGTTAAAAAATGGAAATTTTGCAATTTTCAAACTTTTAATTTTTATGCCCTTATATCAGAGAGTCATATTGCACAAAATAGTTAAGTAATATTTCACATGTCTACTTTACATCAGCACAATTTTTGAAACAATTTTTTTTGTTAGGAAGTTATAATGGTTAAAATTTGACCAGTGATTTCTTAATTTTCCTGCCAAATTTACAAAACCATGTTTTTTTAGGGACCACCTCACATTTGAAGTGAGTTTGGGGGGTCTATATGACAGAAAATACCCAAAAGTGACACCATTCTAAAAATTATACTCCTCAAGGTGCTCAAAACCACATTCAAGAAGTTAATTAACCCTTTATGTGCTTCACAGGAACTGAAGCAATGTGGAAGGAAAAAATGAACATTTAACTTTTTTCACAAACATTTTAATTCAGAACCAATTTTTAATTTTCACAAGTGTAAAAAGAGAAAATGAACCACAAAATTTGTTGTGCAATTTATCCTGAATACGCCGATGCTCCATATGTGGGGATAAACCATTGTTTGGGCGCACGGCAGAGCTCGGAAGGAAAGGAGCGCCGTTTGAATTTTTCAATGCAGAACTGACTGGAATTTAGATTGGACGCCATGTCGCGTTTGGAGAGCCCCTGATGTGCCTAAACAGTGAAAAACCCACAAGTGACACCATTTTGGAAACTAGACCCACCCAAGGAACTTATCTAGATGTGTGGTGAGCACTTTGAACCCACAAATGTTTCACTAAAGTTTGGAATGTAGACTCGTGAAAATAAAAAAAAAAAACATTTTTTCCACAAAAATCATTTTCACCCCCAAATTTTTATTTTGACAAAGGTAACAGGAGAAATTAGACCCCCAAAATAGTTGTGCCATTTGTCTTGAGTATGCCAATACCCCATATGTGGGGGTAAACCACTCTTTGTGTGCATGGCAGGGCTCGGAAGGGAAGGAGCACCGTTTGACTTTTTCAATGCAGAATTGGCTGGATTGAGATCAGACACCATGTCGTGTTTGGAGAGCCCCTGATGTGCCTAAACAGTGGAAACCCCCCACAAGTGACCCCATTTTGGAAACTAGACCACCCAAGAAACTTATCTAGATGTGTGGTGAGCACTTTGAACCCACAAATGTTTCACTAAAGTTTGTAATGTAGACCCATGAAAATAAAAAATCTTTTTTTTCCACAAAAATGATATTTTAGCCCCCAGCTTTTTATTTTCTCAAGGGTAACAGGAGAAATTATACCCCCACAGTTGTTGTGCAATTTGTCCTGAGTACACCGATACCCCATATCTGGGGGTAACCCACTGTTTGGGCACACAGCAGAGCTCAGAAGGGAAGGAGCACCATTTGACTTTTCAATACTGCGCTTAGAGAGCCCCTTATGTGCCTAAACAGTGGAAACTCCTCCAATTCTAATTCCAAACCTAACCCCAACACACCCTTAACCCTAATCTGAACCCTAACCCTAGCCCCAACCCTAATTTTAGCCTCAATCCTAACACTAACTTTAGCCCCAACCTTAACATAAATTTTAACCCCAACCCTAACCTTAACTTTAGCCTAACACTAACCCTAACTTTAGCCTAACACAACCCCTACTTTTAGCCCCAACCCTAACCCTAGCCTAACACTAACCCTAACTTTAGCCTAACACAACCCCTACTTTTAGCCCCAACCCTAGCCTAACACTAACTCTAACTTTAGCCTAACACTACCCTAGTTTTAGCCCCAACCCTAACTTTATCCCCAACCCTAACTTTAGCCTAACCCTAGGCCCAACCCTAACTTTAGCCCCAACCCTAACCCTAGCCCCAACCCTAACCCTAACTTTAGCTTAACACTAATCCTAACTTTAGCTTAACCCTAACTTCAGCCTAACTGTAACCCTAGCCTAATAATATTAATAATAATTTTTATTTATAGAGTGCCAACATATTCTGCAGCGCTTTACAGTTTAACAGTTTCAAAACACAAGTCATAAGTAACAAAGTTAACAATACAATAGTTAAAGCAAAATAAGATGACCCTGCTCGTGAGAGCTTACAATCTACAATGTGGTGGGGGATGGGTAGCAGTACCATCTAGTGAGAATTTTGGAATTCTTCTCCTGAGCATGACAAGCAACCGAGAGTTTGTACGTGAATAAAAATGCTTTCTGCCAGTCAGATATAGGAATGACCACCCCCAACTCCCATTCCCACATCCGTTGAAAACCTGACTCGCAAGGGGTTGACGTTATCTTTTGCTTCAGCGTGTGCACATGTGGAATTACATAGTTTCTGGCTCCAATAAGAGACAGCGAATGCAAGATTTATCAATTTGGATGAGCTATTAGATGGAGACTAGCTGTATTTAAATCTCCTGGTCCAGATGAATTACATCCTAGGGTACCAAAAGAGTTAGCAGATGAAATTGCATAATTACTAGCCAGAACCTTTGAAAAATCCTGGAGAACTGGAGGAATCCCAGAAGATTGGAGAAGGGCAAAAGAAAAAAGATGAAGCCAGGAAATTACAGCCATGTGAGCCTTACTTCTATTCTAGGAAAGATCTTTGAAAAAATTATTAAACATGTATGAAAGTATTTGGAAAATAATACAGTAATTAACCAGATCTAGCATGGGTGTTATGAATGGGTCGCCGAGGAAAAAAAAAAAACACCACAAGCTAAGTCTCAGAAAATCAGAGAGGTTAGTAACTATGCAGACTGCAGACCCCTGATTCTAACACGCAACTAGCAGCAGTCGTGGAGCGTTCCTACGTTGGTCCTAGATGCCTCGTCACAACCGAGAGCTAAATAAGCCTAAAGCAGGAAAAGAGGAAAACTAACTGCCCCAGAGCAGACCCCAAAGGAAAGACAACCCCCCACATATATTGACGGTGAAACAAAGGCAGGAAAATAGGCTGAGTAAATGATGGGGCCAAACTAACTAGAAAGGACAGGAAAGAAAAGACACTGTCTGCAATCTGCCAAACACCCTACCAAAAATAATGTCCAACACATCTGATAGCAAAATTAACCCTGAAGTCACTAGACTTCTCCCACTATATCAGCACTCTGAAATATTCTGAGACAGAGCAAAAAGAGGCCAATCTAATAAGGGACAAAAAAAAGCAAATTGGCAAATACAGATAAATAAGAGTGGAAATTCAGCACAGCCCAGCCGGGCTGGCTGACCACACAAAAAACTGAATTGACTAACAAGAGCAAGTGTGAACATTAGTAAAAACAAACTTAACTTGAGAAGACTGGAACAGAGCTGAGTCCAAGACCTGAGAAGCAGACTGAATCACCAGCACCAGGATAGGGCATCGGCTGTCTTATATCCAGTCTGATACTCCAGAGATCCAATCGTTATCCTCCTCACCAGGTGGCAGATCACTACCAATTAGACCAACCTCACTACCTCCTGTCACCACCAGAGGGAGAACGGAAGGAGAACTCTCAACTGGTGGAGCAGAAAATGAGCTCATAACACATGGGTTTGTAGCAAACAAATCATGCCAGACTAATCTAATTTCCTTCTATGATAGAATCACTGACTGAGTGGATCAGGGAAATGGGATAGATATAGTATACCTCGACTTCAGCAAAGCATTTGATAAAGCATCTCATATTCTAGTCTTATTGAAAAAATTAACAATTATGGGATTGACAAGGCTATGGTTAGGTGGATTCATAACTGGCTCGGTGATCATACTCAAAAAGTGGTAATAAATGGTTGCACATCCAATTAGAAAAGTGTATCAAGTGGATTACCACAAGGCTCTGTCCTGGCCCCAGTGTTGTTCAACATTTTTATAAATGATCTACATAAGGGAACTAAAGGTAAACTTTTCAAATTTGCAGATGATTTGAATCTAGGAGGGATAGCTAACACTATAGAAGACCAAGAAAGGATTCAGAAGGATCTAGATAAGCCTGACAAGACAGCGACTAATAGAATGGTATTTAACAGAGAGAAATGCAAGATTCTACATCTGGGCAAGAAAAATGAAAATTACACCTACAGAATGGGAGGAATAGAACTAAGCAACAGCACGCATGAAATAGTTGGATAGGCTAATAGATCACAGACTGCACGAGTCAACAGTGTGATGATGCAGCAAAAAAGACAAACAGTTCAAGGATGTATTAAAAGAAACATGGAATCTAGATCACGTGAAGTAATTATCCCCCTCTACTCCTCTTTGGTCAGGCTGCATCTGGAATACTGTGTCCAGTTCTTTTAAAAAACAGGACATTGAAAAACGGGAGCAAGTTCAGAGAAGAGCTACCAGGATGGTGAGGAGACTCCAAAGTATGCCCTACGAAGAACGAATAAAGCATCTGGGAATGTATTAGCTTGCAAAAAAGTTATCTACAAAATAGCTGTCTACAAATATATGAAGGGATGTCACAGTGTAGAGGGATCATCCTTATTCTCATTTACACATGGAAACAAGAGAAGCAATGGAATGAAACTGAAAGGGAGAAGATACAGATTAGATATTAGAAAAAACTTTTTTTTTTGTAATTCTTTATTTTATTAATAGAGATTACAGCAATACAGAAGCAAGACATGTTCAAATTTTGAGGTACAAGTCTGTATGTAGAATTTACAGAGCATTAATTATAAAGTTTTACTCTTTTCAATCAATATAACACTTAACGAGGTAAATAACCTAACTAAAACTAACCCATTACATAGGCAGGTATCCTTGATGCTCTAGGGCATACTTTACAAAGAAAAACAAGCTCTTGAGGTTCTCCGATAAAAATATTAGTGAAGAGGCCCGGTGAACCGCCCCCACCAGAATGTCGCCTCAGCCGATACAACGCTCTCTCATGCACGTCTGTTGTAATTATGACCTTAGATAGTTCGAAGAAATTGGCTCAGTGGCCCCCAGAGCTCAATCACTCCTCGCTACTTACTCGGCCGCCGTGGCACCCCCCAGCTGGCTCCGGGCCCAGAGTCCCTGCAGTTCCCTGGAAATGTATCCAAGGTGCCCAGGTTTTCTTAAATTTCTCATGAGATGACGAGTCCCAACTCGTGAGTTCCTCGAGTGTAAACAAATCTCTTATTTTACGTTTCCACTCTGTCAGAGTTGGGGGGTTTGCTGTTTCCACCTAAGGGCGATCAATTGTTTTGCCGCGCCCAGCATCAATGGCGCTAGCTCATGCTTCTTAGGTTGTAAATTCTCGGAGGGTAAGGATAAGAGTGCCTCCGCCGCAGTCAGGTCTGCCTTAAGTATGCTAAGGTTCCTCATAAACCCCATGACATCTGACCAGAATTGGGCGAGAGTAGGACAGAACCAGAAAATGTGAGACAAGTTACCCCGCAACTCCCCACACCTCCAACACAAAGGGGAACTGATCAGTCCCAAATGATGCAGTTTTTCTGGTGTGTAGTACCATCGCGATAGTAACTTATAAGCCGACTCTTGAAATAGAACACAACGGGAGAAGCCATGAGAAACAGCACAGATCTTTTGTTTGTCCAGTGGGGATAAAGAAATATTTAGTTCCACTTCCCACGAATGTAGGAAAGGTGGCTGGGAGGAGTTTTCTTCATCTATGAGATTGGAATAGAATTTTGATACCACTTTCGGGACATAATGGTTAACCTTCGTCAATATTTCCAACCAGAGCCATTTAGTGGGCAACTGAGGAAGTGTTTTGATTTGACTCAAAGTAAGTTACGTGTGAGAGTTGTAAATGGTTTAGGGGACGTTTCCCCGCAGTCACTGGCCAGCCATTTGTGCATGGAATTTTCCCCTGTAATAGGTGAGAAAAAGGTTTGTTTGGTAATGAGGACCAGAGTCCATATGGGTCTGTGAAATCTGGTATAAATATGTAAGGTATGAGCCCAATAGGAATTTTATCTAGAAAGTTGCAGTGGGGTGCTCTTATCGGTATCAATGTGCGTCTGGTGCGTAGGGTGGCCAGAAGGATATCTCCCAGAGCAGTTTTAGGTAGTGGGCAATCTGTCCACAAGAATTTTAGCGCGTTCCTACCCATGAGCTGCATCTCTATGTGTGCTTTCTGTCCTTTTTCTGCCCATTTTATTAATTTCAACCAGTTTGCCAATAAGATAGCCTGATGATAAGCCGTGAGATTAGGTAGGCCAACTCCCCCTCTTCGCTTTGGGCGCGATAGGAGTCGCAAAGGCAACCTGGCCCTTTTGTGTCTCCAAACAAATTTCACCATCAGGCGATCTAAAGCACGTAAGAATGACTCAGGGAGTTCGATTGGGATCATACTCATCACATAAAATATTTTAGGGAACACGTATGACTTCATCACGTTTACCCTACCCAACCAGGACAAGAGGGGAACGTCGTATGTCTTTAAAAGAGTTTCAACGTGTTCTAACAGGGGGGGGAAGTTATACTGGAACAGCGTACAGGGGTCGTTCGAGATATATATCCCAAGGTACTTGAGTGTATTGCGTTGCCATGTAAAAGGGCCCAGGCTTTTCAGAATCTGAACGTCCCTCTCCGTTGCCGTGATATCCAAAGCCTCAGATTTATCTAAGCTTATTTTAAAATTTGAGAGTTCTCCGAATAGGGAGAAGAGTTCCAGGACCCTAGGAATTGCAGTTATCGGGTTAGATAAAAGTAATAAAAGGTCATCTGCGAAGGCAACCGCTTTCAATTCCAGCTGATTAATGTTAAACCCTTCAATCCCGGGGTCCTGCCTGATGGCTTGGATGAATGACTCCATCACTAAGACGAATAAAGTAGGGGAGAGAGGGCAACCTTGCCTAGCGCCATTATTGATGGCAAAAGGCGCCGACAATATCCCATTCACCCTGACCCTGGCTGTAGGGACGGCATACAGTGACATGATTGCGTCTATTAAAGGAGGAGGGAAGGCAAACCTCGGCAAAACACAAGCCATATATCTCCAGCCAATACGGTCAAAAGCCTTTTCGGCATCTGTAGAGAGCAGGATAAGTGGTTGACGTGACTGCTTAGCATAAGAGATGGCCTGTAGGACCTTCCCAGCGTTGTCCCTCCCCTCCCTTCCACGCACGAAACCAGCCTAGTCAGGGAGAACTAGATCAGTTAGTACTAGGTGAATCCTGTTAGCCAATATTTTGACCCAAAGTTTGAGATCCATGTTCAGTAGAGAAATCGGACGGTAATTACGGCACAGGGTCCCCTCCCTCCCTTCCTTAGGTAGCACCGTGATGTGTGCCTCCAGGGCTTGCGGAGGAGGAGTTGAGCCCGAAAGGAACAGGTTGAACAGTTCAACCAAGTGCGGGATGAGAGTTTCTGCAAATGTCTTATAATAAATGATGGGAAAGCCATCTGGGCCCGGTGTTTTTCCTCCCGGGGTCGAGGCAATTGCTTCCTCTACTTCCTGGGTGGAGATTGGTGCAAGTAAAGTCGAATACTCAGAGGTGGGGATTACAGGTAATGTGAGGGTGGAGAGGAAGTCTTGTATGCGTTGAATCGCACTGGGGGGGGTCTCTCATATCCACATGGGGATCTAAGTTGTATAGTGAGTGATAGTATGAGCAAAATGCTTCAGCTATACCATCGGAGTCTGTCACAGTCTTTCCCCCCTCCGTGTGTATTTGCCGGATGAAACATTTTTCCCTCTGTGCCTTTAACATTTTTGAGGTAAGCTTGCTTCCTCTATTCCCATGAATATATATTTTTTGCTTACAATGAGCATACATTTTGGCAGAACGCACATTGAGTAAATCTTTAAGTTTTTCCCTTACTGACATCAGGTCAGCACGGACATTGTCTGACATTCTCCGTTTGTGTATGCGTTCTATAGTGGCAATTTGATGTAAGAGTGAGAGGATTTCCCTGTCTCTTCTCTTTTTAATGTGGGTCCCCAGGGAGATCAACTCCCCCCTCAAGACGGCTTTATGTGTTTTCCATATAATTGGGGTTAACCTCCCATCCACCATGTTCTCCCTGAAAAACCTCTTTAAAGAAAAATCAATCTGAGAAACATTATCCTTATTATCTAGAAGTGTTTCATTCAGTCGCCATGTGAGAGGGGAGCGCGAGAGGGAGTCTAATTTTAATGCTATGAAGACCGGGGCATGGTCCGATAGTGTTATGGGGCCTATAGAGGTAGAAGTGACCGATTTGATGGAAGAGGCTTGAACCAATATATAGTCGAGTATGATATGTGTCATGTGTGGGGGAATAAAATGTGTAGTCTTTGTCGGTGGGATGAACTAATCTCCAGGGGTCCACCAAGTGAAGGGACAAAAGTTTTTCCAAGAGCACCTTTCTCTCCTTTTTAGAGATCGACGATCTCCCCGAGGACGAGTCCACGTTTGGCTGCATTGTCAGGTTAAAGTCACCCCCCAAGAGTAGGAGTCCCTCCTTAAATAGAGTAAGCACTTCCAGAGTGGTAGACAGCCACTCTACTTGGCCTTGATTTGGTGCGTATATGTTGGCAAAAGTCATTAGAGTTGAGGCCAGATAGCCTTTCACAAAAATATACCTGCCCTCCGAGTCCGGAATACTATCTCTTAAAACAAAGGGAAGTCCTCTCTTGAACGCTATACTAACCCCTTTAGAGGCCGACTTCGAGCAACTATGATACCATGTTGGAAACGCTGAGCGAGTCATGTCTGGGGGCCTGCCCACTTTAAAATGTGTTTCTTGAAAAAGAATTACCTGGGAGCAGGACTTGTTCAGGAGGGCAATAATCTGACTACGTTTGGCGGGGCTATTCATACCCTTCACGTTGAGGGATGCCACAACGACCGAGCTCTCTCCAATATTGTTAGCCATGTTCAAATGTGTCATCGGAGATCAATGCCTGAGAAGAATACCTGTAATGGGGATAAAACAATAGAACAACAAACTAATTACAAAAAACAGTCTCATCTTCTGCAGGGGGGGTTCGTAGAGACCCAATTGTTGAAGATGAGTTCTAACATAGCCAAGCAACGTGTAAAAATAAAATGAAGAGTTAAGCACTCAAATTAAAACAACAGTGTGAATCTAGAAGATTATCAACTGCAAGTAAAAATGCATAGAGTAAGGAGTGGACATAGTCCCATATTCCTTAGCAAACCTTTTAAGGATAAATGGGGAGGCAATTTAGCAACCTGTTATTAAACTGAAGTCCATTACTATTTCCGGCGACTTGAAGATATATTTGAGTTCCCATCTGAAAAAGAAAACAGGGGGCAATGGGGGGAGAACAGAAATCCTCCCCTCCTGCGTCAGCAGGCCCAAGAGCTCCACGGATGGGAGGCTTGCTCCATGAGCTAAATATAATGTTCCTTTCGCAGATAAGTAAGCGGGGGTCAGTAAGGAGTGATCACATGCTGGATAATCGCTGTCCGCGACCGCTTTGCCGACTCAACCCCTGGACAAAGGTTGACCTGTAGAAAGATAATAGTCTCGCTCAAGTAGGTTGAGCTTTGTTCATACGCCTTTTAGCCTTTGGGGAGGCAGACTTTTGCTTAGTAAACCAGTCACCTGGCTTATCCAGATGTGGGATGGGAACTCCCATATCAAGCGGCATCCACGAGGGGATGGAAATGGGATCAATTTGCAAAGACTCCCAGGCAGCATCTAAATCCTCCGGGGTGCGGATAGTGTTCTGACGACCTTCTTTCGTGATTCCCACCCCAAAGGGGAACAGCCACTTGAAACGCAGCCCGTGGTTCAAGATCGCATCAGTCAATGGTTTAGGATTTTCCTCTTAGATAGTGTGGCTGGGGAGATATCTTGAAAAATTTGGAAATTAGCGTCGTTGTATATCAATGGCGCTTTTTCTCTTGCGCCTGTTAAAATTGCTGCAGTGTCAACATAACTGAGGAGGCCACAAATTATGTCCCTTGGACGTTCATTGACTTTAGGTTTCGGTCTGAGGGCTCTATGCACCCGCTCTATGATGATAGTGTTCACCCTGTCTGGGCCTAAAATGTCCGCAAAGATCTCTTTGGACACTTTGCTGAGTGCTTCTGGCGCGAAAGACTCGGGTATGCCGCGTATGCGTGTTTTTTCTCCGGCTCCTGTTTTCTTGGTCCTCCAGAGCAAGGTACACAGAATTGAGGTGTTGTCGATGCGTCTGAAGATGGTCGCCCAAGGCATTAGATGCGTCTATCAGACCCACTTGGGCGTTTTCCAGGGACTCCACCCTATGGCCTATGTGGCGTATATCAGATCTAAGCTCAGACTTTTCCTTAAGCAAAGGTTTCATCGTGGATTCTAATAAATGTTTCATATAGGATCTAGAGATCGGGGCTGAGTCCTCAGAAGTGGATTCACAGTCTGAGGCTCTGTCAGCGTCTGAGGCCTCACTGAATGTCTCAGTCTGGGCATTGCGTACCTTCTGTTTATCTGGCGATTGCGACATCACTAATTTCTTTTTTAGGAATCTGTCCAGTTCACCCCTGGGGGCTGATGAGTTACTTGCAGGGGTCTGTTTGGTGAAACTTTTTGCCCGAGTTTTATGAATTGTGCGGACCATTATAAGGCTGCTGAAAATGGGCAGATATACACGCCGCTTGGCTACATCAGGATGATTAATAGAACATGTCCTTTGCTGTGAAGGAAGACATTAATAAGATGTTGTTACCAGGGCTGGCCAGTAGATGGTGCTCCTACTCTATGACCCAAATGGCATGGCACCCAGGAGGACAGGGGGCAAAGAGAGATCGCTGGTTGATGATATTTATAGAGCCAGAGCACTATGATTCATGCAAGGTGACGACCCCGATTTATTGGTCCTTATAGGGCCGCTGTTTTTCCCCTCCAGGGCACAAGGGGTTAATCAGCAGAGCTGGCAGGGAGCAGACTGGGGGGAGTGATTGACTGCCCCTTCCCGCGCTTGGAGCTTCGTGGGCAGGGTTAATGATGTAGTGATGGTGCCTTGTACTTCCCCTTATCTCAGCACAACACTGGCCCCAGCAAAAAACTCTTTACCCTGCAAAGCCATGGGGCCCAGGGGCTCAGTCCACAGTCTGATTCCCCACATCGTTCCATCCACTGACGGGGCAGCCGAGGACCTGCAGGCTCGGTGAGCGCTGCTGCGAGTGATTTATGGTTTGCTGACAGCTGCACACAGGAATGTAAGAGGAGGAGAGGGGGGGCTCCATGTCAAGCAGCACGCTCCTGGGTCCGGCTTGTTATCTTGCTTGGGGATTCCCCGTGGTGAAGCAGGCGTGACCGCTGTTAAGTCCTGACAGGCACAGCTCTTATTATAACGTTCCAGGCAGGAAAAGGGGGGGAGGCCCGAGAAGATGGCGCCCCCACCTCACTGGAGCCTGGAATGGAGGGGAGGGGGGAAACCCGTGGAGGGGAAGCCGCCCTAGGCCACCCGACCCCTCCGCAGCTGCACCTGTCACAAAGCTCTCGCCGTCCAGAGGTCCCGCTCCACCGTTAAGCTGCAGGTCAGTCTCTCTCTCAGTCGGGCTTGATGTGGGGAATTGGCTTCTCCCTCCCGGCACGCAGGGCAAAGATGACTGGCGCCCCTCCACCAAAAGGCCTCTGAGTCTCAAATAAGCTGCCGCTGTCTTCTTCGAGCCGATAAACTTTGCTCCTTCACTCCTAGAAACTCCCTCGATGTTCCAGAGAGTCTTTTAGTGGCTTTAGCCTAGGTTATAAGGAGCAGAAGGTTCCCCCGAAGGCTCAGGAGAGAGGAACTCAAGGGAAGCACATCTGCCCTGCTCCAGGCCCAAGCCACGCCCCCCCAGAAAAAACTTTTGACAGTGAGGGTGATCAATGAGTGGAACAGGCTGCAACAAGAGGTGGTCAGCTTTCCTTTAATGGAAGTCTTCAAACAGAGGCTGGACAGACATGTCTGAGATGGATTAGTGAATCCTGCATTGAGCAGGGGATTAGACATGATGACCCTGGAAGTTCCTTCTGAATCTAACATTCTATGCTATGTGTAATATGCACTGCACACAGACACATGAAGCATTTCTACTCTCATGTCAATATGTAGAACATTTTCAGAAGCAACAGTAGCTTGGAGGGCATTATATAACAGTACTGAGTAGTATGGTTGTCATTTTAGAAGCGGTGAGTTAAAACACTTACTATAAAGCAGCAGCACAATCATAAGTGGAGAAAGATGAAAGTTGCATCTCTCTCCACAAATATATATTAAAGTTTATTATATTTGACTGTACTATGATTTATGCAAAATATCTGGAAATGACAGTGCCTATGTGAGACTATAATAATACATCCCATATTCTGTGTGATATTTTATTGTTTAGAAAGCTTTAAAAGTTAGCTGGTGGGTATTCACATGGGAGACTATAGTCTATGATTTAAAGAGTTGTTCTCATAATTAATCTTCAGTAATGCATGGATACACTGGCTCCCAAATTCCTGCTTGCTGGACAGTTTAGACCGCTGGTATTGTCTAGCCTGTGACCCAAACTCTGTGATCTCCCATGCTGCTAACAGAGACAACTTCCCTAATACTGCAGAGGCAAAGCTCAGTGACATTGAATCTGTCCAGGTCCAACCATGTTCAGTTCAGCACTTGCAAGCTCTATATCAATGTGCAGATGTTACAAGCAACCTAAGTGCTGAGCAATAAACAACATAATTAAAAGAGGTTGTCCTCTACTTAGACAATTGTTTCCTTCTCAATTTCTATATTCCCCTTACCAAATATAAGCAGCCTACACTGAGCTCCGGTTCGGGTGCTGATCCATCGATAACGTGTACTGTTTCCCGGGTTTGCGTGACTTTTATATCATGTCTCGCCTTGCAGCTGATCAGCAGTCACTTTATGCCGACTTCGTTCGAACGTAAGTGACATTCAGAAGGAGTCAGAGAGCAGCAGCAGCGCTCAGTTCTTCTGGGAGAGCCAGTGCCTATGTGGCGCCCCTGAGGGTTCAGTCGCCACAGAGGTACTGCACCTCCTCCTGAGGTGTGGTACCCCACCATCCAGGTAAGGTGGAGACACCTGACCACGCTCCAACACCTGCATCCCACACAACATAGTAGTGTAGCAAAGCACCCTTTGGTGGCTCCCTGCTTGGAACACGAAGCGTACTGGGAGGCGGGTGGAGTTTAGTTTGCACTAAAAGAGCGGGCAGAGTGTAGGATTTAGTCAGTTAGTCACAGGAGTCTGACGAGGTCAGTCTGTGAAAGGAGATCCCCTAAGTGGGATGGATGAAGGAAGTGCTGCAGCCGACCTCAGTGATCTGGGTCCGCTGGCGCAAGAAAGGAACATCGATAGAAAGCCTGACTCTCCATAAGAAAGAAAGGATTGATACGGAACGTGAGGAGAATAAAAGAACAAGGACCAGGGTTAGAGGATAACCCTTCCCAAGTTCTAAGCGCAAGGCCGGGGTCCGGTCCCCGAGGTTGTATGGATACTAATGGTCCTGCAGCAGACACCGGAGGAATAGAAGTAGTGACCACTTTAATCCCACACCAGACTTGGGGGCACAACAGCAACATGTGTGAGCCGGGACTAGGTAGAAGGAGTACCCGAAGTAGGCTACAGCTGTCTGCTGTACAAGTAGAATTCTTAGGAACATCTGACAGGAGGATCTCCAGTGTAACTCAGTACTGTGAGTACTTCACTAAAAGGCGCTAAAGAGGGAGACGTTCAGAAAAGGCACATAAGTTGGAGGAGTGTTGGAAAGGAGTACTTCATCTTGCCTGGAAGTTGGCTGAGCTCCTGACTCGGAGGACACGGCACGGATGCGGGCACCTGTACCACAAGACTGTGAGTAAAGCTTTGGAACTACATGCCCTGGTGTCCTCCACTTATTCCTGCGTCAACCTGCCCGACACTACACCATCTAAGTGTCACTTCACCTACACTGCCCTGGGACTACAGCCCTGCCTGTGGAGGGCTATAACATCATTGCTGCACAACACCATCTGTCCCTGAGGATCTGTCTGCAGCGTAGGCTTAGCATTTGCCGAACACCACAGGTGGCATCACGAATCACTTATACACTTTCACCACCATAAGCACACTGAAACAATCCCTTTTGCAATGGAGCCCCGTGACAACTCCCGTTGAGATCAACCGGCCCGGTACCGAGTACCCCACGGCCCTGGCGAGTGAGGGCGCTCCACCATCATCATTCAAATGGAACCAGTGCCTGAGGTGAGTGTAGACTGTTTGTGGTCAACCAGTTTAAAAACCCTTGGTTCTTGAGAACGGCAAGGTAATAATGCAAGTTGCAAACTTTCTTGTTTTTGATAGCACTTTGCAATTTTACCCATTTAAGGTGACTTTTGTGGTAGGAAAGGTATTGTATGAGATATTTGCCAGTCCTTGGATCCTTCAGAGAAAGAGTGGGCAGCATGGTAGCTCGGTTAGCACTGTAACCTTGCAGCGCTGGGGTCCTGGGTTCAAATCCCACCAAGGACAACATCTGCAAGGAGTTTGTATGTTCTCCCCGTGTTTGCGTGGGTTTCCTCCCACATTCTAAAGACATACTGATAGGGAGTTTAGATTGAGAACTCCATTGGGGACAGGGATGATAATGTGTGCAAACTGTAAAGCGTTTGTAAAGCATTGCGGAATATGTTGGCGCTATATAAATAAAACATTATTATTATTAAGAGTGGTATGTTCAATATTGTCAGAGATGGACTTTGTACAGGTAACCCTTAGCCATTAGAATAACTACTATACTTGAGCCTAAACCAGATATATGGGCCTTGTACTTTATCACCACCATTTATATAGGGTCTATATTACTTTTTGTTGCTAAGGCAGTTTCTCAGCAGTTTTGATTTACAGCAAACATAAATTTTTAATGTAAATTATTTACATTGGTCAAAGACTGTCTAAGAGGCAAGGACAGCAACATTTCAGAAAGTGGTATAAAATGTGTTATCAGTATGAAAAGTCCATAGTGGTAGATTAATGGATAAACTGAGTGATGGCAGGAAAACATTAACAGCTATACACGCTGTATCAGTCAGCAATGACTGAAAAACAGCTAAAAATTCTGCTAACCATGCTGTGCAGCACTTAGAGCAATACTACTGCTCATTCATCAAATAGGTATTAAACAAGGCTCATGTTATCATTTGCCTTAAAGTGCTCCATGGAAAATCATCCCCACACCCAATCTATTTATGCGTTTTCCTGAAACACCTAAATCTCTGATATTTTAATCTAAAGTCTAACAAATGTATGTAGTCTACTGTGGATTTTGAAGCTTTTTTTTTTTTTTTTTTACAATTGAGGTTATATTTACATCAAGAATTTGTTTAAATTTCCTTGAATCCATTCTCCCCACTACCCGTGAAATGTTCCCCAAGCCATTGGCTGCAACACAACCCTAAAGTATGATTGATCTACCCCCATACTTAATCTGTTGTCTTGTAAGGTAGTGAAAAGCAGAAGATGTAGATCATTAACGTTCTATTGCACACACGACCAAATATCGCCATCTTCTGAGCGAACGGAGTAGGCTGGAACTAAAAGATTGGGGAAGTATTTCCAGAGGGTAGAATTTGAAGGTAACACGGTTCAGGTGGTGCCTGTGGCACAACTATCAAATATAAAGGTCCGGAGTGGTACGGCAGAAAGCATGTTGGCGACAGCATGCAAGAGATAGGGGACGGTTGAGCGGTGGAACGCAGAGGCAGAGTGACACAAGAGTGTCTGGAGACAGGGTCAGGCAAGACATCGTTGGTCAAGACCCGAAGCCCAATCTTCAAGCACCGAAGGTTAGTTCATTGGGAGAGGCCGGATGTCTGCTGTAGCGATAAAGAGATCCGAGTGAACTGGACTGTTACTTCAAGGGTAGACGTACAGTACAGGGAGTTGGCTGTGGCCGCACTTCAGAAGGGATCAAACGATGCCAGTGTGACGTGCACATAAGAAACTAAGTGACTCGCATATGAGGGGCTTACAACCTAGCGGGATGTACTGGTGACCCCCGTTAGTGCCAGTTTAACAAATAAAGGTGCTTGAAAAGCATATTACGGCGACAGGACTATCATTGAGTGTGACGCTCATTAAGCTACGACAGAAAGACATTAATTATTGTTTAACTGAGAAATAGCTGATTAAAATTAGAATAAGATATCACATTTGTTATAAATCTGTTATTGTCATTACTGCTAGGATTGTATTACTCATTTCCATTTACTTGAATGACCATCAGTTCTTATAATTAAACCAAAAATATATTAATCACCGCGCTAATAAAAAAGGGGGGGTCAAAGACCAATAGCACTAACGCCACTAAATATGCAACCAGCCAACTGATGTAAGGAGCAAGTGGTAACAAGGACACTTGGAAAAGCTACTCTAGTTGCTTAATGTTTGATCATCCTAACAAAGTGAAGATGGGTGTTAAAACCCCCGGGTTGTATGTGGCACTTACTTGTGCTTACTTGGGTGGTGTGGCATGATGTCACGAGATGAGGTGGACGGGTGCGTGGAGGGGTCAAGAATACAAAATTTCGAAGGATACACTTCATCAGGGACTCCTGCGGGACTCCACACCACCCTAGTAAGTGCCACATACAACCCGGGGGTTTTAACACCCATCTTCACATTGCTAGGATGGTCAAACATTAAGCAATTAGAGTGGCTTTACCAAGTGTCCGTGTCCTTGTTGCCACTTGCTCCTTACATCAGTTGGCTGGTTGCATATTTAGTGGCGCTAGTGCTATTGGTCTTTGACCCCCCCTTATTAGCGCGGTGATTAATATATTTTTGATTTACTAGTCACTCAGACAGTATTGGACAGAGCATGTTGCATCACCAGCAGCTTTCCTTCCCTTCCTCTTTGACATTTGTAAGCGCCAGTGTGTCCCCCTTTTTACATCCTTTCAGTTCTTATAATTAGACTTTCATTCTGTGGTAAGAAAATAAATAGCTGTGGTTGACTACTTCCATATCATTATCTGCGTTGTTGCATCCCAGTAACCTGTTCACAGACTCTTGGATTTTAAATATTGAAGATTCCATTGCATGCTGTATTATATAGCTACTATTTGAGGGCACATTGAGTATCCTTGGTTCTATAATATGGAACCACGATAGAAGAATGAGGCCTAAGGGTTCTCGGCTACATGGTGGCAAAATGTACCCAAAGCTCCATCAATTACAATTTCAGTGAGAAAATATAAAATTACTATATAGAATTGACTCCTTTTGCCAAGTAACAATTTTGCTTTTTTGTGAAAGTTTGTAAAGAAACAGACAATGAAGAGTTAGACCATGTGACAAAAACATGACAGCACCATCTTGGTTTATTTCATATTAACAGTCTTATCAAAATCAGTATCCATGTGCACATTCATGGAACATTAAAAAGAATAAACTTCTCACACAGTGTACAAAAATATGCTATTTATACACTTACCGGCCTTTGAATAAAAGCTCAGTTTTAAGTCACTTTTTGGTATCAAGAAACTAGAAATTAAGGCTGCATTAAAACTGTGCTTGAAGTATTTATATGAAAGGATGAGTTCCAGAAGCTTACCTCCGACGTATGCCACTGTATAGCCATACAGTGACATCCCTCAACCATAGGCTTCCGTGTTAAAAAAAACACAACATAATTTGAGGTATACTTTTTGCATAATGCCTTTGCATCTAATAGAACAGCAGAATGCACTAGTCTAAACAAGAAAAAAGTAAACCAGCCTGGTAGCAACCAAAAATACATGTTTTCTCACCACCTACACCAAACTGGCTCTGCAAACGCAGTGTGAATGCAGCCTTCATGAAAAGTGGGTGTTTTTTGTGCATGGCATTAGACAATATACTAAAGAAATGACAACATAAGCTATGATATATCTTCAAGGTGCAAAATAACAGTACATATAAAGAGAACACAATACATACAAACACGATGATGAAATGATGGGTCAAAAAAAACTTAATATTCAGTGAAGTGTCTGGATGAAAGTTACATATTTTACTATTTATTGCTTAAGGAAAATATTTTCTATTGGTAGAGATAAAAACATGTACAGGTCTCAAAATCAAAGTCTTAAAACATTTTGGCCCCAATAATTTTATAGATTGCTGAATCTGCTAAAAATACAAAAATAAGACAGTGGGATTTCTTCTTGACTCATTCCTAATCTTAGCAAGGGTCCTAATCTTTTCAGAAACAAGAAATCTCTACTATGCTGGCTTCATTTGTCCGCATTTCAGAGTCGGTGTGCAGACCACAATTTCCACACTGACAGCAATCCTCCTGATCCAAACTATCAGCCTCATATATGTATATTAGGCTGTTAGTTCCGACCATGAAATGCAGAGTAGTCGTCATAGTTCCAGCCAGTGACACTGATGCTCAACATCTTCATGAGTGGAAAACACCTTATGAAAACTACGGAAAAAAAGAAGAGACTATGGGGCACATTTAATGCAAGACCTGGTCTACGCTGATATTAATGAAAATCTAACGACTTAAATATGCCAAATGTATTAAACAGCAAAGGCTTAGTTGAGTTTGTTGCATCTTTTCTGTTCATGGGCGAGCATAGCAATGCTACATAGGCTGGTGTAGATTTACTTTGCTATTTTCAATTTCTCCAATTTTGTTGGGCCACAGAATTTCCACACCTCTAGCTAAAGCCCTGGCCACATTTTATTTTTTTTAAAGTGCTTAGAGCAGAGTAAAATGAAAAAGTCACAAATTCTTGAGCAAATCAAGTGTGCTCCAAAATATGCCATTTTTATCTAACAAAATTCTGGCTCAAGTGACAGAATAAATGTCCCACCTATTCGCTTTGCAAGGGGATTGTGAAAAATCTCCATGTGCTATTTGCACACATTCAAAAGTCTTTTTGGTTCTGCTTGTTATTAGTCCATTTCTTAAAAGTCAAAAAGGTATGTGGTGTGAAACTGTGCAACCAATGATAAAAATGACAAGTGTTAAATAACGGTTAAACAATGTACACCACAGTGAGAAAACACACACAGTGGGGAAATAAGTATTTGATACACTGCCGATTTTGCAAGTTTTCCCACCTATAAAGAATGGAGAGGTCTGTAATTTTTATCGTAGGTACACTTCAACTGTGAGAGAATCTAAAAATAAAAACCAGAATATCACTTTGTATGATTTTTAGATAATTAAATTGCAATTTATTGCATTAAATAAATATTTGATCACCTACCAACCATCAAGAATTCTGGTTCTCACAGACCTGTTAGTGTTTCTTTAAGAAGCCCTCCTGCTCTGCACTCATTACCTGTACTAATTGCACCTGTTTGAACTTGTTACCTGTATAAAAGACAACTGTCCACACAAACTCAAGCCATCACACTCCAATCTCTCCACCATGGCCAAGACTAAAGAGCTGTCTAAGGACACCAGGGACAAAATTCTAGACTTGTTCAAGGCTGGGATGGGCTACAGGTCAATAGGCAAGCAGTTTGGTCAGAAGTCAACAACTGTTGGCACAATTATTATAAAATGGAAGAAACACAAGATGACTGTCAATCTTCCCGAAACACACAGTCAGGGCAACTAAGGAGTGGCTCCGTAAGAAAAATTTCAAGGTCCTGGAGAATACAGTCTCAAGATAGAAAATCTTTGGAGGGAGCTGAAACACAATGTTGCTCAGCGATAGCCCCAAAAACTGAAAGATCTAAAGAAGATCTGTATGGAGGAGTGGGCAAAAATCCCTGCTGCAGAGTGTGTAAACTTGGTGAAGAACTACAGGAAATGTCTGATCTCTTATTGGAAAAAGAGGTTTCTGTACCAAATATTGAGTTCTGTTTCTCTATTGTATTAAATACTTTATCCATGCAATAAAATGCTAATTAATTATGCAAAAATCACATTTTTTTATGGATTTTTTTCTTTTTAGATTTTGGCTCTCACAGGTGAAGTGTGCCTGCAATAAAAATTACAGACCTTTCCATTCTTTGTAGGTGGGAAAACGTGCAAAATCAGCAGTGTATCAAATACTTATTTTCCTCACTGTAGTAAAGGACTCCCTGCCACTTCCAGCATCCTTTTCTTGTATGACAGGAAGTAACCTGGATATTTGGGTGGTGTGGATTACACGTGGTCTTACTTCTTAACACATATTAAACTTATACTAATTTAAGAAAAAATATTAATATAAAAAAAATAAATCTATACACGCATATATATATAAATTGCCATCATTCAGCCATACTCCTACATAACAATATGTGATAACATTGATATAATATATTGATAGTCTTTTTCATTTATTTTTTAGTACCTCTAAAAATATGTAAACCTTAGAAGCTAAAAGTAAATGTTCACCTTAGTAAATCATTCTACAATTTATATATGAAATCAAAACTTGGGTAACTTTGTAAATACATTGCATTACATATATTGGGATTATTTGAAAAAAAAAAAACAAAACAAAAAAAACTGGCATTAGAGGTGCAGAGCTGTTGGTTACAATTCCATGGGCTTCGGAGCTGAAATCCTGCAGAAGACCCTGTTGGATCAGTTCATGGACTGTATCCTTTCTAGTGATTTACAACCTGAGAAATCTAATCTTTACACCAGGTACTGTACAGTAATCTTCTGTAAAAAGAACTTTTGCCAATTCATTAAAAATCAGCAAAACCCTTTTCCTGCACTTGTGTCTTCTCTTGGTGGTATACATTAGGAGGATTGTCTGACGTATACATCTGATCAGACTGCTACGATACATGCCACTGGATAGGCATTGAGAGTAGGTTGCCGTTCTCGCTTAGATGGAAATGTAAAGGCTGCAGCCTATCAGCAACCACCGACTGGCTGCAGTGATAACATGACACTTTTTATGTCAGGAGACTGGAGGGTGACACTGGGCTTAGAGTGGAGGAATGTCGCTTGTCCAGGAGTTAAGTCTAGATTTTAATATATTTTTTTCTTATTTATTATCATACAGTAGTGGATAACCCTTTTAACTAGATTAGGATGAAAAAAGCACACTTTATTCATATTTTAACCTAAGACTGGTACAGTAGCAATAGCATTATCTTCGACTTGGTATTAGAGCACGGAGCCACAGCTGCACAATTATCTTCCCAGATGGTGCTGAGCGTCAGTCTTTTGGCATAAGCTGGGCAAACGGGGCCCTGTACACACTCTTACCAGTTACTGACATGCCTATTGAAAAGTTTCTTAATTTTCAACAGAAAGCAGCAGAATTATGAATACAGCTCTGGACACAGGATGTAACGCAAGATTAGCGATGAAATGTATTGACAAAGTCACACAACCTTATGTGTCCATTATTTTTACAAACAAACTTCTGCAATATTTAAAAAAGTGAACATCTGCTTTAATGCCCAACACTGATAAATTAGAAAACTGTCCTTGCGACTGTTCTATGTGGTGCAGTAAAACATTTGCCTCTTTTAAGAAAAGTTGATATTATAGAGGCAAATTTTATAATGTCAATTTTTTTGTGTAGTTCTGGTAATCTTTTAGAATATGTTCTTCATACGCAGAAATTTTTTTTTTGTTAATGACCCTCAAAATATTCCCCAAACCTCCAAATGAGCCATAGGGCATAAGAGCCAATGGCCCATAGAGAGATTAAATATTTTGTAGGAACACATTCTTATATAACAGCATCTTATGAAAGTTCTCAACAGGACTCAGACATTTCCATTGACTACTCTAGTCTTGCCTGACACGGATCCAAAATTGTAGTGCAAATGTAAAAGAATGTGATAAAATATAGGGAGCGCGATACTTATGTATCCGATGCGCAACCACCTTTGTAATCAAAGATATGTTTGGTCCAGTTCATTATTTACAGTAGCATCTTCTTAGGATAAGAAGGTACGGTATTCCTTTGGTTGCGAATTTTTTTTTCTGTATTGGTCCTTTCATTGATGCATTTAGGTGCATTTTTCTACATCTTCCCCAGTCTTCTGAACTCTGGAATAGGTTTTACATGAAGATTTGAAGCAACTAGGAGGCCAGGAAATGGGCCAGGAGAAGCTACACGGGATGCAACCCTGAACGTTCTTCTCAAAGAAGGCAAATACAGGAAACCACCAAGTTCGAGAAAGAAGATTGGTTGCGGTTGAGGTCTTCAATCCCTGAAACAAAGAAAAAGTCACATTATTCTTTATCAAAACAGTTTTTTCCCCCTTACATAATGCCAAAACAATGGCGGCATGTTCAGCTGCATGCTGTATTATAAATCTACTCTCACTATAAAGCTTGCTTTGATATAGACAAGCGGACGGATCAAAACGTTTGATTAATATACAGAGCATACATTTTACCAGCAATGGAAGTTTTGAGAAATGGAAATTTGTGCAATCATTGCCCCTTGTTACACATGCCTTTAGTAACAGGCTGCAAATATAGCAATGTTTTTGAACATACTGTATAATAAAAGTACAAAACGCTTTTGTCCAGCAGTGTATAAAACTGTTATACGAATAATAAATGAGAACTTTTAGATTAAGCACTAAAGTACAAACAGATGTTAACACATGTTGTGACAATGTTCCAGAGTAACGTTATGAGCTACAGCAGCACTTCAAAAAGCACTGACTACAAAACGGCAAAGGAACGGTGCCCGTCACCGGGAATTACAATTTACTGAGGCTAAAGCAGCTGCAGAAAACTGCCTACGGAAATAATGGCATAGCGAGTGCACCAGCATCATTTGTACGAGACGGCTTCTGCTGCTGTCAGAGCGCTGCTGTCCCCCTGACCATGCCTAATGATATACCCACAAAGCTGAGCAAATAGAGTTGGCTTATCGCTGTGCAGTTACCGCATGTAAAAAAAAAGCTCCATAGTGCACCCTAAGTGTATTGAAGAAGTCAATAGTTTAAAAACCTACAAGCGGTTGTTCATTTTCAGTTAATGTTTGTCCCTGAGCGAAGTTTGTTATTAAAAAAGCAAACTGCATTACTACCTTCCCCGCCTCCACTGCTGAGTCTCTGCTACGGCTCCCAGTGTTTGGCATTGGCGCCGACATCACATCAACAGCACGATGTAGCACTTCAAATCCGAAAAACGTCAATCAGTGAGCGCAGCAGCTCTGGCAGTATAGACGGAGTGCCCCACTCAGAGTCGCTGAGCTCACCGATTGGCTGCTGGACTGACAAAGTCAACACTGCAGCCAATATGAAAGAGTGGGAGCAAAAGTGGACACGCCGCGATAGACGCAGGGAAGGGGAGTACAAACAGTAACCGAAAGAGGACAACCCCGTTAATCATTGTGTATTGAAAATGTAAAAATTAGAGTGTATGAAAAAAAAATGCATTTGTTTCATTCGAAGGCTGAAAAAGCTAGTAATGTTCACAGTTCAATATTTTTTCACAATATAAAAAATGTAAATAAGAAAAAAAAATGGGGAAAGGGTGCAAGACTACTGTGAATTATAAATGTGGGATTTAATTAGTCAATTAAAAAAGACAATCATGCAATATCAAAAACATGGTGCAGTCAGAAAAACAATAGGTGATATCAGGAGAAAAATAGATAACAAGAAATGAGGGATATTGGCTATATGCATAAATGGATGAGGTATAAGTGGCTAATATATAAATAAAATTAAATAAAAAGACTTATAATCAACAGAAGTCTTGAACATGGTTCTCGTCTTTTGTTTTTATTGAAGTGCAAATTAAAAACGGAGATTAGACCTACCGGTAATGTTATTTCCAGGAGTCCATCCTGAGAGCACCATGGAGGTTGTCCTTCCTTTCATCCTTATAGGGACAGGAAATGCACGAAGTTAAAGGTCCCCTCCCACTCTCCAGTGATTTTTCCATGTACCACACCAGTATGGATGCAATTATTATTTATTGAGATTTTGTACAAGCATATTATTACAAATACAAATCATCGGGAGAGAATTACCAGTGCTGTCAGGATGGACTCCTGGAAATAACATTACCGGTAGGTCTAATCTTCCTTTTCCAGGACATCCCACCTGACAGCACCATGGAGAATGCCAAAGTAGGAATTCACTAGGGTGGGACCACTGCTTGTAGCACTTAACGACCGAAGGTCGTCTGGCTAGCTGCTAGCGCGTCCAATTTATAGTGTATACAGAAAGTGTTTAGTGTAGACCAGGTGGCGGCCCTGCATATTTGCTCTACTGAGGCTCCCGCCCTCTCTGCCCATGACGTTGCTATCGCCCTAGTGGAATGAGCTCTAAGCCCCTCTGGTACAGGTAATCCCTCGGCCTCGTATGCTGAGGAGATAGTTGACGTTATCCACCTTGCTAGGGTGTGCGTAGATGCTCCTTTACCCTTATTTCTATCCCCGTATTGGAGAAACAATTTTGTGTCCTGTCGCCACTCTCGAGTGGCCTCTAAGTAGCGGGTGACAGCTCGTCTGACATCCAATGAGTGAAAGAATCTTTCTTTATCATTTTTCGGGGATGGGCATAATGAGGGTAGGACTACCTGGTTTAAATTCTGGGGAGATACTACCTTAGGGAGGAATCCTGGGTTCAGTTTTAGTATTATGCAGTCGTCGAAAATTTGAATGTAGGGGTTCTGGACTGACAGGGCCTGGATCTCACCCAGCCGCTTGGCTGAGGTGATGGCTACCAAAAAGATGTTTTTTTGTGTAAGCTTTGTGACATTATCTCTGATATCGGCTCGTAATGGGGTCTGCATAGAGCGTTAAGTACCAGATTTAGGTCCCACGGAGGAACTGTTTTCCTTAACGTGGGTCTCAATCTCTGGATGGCCTTTGTAAAATGCGCTATCCACGGATGAGAGGCCAAGGAGAAATCAAAGAAAGTACTTAAAGCTATCTGACCTTTCAATGTGCTTGGACTCAGACCCTTATTGAATCCTGCCTGGAGGAAGTCAAGGATTTGAGGGATATCTGGGCGAGACAGGTCTATGGGGGTACTACCACCTTCTGAGGAGAACTTCCTCCAAATCTTACGATAGATTGCACTCGTAACGGGCTTACGGCTGGCCTGCATCGTTGAGATCACTTGGTCAGAGAGGCCTCTGGATTTTAGGATCTCCCTCTCAGGATCCAATGCTGCCAACTGTAGGTTCTCCGGATTTGGGTGCAGAACTGGGCCCTGGGAAAGCAGGTCCTCTGCCGTTGGTAGATGAAGTGGCCCCTCCTGAGCCATCTTTTCCAGGAGGGGAACCAACTTCGCCTGGGTCAGAAGGGTACCACTAGCATCACCCATGCTCCTTGCTCCTGGATCTTTCTGAGCACTCTCGGTATTATGGCAATGCGGGGAAAATGATATAGCAGTCCCCCTCTTCTCTGATTCAGGGCGTCAACCCCTTCTGGATGGTCCGCTGGATTGAGGGAGAAGAATCTCTGTAACTTGGTGTTCTTTGTCGCAAAGAGGTCCAGCTGGGGGGGTTCCCCACTCATGGCACAAGTCTATGAATATCTGCTCTTTCAATTCCTACTCGGTGGCTCGGACTTCTTGTCTGCTCAGATAGTCGGCTATGTTGTTCCTGGAGCCTTCTAGGTGTACCGCTGATATGGAACGAACATTGTTCTTCGCCCAGGTGAAGATGCGGGCTGCCAAGTCCTGAAGCTTTCAGTGTCTTGGGCCCCCCTGATGCCGTAGGAAAGATACTGTGGTCACATTGCCTGACATGACTTTTATATGCTGGTGTTGTAGACTCGACCTGCTTCATTTTAGTGTCTCCCAAACTTCTCGTAGTTCTCTGTAGTTTGAGGACTGTGAACTGATATTTCCAGGCCATGTTCCTTGAAGTTACCGTCCTTCTAGATGGGCACCCCATCATTCCCTGCTGGCGTCCGTGACGATAGTCACACATGGTGACAGGATCCAAGGCACCCCCTGGCTGATGTTTCTGTGACTGATCCACCACTTCAGAGATGATTTTAAGGCTAGGGACGGCCGAATCTCTCTGTCCAGAGAGGCCTACCATCTGTCCCATTTTGCCAGGATTTCCCTTTGTAGGCTTCTTGTGTGAGCCTGGCTCCACATTACGCAGGGTATACATGCTGTCAGGGTACCTAGGACCTTCATTGCGGTTCTTATGGATATTCAATCTCGCCATAGCTGACGAACTTGTTCATGATCGGTTTCTTTTTTACTTCCGGTAAAAACGAGATTCTTCTTCTGGAATCTAACATGACTCCCAGGATTTTTTTTCTGGGTACCGGGCTGTAGGTCTGACTTGTCCTTGTTCAGGATCCAACCTAGGTTTTCGAGCGTGGCAATTACCGAGACTAGTTGCTTTTTCAACTCCGATGCTGAATGAGATATTATGAGGAAGTCGTCCAGGTATGGCACGATGATTATGCAGTTTTATCTTAAGTGTGCCACGATCTCGGCGACCAGCTTCATAAAAACCCGGAGTGCTGAAGCTAGGCCGAAAGGAAGAGCCTGAAACTGAAAATGGTAGTACCCGCTTCCTATTTTTAGTGCAAACCGCAGGAACTTCTGAGAGTGAGGGTGGATGGGAACGTGATAATATGCACTTTTTAGATCTATTGTGCACATTGCGGAGTTCTGATCTATCAGCGGGTTGGTGGTTTTTAGGGACTCCATTCGGAATCTTTTGTATCGGATCCATTGGTTTAGTGGCTTTAAATTTATAATGGTCCGAGGGGCGTTGCCTGGCTATGGAGGAGGACGAGCAGCTCTTCAGCTCCTGCCTGGGTGATGATTACAGACCTATATTAGAAGTGCTATTTGTCACCAAATGTCAGCTAAGAAGCATGCAAGTTACAGCCCATCAAGATGTCACAAGATGGCGAGGGCCCATGCTGTTCAGAGTGTGCTGGAGGAAAAGATTGTGGAGGAAGCCCCTGGAGTTGTACTTATCTCCTCCTGCCTTTCTGAAAAGGAGATGACAGATAAGGAGCCTGTGTTATCAGCAGAAAGTGTGAGTCATACAAATAAGGAAGAAAGGCTTCACACCATACAGGCTTCTAAAGACAACATGCAGGGGCAGAGGGGGATGTCTCCTCCTTCCTATTCACAGGCAGCCAGCAGTTCCCTGCCTATGCTGAGGGACTTGGTCTCAAGGTATATCTGTGCAGCCAGAGGGCCTGAAATGTGGTGATTTAACACAGGCACAGAATGTATGGGAAGACCTTAAGGCTCACATAAGCACTATCCCCACAAAGGAGGATATGGAGAATTATATTTCCAGGCTTGAATCCTCTTATAGATCTGAGACTGCTGCTATTAGACAGGAAGTACAGCAGATTTCTGAAAAGTGGCTAATAATGAACGTCACACAGAGGCCATCTCTCAGAGATTACATGCACAGGAACAGATAATTGCTTCTCACTCACAGCAACTGGAATGTTTGGCTGAACTGGTGGATGATATGGAAAACAGAGGGAGACGTAATAATATCAGGATCAGAGGTCTGCCAGAGTCGGTGGAACAAAATAAGTTAGAGAAATCCCTGCGTTGCATTTTTAATTCTATACTGAATGTCAAACGTGACTCGGACATAGAATTTGACAGGGCTCATAGGTCCCTACGACCCAAATCCACGGATTCAGCTAGACCGAGAAATGTAATATGTCGGATACATAGATACAAAGTAAAGGAGAACATTCTTGCAGGGGCCCGCACAATGGAAACCATCAAATATAAAGAGCACGTTATCCAAGTTATGCATGATCTGTCATGGTGCACATTCCAGAAAAGACGTGCTCTGAGACCCCTACTAGACATACTGAGACAACAGAAAATCCTTTATTCTTGGGGCTTTCCCTTTAAACTTCAAGTGAGACTGTCTGGAACTTTACATGTGTTACGTACTCTTGGAAACTTGCCGATGTTCACTAATGGTCTGGCAATCCCTTCCGTCCAGATTTCTCCATCCGAATGGCCAGGCCTACCTAGAGGCCTAGGAATGGACAATATACCTCATCCCCAGAGAAGGAGAAACCGCAACTTTGGCATGAAAACCCGGGATTGCAATACAGAGGAAATGGGCCATCCAACCCCAGATTGACAAGTTTCACTTAAATGTTATTGTTTCATTTACTTGCCTTTCTATTTGTTCTCCTGTCCTATGTAAGAGGTTTACAGGATTAACATAGAAAAATGGGGTTTCCTAAAAAAGGCTTTAGTAGAGATTCTATGTGATTAATGCTTAACATTCTGGGATTTCTACATTAGTTGATTCAGCAATATATAGATACACCCATATACGTTCTGGGTGCTCAAGATTTGGTGAAGTGATATGCGTTTCACATGTTAAGTTATTTTACCAGTTTAATATGTTATTGTGGGTCTGCTGTTTGATCCCAAGGGGAGCTACTCTCTATGGAAAGCGCGCTTCCACTAAGGGGATCTACATTCCGCTAGACGGGTGTGGAATTTTATATTTCCCCCTATCAGTCCTTTTCTTTGAGGACTTTCTTTGCGGTTGGGAAAGTTTCCTATCCGATTGTTTTTACTTTCTTTCTTTTCCTGCTCCCCCCCCTTTTTTTTTTAAAGGGAAATTTTCCTTTTTTACCGATCTTTTTTCAAACCCTATTTCTGGTCTGTGAAATGAACTCAGTCAAATTCTGTTCACTGAATGTTAGAGGTCTTGATATCCCTCAGAAGCGTTCTCAGATTCTCTACTCTATGCATAAACAAAAAGTCCAAATTCTTATGTTACAAGAAACACACTTTAAATCTGATCACGTTCCTAAGTTAAAAGATAGGTACTTCAACACCTGGTTCCATAGCACAAATCCTGAATCAAAGTCCAAAGGTGTCTCCATCGCAATCCATAGGTCATTAGCATTTTCTCTTATTGATACACTTGTAGACATACAGGGTAGATATATCTTTCTCAAGATAAAAATTGCAGACTCAATATACACAATTGCTAACTGGCATCTTCCTAATAAGGGCCAGATTCCAGCATGCCGTGCGTTCCTAACCTCACTTTCTAGTTTGGCAGAAGGTACATTGATCACAGGTGGAGATTTCAATTTTACAATGAACCCAAAGGTAGACTCTTCTTCTGGGAGGGAAACTGTTTCGGTGAGACAGCTGCGTTCTCTTAAAAGGGTTCTCCATGCCCTCCGACCGACAGATGTTTGGCGGATAATGAATCCTCAGGGGAAGGATTACACATATTATTCTCATATACATAATTCTTATAGTCGCATCAACCTCTTTCTCTTGAGCCACCATGCTTTGTCCTGGCAACCCAAGGCCACAATCTGAGACATTCTGTGGTCGGACCATGCTCCGATTTTTCTGTCCTTATCTCTGCCATCTCTGGTCTAACGTTCTTGGACTTGGAGACTGAATGATAACCTTATTAAGGATACTTTATGTGCTTCAGAGCTGAAAGTCTATTGACTCCTTTATCCAAATACATGCCTCTGACCAAACTTCAGCTCCCTTGCAATGGGAGACTTTGAAATGCGTGATGAGAGGGATTCTGATAAAGCATGGTTATAGGTTAAAGAAAGCGAGAGCTCAGACAGTGGATGAATTATTACAGCGAATTCATTCCCTTGAAATTTCACACAAACTATCTGCTTCCACGCTTGCTGACTTGACAAAAAAAGAAATGAATTAAGAGAAATTTTAGATAAAAAATATTTTCAATCCAAGGAAAAATCTTAACGTTTTTTCTATGACCTATCGGACAAGTGCGGGAGACCATTATCCAGACTGCTCCATCCACGTGCATCGGCTACATTTATTCCGTTTGTTAAAAAAAAAATGGTAGGGATACACACAACCCAAAAGAAATTGTGGATCGCTTTCAGTCTTACTATGAGAATTTATACAACATTAAGAACCAATTCGCAGATATGCCCCCATTAGACCTCTCCTATAAGATAAAAGAATACATTCAGGAAACATCCATACCTATGTTGAGTAGTTCAGCTCTGAAAGCTTTAGAGGAGGAGATTTCAATAGAGGAGATCGATTTGGCAATACGGTCCTCTCCGTCGGGTAAATGCCTGGTCCAGACGGATTCACACCGATGTTTTATAAAAACTTTAGGGAACAACTCTCTCCAATAATGGCAAAAACTTTCAATGCTATTGATGAAAGTACTGGATTTGTTCCCCAGTCTCTAGAAGCACACATTAGTGTGCTCCCTAAAGGTACTGTCACACTTAGCGATGCACCAGCGATCCCCACCAGCGATATGACGCGGTCAGAATCGCTGGTGCATCGCTAAGTGGTCGCTAGTGAGCTGCCACACAGGCAGATCTCACCAGCGACATAGCAGAGGACGGGGGTCGCTACTTACCTGTCACACTAGGCGATCCTGACGTCCTCCCGCCCGCGTCCACGCTCGTCGCTCGTCTCTCCACAGGAAGCCCAGCAGGAAGCTGACGACGAGAAACGGTCCAGGACGTTCTCGCGCGATCAGCGATAAGCAGCGGAGGAGCAGTCGGAGGTAAGTATCAGACATAGTGATGTCGCTAGCAATATCGCTATAACGTCACAACACCTGGGACGTTATAGCGATATTGCTAGCGATATCGCTTAGTGTGACAGGCCCTTAAGCCAGGTAAAGACCCTTCGATAATTGCCAACTTTAAGCCGATTTCTCTCTTAAACATGGACATTAAATTATTTTCAAAAATCTTAGCTGAGAGTCTAGCCCCTTTACTTCCTTCCCTAGTCAATAATGATCAGGTAGGATTCGTCAAAGGACGAGAAGCCCGGGATAATACTATTAAGACATTACTTATCTCCAAGGCAAAAACTAGCTCCACACCACTACTGTAGGCCTTTATCTGTAGATGCAGAGAAGGCTTTCGATAGAGTCCATTGGGGGTTTATGGAGGAAGCCTTGAGACAGATAGGTCTAGGTCCTCACTTTCTACAGAAAATCTTAGCCTTATATAATGGTCCAAAAGCGCGGGTTAGAATAAGTGGTTCATTATCCAGCCCATTTAAGATCAACAATGAAACCAGACAGGGCTGCCCACTTTCTCCATTACTTTACGTAGTGGTAATGGAACACCTAGCCAACGCTATCAGAAATAATATCAATATTCATGGATACACAATAGGACCTAACTCTTATAAAACAGCTCTGTATGCAGATGAATTACTCCTTTATATATCACAACCTCAAATATCGTTTCCAATGATTTTAAAAGAATTTGATAGGTTCGGATCACTTAGTAATTTTAAAGTCAATTATTCCAAATCAGAAGCCTTAAATATATCCCTTACTCAGAATGAGGTCCTTCAAATCATGAATAAATTTCCATTTAAATGGCAAGGAGAGTCATTGTAATATCTAGGGGTCGTGGTCCCTTCTGATCCTAATAAACTGTTCGAGCTTAACTATCAAACTATATTAAGCAGAACATACAGAGACCTTGCGAATTATAGTAAATTTAAACTATCCTGGTTAGGAAGGATGAATGCTATAAAAATGGACGTTTTACCCCGTTTCTTATACATATTCCAAACTAAACCGATTTCCCCCCTCATAGTTTCTTCTGTAAATTACGATCAGCTTTAACCAAATTCATATGGGGTAAACTCAAACCTCGCATAAGCATACAGACCCTTTCTCGACCTAAATCTATAGGTGGTGCTGGTTTTCCCAATTTTAAGAGGTATTTTCAGGCTACTACATAACTTAGGATTCTAGACTGGCACTTTCGGGCTGATGCTAAACAATGGGTGGGGGGTGGAACAGGAGGGTTTAGATGTCCCTTTAAGACATCTGCCGTGGTGTTCTGGGGAGTCATTGACTATTGTCAATCGTAATTTAACTAGAGACACACTTAAAATATGGCACACTCTGAGAAATAAAGGGTTCCCAGATAGGAATATTAGCCCACTTACATCATTGTTTTTCAATCCATCCTTTCTCCCTGGATACTTGTGCGGATCTTTTCTCGGTCGGAGGGCACTGGAGGATACCCGATTGTTTCAGGTGCTAGAAAATGGGGAGTTGCCTTCTTTTGTCTCTAAACAGGCTCAGTCTCCAAATGAGAAAATTAGGTGGTTTGAATACTTGCAATTACAATCCTTCCTAGAGACACATAATTTTGATAAAATTTCGATTTCAAACTTCACATTTTTTGGGAGTACAAATTTATGACGAACTTTGACACTCTCAGTGCTGGAATGAATGTGTCGCATGGATTTATGTCTTTTTACATCAATTAAGGAATTTCCTTTTAAAACCGTGTGGGGGCATCACAACACAGAACTAGACCCCAATCAGAGGACCATAAAACATCCGGACTCCTTATCTATGAACTGGTCCAATGTTTATATTTATGTTTCTCCCTCTCCCATATTGATAGTTCTGCTTCACGTCACTTGTCTTATCTATTGCATTTTTTCTAGGCTGTATTGTGCATAAATATGTGACTCTTCAGATTTTGTATTAGTCTAGCCTGATGAAGAGACCTGAGTAGTCTCGAAAGCTTGCAATGTGTTACCATCTTTTCAGTTAGCCCTTAAAAGGTATCAACTACTGAGGACTCTCAATCCTGAATATTTTTCACATTTTTTGAGAAATTGTTCGTAGACGAAAATAAGCCTTCACATGCCATATCTCTGATTTATGGGGGATTAAGCAGAGAGGGTGAAGCGGAGAAGTTAACATTTCAGCAGGCGTGGGAGAGAGACTTGGGGATGGGCTTGTCTCCTGAGGAATGGGAAAGGGGGTTTCTCTTCACTCAAACTTGCTAGCGCTGGGATTGCACAAGAGAAGAACTATAAAATACTTATGAGATGGTATCATTACCCTTCTAAACTACATGCAATATATCCAGCAGTTTCAGGGGTTTGTTGGAGATGCGAGAGGGAGGTGGGCTCTATGATTCACATTTGGTGGGAATGCTCTATGATCAAGCCATTCTGGGAGAAGGTTTTCGACAATTATCAACGAATCACGGGAAACCGTGTAGCAAGGTCCCCTCAAATAGCTCTTCTGTCAATTTTACCTTCTTCAATAGGGACTCAGAAGAGAGATATTCTTCGGTTTTGTCTAACAGCAGCACAAATGGTAATCCCGCGGTTTTGGAAATTTACAAACCCCCCTGACATATTAGACTAGTATAAGGAAATGGTCAATCTGTGTAGAATGGAGGAGCTGTCTGCAGACTGCAATGGTACAAACGATAAATTTAGAAGGATTTGGAGAGGATGGATTTTGTTTCAGGACTCACCTGATTTCCATAACTTGTTCCACTGAATTTCAGTTACATAGGAATTTGCACATTAATATATATATATATGATGTTAAGGACCTCTTTATCCATAAACTTGTTTTTTTTCTTTCCTTTTTCCCCCTCTTCCCTTGTCTGTCTTTCCCACTTTTTTTATCCTATGTCTTTCCTCTGCATAATATAGAGTAATCTTCCTCACTTGAATACCTTGTTGGCGTTCGCCATATGGCTACTGTTATTGTCTACCATGGTATGTTTGACTTACTGTTAGAAGGTTGTATTCTCATTTTTGAATACTAGATATTTTCTATGATTCTATATATTATCTGTTTGCATATAATATATTCTTTGTTTGTAAAATGCTCAATAAAATAGATTGAACATAAATTTATAATGGTCTGACTCTCCCCCGATGGTTTTTTTTTTTTTTACTGTGAAGAGAATTGAATAGAGGCCCTGACCTCTCTCTGTTTCTGGAACCTGAACCACTACTTCTGACCTTAGCAGGTCTTTTACGTCTGCCCATTTAGGGTTATAAGTGTTTTGGACAGGGGATTTGTAACTACAAACCGTGCTGTGGGGGGTTGTGAATTCGAGGGTATAGCCCTGGGAGACCATATTGAGAATCCACCGGTTCTGGGAGATGAGTCCCCATGCCTCCGAGAAGTGTTTGAGGCGACCCCCCGACTGGTATGACATCATTGTCTCCTGCTCCTGGAACTTTGCCGGAGCTAGAAGGGGGACCCCTACTTTTTCTCGCCTTCGGTTATTCCCAGCGAGTTGATCTCCCTTTCCCTCTATATTCCTGCCTTTGGTAAGGACAGGACCTCTGAAAGGGAAAATATCTTTTTGTTTTTTCCTCGGGAAACCCTTTTTTGTTGTCAGAGGCGTTCTCCAGTATTTTATCTAAGGCCGGCCCGAATACCTTCCCACTTGAGAAGGGTATGGCACATAACTTATTTTTCGACTGGTAATCCCCTAACCAGGTCTTCATCCATATGGCTCGATGAGCCGCATTGGATAAAGAATTATTCCTGGCCGCAAATTGCACGGATTCAGCTGAAGCATCCGCCAGGAATCCGGTTGCGATCCTCAACAGGGGAAGGCCCTCTAAGATATCACCTGTAGGGGTTTTCCCTTTTAATTGGTGCTCTAACTGGTCGATCCTTAGATGCATGGATCTGGCGACCGATGTGGCGGCTATATTTGTCTTCATAACAGCCGCAGAGGCCTCCCAAGCCCTCTTTAGGAGCCCGTCGGCCTTCTTGTCCATGGGTTCCTTGACACTTGAGGAATCTTGAAAGGGAACTGAAGTCTTCCTTGACTCCCTGGCCACTGGGGTGTCGATTTTAGGAACTTCATCCCAAGTGTTAATGTCCTCTTGGTTAAACGGTAGTCGAAGCTTAAAGTCTCGAGGCACAACGAGCCGCTTCTTGGTGTCCTCCCATTCCTCCAGAATCATTGTACTGATATGGTCATTAACGGGGAAGACTTGGCGAATCCTAGCTCTTAGGCCCCCAAACATCTCATCCTGGACGGATTGAGTCTTTGGGGCTTCCTCAATCTGCATAGTGCTTCTCACGGCGCCAAGAAGCTCGTCTGTGTTTTCAGAGGATAAGAGGTATCTTTTTCCCATCTCGGGGGGTTCTGAGGTGATCTCGCCCTCCTCCTCAGAGTCCGCACATGGCGACTGGATATCTTCGTCCAATGACTGATCGGACTCCCATCTTGGTCTCTTAGCCTGGGGCTGGCTGGAAGATGGAGTAGGTAGCAGTCCTGAGACGGAGGCCTGGACCTCCTCTCTGACCATTGTGTGCATCTCAACAAGGAAAGAGGCCTGTTTGCCTCTGATGATCCTAAGGGTTCACTCTTAACATAGGGGTTTTTTCTAGGACCCCGGTAGTTTGCTGGCACAGATGGGACATATATTGGATCTGCCCGATGTCCTGGAGGTTGATGCTGCAGGAATCGGTGCCGTCTTTTCCCAACATAAAGCACAGGAGTTTTTTTTAGTAAAAGCTCCTGTCTTTGATACATCCTGTCCATCGTGCACACTACTTACAGACGCTGGTTGTTCAGGCTGATCGCCGGTTTTCACTACGTTTTCCATGGCGGTGTGCGGTTGTGGTAGTCCTGTCTGGCAGACCATCACCGCCACTTTATCCTACCTTGCCTTGAGTGGGTCGATTGATCCTCATGCCCTCTGTCGCGTCGTCACTCCGTTTCCGGTTCTGATGCTTCCACACTGATGCAACCGGAAGTCGTCATCTGGTGCCCGGAAGTGGTCATCTGGTGCCTGGAAGTGATGCAGCCGCCCTAGGATGATGCGGCGTGTGATGGCGGGAGCTGAGAGCCCCGCTGAGGGGAAGCGGCTCCGAGTCCCGGAGCCCAGCTCCACGGGACACTTGGCGGAGGGCCCCCCTGAGGGGGGTGTCGCCCCGGACCACTTGACAGGGGGAAGGTGGAGTCCAGACCCCCGATCCCCCTGAACCCGTATGGTAAGCGATGGATGCCGAAGCTGTTCACTTCTTCCACGACGTCTCTCGTGCCTGTCCTTACAGGGACAGGAAAAACACTGGAGTGTGGGAGTGGGAGGGGACCCTTAATCTCTCGTGCATTTCCTGTCCCTATAAGGTTGAAAGGAAGGACAACCTCCATGGTGCTGTCAGGAGGGATTGTCCTGGAAAACTATTTTGTGGTATCATTTGATTACTGTATCGGCGTAGGTAATTTTATATGGGAAGAACAGGAAAAAAAAAACAAAAAAACTTCTGTCCCCAAGAGGTCTTTTGCAGCATTAAAAATGCAGCGTCTTACAGTTGATGCAATGTGGATATGATTTATATTTCATGCCCACGGTGCTTTTTTTACGCTGTGCAAACTAACCTGCGATGCATGTATGTTATCTGTAATATGTCAATTTCTCTTCTGGATATGCTGAGTTTTATGTGCAGATTATCCTATAGAATTGCACTAGATGCAGAAAATCGGCAGGTAAAAAAACACATGCAAATTTAGTACGTTTCCCCTGCATAAACGCATTAAAAACGCATGCAATCCGCACATAACTGGAGCAAAGTTTTGTCAACGGTAAATACCAGGAAAAATAAAACAAATCAGCTTTAAAGCATGATGCATCAAAAATTGAAAAAAACTGCAGTATGAAAAACATGATAAAAACACATGAAAAACTGACTCAAAAATGTAAAGAAAAAAAGCATGTACTTAATTTACATTATGGGTACAGAAAGGAAGCAGAAAATCTGCAACATCAAAAACTCACCAAAAGCTCATCGTGAGAAGGTAGCCTAAAGATATGGTAAGGTAAATGGGGTTTCCACTCATTGACAAATGGGATCTGGAAAGTGTTGACAAACTAAACAAAAAAATATATTTGTAGTACATGTCTTCTTACCTTCTCATTAGCCATGGCATGATACCACCAGAAGAGTCTAGTGGTTATAAAGTAAGCCACGATTACATCCACAGTGTAGTGCTCACGTGCTACCAAAACGCAAATGACTCCTGAAGCACTCAGCAGCCAGCAGGATATGTGAAACCACCAGAAGTGTCGGGGAGAATCTGTAAAACAAAATCAGCATGAAAACTACCAAGTCTAAATTCTTCAACTTCAAGTCTGTGCCACATTAAGAGTTCACCCATTTACATCCTCACAATGCAGAGACGATTTGCATAACGAGTCAGACATTTTAGATTGTCTACATGAGTGCATTGACTTCAAAATTACTTGTTTACCTAACTATCAAACTGTCATGCTGGGTGAGGGAGAAGCTGGGTACACAGCAACAATGGGAAGAGGGAATGGGAGCCCAAACACTAGGAAAGGGGGAGGGAGTGGAGACTCCTAGATAGATCTAACAACACCCTGTCTGGCCTAACGTCTCAAAATGGGTTCCGCACCCATCGCCAAGCAGGAACCTAATGCTTGACTGCCACTAACAATCAGGGCTGTGGAGTCGGAGCCCATTTTGGTGGAGTCGGTGTCATGGAAATTGAGGAGTCATTGTCGGAGGTTTGGCTTACCGACTCCACAGCCCTGCTAGTGATAGATCCTGGATAGAAAGAGGACGAGGTGCGGGGTAGTCCGCTCCTAATACCACTAAAAACAAAACAGGAAGACAAACGAGGGAATACACTTAACTTGAGACGACATGAGAGCTCACGTCAGCAATTGTCCAACAGGCTAGAAAGCAGAAACTAGTCAAATTCTAGCAGATAGAGGTAAATAAAGCTATCACCAGCACCTTGCTGAAGAGACTCAGGGTATTTAAACATCCAGCAAGGGTGTGTCAATGAGCAACAGAAGGTGGAGGTTGCTACTAGGTCCTAAAGGAAGAAGGATGTCTCTCCATACAGAGATGAAAATCAAGAAGGTGTTTGCAAAGACAAGCGCAATGACCATCTACAGCCGGATCCAAAATGACTGTCTGTTTTACCAGGCACACCCGTGACACAAACCCTTAGGTTCATTAATAACATTTCTTCGGTAAAGAACTTGCTTGAACTTGCTAAGTGCCTGGATATTGTGTTTAGTCAAGTAGTAGTGCAGAAACAATATAATATCACAAGACAGTGATATGTAGTGATACGTGGCCAAGAACACGACTGTGTCTGCGGTTCTAGATTTCCGTACACTCATTACAACATCATCTTTGTCTATGCCCAGAATAAAACATTCCCTCATCATACTTTATAATTCTCTTTTAATGGCTTACAATTCATATTCACTGGCACAAAGTAAAATGCAAACTCAGTCATTGAGAAATATAACACACCTTTACTCGAAACTCAGGTTTGATGGGAGACAAAATTGTCAGGTCCAGTCAACTCAGATCTATAATTCTCTTTGCTGGGTAATTGCATTAAAAAACTGGTTTAGTGACCCCTGTGTTTGTAGCAATGCATTGTGAGATGGTAATGAGTAGACATGTATTATTGGACTCCTCCCACCAGAGGTCACTGTTGCCTCTTGAATAGACTCTGTGGCAGACCTCATGGTTTTGTAAAGAAGGAAGTGAGGGAGGACAGAGTTCAATCCACTGTGATCCTCGAAGCTTAGACTTCGCTGTGGGCTAGAAACTGATCAGAGTACTGGAGAAAATTGTACCTGATTGTGTGACTAATTTGGGGGGGGCAGACTACGGTTGGATTCTACCCAAGGCATCTGCTGTGTTGTGGAGGGCTCTCCTCTAGCTGATCGGGCTGAAACGACATTCGAGGTCACAGGTCCAGGATCTACTCCTCAGGCCAGCAGACTATCAGCTGCCCCACCCCAGGGATCACGAAGGGAGCGTGCATGCAGACTTTAGAGAGAATTTGGTGCCAAACAGATTCTCAGTTAGAGACATTGTTTACTTGTAGGACTGTGGGAACCATAGCTAGATACCTCTTTAGAGGGGAGTTTGTGTACAGCAAGTCTAACATAACTGTAATCTTAGAATTGTTAAAGGGAACCTGTCAGCAGGATTGTGCTCAGTAACCTACAGACAGTGTCAGGTCAGCGACATTATACTGATTAAAATGATACCTGGGTTGATGAAATCCGCCTTGTGGTTGTTGTTTAATCTATATTTTCAGTTTTGAGTTAATGATATGCTCATGCTTCTGCTCACTGACCTGCCCCCTGACCTGCCCCCTAGTTAACATAATTAATATATATACATACTGAAAAAAAAAAAACTTCTGCAGGCAGTTGCCGGCTGTGGCACCGGCGCTGCAGCATAATTGCGTATGTACTGTGTATATATTTAAGGCTTACACAAAGATCGTTCTGATCGAAACGCGTTGCCTTGTCCGTGGCTATGGCATTTTGGAGAGATTTTGTATTTTAAATGGATGAAATAAAGTAGTAAGAAAAGTTTTAACATTGCATCTCGTATCTGGAACCACTACCATTGCCCGTTCACCAGCATGGGCATACTAAGGAGCATACTAAGGAGCAGCCGCTCATGTTGCAGGAGTGGCAGCCATCCCAGTCAGGAGTGGAAGGTCGCAGGACTCCTCGGTATCCTAGAGGGACGGCATATGTACCTCTGAATCTGGTACCCTTGATGTGATACCGGGCGATGAGTGATCTACATGAATGACACCTTTTTTAATAGGGCCATTTTTCTTGCTTAAATCACTAGGGGCCTAGGAAGGCTATAACAAAGAAGAAAAATAGAGAGTGTGCCCTATGTAAAACCCGGCTGGCAGTGCACTGGTAGAAGAGTCTTTGCTCAGACTGCATCCAACAAACCATGATGGATGAGACCCCTGACTTTGCCGCAAGCCTTACGTCTGTGATCAAGGCGGAGGTGGAAGGTTTTCTAAAGACCCTGCTAAAGAAAGGGAAGAAAAGAACTAATAAGGTCGCTATGGAGTAAGAGGTTTCTCCACAGTCGGAGGGAGAGTATCATAGGGAAACATCATTACCGGTAGGTCTAATACCTATTTTCCAGGACGTCCCGCTGACAGCACCATGGAGAGTACCAAAGCACCTCCTAAGGGTGGGATTACCGCCTGGAGAACCTTTCTCCCAAATGCGGTCTGCTGACCAGCTACCACATCAAGCTTGTAGTGCTTGCAGAATGTATCTGGCCCAAGGTGCTGCTCTACAGATTTGGTCAACCGAGGCGCCCGCCCGTTCGGCCCACAAGGCCGATACTGCCCTTGTGGAGTGGGCCTTTAAAGAATCTGGCGGGTTGGCGCCTTCAGCTTGGTAGGCGTCTGAGATTACTGAAGTAATCCATCTTGCGATTGTTGCTTTAGAGGCTTCTTCCCCTTGCTTTTACCCCCAAAAAGGACGAACAGATTTGGATCAATGCGCCAGCTGCTGGCCTCTAAATAGACTATAACCGCGCGTCTCACATCAAGTGAGTGAAGACACTGTTCCTTTTCATTACGGGAGTTGTCACAGAAGGATGGTAACACTATCTCCTGGTTTATATTTTGGCAAGAGGCTACCTTTGGAATAAATGCCGGATCTAATCTCAAGATTATACGATCTTCTCTGATCTGGAGATACGGGTCTCTGGTGGACAGGGCCTGGATTTCCCCTATTCTCTTGGCCGTGGTAATGGCTACAAGGAAGGCCGTTCTGCGGGTGAGAGTTGAAATGGTCATCTCTTCCCTGGGGACGTAGGGATCCCTACATAGGAACCTGAGTACCAGGCCAAGGTCCCAAGGCGGGGTGAGCTGCCTAATCGTGTGGCGAAGACGTTGCGTGGCCTTTATAAATCTTACTACCCAGGGGTGAGAAGCTAACGGGTAATCAAAGAAGGAGCTTAAGGCCGAAATCTGGACCTTTAAAGTGCTGAGCTTAAGACCTTTATTTAACCCTGACAGTAGAAAGTTTAAGATACTAGGGAGGTCAGGGGTACCCGCCACGAGATCGGACCTGCCACCGTCCAGACAAAATCTCTTCCATATCTTCCGGTATATTGAGCAACCAAGATGTGAACACTTAATCTAAAGAGTAAATTAACTACATAGAAATAAGGTTCACCATAAAAGGATGTTAATCAATAGTACAAAATTTATTAGAAAAATACTTACAGTATATATTTAACCCCTTTCCTACAATGGACGTAATATTCCGTCCATGTGACCTGGGACCTAATTCCCATGGACGGAATATTACGTCAGTGATCAGCGGCGCCCACGTGGTGAGCGCCGCTGATCGCGGCCGGGTGTCAGCTGACTATCACAGCTGACACCCGGCACAATGTGTCAGGGGCGGTCACAGACCGCCCCCGACACGTTAACCCCTGGCACGCCGCAATCAAACACGAATGCAGTGTACCGGGGGTTAAAGGGAAGCATCGGCAGGGAGGGGGATCCCTCCGTGTTTCCCTGAGCCCCCCACAGCAGCGCAATGTGCAGCGCTGCTGCGGGGGCTCCTTCCCTGCAGGTCCCCGGATCCAATATGGCGACGGGGACCTTCGGGGGCCGGAAAGGGAGCTGGCTTCCTCATGCCTGCAAAGCGCAGGCAAGGAGGAAGCCTGCAGCACTGTCTGTGACAGATTGCTGATCTGTCACAGTGATCTGTGATGTGACAGATCAGCGATCTGTCACACGACAGTGATGTCCCACCTGGGACAATGCAATAAAGTTAAAAAGTGTAAAAATAATTTTAAAAATCGCTAAATAAATGAAAAAAAAAAAATTCCCTAATAAATTCATATTTTGGAAATAAAAAAACCAAAACAAAAAAAAACAATAAAAGTACACATATTTGGTATCGCCGCATCCGTAACGACCCACCCTATAAAACTGTCCCATTAGTTAACCTCTTAAACGAACCCCTTAAAAAATAAAAAACGAAGCAAAAAATAATGATTTATTATCATACCGCCGAACAAAAAGTGCAATAACGCGCGATCAAAAAGACGCATATAAATATCCATAGTACCTCTGAAAACGTCATCTTGTCCCGCAAAAAATGAGCCGCCACACAGCGTCATGAGCTAAAAAATAAAAAAGTTATAGCTCGCAGAAAAAAGCGATGCAAAAAAAATTATTTTTTATATAAAATTGTTTTCATTGCATAAAAGCGCTAAAACATAAAAAAAAAAATACATAAATGAGGTATTGCTGTAACCGTACTCACCCGAAGAATAAAACCGCTTAATAAATTTAACCGCACGTGGAACGGTGTAAACGCACCCCCCAAAAGAAATTGACTAAACGCTGGTTTTTGTTCATTCTGCGTCCCAAAAATCGGAATAAAAAGCGATCAAAAGATGTCACGTGCCCAAAAGTGATACCAATAAAAACGTCAACTCGTCCCGCAAAAAATAAGACCTCACATGACTCACTGGGTCAAAATATGGAAAAATTATAGCTCTCAATATGTGGTGATGCAAAAGCTATTTTTACAATAAAAAGCGTCTTTTAGCGTGTGACAGCTGCCAAATATAAAAACCGCCATAAATAGTAAATCAAACCCCCCGTTATCACCCCTTTAGTTAGGGAAAAATAATAACATTAAAAAAATGTATTTATTTCCATTTTCCCATTAGGGCTAGGGTTAGGGCTGATATTAGGGTTAGGGGTGTGTTGGGGTTAGGGTTGGAGTTAGAATTGGGGGGGTTTCCACTGTTTGGGCACATAAGGTGCTCTCCAAACGCAACATGGCACCTGATCTCAATTCCAGCCAATTTTGCGTTGAAAAAGTCAAATGGTGCTCCTTCCCTTCCAAGCTCTGCCATGCACCCAAACAGTGTTTTACCCCCACATATGGGATATCAGCCTACTCAGGACAAATTGCAAAACAACTTTTGGGGTCCAATTTCTCCTGTTACCCTTGGGAAAATAAAAAATTGGGAGCAAAAATATCATTTTTGTGGAAAAAAATGATTTTTTTTATTTTCACGCCCGGGCGTTATAAACTTCTGTGAAGCACTTGGGGGTTCAAAGTGCTCACCACACATCTAGATAAGTTCCTTAGGGGGGTCTAGTTTCCAAAATGGTGTCATTTGTGGGGGGTTTCCACTGTTTAGGTACATCACGGGCTCTCCAAAGGCAACATGACACTCACAGACCATTCGTCTGCATTTCAAAACGTCACTACTTCCCTTCTGAGCCCTGACGTGTGCCCACACAGTACTTTTCTCCCACATATGAGGTATCAGCGTACTCAGGACAAATTGGACAACAACTTTTGGGATCCAATTTCTCCTGGTACCCTTGGGAAAATAAAAAAATTGGGGACTAAATGATCATGTTTGTGGAAAAAATGCGATTTTTTTATTTTTACACGGGGGCATTATAAACTTCTGTGAAGTACTGGGTGGTTCAAAGTGCTCACCACACATCTAGATAAGTTCCTTAGGGGGTCTAGTTTCCAAAATGGTGTCATTTGTTGGGGGTTTCCGCTGTTTTGGTACATCAGGGGCTTTCCAAACGCGACATGGTGTCCGATCTCAATTCCAGGCAAAAAACGTCAAATGGCGCTTGTTATGATGAGTCATCGGAGGAACAAACAAAATACCAGGCAAGTCCAGAAAAACCAGAGAGGTTGGCAGCTATCGGATTGCAGACCCCTGAACCTATCCACAACAACTAGCAGTAGCCGTGGGGGGTTCCTACGGTGCCCTAGACCCCTCGATCACAGCCGGAGAACTACATAGCCTAAAGACAGAAAGGGGAAAAACTAAACTGCCCCAGAGCAGACCCCAAAGCAATAGGCAGCCCCCAACATATAATGACGGTGAAGCAAGATGAAAACACTAACACAGATAGAAAGATAGGTTGAGCAAATGATGGGGCCCAAGCTAACTACATAGGACAGGATAGGAAAGCTGCTGTCTGCCATCCGCAAAAACCCTATCAAAATGAGCCAACCGACTGATAGGAAAAACAGGCCCTGAAGTCGCTAGGCTTCAAAAGACTATATCAGCACTCAGGTATATTCTGAAGACAGAGCAAAAGATCAACAGATCAGAGACAAAAATGGAATTCAGCTCACCCCCGGCCGGGGATGGCAGAACTCCCAAAAAACAAGGCAAAACAAAAACAAAACTGAAGAGTACAAAGCAGAGCAGAAAAACTTAGCTTTGAGACGCAGGAATCAGACTGGTCTCCAAGAATCCAGCAGGAAAATCACCAGCCAGGAAGAAGGGCGTTGGCAGCCTTATATCCAGTCCTCAATTCCAGCCACCCAGTCATCATCTTGCTGCCCAGGTGTTTGATAATCAGCCTCACTACCTTCCTTCACCAGAGGAGGGAGTTCATCAGACCTCAATGGTGAAGGGAAAAATGAACTCACAACAGGCGCTGCTTCCCTTCCGAGCTCTGCCATGTGGCCAAATAGTCATTTACACCCACATATGGGGTATCAGCGTACTCAGGACAAATTGCACAATAACTTTTAGGGTCCTGTTACCCTTGGAAAAAAAAAGAATTGAGGGTGAAAAGATCATTTTTGTGGAAAAAATATGATTTTTTAATTGTACGGCTGTACGTTATAAACTTCTGTGAAGCCCTTGGGGGTTCAAAGTTCTCACCACACATGTAGATAAGTTCCTTGGGGGGGGGTCTAGTTTCCAAAATGGTGTCATTTGTAGGGGGATTCCACTGTTTTGGTACATCAGGGGCTTTCCAAACGCGACATGGTGTCCAATCTCAATTCCAGCCAAAAAAGTCAAATGGCGCTGCTTCCCTTCCGAGCTCTGCCATGCGCCCAAATAGTCGTTTACACCCACATATGGGGTATCAGCGTACTCAGGACAAATTGCACAATAACTTTTAGGGAAATCCAAAGGAGTAAAAAGAGTCGGGCTTTCAAAACCGCGCTGACCAGAAACACACCTTCTGTGGTAGATATCGTAAAAAACTTCTTTAATAAGCCTACGCGTTTCGTGGCTTAAACCAGCCACTTCATCAGGGCATCAAGAATAATCACAAATTTCAGATATAAATACAAACACAAATTATTCCCACACACCTTCCTTTGACATCATTTCCTGTGAAAACGCCCATAAATCATTTAAAAACATGTATATATATATAACACTACTTAAAACATGTTGTTATGCTCTAAAATCAAATAAGCATTCACATCAAAATCATCACGATATAATATACCAAAAATTATATCAAAAATTTAAATATATAAAATGCAGAAGCTTCTGAATTCGAACCAGCCAATTTAGACAGGCTCAAAAGTATAATTCACATGCATTAAACCACTATACCACACCAAATACAGAAATGTTACAGAATCAATATCCCATAAAATCCCCACTAATAAATTACTATATCAAAACACTTTTATATAAAACATCGCAAATTCTTTAATTCCCCAAAATATATCAATATAGATCTAAAAAAGATCACTAATATCATTTAAACCCATCGGTTGCAGTGTGTTTAATTTATAAATCCAATATGTTTCCTTTCTTTTCAAAATTATTTATTCTATTTAGGGTGTGTTCAGATACATGATCTATGGGAAGTACCGTAAGAGATACAGAACCTTGATGGTTAACTGTGCAATGACGAGACAAACCATGCTTCATATACTCCCTACGAATATTAAATCTATGGGAATTAATCCTCTTGTGTAAAGGTTGAGATGTCCTACCTACGTATTGTTACCCACATTTACATTGAATCAAATAGATGACAAATTGATGTGAATGCTTATTTGATTTTAGAGCATAACAACATGTTTTAAGTAGCGTTTTATATATATATATATATATACACACACATATATTGTATATATATATATATATATACACACACATATATATATATATATATATATATATATATATGTGTGTGTGTGTATATATATATATATATATATATATATATATATATATATATATATATACACACACACACACACACACATACATATACACACACGTTTTTAAATGATTTATGGGCGTTTTCACAGGAAGTGATGTCAAAGGAAGGTGTATGGTAATGATTTGTGTTTGTATTTATATCTGAAATTTGTGATTATTCTTGATGCCCTGATGAAGTGGCTGGTTTAAGCCACGAAACGCATAGGCTTATTAAAGAAGTTTTTTTACGATATCTATCACGGAACGGAAGGTGTGTTTCTGGTCAGCGCGGTTTTGAAAGCCCGGCTCTTTTTACTCCTTTGGATTTCCTTACCATTAGCGGGATACCAGCGACGACCGGATATTCTTGAGTGATTCCCAGTTTGTTGTGACTCGCACAACTTTAGCAGGTGAGTCTAACAAATTGGGTGTACTACTGCGGTTTTAAATAGACGATACACCCTATGTGCGCTTTCTATTTTTGCTTTTTCTACAATAACTTTTAGGGTCCTGTTACCTTTGGGAAAATAAAAATTGCCGGTGAAAAGTTCATTTTTGTGGAAAAAATATGATTTTTTAATTGTACTGCTGTACGTTATAAACTTCTGTGAAGCCCTTGTGGGTTCAAAGTTCTCACCACATATCTAGACAAGTTCCTTGGGGGGTCTAGCTTCCAAAATGGGGTCACTTGTGGGGGGTTTCCACTGTTTAGGTACATCAGGGGCTCTCCAAACGTGACATGGCGTCCGATCTGAATTCCAGCCAATTTTGCATTGAAAAAGTCAAACGGCGCTCCTTCCCTTCTGAGCTCTGCCATGCACCGAAACAGTGGTTCCCCCCCACATATCAGGTATCAGCATACTCAGGACAAATTGCACAATAACTTTTGCAGTCCAATTTCTCCTGTTACCCTTGGTAAAATAAAAAAAATTGAACCTGAAGTATTTTTTTTGTGAAAAAAAGTTAAATGTTCATTTTTTTTAAATATTCAAAAAATTCCTGTGAAGCACCTGAAGGGTTAATAAACGTCTTGAATGTGGTTTTGAGCACCTTAAGGGGTGCAGTTTTTAGAATGGTGTCACTTTTGGGTATTTTCTATCATATAGACCCCTCAAAGTGGCTTCAAATGTAATGTGGTCCGTAAAAATAAAATGGTGTTGCAAAAATGAGAAATCGCTGGTCAACTTTTAACCCTTATAACTTCCTAACAAAAAAAATTTTGGTTCCAAAATTGTGCTGATGTAAAGTAAACATGTGGGAAATGTCACTTAAGTTTTTTGTGTGCCGTATCTCTGTGATTTAAGGGCATAAAAATTCAAAGCTGGAAAATTGCGAAATTGTCAAAATTTTTGCCAAATTTCCGTTTTTTTCACAAATAAACACAAGTTATTTGAATGAAATTTTACCACTAACATGAAGTACAATATGTCTTGAGAAACAATGTCAGAATCACCGAGATCCATGGAAGCGTTTCAGAGTTATTACCTCATGAAGGGACAGTGGTCAGAATTGTAAAAATTGGCCCGGGAGTTAACGTGCAAACCACCCTTGGTGGTGAAGGGGTTAATAATAGATCATTACAATAATTGTGAGGGCTGATACATAATATGAGACAACATAACAGTTATGTTGTCTCATATTATGCATCAGCCTTCACAATTATTGTAATGATCTATTATTAAATATGCTGTAAGTATTTCTAATAAATTTTGAACTATTGATTAACATCCTTTTATGGTGACCTTATTTCTATGTAGTTAATTTACTCTTTAGATTAAAGGCCCTTTTACATTTAGCGATGCACCAGCGATACGACCCGGTCAGGATCGCTGGTGCATCGCTAAATGCTCGCTAGTGAGCTTCCACACAGGAAGATCTCACAGCGATGCAGCAGCGACGCAGCGGACGATACTTACCTTTCACACACAGCGATCCAGACGTCCTCCCGCCCGCGTCCAGTGTTGCTAGTCTCACACAGCAAGAAGCCCAGCAGGAAGCAGACGACGAGAAATGGAGCCGCGCGATCAGTGATGGACAGCGGGGGAGCCGGTCGGGGGTAAGTATCACACATAGCGATATCGCTATAACGTCACAAAATCAGTGACGTTTTAGCGATATTGCTAGCGATATCTCTATGTGTAAAACCCCCTTAAGTGTTCACATCTTGGTTGCTTGATTAACACTCCTGTAGTGTCCTTGAAGCTACAGCTTCAGATTTAGAGGACTAGCTTTGTTGGTGTATTATCTTCCGGTATATTGCGGACGTAACTGGTTTCCTGCTGGCCTGTAGGGTAGATATGACCTGATCTGATAAGGCTTTTGCCGTCAGGATGTCCCTTTCAGGATCCAAGCCGAGAGGTGGAGTCTTGCTGGATTCGGATGGTGGATCGGGCCCTGATGGATGACGTCTTTCTTCAGAGGTAGCTCGACTGGGTTTTCCACTGCCATGGCCCCCAGTAGGGGAAACCAGCTTCTCTTTGGCCAGTATGGAACCACCATTATCACCTTTGCGTGGTCCTCGCGGATTTTCCTGAGTACCGCTGGTATGAGCACCAGTGGTGGGAACGCGTAAGAGAGAGGTTCTTCCCAGGCCTGGCTCAGGGCGTCTACGCCTTCCGGGTGGTCCGCCGGGTTCAGGGAGTAGAATCTGGAGACCTTTGAGTTTTTTTGGCTTGCGAACAGGTCTATACTGGGGGTCCCCCAACGCTGACACAGTTGATGAAAGATCTCTTTGTTCAGTTCCCACTCTGTCGGGCAGACCTGCTGTCCGCTTAGGTAGTCCGCTACTACGTTCTGGGAACCCTCTAGGTGGACTGCCGTTACTGAGAGGACTGTTCCCTCTGCCCAGGTGAATAGCCTTCATGCTAGGGCCTGGTGCTGTCGGTGCCTGGGGCCTCCCTGGTGCTTCAGGAACGACACTGCCGTTATGTTGTCGGATAACACACGGACATGTCGGTTCTTCAGGACCGGCCGGTTCCGTCGCAGGGTTTCCCAGACCACATAGAGTTCCCTGAAGTTGGAGGGTCTGCTTCCGATGTCTTGTGGCCATTTTCCCTGGAAGATTTTTCCTTTTACATGGGCTCCCCATCCCCTCATACTGGCGTCTGTGGTGAGTACCACGTATGGAGAGGTTGTCCATAATACGCCCACCTGGAGATTCCGGGGCTATGTCCACCAACATAGTGACTTTTTCACTAGTCCTGGCAACCTTATGGGTCAGTCGAGTGAAGCCTGACTCCTGTCCCATATTGTGAGATTGTGAGGATCTCCTTTTGTAATGGTCTCGAATGGAACTGGGCCCATCTGACGCACGGCATGCAAGCAGTCATTAAGCCCAGAACCTCCATCGCGCCTCTTATGGAGGAGCAATGCTTCAAGAGGTCCCCGGCTCTGTTTTGAATAGTCTTCTGCCTTCCTTTTGGTAGCAAGGATATCCTGTCTTGTGAGTCTAAGAACTCCGAGGATGACCTTTCTGCACTCTGGTATGAGGTCTGACTTCTGCCAGTTGATCACCCAGCTGAGGAACTCCATTACTGTAATTGCCCAGTTCCTGTCTCGAAAGAGCGCTTCTTCGGATCCTGCCACCAGGAGGAAATCATCTAAGTATGGTATGATCATGGTACCCTGGCTTCTCAGGAAGGCCACTACCTCCGCTACCAGCTTTGTGAAGATTCGGGGGGGCCGACGCCAGCCCGAATGGAAGGCATTGGAACTGGAATTGGCAGGTCCGGGTTGGAAATTTGACTGCGAATTTAAGCAGACTTTGGGATGACGGATGGATAGGGACCTGGTAGTACGCACTCTTCAGGTGGAGGGTGCACATCACAGCGTCCCTGTCTATTAGCTGTATTGCGGACCGAATTGATTCCATCCGGAACCTCTTGTACCTGACCTAGGCATTTAGAGGCTTTAAATTTATAATAGTTCGGGCCTCGCCGGATGGTTTTGCAATGGAGAACAGGGAGGAGTAGTGTCCCTTTCCCCTTTCTGTCAGAGGAACCGGTACTATAACCTCTGAACTGATCATGTCTTGTATGTCCACCCACATGACGGAGTCCACCGGGACTATGGTGGGGGCAATGTATCTGTCAGGGGGAGGGGAGTAAAGTTCTATACTGTAACCCTCCGCAACGGTTGAGGACCCACTGGTTGTGGGTGACTCGGACCCAATTTACTGCGAAGTGGCGAAGTCTTCCCCCAATACTTACGGCGTCATTGCCTCCTAGATCTGGAAGTTGATACAAAAAGGGAGCCCTTGCTTCTCCCACCTTGGCTTTGGAAACTCCTATAGGAGCCTCTGTTGGACCTGGCTCCTAAAGTTGGCCTGTCTCCTATAGGAGGGGCCTCTCCGAAAGGACTGGGGCCGCTTAGGTTTTTCTTCTGGGAAACCTTTATTTTTGTCGGACACCAGCTCTAGAATGTTATCTAGGGCTGGTCCGAATACCCTTAGGCCCGAGAAGGGGATGGAGCATAGCTTCGCCTTAGAGGCGTTATCCCCTAACCAGGATTTAAGCCAGACCGCTCTTCTAGCTGCATTAGAAAGGGAGCTGTTTCTGGCTGCAAACCTTACTGATTCGGTTGACGTATCCGACAGGAATGCCGTGGCCGATTTCATGAGGGGAAGGGATGCTAGGATCTCAGATCTAGTGGTCTTGTTGGTTAGGTGTTCCTCCAACTGCCCCATCCACAGAAACATAGACCTGGCCACCAAGGTGGCTGCTATGTTAGCCCTGATGAGGGCTGCTGAAGTTTCCCATGTGCTTTTTAATAAAACATCTGCCTTCCTGTCCATCGGGTCCCGGAGACTTGATGAGTCCTCGAACGGGATGGCGGTCATCTTGGTGACCTTGGCTACAGGAACATCGATCTTTGGAACTTCCTCCCATGATCGTGTTTCCTCGTGATCAAAAGGCAGTCGACTTTTAAAGTCACGGGATAGTATGAGTCGGCGTTCCGCTTCCTTCCACTCCTCAAGGACCATTGTTTTGATGTGTTCAATTACAGGGAACACTGTGTCCGAGCTACCAGTCCTCTGAACATCAGGTCCTGTCTGGACTGCGGCTTAGGAACTTCCTCAATCTGCATGGTGTTCCTCACCGCCTGGACCAACTCGTCCGTGTCCTCTAGCCTGAACAGGTATTTCCTGCCTCGATCTTGTCTGTCCGCCGGGATCTCTCCTTCCTCCTCTGGATCCGAGACCCGCAAGTCTGACCCCTCGATAGAGCTTGCTTCGGACACTGGCTCTGCCTCCTACCTCGGATGCTTGCGGCTTGGCCTTGGACTGGGGGACTGCTGCTGTGCGAGGCTGACTCTGGAGGCCTGGACTTCCTCCCATATCAAGGATCTGATCTCGGAGAGGAGGGATGGCTGCTCGTCTCTTATGACCCTTGATGTGCAGGGTCCACAGAGGGTTTTGTTCTAGGCGTCTGGCAGCTTTACCCTGCATACAGGGCATCTGACCGACTTGGATGCGGCCTTGGCAGGGTGCTTAGTCACTGTCGGGGGGGGACTGCTGGGGATTCCTTATCCTATTAATTTAAGATAGGGTAGTCAGGCCCTGGGCTGCAGGGGTGGCTGTGGGTAAGGTGGTCTGCTCCAGGCGCACTTACCCCGCCATTCGCCGGAGCCTCTGCATCCATCCTTGCTGCGGTCTGTGCTTCCAGAGAGATGCTGAGCTCCTGGAGCGCGCGCTGAGATTCAAGCCCGGCGCGCGACATCACCGGAAGTGATGCGCGTCATCTCGCGATAGGCGGGGAATCGTTCCGGCCACTTTCGCCGCTAGCCCCGCCTGCGCCTCTGACAGCGCTCTTCGTGATGCCGGCGACCGCTCGGCCAACTGCCTGCGGGGGACCGGCATTCGCCTGCCATGGCGGCCACCAGCTGGAGCGGCTCACTCCAGGAGCGTCGTCCTGCTCCTGGCCTTTGGGGCAGAGGGACTCCCCACCTGGAAGTTTCGGCCCTGGGCGTCTTGACAGGGGGAAGGTTTGGACTGGCCACCCGATCCCCCTGGGCCCTCCGGTAAGCTCTGCAGCGCTTCCTCTCGCGTGTCCCTCCATGCAGGGACAGGAAAAACACTGAGGGAAATGGGGTGGGACTGGACCTTTTAACCTCTCGTGTGCTTTTCCTGTTCCTGTAAGAAGGAGGAGGACGTCCTCCATGGTGCTGTCAGGGGGACGTCCTGGAAACGTTTCTCTCCAGGGTTAGTCTCCACCCTATTAAAAAGTAGGAAATCAATAACATCAAAGATTTACGGCAGGGCATGGAAGAAATTTCTGGAATTTTCAGGGCAGCCTCTAGGGGATAGGGCTTCAGTGGGATCCATTCTAGAGATCCTGTAATCAGGGCTGTAGCTGGGGTTAGCAACTAACATCCTCAAGGCACAGGTCTCGGCCTTGGGTGCCCTATATAACTTTTATCTGGCAGCAAATAGATGATTGTCATGATTTAGAAAATCCTGTGGTAAGTCCAGACCGGTTATAGTCACGAAAATTCCACTTTGGGATCTAAATCTAGTACTAGAGGTGCTAACTAAAGACCCATTCGAGCTTTTACAGGATTTATCTGCCATGTTTCTCACGCTTAAGACCATTTTACTTGTGGCTCTGAAATCGGCCCGCATGGTAAGCGATATACAGGCCCTGTCCTTATGTCCCCCCTATACGCATGTATATGAGGATAGGCTTGTACTAAGACCTGACCAGGCCTATCTTTCCCAAAGTGGCTCTTAAGTTCCACAGGAGTGAAAAGATTATTTTGCCCTTCTTTTGTACTAGCCCTAGGAATCCAGGAGAATAAAGATTCTATAGATTAAGGCCCCATCACACATAGCAATCTCGCTAGCGAGATCGCTACAGAGTCACAATTTTTGTGACACAACAGCGATCTCACCAGCGAGATCGCTGTGTGTGACAGTGATCAGCGACCGGCCCCCCTGCCGGTATCACTGATCGCTGCAGGAAAGGCCAGGACTTTTTTTGGTCGCTGGTCTCCCGCTGGCCACCAAGCATCGCTGCGTGACAGGCGGGAGACCAGCGATCTGCTGGTAACTAATATACATCGTGTATCCAAGGGACGTGCGTCCCTTAGATACCCGATGTGTACGTTAGTTACCAGCGCGCTGATGCAGGGAGCTGGTAACTAACGTACACATCATGTATCTTTGGACGCACGTCCCTTGGATACCCGATGTGTACGTTAGTTACCAGCTTCCTTCATCAGCGCGCTGGTTACTAACGTGCACAGTGACGCCGGGCGTCGCTGTAAGGATCGCTGGTGAAGCTGTCTGTTTGACAGCTCACCAGCGATCACATAGCGATTCACCAGCGATCCTGACACATTGATATAGTTGTCAGGATCGCTGGTGAGTCGCTATGTGTGACTCCAGCCTTAGATGTGAGGAGGTCTCTGTTGGCATATATGTCCGTGACCAGTCAGTGGAGAAAGATCCATTCCCTGTTTGTAACCTTTCAGGGTAGCAGAAAGGGGTATGGGGTATTCAAGAGTACCACTGCCAGATGGATCAGGGAGGCCATTAGTTTATCTTACACTACGAGTGGTGCGCCGGTTCCTAAAGGCATCAAGGCTCAGTCCACCAGAGCTGTGGCAACCTTCTTCTATAAGCACTACAGACTGAATCTGTCCTTCTCTTTTAACTTAAACTTTGGTAGAAGAGTGCTGCAAGCGGTGGTCCCTCTCTATGGTGTTTCAATTCTCCAGAAATCTCTCAGGAGTGCTGTCATGGGTGAAGGAAAAATACCAGGGTTATTTAATGGTAGCTGTTTTTTCCACAAGCCATGACAGCACCCGTACATTCCCCCTAGCCCCTCCTTTCTCACCTTATGGGAGTGCACTATAGTTTGGGTGTTTTATAATGTGGTGTTGGTTGTGTGTGTAAATTAACCCGGAGGTCCTCTCATGCTCTGTAACTGAAGCAGGAAAGAGGTACTGCTCTTTTGTTTCAGTAGGTTTCCTGTCCTAGCTGAGCAGATCCCTCTCTCAGGTGTGCTGTCATGGGTTCTGGAAAAACTGGGTGCCAGTAAGTAACCTAGATGTTTCACTTAAAAAAAACAAAAAAAACAAACACTAGAGTGATGCTTTATTTCAGCACTGGAGTGGTACCACTAATTTAGGTTTTCTGACCCTAATATTTTAATCACCAGCCGCCGTCTTTTGCTGTTCCCGGGGATGCTGGGGTCTCCCGCAGCAATCTTGTCAACGCAACTTCTGACTGACTGGAAGTCAGAGGTAACGGCCAAAATCTGTCAACGCAAGTCTATAGGAGTCTCGTTCTAGCTCTCGTAGATTTACATTGTGTAATGACTTCTGGATCGTCCAGAAAATACTGGAGAAATCCGGCAATTCACAACCTTCGAGAGACAACTGCGCTTCGTTGATAACAGATGAAGATGGTGGCTGGGATGGTGAGTATGAATACTAGTGACACCACTCCAGCGGTAAAATAAATAAAAAATGTGTCTACTATGTTATTTCAAGAAATATTCCTGTGCGACCAATAACTTAACCCCTTCATTTATCTATACATCATGGAAGGGAAGGATTTACCAACCTTGAAAGTATGGCTATGTCCTGGGGAAAATGCGTCACCATGAACAAGCCCACGGTGATCACATTAAGGTGCCTAATGATTCTTAAAGCAAAGCAACGGGACTCTTTGTCACTGAGGGTTGCAACTCCCTACCCCAACTACGATCAATTTTGAACAGCCAATCACAGTATTTTCAATGTTTCAGGCAACGAAATAGCCTGAAACACTGAGGTCCAGTTATGATCAGGTATATAACAGAACAAATTATAGGCTGGAGCTTAGCAATGGCAGAGTCACCATTCCCAGCACTGATTGGAGTGATCGGATGATGACCAATCAGCGAGCAGAGACTCAATTTGACCCTGCAGTGACCGCCCTGCACTTCCCCATCTCAGCTTGGAGACATTGCAGGGCGGTCATTCTGCAATTTTGCTGCCTGATCTGCCACATACTATTTTAGACTGTGCCATCACTGCTGTTGCTGCAACTGTGAGAAAGAAGATGTTCCTTCTCTGTTCCTGTCCACTGTTATTCCCTATTCCACCCCAATCACTCCTTTCCCCTTCTCCCTAAGCCCAGTACATGATGGCTCATTTTTTGACAGTTTTTTTCACGCATCTTGCAGAGACAGAAAGCTGATCACTGACACACATCACTGGTCGACACCCATATTCACTTTTGACCGTCGAGCTCTGATCACACGCATTTTGTGGGAAAAAAAAATAATCAAATAAAAATAGATTAGATTAGTTGACATGACTAAATTAGGGACAATAAAAGTATACTATAGTAATCAGCGTCTGCTACAGTATTTTATACTGAACATAGTGAGGGTTAGTGTTAGAAACTAAATGGACATCAAAAAAAAATTACTGAGGGCCCGCAACCAAGTTTTTATTTTACCAAATGTTTATATATTTATTTTTATTTTTCTTTCTAGATTAAAATTTGGTACAAACACGAAAAAATGTATCACTTGTCCCCATCACGGTTTTCAACCAACGAAGCATACACCTTCCTTGCCACCGACATGGATCATGAGGGAGAGGATGCCACCACCTTCCTTTATTCAAGTGATACAAAACCGCCACAGAGATGTTTCAAGATAGAAAATGAACCAGCGCCCACAGTTCATGACCCCATATGAACGTAACCCCCTGGATAACATGAGCCACAGATCACTGATTTTGTGGCACAATCAGGAATCAAATTTGACATACCGGCTTCACAAAATAAAAATAAAATAATCGACTTTTTCAAAGTCTTTTTCTCTGAGGATTTTGTAAACCTCATGGTAACCCAGACAATTTTTGACCCAAAACCTCACTTCATCATTTTCTAACTGGACCCCTGTAGACATAGTAGAAATTATGAAGTTTTAGGGCCTTGTCCTTCACAAGGCATTAATGAAGAAGCCAGAACTTCGGAAATATTGGAGTGTTGATGTTTAAAGCAACACTCCAGTGTTCAGCATGGCTATGACTCAAACGCATTGAAGACATCCAAGAATTTTTGCATTGCAAAGATAATGCACAATATCCTCCCTGAGATGACTGCAACTTTGACCAAATTTTCAAGGTTTGGCCGGTCATTGATCAATTCAGCAACAAGTTTGCTGAAGGTGTACATTACCCAAAGGGACATCTGCGTGCATGAGTCACTAATACAGTTCCACCATGAGGCTCAAATTCCGGCAATACCTGCCTAGTAAGAAGCCAGGTATGGAATTAAACCCTACAAGCTGTGTGAGAGTACCTCAGGGTACATAAATATATTTATTGTTTATGAAGGTGAATGAGTGGAATAATTGTGTGGGATTTGGTGCACCCACCACTGAATCAAGGTTATCATCTCTACGTAGATCATTTTTATACCAGCATCCCTATCTTCAAATCCCTTTCTACCAGAGCTACCGCAGCCTGCGGTTCTGTCCGCAAAAATCAGAGAGGCCTCTCAAGGATGCTAATTGGGCAGATGCTCAGAAAGGGCGAAAAGCAAAACCCATTGTAGCGAAAATATGCTGGTGGTCAAGTACAAGAGGGATATCCTTGTCCACCATACATGGTGATGGCAGTACTCCCACCGTTGCATGAGGTTCCTCAACACATGTCCACAAACCAGACTGTTCCACAACCTGGAGAGTTAAATCTCTCTGATCAAATACTCCAGTCCTACAGTTCCATGTAAAAAGTTAAGGTGTGGTACAAGAATCTAACCATGCAAATTGTGCAGATGGCATTGTATAATTTTTTCATGCTATCACAATGTGTAGCCCAGACTGGTACATTTCTTCAGTTTCAGGAGGTAGTGATGACCCTAATATCTGGAAGTCAGGAAAGAGCAGGCCCCAGTACTTCTGTAACTGAAGGTGCCCTTATCATACCAGGGCAACATTTTCCAGTTGAGGTCACTCATACCTCAAAGAAATGAAGGTCACAAAAAAGTGCCGAGTGTGTTACAAAAAGGGGGATACGAAAGCACAGCATTTGCGACACCTGGTCCAACAAACATGGCCTGTATATATAAGAATGCTTCAAACTGTACCAAACTTCTATGGACTACTAAATTTGTTTCTGGCTAAGAGTGCTTTCACATTGCTTTCTGCGTCCCCGTCGAGGCATACGTCCGAAGTCCCCCTGCAAAACAGGGTCGATGGGGCAACAGACTGTAATGATGATGGCAGAGTGAACGGTAACTCTGTCGTGCTATTTTTTCAGGAGTATATGCCTACAGGAGGTGGACACCCAGAAGCAGTCTACTACGTCTGAACGTCCGCCTCCTGTAGGAGTACACTCCTGAAAATGATACACGGAAGGGCACATGGTCAGTGGTCACCATTACATTCTATGGCCCAGTCATCACATTCCTCCGGACCCAGTTTTGTTCAAGGGATATGAAAGTTTCCTCTATAGGTTTCTCATATATATTGGGGCTTCACTGACTCCAACAGAAGTACAAAAATCACACTGACTATGCACCTCACTTACTGAAAAAAAAGCCTGAAGGAAACAGTCCCCAAATAAGAAGAAAACACCAACAATGCTGCCAAAGAAGTCTGGCTAGACATTTCCATTATAATGTCTATGCACCATAAACTTTAGGCTTTCAAATGGATTAAAGTCATCAACATTACAAACCTGTCAATCAATCTGGGTCTACATATACAATATATACTATATTAAAGACAAAAATGTCCAGGAAGGATGGGAAATCTTGAAAAATGAAATTCTCAAAGCACAATTGTTAACAATTCCGAAAAGAGGGAAGAATAGGAAGCATTTAAGGAAGCCAGGATGGATGAACACAGAACTTAAGCACATGCTAAAAAGGAAGAAAAAAATGTTTATAAAATGGAAAGAGGGAGGCATATCTAAAGAAGAATATAATGCTGTCTGCAGAACCTGCAGGGCACAAATCAGATTAGTAAAGCTGACAATGAATTGATGCTTGCAAGAGATGTCAAAAGCAGTAATAAAGGATTTTGGGGATATGTCAAAAGTAAAAGAAAAGTCAAAGATGCTATAGGATTTTTACAGGATGAAAATGATGAAATGGTAAGAGAGGATGTTGAGAAGGCCGAACTTTTAAATTCCTATTTTGCATCTGTCTTCTCTCAGAAAGGAAATGTAACATCAACTGTTCTTCACTGTCCTATTAAGGGAATAGAAGAATCCAAGATATCTATAAACAGAAATATAGTGAGGAAACACTTAGCTAACCTAAATGAATTCAAGTCTCCAGGTCCAGATGAATTACACCCCAGAGTACTGAAGGAGATAGCAGAAGAAATTTTTGAACCCCTCTCCATAATCTTTGAAAATTCTTGGAGAACAGGAGAAGTCCCAGAAGACTGGAGAAGAGCGAATGTTGCTCCTATCTTCAAAAAGGGGAAGAAGGTGGACCCAGGCAACTATAGGCTGGTGAGTCTGACTTCTATACCAGGAAAGATCTTTGAGCAAATTATTAAAACAACATGTATGTCAGTACCTGGATAAGAATGAAGTGATTAAACAGAGTCAGCATGGGTTTGTAACTAATAAGTCATGTCAGACTAACTTAATTTCCTTCTATGACGGAATCACTGATTGGGTGGATCAAGGAAATGCTGTAGATATAGTATATCTTGACTTCAGCAAAGCATTTGACAAAGTATCTCATACAATCCTTATTGAAAAAATGACTAAGTATGGAATGGACAAGGCAACTGTTTGGTGGATTCATAACTGGCTTAGTGATCGGACCCAAAGAGTGGTCGTAAATGGCTGCACATCCAGTTGGAAGAATGTCTCAAGTGGGGTACCACAGGGCTCTGTCCTGGGCCCTGTATTGTTCAACATCTTTATCAACGATTTAGATGAAGGAATTGAGGGTAAACTGATTAAATTTGTTGATGACACAAAGCTAGGAGGGATAGCTAATACTAGAGAAGAGAGAGAGAGGATTCAAAAATATATAAAATAAACTGGAGAAGTGGGCAGCAACTAACAGAATGCTTTTTAACAGGGAAAAATGCAAAGTACTACATCTGAGCAATAAAAATGAAAAAAAGCATATACAGAATGGGAGGAATAGGGCTAAGCAACAACACATGTGAAAAAGACTTGGGTATAATAATAGATCACAGACTGAATATGAGTCAACAGTGTGATGCAGCAGCAAAAAAGGCAAATGCAATTCTAGGATGTATTAACAGAAGCATACAGTCTAGATCACGTGAAGTCATTATTTCCCTCTACTCCTCTTTGGTCAGACCGCATCTGGAATATTGTGTCCAGTTTTGGGCACCACATTTTAAAAAAGACATCAACAAACTGGAGCAAGTTCAGAAAAGAGCGACCAGATTGGTGACCGGTCTGCAAACCCTGTCCTATGAGGAAAGGTTGCAGGATTTGGGAATGTTTAGTTTGCAAAAGAGAAGACTGAGAGGAGACTTAATAGCTGTCTACAAATATCTAAAGGGCTGTCACATTGTAGAAGGATCAACTTTATTCTCATTTGCACAAGGAAAGACTAGAAGCAATGGGATGAAACGGAATGGGAGGAGACACAGATTAGATATTAGAAAAAACTTTTTGACAGTTAGAGTGATCAATGAGTGGAACAAGCTGCCACGAGAAGTGGTAAGTTCTCCTTCAATGGATGCCTTCAAACAGAGGCTGGACAGACATCTGACTGGGATGATTTAGCAAATCCTGCTTTGAGCAGGGGGTTGGACCAGATGGCCCTTCCAACTCTACGATTCTATGATTTGCCAATTAAAGGAGGTTTTCTACCTTTGGGGACAAATTTTTTTTTTCTGTAACTGTATTTCGAGCTAAAAATGATTTTTGCAATTGGCTTTCATTAAAAATGTAGCATTGTTTGGCTTTTACATGTTGTTAGTTTCCTTGAATATTCAACTTTGATGATAGTAGCTCAGAAAAAGACAGAATATACTTCCGGTTTGTCCATTATAGCGTGATGACTGATGATTTCTCAGTGAATGCATTCTGCTGTCAACAAAAGGCAGTGCAACATAGATGATAAAAAAAGCAAATGATGCAAATTTTTTTAATGAAATCAAATTGCAAAAATAAATTATAAAACAAAATACATGCATTTAGGGAAAAAAAATCCTCAAAAAGGAAAACAATAGAAATGAGTGAAAATGTTCAGAAAACGATTGTCGAATCTGAATTTGCCATATTCGTACCGAATTTATGTTTGACAATCGTTTCCCAACATATTCGCTCATCTGTACTCCCATGGCGTTCACCTAACTAGTGGACAACCCCCTTTGCGTTTACAGTATACCATTCAAATGTAGAAGTAGGAAATAAAAGCTGTAAGGCTAGTTTCACACTTGCGCCTTTTTGCGCAGCGTTTCGAGCGCACATGATATGCATGCAAAAAACGCTTACAAACGCTTGTAAACGCTGCGATTTTTCGCTGCATCATCGTGCACATTACGACAAAAAAACGCAGCGTTTGTATGCGGTTTCAAGCGCTTTCATGCATTTGCATTTTTATGCGCATGGTGTCACAATCACAGGAGCAAAATCCTTGAAAAATTCTTGCAACAGACACCACCAATGGGAAAGCAGTGGGCTTGTATTATGGGAATTCTTTATATAGACCCTGTTTACAGCTGAATTCTTCACATTTGCTTTCATTTTCTCTTGACAACATGGATCTACGCTGGAAGAGTTTTCACTTCAACTTGGATCTGGACATCGCGATTGCTCAGGCTTATGCAGTTGCTTGTCATCATCAAAGGGAGAGAGAGAGAGAGAGAGAGAGACAGGGAAGACGGCAGCGGCAGCGAGTGTGTATACATCCGGTTATTGAATTCCGGGAGAGCCGTGGAGCGTACCACACCCTCTACAGCGAGCTCCAGGCAAACCAGGATAAATTTACTGATTACACACGGATGTCCCAATAAAGCTTCAGGGATTTGCTTGGTCGTGTCCAAGATGCCATCCGGAGACAGGCACACAGCTCCGTCGTGCGATTCCTCCTGAGGAACGGCTCCTGGTCACATTACGGTACGTAGTATTGCAAAACCAATGCCTGCATAATTTTCTTTGTTCTCACATGTACGATTCCAAAGCTGGCAGAATTATTGTTCTGTCACGTAGTTAACCAAAGGCTGCAGTATTATTTTTATGCCATGTAGTAAAGAAAAGGCTGCATATTTATTTGTATGCCCTTTTTTTTTTCTTGTTTTAAATTTTATTTTTTGGTGTTGTAAAAATCCATATACACAAATATTAATTTTTGTTGTTTCTCGGTTTCCCAGATTCCTGGCTACTGGAGAGAGCCTCTCTTCACTGCACTTCCAGTACCGGATAGGAATATCAACCTTGTCTGGAATAGTTGCAGACACCTGCCGGGCTTTGTGGGACGTTCTCGGTCCCGAATTTATGCCCCTGCCCACCGTGGAAAAGTGGATTGAAGTTGCTGAAAGATTCTGGACAGTCTGCAATTTCCCAAACTGTTTGGATGCCGTTGATGGGAAACACATCCGTATTATAAAACCAAAAAGAACAGGCTCTGAGTACTATAACTATAAAAACTACTTTTCTACAGTACTCATGGCCATTGTGGATGCAGACTGTATGTTTGTTGCAGTTGACATTGGTGTATTTGGCCGTGGGAATGACTTCCAGGCTTTTAAGAACTCTGACATGGGCTGGAGGTTGTATGGCAACCAGTTCAATTTCCCCATGCCATGGCCTCTTCCCAACACCAAAGGTCCGCCACAGCCCTTTGTAATGGTTGGGGATGAGGCATTTCAGATGTGCCAAGACCTGCTCAAACCCTACTCCAGCCGGGACTTGGACCACACCAAAAGAATTTTTAATTACAGGCTGACCAGGGCCAGAAGAACTGTTGAGTGTGCCTTTGGTATACTTGTCTCCAGATGGCACATTCTCGTCACAGCCATTAATCTGAAACTGGAAACAGTGGATGAGGTGGTAAAGGCCTGTGTGGTTCTACATAATGTTGTGATGGTTAGAGAGCACCCGAACTTTGAACTCAATGATGCAGCTTCTAACTCATTGCTTGAATTTACTCAGCACCCTCTCAGGTCATCCGTTGAAGTTGGCCAAATGAGGGACCAATTTGCGGCCTACTTCAACTCAGATGTGGGACGGGTGGAATGGCAAGAGCAAATGGTGTAACAAAGTTTTCTTTTGTGTGCATGTTAATAAAAAACCTGTGTTGATACCTGTACCGAGTGCACTCTGTCTTTTTACACTTCAATACAATAATCAACTGGCCAGGTGTACCAGTGAAATCATGATGCTGTGTTTTGTGCATCATGAATTTACTAGTACTCCTGACCAGGTGACTATAGATACACACAAGTTGTATGATCTTTATCATCTCTACACTTTGAGTTCAATTTGCTGCGACGGTGGAGATAATACAACTAATTTTTGTGTCACCTGACCTGATGTTAAAAATAGTGATTTGGGAATGCAGCAGCATCCCTCACTATTTATGACACCTAACGCTGGGACTATAAATATTACTTGTAGTATCATCACTGTGGCTTCAGTTTGAATGCAGACTGTAGACATAATAAAGTTTATACAACTTCTACAATACCCAGGCCAGGTGTCATGCTGAAGTGAGGACGCCAAAAGTAAAGCATCCTGACTTCAGAAGGTTATCACACATGGGCAGGAGAATACACATAAGAGGTAAACTGCAGCATCGCTACAGTCTGATAGAAATATATGCAGACTGAAGCGACGCTGCAGGTTAAAACTCATGTGTATTCACCTGCTCAGGTGTGATAGTTATGATACAAGGGCAGGGTATTCTACATATGACGTGTATTTTCCCCCATCATCTCCAGTCCTCAGTTTATCAACACATACTGAATAGAGGACCGTGTCCGTGAGGAGAAAACGAGGGAATGTGGATCACCCCTCTGCTGCTCGGCGGTGGCGGTGCTCCTTGAAGGAGAAGGGTTGTCGGTGCTTCTTGTGGAAGAAGTGGCGGTGTCCCTACGAGGAGAAGTGGTGGCGGTGCTCCTAGGAGAAGTGGTGGCGGTGCTCATAGGAGGAGAAGTGGTGGCGGTGCTCCTAGGAGGAGAAGTGGTGGCGGTGCTCCTAGGAGAAGTGGTGGCGGTGCTCCTAGGAGGAGAAGTGGTGGCAGTGCTCCTAGGAGGAGAAGTGGTGGCAGTGCTCCTAGGAGGTGAAGTGTTGGCGGTGCTCCTATGATGAGGAGTGGTGGCGGTGCTCCTATGATGGGGAGTGGTGGCGGTGCTCGTAGGGGGCAAAGTGGTGGCGGTGCTCCTATGATGAGGAGTGGTGGCGGTGCTCCTAGATGGAGATGTTGTGTCGGTGCTCCGACCAGGAGAATAGGTGGCGCTGGCCAAAGCTGGTTGTGCGGTGGCGGTGCGCCAAGATGGTGGAACGGTGGTGGTAGTGAAGCTCCAGACAGGAGCAGCGCTTGCCATGGTGGTGGTGGGGGTGGAGTGTCCACTAGCACTCGGCATTGGTGTGGTGTATTGGTGTCCGGCTTGGCTAGGAATGCAGGTGGCCGTGCAGTGGTATGCAGAAGAAGTCGGTACTGTGGTGAAGCGAGTCAGTGGTGGCACAGGTGGGAATGACACCACTGACTGCTGCACGTACTGATTCTGCTGCATAGCCTGTAAGTAAGCAGTGTTGCAGGCCTGTAACACATTCAGCTGTTGCTCAGGACTAAGGTGTTCCGCCATGCCCCGTTCAATTTTACTAAAAAAGTGGTGCGATGGTCTGTTGAGGTCGGCCTCCAGCCGATCAAGGCGCTGGTCGACAGAGTGGAAGTGGAGTTCCATGTGAGTAAAACCGCGTTCCATGAGTGAAAAAACGCTTTCCACTCTGTCTGACAGCAACTTGAGGCTGGCATGAAAGGCATCACTCAAGTGCATGAACTCTGGCAAGACAGGCCTGTCCGAGGCCCTCTGCCGCTGGCGGGTAGTGCCCGCATAACCAGGGGCAGAGACCTGGGACAGGGGAACACCTGATTGACCAGCTTCCTGGTCACCAGCTGTCCGTGTTGCTGACCTGCAAGTTGCTTCCTGGCTGTTGGATGGCTGGGACGGGTTCGAGGTCGATCGATGAAGGACCGCTCCAGGGACAGGTTGCAGGGTGCTGCTCCAGGTGCTGTGGAAAGAAAAGTAAAACATTACTATCATGCATTTTCAAGAAGCGTCAGCTGTGGAATAGAAAGGCACAGGTTATTAAAAAAAAAAAAAATACTTACGCTCTGGTGGCAAGGACCGGTCTTAGGAATGCCAACTCGCGATGATAGCGGTACTTTGTTCTGGTCCTTGCCGCTGAACCACTGTGAACCTGTCCCTCAGCACGAGCATCAGTGTTGAAGCGGTCCTTCATCGAGCGCCAACATGTGCGGACTTTGTTCACTGTTGAAAAAACAAAAAAAATGTTATACAGTGCACTGATAGCAACATCATTATCAGCACACACACGTGCGTGAACTTGGCAAATATTCAATGCGGCATCACAAAAGAATTCAATACAAAATGCAATCACTGTTGATCCTGAGGACACTGGTGTTTACTGCAAGAATATATCTTGCAAGAAACACACCATTATCATCAGCAGCAAGAGTTAAAGCATGATCAATACTGCATTACAATACACAATGCAGTCACTGTTGATCCTGAGGGCACTGATATGTTTCCTGATAGAATATACAGTATCTATCAAGAAACACAACAGTATCCTCATGAACAAGATTCAAAGCATGATCAATACAGCAGTAAAAAACACAAAGCAGTCACTGTTGATCCTGAGGACACTGTTATGTTCCCTGATAGACTATATCTATCAGAAAACACAACAGTATCCTCAGGAACAAGAGTCAATGCGGCATCACACAGCAGGCAAATACTTACTAAACGCCTTTTTGGAAGCTGCAGAGGTGCTGTCCCAACCCTCCATCAACGCTGTGGCCACCTCATTACAGAGCTGCCGGGTAACCACAATGTCCTTGTACTGCTGGTCACGGCTGTCCCACAACGGGACACAGTCCTGGACAAGGCGGATCAGGTGCTCGTTGTCAAGATAGAGGTCTTCATCCCTTTGTGGAACGTAGAAAAAAAAATTATAATCTTGGAAATTGATGAGAATCAAATAGAAAAAAAGGAAACAGAAAAGAAGAAAGATATAGAAGATGAAAAACAGGACAGAAAAAAAGGAATAGAAAAAAAATAAAAAAAAAAAAAAAAAGACATTCAAAGACTGGATACTTACATTGCGTCTCCTCGCCGTGACTTGGCTAGGCTGCTCCCGCTGATCTGCCTCACTTGCCGGGTCCGATGCTGAGGTCTGTAAAAGAACACAAATTATTACCCATTTGTGGAGGCAGCTATACTTACACAAAGGCAGCAAAATTGAGCTCTGCTTGGGCCAGTTCTTCTTGGGATGGTGAATATTCTGATCCAGAAGACATGCTGGAATAAAAAAAAACAAAAAAAAAAAACATTAGTACATAATACACTTTAAAGGACAAGCACACATATATAGATTTTAGAATACTCACATTTTAGCTGTTGAAGCTGTAATCCAAAGTTGTGTCTTGTCTCTTGCTGGGTGGGTGTATTCTCTCAGGGCTTTATCTCTTGCAGACTGTAGAGTAAGTGATGTGGCACTACAGACACCTTCTTTTATGTATCCTCCTCCAAAACAATGTTGCTTGTTTAGGGGGTGGATTAAACAAATGTCTAGACATTGTATACTCTGAAATCGCGCGCGCTCACAAAGCGCTGACGTGCGCACTTCACAGCGCACGTCAGCGACCCCATAGACTATAATGCTTCTTTTTGGCGCATTGCGAGCGCACACGCGATTTTTTAACTATGTTGGGCGGAACAAAAAATGCAACATGTAGCGTCCGGCGCATCTGGTCGCACACCTGGAAAATGCGCAGCGCACGAAAATGCTGAGGCACGCGTGCAATCGCTATTTTAAAGATAGGGGACAATTGCGCGTGCGACCGATAGCACACGATGCGCTGTGCGATAAAAAGCTAGTGTGAAACCAGCCTTAGACTTTAAATACTGCGCTCCACGTATAGTGACCAATAAAATAAGTGGTTCGCCAGCAATCAAAGAATCCAGATAGATTTTATTGGATTTCCATGGAATACATGTAACATGACACGGAGCAGTAGCTGTGGGGGCGGTACTACGTCCTGGAACGCCAGGACCCCCATTTTCCTGTAGCTGGACACTGTACCTAAAAGGGGCACTGCACCCTTTGCAGACTGCATGATGCTGGTGACTTTGGCTGGCTAGGACCAGGTGTTTAATGATGAGGACCGCCACTCAAAAACAAACTGCCTTTTACGGACCAAGAGCTTGGGGAGAGGAATGTACAGAGGTTCATGGGCACAACACTTTGTGGACATTTCTCTTAAAACATAGAACATCTTTATAAGCATTTCGTTCCTTCCTAAGCTCACTGTCCGTTGACTTCTCTCTCTGGCTTCACCTTCACCAAGCACAACACCTCGGGAGCTTTCCTAGGCTCCAACAGCACCACTAACCAGTAGGAGACAGTCCTATTCTTCAACTGACTGGTCTGCATCCTTTTCCCCTTAGGGGAGCTACTTGTGCCACAATGGCCGTTACTTAGCTTCTTTGCTTGCCAATGCCTTGGAACTACCTCACGAGGCACTCTCGCTTCATCCCCGCATTCCTTCTCAGCGCTACTCCGTCACTTGACTGTTCGATAGCTCCATACAGTCTTGCTAGACTTCCTGCCCCAGACCTAGTCTGCAGAGAATCACTCTTAATGATTTTCCTTGTCTCCCCTCTGGATCTCGCCATCAGTTATCTGTGTCCGCTCATTTTCGGGAAACCCAATCCATGTGGTTCTGCCAAGTACTCAGGCCAAAGGTCTGCTCTAGCTGCTGGCTAGGCCCCATCTTCCTTCCTGACCGGAAACGCCCTCTGTCCCTTAACTTTGGCTCCTTCCACTCTGACATAGGCCCAACCATTAACGCTACCTATCTTTATCAACTACCTGTGGCTGGACAGAACACAACCTTTCACTAAACGCACTTGCAAAAATCACGGCACATCAAAATACTCCAACAATACACGTGTCTTCATGGGGGAACGTGGAAGGGAATGCCTCCACCTCCTTACATACACATGTATTGGTTTGCACTGAGACCTCTTTATTTTTTGCATGCACTGTGGTGAATATCTGGCATTTACTCTGGATTTGGTATCCTTTGCCTGGGCATCCTGGCACATGTGAACCTTTTCTGTTGGTGTTGTCTCAAGCCTCTTTGCCAATATATAGTGATGATGCAATTATTTATAAAGAAAAAAAATCATCTAATCATCAAGACATCATTTCAGCTTCTCAAGAAAATGTGCCTATAAAAAGAAATCATTACCTCATTTAACATCCTGAATTTTACAGCACCGATAAGTGACTTGGCTTGCAAGCGAATATTCATCTAATGGTACAGGATGCTACATAAATGGTGCTCTGGTTTTTAGAAATAGCATTTTGAAAGAAATCAGATGCAATCATTCCTGTGATGACTACAACCTCATACCCGTTAGCACCAGGAGGGCATGACTGCTAATGTGTGCACCACACCTCAGCTATTACACCTGCCACAATGTGTCCATTGCTCTGTCCCAGGGTGGACTTACTGAGGGGGAATTAGGCTTCAGGACAGTTAATTCTAAACCAATTTTCTGGAGAAAAAAAAAAAAAAGGTTAGGTGGGGTTATAAAGGGAATCTGAAAGAAAGCCCGATTCCAGTGATGTTTCACTTACTGGTCTGCTTGGTTTAGTTTTCATAGAATCCCCATTTAGTCTGCTGCAGATTTAGTACAGCTAGGAATTAAACTGTTAAAACTGTGTAAACCCAGCCCACAGCCCTGATTGGAAAGTTTAAACAGGAGGCTGCAAATGTGAGCATACTGCTATTGAGTGGTGGAGGTGGGGTTACGCAGATTAGCTGGCCTGGGCTGCACATGAAACCTAGTCCTGCAATGTTCTCTTCCTGCTGATAAAATGCTAACTGCATTGAAACTACAATACACAGACTAATAAATGACATATCACTGGATTTAGGCTCTCCTGCTCTATACTATGCCGCTCTCAGTTTAAATAGCAAAAAACTGCTTACAGATTCCCTTTTAGAGCTAGATAGCTTGACTAACTGTAGTCCAACAGATTTAGTATAATTTATGGCAACAACTTGGTGTAATTATATAGTGTTAATGCATGACTGCTCATAGCAAGCGTAGATTTAAAATTCTTGCACTCCTAAAGATTTCCCTTGGCATCACAGACTTAATTTTGGACTTTTGAGATGTAAAAATATTTTGAATTAAAATAGATGACTCCCAGTAAGTGCAAATAACCTATTGTAAATCCCAAACTTACACTCTTTGATGAATAGGTAAGTGAGCGTGAGAATGACAGTATGACCGCTATACAGATAGTCTCCACATAGCACATGAGAGCCGGTTATCGTCAATCCTCCTCCTGTTATTAATCGAAAGATTCTTTGTAATTTAGCGTAGGAGTCTCCATTCAACTAAGAACGAAAAAGAAAAAAAAAAAACACGTCAGAACATAAAGGAAAGGGTCCATCGACAATGCAGTGCTGTAAAGAAAAGTGTAGGTGGGGGGGGGCAACCGACAGGGGGGTGGTCCGTTACTGGCCGCAGACAGACTCGAGACAGAGACAGGATTATGTCCAACAGGTCTTCTTTATTGATCGTAATCTTCCACGACCCACAGCTCCACACAGCAGCTGTACAATACGCTCCACAGCTCTACACAACAGCTGTTCGACAGGCCCCGCAGCTTCACATAGCAGCTGCTCGACTATCTCTGCTGCTTCCCACAGCAGCTGCTCAACTATCCCCACAGCTTCACACAGCAGCTGCTCAACTCCGCACACAAGCCCGGGTACCTTCACTCTCTTCCTTTAGCTACTGAACGTCCCTCGCGGTTCTTCCATTGTGGCTGCCCTAAGCCTACCACCACAGCGGTTTACCAGTCCGAGTCCATTCTTGTTATGGTACCCCAGTCTGTTTCTGTCTGCGGCCTCTCCTGTCCGGGCCACCCCTCGTGACCTATCTCAGCTGTCAGTCCTCTCCGGAGCCTTGCCTTAGTCCTTTCTGCTCAGCGTAGTTCCTGTCTCCTGGGCTCCCGTCGCTGTCTACCTTTTCCAGAACCTTCCATCTGCCTTTTATCACCTTCTGCTCTGGTAACCCCGCCCCCCATGACTCAACGGTTTTCTTAGCCAATGGCCTACCTAAAACTCTCCACTCCCCTCTAATGGTCAAACTTCAAATCTACACCCTTCCTTCCCATCTCCAGCTGTTTCCCCTCTTTCACTACAACAGTCCACCCACAATACTCCACACCTCTGCCTTCCCACTGCAGACAGGTCTGTCCGTCCACCTTCCCTACACTCCCCCTTCCTTTATCCATTGTCGTCCTCGACAATCTTGTCTCCCTCCTTTCTATTCTGAAACTTTCCCACCTTCTTTTGTCAGACCGGTTGTTGGGCCAGGCCCGCGATACGCGGGGGCTGAACCAAACCGGGAGCAATCATGCTCCGAGTAGCTCACGGCTTACTCGCCAGCACGTACGCCACCATGACAATTCCTTCAGGTTGGGTTAGGTCCATCCAGACTACTCTACGGATGTGTACCTCCCACTGCTCTCCCCTTCTGTGAGCCTGTTAACATCATGACCGAGGCCTTGACCTACCAGGTCATCGTCAGCGTCCTCCTAACCTTCTGGGGTGTACGTCTGGTACTCGGGGCCAGACTTTGGGACTGTCTGCTCTGATTCCATCCGTCTCTTCTGTCCCGTCACTTTAAGTAGTCATAGTCGGAGTCTTTGTCACACTTAGTAACCGAGACCTGTTGAACATTTTCATTTTTCAAATAACATTTCAAAACAATGATACATATTATACACAGTGTCAACATACACCACTTTGGATGGGTATAACATTAACCTTGTTTCTGACAACATACTACATTAATTAACTTTCTACATGTAAGCTATTCATCAGCTCCGTTACCTAGTTGCTAAAGAACTACGCTTGGTATAAAACTATTCATTCTTTCTTTCTCACTATACCTATGTCTCTATCTATCAGCACCATTTTGCAACATTGCAAACATTGTCAAAAACATTTTTGTTTTCAAAACATAACCATTGTAAACATTGGTGCCCCCCTTCCTTTCAAGAGAGCACCCCTCCCCTTCTGCATCCTCGCTACACCAAGAGTGGGCACTTATTACCCAATTGAGGACTTCAAACTGTCCCCAGGTCGTGCAAAGGCGCACGACAGTCCCGGCAGTCCATTTAGCAGGATACTCCGGGCCACCTCCTGGCGGGTGATGTTTCGCCAATTAGCAGGGAACTCCACAGCTGTGAAGTCCCCGGGATGCTTTAAATGTCCTGGGCCTCGAGTTTCCCTGATGCCCGAGACCCAGGAGTCCTTGTCTCTTTCTATGGAGGCTCATATCCCTCAGGGTAGGTGATGACTGCTACCGCATAGCAGCCACAGGGGCAGTATTCGTTGTAATAGGAGACCGGGTCTCCCTCCCGCAGAGCCCGTCCATGTCTGATGGGGGTCACATTGAGGTAGTCTTTGTGGCCGGTGGCGAGGACCCGGATGAACCCATAGCCTTTTGCGGTGTTAGTATGTACAAGCCGCCCATATGATTGAGGGGTAGTCATGGCTGCCTCTCCCTTCTCGTTTAGCAGTGCCCACACCTCCCGCTCTTTGGCCTCCTTCTGTTCAATAATCTCCGCAACACAGGCGGAGGGTCCGGTGTAGGCTGCAGAGTCCAGTGGGCGGGCCGCAGTCAGGGTCAAGAACGGGGCAGAGGCGGCCGCGGATATTGGGGAGCAGGCCGCACCCAGAGTCACGGACGGGACAGAAGCGGTCACAGGCATCGGCGGGTAGGCCGTGGAGCAGGCCGCAGCAGGGATGAAGGCGGCCGTGAGCTCCGGTAAGAAGGCCGCAGCAGGGGCCGCGGATGGAGCAGCGGCGGCCGCGGATGTCGGTGAGTAGGCCACGGCGGTCTGGGGCGGGGCTGAAATGGTGGCAGGCCCCGATGGATAGGCCGCCGCCGGAAGATGGAGTGCGTCAGGGGTGGCCACAGGTCGGTTCCGCGCCGGCGACACGGAACGAGGTGCCGCCGGGTGGGGCAGCTCAGGATCGCTGACAGGAGCCGCAAAGTCATCCGGGGCCAGGGTTGCTGAAGAACGGGAGGTCAGGCGGGGCGGCCGGTTTCTTGAACACGGGGCATGGGGGCGGGATCTGCCTGCGGTGCCGCCGGCTGAGCCAGAGTAACGCTCACCTTCCCCGGCATCGCGGCTCCCGACAGTTCATCCCGCAGCTCCTCCAGCAGCAGATGTTCTTCACTCCGCCGTCCGGCAGTGCCAGCCTCCAGGCCCGATGACTCCGCACGGATGGTCGGCAACACCTCCTCTAGCAGCTGTTCCTGGTGGTCCATGGTGGCTGCAAACTCCTGTACTTCTTTTTGGCGCCAAATTGCCACAGCCATTTTTAACAAGGCCTTTTTCACTCCAGATCCACCTGCAGATATCCAGCAATTCACAGTCCAGTTTGTAATCCACAGGAAAAGATCTTCAACCCGTTCAGCTTGGGCCCTTTGAATCTTCAAGGCAGGCTTACCGCTGAAGATGTTGTATTTGCGGTGAAGATCCTGCCGACTACGCCAAATGTAGGTAGGGGGGGGGCAACCGACAGGGGGTGGTCCGTTACTGGCCGCAGACAGACTCGAGACAGAGACAGGATTATGTCCAACAGGTCTTCTTTATTGATCGTAATCTTCCACGACCCACAGCTCCACAAAGCAGCTGTATAATACGCTCCACAGCTCTACACAACAGCTGCTCGACAGGCCGCGCAGCTTTACACAGCAGCTGCTCGACTATCTCTGCTGCTTCCCACAGCAGCTGCTCGACTATCCCCGCGGCTGCACACAGCAGCTGTTTGACTCCGCACACAGGCCCGGGTACCTTCACTCTCTTCCTTTAGTTACTTAACGTCCCTCGCGTTTCTTCCACTGTGGCTGCCCTAAGCCTACTACCACAGCGGTTTACCAGTCCGAGTCCATTCTTGTTATGGTACCCCAGTCTGTCTCTGTCTGCGGCCTCTCCTGTCCGGGCCACCCCTCGTGACCTATCTCAGCTGTCAGTCCTCTCCGGAGCCTTGCTTTAGTCCTTTCTGCTCAGCGTAGTTCCTGTCTCCTGGGCTCCCGTCGCTAACTGCCTTTTCCAGAACCTTCCATCTGCCTTCTATCACCTTCGGCTCTGGTAACCCCGCCCCCCATGACTCAACGGTTTTCTTAGCCAATGGCTGATGTTCAGTCCTAACCTACAACTCTCCACTGCCCTCTAATGGTCAAACTTCAAATCTACACCCTTCCTTCCTATCTCCAGCTGTTTCCCCTCTTTCACCACAACTGTCCACCCACAATACTCCACACCTCTGCCTTCCCACTGCAGACAGGTCTGTCCGTCCGTCCACCTTCCCTACAAAAGCAAAATGGCTCCTGCGATAGTCTATTATAATCTAATATATAAAGCTCAATGTGGGTGTGTATGTATGTATGTATGTATGTATGTACGTACAGTGGGGCAAAAAAGTCTTTAGTCATTCAGCAATAGTGCAAGTTCCACCACTTAAAAAGATGAGAGGCGTCTGTAATTTACATCATAGGTAGACCTCAACTATGGGAGACAAACTGAGAAAAAAAAATCCAGAAAATCACATTGTCTATTTTTTTTTCATTTTATTTGCATATTATGGTGGAAAATAAGTATTTGGTCAGAAACAAAATTTCATCTCAATACTTTGTGATATATCCTTTGTTGGCAATGACAGAGGTCAAACGTTTTCTGTAAGTCTTCACAAGGTTGCCACACACTGTTGTTGGTATGTTGGCCCATTCCTCCATGCAGATCTCCTCTAGAGCAGTGATGTTTTTGGCTTTTCGCTTGGCAACACGGACTTTCAACTCCCTCCAAAGGTTTTCTATAGGGTTGAGATCTGGAGACTGGCTAGGCCACTCCAGGACCTTGAAATGCTTCTTACGAAGCCACTCCTTCGTTGCCCTGGCGGTGTGCTTTGGATCATTGTCATGTTGAAAGACCCAGCCACGTTTCATCTTCAATGCCCTTGCTGATGGAAGGAGGTTTGCACTCAAAATCTCACGATACATGGCCCCATTCATTCTTTCATGTACCCGGATCAGTCGTCCTGGCCCCTTTGCAGAGAAACAGCCCCAAAGCATGATGTTTCCACCACCATGCTTTACAGTAGGTATGGTGTTGATGGATGCAACTCAGTATTCTTTTTCCTCCAAACACGACAAGTTGTGTTTCTACCAAACAGTTCCAGTTTGGTTTCATCAGACCATAGGACATTCTCCCAAAACTCCTCTGGATCATCCAAATGCTCTCTAGCAAACTTCAGACGGGCCCGGACATGTACAGGCTTAAGCAGTGGGACACGTCTGGCACTGCAGGATCTGAGTCCATGGTGGCGTAGTGTGTTACTTATGGTAGGCCTTGTTACATTGGTCCCAGCTCTCTGCAGTTCATTCACTAGGTCCCCCCGCGTGGTTCTGGGATTTTTGCTCACCGTTCTTGTGATCATTCTGACCCCACGGGGTGGGATTTTGCGTGGAGCACCAGATCGAGGGAGATTATCAGTGGTCTTGTATGTCTTCCATTTTCTAATTATTGCTCCCACAGTTGATTTCTTCACTCCAAGCTGGTTGGCTATTGCAGATTCAGTCTTCCCAGCCTGGTGCAGGGCTACAATTTGGTTTCTGGTGTCCTTTGACAGCTCTTTGGTCTTCACCATAGTGGAGTTTGGAGTCAGACTGTTTGAGGGTGTGTGTGCACAGGTGTCTTTTTATACTGATAACAAGTTTAAACAGGTGCCATTACTACAGGTAATGAGTGGAGGAAAGAGGAGACTCTTAGAGAAGAAGTTACAGGTCTGTGAGAGCCAGAAATCTTGATTGCTTGTTTCTGACCAAATACTTATTTTCCACCATAATATGCAAATAAAATGAAAAAAAACCAGACAATGTGATTTTCTGGATTTTTTTTTCTCAGTTTGTCTCCTATAGTTGAGGTCTACCTATGATGTAAATTACAGACGCCTCTCATCTTTTTAAGTGGTGGAACTTGCACTATTGCTGACTGACTAAATACTTTTTTGCCCCACTGTATGTATGTATGTATGCATGCATGCATGCATGTGTATATCCGGGATTGGCATCCGCCCCGTCGCAGCTACAGCAACAAAATTTGGCACAGTCACACGTCTGGACCCCGAGAGCATCATAGGCCATGTTTTGAGGCGAAATTTTAACCCGGCACATTCCAATTCACCAAACAATTTTACCCCTATCTACATAATGGGGAAAAAATGTATGTATGTATGTATTGGCATCTGCACCGTCGTAGCTACAGACACAAAATTTTGCACAATCACACATCTGGACCCTGAGAGCGTCATAGGCTATGTTGTGAGGCAAAATTTTAACCCTGCGCATTCCAATTCCCCAAACAATTTTGCCCCGATTACATAATAGGGAAAAAGTGAAAGGAAAAGTGTTGGAGGCAAATTGACAGCTGCCAGATGTGAACAAGGGGGACTTAAAGAATGAGAGCGATGGCGCCAAACAGTATATACCGTACAGTTGCTAAGGTGGGGCCCTGACATGGGATACTCACCACACACGGGGATATGAACACTAGGGTGACCAGATCTCATACGGGGGGGAAAAAATGTCAGAATCTTGTTCGTCTGGACCCCACAAAACGATTCCCCTTTCCAGATATTGAGAGAGCCAAAATTTGAGCTCGATCAAACGACGTTAACCCGTGCCGCTCGTCGCTCAAAGTTTGAAAAAATCCAAATTGAGGTATTTTAAGATTTAGGCATTTTGCATAGTCTGTTAGACTATAAAGAATGTGACAACAACATTGCAGAAATAGCCCTGACCAAATTTTCGAACCATTTGTGGTATTTGAATGCAGAGTTGGTGGGATTATCGTTTTTTGATCCCACCATTACAGACAAAGAAAAGTTGTTAATGGCTAATAAATTGCTCAGTAGCACAGATGAACCATCAGAGCACGCTAACCTACATGAGTTGATAATTTTACATAGTTATCTAATCTATTCTAGAGCTTTTGTTAAAGTAGTTTTTGAAACGTCAGAATATAATGCTCGGCATTTGCTTACAACTTGCAGGACATATTGCTTTTGTTCTTCATCTTTTGTCAGAAGGTCGTTAAAGTCGGTTACTTCCTACCTCTTTTAATTTTTCTTTCCTAACTTTTGGATTGACAACCCTAGCGTGCTCTGATGGTTCATCTGTGCTACTGAGCAATTTATTAGCCATTAACAACTTTTCATTGTCTGTAATGGGATCAAAAAACGATAATCCCACCAACTCTGCATTCAAATACCACAAATGGTTCGAAAATTTGGTCAGGGCTATTTCTGCAATGTTGTTGTCACATTCTTTATAGTCTAACAGACTATGCAAAATACCTAAATCTTAAAATACCTCAATTTGGATTTTTTCAAACTTTGAGCGACGAGCGGCACGGGTTAACGTCGTTTGATCGAGCTCAAATTTTGGCTGTCTCAATATCTGGAAAGGGGAATCGTTTTGTGGGGTTCAGACGGACAAAATTCCGACATCGATTTTTTGCGGTCACCTTAATGAACACACACACAAAATGCGCCACACACTACCACGTGCTTCAACACATATACCACCCTCAGCACACATTTCACCACATATACACCAACTTCGCCACACAAAAGTCGCCACTCAAAACTCGCCACGCTGTCCCAGAGCTGTTTAAAAGATGAAAAATGAGCTGTGATTGGTTGCTATCAGCAACAGTTTTCTTTGCAGACAGTTGTGGTAACTAAGGCCTATTATTCTTATCATTTCTATGATGTTATCGTCCTTCTGTAAAGCTGGAAATAACACAATTTATTACCGTGCCAACACAGACCACCCTCTGACACAGACTGCAGGGGGAACTCAGTATCACACAGGATAGGATTAGATACACGGATCAGCAGTCAGTATCACACAGGAGAGGATTAGACACATGGCTCAGCAGGCAGTATCACACAGGATAGGATTAGATACACAGCTCAGCAGTCAGTATCACAAAGAATAGGATTAGATACACAGCTCAGCAGTCAGTATCACACAGGATAGGATTAGATACACGGATCAGCAGTCAGTATCACACAGGATAGGATTAGATACACAGCTCAGCAGTCAGTATCACACAGGAGATGATTAGACACATGGCTCAGAAGGCAGTATCACACAGGGTAGGATTAGATACACAGCTCAGCAGTCAGTATTACAAAGGATAGGATTAGATACACAGCTCAGCAGTCAGTATCACACAGGAAAGGATTAGATACACGGCTCAGCAGTCAGTATCACACAGGATAGGATTAGATACACAGCTCAGCAGTCAGTATCACACAGGATAGGATTAGATACACAGCTCAGCAGTCAGTATCACACAGGATAGGATTAGATACGCAGCTCAGCACACAGTATCACACAGAATAGTATTAGATACACGGCTCAGCAGACAGTATCACACAATAGAATTACATACACGGCTCAGCAGTCAGTATCACACAGGATAGGATTAGGTGCACAGTTTTTATATGCAATATAATCATTATAATTGGTTATAACTAACCTCAGTTGGTTACTATGCCCAGGCAACGCCGGGCTCTTCAGCTAGTACCAAATAAAGCAGATAAGAAGAAAGCAACACGTATATAATAGATCAATTTGCCAACTTTCAGCCACGGCCAAAAGTTTTGAGACTAACAAATTTTGGTTTTCAGAAAGTTTGCGGCTTCAGTGTTTTTAGATCTTTAGTTCTTGTAGTTTCTATGGTTAGTGAAGTACAATTATCAGCACTCGCATATTTTTAAAAATGTATTGACAAATGCATCATCACGTTGCTGCAAAGATGGAATATTTACAACGTTGACCCTTATTTTTTAAGACTTTTGCAATCCATCCTAGCAGGCCGGATATCGGGTTCTGGGCCAAATCTTGACTGAGGACAAGGCATTCTTGTCAAATCAGTGCTTGAAGTTTCTCAATGTGTTATTATTTGTCAATCTGCTTTTTTGAGGACTGACCACAAGTTTCCAATGGAATTAATCTGGGAATTATTCACATGTAGTGATAAGCGAGTATACCCGTTACTCGAGATTTCCCGAGCATGCTCGGGTGTCCTCGGAGTATTTTCGCGTGCTCGGAGATTTAGTTTGTCACCATAGCTGCATGATTTGCGGCTGCTAGACAGCCTGAATACATGTGGGGATTTCCTAACAAACATGCAATCGTCACACGTATTCAGGCTGTCTAGCAGCCGCAAATCATGCAGCTACGGTGACAGAAACCAAACTTCCGAGCATGCCAAAATACTCGGAGATCATCCGAGCATGCTCGGGAAATCTCGAGTAATGAGTATACTCGCTCTTCACTATTCACATGGTGTTGTCATATTGAATTGATTTCTGTGATTTTCACAAAATTGCAGAAAAAAATAGTTATACCACTGCAATGCATAAATTCCCTCTGTTACTAAGCACATACCAGACACCTTCCCAGCTCAAAACCTGATAAACTATTATACCGCAAGTGCTTTTCAGATGTGTCAGTCTATGCGGTTATAATAATACATGATGATCTTATATTACATTGAATGACATATCTATACCAGACCAGGGCAACCACTGCTCAGAGATGGACGGATAGGGATAGTGAAGCACACCAACCCTGCCTGTGGGGACATAGCAAGCACAGACTTTCAGCTAAGCAAGTTCTATCACTGCAAAATCACTAAAGAAAATATAATGGATAAAAGAAAATGTATATTTCCGAAAAGATGTATCGCCAAATTGTGAACACAGCATGCCTTATTATGCATCTTTCCTACCATTGTAAGGGTAATTACATGGGGAGTTTAACAGCTACAGAAGACCAAAGCTAAAGCTCTAGCAGTCCTGTTCGCGGACCAGTTCTACAGGTAATGAATTAGGTAGATGTGGAAGTAATGATCCAGATAATCATCTTTAGACCTCCCACACATGGCAGAACCACATGCAAGAGACTGTAAAGAGATACGCAACACTTATTCTATTCTAAGCTGCAAAACAATAGGCACGCCATGTGCCACTATGGTTCCCCGCACAGCGCCATATTGCAGTTATTCTCCACAAGAGGTACAAAGACAAAGTCGTATCATGACCATTGAAGAGAAATTGGGGGGTATTGTGGATCATATAGAAGTCTGTGGATCACCCATTAAGACTCAGAGATTGTACATAATAGAAAACTGATATTTGAATGTAAACATTAAAATAATAAGACCTCTGGGGGTGTGAAAGTCCTCACCTTTGGGGCACATTGGATGTGCATTCCGGGCACAGGAAGGGTAGTAACATACATTGTTATACACCTGTACAAGTACAAAGTCCCAATAATAAAAAAGTACCTGCGGCCCACAATTGATCTGTAAACAGAAAATAAAGTCTTATGAGCCGCGACTGGCATAAACATATGATGTGCAATCTTCATAAACACTCGTAACTATGCTAATTTACTTGTACTGTTAAAAGGCATCTGTCACCATGTTTTTTCTATGCAATCTAAGAGTTGCATGATGTAGGGGCAGAGACTCCGATTCCAGTGATAGGTCACCGGTTCCTCTGCTGCAGATCTAGCAATGCTCAGAATGCTGAGCCCTGTATAATCCCACCACCGATTAGCAGCTTTCTGCCTTTTCACAGTGTACACAAAAGATGCCAATCAGTGGTGAGGGAACAGTATTAAAGAATTAGGACTACATGGCATCAGACACCTAGTCCTCTAGTGAGAATATCTTGCTGATAAAACACTGATTTTATTGAAAAAGCAACACACGGACTTGCAAGTGAAATCACTGGAATCAGGGTCTGAGCACCTACATCATGCTGTTCTCAGATTACGTAGTAAAAAAACTTTCCTTTTAAGCGCCACTCCAGTGTTTCCTTGTTCTGGCTCACATAGACTTGCATTGGGAACTTGTGATATCTCTGACTTCCGGGTCAATCAGAAGTTGTGGTCACAAGAAGGTGCCGATAAAAGGTGAAGACGGCGGCTGGCAAGTATGACATTACGAGCAGGGATATTCGATTAGAAACACCACTCCAGTGCTGAAAAACCGCTGGAATGGTGCTTTAAAGGGAATCTGAGATTAAAAAGAAAACAATATTTATCTGCAGGGATTGTGCATTTGTATGGATGACATAGCAGAAAATTATCTTTAGATAAAAGGAGTTTATCATTAAAGCTCTCTGTATTAAACAGACCATTCTATGAAACATTACATTAACTACATGAGGGAAGAACAAATATCCTATAAAACAGAAGCCATGAAGATGATTAAATCTGCCTCCTTCTTATATCAACTATGTAGCTGGCTTACAGAAAATCATCCATTTCTATTTATTACTTATACTTCAAATTACTTAAGCCGTTTACAACAGTCCTTAAAAAGTGTCTAAGGTTAATTTCACACAAGTACGTCTCACAAAATTAGATTATCAAAAAGTTAATTTTTTTCAGTTCTTGAATACATAAAAATGAAACTCATATTATAGAGTCATTACAAACAAAGTGATCTATTTCAGGTCTATATTTCTGTTAATGTTGATGATTATGGCTCCCAGCCAATGAAAACCCAAAAGTCATTATCTCAGTAAATTACAATAATAAACAAAAAAACACCTGCAAAGGCTTCCTAAGCGTTTAAGAAGGTTCCTTAGTCTGTTTCAGTAGGCTCCACAATCATGGGGAAGACTGCTGACCTGACAGATGTCCAGAAGGCAGTCACTGACACACTCCACAAGAAGGGTAAGCCACAAAAGGTCATTGCTAAAGAACCTGGCTGTTCACAGAGTGCTGTATCCAAGCATATTAATGGAAAGTTGAGTGGTAGAAAAAGGTGCACAAGCAACAGGGATAACCGCAGCTTTGAAGGGATTGTTAAGGAAAGGCCATGCAAAAATCTGGGGGAGATTCACAAGGAGTGAATTGCTGCTGGAGTCATTGCTTCAAGAGCCACCACACACAGATGTATCCAGGACATGGGCTACAAGTGTCGCATTCCTTGTGTCAAGCCACTCATGACCAATAGATTACGTCAGAAGCATCTAAGTCCTCTTTCACACATCAGTTTTTTGCCATCAGTCACAATCCGTCGAATTTTGAAAAACACGGATCCGGCGACTGATGTTGCTGGATCCGTTTTTTTCTCATAGACTTGTATTAGTGACGGATGGCCAAACGTTTCATCTGTCGGAAATTCTTTGCCCGTAGGACACTTGTCTATGTTTTTTGTCTATTTTCGCTAGAATGGAAGCCTATGGGCGATGTGACTGCTCTCCTGGGGCTCCAGTATTACAATGACGGAGATAATCCTCCGCATTGTATCACTCCGCCGCCGACAGGTAACCGGAGTTCACCTGTCACTTTGCGGCACTACAGCATGAGAATTTTCTCACGCTGTAGTGCCGTAAAGCGAGAGGCTTATCTCTGCTGACACACTGCTGGAGGGTTATCTCCGGTCAGTGTGTCATCGGAGGCCTATAGAGAGGTCACATCTGCTGATGTGACAGCTCTATAGGGGAGATCGTCGTGGGACAATCATTATTAATGGAATTACGTCGGACAGGGAGTATATTGTTGGTTTGTTTTTTTATTTTTTTTTGCAGGTGATCGATGGCTTCAACTGGATAGGCGTACAATAACAATTTTGAAAAAATGTGTCATGTTTTATTTAATTAAAATACTTTATTCTTATGTGTGTGGGTTTTTTTAAACCTTTATTAATATAAGATTAATAATGGATAGGCGTCTTATTGACGCCTCTCCATTATTAACTGGGATTAATGTCACCTTACAATAGCAAGGTGACATTAGCACCTTATTACCCCATATGCCACAGCTACATGGCAGTGGGAAGAGAGGGGCCAAGTGCCAGAATTGGCGCATCTTAGAGATGCGCCATTTCTGGGGCGGCTACGGGCTGGTATTTGTAGCCAGGGGGGCAATATCCATAGCTCCTTCCTAGGCTATGAATATTAGCCCGCAGCTGTCTGCGTAGCCTTTCTGGCTATGAAATATAGGGGGACCCCACGTCATTTTTTTTTTTTGGGGGGGTCTCCCTATTTTAATAGCCAGTAAAGGCTATGTAGACAGTTGTGGGCTGATATTCATAGCCTGGGAAGGGGCCATGGGTATCACCCCCTTCCCAGGCTACAAACATTGGCCCCCGGCCGTCGGCTTTCCCCCTCTGGCGCAGAAAATTGTTAAAATATATTGTTCATTAATAAACATCGGCCTTGCTATTATCTATATCTATCCATAGATATATCAAAAGATAGATATATCTATGGATATATCTATAGATATATCTATGTATTCTAACTATCTATAGATCTGTCTGTCTGTCTGTGGGTGTTTTTAAAAATGGATCCGTTGAAAACGGAAGAAACAGCTGAAAAAACGGATCCGTCGCATCAGTTTTTCACAAACTGCAACGGATCCGTCGAGCTGACGGATTGTGACTGACGTAAAAAAACTGATGTGTGAAAGAGGCCTTACCTGGGCCAAAGGAGAAAAAGAACTGGACTGTTACTCAGTAGTCCAAGGTGTTGTTTTCAGATGAAAGTAAATTTTGCATTTCATTTGGAAATCAAGGTCCCAGAGTCTGGAGGAAGAGTGGAGAGGCCACAATCCAAGCTGCTTGAGGTCTAGTGTGAAGTTTCCACAATAAGTGATGGTTTGGGGAGCCATGTCATCTGCTGGTGTAGGTCCACTGTGCTTTAGCAAGACCAAAGTCAGCGCCGCCGTCTACCAGGAAATTTTAGAGTACTTCATGCTTCCCTCTGCCGACAAGATTTTTGGAGATGGAAATTTCATTCTCCAGCAGGACTTGGCACCTGTCCACACTGCCAAAAGTACCAATACCTGGTTTAAAAACAACAGTATCACTGTGCTTGATTGGCCAGCAAACTCGCCTGACCTTAACCCCATAGAGAATCTATGGGCTATTGTCAAGAGGAAGATGAGAGACACCAGACCCAACAATACAGATGAGCTGAACGCTGCTATCAAAGCAACCTGGGCTTCCATATCACCTCAGCATTGCCACAGGCTGATCGCCTCCATGCCACGCCGCATTGATGAAAAAGGAGCCCCGACCAAGTATTCTAATTTACTGAGATAATGACTTTTGGGTTGTCATTGGCTGTAAGCCATAATCATCAACATTAACAGAAATATACACTTGCAATAGAACACTCTGTAATGACTATATTAGGTCGGTTTCACATTAGCGCTTTTTCAGCGCACGGCCGGGGGTAGCTCCGCCCCCGAGCCGGCTCTCTGCCCGGCGTGCCCGCCCCTTGCTTGTAGCGCCGCCTACTAGCGGACAGCGGCGCCTGCGATCGGCGCACCCTATCTTTAGCATAGGGTGCGCAGATCGTGCGCAGGCCGTGCGCTAGTTGCGCTTTGACCTGCGCTGCGCACTTTTGACGGTGCGCCGTGCGCGCCAAAATCCGAAAAGTTTGATTTTGGCGCGCACGGCGCACCGTCAAAAGTGCGCAGCGCAGGTCAAAGCGCAACTAGCGCACGGCCTGCGCACGATCTGCGCACCCTATGCTAAAGATAGGGTGCGCCGATCGCAGGCGCCGCTGTCTGCTAGTAGGCGGCGCTACAAGCAAGGGGCGGGCACGCCGGGCAGAGAGGCGGCTCGGGGGCGGAGCTACCCCCGGCCGTGCGTGCGCTGAAAAAGCGCTAATGTGAAACCGGCCTAATATATGAGTTTTACTTTTTGTATTGAAGAACTGAAATAGGTTAACTTTTGATGATATTCTAATTTAGCGAGTAGCACTTGTATTTGCTGCATTTTTGACACTGAATATCACAGATACAGCAAAGTGAATTGTCAGTGCTCCTGTTTACGCTGCGGAAAATGACTTGCGGTGCGTTTTTCAAAATCCACGATAAGTCAATTTCTCTTTATTTGCAGATTTTCCTCATAGACTTGAATGAGATCAGGAAAATCTTCAAGTAAAAAAAATACATACGGTATAGGTTTTTTGTGTGCTTCCATAATGGAAATGCCCCCAAAAAATGTAGGAAGTCTGCACAGGACTTTATCAATAAAATTTTATCAAAGCTAAGTAACAGAGTACCGTAATCAAAACAAAACAGCTTCATTTAAAGCAGGACATGTCAAAAAGGAGACAAAAACCACCACAGAAAAAATAGAATGAGAACCCATGTAAAAATGATTCACTAAAAAACGCAAATCATTTAATAGGTGCAGAAATTCTGCAACTTCAAAAATTCACCAAATGCTCAACATGGGAACTTATAAGGTGCAGGACCTTGAATGGCAGATCAAATCAAGAAATCATTTTCTCTAAATATTTTCTATTTCATATTCTTAAAGAAAATCTGCCAGAAGGATCAACACTCAGAAGCCATCTGTTGCACACATGCTTTTCTTGTGCTCCTCACATTTTCACTTTATATTTTTTTTGTGCTCCACGTCAGGATTTGCAAGTGGCCCGGAGTGGTCTATTGTGTTCTACTTCCTGGGCCTATATAAGGCCTTCCAAGAAACACACCTGGGTCTTGGTATTGCTCCAAGACTTGCTGGTGACTCTCTAGTTGTCTGGCAACACTTCCAGTCCACAGTAATCAGGATGTCTTTTGGCTGTGCTCTCCAGTAACCTTGCTCATCTGCTTGTTTGCGGTTCCATTAACCTTGCTACATTGTCAGTGGGGGACCTCATCTGCTTGTCTGTGGTTTTCAGTAACCTTGTTACCTGTCAGTGGGGGACCTCATCCGTGGTTTACAGTAACGCTGCTACTTGTCAGTGGTCTTTAGAACTTGTCTGCAGTTTCCAGTATCACAAATTGCAGGTTTCAAGACATCTTCCTGGCTATCCGTGGCAACCAAGGTATTTCTAGTTTCTCCGTAGTTTTGTCTGCTTCCTGTCCCCGGTCTTCTAGGATGTTTTCTATGTGTCCACCTGAGTTTTCAGGATGTCTTCCTGGCTGTGTGGCTTACACCAGAGTTTTGTTTGCTGGCAGGTGGTGGAACGTCCAGGAGATCACAGACTGGTAGCAGTTTCCTATATCCCATCTGCTTGCCTGTGATCTCCTGGATATCACCATCTTGCAAGAATTTTCCAGCATCCCACCCTGCTTGTCTGTGGTTTCCAGAACTTTAAAACTTTTAGTTTGCCTCCACATGTCTGCCTGTGGCTTTTAGTGACTGTTTTCTGTTTCTCACGTGCTACATCTGCCTGCTGCACCGACGCCTATGGCCCGAATGCCCACCAGGGCCTTAGGCTTATAGGATCCACTTTACGATATGAGCCCACTATTTGTAACACTGTCTATATGTATATACAGGTCATAGGACGCTTAACAAAATTATACCTTCATATCTATGATCTGATTACTTATTCCTGAGAAATCAACTTTTTGCTTATATACAAATGAATTAAGATCTATGGGCCGGACACTGTTCTACATGAGAACTTACTATAAATGAAAGAAGTTGTTACCAGTGTGATGTGTAATAGCAGTTTTCTGTTCTCCTGATCTCACTGCAGAGCTGTGTGTAACTATACCTGACATCTGCAGGTTCCTCTCAGCTTCAGCTTCCATCTCACAGGCAGACAGGGTTGTAATATTGTTGCAATACAGCGGAGCTGTGAGAGCTGCAGGTGCTATGCTAAGTGTTTGTTATGAGTGAAAGTTCAGTTTTACTATTCTGTGCTAGTTACATGTCTCACACTGGTAACTCCCCCTTTCATTTATAATCATCTCTGGAGGCAAATTCTCATGCAGATCAGTGTCCACCCCATAGTCCTGAACAGCTCATTTACATATAATAAAAATGTGGATTTCTCTGGAATAAGACATCAGATCGCAGATAGAAAGGTATCATTTTAGTTAGCTTTCTACAACCTACACGCCATATAGACAGCTTAGGAGGGGTGATCATACTGACAGATTCCTTTTAAAAGTAGTTGTAAGGATATGTCTAAACAAAAAAAAACTTAAGATTCTAAGTTTTCTCTGTTTCTGAAAGAACTATTCAATAAAAATGGTGACCTTTAGTTCATGTTCAAGATTTGTAACAAAGGAAAAGTTTAACAAATCCCTGTTCACACATGGTAGGAGAAAGCTGTATGAAAATTTGATGACTGCTAAAGATTTAAGCTAAATTCTGCTTCAATAATTCTCAAGTCTTGTCTGAACACATCAATTGTGGCTTTACCGGTGAACAATGAAGCTAATACAGTGCTCTGTATAAGAACCACCAAAAAAAGTTTGGTGTATTGGGATTGCCATCTGGACAATCCTAAATTCTGGCTTTGCAACCCAGCCCTAGTTGATTGTTTGCCCTAAAACCACAAGTTTCAGCATTCCATCCTTTCGAACATTATACAGCATTTTCATAAATAGTTTACTTGGTTCATTATGAAAAAGCCCTCAAAAACTATAACAATATATATTATTTTAAGACAACATTATATAAAAGGTAGAATGTTCCTGAAATCATCACCAGTACTTACTTATATCTCAGAAAAATCCATTGGATAAACCATATTCCAACCAAAATCATTCCATTTATCTCCGAGACAGTAAATGCCCAAGGTGCCTGATCAATGTAGTCAAAGAACTTGTCCGGTAAAGGTGGGCTCACTTCTTTAGGAGGAACTCTTTCATTAACAACTGTGATCATTACTGTGGTGAGGATCATATTGAAGAGTGCATAGACAAAGGCAACTCCAGTTTTCCACCATTCTAAAGGATATTTATTTTTGGCATCTTCTGGCAAACTTATCTGAATATAGTCTGGATATTTCTTTGTACCTTTACGTAGACCATTGGATAAAGTTTTGGGTTTGGTTTTAATATTTTTGTCATCTTCACTGTTTGAGGAGACAGATCTTGGAAAGCCGTTGGGTGTTTCACTGCCTGGAGTTTCTTTATGTACTTCAATAACTGCAGTCTCAATAGTATCCATTGGGACAACAAAAATTATATAAAATTACCTATAAAGAGAAAAAACAACAAAATCACAAATCTGACTGTCAGGGATTAACTACATCTTGCGAAACAAGTCATGTACTACATTTAAATTTGTACAGAGATTGAGAAATACTTTGGTTTAATAGAACGGTCATAGGCACTACACATTCCAGCGGTGCGGCAGGTTTAAATGGGTTGTCCCATCTAGAGATATTGATGACCTAATCTTGAGATAAGTCCTCAATATCAGATCAGTGGGAGTCAGGCTCCCGGCCCCCTAACAATCAGCTGTTAACTTCTGACGGAGGACAAATGTGAACACATTACAGAGCTGCACAGCTCCATACAATGTGTGGCTGCTATGGGGTGCTGCAGAACAGCTCCTATACAAGAGAATTCAGTATAACAGGAATTAATGTGCAGTACTAGTCAGCAGCATAGTTCAATGTGTTTACATCTGGCTGTCACCAAATCTTATAAAAGCTGATCAGAAGGGGTGCTGGATGTCAGATCCCCACGGAATAAATTAGAGATGTCCAGGCCCGGACTGCTGATCTGCCAGGCCGAGCAGGTGTCCGGCGGACTGGCGGCTCTGTACTACAAAGTGGGTCGCTGGCCCTTTAAAAAAGTCTTACTAGAGGCCCTGTGTGCATGCATTCTGTTAACAGTATGTGCGTGCGCATGGTTGCAGCCCCTGTCAGTGTGTGGAAGCATGAAAGTGCCTGCACACAGGGCCTTCAGTAACAAGTTTGAAAGGGCCTCTGTGGCGCCCGCAGGGCTCTTCTGTCTGAAGCTGGCCAGTACCAGCGACAGAGCATCTGTTTCGTTTCCTGTGCTGCTCACCACCATTCCCAGCCAGGGATCCGCTCCTCTGCATGAACGATGATGGACCTGGGTCGCCCTCACACCCAGGGCAGTGGGGTACTCGGTACCGGGCCCGATGGTCCTCAATGGGAGATGTCACGGTAGCTGGAGCCCGGCCCGTGGCCCTGGGCGCCCATTGTAAATGTTCAGTGTCAATGTGTAAGTAGTGACGCCACCTGTGGTGTTCGGCAATGAAGATGTAAGCCGACGCTGCAGACAGATCCTCTGGGACAGATGGTGTGGTGCAGCAGTGATGTTATGGCCCTCCACAGGCAGGGCTGTAGTCCCAGGGCAGAGTGAATGATGCGACACTTAGATGGTGTAGTGTCAGGCGCAAGGGATGTAGCAGTGCTGGGCAGGTTGGCGCCAGAATAAGTGGAGGACACCAGGGCATGTAGTTCCAAAGCTTTACTCACAGTCTGCTGTACAAACAGGTGCCCGCCTCCGCGCCGTGTCCTCCGGGTCAGGGACTCAGTCAACCTCCAGGCCAGATGGAATACTCCTTTCCAACACTCTGCCAACATGTGCCTTTCTGAGCGCCTCCTCTTATAGCGCCTTTAAATGAAGTACTCCTAGTACTGAGTTACACTGGAGTTCCTCCTGTCCGATGTTCTTATGAACTCTACTTGTACGGCAGACAGCTGTAGCCTGCTTCGGGGACTTCTTGCTACTAAGTCCCGGCTCACTAATATGTTGCTGTTGTGCCCCCAAGTCTTGTGTGGGAATAAAGTGGTCACTACTTCTATTCCTCCGGTGTCTGCTGCAGGACCATTAGTATCCATACAACCTCGGGGACCTTGCGCTTGGAACTTCTAGGAAGGGTTCTCTTCTAACCCACATCCTCTGTTCCCTTTTACTCCTCATGTTCCATACTAGCCTTTCTTTCTATGGAGAATCAGGCTTTCAGTCTATGTTGCTCTCTCTCTCTTCTTTTCCCGTGCCAGCAGACCCAGGTCACTGGGATCTGCTGCAGCACTTCCATCCATCTATCCCTCTCTCCAGGGATCTTCTTCTCTCCAACTCTCTAACCAACTGACTTGTTGTCCTAAACCAGGGGTCCTCAAACTTTTTAAACAGGGGGCCAGATTACGGTCCCTCGGACCGTTGGAGGGCCGGAATATAGTTTAAAAAAAATTATGAATAAATTCCTGTGCACACAATAGGCAGCACAGGTCCCCATTAGGCAGATAAAGGTCCCCAATAGGCAGGTAAATGTCCCCATTAGGCAGGTAAATGTCCCCAATAGGCAGCAAAGGTCCTCATTAGGCAGCATACGTCTCCAATAGGCAGGTAAATGTCCCCAATAGGCAGCACAGGTCCCCAATAGACAGGTAAATGTCCCCAATAGGCAGCATAGGTCCCCAATAGGCAGGTAAATGTCCCCAAAAGGCAGGTAAATGTCCCCATTAGGCAGGTAAATGTCCCCAATAGGCAGGTAAATGTCCCCATTAGGCAGCACAGGTCCCCAATAGGCAGGTAAATGTCCCCAATAGGCAGCACAGGTCTCCATTAGGCAGGTAAATGTCCCCAATAGGCAGGTAAATGTCCCCATTAGGCAGGTAAATGTCCCCATTAGGCAGCACAGGTCCCCAATAGGCAGGTAAATGTCCCCATTAGGCAGCACAGGTCCCCAATAGGCAGGTAAATGTCCCCATTAGGTCCCCGTTAGGCAGGTAAATGTCCCCATTAGGCGGCACAGGTCCCCATTAGGCAGCACAGGTCCCCAATAGGCAGGTAAATGTCCCCATTAGGCAGCACAGGTCCCCATTAGGCAGCAGCACAGGTCCTCAATTGGCAGGTAAATGTCCCCATTAGGCAGCAGCACAGGTCCTCAATTGGCAGGTAAATGTCCCCATTAGGCAGGTAAATGACCCCATTAGGCAGGTAAATGACCCCATTAGGCAGCACATGTCCCCATTAGGCAACAGCACAGGTCCCCAATAGGCAGGTAAATGTCCCTATTAGGCAGCACAGGTTTCCAATAGGCAGGTAAATGTCCCTATTAGGCAGCACAGGTCCCCAATAGGCAGGTAAATGTCCCCATTAGGCAGCACAGGTCCCCAATAGGCAGGTAAATGTTCCCATTAAGCAGCACAGGTCCCCATTAGGCAGCACAGGTCCCCATTAGGCAGGTAAATGTCCCCATTAGGCGGCACAGGTCCCCATTAGGCAGCAGCACAGGTCCCCAATTGGCAGATAAATGTCCCCATTAGGCAGGTAAATGTCCCCAATAGGCAGGTAAATGTCCCCATTAGGCAGCACAGGTCCCCAATAGGCAGGTAAATGTCCCCATTAGGTCCCCGTTAGGAAGGAAAATGTCCCCATTAGGCGGCACAGGTCCCCATTAGGCAGCACAGGTCCCCATTAGGCAGCAGCACAGGTCCTCAATTGGCAGGTAAATGTCCCCATTAGGCAGGTAAATGACCCCATTAGGCAGGTAAATGACCCCATTAGGCAGCACATGTCCCCATTAGGCAGCAGCACAGGTCCCCAATAGGCAGGTAAATGTCCCTATTAGGCAGCACAGGTTTCCAATAGGCAGGTAAATGTCCCTATTAGGCAGCACAGGTCCCCAATAGGCAGGTAAATGTCCCCATTAGGCAGCACAGGTCCCCAATAGGCAGGTAAATGTTCCCATTAAGCAGCACAGGTCCCCATTAGGCAGCACAGGTCCCCATTAGGCAGGTAAATGTCCCCATTAGGCGGCACAGGTCCCCATTAGGCAGCAGCACAGGTCCCCAATTGGCAGATAAATGTCCCCATTAGGCAGCACATGTCCCCATTAGGCAGCACATGTCCCCAATAGGCAGGTAAATGTCCCCATTAGGCAGCACAGGTCGCCATTAGGCAGCAGCACAGGTCCCCAATAGGCAGGTAAATGTCCCCAAAAGGCAGCACAGGTCTCCATTAGGCAGGTAAATGTCCCCAATAGGCAGGTAAAAGTCCCCATTAGGCAGGTAAATGTCCCCATTAGGCAGCACAGGTCGCCATTAGGCAGCAGCACAGGTCCCCAATAGGCAGGTAAATGTCCCCAATAGGCAGGTAAATGTCCCCAATAGGCAGCACAGGTCCCCATTAGGCAGGTACATGACCCCAATAGGACCCGGCGATAAAAAAAAAAAAAAAAAAAAAGCACTCACCTATGTCCCCCGCTGCTCTGAAGAGGCGCCCGCTCATCTCAGTCTTCTTCCTGCACAGGCACACAGGCCGCGCAGGCGACGTGATGACAATCACGCCGTCTGTGTGCACTGTGCTCTGTCCCGCCCGTGATTACAGGGCCCGCCAGCATTGAACTGTAGTGCAGTTCATGAGTTCAATGTCGGCCTGGCGGGGGGCCGGATAAAAGTCCTTGGCGTGCCGCATGTGGCCCGCGGGCCGTAGTTTGAGGACCCATGTCCTGAACTCTTCCCGCTCCTTGTAATGTGATCTAACTCCACCCACCTCCCAGCACGTTTTGTGTTACAAGCAGGGAGCCACCAATGGGTGCTTTGCTACACTTCAAGCAGGGAGCCGCCAAAGGTGCTTTGCTACACTACTTTGTGGTGTGGGGTGCAGGTGTTGGAGTGTGGTCAGGACTCTCCACCTTCCCTGGATGGTGGGATACCACACATCAGAAGTAGGAGCAGTACCTCTGCGGCGACTGAGCCTCAGGGGCACCACAGACCCACCTCAGCTCTTCATCCTCACCCCATCTCAAGGACCTGGGTAAGTTCCAATATGGAAACTTTGTTTTATGTATGTGCAGCACTTGCAGTACCACCTGTATAATGTACCATATATAGACTGCTGTATATACAATATATAAGTGATACTGCAACTCCGCTGTATATACATATTATAGGTGATACTGTGATTGGTGTGTATAGTCACAATATCACCTATGTAACATATATACAGCAGTGTCTCCTATATATTGTATTTATAGCAGTCACAGTATCCCCTATAAAATGTATATAGACAGTTGTATATACATTATATAGGTGATACTGCGACTCTGCTGTATACACATTATATTGGCGATACTGTGACTGGTGGGTATAGATGCAGTATCAGCTATGTAACATATCTACAGCAGTATCCCTATATATTGTATAATACAACCCCAACACTGAAATTTAACTATTTAGACATTTAGGAGACTTAACCCCTATAAGAATCATACACGTACTGTAAATTTTATTAATTTTATTTTGTAGAAAAAAAGTTTTATTAGATACGATGGGTCTTAGGAGCTCCCAATTGACGTGGCCAAACACCCTGTGCACCGTTCCGACCCTTCAAGTACTATCCTTCACCCCTCCCCTAATGATCATTGACGGTGCTAGCTTTGTAGCACTGCCTGATCGAAATTCCCAGCCTTGACCTTGCACTCACTAACATTATAGGGGCTAGCGGATGCGTTCTCACCCTTCTCCTGGTGCTGTGTGATCTTATGTGCAGCAAGCAGCCACTGCACACAGAGGAGGAATGAGAACACACGCACCCGCTGGGCTCCTGCACACACTGACACTGTTGACTTTCAGCCCCTGCATTGTCAGTATGTGCAGGGTTTGGGATTTAAAGCTTGTCTTCTCAATCACCATGAGGCTACATTCCCGCAATGAGCTTTTTGGTGAGTTTTTGATGTTGCAGATTTTCTGCACCCATTAAGAAAAGATACCTGCATTTAAAAAAAAAAGAATAAAAAAAACACTCAACTTCAAAAACTCACCAAAACTCATCGTGGGAACATAGCCTGAGTGGAAGAATAGAGGCTGGTAATTGAGAGATTGAAAGGTGCACCGTGCCGTTGGCCACCTCAAAGTTGCACTAACCTCCTCATTTACATATCTAATAAAACTTTTTATATATAACAAATTTACTAAAATCTATAGTTACAGTATGATTTTTATATGTGCAAAGTGCACTATATGAATGACTAAATAGTTCAATTTGAGTTTTGGGGTTCACAGGCTCCCATTAGGTAGCCAACCAGGTGGTTCAGATACTGGAAAGTTGTTTCATACTCTTTTCCCAGGGAACACTAAAGACTGCAATGTTCTATACTCCAAACACTTGTTTTGTGACATAGCTTTAAATCATGAATCTGCTCAATGAGCCAGCAACATATTGAACAAAATGGGAGCAGCCATATTTACAGCTTACCATGTGGAGAGGCTAGATATTCACTACATTTGGAATAAAGATAAATCTGATCTATCTCTTGATAAAATTCTAAATGGCTTTTCGGTTAGGTCGTAATATCGCCAGCAAAGTGAATAGTTGATCAGTGGGAAAGCAGCGTGTTGGACCCTCAACTGATATTGATGACCTATCCTATTGCATAACAGAGCTGGAGGAACCCTTTTAAAGGGGTTGTCCACTACTGGGACAACCCGTTCTCTATCTAAATGTTTGGCAAGGTTAAAATAATTACACTTATACTCACCTCCGATGCTGGCGCCTTTTCAGTGATGTCTGAACTCACCATCCCGGGGCTCTTGTTTGGTTGTATGACACGTGGTGCTCAGTATCCAATTAGCATTAGTGTCACTGTCCCCACCTTCGTACGAATTGAACATGAATAAGTCAGATCAGCTGCTGCCTTGGCTTTCACTTCATGTTTAATTCGATAGAAGGTGGGGACAGTGACGCCAACGCCGATTGGATGCCGAGCATCACATATCATACAACCGAACAAGAGCCCCGGGACTTGATAAAGGCCAGAATGGCTAAAACGTTGGCTGGTTCATTTTTCTGTCAACGCGTGAATCTTTCTTGAACAATTATTATATACTTCTTTGACTTGCTCTTTTTGTGTGCAGAAGCATTTTTTGAATATAGTTGAGAAGGACATCTTACTTCTGAGCACCATCCATTGTTAACAGTTGAGCACAAAGCTATTTCCTACTATTATTTTAAAAGAAACAAACATTTTCAATTGAGAAGCAGTTGTTCTAGTAGTGGATGACCTCGTTAAGTAGGATGATAGTTTCACATCCATCAAATGAACATTCGTCTTGTGAAAAATCATTACACTTGTCAAGGAGGGGACACAGAGAGACCACTCAAGATCCTACTGCTGCCACCAATTTGTCAAAGATCGCAGTCAGGAAGCTCGTATCTCAGATCCTCCCGCTATCTTTGGAGCAAACAGCTCTCTGTTACCACCCTATCATCTGGACAATTACATCATTACCGACGATCAATGGAGGTCGCAGGCTGTTTACACTAGTAGGCCGGTTATCGGAAAACTTAGAGTGAGCGTATGGTAAATACACCTCCGATTCCAATACATGGAATATATGTACATACCCCAGATACAGGCATTACGAACTCCACCAGTTGTTTTTTTACATACAGCCTGACTGGAGATCTGGTTATGGTAGTGTATGGCTTTGCGGTACAGCTTACAGAATAAAAAGGAACAGAACTATTAGATTCTATATTTAATCCAAAACAAGGCAGTGTTTATTAAAAAAAAAAATATATATATATATATATATATATATATATATATATATATATATATATATATATATATATATATATATATATATATAAAGATTTTACAAAGAAGCCAAAACAATACAGCATATACAGTATGTAAAATAAAAAGGAATAACGGAAGAAACTTACTACGCCGCTCACAGAGATGAGTCAACTTAGGCCTCTTTCACACATCAGGTTTTCGCTGTCAGGCGCGATCCGGCGCTTTTGACAAAAACCGGATCCGGCGAAATGCAATGCCGGATACGGTTTCCCCCCCCATTGACTTGCATTAGAGCCGGATCGAGCCGGATGGCCATGCGTTTCATCCGATTTTCGCCGGATCCGGCAATGTGACGCGATCCGGCGTCTGGAAAAAACGGCTACTGTAACGTTTTTTGTCTCCGGCGAAAAAGCCGGACACGCCGGATCCGGCGTGTCCGGCTTTTTCATACAATGAAAGCCTATGAGCGCCGCAATGCGCCCGATCCGGCGACAGCCGGATCCGGTGGCCGGATCCGGTTTTTTTGGTCTGAGCATGCTCAGTAGCTCTGCCCACAAGACATATATAAAAGCAAGACAGTGGGACCCTCAGCCACACCCAACATGCCACCCAAGCCAAGAACCAGGAGCAGGAGAAGGCAGCAGACATCTGCAGCAGCACCATCAGCACCACCCCAAATGGAGCAGCATGCTGAACAACGGGAGGGGAGTCCAGCAGCAGATGAGAGACGGTAATTATCAAATCCCCCATTCCTCCAAACTAGGGCTATGGAATATCAAGATATTCATTGGCCCTTTGTTTCTCTTTATTCAACAGCCGCCCAATAGATGCAGCAGCAGCAGCAATGGCGGCAGCAGCAGGAACACCACCCACAGCCATGGAGTCTGGCCATGAGGAAGACAGCACACCTTCTTCTGGGAGCCCTCCCTCGCATCGTCAGCGTTTGACGGTAAGTTTTTATTTCCAAAATCCATCATCTCTGTAATATATGTCTATTCATTGCCTTTTATTTCAAAACAGGAATCACAAGATGAAGAGGAGCACCCAGAAGAAGAAGGAAGGGGTGGACAGACACTTGGAGTGGGCTCACAATTGGTAAGTTTTTTGCATCAAACGCAGAAACACAACATCACACTACACACAACACATAGAAAACAATGTTCTGCAGACCACACACAGCAAACAAATGCCTACATCCAAAGACATAACATTTTTTGTTTTCTTCTCTAGTCTTCCCAATCTGGTGCTCGGCCAAGAGGTCCTCGCAGTGCCTCCCGGGGTCGTCGGCGACAGCAACGCGGCGGTCACCAGCGTGTAAGTATAAATATTTTTGCTTTTTTTTTTGCACTTTTTATTTCATTTCTTTTGTGGAGGCTAATTATGTTATTTTTGTCTTTTTCTTTAACAGCCTTCACAGCGTGCTCCCGACTCGGACGGTGAGGATGGAGGGATTGATGTGGACCACCTCATCGATCTCGTCAGAGAAAGGGAGCCGCTCTGGAATATGGCTGACCGCCGCCACACTGACCTTATCGTTACCCGACGACTCTGGGAGGAAATCTGTTCGCTCCTTGTGGACCGCTGGGAGGACCTCGAAGCTCGGGCCCAGATTAAAGAGCGTAAGTATATACAGTACCGGTTGCTTGATTTAAACCAGTGTTTCCCGAACTCCAGTCCTCGTGGTCCCCACGGATCATGTGTTCAGGATTTCTATTTACTTTGGAAATCCTGAAAACATGACCCCTGGGGACCATGAGGACTGGAGTTTGGGAAACACTGATGTTGTATACTAACCACTCTGTCCTTTCTCGTTTCAGGGGAGAGAATTGTGAAGCGGTGGCGGTCTGTGAGGGATCGTTTCAAGAAGGAGTTCAATAAAGAGATGCGGGCCCCGAGTGGATCTGGAGGACGCAGGAGCAAGTACAAGTACGCACGAGCCCTGTCGTTCCTCCGGGAGACAATGCTCACCAGAAGGTAAATATTACACACCACATGTGACAAAAAAATGTTTAGATGTAACTTTTTTTTTTCAGCCAGGGCCATACCATGTCACTATTTTAATTGTTTTTTTTTCTCTTTATTCCACAGCACGGTGAGCAGCACTCGGGAGCCTGCACGATTGGACCCTTCTGAGGCGATCCCTGAGGAGACCGGCACCGAGGGACACTTCGACCGCCCCGGTACATCTGCACCTTCCCAGCCTTCCCACACATTCGACCCATCTGTCCCATCCACCAGCACAGGAGCATCGTGGCCGCCTACATTACATGAAGCTGCTGGTGAGGAGATCGCTTTCCCTTTACCCCACCCTTCTGCCCCTGCCACCTCTAGTACACCTGCGGGTACTGGGCGGCAGCGGCAGAGGGGTCAGGAAAAGACTTATGCGCCAGAGTTCTTGCATCTGAATGCATCTTTCCAGAACTGTCTAAAAGTCTTGTCAGAGCAAATCTCCGCAGGCTTTCAGCAGATCAACTCCAGCATTCTGGAGGTGAAGACACTTCTGCAAACCATGCATTCAGAAGCAAGATCTTCGCCAAACCACACCTTTTTCAGGTCTGTTGTGGAGCGCATGGCAACACTATCTCCTACCCAGCAGATGCATGTAATGCATTCGTGCCACGGTGCTCTACAGCAGGTTACCTCCCAACCTCCACCTCCCACCACTGTAGTTCCTCCACCTGCACCCCCTCCAGCCACTTTCCATCCTCCCCCTCCTATTACATACCAGCAACCTGCCCAGTACCAGCAACCTCCCCAGTACCAGACATCTCCCCACTTCCAGCAACCTGCCCCGTACCAAACTCCTTCCCCGTACCAAACTCCTTCCCCATACAACTTTCCATCAACATCATCTGCTCCTACAGTCCCTGCCCAACCCTCCACTCCACCGCCCACCACCTCTTCTGCCTCCCACATGTCCACCCATTCTGTAGCTTTTTCCACACCATCACCTCTAACTGTTCCTTCCCCACCACGATCCCAGTCCTCTCTCTACACTCCCATTGTCGAAGTGTCCCGCAGCCCCTCCAGCAGTATTTCCACCCCACACTACACAGATTTATGATGTGTTTTGTAATAAAAATGCCCTGTTGGTTTCAAACCATTATTAAAAAAGTTTTTTTAACTTTAAAAACAGTTTACAAAAAAAAAATATTTAAAATAAAAGTTAAATTATTGTTTACACTGGTTGTCTGTCATTTCTTTCTGCGGCGAAATATGTTTAAAAAAAAAGGTTAAATACAGGGTATTTAAAAGGTAAAAAGGTATTCAAAACCAGGTATATAACAGTGGGTAAATTTTAGCTTTTTCCCCACAGTTGTGTTCCTGGTTGTGTTTGAAGCAAAGTATTTCACCTAAAAAGTTGTGTTTATTGTTGGTGATTTCCTAACAATGTAGACAACTTTTGTTTAAAGGTGAAATACTTTGCATAAAACACAACCAGGTACACACCTGTGGCCTAAAGCTAAAAATAGAGACCATGACAAGATAGCCAACTTTGGTTGGCAAAGGTATATACTGTTGGTACAGAAGGTACACAAGTTTGGTTAGGGCACAAATCTTTCACACTCTGTCATCCTGCCAGTGTACTCTGCCTTGGGGTGACAAAGTATAGTGCAAAATTGTCCCTCATTACTGAAACCGTCACAGAACTTCTAGTGGTAATGTCATGGTAATCTTGCAAGGTGGTTTCTTCAGAGGTGTCCTCAATGGAAATGGGTTCCTTGCAGATAACAAAATTGTGGAGTACCACGCAAGCTTTGATCACCTCATCAACAGTTTCTGTCTTGAGGTTGATCGCAGTCAATAGGACCCGCCATTTGGCTGTCAGAATACCAAAGGTACATTCAACCATTCTTCTTGCTCTTGTGAGGCGGTAATTAAAAATGCGTTTTGGTCTTGTCAATCCTCTGCTAGAGTACGGTTTCAAAAAGTGTTCTGACAGCTGGAAGGCTTCATCCCCTACACAGACAAATGGCATAGGTGGACCAGATGTTTGCGGCAGCGGTCTAGGTGGTGGGAACTGGAAGGTGTTTCCATACAGTTTACGCCCCATGGCAGACAGTTTGAAAACTTGAGAGTCATTGGAGCGGCCATAGGCCCCAATATCAACAGCAATAAATTTGTATTCCGCGTCAGCGATGGCCATGAGGACAATTGAAAAATATTTCTTGTAATTGAAATATTCCGATCCCGATCCGGCTGGCTTTACAATGCGGATATGTTTCCCGTCCACAGCGCCCAAGCAGTTGGGAAACTGACATATCTGTTGAAACTTGTCAGCAATTTCAATCCACCTCTCTGTTGTGGGCTCTGGTAAAAACTCTTCAGCTAAGGAGTCCCACAGTGCACGGCATGTGTACTTCACAATTCCAGATATGGTGGAAATCCCGAGTCTGTACTGGAAATGCAGTGACGAAAGGGATTCTCCAGTTGCAAGAAATCTGTGGGGAATTAAAAAACAATCAATTAGTTTTAAATCACAGCATTACATACCAAAACTCAGCTATAACACTTGGAGATACAAACTACCACCAACAAGATTGCAGTGAAAGTGTGCTCTGATGCGAGCACATCCAATAAATGTGGCTTACCTTAAAGTCACCATCAGACGCTCTGCGGGTGAAACAGAGAAGCGGCAATAGGTGTCCGCTTTTCTTATGAGGTGTGCAATGCGCTCCACCAAGTAATCAAAATTCTCCATTTTCATCCGAACATATCCAAAAAATTTATCCGGGTTTCGTCGAAGGTCCATGCAGAGTGTAGAATAGACCCCACGCGTCATTCTCTTGGCTGTGATGGGGTGGATCCACAAACGTCGTCTACGATGCCTGATGTGCTGCTGTCTCGCTCTCTCCTTCTCCAGAACAATCACCCTCAAACGATTCGCCTCCGCTATAAAATCCGCCAAATTCTTCAAAATATTTCCAATCACAACATCCATCTTCGCCAGTAACTTGCTCTTCTCTCCAACCTGCACTTTCTCCTCTACAACCTGTCAAAGAAGGGCTGTAGGAACACGCTATATATAGTTTTCCAGTAGCCAATCCCGTTCGGAAGGCCACAAGGGTCAATTTTAAAAACCGGATCCGGCGTAATCTGTCGAAAAACGGATAGAAAAACGGATGAACCGGATGAGACGGATCCGGTTTTGTCTGTCAAGAACAAGACGGATCCGGCAGAAAACCGGATCCGGCACATCAGGTTTTACAAAACATTTGCCGGATCCGGCGTTCTGGCACGACGCCGGATCGCGCCTGACGCCGAAAACCTGATGTGTGAAAGTAGCCTTAGCCGAAGGAGAGCACTCCGATTGGGGACGCTCAGTGACCAGGATTCATGAACACACGTTGTGTATCTTTCTACAGGAACGAAGATCGTAATTCTGCTTAACCTTTTATCAGTACTTTAGCTACACCCACACCCCCCACTTGATGACCTCACGTGTATTGGGTTGTTCTCAAATTCTGAACTTATGAGATAACTTCTCTCAGGATGATCGCAGAAGTTCGAGATCGCCGTCTTATTTTTTTATTGGGATTTAGCCATTACCCAGAGAGAAAACATGACATGGCTGTTGTCAGTGATGTGTCCATTATTGAAATGTGGCTTATAAGCAGATGTCAGCGTTATGAAAAAATATGCATATCCTTCACCAATTTGCCATGAAGCTGAAAATGTATGTCCCATCACTATTGGATTTATACAAACTCCAGTATTTACTCGGAGTTTTATTTTTGAGACATACATCTGGGCTGGCTATTGTAGCATTTCACTTGCAGTAAACCACATTGTCACTTGAATTCAAAGTGCATTTCCTGGGGACAAAGACCATTCCACTTGACTGTTTATCTGTAAACACAGGTACCCTAACTTGTCAAGCCCTCTGAAGAGTTCTTCTGTCTCAATTACCTGTCTAAACTATAACTCTTTGTCTATGCACAAAAGAAATCCTCCTTGGTACTGTTGTGGCATTTTGTCCTAAAAGGAGCTCCTGCGTGTTAGGGCCCCGTCACACACAGCGACTCACCAGTGATCCCGACAATGATATCACCTTGTCAAGATCGTTGGTGTGTCGCTACATGATCGCTGGTGAGCTGTCAAACAGGCAGCTTCACCAGCGATCAGGACCAGCGACACGCGGGTAACAAGCGACGCACGTCGCTTAGTTACCCGCAGTGTATCTTAGTTACCAGCGCGCTGATGCAGGGAGCTGGTAAACAAGGTACACATCGAGTTTCTAGGGGCGTGCGGCACTTAGAAACCCGATGTGTATCTTGGTTACAAGCTCCCTGCATCAGCGCGCTGGTAACTAAGGTACACATCAGGTTTCTAGGCACCGCGCGCCCCTTAGAAACCCGATGTGTACCTTGGTTAACAGCTCCTGCTCGTTGGTCGCTGGTCTTCTGCCTGTCACACACAGCGATACGTGCTGGCCAGCGGGAAGCTAGCGACCCCAAAAAGGTCCAGACATTTCAACAACGATCAGCGATAACCGGCAGGGGGGCCGGTCGCTGATAGCTGTCACACACAGAGATCTCGCTTCTGAGATTGCTGTTGCGTCACAAAACTTGTGACTCAGCAGCGATCTCGCTAGCGAGTTCGCTGTGTGTGACGGGGGCTTTTAAGATTTCCTGCTCCTTTATGCCCATTATACTAGTTTGAGTCTAGGAGATACAAACTATCTGCTGATAGCTCTTGTTCTACTGCAAAGAGAGAGGAGAGGAGGAAAGGGGGCAAGTGCCCTCTTCACTAGGGGCTTAGAGATTTTAATTCACATTTTAGTGAATACTGATAGTTACAGTTTGTAGCCATACATGATCAATGACACTGGTTGAAGGACAATCCAATGTTCATCATGTACATATTTGCATGTCTCCCCCGTTTGTTCATCTTTCAAGGATGATTGTTTGTGTATTGCACGGTTTATGCAAGTACAGTCAACTACGAGCAACTGTTGAACAAAAATTTAAGATCACAACTGATTTTTTTCTGGACCATGATAAATGGACAGGGTACGTCTTCAATATTAGATCAGTAGGAGTCAGACTTCCATCAACACCAATAATCAGCTACATAGAAGGACATATTGATGCTTCATTTATTATTGCGGTATTTTGGCATATACAATGTTGTGATAATCCTAAAAGAAATCATTATCAGTCCTACAGATTTATGAACTAGAGATGGGTCAACCTCTAAGCCTGTGGACAGGGTCCATGTCAGCACCCGGGCAAGTGCCACGGCCCTGAGCAGGCGGGGGGGATCACTCATTGTCGGGGACACTGGTGCGCTATAGGGGCCAGGTACCTGTGTCCAGTGCCGGCTGGTCAGGGCCTTGGTACTTGCGATGAATACCTCTACAATTCTGTGGTAGCACCACAGTAATAACTGAAGGCTATGCAGTTTATGACCCTCTTAGATAAGTCTTTACAAAAGTCCTAAGAGCATAAATCCACATCAGTTCCCACAGCTCAACAATCTACACAATGGGTGATATTTTTTGAAATTTAGTTTTTTCAAGGCTGTGGTGTTCCAACATTGGTCATTTGTCTGAACATAAAAATATTTGTAAAAGCAAATAGCAAATTCCAGATTTGATTTATCCTGTGGCAATACACAATGCTCAATGGTTTGGATCCATTTTTCATTTAGACCCAGGAATGACAGAGCTGACATACACATGGAGAGTACTAAATGTTCCAGCTCAGATACTACCAAGTTAATATGACCGATGCAAGTACAGTAGACAGTTGGATAATACGAGCTGGGAATAGATTGCTGATATATGACCCATTAACAGGCCAAGTATCGTGCTATCCTGTAAATCTCTATAGGAGGGCAGACGATATTCGGTCTTATAGATATTCTACTAGATGAACTGATACAAATTTGCATTATAGTAGGTATCAATATATAACATAACAGGGTTCAAAGATTGGATTTTAGCACATCACCATCACTTTTAGTAAAGTTACACAATTTGCTCACACTAAACAAAAGTTGCACAATTTAAAAAATTAATCCAATCTTCATAAATGGATATTGCCAGATAGTGCTTGCAAATACAGTACAAGCAATTTTGCCATTTACCGATTGTTAAAAAGATAATTCGTTGTTGAGGTATTAACACTTTTCTTCATAGATTGTTGACAACCACCGATGCTAGACAACAGCACGTGTGTGGTCTTACAAGCTCCTTACTATTGAGCCTGTTTTAAAGCTGGCCAGGATCACTGGAGCGCACAGTTGCCTCCTAATCCCGGTCTGCTTCACAACATTGCTTACAAGCTGGACAGTCGTGGTAGCTGCAAAAGTGCTTGTTCATACAATCACTATCTGACATTATCCATCTATGAAGATGGGAATAACCCTTTAATGATTTATTAACTTTCATGATCTCTGCCTGTAGTCATTAATATTTTTGCTTGATCTATAAGCAGCAGAGTTTGTAGTGATCACATGATGAGTGGATCCTACATTAGATATTCCATCTTAGCAAATAATTATAATGGTATGAGCTGTTTATGTAAAAAGCAAAACGGCATTTAAATGACCAGAACCTCACAGAAGTAAGATTGTTATTCACGTGTCCAAGGGCTCAGCTTTCTCTGAATAATTGAAAGTATTACCAGATAGCAAACATTTGAGGACCTGATCATGGATTAGTGTATATATTTAGAAAAAGAACGCCACACACAAAGTATGTATTTTCTTGTAAATGTAAATCAATGAAAGAAGAAACAAGACATCACTAGTACAACAATGACAATTCCCTTATTCACAGCAGACGGAGCCAGACAAACCATTTGGCCCTGTGTTTTCCCACCAGAGTTTGAAAGCAAACAGTAAAAATTTACTAATGGATGTGATCTTTAGAAATAAATTATGCTTTCTCTTCTACTTCCCTGCAATTAATCATTACATTTGGCGTATACATGTATGTGTACAATATAGTACAAGAAGGATCCAGCACCCGTTTTCTGTTGCTTCTTTCCCACCACTCTTGCCACTTTTCTGAAAAATTATGGGTTGCATCTTATGAAAACAGGAAAACACATATTTGGTAGAAACCTTGCTACACTCATTAGGAGAGCTTTAACTAGAGCAAAATGGGATGGTAAACACAGCTAATAAATAATTTTGCTATTAGAAGTGGAAATAAAAAAAAACAAAAAAAACAAACAAACTCTGAATGAAAATAAAGGAGCAAGAGAAACCGACTACAAATTAAAATGTGTCTATACAAATGCACAAAGCATGGGAAACAAATAAGGAGAATTGGAGCTGCTAATACAGATATGATGTCATAGGCTTCGCTGAAAATTGGTGGGACGATCTACATGATTGGAATACAAACTTTGTAGGCTACAATTTATTTATTAGAAACAGGATTAACAACAAGGGAGGAGGTGTAGCATTGTATGTTAGGAAAATGTATATCTCCCCAGAAATCCAAGCTTCAGAGAATGGTAGCTCTGTAGAAACTATTTGAGTTAGAATACAAGGAGAGAAAAGAAAGGACATTATTGTAGGTGTTTACTAAAGGCTACCTGGACAGACTGAAGATATGGATGAATCTTTGTGCATAAGATATCTCTGTTCTCAAAAAAGTACGACATAGTGACCATGGGAGATTTTAACTATCCAGATATTTGTTGGAAATCTTTCTCAGGCCAATAGTAATGTGTCAAAATTCTTATCTCTTGCCAACAACTTTATCTTTCAAAAGGTAGAAAGAAGAAGAATATCTGCAATCTTGGACCCAATTCTTACCAACAGTGAGGAAATGGTTGCGGAAGTAAAGGTCGCTGGGAATTTAGGAAGCAGCGTTCATGCCACCCTTGAATTTTGTATTACAAGAGGAGGAAGACCAGCGAGGACTCAGACTTTAAAGTTGGACTTTGGAAAGGCAGATTTTAATGGACTCAGAAAGAGGTTGGGATAGGTCTAATGGCTAGATGTTCTAAAGGACAGAAATGTCAAAGGATGGGAGATTTTGCTAAATGAAATTCTCACTGCACAATCGGTAACAATCCCGAAAAGAAGGGCGAATTGGATGTATTTAACGAGATCAGGATGAATGAACACAGAACTTAATTGTTAAAAAGAGAAAAAAAAGAAGTGCAAATTAAATGCAAAGTGGGGGGCAAATCTAAAGAAAAATATAATGCTGTTTGTAGGGAATGCAGGGCAAGTATTAGAAGAGCTAAAGCCAGTAATGAAGTGAGGCTTACAAGGGAGACCAAAAGCAGAAAAAAGGATATTGGGAGTATTTCAAAAGCAAAAGAAAAGTCAAAGATGCTATAGGATTTTTACAGGGTGAAGTGGTCAAGAATGATGTTGAGAAGGTCAAACTTTTAAATTCCTATTTTGCATCTGTGTTCGTGCTATCAAAGGAATACAAGAATCCACACTATCTATAAATAGAGATGTTGAGGGAACACTTAGCTAATTTAAATGAATTTAAATCTTCTGGTCCAGATGAATTACATCTTAGGGTACTGGAAGAGTTAGCAGAGGAAATTGCAGAACCACTAGCTAGAAATCGTTGAAAAATCCTGGAAAACAGGGGAAGTCCAAGAAGATTGAAGATTCTTCAAAAAAGGAAAGACGGAGCCAGGAAATTACAGGCCAGTGAGCCTTACTTCTACACCAGGAAAGATCTTTGAACAAATTATTAAACAGCATGTATATAAATACTTGGATAAGAATGCAGTGATTAACCAGAGGCAGCATAGGTTCGAAGCAAACAAGTCATGCCAGACTAATCTAATTTCTTTCTTTGATGGAATCACTGACTGGGTGGATCAGGGAAATGCGGTTGATGTAGTATATCTCTACATCAGCAAATCATTTGATAAATTATCTCATACTATCCTTATAAAAAAAAGACCAAGTATGGGATTGACAAGGCTACAGTTAGCGAGATTCATAATTGGCTCAGTGATCATACTCAGAGTAGTAATAAATGGTTGCACATCCAATTGGAAGAGTGTTTCAAGTGGGGTACTACAAGGCTCTGTCCTGGCCCTAGTGTTGTTCAACATTTTTTATAAATGATCTAGATAAACTGAGGCCGGAGAGTATACAAGGATTTTGTTCCTCATTGCCAGGGAGAAAGGCAGTGATGTTGCTCATTCAACTCATGTCACTCACAACTACAGGGCCGACTAACATGATTTAAGGGACAATGAGTCTAGGGAAAGCAGTACACATTATAAACAGCACTCCAAAGTAGATGGATGGGCTGCATTCGTAGGTTTCGAATCCGTAGCAGTAGTGAAACTCGGCACTCACATGGATGTATTGCATAACAAGGTGAATTTATTTAGAGTGAATCAGTCCATGGATCAACAGCTAGCAGATAATGTTTCGGCCCGCATGGACCTTCATCAGATAAACGCGGTGTAGTTGAGAGTGGTCAAGGGGGTTGACATTAGTACGACTGAAAATGGCAAGGGATAAGTCTGTGATGAGGTAAATGCCACAGTCAGGAAGCGGACTGAAACGTTATCTACTAGCTATTGATCTATGGACTAAATTCACCTTGTTATGCAAAAACATCCATGTGAGTGCCAAGTTTCACAACTGCCAGTCTAGGGAAAGCAACGACCCCAAAAAGACTATATATGTGTGTGAACAACGGCAAAGCAAAGTCCAGCAATAACGTGAGCAATTAAAATGCAATGGTCCAAGCAGGGATTCTGGACCGTGAAGAAGGCGTGTTCTACCGCCGAAACGCGTAGTCCTATCTGCACTACTTTCCTGCGTTATTGCTGTTTTGAACTGCTTGGACCATTGCATTTTAATGGATTTATGAATAAAAAGAAAGAAAACATTTTTTAACAGCATCCTGGATTGCTCACGTTATTGCTGGACTTTGCTTAGCCGTTGTTCACATTTGTATGGATGGACTCCTACATCCAGATCCGGGCACAACGGAGTTAACCAGGTCAGCTGAGGTTCCAGGTGGTTCACAGGAGTGAGCTGGTCTACATTGTTGGATGGATAGAGATATTATATATATATATATATATATATATATATATATATATATATATATATATATATATATATATATATACACACACACACACACACACATATACATACATACACACACTGTATTTAATTTTAGGAAACTCTGATAATAGAAATGCAAGCAGAAGTGTTGTCAAACAAATATATATGCTTGCATTTCCATTATCAGAGTTTGCTAAAATTAAAAGAAAACAAGATTGCAATGATTTTGAATCTTACAGTCATATTTTATTCACAACAGAACATAGAACACAGACCAGAAGCCTGTTTTTTATCTGTATAGTTCGAGTATATATGACCATCTGGATTTTTGAAGACGATTTATTGTCATCAAGCTGTGATTATGACATATATGATTTATTCATAGTATGTAGGGGTGTGCTTATTTTAGTACCGCATTGAATGTTATGCTATGTGTCTCTATATACACCTTTTATGTAGATGTGATATATTGGCAAGTTTATTTGATTGGGTAATATTTGCCCTTTATATTACATTTTCCCTTTACCCTTGTTACAATGGCCCTAATGTGGTGTGTATTTAGTGTGTTACTTTAAATATAATCCTTGTTGCTGATTTGCCGACACATATAGAGCTGGTACTTATAGACATGATTAGGATCCATGTGCACATTTGCCTTTTCCTTCTGTGCCCCTCTATTTGCTTTATTAGTAATGGCCGCTGTGGTAGGCGCGTGCGTTGTGCACATGCCCACCGCGTCATGACAGGCATCCGAACAGCTTCGGCGCTCGTCGGGTTCCCATGACGATGTGGATGCCATGATGCGCGCCGATTTCCCGGATGGCCAGAAATGACGCGGCGGGGAATTCATGTCCACCACGCATGCGCAAGTTGGCCGCGCGCGTCAGGATTATTAGTGCCACTATAAAAGGGTCTTAGTCCATAACACAAGTCACACAGCCCCCCCAGGAAGCCCTTTGGAGCGAAACGCGTCAGGGCCGAGCCAGCGCCACCTGAAATTCCCACATGGGTAAGAAATTTTAGTCTTTGTATTTAGACTTATGCTCTGACCGCTAGGCATGGTAAACAGATTGAGTGATTAGTGTGGTCTTAGGCCTATTACTGCAGGGCCTCTGTCCTTTAGTTTATTGAATATGATTCTTATATACTATGTTGTATGAACAAGGACTCCCTTACTTATAGGTCTCTCAGGATATACTGATATTCCTGCATTGTTATATCATAATATCAATACTAGATTTTGCCTTTCGGCCATTTCGCCTATATGGCGTTAGCTGCTAAGACTATAATTCTTCAGGTGGTTTGCTGTCGAGTCTTCCACCTTATGTACTCATGTATTTTGTATTTATACGTGTTTTTATATCTATATCAATAAAGGTATTTAACTAATTTTTGCACAAAAAAACTGTTTTTTGTGTGACTCATTCATTGGGATTTTTTGAATCTGGGCGTTTTTGAACTCATGTATGTTTTGTAGGTTTCATCTAAAATTAAAAGAAAACAAGATTGCAATGATTTTGAATCTTACAGTCATATTTTATTCACAACAGAACATAGAACACAGACCAGAAGCCAAGAGCAAAATCACATGCAGCCAATATTGAGTGTAGACCTTGTCCACATGCATTTCTCCATAATCTCTGAATATTTTGTTGACATTAAGCACATTAAAGTCTTGGCAATTTTATGCCAAGGAACATTTTTTTTTTTTTTTTTTTTTTAATTGTTCCACAAATATTTAGCCGTAGTTGTTCACAACTGTTGATGAAAATCTGATGATCTTTGCTTTTGAGAGACTCTGCCTCTTGAACATGCTCTTCTTATAAGAAAAATCAAAGCTGTACTCTGGATTGTTTAGAATGGTAAATCTAGAAAATTGGAACTGCATTACTGTCATAGAATATAGGTAATTGCTACATTATGTACATATGGAATTTTGAAAAACTGGAACTCCCATTCCCATTTAGCCTCAGGTGTTAATTAGCTGGTTCTTTCCTGCCCCATAAATTGTAGACTTTTTAATCCAAGAGATGTGTGTTATCAGGACAGGGACTCAACAATAAGGTACGCATTGACTTTGCAGTTGGGCTCATATACAGTGGGTACGGAAAGTATACAGAGCCCTTTAAATTTTTCACTCTGTTTCATTGCAGCCATTTTTTCCTCAATGTGCAATGCACCCCATCTTTGCTGAAAAAAAAAAACAAAAAAAAAACAAATGTAGAAATTTTTGCAAATTTATTAAAAAAGAAAAACTGAAATATCACATAGTCATAAGTAGTCAGACCCTTTGCTTGATCCTCCTTGAGATAGTTCTACTGATTCATTGGAGTCCAGTTGTATTTAATTAAACTGGCAGGACTTGATTTGGAAAGGCACATGCCTGTCTATATAAGACCTCACAGTGCATGTCAGACCAAATGAGAATCATGAGGTCAAAGGAACTGGCCAAGGAGCTCAGATACAGAATTGTGGCAAGGCACACATCTGTCCAAGGTTACAAAAGAATTTCTGAATTACTCAATGTTCCTAAGAGCACAGTGGCCTCCATAATCCTTAAATGGAAAAAGTTTGGAAACACCAGAAGCCTTCCTAGATGTGGCCGTCCAGCTAAACTGAGCAATCGTGGGAGAAGAGCCTTGGTGAGAGAGGTAAAGAAAACCCCAAGATCACTGTGGCTAAGCTTCACAGATGCAGTAGAGAGATGGGAGAAAGTTCCACAAAGACAACTATCACCGCAGTCCTCCATCAGTTGGGCCTTTACGGCAGAGTGGCCCGATGGAAGCCTCTCCTCAGTGCCAGACATATGAAAGTTTGCATAGAGTTTGCTAAAAAACACATGAAGGACCCCCAGACTATGAAAAATAAGATTCTCTGCTCTGAGGAGACAAAGATAGAACTTTTTGGTGATAATTCTAAGTGGTTTGTGTGGAGAAAACAAGGCACTGCTCATCACCTGCCCAATACAATCCCAACAGTGAAACATGGTGGTGGCAGCATCATGCTATGGGTGTGTTTTTCAGCTGCAGGGACAGGACGACTGGTTGCAATTGAAAGAAACATTAATGCGGCCAAGTACAGAGATATCCTGGATGAAAATCACTTCCAGAGTGCTCTGGACCTCAGACTTGGCCGAAGGGTCACCTTCCAACAAAACAATGACCATAAGCACACAGCTAAAATATCAAAGGAGTGGCTTCAGAACAACTCTGTGACTATTCTTGACTGGCCCAGCCAGAGCCCTGACCTACACCCAATTGAGCATCTCTGGAGAGACCTGAAAACGGATGTTCACCAATGTTCATCATCCAACCTGATGGAATTGGAGAGGATCTGGAAGGAAGAATGGCAGAGGATCCCCAAATCCAGGTGTGAAAAACTTGTTGCTTCATTCCCAAGAAGACTCATGGCTGTACTAGTTCAAAAGGATGCTTCTACTCAATACTGAGCAAAGGGTCTGAATACTTATGACCATGTGAGATTTCAGTTTTTCTTTTTTAATAAATTTGCAAAAATTTCTACATTTGTTTTTTCAGTCAAGATGGGGTGCAGAGTGTACATTAATGAGAAAAAAAATGAACTTTTTTGAATTTACCAAATGGTTGCAATGAAACAAAGAGTGAAAACTTTAAAGGGGTCTGAATACTTTCCATACCCACTGTACATTGGCCAATTTATGTGCCAAGTACCTTCCTTTTACTGTACATTTTCCTATAGCAATATTGCAGTCCCAATTTTCCAAAATTCCATATGTACATAACGTAGCACTTACCTATATTCTATGGCAGTAACCCAGTTCCAGTTTTCTAGATTTACCATTCTAAACAATCCAGAGTGCAGCTTTGTTTTTTCTTAGAATCATTATGTTAGCTGGCACCTGTTAACACTAGTTGGGATGTGCTGGTCAGTTTTTCTGTTTCTATGCTCTTCTTATAGTCATGCCACTTAGTTGAAAATGTATGCTCCAGATGTTTTTCATTAGTATCACTTGCTTTTCCAGTTTTTTGCTAACCCTTTCCCAACTTTTTTTGAAATGTGTTGCCATCAATGTCTAACATTCGCCTTCTGATATCAGTTTCATGTTCTGTTTGAATAAAATTTGACAATAAGATTTCCAAATTATTGCATTCTTGTTTTCTTTGCATTCCAATTTTTTTTTGCTCTTCAGACATTTGCTTGACATTACAAAGCTTGTCAGCACGGACACAGTGTATTTCGAGAAAAGTTGGCAATAGACTTTTTCATTGGTATGTTGAGGAGCTAGATTCCCTTATGTAACTGTACACTCTCTCTACTATCACATGTAGCACATACAATCCTGCTAAAAACAACACCTCAGACCTGTTTTTCCATAATGCGTTAGGTAAACCTTTATTTAATTAGGCATAATTTCATGGTGACTATAACAACCAAATCCAGAGCAAGGATGCTACTCCCTAATGTCTGCTGCTAGACCAGGTCAGTCTCATAGGAGAAAGACTGGGATCCTTGTCTTATCACATAGGAAAAATCACTATATTGTCTTACTGGAGGCTCACCTTCTTCCGACTGGAACTTAAGAAAAAGAAGGTCCCATATATTTACTATGCATCCTGTTAAGAGAATAAAATGTGTGAAAACATTTGACAACTTTAAGGAGTCAAAGTTGTAGGTCCCAGTGGTAGATAATAAATATAAAGTTCAAGAAATACTCAAAGTACAGGCAAAACTCTGAATGATCAGCTTTTTTCCTATAGATTTGCTAGATTTTTTAGTTTAAGTTGTATACCCCCCTCCAGTTAACACTGCTCGACTGATTTTGGAAATGTTTTTATTTTTCTTCTGCACCTCTCTGATCCAAAGTTACTCCCCTGGCAATAAAAATGCTATTTTCCCCACAACCAACTTCGTTATAGGCATTTGCAGATGACCGTATTTTCAGACCGTATTTTCAGTGGATCACACTTGGACCAATGTTGTTCTATGCGGCCAAGCACATGTCCAATTTGCGTGCGAGGGTAAAACAAAATAAAACAAATAATAAGCTAGCAACATACACGATTTGCATCCGCTATTCGTATCACACTTGGCCATGAATGTCAATAAGTTTGTGGGGGGGGGGGGATGCTCATGAAATTTGTGGTCTGCTTTTCAGAGACTGACAAAATGGAGATGATGGAAAAAAAACGTATTCCGTCTTCTCCTCAATAATCACACAATGATCACAATCCGATCATACTCTGATCAGAGTGTGATTAGCATAATCGGACTGATTTTCTCATATGACTGAAAATACAGTTCTGTGACCCTAATCTAACACTAACCGGTCAAAACATGTCCGTGCCTGCAGAAGTTCTGTGGTACATATCCATTTGGTTGATGGGAAAATATGCATCCCTATTACCAGGGAGCAAAACTTCTGAATTTAGGGACATTAAAAAAAAAAAATGTGAACGTTTTCACATGTGTGGATGGATGCTCCAACAACAGAAGGAGGTGCTCAGTTTGAACTTAAAAAAATTTCTATTGAAAAGCCTTCTATAATGGCTTTGGAATTGTTTTTCCTGCGGCTTTCCAAAATTGCAGGAAAAACGTTGTGCTTCTATTGAGATTGTGGCAAAAAATGCAATGTGTGAACACAGTCTAATGGTTTACAAAGTATCCAGCTTTTTAGATGGCCAAAATCCAAGTGTCAATACCAAAAAGATTTGCAATTCTTCTTTCATTTTCTGACACGTACCCCAAAAGCTGAGATTCAGGCACTTTTTTTTTCTTAGGATAGAGAAGAAGGTATCAAGTATAGGCTTTAGAGAATTAAAACAACGTAACAGAAGGATATATTTACCGTAAATCAAACTGCTAATTTTTTGACATTATATATTTTACTTTTCTAATATAAATGAGTCACCAGATGCAGGTCACCTACTTATGCAGCGGATTTCTAGGGGACTGGAAAAAGGGACCTGGGACAACCATCTACCGTATTTTCCTATAAACAAAGGGGTTGTCTTGGTAAGACAATCCCTTTAAGATATCATTCCTTCGTCTGTTTTTATGTGCATGCTCTTTTTTTTCACGGATAAAACATGTACCCATTATAATCTATGGGGCTGCTCACATGTCTGTGTTTATTTGCCAACATGTTCATTTTTCATCAGATTCACAGATCAAAATTACCCATAAAGTCTATGAGTCCATGAAAAACCATGAACGGCGCACATTCCCATCTTATGTGATCCATTATTAACATATAAGTTAGGAGGAGCAGCTTTGCAATTTATTTTCATAAGAGAAATTAATGAAACTCTAATGGGAAAAAAATATATTTACCACATAGATGAAAATTGGACCATCGTTTTGCATAAGAGAAAATGTATTGAGGTGTCTGAATGGGGTCTAAGCAGGAGTGACACAGGGCTGTCCAGGACCACGAATCCTTCCCACTTTCCCCGTAATGTGTAGACAGACTTTGGAGAGAGATGACTTGAGCTAAAAGAAGCATAAAGAGAACCTGTCACTACTCAAGGAAAGTCCATTTTAGTCAATTTGATTATGTTTGCTGGACTGTATGTTCCATTAATAGCCGGTTTTCGCATTACGTCAGATCAGTAGTAGATTGTTTTCGTCAGCACGTTTTGCTGTGTACATAGAACATGTGCTGCCGAGAACAATGATTTTTAAGCTTAAAAATAATTTCCCTTGCTTGTCGAATGATTGGTATAAGAAATCGAGCGATAACATAACAATAAAAATTACAGTCACACAAAAAACGAGCCCATACGGGTCCATCAACAGAAAACTGAGCCAAGAATTAAATCAGCGCATGTGCAGCCTCTGGCGGCCATTTTCCTGAAGTCCGCCAGGAAATCAATGGGCACAAGGGACTTCACTCCTGCCTCACTGCTGACATCTTGTTGAAGCCCAGGGCCTACAGCCCTGCCAATGCAGGCACAACCCCTTGCCACAGCCCGGGGCCCGCAGTCTTGCACCAGAGGCATAAGCCCTCGCCCCAGCCTGGGGTCCGTAGCCTTACACCACAGGTACAACCCCTTACCACAGGGCACGCAGCATGGCCCCACTCCAGCTGCTGGTTTCCTGCAGTAGCAACCCTGCCTCCTGTGACTCCGCTTCACTGTCCTCCCTCCCAAGTAAGCTACAGTCGGACTAGAAGATGCACCCCCATTTTCTTCCCAAATTTAGGGAGGGGGAAAGAGTGTTTTAGAGAAATACGGTATATATTTGGTACCACTGTAATTAGACTGACCAGTGGAATTATGTTGACAGGTATTTTTTATTGCACAATGAACGCAGTAAAAACCAAAAGCAAATAACAATGGCATTTTTTTTCCCATAGTTTCATCGCACTTGGATTTTTTTCTCACTTTCCAGTACTTTATCTGGAATCAAAAGCTAAAACGTGTCACACAAAAAACAAGCCCTTATATAGCTCTGTTGATGCGAAATTATAAAAAAATGTAAAAAAAAACAAAAAACAGTCCATTCCCTGAAGGTGATAAGGTGGATTTACACTGAATTAGCATTCCCAAAATCAATCATTTCACAATAATTGTGCATTCTAAATAGGCGGCTGGTCCCTAAAGAACAAGCAAAATGCTTGCTAATTGGTTGAAATGACCTTTAATGCAGCACAAAAGAACATCGTTCTCGGCAGCACATGATACTGTGGAAACAGAACCTGCGCTGCAGAGAACAATGGCAGCCTATGCGCACTGAACTTTCTATTACAGATTGATCAGTGCGCATCTGGAAAGGTCTGCTTGTGCAATCAGGATATTAAATGATTGCTGATCGGTAAAGTAGCAGCTGATCAGAGGCCTCCTACTGCTGCCGGTCAGTGGACTCTTAAGGGGATTTTACACATAGCGATATTGCTAAAGCGTCACCGATTTTGTGACGCAGCAGCGATATTGCTAGCGATATCGCTATGTGTGATACTTACCTCCGACCAGCTCCCCCACCGTCTGTCGCTGATTGCGCGAGATCGTGCAGCTCCATTTCTCGTCGGGCGCTTCCTGCTAGGCTTCCTGCTGGCGCCGTCGAGCGACTCGTGGAAGTGGGCGGAGGACATCAGGATCGCCGCGTCTGAAAGGTAAGTAACGACCGCTGCTGTGTCGCTACATCGCTGTGAGATCTGCCTGTGTGGTAGCTCACTAGCGACCATTTAGGGATGCACCAGCGATCCTGACCGGGTCGTATCGCTGTCGGAATCGCTGGTGCATCGCTAAATGTAAAGGGGCCTTTACACTGAAACACTAGTTTTGTGACGCAACAGCGATTTCACCAGCGAGATCGCTGTGTGTGACAGCTATCAGCGACCGGCCCCCCTGCTGGGTATCGCTGATCGCTGTTGAAATGTATGGACATTTTTGGGGTCACTGGTCCCCCGCTGGTCAGCACGTATCGCTGCGTGTGACAGGCAGGAGACCAGCGAGCAGGAACTGGTAACTAAAGTACACATTGGGTTTCTAAGGGGGCGCGCTGTGCCTAGAAACCCGATGTGTACCTTAGTTACCAGCGCGCTGATGCAGGGAGCTGGTAACCAAGGTACAAATCGGGTTTCTAAGTGACGTACACTGCTTAGAAACCCGATGTGTACCTTAGTTACCAGCTCCCTGCACCAGCGCGCTGGTAACTAACGTATACAGCGACGCCGCGAGCTCGGCGTCGCTGGTGAAGCTGTCTGTTTGACAGCTCACCAGCGATCCTGACAAGCTGATATCGTTGTCGGGATCGCTGGTGAGTCACTATGTGTGACGGGGCCCTTAGTTTCACGTTTAGCCACTTCCACCCACATAATGTGCCCACAGATGCCAGTGGCTTCCCTGCGGAGACGGACATGCGGCGTGTCTCTCCAGACCGCAACATGTCTGTTTATCATGCGAGGTGATTCCACATGGTTCAGTGAACACATACGGATTCACATGCGTTCAATAACCTGCGTTCAATAGACGGCAGTGCTTTGGACACAACAAACATACCCTTACACTTATTAAAATCTAGCCTTGGTCATTAAATCTACAGTAGATATTATAAAGACATAGCTGTATCCCACTCGAGAAAAAAAAAATCCTATCTACATGGAACTCATAAAACAGTTTGCCATAAGGGACTTTCTTCAGAAGTACACTCAATGAGTTGTGGGTTGATTGAGACCATGTCATGTGAAAACCTCAAAAGAAAAAATTTGTTTTTTTTGTGACACTAACTGCAAAAACTAAGTCTTCAGGACTTTATTTTCTTATCTGAGCAGATGGCATATACAGTCATGGCCGAAAGTGTTGGCACCCTTGAAATTGTTCCAGAAAATGAAGTATTTCTCCCAGAAAATGTTTGCAATGTCACAGGTTTTTTTGTTCTACACAGTTTTATTTCCTTTGTGTGTATTGGAACAACACGAACAGAGAAGAAAAAAAAAAGGCAAATTGGACATAATTTCACACAAAACCACAAGACTGGGCCAGACAATTGTTGGCACCTTTCTAAAAACGGGGGTAAACATCTTTGTTTCAAGCACATGATGCTTGTTAAAACTCACATGTGGCAAGTGACAGGTGTGGGAAATATGAAAATCACCTGAAGCCGGATAAAAAGGAAAGAAGTTAACTCAATCTTTGCATTGTGTGTCTGTGTGTGCCACACTAAGCATAGAGAACAGAAAGAGATGAGAACTGTCTGAGGACCAAAATTGCTGAAAAATATCAACAAGCTCAAGTTTGCACATCCATCGTCATAGATCTTGATGTTCCTTTATCCATGGTGCGCAACATTAATCAAGAAGTTTACAACCCACTGCACTGTAGCTAATCTCCTTGGACATGGATGAAGAAAAATTGATGAAAAGTTGCAACGCAGTATGGTCTGGATGGTGGATAAGCAGCCCCAAACAAGTTTCAAAGAAATTCAAGCTGTCCTTCAGGCTCAGGGTGCATGAGTGTCAGCGCAAACTATCCGTCGACATTTGAATTAAATAAAATGCTCTGGCAGGAGACCCAGAGGGCCACATTGCTGACACGGAGACATAAAGCCTCAAAACAGTTTTGACAAGATCTTAAAATTGCTGTTGGGAGAAGGCACCCTTCAAATATGAGGGACTTGGAGCAGTTTGCAAAAGAAGAGTGGTCCAAAATTCCAGTTGAGAGGTGTTAGAAGCTTGTTGATGGTTATAGGAAGAAATTGACTGAAGTTATATATTCCAAAGGGTGCACAACCAAAAATTAAGTTTAAACATTGCCAAAAATTTTGCCTGGCCGATTTTTGGGGGTTGTGTGTGAAATTGTGTCCAATATGCCTTTTTTCCCTTTTTTTTTTGCGTTGTTCCAATGCACACAAAGGAGATAAACATATATAATTGCAATTATTTTCTGGAACAATTTCAAGGGTACTGACATTTCTGGCCATGAATGTAGAACAAAGGCAGTCAAGTATTTGCCTACAAGAACAGTACTGTCTTTGCTACATATTTGTCATTGGCCATAACAGGAGACACGTCGAACCACATTCATATAACCTGAACATGTGTCACTGCCAGAAATGGTAAAGTAAATATTAAACCTGTTCCTTTAGAATGAGAGAGACGTTGACCTCTCAGGTCCTTATCAGTTTCGATACCATTGGATGTGACTAATGCCACTACATGTGAATGAAGTTATTCATGTCCAGCCCAAGTAACTACCGTGTCATCAGCAAACAATTCACATCTTCGGCTCATGTAACTATTTTACAATGCAAAACGTATGCCCTCTCCTCCACATCAAACCAAGTCAAACACATTTACGCATAAAAAAAAAAAACCTTGTCATTATTACTGTATATCGATTTAACACTTAGCATATAGACCCTATATTGGTGGCCATGTTGGTTGACACCCACCCAAGAAACAAATACATTGGTAAATGAAGCTACAAAGCATATAAGGTCTTCAGAAGATGTTCTATCTCCCTTGGAACAGTGAAACTTTGGACAAGGCCACCTTATTTGTCATTCCCACAATCCCTGACTTATTACTCATTCTGACATGTAACGGACAAAGTCCAACTTATATTACTTTCCAGCTTAGATTAGCAATGATATACGTAATGTAAGGTGTGCTCACGCTGCAGCTACTCATAATGCTTTTAACAACCTCAAGGCAGGATCAGTAAAGAATACAGCAGATAAGAGCCTAGATGAGAGTCGAGGTGAATCACTGGCCAAAAATTAACCACCCATTGGTATTTCCTCATAGACATAAATGCAGAGAAAGAAACATTTTTTTTCCAGCACATCTGACAAGCTAAAATTAGATTGAGACCAAAGGAATTTGAAGGCCAAATCAACCCCTTGAACACTTGGTCGTGTTCCTTAAAGGGACTGTCGGCACAGAATACCTTGAAACCCAGCTCAGTGCTCCATAGCGGGGCGAATCATTTAAACACAGCATGCCGCTTGCTTAGTTTCCATCTATCTATGCCCTTTTCTGGCCCTATGAAGCCAGAGTGGTCAATCAAATCAGGGCTGTGTGGAAACTGAGGGAAAACAAGCAGGTGGGAAGGTGTATTTAAATTATTGGCCCCGCCATGTTGCACTAAGTGGCAGGACGCAGTTTGAACAGTTATTCTGTGCTGATAGAGTTCCTTTAACTCATTCCAGAATTTTTTTTTAGTGTGGCATGACATGTACCGTATATGGAATTTTCAAAAGCTTTTGATACGGTGCCACACAAAAGGTTGATACATAAAATGAGAACAATGGCGATAGGGAAAAATACGTGTAAGTGGGTTAAGAGCTGGCTCAGGGATAGGAAACAAAGGGTGGTTATTAATGGAGCACACTCGGACTGGGTCACGGTTAGCAGTGGGGTACCACAGAGGTCAGTATTGGGCCCGCTTCTTTTTAACATATTTATTAATGACCTTGTAGGGGGCATAGAGAGTAGAGTTTCAATATTTGCAGATTACACTAAACTCTGCAGGGTAATCAATACAGAGGAGGACAATTTTATATTACAGAAGGATTTATGTAAACTAGAAGCTTGGGCTGATAAATGGCAAATGAGCTTTAATGGGGATAAATGTAAGGTCATGCACTTGGGTAGAATGAACAAGATGTATAATTATGTGCTTAATTGTAAAACACTGGGCAAAACTGTCACTGAAAAAGACCTGGGTGTATGGGTGGACGACAAACTCACATTTAGTGGCCAGTGTCAGGCAGCTGCTGCAAAGGCAAATAAAATAATGGGATGCATTAAAAGAGGCATAGATTCTCATGAGGAGAACATAATTTTACCTCTATATAAGTCACTAGTGCGACCACACTTAGAATACTGTGTACAGTTCTGGTCTCCGGTGTATAAGAAAGACATAGCTGAACTGGAGCGGGTGCAGAGAAGAGCGACCAAGGTTATTAGGGAACTGGGGAGTCTGCAATACCAAGATAGGTTATTACACTTGGGGCTATTTAGTTTGGAAAATCGAAGGCTTAGGGGTGATCTTATTACAATGTATAAATATATGCGGGACAGTACAAAGACCTTTCTAATTATCTTTTTACTCATAGACCTGAGACAGGGACAAGGGGGCATCCTGTACGTCTGGAGGAAAGAAGGTTTAAACATAATAACAGATGCAGATTCTTTACTGTAAGAGCAGTGAGACTATGGAACTCTCTGCCATATGATGTTGTAATGATTGATTCCCTACTAAAATTTAAGAGGGGACTGGATGCCTTTCTTGAAAAGTATAATATTACAGGTTATATACACTAGTTTCCTTAATATTGCGTTGATCCAGGGAGATAGTCAGATTGCCGTATGTGGAGTCGGGAATTAATTTTTTTTCCCCAATGTGAAGCTTACTGTTTACCACATGGGTTTTTTGCTTTCCTCTGGATAAACATGTTAGGGCAAGTTAGGATAGGATATGGGTTGAACTAGATGGACTTAAAGTATCCCTTCAACCTTAATAACTATGTTACTATGTATTTTACTAATAAAAAAATTATTTATTAGAAAATGGTTTGGCTAAGAAGGAGGTGTCCTTGGCTCACAATGGTCTTACATGTCAGAAGTACATTCACATAAATGCAAGATTTTACATCAGAACATTCTTCAGAGCACTAAACTATCCACTGGCCTGTGTCCCATAATGAATCCTGGTGATATCTCTTCCCCAGGTAATAACACACACCAGATGTCCACATGGTATAAAAGAGGGCACGGTTCATGAGGCCAGACCTTCTTCCATTGCTTTATGGTCCAGGTCTGATAATCAAGCGCCCATGAGGCCATTTGATGATGGAAAGGTGCCATTATAGCTCTCTGACTGGTCTGTGGCTACATAGACAACACCTTTCTTGTGGTTAGTGCCATCTTGCAACACATGCATCAGGACTGAAGAGAGGATTCTCCGGTTACTTCTATCCTTCACTCTCCATATTCTAACTTAATCATCTCTTCATTTTCCGTAACATCTTACCTCATCTCACCAAAGTACTGTGAATAAAACATGTTAACCCCTTAGTGACAGGGCTAATTTGGTACTTAATGAAAAAGCCAATTTTTACAATTCTGATTACTGTCTACTGACTACTGTCACTTTATGAGGTTTTAGCTCTGGAACGCTTCAACGGATCCGACTGATTCGGAGACTGTTTTTCGTGACATATTGTACTTCATGGTAGTGGTACCATTTCTTTGATATGACTTGCGTTTGTTTATGAAAAAAACATGGAAATTTGGCAAAAATTTCAAAAATTTTGCAATTTTCAAAGTTTTTATTTTTGTGCCCTTAAATCAGAGTCATATCGCAAAAATTAAATAGCACAATGAAAGAAAAAAGGATGGCACTCACCGCTACCAAAAGTAGAAGTCTTTATTTCATGGATAAAAATGCATGGGCTCGGGAGCAATGCAAAGAGTGCGGACGACAGCCGCTTCGCTCTCCTGCGCTTCAACAGGTCCTACTAGCAGGCCGGAAGAATGTATCCACTTATTTTTTGGAGTGTGAAGACATGGACAGTGTTCAATCACTCAGCACAAAAACTTTGGAGCACAAGTTGTATGATATAGCAGAAAGAGAAATTAATTTATTTTGGACTAACAACTCAATAAAATCCTATATAGATTGTGGCAGAGTTCCTCGAGGTCTGAGGGTTTTTAAACCCATGTCTCAATTTCAGGACAATGTGCATTTCACCCAAAAGTGGGAAAAAATGTTATTGAAGTGCTCACAAGATCTACTGAATTGGGGCTACAACAGAATATGTCTAATTATAAAAAAGTCAAAATTGATCTGAGTAAAACCAAAGATGAATTAAAATCCAGATTAATGGAGAACCAGTGGTCCACACTGAATAAAAAACTGGACAGCAAATTGATTGTTTTGCAAACAGAGATCAAACAACGAAAAAGAGACAAGTTTATTCGTGACAAGAGCGATTATGAATTGGGACAGATTTTTTCATGGCATAAAAATAAATCTTCCTTTAAAAAAATCAACGTCCTTATAAAAAGAGAATTCAAAAAGGAAAAAATGCCAAATTTCAAACTAACAATAAAAAGGATTACCTCACCACCGACTGAGACTCTAGTGCTAATGAAGACATAGTAGCTTCACTCAAACCAGTGGGTGCAACACAGCGCTCAGCAGCAGCCCCTTTAGGCACAGAGTGCGCTGAGGAGGGAGAAGGAGAAAACAGTGGCCAGCGCAAAAGGAAGCAAGTCTCATGGAGACTGTTACAACAGGGACATTAGCGAATAATACTGTTGTTAATTTGTCATGCCATGTTCTCAATGACTCACATTTGCCAGTTTTATCTAGGGGCTTAAATGTTTGTGTCCCTGAAGATTCTGACCTGGTGGATTTCAGGATTGACTTGTTTAAAGCTTTGAGAAAGATACATTTGCATAAGATGTTTGTGTCTGGTGATACTTCTAGTCATTCTAGCTATTCAGGGGAAACCCCATGTATTATAGGCCCTTTGGGATTCATGGCAGGTAATAATGCATTATCTGATATCAAAACTGATGCTTTGGTGTTGTTAGGGTTAAATGAAGATGTGAACATAAGCGTTGTGGATAAAGTAGTATTAGTTCAACCTTTCGCAGATGGACCTAGGTCTACATACATGCCTCCTACCTCCCTGGGTAATATAGTCGATGTTTTTGAAACCCAAGTCATCAGGGATATGGAGGCTTTAAATTTATCAGAAATTGCCTCCAAATTTGACTTCAGATGATAGACGAGCCATAAGAGATATCCAGGGTTGGTCTGATACTGTGGTTAAAAGGTGGAAATGTGGTACTCCTCACAAAGGAATACTACTTAGCTGAAACACATAGACAGCCAGCGGACACCAACGCTTATTCAAAATTGGCAGCCGATCCAACAAATAAATGTAAAAATGATTTACACTCTTTTCTGAGAAAGCAAGTGGAGAATAATATACTCTCCAAGAAAAGAGCAGAAAATCTATTGCCCGACTTCCCCCGAAAAGCACATTGGTATCACATACCCAAGATTCATAAGTCTTTATCCCAACCACCGGGTCGTCCCATTGTGTCTGGGATAGGGTCTCTGACTGAGCCCCTGTCCCAGTATATTGATTGGCTTTTGCGTCCTCTCCTCAGTGAAATTCCATCATATGTAAAGGACACGAAAGATTTGTTACACATAATTAGTGAATTTGACTGGCAAGATAATTGTCACTTGGCCTCTATTGATATAGAGAGCCTCCATACGAGGATCCCTCATAACATTGGAGTGGAGTCCATAAGACAAGTACTGACAAGGATATGACAACAATAGATTTCATCTGTGAAAGCTTGATGTTCATTTTGACACAATGTTTTCAGATTTGGTGATGCTTGGTATAGGCAAACGGAAGGAACTGCGATGGGGACGCCAGTCGCATGTAAGTTTGCGAATTTGTTTCTTTCCGTTTTTGAAGAAAGATTTGTGTTCTCTATGAATAACCCTTTTCTGAAACACATCAGGCTATTTATATGCTATATGGATGATATCCTTGTAATCTGGGACGGCAGTGAGTCGGAGTTTAATTCTTTTGTGGAGTATTTAAACATAGAAAACAATATGAATATGAGGTTTACGTCCCAATTCGGGAGTTCTTCCTTGGAATATCTGGACGTAAATTATTTATTGAGGATGGTGTGGTTCACATGGAGGTTTTCCGTAAACCTTCTCCATCCAATTCGCTTTTGCACTATGAAAGTGCACATCCACAATATGTTAAAAACTCCCTACCTTATGGACAATTTTTGAGGTTGAAAAGGTATAACACTAAAAGAGAGGGCTTTGAAAGACAGGCTCAGGATTTACATAAAAGATTTTCTGATAGGGGGTATCCCGATTCGGTTTTAGATTTGGCCAGGAAACGGGTAGAAGGAAAGGACACCGTACTGCCAAAAAATAAAAGTCATGAGAAGAATCGCCAAAATGACGCTAAGCGTTTACTTTGTGCTTTAAATTTGGTCCTATGGATAAGCAGATCAGATCGGTGATAAGAAAAAACTGGCACCTATTAGAAAGAGATAAAGACCTGGCAGAAGTAGTTCAGAGGGGGCCCCCTTTTTGCTTGCCGCCGTAGTGCCAATTTAACAGATATTTTAGTCCACAATAGAGTCAGGAGTGACAATAATTGGATACGATCAGGCATTCCTAAGGGCACCTTTAAGTGCAATAACTGTCCTTTTTGTCCATTTAAACTTGTTGGCAATTCTATGAAGGTTGGTCCCATTCAGGATGAAATTCGTCAGCTTATTTCTTGCAAAACCTTATTTGTAGTATATATTCTTTTTTGTCCGTGTGGTTTTTTTTCTATACCGTTGTGGCCAAAAGTATTGATACCCCTGCAATTTTGTCAGATAATACTTTCTTCCTGAAAATGATTGCAAACACAAATTCATTGGTATTATCATCTTCATTTAATTTGTCTTAAATGAAAAAACACAAGAGAATGAAGCAAAAAGCAAAACATTGATCATTTCACACAAAACTCCAAAAATGGGCCAGACAAAAGTATTGGCACCCTCAGCCTAATACTTGTTTGCACATCCTTTAGCCAAAATAACTGCGACCAACCACTTCTGGTAACCACCAATGAGTTTCTTACAATGCTCTGCTGGAATTTTAGACCATTCTTCTTTGGCAAACTGCTCCAGGTCCCTGATATTTGAAGGGTGCCTTCTCCAAACTGCCATTTTTAGATCTCTCCACAGGTGTTCTATGGGATTCAGGTCTGGACTCATTGCTGGCCACCTTAGAAGTCTCCAGTGCTTTCTCTCAAACCATTTTCTAGTGCTTTTTGAAGTGTGTTTTGGGTCATTGTCCTGCTGGAAGACCCATGACCTCTGAGGGAGACCTAGCTTTCTCACACTGGGCCCTACTTTATGCTGCAAAATTTGTTGGTAGTCTTCAGACTTCATAATGCCATGCACACGGTCAAGCAGTCCAGTGCCAGAGGCAGCAAAGCAACCCCAAAACATCAGGGAACCTCCGCCATGTTTGACTGTAGGGACCGTGTTTTTTTCTTTGAATGCCTCATTTTTTTCTCCTGTAAACTCTATGTTGATGCCTTTGCCCAAAAAGCTCTACTTTTGTCTCATCTGACCAGAGAACATTCTTCCAAAATGTTTTAGGCTTTTTCAGGTAAGTTTTGGCAAACTCCAGCCTGGCTTTTTTATGTCTCGGGGTAAGAAGTGGCGTCTTCCTGGGTCTCCTACCATACAGTCCCTTTTCATTCAGACACCGACGGATAGTACGGGTTGACACTGTTGTACCCTCGGACTGCAGGGCAGCTTGGACTTGTTTGGATGTTAGTCGAGATTTTTTATCCAACATCCGCACAATCTTGCGTTGAAATCTCTTGTCAATTTTTCTTTTCCGTCCACATCTAGGGAGGTTAGCCACAGTGCCATGGGCTTTAAACTTCTTGATGACACTGCGCACGGTAGACACAGGAACATTCTGGTCTTTGGAGATGGACTTGTAGCCTTGAGATTGCTCATGCTTCCTCACAATTTGGTTTCTCAAGTCCTCAGAGAGTTGTTTGGTCTTCTTTCTTTTCTCCATGCTCAATGTGGTACACACAAGGACACAGGACAGAGGTTGAGTCAACTTTAATCCATATCAACTGGCTGCAAGTGTGATTTAGTTATTGCCAACACCTGTTAGGTGCCACAGGTAAGTTACAGGTGCTGTTAATTACACAAATTAGTGAAGCATCACATGATTTTTCGAACAGTGCCAATACTTTTGTCCACCCTCTTTTTTATGTTTGGTGTGGAATTATATCCAATTTGGCTTTAGGACAATTCTTTTAGGGGTTTTTCATTTAAGACAAATTAAATGAAGATAATACCAAAGAATTTGTGATTGCAATCATTTTCAGGAAGAAACTGAGTATTATCTGACAAAATTGCAGGGGTGTCAATACTTTTGGCTACAACTGTATAGTGTGGTGTGACGGGTGGTCGCGTGGTTAATGGGAGGTATATGTCACATGGATGGATGCTCTCTGCGATGCAACCCGGAGTATTTTGTCTATAGTGTAAATGAGCACTAAAGATGTCATTTCGTGCACTGGGTCCGGGTTGCGGGTAGCTATGAGAGATGGGAGGTTCTGGCTACCCATATTGCCTCACCTTTGGGAGAGGGTGCAGACTGTACCCCATTTTGGCTGAAGATATGTGTATGTTCAGGACCTGTGGTGAGGTCCTGACCATGTGATCCATACCTCACCTATGGGTGTGGTTACACGGCTATGTAATTGAGGTGTTTAGCACATGTGAGTGTGAGGGAGTCTGTCAGAGTGTGGACAGACTTCCATGTGTCCAGGTGGGACACTGCAGAGTGGTCTGTGTTCTAAGGAAGGAGAAGCCTTCCTGTGTCTGCGGCTGCAGATAGAGCTCTGCTATGGACATTGCCCTGGCCTGTGTGCACAGGACCTGAGGGAACACAGTCCAGCTAAGGACTGTTTTATGTTGCTTTTGACTGCTGTGAAGGCTGGAAACCATGTTTTGTTACAGTGAGGTTTATGGAGCAAATAAACCGAAAGGAATCGTTTTAACTCTGAATGTGCCAGTGTTTACCTTCAAGACCTGCAAAGTGGGTAATCCCCGTCCACTCACATGGTGGAACGCTACAATAGGTAAAACAATTCGTCCCCTTTACGTTAGGTTTAGAGAGCATTTTCATTCCATTTCATCTGGCAAAGGAGTCCCCCGTTTGATCAGCCACATTAGAGAATTCCATGGTGGTAAGGCAGAATCGCTGCGGTTTGGGGGTTTAGAAAGGGTTAATCCTCCCAGCCAGGGAGGTAATAAAAAAAAAAATATATATATATTAGGACCTGTTGAAGCGCAGGAGCGCGGAATGGCTGTCGTCCGCACTCTTTGCATTGCTCCCGAGCCCATGCTTTTTTATCCATGAAATAAAGACTTCTACTTTTGGTAATGGTGAGTGCCATCCTTTTTTCTTTCATTGTGCTCTTGGATTTTGTTATATTTCCTCAGGATTGAGCACCCGTTCCTTGGGGTATGTGGCGTTTATATAGTGTGTGAAGGGTCTCTTTTGATTTGTTTAAGAGACCACGGTGGTGCAGCGGTGCCGAATCTGTTTCTCTTTTTTGGACTTTATATCGCAAAAATTAGTTAATAAATAACATTTCCCATATGTCTATTTTACATCAGCACAATTTTGGAAACAATTTTTTTTGTTAGATCATTATAAGGGTTAAAAGTTGACCAGCGATTTCTAGTTTTTTCAACAAAATTTACAACACAATTTTTTTTAGGGACCACCTCATTTGAAGTGAGTTTGGGGGGGGGTCAATATGACAGAAAATACCCCAATGTGAAACCATTCTAAAAAACTGCACCCCTCAGGCTGAGTTCACACGTGGCGTTTTTTTCGCGTTTCCGCGGCGGTTTTAACCGCGCGATTTTGCCACGAAAACGCAAAAAATAAGCATCCCATGCATTCCTATGGGATTCCGCAATGCTGTGCTAATGCTGCGGTTTTTACCGCGGCGGAATCGCTTCGCGGTAAAAACCGCAGCATGCTCATTAATTTGCGGAATCGCGGCGATCCCGCACCCATAGGAATGTATTGTTCCGCTTACTTCCCGCATGTGGCTGTGCACACCATGCGGAAAGTAAGCAGAACAATTGCGGATGGTACCCACGGTCTCTGGAGGAGAGGAGACTGTCCTCTGGGCTTTGGGTACCATATCCCTGTAAAAAATAGAATTTTAAAATAAAAAATATTGTTATTCTTACCTTCCGGCGTCCCGCGCAGTCTTCCCGCCTCTCTCCATACTCCCGTTCCCAGTAAGCCTTTGCGAAAATGCCCGCGATGGCGTCCACTCTCGCGGGATCGCGAAGTCTCGCGGTCATCGCGAATGACCGCGAGACGTCACGATCCCGCGAGAACTGACGTCATCGCGGGCATTTTCGCAAAGGATTACTGGGAACGGATGCGCGGGACGTCGGAGGGTAAGAATAACACCATTTTTTATTTTTTTTTACATTCTATCTTTTACTATTGATGCCGCATAGGCGGCCTCAGTAGTAAAAAGCTGGTCACGCTCGTCAAACACTATGTTTGACGAGTGTGACCAACCTGTCAATCAGTTCTCCAAGCGATGCTACAGACCGCTTGGAGAACGCTAGCATTTTGCAAGCTAAATACGCTTGCAAAATGCTAGTTTTTCCGCAGGAAAATCGCGGGAATTTAAAATGCGATTTTCCCGCGGACTGGAATTCCGGAATTCTCGCGGTAATTTCAGCGAGAGTTCCGGTACGTGTGCACATAGCCTCAATGTGTGCAAAACCACATCCAAGAAGTTTAACAACCCTTCAGGTGCTTCACGAGAACTAAAGCAATGTGGAAGGAAAAAATGAACATTTTACTTTTTTCACAAAAAATTTACTTCAGAACCAAACTTTTATTTTCACAAGGTTATCAGGAGAAAATGGACCACAAACTTTGTTGTGCAATTTCTCCTAAGTACGCTGATACCCGGTATGTGAGGGAAAGTCACTGTTTGGGTGCATGACAGGGCTCAGAAAGGAGTGAGGACTGTTTGACTTTTTGAACGCAAAATTGGCTGGAATAAATGGTGGACGCCACATCGCGTTTGGAGACCCCCTGATGTACCTAAACAGTGGAAACCCCACAATTCTAACTCCAACCCTAACACAGCCCTAACCCTAGCTCCAACCCCAACCCTAACAATAACCGTAATGGAAAAATGGAAATAAAATGTATTTATTTTATTATTTTTACCTAACTAAGGGGGGGGGGGGTTGATTTACTTTTTTTTTATTTTGATCACTGTGATAGGGAATAACTGTGATCGCAACACTGGGGTAAAACAAGAAAAAAAAAACAACCCACATCATGTTCTCCAGGGTCTCAGCTACTCCGCAGTAGTTGAGACTCCAGAGAATTTCCGACGCTGTGGGGCGCTATACACTTATTTGTCAGCGCCGTTAAAAGGAGTTCAAATTCATCACTCATCACTGCATCGTGCTTCCCGGATTAACCACATGCAACTGGTCAAGCATAGGAGATGAGGGTAACGAGTAACACTACCTGCCATTGCTTGTACAGAGATCCGTGCTCACATCTTTCAGACACACCTCACTTACATACTCTACAGTACAGACCAAAAGTTTGGACACACCTTCTCATTCAAAGAGTTTTCTTTACTTTCATGACTATGAAAATTGTAGATTCACTCTGAAGGCATCAAAACTAATTACTAATTAACACATGTGGAATCATATAATTAACAAAAAAGTATGAAACAACTGAAAATACTGTATGTCTTATACTCTAGGTTCTTCAAAGTAGCCACCTTTAGCTTTGATTACTGCTTTGCACACTCTTGGCATTCTCTTGATGCCAAGTCATGAAAATAAAGAAAACTCTTTGAATGAGAAGGTGTGTCCAAACTTTTGGTCTGTACTGTACATCGGTGGCAGAAGATGTAATAATAAATCTTGAAAATGCCCTATGTAAAAACACAATTGTGGCTTTTACGTGTGGTACAATAATGTCATTTTTGAATAGAAGCTCTATGAACATTTGGTTGGATCTTGACCTGTGGAACTATTGTAACATGTTAATGCAAACACTTTCAGGAGTTACAACTTTGCAAACGTTATTACACAAATAACAAAAAAACCTTTAAATATAATTCTTCCTGTAATACAAACTGAAGTATGAAAATACTGCATTGTGTATTCTTATAAGCAGCCTGATGTTTTCCAGGAAACGATGATTTGTTTTCTTTATGGTGACGCTTCCTAATAGTGAAACTGACTCTAGCTATGTTCTGTATCACATATCCAAGAGGCTAGCCTATTATTCATCATCACACGTCAGCGTTTTGACATCCATCAGGATCTGCTCGGAGCCACAGTGGGGTCTGCCTCAGTTTGTTACACTGGGGAACTCCCTGTACAGTGAATTACTTGCCAAGTACACAGCATGTGGCCGACCAGATCAGCCTTGATCTCCAGAAGAAACCGCACGTCTCCAACATTTCTTCTGACAAACACCCAGAGAACCAATGTATTTCTGTACAAATTCCAGCCAAAGTACAGTGGTGGGAGGTGAAGACACTTCAGCTACTCGTTGTAGTGATCACAGACCCTCATCTCTAAGTGAGAGTAGGCCACCACATTAGAGGCCACCACAATTACAGATCTGCAAACACATGTACTCTACAATAAAAGACTGCAGAAAATTATGACGTAAATATCTGTGCCGTACATTATATTTCCTGACCGTCTGACCATAAAAGACAAGTGACTAGCGGTGCGGACACGAATAAACTTCAAAGAGAAGCAAAACGCTCATCCAACTTTGTCCTTCCACATATATAAATCAGTTTATTACACAAGCAAGAATTTACACATTGGTAATAGGCTGCAACAAGAATCAATGGGACAGGTAATAGTGCGAAAAATGCTCTCAGGTCCTTTAGCACTAGTGAAATATAAAAAAAAAAAAAAAAAAAGCGTCAATTCGGACAGAAATCTGGCTGTACCAGAGCTACTTCTATCAGAATATCTGTCACCGTATCAATTTAGTCTATGTTCACACTGCAATAGTGAAACTGGCATTTGTATTCTGCCAATTAGGTCGGCAAAAAGATCCCAATACAGTCTTTATAGTGGCTCCAGTGGTGGAAGTAACCAACTTAACTATTTATTCTCCGGGTATGAATATAGGAAAGGGGACATTTGCACAAAAGTAGTTCAGGGATAACAGGGTAAAAACAGAGTCCAATATTCAATATACCGTACATTAACATCAGTTATCAACACACTAAAACTCTTGCAGAGGGATACATTACATAAACTCCGTTTCTAAGGCTATGTGCACACGTAGTTTTTTGGGTGTGCGGATTTTGGAGAGAAAACCGCAGGTAAATCCGCACTGCTGTTTTGCCCTGCGGTTTTACACCTCATAATGGATGAGGTGTAAAACTGCAGCGTTTCTGCACCAACAATTGACATGCTGCGGATTGTAAACCGCAGCAAAACCGCGCGGAAAAATCCGCAGCATGTGCACTGCGTTTTTTTTTCCATTGAAAATAAAGGTACTGTACAACGCAGCAGAATCTACTGCATTTCTGCAGAGCCAAAACCGCTGCGGAAACGCAGCAGATTTCACTACGTGTGCACATACCCTAATGGGAGCAATGTCAATAGTAATAAGGGTACCACTATAACAATCCCCTTCATATAGCTGGCCCTAGCGGGGGTCTCTGGTTCTTTCCGCTAGGCTGCGAGTCCTTTTAACAAAGTCTATCAATGCTCTCTGTGCCTCTTGCATTCTGGACGGTACCCACCCTGTATGTTGCACTACCTCTGATTGGCCCCTGTACCATACGTCAATGTCGGGAGTAATGGCTCACTTGCTCCTCATGATCACCGCAGTGGACGGCCACTTCCAGATTGGAGTCTGCACACCGTCTTGGGTACTTGACCTGCTATGGTCGTCTGGCAGGTCAGGACAGATGAAGTCTGGGCCTCGGGTCTTGACGGCTGCAGGTCTAGGCCTCAGATCTTGACAGGTGTGGTCTGATGCACACCGTAGTCCGCTGGTTCAGGCCATTTGGCTCATTCCGGGGTCTCGGTCGCAGAGTCCCTCTCAGCACTCGTCCTGCTGGTTTCATTTACTGGCGCGAAACTGCTTCCCGCCTTGTCACTCTGGTCTTTTATATCGGAGAGATGCATTACAAAAATCGACCTGGTGCTCTCTTTGAACCTGTCCCCCCTGCAACACTTCCTTTCTTCTGGTTCTTGCAGGGTTCTGTTTGAGCAGTTGAAGGCAGTCTATAAATCACAAATGGTGCACACCGCTGGGGAATCTCATCTTCCATTGTACACACTCTTACGGCTTCTATTATGAGATATATCTTCAATAAAGCTCTTCAGTTTTTGAAAAACTAAAACTACATTATTTGTGCAACTACAGACAGAATTCTATGTCTTATCTAATACTACCAAACAGAAAAAATAAAGTTATACCTAAAAAGTAAAATAATTCATTGGTTGTCCTCCTGTCAAAAGGTGTAATCTGGTAGTACAGGAGAAGAATTTTTACTTGTTTAGAAGTAGGAAAAAAACGTATATACTCGCGTATAAGCCGAGATTTTCAGCCCATTTTTTTGGGCTGTTGTCCCCCTCTCAGCTTATACGTGAGTCATATACCAGGGGGTCGGCGGGGGAGTCAGATCATACTTACCCCCTCCTGGTGCTGTCTTTGCAGCCCCCCTGCTTCTCCCAGTCTCAGGTTCCTTCCTTCAGCGGTCACATGGTACTGCTCATTAAAGTCATGAATATGAGCATATTTATGACTTTAATGAGCAGTACCACATGACCGCTGAAGGAAGGCGCCCGAGACCGGGAGAAGCAGGGCTGCAGAGACCGCGCCAGGAGGGGGTAAGTATATTCAATATTCACCAGTCCCTGGTCCATCGCTACGTGCTGCTGTCCTCTCCTCCGCATTCTCTGTCTGTGATGTTCAGGTCAGAGGGCACGGTGACGTAGTTAGTGCATGCCGCACCCTCTGCCTGAAAGTCACTGACAGAGGAACCCGGCAGACAGAGCGACGCGCAGCCATGGAGCGGGGATCGGTAAATATCACCAGTGCCGGGGTCCTGAGCCAGCGGTGACACCGGTACCTGTCCCCGCCTGCTCAGGACACCAGCACCGGGCCCCAAGCTACGAGAGGTGAGTATGTCACTTTTTTTTTCTTTTATTTGCAGCGGCAGCAGCAGCAGCATATGGGGGCATAAACCGTGGAGCTGCAATATAAGGGGGCATAAACCGTGGAGCCGCAATATATGGGGGCATACAGCGTGGAGCCGCAATATATGGGGGCATACACCGTGGAGCAGCAATATATGGGGGCATACACCGTGGAGCAGCAATATATGGGGGCATACACCGTGGAGCAGCAATATATGGGGGCATACACCGTGGAGCAGCAATATATGGGGGCATACACCGTGGAGCAGCAATATATGGGGGCATACACCGTGGAGCAGCAATATATGGGGGCATACACCGTGGAGCAGCAATATATGGGGGCATAAACCGTGGAGCAGCAATATATGGGGGGCATAAACCGTGGAGCAGGAATATATGGGGGCATAATCCGTGGAGCAGCATATGGGGGCATAATCCGTGGAGCAGCATATGGGGGCATAATCTGTGGAGGAGCATATGGGGGCATAACCTATGGAGCAGCATATGGGGGCATAATCTATGGAGCATAAACTATGGAGCAGCATATGGAGGAATAATCTATGGAGCATTTTATGGGGCATAATCTATGGAGCATCTTATGGGGGCATAATCTATGGAGCATAATCTATGGAATATCTTATGGAGCCATAAACTTTATGGGGCATATTATTCTATGGAGCATCTTATGGGGGCATTATTAACCTTTGTGCAGCATTATATGGGGTGTATTTTGTATGGAGCATCTTATGGGGCCATCATGGACTGTATGGAGCATTATATGGGGCTCCTGATTCAATATGGATATTCAAAAACATTTAACCTACTGATGTCTCAATTAATTTTACTTTTATTGGTATCTATTTTTATTTTTAAAATTTACCAGTAGCTGCTGCATTTTCCACCCGAGGCTTATACGCGAGTCAATAAGTTTTCCCAGTTTTTTGTGGCAAACTTGGGGGGGGGGGGTCGGCTTATACACGAGTATATATGGTAATTAAGATCGGTGACAAACTCCCAGAACAAGAGAGTCCTCACCAGTCCCTTATTTCCAAGGAAACAAAACTGAGCATTCAGGACTAATGAACAAGACCTGGACAACATCTCCACTAAAAGAAGACCATGGCCGTTTCTGGACCCCAATAATTTGACTTGCATGATACATTTGAATGAATTAAAGAATTTTATGAAAGTAAAAAACAAGAAAAATGATATACCCAACATTATAAAGGGGATTAAAAAGAACAAAAAAAAAAAAAAAACTGTATTGTCCACAAATACCCAGTAAGGGAAAATTGTGAGTAATCTAAAAGGAAGCTAATTACATCTATGGAATTTTTCCATAAAGGAAAAACCACAAAATGCTTAAGGTTATGTCAATTATACTCAATTCTATATCATCTAGCAAACGAAAAGTGCACGCACTCATATTACATGGCTGAATCATCCTATGGATAGCTTGTATATAGTCTTCTATATGTTACAATATACCTTAAAATATTTCTAAACATTTTGCTTTGGAAGAACAATATCTATAATATTTATATTTTCATCTGTGCTCTTTGCGTCTATTAATGCATGTCTATAACCAAATACTGCACCTTTGTAAGAGATTTTGTCACAAGAGTTTTGCCACCTAATCCGAGAGCAGCTTAATGAAGAGACAGAGACCCCGATTCCAGCAATGTGTCACTTACTGGGATGCTTGCTGTAGTTTTGATAAAAGTACAGTTTTATCAGCAGATGATTATCTTTAGAGGACCAGTAAACCTACTGACAGGTAGTCCTCCATATTCTGTATAACCCTGCCCCATTACTGATAGGCAGCTTTCTTCCTATGCACAGTGTACACAGAAAGCTGCCAATCATTGGTGTGGGTAGTGTTATTCAGAGATCTGGTGGATCTGCAGCAGATAAAATAGAGATTTTATCAAAACTGCAGCAAAATGCCAAGTAAATGACATCACTGGAATCAAGGTCTCTGCCCTTGCATCATGATCTCATATAGGATAGCGAAAGCTTGGTGACAGACTCCACTTAAGCTTGCAAAAATCTATGCGCTCACAGCCACAGATCAAAAAGAGAGTAAAGCAGCAACATCAAAAATCTGATAAAAGAAAACGCAATGAAAACCTGCAACTGCGTATAAATATAGAAAGCCAAATTGACCTCTCTCCCTTGCACTTAGGAAAGGCAGGGTCCCAAATCCCCAACAATCACAGGTTCATGGCAAATCTTTGTAAGGTGGCGATAACCATGGACTCGAGTTGTGGGAACGGTATCTTGTGCACCTGCCTACCCGTAATTTCTAGGGGCATTATGACAGGTGCCCTTTAATTTCAGCTCTTCTGCTACAGCTGGACACATTTCTTATTCTAAGATGAGGCACATTGATCAAAAAACAGGAAATAAGGGCTGAAAGGGAGACAGATATTGACAGAATGACTTCACACAAAGCACAACACAAATATAGAGAATCTAAAAATATCAGCCAAGAGCAGCGAACACTGAGAAATGCCTGCACTCATATTATAGAGTGCCATTCACACTTTCCTTACTGCAAAAAAACTCAAAGTGACCACCAAGCCAACAGTAATGTAGAAATGCTTACAATACTGGTATACAGTTAGGTCCATATATATTTGGACAGAGACAACATTTTTCTAATTTTGGTTCTAGACATTACCATAATTAATTTTAAACAAAACAGTTCAGATGCAGTTGAAGTTCCGACTTTCAGCTTTCATTTGAGGGTATCCACATTAAAATTGGATGAAGGGTTTAGGAGTTTCAGCTCCTTAACATGTGCCACCCTGTTTTTAAAGGGACCAAAAGTAATTGGACAATTGACTCCAAGGCTATTTCATGGACAGGTGTGGGCAATCCCTTCGTTATGTCATTCTTAATTAAGCAGATAAAAGCCTGGAGTTGATTTGAGGTGTGGTGCTTGCACTTGGAAGGTTTTGGTGTGAAGGAAACATGCGGTCAAAGGAGCTCTCCATGCAGGTGAAACAAGCCATCCTTAAGCTGCAAAAACCCATCCGAGAAATTGCTACAACATTAGGAGTGGCAAAATCTACAGTTTGGTACATCCTGAGAAAGAAAGAAAGCACTGGTGAACTCATCAATGCAAAAAGACCTGGGCACCCACGCAAAACAACAGTGGTGGATGATCGCAGAATAATCTCCATGGTGAAGAGAAACCCCTTCACCACAGCCAACCAAGTGAACAACACTCTCCAGGAGGTAGGCGTATCAATATCCAAATCTACCATAAAGAGAAGACTGCATGAAAGTAAATACAGAGGGTTCACTGCACGGTGCAAGCCACTCATAAGCATCAAGAATAAAAAGGCTAGAATGGACTTTGCTAAAAAACATCTAAAAAAGCCAGCACAGTTCTGGAAGAACATTCTTTGGACAGATGAAACCAAGATCAACCTCTACCAGAATGATGGAAAGAGAAAAGTATGGCGAAAGCGTGGTACGGCTCATGATCCAAAGTATACCACATCATCTGTAAAACACGGTGGAGGCAGTGTGATGGCTTGGGCATGCATGGCTGCCAGTGGCACTGGGTCACTAGTGTTCATTGATGATGTGACACAGGACAGAAGCAGCTGAATGAATTCTGAGGTATTCAGAGCCATACTGTGTGCTCAGATCCTTTGACCGCATGTTTCCTTCACAGCAAAACCTTCCAAATGCAAGCACCACACCTCAAATCAACTCCAGGCCTTTTATCTGCTTAATTGAGAATGACATAACGAAGGGATTGCCTACACCTGTCCATGAAATAGCCTTGGAGTCAATTGTCCAATTACTTTTGGTCCCTTTAAAAACAGGGTGGCACATGTTAAGGAGCTGAAACTCCTAAACCCTTCATCCAATTTTAATGTGGATACCCTCAAATGAAAGCTAAAAGTCTGAACTTCAACTGCATCTGAATTGTTTTGTTTAAAATTCATTAAAATTCAATTCTAATGTCTAGAACCAAAATTAGAAAAATGTTGTCTCTGTCCAAATATATATGGACCTAACTGTACTAAGCATTGCCAGGGAAGGGTAACCCCACCACCTGCAAACTGTGTCCAACTGGGTCACACCAGGGTCCAGCGAACGCCTGCGCCATACGACATGGCTTTTATAGACTCCACGCCCCGGGAAACGTAGTAGACTGTGTCTGAGTGTCCACCTCCTGTAGGCGTACATTCCCCAAAAAAAGTGCACAACATAGCTCACAGTCGCTCTGCTGTCACCATCACAGTCTATTGGCCCCGTCGGGGCATGCGTCCGGACCCAGAGTTAGGATTTGGGACGTATGCCCCGACGGGGACACAAAATGCAACGTGAGTATCCGGATAGAGATTCGCTTTTAGCAAAAAATGATTGTAGAAATATTCTGTTGACCCAAAACAAGAATCCGCAATACACCAGAGCAGATTAGGATCCAGGGCTGTGGAGTCGAGGTCGAAGCCCATTTTGGTGGAGTCGGTGTCATGGAAATTGAGGAGTGAGTCAGAAGTTTGGCTTACCGACTTCACAGTCCTGGCAGGGCTGTGGAGTCGGAGTCTGAGACCATTTTGGTGGAGTCGGAGTCCATGTCATGGAAATTGAAGAGTCGGAGGTTTGGCTTACCGACTCCTCAGCCCTGTATAGAATATTTGATAGTTTACATATCGGGTCAACTAAGCACTGTATCTACAACGCTACACCCATTAATGTTTAGGTTTTCCAAAGTGAACCCTATGGCTTCCCTGCTGCCTGGGCTGTTTTATGGCAGCCTATGTCCAAAGTGCTATAGGGGGAATATAAGCAGCAGGAATCAGAGAGCAATATTCTCAGCGAGGGCTCCTGAGGGCCAGAGTAATCCGGCTAACAGGAGAATATTAGGAAGTCGCTGCACACACAATGCCCAAATAGCGTCGGTCTAGAGAGGGTCTCCTGCATAAATTCGGAATCTATCCAATGACTTTCCTCATCCTGCGTTAGAAATGAATAAACTGATGAACCAGCACAGATTCTGGGACCCGTCTCATACACACAATAGAAATCATCCAGCGGACCACCAGAGACAGAAAGTCACAACCAAAGGTGACCATGCTGTCAGTGGGACATCTATTTCCCCGTATCCCTGATACACATGCACGCTCAGACGGGCCAAGCACGCATGCGCTCTTAATCAGGGAATTAAGTCAGAGCCAGATGAAGGATCAATTATGGAGAAATCCAGCATGCTTGATCTTTTTTCCACCTGACATAATCATGGGGGCAGAATCAGGACACCTCCTCCTCTCTATACACACATATTAGATGGCCCTCTCCCTCCGTCACCTATGGAAATTGAGTCAGCTGGAAAGAATGACATTATGTGACGGAGGTATTCAGAGCACACACCTATCCAGAGAGGCAGAAGTAGCACAAGCTCTCCTGTTCACCGATGGGCAAGAACATAACGTGCAGAACTCCACTGCCAGAAATGTCACGCCCCAGGACATTCCCTTCATACACCCGCTCTTGATCCCAGGGCACAACAATTTTTGCTTGACAACTTCAATGTATATTGTGTCCCCCAAAGGGATATCTAATTTTGATAAAAGGCTAATCATCACATACATGACAGTTACACCTCTCGCCAAGAAAATTGGTTTCAAGTCCTTAAGATCAGCCGTTTCTGTCAGTGATCGGGAACACTAACTCATGTCTTATCCCATGCTCAAACCCTTCATTACCCGGTGAGAGGTTGGATCCAGCCCAGACCTACTGCGACATATTCCCTACACAGATACATTATAGTCACAACTCTTAGGTACAAGAGATTTTACATAAACTAGAAAATCCCTATTCATTTACAGCAAAAAAGAGATTTTAAAGGGATAAAGAAAAAAAAGTAACAAAACATTTCATTAAAGGGGCTTCCCAGCCGGCGCTCCTCCACTGGCTTGTGATGACGAGCTGCGCAGAGTCATGGCCGAAGCAGCTGATTACAAGCTATGCCGACCCCTGTGGCATGTTGTTATGCTGCAATCACCTGCTAGGTTGTGCGGTTTTTTTTAATGTACCTGCAAAATCCCTTTAAGTTTCATTCCTATGAACCCTTTAAAAAAAATTGCATTCATGCTAGTTCCTTAAAATAAGAAAAGTTACTGTCACTCACCAGCTACCACCCAGATGTCAGTACCGCACACAGGAGGATTTAAAGGGCCTTTATTGTGTCTACAGCTAGGAAAGGAGCATTGGGGGCAATACATCTGCATTATGGGATTGTTAGTTAAGCAATTACCTAACTTCAAACTGGAGTTTCTTGCATAATTACACAGAGCTATAGGGGCGAAACTACTGTAACCTATGTGCATAGCAACGGTGACAGCGCGACACTCCCAGCCCGGCACCACCACGCACCAGGGCTGCACGCAGCACACAACATGCTGCACTTTGCACTGCGGGATCTCACTGCATATTACGCTGCGTCTGACCGGCCATTGTTGGTCACTTTCAGCTAATTATTACTTTTTATAGATTAGAATACCATTCTGGTAGATCAGCACCGGACCAGAAATATGAACAAAAGAAGACTCCTCAGATAGAACGCTTCCTAAAATCTCCTCCAATCTATATGGTTTTTATGGCTGCCCTATGAAGGATATGGCAGGAGGGGAGAATACACCTGGTGTACGGCATGGCAGCTCTACCCCATCATTATCTGCCCTGTGAGCTTTATGACTTACAGGACAGACCGGCACAGTGCCATGTAGTCCTGATGCCATATTGTATGTGGGTGACAGCTCCCATATAGCAGGTGCGCAGGGGGGACCATATAGCAGGTGCGCAGGGGGGGACCATATAGCAGGTGCGCAGGGGGGGACCATATAGCAGGTGCGCAGGGGGGGACCATATAGCAGGTGCGCAGGGGGGGACCATATAGCAGGTGCGCAGGGGGGGACCATATAGCAGGTGCGCAGGGGGGGACCATATAGCAGGTGCGCAGGGGGGGACCATATAGCAGGTGCGCAGGGGGGGACCATATAGCAGGTGCGCAGGGGGGGACCATATAGCAGGTGCGCAGGGGGGGACCATATAGCAGGTGCGCAGGGGGGACCATATAGCAGGTGCGCGTGGGGGGACCATATAGCGGGTGTGCAGGGGGGACCATATAGCAGGTGCACGTGGGGGGACCATATAGCAGGTGCACGCGGGGGGGGACCATATAGCAGGTGCACGCGGGGGGGACCATATAGCAGGTGCACATGGGGGGACCATATAGCAGGTGCACGCGGGGGGGACCATATAGCAGGTGTGCAGGGGGGACCATATAGCAGGTACGCAGGGGGGACCATATAGCAGGTACGCAGGGGGGACCATATAGCAGGTACGCAGGGGGGACCATATAGCAGGTGTGCAGGGGGACCATATAGCAGGTGTGCAGGGGGGACCATATAGCAGGTGTGCAGGGGGGACCATATAGCAGGTACGCAGGGGGGACCATATAGCAGGTACGCAGGGGGGACCATATAGCAGGTACGCAGGGGGGACCATATAGCAGGTACGCAGGGGGGACCATATAGCAGGTACGCAGGGGGGACCATATAGCAGGTACGCAGGGGGGACCATATAGCAGGTACGCAGGGGGGACCATATAGCAGGTGTGCAGGGGAGACCATATAGCAGGTGTGCAGGGGAGACCATATAGCAGGTGTGCAGGGGGAACCATATAGCAGGTGTGCACGGGGGGGGGCCATAAAGCAGGTGTGCAGGGGGAACCATATAGTAACACCACATGGCACAATATGTAACAGGTGAGTGACTGCAATGTGCCAGCTAGTGGCCTGGCCGCAGCCGTCACTCGTGGCTCCTGGGGTGCAGGTTGTATGGAGACACAGGTGATACAGAATCGCTAGAACACTATATAGCTATAAGAGACGCCAGCCTGCAGAGATGAGCGCCGAGCTCCCAGCAGCTGGTACCTACCCGGCGGCTCCTCCTCTCACTGGTGAACTTCGCGGCGGGCGGCACTCTCCTGGCGGGTCGGCTGGTGTGCGGGCAGTGCCGGCGGGCAGACACTCCACTCCCGAGTGCAGCTCTCTGCGTGCCTCCAGCCGTCTTCATGATCCCGCCCGACCCCTTTTCCCGGTGTGTGCAGCCTCAGCGCTCTCCTCCTCCACCTGACATCACACAGTCCGCTCACACTCGCCCGCCCACTCCATAGCCATTGCCTGACTCCCTGCCGTGCTCCTGTCAGGCGGAGGGCCAGTGCCGGCTCGGGGCTACTGATCATACAGGGGCAGCGGTCACTCGCTGCAGTCATTGGATACTGGATCCGTCTTCTTACGATCTGATCTGCTTCATGTGAACACACACCAAGTAGTTTTTAATCTGCAAAGGGAAAATGCGCTGAATAAATGGCAACAAGGATTTCCCATTGCAAACATCCAGAGGTGTTTTGTGCACATTTTGACAGATTTTGCAAAATAGTGTGAACAATCCCTAACACAGTCCCATTCTATTAGGGCAGGTGCAGACGACCATATTGTAGGTGTGCGTGCGAACCGACAAAACATGGGATCGCCTGCGGAGCAGTGTTAGCCTATGAGGCCGTGCCCATGTCCACATTGGATCGGATACGAGAAACTCGGACGAGTCTCGCACATCAATACCCGGCACTCGGAACGGAGCGTTCAGCTGCATAGAAATACATGCAGCCGCACGCTCCACTCCTGAGTGCTGGCGGCAGTGCCGGGTATTGATGTGCGAGACTCGTCCGAGTTTCTCGTATGTGAGTATGAGCCCTTAGGGTACCGTTACACTTAGCGATGCACCAGCGATCCCGACAACGATATGGATCGCTGGTGCATCGCTAAGTGGTCGCTAGTGAGCTGCCACACAGGCAGATCTCACCAGCGACATAGCAGGGGTCGGGGGTCGCTACTTACCTGTCAGACGCGGCGATCCTGATGTCCTCCCGCCCGCGTCCACACGTCGCTCGTCGGCGCCACAGGAAGCCCAGCAGGATGCGCCCGACAAGAAATGGTCCAGGACCTTCTCGCGCGACCAGCGATAATCAGGGGGGGGAGCCGGTCGGAGGTAAGTATCAGACATAGCGATAGCGCTAGCAATATCGCTGCTACGTCACAAAATCGGTGACTTTACAGCGATATTGCTAGCGATATCGCAGTGTGTAACGGGGGCTTTAGACTGCACTCGGCCATGCAAAATAAATCAGTGAGTGAGAAAGCGCCCGTTGTGAGCGCGAAACGCGCGTCAGGGGTCGCTTCCAGGACTGGGTGTTCTGTGCACCACTGGGTAAGCCACCTGCATCTCCCACCACACTTGTGCTATCGTCTTGGGATAATTTGTGTAAAGCCACTGCCACAGCCGGTAGAGCTATAGGTCTTTATTTTGCAGACTTAACTTTTACAATCTATGGGCTCACTGTGGTCAAAATAGTTACTATTTATGGGCGTTTCTGTTTTTTATTGCATATTTTATGCATTTTTGGCGCTACCTGTCTTTGGCTATGTTGGTGCACAGCGTTATATCTCCCCTTCCTTAGTCTGTCCTGTTTGCGTCTATTGACTTTTTCAATTTTTTGCTATTTATATGTTACTCTGTCTGTGCATGTGCTAAATAAAATTTGTACTTTTTTATTACATTCTGAATCCATTACTCCTTGTTTCTCCTTGTTAAAAGCATTTATGGAGTGGAATTCTTATTGTCATGGCGGTTTACTTATCCATGTTACCGCCTTTCCTTCTCTCTAGAGTATTGGGCGTTTTTTGGTATTTTAAATCAGTGAGTGCGTTTAGGAAACATCGGGCTGCACTCGGAAGATAGAATGAAGAAGATTGGAGACATTTGTTTCTTCATCTTCCCGTCCGAGAGAATCAGATCGCACCATCTCATACTCTGATCAGTGTTTTCTCTTGTATGGGAGAATCTATGGCCGTCTGTCCCTGCCCTTATACTATGAATGGCCCTGTATGGCTGCATTCATTGTCTATGGGACTGCTGGAGACAGCAGAGTGCAGCTCTTAGCTTTTTCCATCAGTCCAGTGGAGAATGAACAGTGGGGCACATTTGTTTCTTCTGTTCGGGATCAGTGGGGTCGCTGCAGTTGGACCCCACCGATGTGCAAGTGATCAAATATTCCTTATAGGTGAGTATAGTCTAGGGGTAAAATCTGCACATAAAACTCAGTGAGAGAACATGACATGCTGCGGATTTGAAACACACAACGCAGGTCAGTTTACACTGAGTAAAAAAAGCGCAGGACATTAGATTTCTATAAATCCCATGCACTTTCCTGGAACTGTTAGATGATACATTTTTGATGCAGTTAAAATATATAGTATCAAAAACTCATCACTAAAACTAAAATTGATTTTCATCCTAAATGTCTCTCTATTGACTTTAATATTATAATTTTTTTCTAATATGGTTTAATTATTGTTTATTATTATTATAGCACCATTTATTCCATGGCACTTTACATGTGAGGGGGTATACATAATAAAAACAAGTACAGTAATCTTAAACAATACAAGTCACGACTGGTACAGGGTGAGAGAGGACCCTGCCCGCAAGGGCTCACAATCTACCCTTGCCCCTCTATTCTAACTGCAATATTTTTTTTTGTTAAGTATATCATCAGAGGGCAGAGGCTGCAGTCATTGTAACGGCCACTGTCCTCATCCTGAAAGAAGTTTAATCAGTGATGTCCGTTTCAGTGGCTGGTCTCGTACCCGCTGTACTGGTTGTCAATAGAGTTGAGCGAAACGGGTCGGTCATATTCAAAAGTCGGCGACTTTCGCTGAAGTCGGGTTTCATGAAACGAAACCTGACCATAGCATGAGGTCGGCTACGAGGTCGGCGACCAGAGCGCCAAAGTCGCGTTTCAAATGATGCTTCCAGCGCCTTTTTTCAGCCAATGATGGAGGACGCACACTGTGGGCAATGCGATGACATGGGCAGCGGTCACCACCATCTTTGAGAAGGGCATGCAAGTGATTTGCTGGCTTTGTGTGGCATCACAGGGGCTATAAAAGGGCATGCACACCGACCGCCATCTTACTTCTGCCGATCTTAGCATTAGGGAGAGGTTGCTGCTGCTGATTCAGAATAAGGGAGAGCGTTAGGCAGGGAAGAAGAACCAAAAACTGCTTCTGCTGTTAGTGATTTCCACTTACAACACAACACTTTGTGTGCAGTGACAGGGGAGGATTTATTTTTGTGCATCAGCTCTGTTGGTTATTAGGCTGCCTTATAAGGCTCCCTGATAGCTGCATTGCTGTTTGCACACTGCTGTGCAAACTGCTTTTTTAAAAGCAAAGATACTTTTCTTCCTCTTTTCTGCACAGTTACCAAGCGTTCATTTTTCCACCCTTTCGTGTATGCAGCAGTCCTGCTTATTAGACCGCCTGCGTCCATACTTGGACTGAGAGCATCATTGTCAGCCTCCTAAAATCTCTAGTGAGATCCAAATTCTCCCCAATCCTATAGACACCCTCCACGTTGTCATACACCATCCAATTTCAGCCTGTTACATTGAGGTGTAATTTCTACTGGGCCTGAGACAATAGTTCAGCGTCCTCAAATCTCTAGTGAGATTCAAATTCTCACCAATACTACATACACTCTCCACCTTGTTTTACACCATCCAATTTCAGCCTGTTACATTGAGGTGTAATCTCTACTGGGCCTGAGACAATAGTTCAGCGTCCTCAAATCTATAGTGAGATTCAAATTCTCACCAATCCTATAGACACCCTCCACCTTGTCATACACCATCCAATTTCAGCCTGTTACATTGAGGTGTAATCTCTACTGGGCCTGAGACAATAGTTCAGCGTCCACAAATCTATAGTGAGATTCAAATTCTCACCAATCCTATAAACACCCTCCACCTTGTCATACACCATCCAATTTCAGCCTGTTACATTGAGGTGTAATCTCTACTGGGCCAGAGACAATTTTTTAGCATCTTCAAATCTATAGTGAGATTCAAATTCTCACCAATCCTATAGACAACCTCCACCTTGTCATATACCATCCAATTTTAGCCTGTTACATTGAGGTGTAATCTCTACTGGGCCTGAGACAATAGTTCAGCGTCCTCAAATCTATACTGAGATTCAAATTCTTACCAATAGTAGATACACCTTCTACCTTGTTTTACAGTACCATATAGCTGGTGGTATTTTGGGTACATTTTCACAAAAATAAGGAAGTATGGTGGAAGACGCCATGGAAGTGGGCCGGAGTTGCCAGCTGGTCCCGATGGTGGTGGTGGTGTTGCATCTGTTGGTAGTGGCAAAAGCACAATAGCACCTAAGGCAGGAGGTGTTGAGCCTGCATCATCGTCTGGCTCCACAAGGCCTCGAAGGCTCTCTTTTCTGGGAGTAGGTAAACCACTTTTAAAGCCGGAGCTTCAGAAACAAGTTTTGGCTTACATTGCTGACACAGCCTCCCTGCTCTCTCGTCTCCTCTTCTGAAGTTTCTAAAAATAAAAGCACTGAGTCATCAGTGGAGGCTCCTGGTCAGGAACAACACCTTTCCTTGTGTCCTTCACCCCTACCAAAAGTGAAGGATGTGGCCGTCCACACTACTGATTACTCCATGGAGTTCTTTTCACATACCATGCCTGGGTTAACCAGTCAAATCGTGAATTCCCCAGTCCAAGATGAATCTGACATGGAGTGCACTGATGCACAGCCACTGCTAGATTTTTCTGCTGGTACATTTACTCGTTGCCCTCGCAGTGTACTGAGCTAAAATCTGACCCTGATGAAACTCAGGTGCCCCTTCCCGCATACTATACCACCTTACACGGTGACACAGAAGAAGGTGCACATGAAATTGAAGAGGAGGTGATGGATGACCCAGTTGTTGACCCAGATTGGCATCCATTAGGGGAAGAGGGTGCCGCTGCCAATAGCTCAGAAGAGGAGGATCCGCAGCAGGCAACGACATCGCAGCAGCTGTTATCTGGCATGACCGTAGCAGTCCAAAAATGTGCTACAAAAACCAAAAGAGTTGCAGGACAGCTTGGCCAGACGGTCAAATTAGCACACCGTGCAAGGTCTCAAAATATCTTCCATAGTTGGAAGAGTGCAGTGTGGCACTTTTTTGAACAAAATCCTAATGATCAGGCAAAGATTATCTGTAAGAAGTGCGCAAAGACCTTTAGCCGAGGGAAAAATCTGAGAAATTTGAATACCAGTTGCATGCTTTGACATTTAACCACCATGCACTTGCAAGTGTGGACGGACTACCAAACCTCCCGTACCAAATGTGCATCTGCTCCGAATGAAGGTAGTCAGCAACACTACATCACTTCCCCCACTGTAAGCCCACCGGTTAGCACACCACCAGCAGCAAATATCGAGGTGTCGTCGCAAGGGCAAAGCAGTCATGGAATCACAATGTTATTGCTACGAAAGACTGAATCTAGGCCATCAGCAACACCACCAACACCATCACCAACCCTCTCTCAGTCCGCCAAGTCCACCGTTAGTTCCACCATATGCAGCTCTCAAGTCCAGCTCACCCTACCAGAGACTCTGAGTAGGACAAAAAAGAACTCATCCTCTCATCCGCGTACACTGGCTTTGAACACCCACATTGCCAAACTAATCTCCTTAGAGATGATGGCTTACCGGTTGGTTGAAAGCAAAGCTTTCCGCGAGCTCATGGCCTATGCAGTACCACGCTATGACCTACCCAAAGCCATCTCAGCCCTCCACGTGCATGTGAAAGACTGTATTGTCCATGCACTCAAGCAATCAGTGAGTGGAAAGGTGCACCTCACAACAGATGCATGGTCCAGTAGGCATGGCCAGGGCCGTTTCGTGTCCATCACTGCGCACTGGGTTAATGTGGTGGATGCAGGGTCCACAGGGGACAGCGGTGGTGGGACAGTGCTGCCTAGCCCACGATATAGGAAACAGTTGGTTGTAAGGCGTTCTACCCTCCTCCTCCTTCTCCAGAAGCAAAAGCTCATCCACAGAGCGCAGTCGCACGAGCACTCCATCCGCAGCTGCCAGTGTTGCACACGAGTTGTCCCACTATCGAACAGCTAGTGGTAAGCGTCAGCAGGCTGTGTTGAAGATGATGTGTTTGGGCGACAACAGACACACCGCGGAGGTACTGGCCGACTACTTGCAGCGACAAACTGAGTCATGGCTGGGCAGTCTACATCTCTAGGCAGGCAAGGTAGTTAGTGATAATGGCCGGAATTTTGTGGCAGCCATAGCCCTTTCAAAACTCAGACACATACCTTGCCTGGCTCACACCTTGAACCTGGTGGTGCAGTGCTTCCTCAACAATTATCCGGAGTTAACACCCCTGCTCCATAAGGCCTGTTTCACACTTCCGTTTTTGTGTCCGCCAAACGGATCCGTTTCCGTTTTTTTGACGGAAACTGATGCAAACGGATCCGTTTTTAAAAAACGGATCCGTTTTTTTGACGGATCCGCGGTAACCACTAATGGAAGTCTATGGGACAAAAAAAACGGATCCTGCAAAAAAATGGCGGATCCGTTTTTTTACGGAAACCAACGGATTTTGACGGATTTGAAAAAACGGAAGTGTGAAACAGGGCTAAGGTGCGAAGACTGTGCTCGCACATCCGCCGGTCGCCCGTACACTCCAGTCGTATGCAGAAGCTGCAGCGATTGCTCCACCTTCCCAAGCATCGCCTAATTATCGATGTTGCAACAAGGTGGAACTCCACCCTACACATGGTTCAGAGGCTGTGCGAACAGAGGCAGGCTGTAATTCATTTGTGGGAGGATACATGGGCAGGCAGTTTGCAGGCAGACATGGAGTTGTCTGGTGTGCAGTGGTCGAAGCTGAAAGACCTCTGTAAAGTCCTTCAGTGTTTTGAGGAATGCACACGGCTGGTAAGCACAGACGACGCCATCATAAGCATGAGCATCCCACTTATGCGTCTGCTCATGCAAACTTTGACGCACCTTAAGGAGCAGGCGTCTGCAGCCGAGGAGGAAGAGGAGGAGGGAAGCCTTGATGACAGTCAGCCATTGTCTGCTCAGGGAAGTCTCATGGATAAGGTGGAGGAGGAAGAGGAGGAGGATGATAGGGATGATTATTTTGGGGAGGAGGATGCTTCTCAGGGGGCAAGAAAAAATGTTGGCGTGGCAAGGTCAGGTACAGGGTTTGTGTGTGACTGGAGGGATGTTGATTTGCCAGAAAGTGCTCCTCCACCCAGCACTCGCAGTGCATCATTGACACCTGGAACATTGGCCCACATGTCTGATTATGCCTTGCAGATCCTAAAAAGGGACCCCCACATTGCCAAAATGATGAACGATGACGACTACTGGTTGGCCAGCATCCTGGATCCACGCTATAAAGGCAAATTCCAAAACATCAGCCACAGGAGAACCTAGAGCTAATATTGGCTAACAAACCAACAACTCTGGTAAACCGTTTGTTTGAGGCATTCCCAGCACACAGCGGCGGTGATGTTTTTCCAGCGAGCTGTAGGGGGCAACATGGAAGAGGTGTTTGTGGTGCACACAGCCGAAGTGGCGTTGGATACAGGGGTTTCATAACCATGTTGTGGACTGATTTTTCAAGTACCGCTCACACGACTGGTAATACTGCATCGATCGAAAGTGACAGCAGTTGTCAACTATGGTAACAAACTACTTCTCCCATATCGATGTTCTCCCTCACCGGTCATTCCCCTTTGACTATTGGGCCAGTAAACTTGACACCTGGCCTGAATTGGCACAATATGCCTTACAGGAGCTCGCTTGCCCTGCTGCTAGTGTGTTATCTGAACGAGTCTTCAGTGCTGCTGGATCAATCCTGACAGAAAAAAGGAACCGTCTGTCGACCCAAACTGTTGATGATCTAACCTTCATTAAAATAAAGCATGCATGGGTTCAAAGGATTTTGTCCCACCCTCCCCTGCTGACACGTAGGGTGGGCACACTCTTTGGCAACGGCACTGGCACAAGGTCCCTCATAGTAGAATCAAGTGTCTCTGACGGTGGGGGGTGCACACCCCCCGTCAGACACACCGGCATACTGTGAGGGGCCCTGTGCCAGTTCCGCCGCCCACGAGTGGGCCCCCCCTGCTTGCTCAGGGCACCAGCACTTGCAATACTTACCTCTCCGTGCTCTGGCCTGTTAAATACTTCACTGGGACTGCCAATACAAATTTGGTGAAATGATAGATGATGGTTAAGACATAGCTATGCCCTGTCCTGCTGGGCTCTATCTTCAGATGATCAATAGCTTCTATTTGTTAAGGACGTCGACTCACAATGAGATGCAGTGGTGGTTTATCATCAGCTTTCACGGTTTTCTGACTCACAGACGTGTGACATTCCTGCCCTCATTTTTAAATATGTCCTCTCATGCCAATCCAATAGAATCGCCTACGGCCTGTGGCTTGTGTCTTTTGCACTCCAGTTACCTGACAGATCATGATAGGCAGTGAGGACAATGTCTACATCTGTCCCTGTGATCACAATTTGATGGAGATGAGTAACGGTGATGGGTTCCACGGTACTGCGATACAGCAAACCTTTCTTCACAAGAACTGTTTTCGCTGTCTCCACAGACAAAGTAATTGAGGGTCAGCATCGCCTCTGAGAATTCTCCCAGGAGTTTTTACCGTGATTATTAATTCTAAAATTTCTGTAATCAGTCGACTGTCCATCTGTACTTGAATCCATCTCGTTTCCTCTTGCGGAGAGTTTGGACTGTCTTACTGAGACTGAAATATATATGAAGATTGAAAAATCCCCCAACAGTGTAAACTGGTGTACGCTTCGAATACATAACCCTTTTTCTACTTTTTAGATTCTTGTCTAATCCATACTGAGGCTGTGAGTGTCTTTGTCGGACTCCGGAAATATACACACAGATTTTTAATGTTTAAACTATGCTATATATACCTGTTATCCGGTGATACTGTACCCTTTCTCAACTTTGTACAATCACGTCAAATCCATACTGGGCCTGAGATCCTCTGAGTCTGCCTCCTGATTTGAGATGAGCGGTGTTCGAGTCGACCTGTTCACCAAGTTAAAATTCCAGCTGTTTTGGGCGATGTTCGAGCCGTTCGTCGAACTCGAACACTTTGCTTAAAATTCGGCTGTTCGAGGTTCTGTTCGAGAACGGTTCGTTCACGAAAAGCGTAACTTCATTTTCACATTAATATTGGTTTTCAATGTTAATAGACTGTTTCATGGCATAGTAGCGTCGTGTGGTAGCAAGTGGTGTAGTACACCTGTCAAGGAGCTACACCGTGTGTGTTTCTAATTATTTTTTACCGCATCTTGTTCAGAAAATCCTTTTGGGCCTTGTAGCACTGTCTGCTACTCAGCAGATGAGCCCACCAGTGAACCAAGCTATGCCGCCTGTTTATGTAAGAACTGCGTGCTACTCAGCATAGGAGCCCAGCTGTTAAGCAAGCTACAGCACCTGTGGTTTGGACACTTAATTTTTTCATATTTTCTGGAATGCCGGTTAGGCCTAATTCCGGGATTCCGGTTGACCTGCACTTACTGGGAAATCCTCGTTCACGGGGAAGAATTGTAATCCCAGATCCCCATCACTAATGGGGTTCAGCGAGTTATCTGCACCTGTAAGCGACACACGCTGGACCTTTCAGTGTAGCGCGCATGCAGCCCCTGACATGTAAGGGCATGACAGACCTGTTATTGATCGATCTCGCATGCCAGAGCCTCGCGTTTCCCTCTAGTAAGCTTGACGCCTACCGCGGGGGCATGCCGGAGTCTCGTTCGTTAACGGAATTAAGCTGACAAATCGCTAGCACAACTAAAAACGGACATCCACCACCACCCACAGAATCAACAAAGCTTGCAATCTGTCAATCTTTTTTGTAGCTTGTATGGTTGAGGTTTCCCGGGTGAAGTCGAATTAAGCCGCAGGCTCCACTCCTGGTGGTGCCCTTCTGGACATTCTTATAAGGTTCAGCTTTGCAACCATACTGCCCCCGGAAACCAAACACTTTATCTTCATGGACGCTGTTCGGAGGTTCGTGGGAATAACGCCGCCCGATCAGCAGTTGGCCTAATTTATGGTGGGAAGTCCGACGGTATATGATCGTCTTCGATTTCATGTTTTTTACTGTTTTTTGGTATTTTACATTTTTATTCCAGCCTTTCTTGACTTCATAAGGGCATGACATGCCTATATCTGTGACTCCTCCTCTTCCTTTTACTCTTCCACCTCTTTTCTATATGTAGTTGCCCTTTTCCATGTGTTATTTTTGCATTCTGAGCATTTTTGTCTGCTTTGGGACACCTTTTAAGGTGTTTTGTAATTGTTTTCTATGTGTATGTATGTGTTTGTGTTTGCATGCCATTGTTTTCTGTTAGGAATCTGGTTTCTATCATGCCTATGTGGCAATCCAGATCCTCACATTTGTCTCCAGAGGCTAAGTCCTTCTTCCCAGCTTCTGAGCATGCTCATGGGACGAGCTCCCATTGGAGTTCAGGAGTCATGTGCTCAGGTCCTGCTCCTGATTCCATTGGTTCTGCTCAAGGCTCTGGAGATTTCCGGCAGGTCCCGTACGCTATAAAAAGTGCGCATGGCCGTTCCGCCATGCGCTAGTATTTCATACTTGCTGCTGTGAGTTTGCTGATGGATGCTTGGACTGGTGAATAACTCATTAAATACCCCCTTCCTTGGTTATTACGTATGTGTGAGTGATTGTGTTCAGACAGTATTAGCGCCAGCGCAAGCGCGCCCAAGCTTCAGCCTTGCCAGCAGCAAGCGTCCTGCATCGCGCTGCCAGCATAGCGGTGCCTTTTCTGCGGCTCAGTTCTCGCCGCGCTGCGGTAGCAGCTGTTCGGGCGTTCGCAGTTGCGACGTCCCGCATCCTATTTTTACGGTAGGTCTAGAGGGGATAGCCCTGGTGTTTAAGGCTATTTATGCGACCTCTAATACCGTGTCCACATCGCTGAAGTCTGTGACCCTATACAGACTCAGCGTTATTTATGTTTTTGTTGGCAGCTCTGTGCATATAACAGAGTCTGCTTTAGTGCACTGGGTGCAGCTAAAACCCTGTGCACATTACCGCCTGAGTGCCCTGCCTCTTTTAGCAGCGGTTACTCCATCTACCGCACATTGGACCCCGAGCGGTGAACGCACTTTATTTTAATTTTATTTAGTGCGTTCCACCGCTCATAACAGTTTTCAATGGTGTTCGACGTTGTTCGTCGAACGTTCGACAAACATTCGATGAACTTGCCTCGTGTTCGACAAACCAAAACTGCCAGGAAGTCCTCCTCCACCCACCACTCTAAGTGTATCATTGACACCTGGAACATTGTCCCACATGTGTGATTATTTCTTGCGGATCTTCTTGTTATATTGTGGTGTGATCCATCCTGAGCATGTGATAGTCTGTGGGTTACTCCTGCAATTTATATGTAGATTTAAAAATTACCCCAACACTAGTGTATACAGCTGTACGCTTGTGATACATTACCCATTTCCTGCTTTTTATATTCTGGTCTAATCCAAACTGACCAAGTGAGAGTTATTTTCTGACTGTGGAAATAAATACTGAGATTGACAACAATTACCCCTACACTGTGTACAGCTGTACTCTTCAGTTCCATTACCATTTTACGGCTTTTTATATTGTGTTGTAATCCATATTGAGCCTGAGAGCGTCTGCCTCCTGAAATATCTGCAGAGATTTAGAATGTTTAAACTATACTATATATACCTGCTATCTGATGATACTGTACACTTTTTCTACTTTTTATATTCTTGTCTAATCCATACTGAGCCTGTGAGCATCTCTGTATGACTGATGGTATATATAGGGAGATTAACAATCATCCTTTGACTGTATAGAGCTGTACCATATATCTGATGTTATTTTGGGTTCATGTTCTGCAACATTTTGAAGTTTGGTGGAAGAGGCCACGGACGTGGGCGTGGGGGGGCCAGCTGGTGCTGATGGTGGTGGTGCATCTGCTGGTAGTGGCAAAAGCACAATAGCAGCTAAGGCAGGAGGTGTTGAGCCTGCGTCATGGTCTGGCTTCGGAACACCTGGAAGCTACTTTTTCTGGGAGTAGGTTAACCGCTTTTAAAGCCGGAGCATCAGGAACTGGTTTTGGCTTACATTGCCGAAACAGACTCCAGCAAATATGCCCTCCTCTTCTGAAGTTTAAAAAAATGCAAGCACTGAGTCATCAAGTGCTGGCTCCTGGTCAGGAAGAACCCCTTTCCTTGTGTCCTTCACCCCCACCAAAAGTGAATGTTGCAGCAGGCCACACTTCACATTAGTCCATGTAGCTCTTTCTATCATACCATGCCTGGGTTATCAAGTCAAATCGTGAATTCCCCAGTCCAAGATGAATCTGACATGGAGTGTGGGTGGCCAGCCAGTGAAGTGTGGTTAATCGGTACCGGGCTGGTGTCTCAGAGGGATGTATCATGTTGGTGGTGATGACCCGTTCCGTGGCCCTGGGCGGCCATGCAAAGGGGTGCATAACGTTTATAGGTGAATGATACGTGACGCCACCTGTGGTTTCTGATCAGATTGACCGTCGCTGCAGTGTCGCTTCTCTGGGTCAGATGTGGTGCACCTAAGATGTAGAAGCCCTGCACAGGTAGGGCCGTAGTCGCAGGGCAGATGAAAGAGTTGGTAGATGGTGTGCAGTGCAGGATGTAGCAGAGCCGTGCCCCAGGCGCAGGAGAAAGATGACAGACACAGTCGTGCAGTTCCTTTACCTATACTTTGTAAGTGCCGTCCAGGACCCAGAGTACAGATGGAGAAGGAGTTGGTCAACCTGGAAGCAAATTTGGAATTCTCTCTATGCAGATAGGTAGTGTGGCCTCCGTTCTAGCGCTTATCTGAGGTGCTCGCAGTACTGAGTTCACTGAAGTTCCCCCTGTTGACTCTCTTTTGGAACTTTCTCATATGGCAGGCAGCCATAGCCTTTTCCTTCTGGCTCACACACGTCGCTGCTGGGGCCTCCGAGCCTTAGTTGGGAACAGAGCATTTACAGCTGCTCCTTCCTTCAGTTTCTGCTGCAGGACCGTCAGTGTCCCTACAAACTTGGAGACCGGAATCCGGACCATGCGCTACAGCTAGGAGTGAGCCTTAACTCTGCTCATCCTCCAGCTCCCCTTCTCATGTCCGCACACTTCCCCTTCCCTTCACAGACTTCCCTAACTTACCTCCTCCCGACCACAGAGAGCAGCTCCTCAGCAGTCAGGTTCAGAGGTCTCCCTGCTGGCCTGGAGTGGGAACTGTGTTGTGTGTTGGTTTAACTGCTAGAGAGATCATTCGTTGCTCCCAAGCATGACATCACACTCCCTAGGAGGAAGGTAATGCCACTGTGGCCACCGTACTTCTGGGGGCGCCACAAGTGCACTGATGCCCAGCCACTGCTAGATGATTCTGCTGGTACATTGACCCAGACCACTACATTCCCCTTGCACTCTATACAGCCAGCATCTGACCCTGATTAAACTCAGGTTCCCCTTCCCGCATACTATACCACCTTACACGGTGACAAAGAGGAAGGTACAGATGAAAGTGCAGGTTCCTTGAGCAGGCGGGGGGGGCATACTCATGGGCGACGGCACTGGCACAGGGCCCCTCATAGTACGCAAAAGTGTCTCTGCCAGAGGGAGGGCCCTCCACCCGCCGTCAGACTCACCGCCGTACTATGAGGGGCCCTGTGCCAGTGCCGTCGCCAACGAGTGGCCCCCCCCTGCTTGCTCAGGATCACAGCACTTGCAAAGTTGAAATACCTCTCCCTGCTCCACCGCCGTGACGTCTTCCGCATTTCCTGACAGTGACATTCTGGTCAGAGAACGCGATGACATTAAGTCTGTACGCCCTCTGCCTAAACAGTCCAAGTGCAGTGAGATGGAAGATGGGGACGACGAGGAGTCCAGACTAGTAAAGGGATTCCCTAGCGTGGAGACTTATTTAATTGTTTTCAATGTTGGGACAGCTAGTTTTGTGGAGCACTATACTCTGGAGAATGATATATGAGGCCCACCATACAGTGGAGCATTCCAAAGGTGGACATCACACACTGGAGCAGCATTTACAGGGCCCATTATGCACTGGAGCATTAGAAATGGGGCCCATTATATATGGAGCATTATTTGGGCCCATAAGACAGTGGAGCTTCATCCATGGGGACCAACATATACTGTAGCATTATGTGGAGCTCATGATATACTGTTTAAAATATTATATGGGACCAATGATTCTGTATGGAGAAATATATGGGCCTCATTACTCTGTATGGCGCACTATGCGGTGGCCATAATACTGTATGGAGTAATATACTGTCCGTTTTTGGAGCTATTGGAGAATTTAAAATGGATATCAGTCATGAGATGTAAGAAGTGAAGTATTTTTCATTGTACTATACCACTAATTCTATGCTGTATCAGAGGATCATGAATTGTGGCACGTGTTAAAGGAGCCCAGTGACACTCTTTGGCCCAGGGCCTACGAAAATCTGGAGCCAGACCTACCTCCCCCCCACAACTTTAGCCAAATAACCCCCAGTTTTCAATGCCTAACTATTATTATAAAGTAAATTAAGGTTGACAAGCTTAAGTAATAAGAATTGATGTTTTTGGCATTAAAATGGGCACTGTAGGTGTGTTTCCTGTCCTCCACTCCCTGCCGACCTTGGTTCCCCATTGACTTGCATTGGGTTTCGTGTTTCAGTCGGCCTTCGACTTTTCACGATAATCGGCCGATTTCGTTTGATCCGATTTTTGAGAAAGTCGGGTTTCATGAAACCCGACTCGACCCGAAAAAAGGCAAAGTCGCTCATCTCTAGTTGTCAATTCCAACATATGCCCAGCATGAGCTGCTTTCTTACTGTGTGATATTCTTCTCAGTGCACAATGGCAATGCACTTCTTCCCTGACTCTCATGAGAAGTTAAGAGCCAGCAAGAGAGCGCACTGTCAGTGCACATTGTACGGAGATTATCTGGGGAGCAGAGATCAGCCCTGCCCCCAAAACAGACGTAATTTTTGGAGGCAGGTCTGATCTCTGTTCTCCCCACTTGCCGAGTAATCTCCTTATAATGTGCACTGACAAGGCACTCTGTTGTCGGCTTGTCACTTCAAATTGGTGAGGGAGTGCAGTGTCACTATGCACAGTGAGCTTGTGTTGAGCATACATCAGAATTGACAACCGAACAATGCTCAGTAAAGCAGTGACTAGCCCAGCCCCTGAAACGGATGTTAATGATGATGCTTCTTTTCAGGGTGGGGTAAGAGGCTTGAGCAGAGGCTGCGTGCAGTGAAGATTATTTGCATCTTTTTTCTTTTATGTACTTTGAAAAATGTTTTAAAAGGGTATCCAAGAAAAAGTGGTTCACACCAAGAATAAAGCTCTTACCCTAGTGCTGCAGTGCTTCTCCACCACTGTTCTGGTGATTTTTTTACAGGCTTCAGTGGTGATGTCACTACTGTAGAATTCGTGTACACAATGGATGTCACTGCTGCAGTCTATCACTGAGTACAGCGGCTCTGTCTGCTACACCGGCAGAGCCACAGAGACCAGTGACTGGCTGCAGCTGTAATGTGTGCCGTAGACGTGAAATCAGTGCTGCAGCTTGTAAACCATCACTGGAGCAGCAGTGATTTTTACCTTACCTAATATCACAGCCCCGATTATTATTATTTTTATTATTGTTATTTACTTTTAGCGAACCATTGATTCCATAGTGCTGTATATAGGAAGGGGTTTACATATAAAACACAAATAGATATTACAATGAACAAAATAACAATGACAGACTGGAAAAAGACCATAAAGGGCCCTGCAGGTTAAGGGGTTGCGGAAGCTTCAGTGGTGAGGTGACAGCAGAGTCTTTGCAGGTTGTAAGCTTCCTTGAAGAGATTGGTTTTCCAGTTCTGTCTGAACGTTCAGAGTGTGACAGATTGGGTGTGTTGAGGCACAGAATTCCAGTGGATGGGGGAAACTCGGGAGAGGTCTTGGCGAGTGGGTGAGGAACGGGTCACGCTGTCACGGGACGGGCTTACTCTGGAGGGGCGTAACTAAGCGGCCATCTGTCTTCACTAGAGCCCCTGATGGTGAGGTGAGGCTTGTCCTACCGGTATGAGCCAGGTACCAGTTCAGGGCAGCATTTGAACCCAAGGTCACATCTGTAGCTTTGTCACCATAAAAGAAGGGGGCAGACACAGTTCTTGCACAAGGGGCCCCAAGCTGTCAGTATCCGCCCCTGAAGTACATATACATAGCTCTTGATCTTAAAATGATGGTAAACTATTATATTAATTTTTCTATAGCAGCAAATAAATTGCTTAGTACACAAGTAGTTATTGGAGATCCTCAGACTTGCTTTCTTCTTAATTCTTTCCTTATGTGCTTGCCTAGAAGGGAAGATGAGAAGAATGAAGTACATTTAACCAGTCTTGTATAAAATGGTGATGCTGGGGCAGCATTTTCTGAAACGCTCCCATGTCTCTGTGATTCTGGAGGTCAGCCAATATGCCACTGCATTATAGTGCATCCAACCAGGTGGCTGAATAGCTTTGTTCTTTGATGGCTTCTTTGTCTCTAGACAGTCTCTTTAACTATTCATACTTATTGTTTTTCTGATAAATGACTCATTTTACATTTACTTAAGGTCTTAAAATTGTCATTAATTTCCCAATGTACTGCAATTACTACATTTTATTTATCGATATTGTGAAATAAGTGTCTTCATTACAGGGGTTGTCTACCTTAGGGACAAGACTGCCACCTGACTGATGTAGCCCAAGCCTCGGAAACATAAATCAGAGCCTAGCTGCACAATTGCGGCCAGGTATATTGTTCTCTGGTATAGTCTCGCATTTCAGAGGAAATATACTTTAAAGATTTTGCCTGGGGTCAATAGCCGGAAATGAGATTAGATTGGCTCTGCCCTTAGCCACTTCTTCTCAGCGCTGTAGCAGGTGATTGACAGGTCTGTCCCTCATGTGTACATAGGAAAAGCTGGCCAGTTTAGGCAGCATGAATTAGATGCAGTAGCGTAGCTACCGGGGGGGCAGAGGGGGCGGTGGCCCCGGGCCCCGCGCTCTGAGGGGGCCCACCCGGAGCTATGCTGCGGCAGAGCAGGGAAAATTGATAATCTCCCTGCTCTGCTATGTTCTATTTTGTATAACACAGGACCTGTGATGAGGTCACAGGAGGGGAGGAGTCAGGGGTCACATGATCAGGGGCTTCTGTGTGCTGATTGTCATTGTGCTGGATGAGGGGAACTTTATGTGTGGGCTCAGGAGGGGTTTACAGGTTGCATGTAGCAGAGCCGTGTGTGTACGAGGTGTACGGAGCAGAGCCGTGTGGGTACGAGTTGTACGGAGCGGAGCCACGTGTGTACGAGATGTACGGAGCGGAGCCGTGTGTGTATGAGAGAGGTGTACGGAGTGGAGCCATGTGTGTACGAGGTGTGCGGAGCCGTGTTTGTATGAGCGAGGTGTATGGAGCGGAGCCGTGTGTGTATGAGCGAGGTGTACGGAGCGGAGCCGTGTGTGTATGAGCGAGGTGTACGGAGCGGAGCTGTGTGTGTATGAGCGAGGTGTACGGAGCGGAGCTGTGTGTGTATGAGCGAGGTGTACGGAGCGGAGCTGTGTGTGTAGCAGGTGAACCGAGCGGAGCCATGTGTGTACGAGCTGTGCCTGGCCGTTTGTGTACGAGGTGTACGGAGCGGAGCCATGTGTGTATGAGCGAGGTGTACGGAGCGGAGCCGTGTGTGTACGAGGTGTATGGAGTGGAGATGTGAACAAAGTGTACGGAGCGGAGCCGTGTGCTTACGAGATGTACGGAGCGGTGCCGTGTGTGTATGAGGTGTACGAAGCGGAGCCATGTGTGTATGAGGTGTACGGAATGGAGCCCTGTGTGTACAAAGTGTACGGAGCTGAGTCGTGTGTGTACGGGGTGTACGGAGTGAAGCCATATGTGTATGGAGTGGAGCCGTGGGTGTACGGGGTGTACGGAGCGGAGCCATGTGTATGGGGTGTGCAGAGCAGCGTGTGTACGGCGTGTACGAAACGGAGCCCTGTGTGTACGAAGTATACGGAGCTGAGCCGTGTGTGTACAGAGCGGAGCAGGGCCATGTGTGTACGGGGTTACGGAGTGGAGCCGCGTGTGTATGAGGTGTACAGAGCGGAACTGCGCATGCGCGTGTGTACGAGGTGTATGGAGCAAAGCCACATGTGTACAAGGTTTACGGAGTGGAGCATGTGCGTACTGAGTGGAGCCATGTGTGTGCGAGGTGTACGGAGCGGAGCTGTATGTGTACGAGGCATAGAAAGTGGAACTGTGTGTGTATGAGGTGTGCGGAGCCATGAGTGTACAAGGTGTATGGTGGGGAGCATTCATGCCTCTCAACCGTCCCGGATCCAGCAGGACAGCCCCGATTTTGAGAGTCTGCCCCACTGCCCTGGCTGGGAGCTTTTCCCGCTGACATAGGAGTACACGGCGGAGCCCCGAGGAGCACTTTAAAATTTGCACGTGACGTTCCACCGGAAGTAACGTGCTAGAAGCTGACCGGAAAGGAGGTAATTTCTGGAGGAGATTGTGACGGAACCATGGAGGCACTTCAGGGAATGCTTCAGATCCATCACCGTATCATGCTGTCCCCCCTCATGGGGTATCATGCTACCCTCCCTTATATGGGGTATCATGCTGCCCTCCCTTATGTGGGGTATCATGCTGCTCTCCCCTTATATGGGGTATCATGCTGTCCCTCCTCATGCGGGGTATCATACTACCCCCCTCATACGGGGTATCATGCTGCCCCCTCCTCATACGAGGTATATCATGCTGCACCCTCATACGGGTATAATGCTGTCGACCCCCCCATACTGGGTATCATAATCATGCAACCAGGACTCACTATATAAATAATAAAAATAAAAACTATACTCACCTCTCCTCCTCGCTCCCACGCTGATTTCGGCGGCGACTCTGCTCCGATGTCAGGAGCTGCACTGCAGTCAGACCGGCACGCAGCGGGGACGTAATATCAATATTGGTCTTTTTATATATAGATTATTTTTGGCAACAGTGCAGTCATCTGCTGAGGTTCTCTGGTTAGGGGCCAACTCAGAAGTTTCGCCCCCCCCTGAACCAAAACCCTAGCTACACCTCTGATCAGATGACAGGTTCCTTTTAAGTGTATGTATTTTTTACTTTAACTCATTTCTGCAATTTGGTTTCATTAAACATCTTGCACAATTTGGCATTTATAGAATCATAGAATGATAAAGTTCGACTGGACTGCCAGGGTTGTGTCCAACCACTTTCTCAATGCAGGATTCACTAAACCATTGAATACATTAGAACTACGATCAGACTGGAGAAATATGAAAGACCCATAGAGGGACAAAAATGTAAAAAAAAAAATCGTATAAATATTCTTTAAAAAATCACAATAATAGTAATTATATATATATATATATATATATATATAGATATATAGAGAGAGAGAGAGAGAGAGAAAAGTTGATAAAGCAGCACAAAAAAAGCAAAAACATTCAAGTGCAAGCCTTCCCGGCATATACCAAACCTCCAAGTAGTCCTTCACAGATGAAAGCAGCAGACCATATAAGATTCAATAAAGTGCCGTTTAATAGCACATCAGGCTATGTGCCCGTGCAGCAACGTTTCGGTCCAGTGGGTGCTGCATGGGCACATAGCCTGATGGGCTATTAAATAACACTATATTGAATCTTATATGGTCTGCTGCTTTCATCTGTGAAGGACTATACAGTTAGGTCCATATATATTTGGACAGAGACAACATTTTTCTAATTTTGGTTCTAGACATTACCAAAATGAATTTTAAACAAAACAATTCAGATGCAGCTGAAGTTCAGACTTTTAGCTTTCTTTTGAGGGTATCCACATTAAAATTGGATGAAGGGTTTAGGAGTTTCAGCTCCTTAACATGTGCCACCCTGTTTTTAAAGGGACCAAAAGTAATTGGACAGATTAAATAATTGTAAATAAAATGTTCGTTTCTAGCACTTGGTTGAAAACCATTTGTTGGCAATGACTTCCTGAAGTCTTGAACTCATGGACATCACCAGATGCTGTGTTTCCTCCTTTTTGATGCTCTGCCAGGCCTTCACTGCGGTGGCTTTCAGTTGCTGTTTGTTTGTGGACCTTTCTGTCTGAAGTTTAGTCTTTAACAAGTGAAATGCATGCTCAATTGGGCTGAGATCAGGTGACTGACTTGGCCATTCAAGAAAATTTCACTTCTTTGCTTTAATAAACTCCTGGGTTGCTTTGGCTTTATGTTTTGGGTCATTGTCCATCTGTAAGAAAAAATTGATCCAGCTGGAGACGGAGGCGGCTGCAATTAAGCTTTATTGGACAACTTAAAAATATGTTGGTTCTTAGTCATGACTAAGACTATTTTTTAGTTGAAACGCGTTGATCCTCCTCACTGGTGTGCTTGGTGTTTGCTATAAGAAATTTTTTAGAACCAACATATTTTTAAGTTGTCCAATAAAGCTTTGTTAATTGCAGCCGCCTCCAGCTGGATCAATTTTTTTTTCTTCCTCTTGCTCCTAATTCATGTGGATGCTCACCACAGTCCATGCTGGGCGTTGGCAGGCTTGGGGATTGCTTTGCAGACGGGTAAGCTGACTACACTTTTTTTTTTTTTTACTTATCCATTGTCCATCTGTAGTATGAAACGACGACCAATCAGTTTGGCTGCATTTTGCTGGATCTGAGCACACAGTATGGCTCTGAATACCTCAGAATTCATTCAGCTGCTTCTGTCCTGTGTCACATCATCAATAAACACTAGTGACCCAGTGCCACTGGCAGCCATGCATGCCCAAGCCATCACACTGCCTCCGCCGTGTTTTACAGATGATGTGGTATGCTTTGGATCATGAGCTGTACCACGCCTTCGCCATATTTTTCTCTTACCATCATTCTGGTAGAGGTTGATCTTGGTTTCATCTGTCCAAAGAATGTTCTTCCAGAACTATGCTGGCTTTTTTAGATGTTTTTAGCAAAGTCCAGTCTAGCCTTTTGATTCTTGAGTGGCTTGCACCGTGCAGTGAACCCTCTGTATTTACTTTCCTGCAGTCTTCTCTTTATGGTAGATTTGGATATTGATAAGACTACCTCCTGGAGAGTGTTGTTCACTTGGTTGGCTGTTGTGAAGGAGTTTCTCTTCACCATGGAGATTATTCTTCGATCATCCACCACTGTTGTCTTCCGTGGGTGCCCAGGTCTTTTTGCATTGATGAGTTCACCAGTGCTTGCTTTTTTCTCAGGATGTATCAAACTGTAGATTTTGCCACTACGGTACTAATGTTGTAGCAATTTCTCGGATGGGTTTTTTCTGTTTTTGCAGCTTAAGGATGGCTTGTTTCACCTGCATGGAGAGCTCCTTTGACCACATGTTTTCTTCACAGCAAAACCTTCCAAATGCAAGCACCACACCTCCAATCAACACCAGGCCTTTTATCTGCTTAATTGAGAATGACATAACAAAGGGATTGCCCACACCTGTCCATGAAATAGCCTTGGAGTCAATTGTCCAATTACTTTTGGTCCCTTTAAAAACAAGGTGGCACATGTTAAGGAGCTGAAACTCCTAAACCCTTCATCCAATTTTAATGTGGATACCCTCAAATGAAAGCTAAAAGTCTGAACTTCAACTGCATCTGAAATGTTTTGTTTAAAATTCACTGTGGTAATGTCTAGAACCAAAATCAGAAAAATGTTGTCTCTGTCCAAATATATATGGACTTAACGGAATATACAGTATATCTATTATATAAAGCTCAATGTGGGTGTGTATGTATTTATGTATGTCCGGGATTGACATCCGCACCGTCGCAGCTACAGCCACAAAATTTGGCACAGTCACACGTCTGGACCCCGAGAGCATCATAGGCTATGTTGTGAGGCAAAATTTTAACCCCGCGTGTTCCAATTCACCAAACAATTTTGCCCCTATCTACATAATGGGGAAAAAGTGAAAGGAAAAGTGTTGGAGGCAAATTGACAGCTGCCAGATGTGAACAAGGGGGACTTAAAGAATGAGAGCGATGGCGCCAAAGAGTATATACCGTACAGTTGCTAAGGTGGGGCCCTGATATGGGATACTCACCACACACGGGGATATGAACACACACACAAAATGCGCCACACACGACCACGTGCTTCAACATATATACCACCCTCAGCACACATTTCACCATGCATACAGCAGCCTTGCCACATAAAAGTCGAAACACAAAAGTCGCCACTCAAAACTCGCCACGCCAACACAGACCACCCTCTGACACAGCCTGCAGGGGGAGCCCAGTACCACACAGGATAAGATTAGATACACAGCTCAACAGTCAGTATCACACAGGATAGGGTTAGATACACAGCTCAGCAGTCAGTATCACACAGGATAGGATTAGATACACAGCTCAGCAGTCAGTATCACACAGGATAGGAATAGATACACGGCTCAGCAGACAGTATCACACAGAATAGGATTAGATACACGGCTCAGCAGTCAGTATCACACAGGATAGGATTAGATGCACGGTTTTTATGTGCAATATAATCATTATAATTTGTTATAACTAACCACAGTTGGTTACTATGCCCAGACAACGCCGGGCTCTTCAGCTAGTATACATATATATATATATCCACTAGAAAACAGAAATCCGCACGACACAGCTTCAATATTAGTGTGATGTGCAATCATGTGGTAATATCACTGTTCTGACCTCACTAAATGAAGCAAACTTCAGGTAGCTAAACAGGCAGCTAAACCTCTATACCGGGGTCCAATAAGGAGACTGTAGGTTGAATCAGTGCTTTATTGAACGTGATGGTATATTGGCGTGGTGAAACTACAAACAAAACATATATGCATACAATCAATACTGGGTTGATCAGGGATTCAAATATACATAATACAATGTAAATCAACATCTGCACTAGTAGCTAACCAGGAGAGAACTAACTAAGCAGGCTAGTATGAGACAGGAATTGGATACGGGAAACATAAATACATACCAGCGATGCTGTCACAAGGGGAGAAGAGAAATGAGATGCTTCCTGAATGCAGGCAGAAAGAAAATGGTGGACTGGCGGAAAAATGGGGCTGAACTAACTATAATCCTTTGCAAAAGGCTACCAGGATGCATTGCAACCTTACCAGAATGCACTGCAAATGGAGGAAAATAGCAAAATGAAAGTAAAACACACAATATCACTGCGGTTATGACTCTGGTCATTAGATGGAGCCAGAAAACACTGCAAACATTAACAAGCAGAATAATCAGGGATTATGAATTAAATGTCGGAGACAGAACACTCCCCCTCTAGCATCAAACGGATGTCACTATTCTTTTTCTTAGAAGACAACAATAGGACCTGCTCAGTTACTGGTCTGGAGAATGTCTTAAGTTCATTCCTTTTGGCCATCCTCAGTCCAACTTTGCGGACGTTGCCATCCTTACTCAGGAATGTTGCGGTCACTAGACCAAGTGGCCACTGGTTCCTGTGGTCTTGGCAGTGTTTGACAAGAACGAGGTCACCAATCCTCAGATTAGGCCGAGTAGATTGCCACTTTGTCCGTGGCTGCAGGGTTGACAAATATTGTTTGCGCCATCGGTCCCAGAATGTATTGGCAAGACTTTGTACCAGTCCCCATTGGTGCTTGTAGAGGTCCTTAGCGTCAAATGGTCCTGGAGGTCCTGGAGTCAATATATGAAGTGTAGGCACCTGAGGGCAGATTTCAGCATCTGAGTCCTCTCTCACTAGTTCAAAGGTGTCTGGAAAACGTTCCTCGGTGTACAATAGTTTTGGTCCTGAGAGCCACGTTGTGCTTCCTAGTCGACTTGCGTCAACTGCTCTAGTTGCATGATCTACAGGATTTTGGTCCGTGGGAATGTAATGACACTGTTTTGGATGAACTGATCTCCTAATTGGTAGCACTCTATTGTTGACATAAACATAGAATCATCTAGTTTCATTGTGGATGTATCCCAGGACTACTTTGCTGTCTGAGTAGAACTTGGCTTGTGTCAGGTCGATATCCATCTCGGATGCGATGAACTCTGCTAACTCAATGGCTAAGACTGCAGCACAAAGCTCTAACCTTGGTATAGTGTGCTCTGGTTGTGGAGCAAGTTTGGCCTTCCCCATAACGAATCCAATGTGGCACTGACATTTGGAGTTTACAGTTTTGAGATAGGCAACAGCGGCAATTGCTTTGACAGAAGCATCTGCAAATACGTACAGTCTTTGGCTTTGTATTTCTGTAGACGGCATAGGGGTGTATGGTGTTGGCACATTCAGGCTGGAGAGGGCTGCTAAAGAGTTCTTCCATACTTCCCACTGGATACTCTTATGAGGTGGCAGAGGTGCATCCCAGTCAGATGTTTCCTTTGTAAAGTCTCCTAGTATGGCTTTGCCTTGTATAGTAACAGGAGCTGCAAAACCCAAGGGATCGTACAGGCTGTTGATGGTAGACAGGACACCTCTGCATGTGAAAGGCTTTTCTTCCTGGCTGACCTAAGACACAGAAAAAACACACAGTATGACAAACGAGCATGAATACTCTGTTGTAAAATATATGTAACAGTAAGCAGCAAGTGCTAGTAAAGGATGATAACAAACACAGGGTATTTAGTTGATACGTTTTTTGCAAAACATATATATTAAGCCACTCCACCACGTCACGGTAACCCTTCACGGAGCAGTCCTATCTAAAGTATTAAAACCTGATCATGTGAACAATACCTACATGAGCAAGATTCAGAAAGGCGCTGCACCGTATGGGCACATTGGAAAAAATGGCTTAGTATACATTTTTTGCAAAAAACGTATCAACTAAATACCCTGTGTTTGTTATCTTTTACTAGCACTTACTGCTTACTGTTACATATATTTTACAACAGAGTATTCATGCACGTTTGTCATACTGTGTTTTTTCTGTGTCTTAGTCTTTGGGTGGTGTGAACAGTTTCTTACTGACCTGTTCACTATTGTACATGTCTCATGTGTTTTTAATCCATTAATTTCTTGCTTATGCAAGCTTTGGGAGATCCCCGCCTCTCTCTTGTGGAACATGCACATAAGGAGCCATTTTGCCCAGTGTGCCCATACCATGCAGCACCTTTCTGAATCCTGCTCATGTAGGTATTGTTCAGATGATCAGGTTTTAATACATTAGATAGGACTGCTCCGTGAAGGGTTACCGTGACGTGGTGGAGTGGCTTAGTATACATTTTTTGCAAAAAACGTTATCAACTAAATACCCTGTGTTTGTTATCATCTTTTACTAGCACTTGCTGCTTACTGTTACATATATTTTACAACAGAGTATTCATGCACATTTGTCATACTGTGTGTTTTTTCTGTGTCTTCTTCTTTGGGTGGTGTGAACAGTTTCTTACTGACCTGTTCATTATTGTGCATGTCTCATGTGTTTTTATTCCTGGCTGACCTGAAAGGTGAAAGTGTCTGACTGTAGATTCCAGAGAAGTCCGAGGCTGCGTTGCATTGGTGTGGGGTCTGACCCCAGGTCCAAAACTCTGAGACTGTTACATAAGTCTTGTGAAGGGAATGCTTCCATGAGTTCTTGGCTTTTTGAGGCTAGTTTGTGAAGCCTGAGGTTAGAGCACTCAAGCATCTCTTGAGCTCTCCTGAGAAGACTGATGGCAGTCTCATTTGAAGGCATGGCTTTCAGACAGTCATCAACATAAAAGTCGTTTTCTATGAATTGTCTGACATCTGATCCGTATTCTGTTTCTCCTTCTTTGAGTCCATAGATGGCGACTGCAGGTGAAGGACTATTGCCAAAGATGTGCACTCTCATGCGATACTCTGTGACCTCTTTAGTAGGAACATTGTCTCTGTACCAGAAGAGTCTTAGGAAGTTCCTGTTTCTCTCTCTCACAAGAAAACAATGGAACATTTGTTGGATGTCAGCGATGAAGGCAATGGAATCCTTACGGAAGCGCATAAGTACTCCCAGCAGTTTGTTATTGAGGTCCGGTCCTGTCAGTAGAACATCATTCAGGGAGACATCTTCAAACTTAGCACTGGAGTCAAACACCACTCTAATCTGGCCCGGTTTCTTAGGGTGGTATACTCCAAACATGGGTAGGAACCAGCATTCTTCAGAGTCTGAGAGTTCTTTATGGCAGTTCTCAAAAATCTTTGACATGAAGGAGAAAAAGTGATCTTTCATCTCTGGTTTCTTTTGCAGATTATGTTTGAGAGGAAAAGCATTTTAATGCCTGATTTCTGTTGTTTGGTAGACGTGGTCTGTGGGTTCTGAAGGGAAGAGGTGCGACCCAGCTGTTGGTCTCATCTTTTACAAGTCCCTTGTCCATTACCTCTAAGAACAACTTGTCCTCTACCGACAGTGCTACTTGGTTGTCTTGCTTAGTTCTCTGGAAGACTGTGCACTCCAACTGATCCTCATAGTTTCCTGACACCATACTGCTGTCATGAGTAAAGTCAATTAAATGATTGGGCAGTTGGATGCTGTGTGGTAGTTCCTTGACATGGAACTTGTTGTTGCAAGGTTGAAACAGAGATGGGCGTCCTTTCTCCAATGTATTTGTTAGCATACTTGTCACAGAAGATGTGGCGTGTATATGTCCCAAGCATACGTTTCCTATTATGACCCATCCACGGTCTAGCTTTTGGGCATAGGGAGCATTGTGGAGTCCATTGATATGACATCTCACTTTATGGACCTGTAGGACATCTCTTCCCAACAGCAGTATTATCTGCGCCTGATGGTCGAGTTCCGGTATAAGGTGTGCTATGCGTTTCAAGTGAGCATGATGGATTGCCACATCTGGTGTAGGGATTTCAGATCTGTTGTCTGGGATCTGATTACACTCAATGATTGTAGGTAGTGGTAAGCAGAATTGTCCGTCTAATGACTCAATTTGGTAGTCGGTGGCATTCCTGCCTGATGTCGTCATAGTACCTGCACATGTCTTTAATGAGTAGGGGGGTGCTTGGCCCTTTGATGTTGAATAGGTCAAAGAATGTTGATCTAGCCAAGGATCGATTACTTTGACCATCCAAGACAGCATACAGTCTCACAGCTTTGTCTCTATGACCTTTTGGGTACACTCTGACGAGGCATATTTTTGAACAGGACCTGCTGTCTATTGTCCCTTTAAAGACTTCAGTACATTGTGAAGTGATCTCTGGCATAGCTGCATCAGTGCTCCTTTCCTCCCCGCCATGCTCACTGTCAGCTGGCATGTTTTCTGCACTCCATGGAGCTGGGCCAGGGTGTAGAGCAGTGTTATGATCTGTGATGTCACACTCTGTGCATTTTACACTGACCTTACAATCCTTGGCGAGGTGAGTTGTGGATGAGCAGCACTTGTAGCAGATACCGTTCTCTTTCAGGAAACTTCTGCGATCTGGCATAGATTTTCCCCTGAAGGCTCTGCATTTCAGGAGAGGATGAGGCTTCTGATGGAGCGGGCACTGCTTGTCAGGGTCCTGTACTTTTGTCTCTGAATGAGAGCAGCCAGCAGACCTGTAATTGGAACTTGGAGAAGAAACATAAGTCTTGTGCGCTACCACAGATGTTCTGCGTTGGTTTTCAGCTGGTGACGGTGTAAGGTCGGTGGGCCAAGCTGGGGGGTTGTCCCTCTTCTTACCGCGCAGAGACGAAACAGAGACAAGATGGAGGCAAGTTCTGGGTGCAACAGGTCCAAGTTTATTCACACTCGCCGTCCGCCTGACGGCCTCAAAAGCACACTGTACTTGTTTCAACTCACGGCCCTCCGTTTCCAGGGCCGCTTCTCACACACCGTACATTACACTGGGGACGTGTATGCACACACCGTCCCCTCCTCACTCGTCGACACTCCTGACAGGTCCGTCACTGTGGCCGCCTTAGGCCCGTAAACCAACAGCGCTTCCACTGGTCAGTCGTCATGTCAAATACGGTGTCTCACACCCAGTGCCTCGTCCCTTCCGCGGTTCTTCCTGTCAGGACCACCCCCCTGACGTTCTCTCTCCTCAGTCCCCCTGGTTTAGATTCTCCTCACAGTGCACAGACTGTCGCAGTCCTCCTGTCACTGGAGCTCCCCCTGGGGACTGGAACCTTCTGGAACCCTCCCTCAGTATTTATAGCTCTCCCGGTCCCCTGTCACTGTAACCCCGCCCCCCCATGACCAATGGTTTCTCAAGCCCTAAGCTGTTGTCAAGTCCTTTGCTCACACTCCTCCCTGCCATCTAATGGTCAACCCAAGGTACTGCACGTCCACTACACTTTCCTAGCTGTTTTCCCACTGTAATAACTGACACCTACCTACACTGTGCAAACCTTTCCTTCTTCACTCTGACTAGTCCGTACGTCCATCATATCACCTTCCCTACAGTCCCCCTTCCTTTGTCCATTGTCGTCCTTGACAATCGGCAACCCTGCCTTCGTCGTTCTGAAGCTACACCTACACTCTGTTGTGAGACTAGCTGTTGGGCCAAACCCACTTCCTGCGGGGGCCGAACCAAACTGGGAGCACCATACTCTGAGCAGCCTACTGCTACTCACCGGCGCGCACGCCACATGACAACGTCTTTCAAATTGGGCTAGGTACACCCATATTCTCTCTATGGCGTGTACCTTCCCCTACTCTCCCCTACTGTCACCTTCCACTATTCGGTACGCCATGATCGAGGTCTCATACCTTCCAGATCATTACCAGCGCCCGCCTTCCTCCTTCAGGGGTGTCCGTGGTGTTGGGGACCTGACCTAGGACGGCTGTCTCTCTCACGTCTTCCAACTCATTTACCCTTCTTTCAATTACATGTCATAGTCGGCGTCCCGGTCTCCCAGACCTCCTCAACTCTTAGATCCCTACCGGATCTCACACTTTCCTTTGGTCCCGCAGACCTTCCCTTACCCGGACCTGTTGCATTTTACTTTGGCATATTATACATTCAACAACTTTATAATAGCACAAGTACCCATTTTTATATTTTTTTTTTCATTTTCTTTTGCTCATTTTCTTTACTTTTAAAACCAACATATAACAACATAACATTGCAGATCCCCTTTCGTCCTCCCCCCTTCCTTGGACCTGGACACTCCTCCGCTTTTCCATATCCCCATTCTGTCAGGCAAACATATTTACGTATACTTTCCATACAAGGAACATAGAAAGAAGAAAGAAAGAGAGAAAAAATAGTTGCATCAGATAAATAACAACAAAAACATTTTTTTTTTCTAAACGCAACTGTCCTTATAACCTGCACAACGCTGCTAAGAACTCCTGACAGTCCAGTCCGCCTTCTAGCGGTCAGTAGTGAGGGACCCCACAGCCGTGGAGTACCGGGAATACTGAGGGTGTCCATTCAAGTCCTCTTTATGGGGGTTCGCTTCCTTCGGGCTCCGCTAGCACTGCCACCGCATAATACCCGCGGGGGCAGTACTCCTTAGAGTAGGACACTAAGTCCCCTTCATGTAGAGCCTGACCATGGCGAATTGAGGCCACATTTATATAAACCTTCTGGCCTGTTTCGTCACAGATAAACCCGTATCCCCGGTCCAGATTGGTATAGACCAGCCGTCCCCTAGATCTCTCCTTTTCCATGCCAGCCTCTCCTTGAGTGTGGAGCAAGTTCCACACTTCCTGCTCCCGGGCCTTCTTCTTCTTGATCACCTCTGCTACCCACACAGAGGGTACAGCACGGGCCCTGGAGTCCGGTGGGCGGGACTCCGCTGAAAAAGAACGTGAGACAGAAACTGCTGATGATCTCTGTGGCCCAGCAGCCACTGGGGTCAGATGGCAAACGGGGACAACCGGGTCCTTGGGGATTGGAATCACCGGATTCGCTAAACCGGCCGCAACAGACTCCAGCACCGGCATTACCGTGGCCTCAGGACAGGCCGCATCCATTACTTCCAACGGAGCCAGAGTAACGGCCGGTTCCAACAAGGCAGCTGCTCTTGGCAAGGGGAGCGCAGCAGCGTCTTCTCCGGATGAACGCCGCACTGGTAGCTCCGGGTAGGGTAGCTCAGGGACTTGAGCGGGGGCCTCGCTCAGTTCCGCATACACCACAGGGCCCATGGTAACTAGGCCTTCCGGTGCGCAGGGGGCCGCGTGCTGCAGCACAATGGTGGGGGCCGCCTGCGGAGGCACTGATAGGGCCGGGGGTACTCTCACCTTCCCCGGCGCTGCGGCCTCCGTCCCATCATCACGCGGTGGCCTCCTTTCCTTGCTCCACTGTCCGGCGGGCCTTCCCTCCGGACTCGGGGGCTCCGCTGAGAAGTCCTCTGCTAGTATTGGTGGCGGCCGCTCTCGATGACTCCGCTCAGGCTCCGCTCCCCAGCTCAGTATCCCGCTGCTCACCCGTGGCTCTGAGGGCGCCTTCTGGCACAGCTCCATCTCCCGCCTCCATTGCCACTCTAGGCGGCCGATGCCCTGACACCCGCAGCGTCTCATACCGTCCGTCGGGTAGCAATCGAATGGCGCCAGACAGCTGCAGCCAAGCTTTTCTTCTGTGCCACTCCTCCTGCTGGGTGGGGCGTTGGCAGGCCTTTTCACCCACCTGCCAGGGTCCAGGACATGGGAGCGTCGGCCTCCGGGCACATACTGCTGTCCACGGGGGTACATTGGGGGGGTCCCAGTCCATTCAACACGACTGCAAACACCCGGACCTCTCCCCTGCGCTGTAGTAATGCCGCCATCTTGCGCAGCACCTGGTACCGCCCCGGATCTTCTGTCAGCACCACTGAGTCACCACAGCGCTCCCAATTTGTAATCCACAGGTAAACCAGTTGTAATCCACAGGTATTTATAATCCAAGCAGCACAGTCCAAGTCCTTCTCCATCCTTTAAGGCAGGCCTGCCGCAGAAGATTATGTATTAGCGGCGGCGATCCTGCCGACTACGCCAGATGTAGGGTCGGTGGGCCGAGCTGGGGGGTGGTCCCTCTTCTTACCGCGCAGAGACGAAACAGAGACAAGATGGAGGCAAGTTCTGGGTGCAACAGGTCCAAGTTTATTCACACTCGCCGTCCGCCTGACGGCCTCAAAAGCACACTGTACTTGCTTCAACTCACGGCCCTCCGTTTCCAGGGCCGCTTCTCACACACCGTACATTACACTGGGGACGTGTATGCACACACCGTCCCCTCCTCACTCGTCGACGCTCCTGACAGGTCCGTCACTGTGGCCGCCTTAGGCCCGTAAACCAACAGCGCTTCCACTGATCAGTCGTCTTGTCAAATACGGTGTCTCACACCCAGTGCCTCCTCCCTTCCGTGGTTCTTCCTATCAGGACCACCCCCCTGACGTTCTCTCTCCTCAGTCCCCCTGGTTTAGATTCTCCTCACAGAGCACAGACTGTCGCAGTCCTCCTGTCACTGGAGCTCCCCCTGGGGACTGGAACCTTCTGGAACCCTCCCTCAGTATTTATAGCTCTCCCGGTCCCCTGTCACTGTAACCCCGCCCCCCATGACCAACGGTTTCTCAAGCCCTAAGCTGTTGTCAAGTCCTTTGCTCACACTCCTCCCTGCCATGTAATGGTCAACCCAAGGTACTGCACGTCCACTACACTTTCCTAGCTGTTTTCCCACTGTAATAACTGACACCTACCTACACTGTGCAAACCTTTCCTTCTTCACTCTGACTAGTCCGTCCGTCCGTCAGGTCACCTTCCCTACAACGGTGTGGCATATGACGTTGCAAAATCAAAGCTGGGATCATTTCTGATTGTCGTTTGTTTGTGTATAAAGTCTACAAAAACGGAGAAGTGAGGGAATGGAACACTGTGTTTGTATTTGTACTTGAAACCATGTGTGAGTCACCTCTCCTGTAGATTGTAGGGCAACTTTAGGACTATAGGGTTAACACCTTTGGCTGTGTCAAGGAATGCAAGTCCTTGTAGGTCACCTTCACTTTTGGCAACTAGGACATCCTTTAGCAGGTCACATAGTTCTCTAAGTTTCTGGAGACCTTTGTTAGATATTTTCGGAAAGTCATCGATTCTTTTGAACAAGGCTCTCTTTATTACCTCTGCTGAGCCGTAATACTCATCCAGCCTCTTCCAGATCTCTTTAAGGCCAATTTGAGGGTGGTTTACATTAATGTCTCTGATCCTTACTGCTTGTTTGACTTACTCTTCTCCTCGGTATCTGACTAAGAGGTCTATCTCTTCCCTGTGTTGTAGCCACAAGTCTCTAGTGACATTTTGGAAGGAAGCTTTCCAAGCTCTGTAACCTTTATCGTGGTCAGTGAATTTCATGAGTCCCTTGTCAACCAGATCACGTCGTGTGAAGAACTAGCAAATTCTGTTGTGAACCGGCTGTCAGCAGAGTATACTGGTGATGGGCCGCCCTGATAGTGATGTGAGGTGCGTTCATACCTGTTATTATCCTCAGGGAGGTGCCAGCCGGTGTTATATTGCTACGGTCAGACATGCGGTGTGTCAGCGAGGTGATTCACGTTGGTTACCTGGTGAGGAGCAAGGTAGTCATTAGCAGAATTGTTTTGCTCCACGTTTTCCTGGAGCTGAGCCTCATGATGACTCTCACTCGCTTCAATGGATGTGTCATGTTCTTGGTTATAGTTTGGATCAGGAAGTTCATTAACATATTGAGATGTGCGTTGTGGCGAATCTTGCAGTGGCAACTTCAGGCTTGACGTACTGCTTCGGCTATGCAGCTGAGGGTTCTAGTGATTCTGCTTCGGCTAGTGCTGCGACAGCTTCCCTTTTCACTGCTAGGCTCTCTAAGGCAGCATCCACACGTGCCTTCTCTAACTGCGTCTTTCTCTCTTGCTCATCTCTTTCTAAGCATAACTTTCTCTCTTGCTCATCTCTTTCTAAGCGTGACTTCTCTCTTTCTAAGTGTAACCTTCTCTCTTGATCCTCTCTCTCTATGCATGACCTTCTCTCTTGGTCTTCTAAGCGTGCTTTCTCTAATTTAAGTTCCATCTCTTCTACAGCAAAGCTTGCTCGCATTTTGGCGGATTCAGCATTTGCGCGGGCAATGGCGACCACGCTGCTAATGGATACAGTCTTTGAGGAGACAGAAGTAACAGATTCTGTCTTCTGTGATTTGTGAGACATGGTGTCTTGAGGGGATGCTTGGCTGTGCAGAGATTGCTGTAGCTGTGTTAGTCTCTGTGTAGCCGGTGACTTAAATCTCACTAGGTGGGTGAGTGCAGTTTCACTAGCTCCTGCAAGCTGGATGAAGGGCTGTCTTTTCCCTAAATTCCACTAGCTGGATGGCCGTTGTTTTACTAGCCCCTGCAGGATGGAAGACTCTTCTTTCTTTGAGTTCTCACTAGCTGGATAGCCGCTGTTTCACTGTTCTGTCCTCACTAAATGAAGCAGACTTCAGGTAGCTATACAGGCAGCTCAACCGCTATACCGGGGTCCAATAAGGAGACTGTAGGTTGAATCTGTGCTTTATTGAGCGTGTTGGTATATTGGCGCTGTGTAACAGCGAACAAAACATATATGCATACAATCAATACTAGGTTCATCAGGGATTCAAATATACATAATACAATGTAAATCAACATCTGCACTAGTAGCTAACCAGGAGAGAACTAACTAAGCAGGCTAGTATGAGACAGGAATTGGATACAGGAAACATAAATACATACCAGCGATGCTGTCACAAGGGGAGAAGAGAAATGAGATGCTTCCTGAATGCAGGCAGAAAGAAAATGGTGGACTGGAGGGAAAATGGGTCTGAACTAACCATAATCCTTTGCAAAAGGCTACCAGGATGCATTGCAACCTTACCAGAATGCACTGGCCTATGTTCCGGCGGTGTCCAACTTTTTAGGCGTGCATAAAAGTGCCATCAGCCACAGTTTTGTGCACCTCTGAAAAGAAGGACAACGCTGAACAGAGGCCAGACTGAGTCCAGAGTAACTTTGCTGCCTTATTATAGTGAATACATTTTCGGGTCCATTTTCTCCAGATATCCTTGTGAAATTGAAAAAAAAAATCGGGGCTAAAGGCTTAAAGCAACATTTTGGGGTGAAAAATATTTTTTTTTAATTTCCAATGATCAACGTTGTAAAATTCTGTGATGCACCTTTGGGTTAAAGGTGCTCACCACACCTCTTGAGGGGTCTAGTTTCCTAAACGGGGTCACTTGTGGGGGTTTTCCACTCTATAGATACATCATGGGCTCTCTAATTGCGACATGGCATCTGCGAATTATTACAGCAAATTTTGCATTCACAAAGTCAAATCGCGCACCTTCCCTTCCAAGCCCTGTTGTGAGCCAAAACAGTACTTTTCCTCCACATATTGAGAATCAGCGTACTCGGGAGAAATTTCACAGCAAATTCTATGGTGCAATTTTTTCTGTCACCCTTATGAAAATGCAAAGTGCTCTATCCAACTTGAGTTACTGGCCACGTGATTTCCTACAGAGCGGGCTAAGGTGGGGTTTATTGTTTCTTTCCTATCAGGCAGGGCGTTAGAGTGGGCTACGCCATTGTGGGAGCGTGATGACCTCGTGGTTCAGGGCGCTGCTCAGTTCACGGCCCTGAAGCAGGTCTTTTTGGGACCACGGATCACACACGACACCTCTCTCCAATTATTGGCCCTAACACAGGGGTCTCTCTCGGTCAGCCATTATGCCGTCCGATTTCGCACATTGGCTTCCGAACTAGAGTGGCCTAATAAAGCACTCGTCCCTGTGTTTTGGAGAGGGTTAGCAGAGCATGTCAAAGATGCTCTAACAACCAGAGAGGTCCCCACAAGTTTGGAGGAGTTGATTGCCATCTCCACCCACATTGATCTCCGGTTTACGGAGCGCGGGCTGGAATGTGTGCAATCCAGACGAAGGGTTAATTTGGCTCCCACCATCTCCGAGCCACTAAGATTTCCCGCTCAGGAGCTTACACCTTCTGAACCTATGGAGGTGTCTCGCGCCGGCCCCAAGCCACGTCCGGTGCGAATCTCCACACGCTGTTACCAGTGGCGGCAGTTTGGTCACTCGGCTAGCATGTGTCCTCTGCAGTCGAAAAAACGATCACGTCCAGTGGTCGTAGGTGGTGGTCTAACTAATATGAAACCCTTTTCTCCCAAACCAATATTCCAAGGGACTCTAGATAGCGGGGCTTCCACCTGGGAGGTAGAGGTCACGGTGGATTCTGGGGCAGAAGGGAATTTTATGTCCTCGACCTTTGCCCTAAAGCACGCTATTCCTCTGGTGTTACTGCCCCAACCCGTGACCATCAGTGTGGTGAATGGTGCACCTTTACCATCTCAGGTGACCCACCAGACAGCACCACTCGGTCTCTCAATCTCACCGTCCCACCGTGAGATTTTGTCCTTGTTCATTTTGCCTGATGGCATCGACCAGGTGCTCCTCGGAGTTCCCTGGCTCCGTTGCCATTCCCCTCATATTGATTGGGCTTTGGGGAATATACTGGGTTGGAGCAAGGACTGTGAGGGAAGGTGCCTGAGGGGCAGTGTTCAGGTAGCTTCCACTGAAGTACCCGCGGATCTCTCCGCGCTTCCCAAACCGTACCATCAGTACGCGGACGTCTTCTCTAAAAAATCTGCGGAGACGCTTCCGCCGCATCGTCCTTACGATTGTCCGATAGATCTATTGCCAGGCACGGAACCTCCTAGAGGCTGCGTATATCCGCTATCACTCTCTGAGACGGAGGCTATGTCTCAATATATCCAGGAGAACTTTGCAAGGGGTTTTATCAGAAAGTCGGTGTCGCCGGCTGGTGCAGGGTTCTTCTTCGTGCAGAAGAAGAGCGGACAGTTACGTCCCTGCATTGATTACAGAGGTCTCAACGCCATAACGGTTAAAAATAAATACCCTTTCCCGTTGATCTCTGAATTATTTGACAGGTTGCGAGGGGCCCGGATCTTTACAAAATTAGATCTACGGGGGACGTACAACCTGACCCGCATTCGCGAAGGAGACGAGTGGAAGACAGCATTTAACACCAGGGATGGCCATTATGAATATCTGGTCATGCCCTTCGGCCTTTGTAATGCGCCTGCTGTCTTCCAGGATTTTGTTAACGACATCTTCCGCGATATGCTCACTACCTCGGTGTTGGTCTATCTGGATGACATCCTCATCTTTTCGCCAGATTTGACCTCCCACCGGAGAGACGTCTGCAGGGACTTCAACCGTCTGCGAGCGAACTCTCTTTTCGCCAAACTGGAGAAGTGCCAGTTTGAGCAGGAGTCCTTGCCGTTCCTGGGCTACATCATCTCGGCCCAGGGGTTGGCTATGGCTCCGGCCAAACTGCAAGCGGTAATGGACTGGCAGGAACCACATTCACTCAAAGCGGTGCAGCGCTTTTGGGGTTTGTCAACTATTATCGCCAGTTCATCCCCCACTTCTCCACACTGGTAGCTCCTCTGGTTGCTCTCACAAAGAAAGGAGCTAATCCTAAGGCTTGGTCTGAACAAGTCTCCAAGGCTTTCTCGTCTCTAAAATCCCATTTTGCTGGCGCTCCCATCTTACACCGTCCTGACGTGGATAAACCTTTGATCCTAGAGGTAGATGCTTCTTCCATCTGTGCAGGAGCAGTCCTTTTCCAAAAGGATGCTCAAGGTTGGAAGCATCCCTGCTTCTTCTTCTCAAAGACCTTCTCACTGGCGGAGAAGAACTACTCCCATCGGGGAAAGGGAGCTACTGGCAATGCAGTTGGCCTTTTCCAAGTGGAGACATTTCCTGGAGGGAGCCCCGTTTCCCTTCCAGGTGTATACGGACCATAAAAATCTGGTCAATTTACAAATGGCCCAGCGCTTGAATTCTCGTCAAGCTAGGTGGTCGCTCTTCTCCCGCTTCCGCTTCAGCTTGCGTTGTCTCTCTGGAGAGAAGAACGTCCATGCGGATGCTCTCTCACACTCAGTGGTTTCAGCGGAGGAAGAGGAGGCTGAGCCTTGGCTAATTCTCCCTACTGAGAGTTTTAGGACTGTGGCTCCAGTTGCTCTCAAGTCAGTGCCGCCAGGCAAGACCTTTGTTCCTCCTCAGCTACGGCCGGAGGTTCTCGCGTGGGCACACACGTCCAGGGTGGGTGGTCACTTCGGCAATAAGCGGACCACAGAACTCCTGACAAGGTCTTGGTGGCCGCACATGGCTCGAGACATGAAGGAATACATACAGGCATGTGTCTCGTGTGTGCAGAACAGGTCCTCTAGACAGAGGCCGACTGGGTTATTGTATTGGAATTGGAACTACTAACACAGGAAAAGAAATATGATGTCATTGGAATCACTGAAACTTGGTGGGACAATACACATGATTGGAATACAAGACTAGAAGGATACAACTTATTTGCAAGAAACAGACTTGATAAACGAGGAGGGGGTGTCGCATTGTATGTTAGAAACGCATAAATCTGCACAGAGATTGAAGCATCAGAGACTGGGAGTTCTGTGGAAACTGTTTGGGTAAGAATACAAGGACAGAACAATGGAAAGGACACCATTGTAGGCATTTACTACAGGCCGCCTGTGCAAGCTGAAGATATGGATAAACTCTTTATGCATCAAATGGCCAAGTTCTCCAAAAAATATGACATAGTTGTCATGGGAGATTTCAACTATCCAGACATTTGTTGGGAATCTCTCTCAGGCAAAACTAACAGGTCAAGGAAATTCTTATCCTCTCTTGCTGACAACTTTATCTTCCAAAAGGTAAGGGAGAAAACAAGGGGAACTGCTACCTTGGATCTAATTCTTATAAACAGGGAGGAAATGGTTGAGGAGGTAAAAGTGGCTGGGACCCTAGGAGGTAGCGACCATGCTATTTTAGAATTTTGGATAACTAGAGGCGGAAGACCTGTGAAGACTCAGACGTCAAGGTTAGATTTCAGAAAGGCAGATTTTAAGGGATTCAGAAAGAGAATTGGAGGGATCCAATGGCTGGATATCCTTAAAGACAAAAATGTCCAGGAAGGATGGGAAATCTTGAAAAATGAAATTCTCAAAGCACAGTTGTTAACAATTCCGAAAAGAGGGAAGAATAGGAAGCATTTAAGGAAACCAGGATGGATGAACACAGAACTTAAGCACATGCTAAAAAGGAAGAAAAAAATGTTTATAAAATGGAAAGAGGGAGGCATATCTAAAGAAGAATATAATGCTGTCTGCAGAACCTGCAGGGCACAAATCAGATTAGCTAAAGCTGAAAATGAATTGAGGCTTGCAAGAGATGTCAAAAGCAATAATAAAGGATTTTGGGGATATGTCAAAAGTAAAAGAAAAGTCAAAGATGCTATAGGATTTTTACAGGATGAAAATGATGAAATGGTAAGACAGGATATTGAGAAGGCTGAACTTTTAAATTCCTATTTTGCATCTGTTTTCTCTCAGAAAGGAAATGTAACATCAACTGTTATTCACTGTCCTATTAAGGGAATAGAAGAATCCAGGATATCTATAAACAGAAAGATAGTGAGGAAACACTTAGCTAACCTAAATGAATTCAAGTCTCCAGGTCCAGATGAATTACACCCCAGAGTACTGAAGGAGATAGCAGAAGAAATTTTTGAACCCCTCTCCATAATCTTTGAAAATTCTTGGAGAACAGGAGAAGTGCCAGAAGACTGGAGAAGAGCAAATGTTGTTCCTATCTTCAAAAAGGGGAAGAAGATGGACCCAGGCAACTATAGGCCGGTGAGTCTGACTTCTATACCAGGAAAGATCTTTGAACAAATTATTAAACAACATGTATGTCAATACCTGGATAAGAATGAAGTGATTAAGCAGAGTCAGCATGGGTTTGTAACTAATAAGTCATGTCAGACTAATTTAATTTCCTTCTATGATGGTATTACTGATTGGGTGGATCAAGGAAATGCTGTAGATATAGTATATCTTGACTTCAGCAAAGCATTTGACAAAGTCTCTCATACAATCCTTATTGAAAAAATGACTAAGTATGGAATGGACAAGGCAACTGTTAGGTGGATTCATAACTGGCTTAGTGATCGGACCCAAAGAGTGGTCGTAAATGGCTGCACATCCAGTTGGAAGAATGTCTCAAGTGGGGTACCACAGGGCTCTGTCCTGGGCCCTGTATTGTTCAGCATCTTTATCAACGATTTAGATGAAGGAATTGAGGGTAAACTGATTAAATTTGCTGATGACACAAAGCTAGGAGGGATAGCTAATACTAGAGAAGAGAGAGAGAGGATTCAAAAAGATTTAAATAAACTGGAGAAGTGGGCAGCAACTAACAGAATGGTTTTTAACAGGCAGAAATGCAAAGTACTACATCTGGGCAATAAAAATGAAAAAAGCATATATAGAATGGGAGGAATAGGGCTAAGTGACAGCACATGTGAAAAAGACTTGGGTATACTAATAGATCACAGACTGAATATGAGTCAACAGTGTGATGCAGCAGCAAAAAAGGCAAATGCAATTCTAGGATGTATTAACAGAAGCATACAGTCTAGATCACGTGAAGTCATTATTTCCCTCTACTCCTCTTTGGTCAGACCTCATCTGGAATATTGTGTCCAGTTTTGGGCACCACATTTTAAAAAAGACATCAACAAACTGGAGCAAGTTCAGAAAAGAGCGACCAGAATGGTGACCGGTCTGCAAACCCTGTCTTATGAGGAAAGGTTGCAGGATTTGGGAATGTTTCGTTTGCAAAAGAGAAGACTGAGAGGAGACTTAATAGCTGTCTACAAATATCTAAAGGGCTGTCACATTGTAGAAGGATCAACTTTATTCTCATTTGCACAAGGAAAGACTAGAAGCAATGGGATGAAACTGAATGGGAGGAGACACAGATTAGATATTAGAAAAAACTTTTTGACAGTTAGAGTGATCAATGAGTGGAACAGGCAGCCACGAGAAGTGGTGAGTTCTCCTTCAATTGAAGTCTTCAAACAGAGGCTGGACAGACATCTGACTGGGATGATTTAGCGAATCCTGCTTTGAGCAGGGGGTTGGACCAGATGGCCCAGGAGGTCCCTTCCAACTCTACGATTCTATGATTCTATCCTCTACCGGTGGCAGACAGACCTTGGGAGATGGTTGGCATGGATTTTGTGTTGGCCTGCCCAAGTCTGGTGGCAGTACGGTCATCTGGGTAGTCACCGACCATTTTTCTAAAATGGTGCATCTGGTGCCACTCCGCGCGGTTGCCTTCCGCTTGTGGTCTGGCCACACTGTTCATAAAACATGTATTCCGTTTGCATGGCATGCCAGACAAAATTGTTAGTGACCGAGGTCCCCAATTCGCGTCCCGGTTTTGGAGGGAGCTCTGCAGCCTACTCAGCATTGAGCTAAACCTGTCCTCCGCTTATCACCCCGAGACGAACGGGTTGGTTGAGAGAGCCAACCAAACCTTGGTCACGTACCTGCGGCATTTTGTCTCTGCCAGGCAGGATGACTGGGCATCCTTGCTACCATGGGCTGAATTTGCCCTGAATAATGCAGTGGCTGATGCCACTGGTCAGACGCCGTTCCTTCTTAATTATGGCCAGCATGCATGCGTCCCTGTCCCGATGCCATTGTCCTCCACTGATTCCAGGGTGGCAGACTGGGCAGTGAAGGCTCGCAACATTTGGGATCGCACCCAGGATGCCATTCGAGCCTCTAAAGAAAGAATGAGGGCATCCGCCGACACACATCGGTGTCCCGCTCCAACCTTTTCCCCAGGCAACTTGGTGTGGCTCTCTGCTGGAAATATCAAGCTGCGGGCCGAGTCTACCAAGTTCGCGCTGCGATACATCGGACCTTTTAAGGTTCTCGAGCGAATCAGCTCGGTGGTCTACCGCCTGGCTCTTCCACCACATTTGGCCATCTCTGACATCTTCTACGTGTCCCTTCTCAAACCTGTTCACATGGCCCGGTTCTCCGAGTCATCTGCCGGCTCATCAGATTTGTCTTCAGATGAGTTTGAGGTTAACGCCATTGTGGGACGCAGGATTTTGCGTGGCAAAAAAAATTATTTGGTGGACTGGAAGGGTCATGGTCCAGAGGCCCGGACCTGGGAGCCAGTGGAGAACATCCACGCTCCGCTCCTGATCGCGGCCTTTGAGCGTAGCGAGTCTCAGAGGGGGGGCCCTAGGAGGGGGGTAATGTTAGGCATCGGGTTCCTGCAGCTGCACAGCAGGAATCCAGAGCTATGCAGCCAGCGGTCTCCCATTCCCCTCCGACCTCTTAGGGACCTGCACAGCAATCTCGGCGATCCAGACGCCCTGCTCAGACCAGCTCTCTGGGTCTGGTTGTTGCTGCCACCTCTGGACCAGCAATGGTAACGCAGCCTGCTCTGCAGGAAGCCACTCCAGAGGCTAAGTCCTCTCACCGCGCAACTGGGCATGCCCATGAGACGATCTCCCAGTGGAGATCGGGAGTCACGTGCTCAGGTCCTTCTCCTGATCTGATTGGCCCATCTCAGAGATCTGGAAGGTCCCGGAAGCACACGGCTATAAAAGGTCCGCATGGGCGCTCGGCCATGCGCTAGTATAGGTTTTACTTGCTAGATATGTGAATGGTGATGGATGTATGATTCTGGTGACTGACTCATTAAGATTCCCCTCCCTTTGATATTACGCATGTGGATAGGGAACTAGAGTAGCAGTCAGTGCCAGTCAGTGGCAAGCCTAAGGTCACTGTGCACACCGCACCTCTACACTAGCGTCCGATTGTGTCACGTCTCACGGCACTATCGTATAGCGGCTGTGGTTACCGCTGCGCTGCAGTCAGCAGCACTTACCGGCGTCCGCGTTAGCAACGCCGCACGCACAGTAGGTCTAGACGGACACCGACCTCTGCTTTGGATCTGTGTCCTGTGACCGTATACCGCGCGTGCAATTTAACTGAGACCTGTGGTGTTAACAGGCTCAGCCTTCTGTGTTTAACACATAGGCATCTCTGTGAATTAACAGAGATCGCTCAGCGCACCCGGGTGGCATTTAACCCGTGCGCGTTTATACTGCCATATAGCGCGTCTGCCATTACTCAGCTGCAGTGATAACACCTTCTGCACGGTGGACCCCGAGCGGCGAATGCACTTTATTATTTATTTATTAATTTAGTGCGTTCCGCCGTTCCTAACAGTACATGGCCCTGAAGTCTTCACCATCAGAAGTAATCCGGGGAACAGGGCAAGCTAGTGCACCCCTAATGGTAGGGAAAGGTAAGGAGCCCCTGGTCCCGGGATACTCGACAACAGAGTCGTAACCGTTATGACTGTTTAACCATCCCTTTGTATATGCCGTTGGACCAAAAAGTATATTGAACAAAAATATGAAATCCATTTTTCAGGAGTTTAACTCAAAGATCTGAGACTTTTTCTATGTACACAAAAGGCCTTTTTTCTCAAATATTGTTCACAAATGTATCTAAATTTGTGTTAGTGACCTTTTCTCGTTTTCCGAGAAAATCCATCCACCTCATAGGTGGCATATCAAAATACTGAATAGACAGCACAGGTGTGCCTTAGACTGGCCACAATAAGAGGCCACACTAAAATTTGTCAACAATATTTGTTGTGCACATAGAAAAAGTCTTAGGTCTTTGAGTTCAGCTTATGAAAAATGGGAGCAAAAACAAAAGTGTTACGTTTATATTTAGATTTATGAGTGTAGACAGGTAGGCAGGTTACAATATGCATTTCATAGAGCCTGAAAACAAATGAAGGAATTGAGAAACTAAAACATAATGTCCGTTTACTCGGACCAACCGTCAGCTCTAAACTCTCTCTATATCAGGATGAATGGTGTATTCACACATTTCAGGATACATCAGTTCTCTGCTTTTACTGTGAATTACAGTGTTTCCAATGTCTTCTTTATTGATGATAATTATTGATTAAACAAGTTTGGCCAGTATGTGTGAATAAAGAATAGCATGCATGTACAGATGAATGTGTACTGGGGATCAATGCTATTGGTTGTCAGAGGAAAGGCGTTATATTCTATTATTAACATGTACATGTAGCTCTCTCAGACCAAAGGTCGATGACCATTGGCTTATGTATTACGTAATTATATTTAAAGCTTTATGTTTGCATTTATGATTCCGGTAAATAATTAACAGACTTATGAAAATCCTTTTCCCTGCCGCTGCTGTCTCCAGCACTTAAAATTAAATACAGGCAAAGAAAAATAAAGGTGGAGGTCTTGATCTCCCTCTACCTGCCCTTACTTGTTATCATGGGATTCAGGTAATAGTGTGTCACATTTTTGGTAATTAGCTCTTGACATTGCTATCTATTGGGTAAGATGTTTGGCATAAAAAGGACATTCACTCCATTATAATGTATTAGCTTCACATCTGGCCACAATTGGACATATCATCTTTATACACAACAGTACATCACAGATTGAAAGTCAAAATACAATTAATTGGCCTTCTGGCTACTAAGGACATCTCAGCAACCCTCACTGATTTAGGCTCTGAGTTAATTGCCCAGCACCTCAAAGCTAAACATGAACCATACCATTGCTCAAGATAGCCACTCCTATAGGACTTGGTCTATTTGTTCTTACCTGGAGTGGGACCATCTTTGGAAAATTTCACCAAACCTCCCCCAGTTGGCTTCTCATGACTTTGACTGGCCAGTTAAAAACTAGATAGGTGGAGTGGAAGCCCACTTCTCTCTACTCCAACAACAGTGCCCTATTTCAGGTTAGAGACTCAACTTGAATAGCAGAGAAAATCCTCTTTCTGGTCTGCACACACCTAGGTTCCTGAAATACAATACTTAATTGACATATACAATAGAACAATAGATATTACGTAATTGCTTTAAATAGAACTTCTAGTACTGTATATTATTAAAATGTTGTGTTGGTTAGTATATATCAATCAATACATTTATCATGAATTAACATTACTTTAAATTATAATGATAATAATCTTTATATAGCGCCAACATAATCCGCAGCGCTTTACAGTTTAACAGTTTCAAAACACAAGTCATTGTAAGTAACAATGTTAACAATTCAATAATTAAAGCAAAATAAGACGACCTTGTTCGTGAGAGCTTACAATCTACAATGAAGTGGGGGAGATACAAAGTACAGGTATGTAATTACAATGATGGTCCAGCCATCTTGAGGGAGTGAGGGATAGATGGACATACACACGCACACTTACACATAAAATGACTTTGATTAGTGGACGTGATAGACCGCTTTGAACAAATAAGTTTTGAGGGAGCGCCTAAAACTATGCAAATTGTGGATAGTCCTAATTTCTTGGGGTAGAGCATTCCAGAGGAATGGCGTAGCGCGGGAGAAGTCTTGGAGTTGGGAGTGGGAGGTACGGATTAGTGCAGAGGTTAGTCGAAAGTCGTTTGCAGAGCACAGAGGTCGATTAGGCCGAAAGACAGAAATGAAAGAGGAGATGTAGGGGGGTTCTGCACTGTGGAGAGTTTTGTGGGTGAGAACAAGTACTTTGAATTGGATCCTATAATGAATGGGCAGCCAATGTAAGGATTGGTGAAGAGCAGACATGTCCCAGTACCAAATAGCCAGATGGATGACCCTGGCTGCTGCATTAAGTATGGACTGGAGAGGGGAAAGTCGAGTAATGGGGAGGCCAATTAATAGGGCATTGCAGTAGTCCAGGTGGGAGTGGATCAATGTGACAGTGAGGGTTTTTGTTGTTTCCATGGTGAGAAAAGGACGGATTCTAGAGATGTTCTTTAGGTGTAAGCCGCAAGAGCGGGCAAGAGATTGTATATGGGATGTGAAGGAGAGATTGGTGTCAAACATAACACCCAGACAGCATGCCTGCTCCTGGGGTTTTAGTATGGTGCCACCCACGGAGAGGGAAATGTCAGATTTAGGGAGGTTAGTAGATGGTGGGAGCAGAAGAAGTTCATTTTTTGAGAGATTGAGTTTCAGATAGTGGACATAATGTTGGAGACTGCGGACAGTCACTGGCGTCCTGTAGTACAGCGGGGTAAGGTTGGGGGATGACATATATAGTGTGTCATCAGCATAAAGATGGTACTGAAAGCCAAATCTGCTGATGGTCTGTCCAATTGGGGCTGTGTAGAGAGAGAAGAAAAGGGGGCCAAGGACTGACCCCTGAGGTACCCTGACAGCGAGAGGAAGAGGAGATGACGTGAAGCCAGCGAACAAAAGACTGAAGGAGCGGTCAGAAACATAGGAAGAGAATCAGAAGAGAGCAGTGTCCTAAATGCCTAGTGAATGGAGCCTAGAGAGTAGGAGACGGTGGTCAACAGTGTCGAAAGCTGCAGAAAGGTCGAGAAGAATGAGCAGAGAGTGGTCACTGTTACATTTTGCTGTCAGAAGGTCATTGGTCACTTTGATGAGTGCAGTTTCAGTCGAATGTAGGGGGCGGAAGCTGGACTGTGAAGGGTCTAGGAGGGAGTGAGTGGAGAGGTAATGGGTAAGGTGGGAGTAGACTAGGCGCTCCAAAAGTTTAGAGATGAAGGGGAGATTGGAGACTGGTCTGTAGTTATTTGTGCAGGATGGGTCGAGGTCGGGTTTCTTTAGTAATGGAGTTACGATAGAGTGTTTGAAGGAGGATGGGAAAATGCCCGAGGAGAGGGAGAGATTAAAGAATATAGTTAGGTGAGTTGTGACGACTGGAGATGTGAGGGAATGGGGTCGGTAGTGCATGTAGTCAGTCGAGAAGAAGAGAGGAGTCTGGAGACTTCTCCTGTGATGGGATCAAATGTGGAAAGTGAGCCAGGGGAAATGTAGGGAGGGATGGGAGTCACAGCATTTGGTGGTTGGGAGCAGATTTCCTGACGGATATTATCTATTTTTTCTATAAAGTGGGAGGCCAGGTCATCAGCATAAATGTCTGTGATAGGGACTTGTGCTTTTGGCCTGAGGAGGGAGTGAAAGGTATCAAAAAGTTCCTTGGGGTTGTTGGCTAGTGAGGAGATCAGGGTGGTGAAGTAGGTCTGTTTGGCGAGGTGAAAGGCAGAGTTATAGATTCTTAACATAAATTTGAAGTGGATGAAGTCTTCTAGTGTGTGGGTTTTTCTCCATAGGCGTTCAGCACTCCTAGAGTATCACTGGAGAAGTTGAGTTTGCAATGTGAGCCAGGGCTGTTTAACTCTGTGATTGGAGGTTTTGAGGGTGAGGGGCGCTACTTGGTCAAGGGTGCTTCTAAGAGTGTTATTGTAGTGATGAACAGCCAGATCAGGACAGGAAAAAGAGGAGATTGGGGACATTGATGAGAGTAGGGAGTCTGAAAGTGTCTGAGGGTTATGGCTGGTAGATTTCTGAATGTGTGGTATGTAGGAGTGTGCTGGGGTGGGCAAGGATTTGTGAGCATGAAGGAGAGAATGCTATGGTCAGAGAGTGGACGCAGTGAGTTATTTAGATAGGAGATTGAACAGAGCTGGACAAAGACCAGGTCAAGGATGTTACCATCCTTGTGTGTCTCAGAGGTTGAAAGCTGTGAGAGGCCTAGAGAAGTGGTTAGTGATAGGAGCTGGCATGCAGAGGTAGAATTGGGGCTGTTAATGGGGATGTTGAAGTCTCCCAGGATAAGGGTTGGTAGTTTTGAGGACATGAAGTGCGGCAGCCAGGCTGAGAAATGGTCAAGGAAGTGGGTGGGTGAGCCTGGGGCCGGTATATGACTGCTCCTCTGAGGGAGAGGGGATGGAAGAGCCTGATGGTGTGGACCTCAAAAGAAGGGAATGAGAGTGATGAAATTTGGCAGATGACCTGGAAAGTGTATTGTGGGGACAGGAGTATGCCGACTCCACCACCAAGTCTGTTTGTCGGTCTTGGGGAATTGAAGAATTGTAAGCCACCATGGGAAATGGCAGCAGGGGAGACGGTGTCAGAATCCTGAATCCAGGTGTCAGTGAGGGCCAACAGATTCAGAGCGTTGTTCAGAAAGTAATTGTGCAGGAAAGAAAGTTTGTTACATACAGACCGTGACCTCCAGAGGGCACAATTAAAAGATGGAGCTGAGTGAGTGCAAGTAATATTAATAATATTATTATGGTTTCGATATGAGGTAGAGTAGGGAATGAGGTTAGGGGATGGTGGACCGGGGTTGGGAGAGATGTCCCCCGAAATCACTAGGAGTAGGAAGATAAAGAGCAAGTAGTTATTAGAATAGTAAGAATTTTTTTTCTGCGATGTGTATGGGAAAGATGGGCTGAGGTTTTTCAGGAAGGTGAGGAGTGCATGGGAGCTGTACATGGGAGAGGGAAGTATAGAGGGGCTGATGTGTATGAGTCGTGAAGGAGGGGGGATGGGGTGGTGAATGTGGATGGCAAGGGAGCACAGGAGGATAGAAATAAAGCACATGGCTAAAAGGGAGTGCAAAGTGTGAGTTACCTGACTCCTGCCCTGACTAATTGCCATGAAACAGCTGCTCAACACATCCTGGTGTGGAAAAGATGATCAAAGATGCTAGTCCTGATTCCATCTCTATTCTATAGCACCTCTACAGTGATCCCCCCATGGATATACAACAGTAAGTACTTAGAAAAATGTAAAGGTACTGTCACACTAAGCGATATCGCTAGCAATATCGCTATAACTTGTGACGTTATAGGGATATTGCTAGCTACATCGCTGTGTCTGATACTTACCTACGACCCGCTCCCCCGCTGGTTATCGCTGATCGCGCGAGAACGTCCTGGACTGTTTCTCGTCGTCAGCTTCCTGCGGCGCTTCCTGTGGAGAGACGAGCGACGAGCGTGGAGCCGGGTGGGAGGACGTCAGGATCGCCTAGTGTGACAGGTAAGTAGCGACCCCCGTCCCCAGCGACGTCGCTGGTGAGATCTGCCTGTGTGGCAGCTCACTAGCGACCACTTAGCGATGTACCAGTGATCCTGATCGCGTCATATCGCTGGTCGGGATCGCTGGTACATCGCTAAGTGTGACAGTACCTTAACAGATGAATGATAGCAAAGGAGTTAAATGAAATTGTTACCATTAGGATATATTGCAGCAGAAAAGACAGCCAGCAGAGGAGGGGACTGGGGAGTTGTATCATTCAAGCTGCTTGTTAACATTGAATGGAGTGAAATACATGCAGGGTGGATCAGTTCAGAAGTTGAATGAGCTGATTACCATTAGGATATATTGCAGCAGAAAAGACAGCCAGCAGAGGTGGGGATTTAAAGGAAGTAAATTGTTCTCATCTTATAAAACTAAAACGTTTACCTTTATTCAGTTGATACTGTACATTATTATCTTGTATGGTAACTTCCAATAACAGAAGAATGTATCCCACTTTCATAATATATATTAAAATTGCAACAACAAGAAGGAAAAGTCATGGAATTATGGAAATCACAGGATGTATAGACATGTTAAAGGGGTATTCCCATCTCCAAAATTCTATCCCAATATGTAGTAGGTGTAATAATAATATTATTATTAGCAAATACCTCTAATTAGAAATGTAGTATAGTTTTTCTGATTCGCTATGTCTCTTTCCTCATCTGCAGGCATTGCAGGACCTTAGGTCTCCATGGTTACGACCACTAGCAGTTAAGCTAGCAGCATGTTATCCTGTAGAAAATGCTGATTCTAAAAGGAAACTAAATGTTTTCTGACAAATCTGGTGAGGCGTACTCTTTTAAGCTAAACAATGCATGTGTACATTGCACTGATACTAACAAGATGTTCTCGATGGTCGTAGTCATTTATTTTTCCTTTTCTTTTCCATTAGGCCGAGACTATCAGGACCCCTTCTTCTATCCATAACTCATTCCTGCAAAATGTAACACTGAGATCATTTTGGTTCACTGCTTTTCCCGTAACATCCTCACATTTCTCCATCTCTACACAAACCATATAGTGCTATAACAAGTGCCCTAGACAGTAATTATGCCCCATTATGCCCTGCCGAGTAATAGTATTCTTCTTTTGTGACCCAACATAGTAATAATGTACCCTCTGTATTTCCTCATAGTAATAATGCCTCATTACAGTTCTACAGAACCATATACAAATAATGGCCGCCAGTGCTATCTTTTACTAATAATCCACTCTATGCCTCCTTTAATAATTCTCGATGACTCCAGGCACAGCTCTGAATGAAAGTCAGTGGATCCAGAGAGAAATAAAGTTAATTTCCCCCCAGCAACCACACTTTCAGTAAAATGGATGGGCAGTATTATAACGCTATTAACCTACATATTGAACCAATATCTGCAGGTTAATAGTGTCTAGGAACATGACAGATTCTTTTTTACTATATAGTAAGTGCACATGTGCATTTATTCCTCTGCTACAAGCTTTCATTCAAGAGAAGCCATCACGTTAAATCATACATTTCCATTTACCTCTAATTGAAGGAGTTCATTGCACAAGGATTTACCATGGAGTCCAAAGCTGTAAAAATCAAAGTAGACACCTTCTCGAGGCAGCTGCAGATGAGCGAATTTTATAATTTGTCATGCTAAGGCTGGTTTCACACTTGCGTTTATTTGCTCTGTGTTTTTGCGCAAAAAAAGCATGCGTTTTTTTCCCTATGCTTAACATGAGTGCGCATAGACATGCGTTTGTATGCGCATGCGTTTTTTTGTAGTGTGCGCCCGGGCGCACAAAATGTATCCTGTTGCATTTTTTGTGCTTCCGACCTGTCTCAAAAAAACACATGCGCACGCAATGTGCACAAAATTAACCCCAAAACACATTATAGTCTATGGTAATGCGCACGTCAGCGCAAAAAAAGCATGTGTTTTTTTAAAAAACCATGCGCAAAAACACAAAAAAAGCCTAAAAACGCATGATGCGTTTTTTTATGTGCGTTTGCACTGCGCACGCACAGCAGCGCAAAAAAACGCAAGTGTGAAAGTAGCCTAAGTGAAGAAAAACAGCCCATTTTGTTTCTTACTAGTGATGAGCGAGTACTAAAATGCTTGGGTCCTTGTTACATGAATGGGACAAATCGTAATTCTCCGGGGTTCGTTTCAAGTAACGAGCATAATGGAAGTCAATGGGAAACTGGTGCATTTTTTGCAACAGACTCTACCCGGAGGTCTGGGGGGGCTGGAAAATTGCTGAAATGGATAAAAACGCAGCTGAAATGGAATAGGAACAGCATGGGACGGACCCCTGGATGCATGTCTACCAGGTCGCTGCTGGGAACAATGTTGTCAGAGTATTACGCCACTTTTACAGACTGACAATTAAACATACAAAACCAAACCATAAAATTAATTTTACATAAAAAAAGGTTAGGAAACATAATCTAAATTTTAAAAAATGAAGTAGGTCCCCCATTTTTAATAACCAGTTAAGGCAAAGCAGACAGGTATGGGCTGATATTATCAGGCTGATAAGGTCCAATGTTATTGGACACGTCACAGCCTAAAAATACCAGCCCACAATGGCCAAAGAACTGGCACATCACATTAGATTCTGGTGCCCTATCTAAGCTCTTCCCAATTGCCCTGGTGCAGTGGCAATCAAGGTAATAGGATTTATGTTTGATTATAGCTGTAATTTGTTAAAAATCACAGCTGGCATCAACCATTGGGGTTCGTAATGCAGAGGTGTCTCTGAGACACCCTCATTACTAACCAAGTAAGAAAAAGGAAAAAAAGAGACCCAAAATCCTTTATTTACAAAAACACTCAATGACAAATGCCCTTTTTCTTCCATTTATTAAAGAAAAACAAATCTTTTGCAGTTCCCAAAAAGTCCAATGATCCCACAATGTCCCACGTCATCTGAAGCGTATGGAACACCGTAACAACGCTCCATAGACTTTTGCAACCACCACTGCCGTGTACACTGCTTTGCGACACCAACTGGCTATGAAGTAATGTAACCTCAGTGACATCACAGCTGAGAACTTTAGTAACATCACAGCTGCCGTGAGACCCGGTGGCTGTGAACGCTTTGAGGGTACCGAAGTTCACAACCTTCGGGTTTTCCGGCAGTTGTGAGGCCTGGAAAACTTAAGGGAGACTTTAAGGTTACTTGAGTTCCCAGGTGCTGGAACACCTGGAGGTTGTGAACTCAAGTAACTTACTTCACAGCCTCCAGGTGTCCTAGCAACAGGGAACTCCAGTAACCTTAAAGTCTTGCTTAAGGTTTCCGGGCCTCACACCTGGCACAAAACTTGGCAGCTGTGAGGCTCGAAAAGATTTCTAGGAATAAATAAATGAATTTAAAAAATTAGCGTGGGGCCCTCCCTATTTTTAATAACCAGCTAAGTCAAAGCAGGCAGCTGCTGGTTGATATTATCAGACTGGGAAGGGCCATGATTATTGGCCCCTTTCCAACCTAAAAATACCAACCCACAGCTGCCACAGAAGCGGCACATCACATTAAATGCCCCAATTCTGGTGCCTTGTCTCAGTTCTTCTGGATTGCCCTGGTGCAGCCCCTGCTCATGTCTGTAGCTGATGCGGATGTCAAGCCCTGGAGTTAATAATGGAGAGGTGAAGTCAACCACCCACATTACTAACCCTGTAAGTAAAAGTAAGTAAGCAAAAATCAATAAACACACACGTCCTTTATTTTAAATTAAAAAAAAAAAGACAACCTCTTTCACCAATTTATTTCCCTCAAAATCCTGAACCGAACAGCCGTAATCCACATTGATGTCCAACAGCATGCTCCGTCCAAAATTCCAGTATATGGAGCCCCGTGGCAGTGTTTGTGACCCGTGGTGATGTCAGTAAGGTTTCCGCCGATCACAGAAGCAAAACATGCAGCCACCGATACTCGAACATGTTATCTGAGCACGCCCAAGATACTCAGTATGCTCGGGTGTTATCTAACACGTTATCCAAGCACGTTTGCTCATCACTGATGCTGCAAATGTCGGAGCGGTGATCGTGGTGCCATGGACTCCGTCAGACCTGCTGGGACCTTTACGTTCTAGTAAATGGATAAATGAGCGGAATTGTAGGGGAGTGATTTTTAAATAAAGAACTGGTGTGCGTTTATTTGTTTTTAAACAACTCATCTACTAGTTAAGCAGATGTAAATGCTTAATGAATATAAACTGCTTCCCCCCACCCATCTCTCAGCGCCAAGAGATGTGCGGGAGAAGCAGTGAATATTCATTTTATCCTCTCATTTCAGAGGTCAGTGGGCCAAGCATCTGATCCCCAGGGTCTTAGAAAGACCCGATAATGCAATGTGGCTGGCGCTAGCCAAAAGGGCTACTGCTTTAATGTGTATGGCAGGCAATCCCCACATTTTGACTGGCTGTCTAACAGCCTCAAAACATGCAGGACAGGGACTCGAGCATGGCACTCGAGCACACCCAATACTGGGCCGAGTAACGAGCATGCCCGAGCACCCTAATGCTTGATCTGCCTCCTAGACAGTGGAAACCCCCACAAATGACACTATTTTGGAAACTAGACCCCCAAGGAACTTATCTAGATGTGTGGTGAGCAATTTGAACCCCAAAGTGCTTCACAGAAGTTTATAACGTAGAGCCGTGAAAATAAAAAAAATCAAATTTTTTCCACAAAAAATGTTCTTTTTGCCCCCACATTTTTATTTTTGCAAGGGTAACAGGAGAAATTAAACCCCCAACGTTGTTGTGCAATTTGTCCTGAGTACGCCGATACACCATATGTGGGGGTAAACCACTGTTTGGGCGCACGGCAGAGCTCGGAAGAGACGGAGCACCGTTTGACTTTTTCAACGCAGAATTGGCTGGAACTGAGATCGGATGCCATGTCGCATTTGGAGAGCCCCTGATGTGCCTAAACAGTGGCAACCCCCCAATTCTAACTCCAAACCTAACCTCAACACACCCCTAACCCTAATCCCAAACCTAACTGTAACCCTAACCACAAACCTAAACCTAACCCTAACACACCCCTAACCCTATTCCCAACTCTAACCATAATTCCAACCCTAGCCCCAACCCTAACCCTAACTTTAGCCCAACTCACTTTAGCCAACTCTATCCCTAATGGGAAAATGGAAATAATAAAAAAAAGTATTTATTATTTTTCCTTAACTAAGGGGGTGATAAAGGGGGGTTTGATTTACTATTTTTTTATATTAGTCACTGTATTGCAGAATACAAATGTATTCAGGAACTTCCATCCCTGCCCTCTTCCACCACAGCAACACTTGTCAGGTAAAGGGGTAAATACGGAGCCTTGCTTCCGGCGGTCTCCCATTCCTCTCCAGCCGCAGAGGAGGTTGCTCAGCAAACTTGTCGGTCCCAGCGCTCTGCCCAGACCATCTCCGTGGGTTTGCTTGCTGTTGTCACCTCTGGCACAGCTATGGCAATGCAGGCTGCTCAGCAGCGAGATTCTCCAAGTCCTCCTGTTGGGCCACTGAGCATGCCCGTGAAGTGATCTCCCATTGGAGATCGAAGGTCATGTGCTCAGGTCCTGCTCCTGTTCGGATTGGTCCATCCGAGAAGCCAGGAAGGTCCTGGACGCTCGCGGCTATAAAAGGTTTGCATGGCCGCTCGGCCATGCGCTAGGATAGACTGTATTTTCAGACTATAAGGAGTGAGTGGTGTATGCACGTATGAATGTCTCTGGGTGACTGACTCATTTTGAAACCACTACCATTGGTACGCATGTGTTGTGCAGCCTAGCCTGCTAGCGCCCAGGCTTAGGTGTAGGTAGGTCAGAGTTTGAGTCAGGCAGTACTCATCATCGGTGACTCGGCATGCCCCAGTGCACGTGCTCCATACTCCTTAGCCAGCGTCTATAGCGGCGCTCGTGGCAGCAACGCCGCGCGCTCAGTGGGCCTAGAGGGACTCTAACCCCGTGTCCTTGGGGTAGAGTTCTGTGGCCGCTTGCTGTGCGCTCTTTAGCCGGGCTCTGTGAGCTAAACAGGCTCCGGCATCCACGTTCAACGGTTGTGCGACTCTGTGAATTAACAGAGTTCGCTCCTGTTCACATTGGGTGACGTAACCCACGTGTGACTGTTTTCACACCGCTTTATTCTCCCACCATTACCTAGCAGCAGTGGACCACCTCTGCACGGTGGACCCCGGGCAGCGAATGCACCCACTATTATTTTATAATTTGGTGCGTTCCACCAGCCCTAACATTGGGGATGCGATTGTATTAAAAAAAAAAAAAATCCTATGTCAAGCCAGTGCCACCTGCACAACCCAGCACCCTGGCGCTTAGTGGAACATGTAGCCTTCCATACTGATGTCATACCTAAATAAAAAATCTGACAGAAATAATACTGATTGCACACGGAAGACAATACGATAAAATCAGATTGCACACTAATGGCATTACACTGACCTATAAACTTGTAGGGGGGATGTTGATCCATTAGGCTATGTGCACACACTGCGGATTGGTCTGCGGATTCTTATCTGCGGAACTGCAGGTAAAATGACCTGCGGTTTTACCTGCGGATTGGCCTGCGGTTTTGCCCAGCGGTTTGCCACCTGGACAATGGAATAGGTGGCAAACCGCAGCAGAATCCGCAGAAACAATTGACATGTCAATTCTTTCTGCGGATTCAAAACCGCAGCTTTTCTGCAGTTAAAAATCCGCAGCATGTGCACAGCAGAATGTAAATCCCATAGGATAACATGCTACTGTACACTGTCTGCAGAACTGCTGCAGTTCTGCTGCGGTCAAAACCACAGCGGAACCGCAGCAAAAATCGCAGCGTGTGCACATAGCCTTACTCGGATCAAAAATGGATATCTCTCAGATTTATTTATGAACATACAGTCTGCAAAATACACAGACATATGCACATGCACAGCACCATAGACTAAACTGCCTACCTGATGTATCTGTGAAAAACATGGATAGCACACATTTGTGAAAAACCGATGTCTCAATGAGGCCTTATATGCATTGCAAAGTGAGAAATTTAATGAGAATACCCCTAAGGCCGGCGTCACACTAGAGAGGAATACAGATGAGTGAGAGGCGTTAAAAACACGCATTGCACACGGACAAATGATTCTCTATGGGTTAGCTCCCATCAGCCGTATTTTTGTCACGTATTTTTTACGGGCCGAGCCAATCGTTGCATGCTGTGATTGCCAGTGTACTACGACTGTAGTACGCCAATGCAAGTCTATGGATGCGCAAAAACAACGCATTACACACGGACCACCCGTGTGACTTGCGAGAAATACGCCAGACTTCTCCTGGTAACAGGAAATGGACCAATCCATCATCAGGAAGCTTAGACATGCAAATTAGCTCAAAAAGCGCTCCAGACATCCAGGAAGTACGCCTCCACGGAGTACAGCATCATGTCTAGCCACATTAATGTTGAGCTCTTAATTGTGTTGGTCTAGGAAAGGCCCGAACTTTGGGACCAATGGGATGCCCATTATTCAGACCGAGCCTGAAAAGAGGCGGCATGGAGGCGCATCTGTGTGCACATGTTTCCAAACTTGGCCCAATGGCCACGTGAGGACCAACAACAAATTTGTAAGTAATTGCCTTTTTTACCAATCAGCTTAAAGGCCAGAAGTGAGCTTTTTGAAAAGTAGCCCCTACAATCCTATTCTGTGTATGTAGTTATCCCTGTTTGATAACGAAAAATTTATCTAAAAAGCACCCCCTACTAGGCCACATGACTATGTGAAATGTTAGGAATATTGCTTGGCACATTTCACAAAGGTTAAAGTCCATTTTCACATTGCAGTTGAGGATGTGATGAGATGCTGGGCATCATCCGCGACCAGTACCGGCGGGAAAGACAGCAGAGGGCCAGGAGTGGGGCAGCAGCACCGACCAAGCGGAAATACATATATTTTGACCGCTTGTCATTTTTGGCACCCAGTATGGATCTCAGACCATAAGTACAGACATCACACTACATGACACACATGCTTTTTAGGGTCAGAGCTACATTTCTTTTTGTACATTTCCTAACAGAACTCCAACCTCACAGAGAGAGAGACAGGGTCGGATACTGAGCCCATTATAGACCCGGACGGGGGATGTGAAGAGGTGGCTGGCCCATGTTCTGACCCAAGCTTTGGCAACCCCCAAGCTCCACCAGCTCCACAGTGGGAGGAATGGCCTCCGTCGAGTGTCCGGGCCGGAACCAAGGGAGCTGTCATCTGGGTTCCGGGGGGAACTGTCCCCGGGGGACAGAGTTCGGGGACGGACCGTTGTGACAGACAGATGGGCTGGGGGTGGAACCAGTATAAAGGAGGCGGGGAATTCCCGGGACGATGAGTCAGCAGACCGGGACAGGCAGCAGGAGACCGCGGGAGCGACTAAAAGCTAGAGCGACTTACCAGTGCCAGGGAAGACGCTCACTGAGGACTCCAGAGGGACTCCCCGTCACAGCCGTTAGCTGCGCAGGTGGCCTGTCATCCGCCACTCCACATCGCTGCCGCTTGCCCCAGTCCGGGGGTTGCGGCCCATCCATCCAAGGACTCCGCCGGGGCCTGTGGGGCTCCAGTGTCATGGGCGCGCCGGAGCGCGTGAAGACTTCGCCAACGCCTCAGCAACTGGGCCCAGCGACTACTACGCCGAAAGACCACCAACCCGAATGGCGAGGGACGTCTGGACGGCTAAGTTGACTATATAATTAAGGACCCGTAGTCAGCCATACTGCAGCCCTATAGTGACCGGCTATTGCCGGAAGTAGTCGTGTTCTACCTATTTGTGTTTGCTTGTATAGAACCCCTGCGAGGGCAACCCGTGTTACCCCTTTTGTTGATCAGGCCGTGACTGAGGAAAGTTCCCTCTCGTCTTATAAACGTTATTCTGGAAAGCACCAAATTGTCTCGCGACTTGTCACTGCATCCTGCGTATCTGCAAATACCACACTTGGCGTAGTCGGCAGGATGCAGTCTCCGAGCGCAGACGGCGGTGCACCTGATCAGAGTTGGGCTGCGGGCGCTGCTGATGATGTGGGCCCCCGCTCCAGCATCTCCTTGGGGCTATGCTAAGTAACTTGCCCCGGTTTTCTGGCTCTGATACGCTGTTGTGGAGCTGGACAGAACGTATGCGGGGCCTTTTCAGCATGCACCCCATGACCCCCGATTTAGAGGCTGAGGTGGCCCTTATGGCGCTAGATGGGGAAGCTCGGAAGTCGGTAATGTTGAGACCCCCGGGGCGTCGCAACACCTTCACCCGGGTCTTGCAGATCCTGGAAGAGACCCACGGGGATCCAAGAGACGTGGGGGAGTTGAGAACCCGGTTGTTCAGACGGATGCAGGGGGAGGGGGAGACCATCACCCAGTATATGAACGCCCTCCAGGAGCTATACACCGCCATAGAAAGGGAAAAGGAATAGGGGTGGGGCCCATCGACGTTGCCCTGCGTGACCTGCTAGTGACTGGACTCCGGGACCCGCTAATCAAGCAGGCATTGCGGGAACAGGTCCGAGTGAACACACATTTAGCCTTCTCCGAAGTGGGGAGTCAGGCCCAGGTGCGAGAGCAAGAGCAGGGGATGACGGCTCCTGTGGGGAAGGCCCAGAGCATGGAGTCTTCCATAAGCGTTGTCGAAGAGTCTCAATGGATTGCAGAAATGAAACAAGAACTGAAGAGTATCCGGGGCGAGCTGGCTGAAGTGAAGAGAACGGAGCCCGTGCCCAGCCGACCTGGCCACAATTCCGGGCCCTGGGGGCCTCACAATACCCGGGGTGGCCGAGCCTCACCGCCCCAGTGTTATGAGCTTGGAGAACTGGGCCAGTTCGCACGGGAGTGTCCGCGGCGTGGGAAATATCCTCCCCGGCGGACATTAAACTAGAGGGCTCCAGGCATGGGGGACGCCACTCGGAGCCGGAAGCCACAACAAGGGGTGATGGAAGTCCCGAAGAACTGGTCGCTAAGTGCCCAATAGTATGGGCCGAAGTCGAGGGTTGTGGTGTGCGGTGTCTAGTGGATACAGGGTTGCAGGTAACGACCATGCCGGCAACATACTTCCGGCAGCATTTCCCGGAAGCGGCAAGGCCCCAGTGGGGGCCCATGATACGACTAGTGGCCGCAAACCAACTGCCGGTACCTGTCGCCAGAGTGGTGTGGCTTCAGATGACATTGTGTGGTAAATCCCTCTGCCGCCGGGGAGTGGTCCTAACCCAAGGAGAGACTACCGACCGTCATCCGATCATCTTGGGCATGAACATACTGCGGAAGTTTGGCAATCTACTCCTCAACGATTTCACGCAGGAGACCCTAAGTCAGTGGGGTTCTCGCACGGCCCAGGGGCAGGTCTTCCAGCGGTTGGTGCGGGAGGTGCTCCTGGAGTGTCAGGAGGGTGAGGCGCTGGGCAAGGTCATCGCGCCGGCGGCCCCCCCTGCTCGTGCTTCCTCCAGGGCAGACGGTGGTGGCTCTGCCGATCCGCGCCCTGATGCCACTGGAGGGCGTGGAGGTGCCGGTGGATCCCTGTTACTCGGAGCGCCTGCATCCTGGCATCCTGGTGGCCCGCTCCCTGGCCACAGGGCAGGAAGGGACCGTCTTGGTACGATGTGTCAACCTGGAAGATCAGGATATCGCCCTGAAGCCCTGGGCCGAAATGGCCAAACTAGTAAGGCCCTTGGAGGAGATGCTGCCAGACCCCGCAGTCCAGTTGAGGGTGCAACCCGAAGATCCCTGGGCCGTAACCGTATGAACCTAACAGACTGCCGCACCCTCGGCTCAAGAAAAAGGGCGAGTCATCCTGGAGAAAATGCGAGCTGAACTTTCCGGTCTAGCACCAGCCCAGCTTCTCCAGGTAGAGACACTTCTTGGACAATTTTACAATGTCTTCGCCAGCCACGAGGACGACTTTGGATGTACCATGGCCATTACGCATGGGATCCCCACGGTTGGGGCGGCCCCCATCCGGGAGCGATATCGGCAAATACCATCACAGCTATATCAGGAAGTGAAAACTCTATTAGCCCAAATGCTCCGGAAGGGGGTCATACGAGAAAGCCAGAGCCCTTGGGCAGGCCCTATTGTCCTGGTTCGGAAAAACTATGGCACTCTGTGTTTTTGCGTGGATTATCGGAAGTTGAACGCCTGCACCATCAAGCATTCGTATCCGTTGCCCCGCATAGAGGAGTCGCTGTCCGCTCTGGGGAACGCGACGTACTTTTCAACCCTGGACCTGGCCAGTGGGTACTGGCAGCTGCCGATATCGGAGGAAGACAGAGCCAAGACGGCATTCATCCTTACCATGGGACTGTTCGAGTTCAATCGGATGCCGTTTGGGCTGGCCAATGCCCCAGGAACTTTTCAGTGGTTGATGGAGCGGTGTCTAGGCGACATACATAGTAACATAGTTTTGAAGGCTGAAGGAAGACCTTATGTCCATCTAGTTCAGCCTATTTTTAGTGCAGCTGTTCTGCATTGTTGATCCTGGGGAAGGCAAAAAACCCACAGAGTAGAAGCCAATTTTCTCCATAGGGAAAAAAATTCCTTCCCCCTAAGCTGGGTCAACCATCTACGTATAATATTCTGTTATTCGTAACCTTCTATACTGTTGCTCACAAGAAAAGCATTCATTCCTTTCTTAAATTCATTCAGTGAGTTGGCCATCACCACTTCCTCAGGAAGAGAATTCCAGAGCCTCACTGCTCTTACCGTGAAGAACCCTCTTCTATGCTGGTGTAGAAATTGTCTTTCCTCCAAACGAAGAGAATGCCCCCTTGTTCTTGTCACAGTCCTTGGTACAAATAGTTCATTGGAGAGATCTCTGTATGGCCCTCTGATATACTTGTACATATATATTAGGTCTCCCCTAAGTCTTCTCTTTTCTAGAGTAAATAGACCTAATTTTGATAACCTTTCTGGGTATTGTAGTGAACCAACTCCATTTATCATTTTAGTAGCCAGCCTTTGAACCCTTTCAAGTTCAGTAATGTCTTTCTTGAGCACCGGCGTCCAAAATTGCACACAATACTCCAAGTGTGGTCTGACGAGTGATTTGTACAGAGGGAGAATTATGTTTTCATCTCGTGTCCCCAGACCTCTTCTAATGCATCCCATGACCCTATTTGCTTTGGTGGCAGCTGCCTGACACTGGGCACTCCAATTTAGCTTCTTATTGACTAAGATGCCTAAGTCTTTTTCCATGTCTGATTTCCCCAGCAGTTTCCCAACTTTGCAGTTTCCCTCAACTTTGAAGCCACGTTGATAAACCTGGACGATATTATCATCTATTCCACCACGTTCGAGGACCACCTGAGGCGGCTGGGGCCGGTGCTCGGCAGGCTGCAGAAGTACGGGTTAAAGGTGAAGCCCCAGAAATGCCACCTGTTCCGCACCCAGATCGAATACCTGGGGCATACCATCTCGGCAGAGGGCGTCCGACCATCCCTGGAAAAGGTCGCTGCCATCCAGTGGTGGCCTACACCCGAGACGGTGAAGGACGTGCGGGCCTTCTTGGGGTTGGCCGGCTACTACCGTCGGTTCGTGAAGAATTTTGCATGCCGAGCTCGAGCCCGAGCCCTGCAAGACCTGCTGAAGGGGGCTCCCGCCGGGGCGAATGGACGGAAGATCCTGTGGCAGCAACCGCAAGAGGATGCGTTTCAAGATCTCAAAGCTGCTCTCTCGGACGCCCCGGTATTGGCGTATGCGGATTTTTCGCAACCGTTCATCCTGCATACCGATGGGAGCCTCCAGGGACTAGGAGCTGTGTTGTCACAGGTGCAGGACGGGCGGGAGAAAGTGATCGCCTACGGTAACCAGTCGCTACACGACTCAGAACGCAACCCGGACAATTACAGCTCTTTTAAGCTTGAGCTCCTCGCGGTAGTGTGGGCAATGACGGAGCGATTCTCAGAGTACCTGGCGGGCTCTGAAGGAGTAGTGTGGACCGATAACAACCCGTTAACCCATTTGGAGAATGCCAAACTGGGGGCCCTAGAGCAGCGGTGGGTGGCTCGGATGGCCAAATTCAATTATAAGATCATCTACAAACGGGGAGCTGAAAACATGCATGCTGACGCGCTCTCCAGAATCCGACACACCACCCCAGGAAGAAGTCGAGACGATGAATTAGAAGCAGATGAGACGCCGTTCGCCCTTACCACTGCCGCGCCTACAGTCAACACTCAAGAAGCGCCTCATCCGGGACTCCTAGGAGGGATGCTGGAACAGCCCCGCGACAAATGGATTCAGCCGCAACAGGAAGTTACAGAGATTGGGCTCCTGCGCCGATGGGTGGCCACCGGTAAATTGCCCACGGGCTCATAGAGAGACTTTGACCCAAGATATGTTGCTGATGTTGCGCCAGTGGGAAAAACTAGTCATCAAAAGGACTTTTATATCGAAAATCCATGTCATGAAACACGTCAGCTACGATATGGCAGGTAATCGTGCCCGGAGCCCATCTCAACCAACTGGCCCGGGAAACCCATGAGAAGGGGGCTCATTTTAGTGCTCAAAAGACTTTACAATGGTTGCAGCAGATAGTGTACCACCCACGCTTGCACGCTGCTGTAGAAATTTGTCGAACCTGCCACCCGTGCGAGCTCGCTAAACCCCCCGCGCAACGAGCCCCGGTGCAAACTATTGTAACATCAGCCCCTCTGGAGCTTCTTACGGTGGACTATCTGACCATAGGTCTGGCCTATCAGGGGTATGAACATTGTCTCGTTATGATGGACTATTTCACCAAGTTCGCTGTGGTCACCCCCACCCGAGACCAAACTGCGGAGTCGGCTGCCTATGCGATTTGTAAGAACTTTATTCAAGTGTACGGCTGTCCGCAACGAATACATTCGGACCAAGGAGCGTGCTTCCTAGGAAAAGTCATGGAAGAGCTACATCATCTTTACGGTATCGATAAATCGCGGACTACGCCGTACCATCCACAAGGAAACGGAGCCTGCGAACGATTCAATCGTACGCTAATCCAAATGCTGCGCACCCTGGAGAGTGACCGGAAGGCCCGCTGGCCTGAGTATGTCCCCGAGCTGGGGTGGGTATATAACAACCACGTGCATCGAGTGACTGGTTACACCCCCTACTCATTGCAGTTCGGACGGGAAGGCAAAGGAATTACGGAGGTGGAATTGAACCCGGAGGAACCCCAACCCTGGACCGGGGTATCCTCGTGGGACCAAAACCACTGGCACCGGCTGCAGACCCTCCACCATATCGTCCATACGAAGCTCCAGGATCTAGAACACCAGGGGGAACACTGCCCCCACCCATTGACTTTCAGACTGGGGATCGAGTACTCATACTTGATCAACGTCCCCAAAACAAGTTAGAACCATGGTGGGAGCTGAGCCCGTACCGAGTGCTGCGCCGAATAAGCCCCAATGGGCCTGTGTACGAAATACAATCTGAAGGAAACAACGCACCTCTCACTCGGGTTGTGCACCATAACATGTTACGGCCTTGTACATCTACCGATCCCCCGCGGCTCGAGCCGACCCTCCTGGTCCCCGACCCCCACCCACGGTCTGGGACCTGGATGACTAAGAGGACTTCCCCGTCGCATCTGCGAGTCGCCCCAGTAGTGGCCCTACAGTAGACCCGGGGATCCCACCAGAACCAACTTTTCGACCACCCACCACCACCCCAGAAGACTCCACTACACCCGAGCTTCGACGCTCCGAGCGGTCAACAGTTGGCAAACCCCCTGAACATTACGAACAGGACCAGTTCGTATGGAGACAAGGACTGTCGTCCCATAAATCGAACCCGAGTCCACGAAAACCCTCGCCCGAGGGCTGGCAAGCATACAGGGCGGGGGAGTGTGGGAGGAACGGCCCCCGTCGAGTGTCCGGGCCAGAACCAAGGGAGCCGTCATCTGGGTTCCGGGGGGAACTGTCCCCGGGGGACAGAGTTCGGGGACGGACCGCTGTGACAGACAGATGGGCTGGGGGAGGGACCAGTATAAAGGAGGCAGGGAATTCCTGGGACGATGAGTCAGCAGACTGGGACAGAGGCAGCAGGAGACCGCGGGAGCGACTAAAAGCTAGAGCGACTTACCAGTGCCAGGGAAGACGCTCACTGAGGATTCCAGAGGGATGGCGCCAAGGCGATCCTCCGAGACTTGCTGCCCTGCTCCAGCCTGCGGCCACTGCGGCCCCAGTTCGACCCACGGCCGCTGCCGTCTCATTCCAATTCGCGGCTGCAGCCCGCTCCCCGCCACCCGCAGCCGCCCAGCTCTCACCGGTGGCCGCGGCAAGTACAGTGCCGTTGGCGGCCACCACTGTCCTGCTCCGGTCCGCAGCAGGGGCCGAGCCTCTGCTGACCGCGGACTCCCCGTCGCAGCCGTTAGCTGCGCAGGTGGCCTGTCATCCGCCACCCCACATCGCTGCCGCTTGCCCCAGTCCGGGGGTTGCGGCCCATCCATACTAGGACTCCGCCGGGGCCTGTGGGGCTCCAGTGTCATCGGCGCGCCGGAGCGCGCGAAGACTTCGCCAACGCCTCAGCAACTGGGCCCAGCGACTACTACGCCGAAAGACCACCAACCCGAATGGCGAGGGACGTCTGGACAGCTAAGTTGACTATATAATTAAGGGCCCGTAGTCGGCCTTACCGCGGCCCTATAGTGACCGGCTATTGCCGGAAATAGTCGTGTTCTACCCATTTGTGTTTGCTTGTATAGAGCCCCTGCGAGGGCAACCCGTGTTACCCCTTTTGTTGATCAGGCCGTGACTGAGGAAAGTTCCCTCTAGTCTTATAAACGTTATTCTAGAAAGCACCAAATTGTCTCGTGACTCGTCACTGCATCCTGCATACCTGCAAATACCACACCAGGACCAGCATCAGGTTCTGGACCAGGTCCAGAACCAGCAGAGCCACCAGCAGCTAGCAACGTAGAAGACCCCGGCAACAGCAACAGCCCTACTGGCCGTCTTGAGGGGTGCCCCCAGCCTGCCGCCGTAGGCCGCCATGGGAGACGGAGAAGAGACAACACTGCCTCTGATACCCAGGGGCATGTAGGCACAGGTGTCCTAAATTACCTGTCCAGGGCTGCCCAGGATGAGGGTGAAGAGGCATATTCCCGAAGCCTGGCCCGGTACCTCCGTCTCCTACCCCGTGAGGTGAGGCTACGTGTGCGAGGATCCATTCAGATCCTAATTGATGCATGCACACACCCCAATGACCCATATGAGTTGTTTGAGTATCTTGAGAGGTGGCAGCTCTCAACCCGTAACCGTCTCCGCCTTGCCCGGCAACCAGATGTGCATGCTCAATTAGGACCTGAAGTTCCGCCTGCACGTGTGCCTATACCTCCACCCATTCCCCCCAAACCAATCTTGGCAACAACAGGGCCAAATGGCAGCCTGTAACCAACCTGCCCAATATGGCCACTTGTACAAACCCGGTGTTGGAGGCTGGCCCCAACCTGGGTTTGGACGACATGGTCATATTGGGGGGTATGATGGATGTGGCTACAATCAGCAACAGGATTTTTATCGCCATTATCCTTATGGTCTCTTTGGTGCACAGCTACATGACCATGGCCACATATTCCCACAGGGCCAAGAACAACCACCCCAACAGGGTGATGGTCAAGCTGGGCACCCCAACCCACAACAAAGAGATGAAGGTCTCCTGCCATCACCTCCGCCAAGCTACCAACAGTTATAAAAACAATAAGTTGTTTATGTTTTTGTGTTAGAAAATGATTATTTCTTGTTACCTATTTGGGTGTCCAAATAATATAATGTGCTATACAGAAAAGCCTAAATGGCCAGGGCAATATCTGCCATATGACCAAAATATGATAAACAGTATTCTAAGTTATTTTTTGCATTTTTAAAAAATTGGAAAATGCAACTTTGGCCCTCTTCTTGAATTATTTTAGGCATTCGAATAAGTAAGTCAACTTTAGCCCATATAAACCGAACACACAAATCATAGAATAGAAAAAAATAGATTTATATACACACACATAAGAACATCACAACATAGATACAGCCTGATCTTGCCAGGTAGTAGCACCATGAGGTGAAACAAAATACTGGGTGAACACATCACGTACTTTTGAGTCCTGAGAGAGGACACCGTAAAGGGAGCACATGTGGCCTAGCCTTATCCCCATTGTCCACCACACCTTCAGTCACATCAGATGAGGAGCAATGTAGTCTAGTGAAGTTATGGAGGACCACACAAGCTTTGATGACCTCATTGACGTTGGCTTCACTCAGCTGAATGGCAGACTCGAGGACATGCCATTTGGCACAAAGAATGCTTGATTTGAGCCTGGCAGCTGACGTGGTGGTGGTAGGTCCAACTGGTTATTGCGCAGCTACCGACCCATAATGGAAGAATTGAAGACTCGAGAGTCTCCAGTTCTTCCATAAGCCCCAATGTCTACAATTATAAACCTGTAGTTACTGTCAACCAGAGCCAACAAAACTACAGAAAAATATTGTTTATAATTATAGAATTGGGACCCTGAGTTCGGCGGCTTACGCACACGGAAGTGCTTCCCATCCAGGGCTCCAATACAATTGGGGAATTGGCAGTGTGACTCAAATCCCCTGGCAATCCTCAACCAGTCTACCATCTTGGGCTCTGGCATGACCAGATGATGAAATGTGGACCAGATTTCAGAACATGTAGCACGAACGATGCCAGATATTGTCGATCGCCCAATCAAAAACTCCAGATGGAGTGTGGCATAAGAAAGGCCAGTTGTGAGGAACCTACAATTAAACAAATGTCGAAAATATATACCGTATTTTTCGGAATATAAGACGCAGCGGACCATAAGAAGCACCCCAATTTTCAGAAGGAAAATAGGGAAAAATATAATAATGTGTCAAATGGGGGTCCGTCTTACAGTCCGAATTCAGCTTACCTGGGAAGGGATCCGGCACAGGTGAAGGAGTAGTCACAGGGGCTGTGCTGGGGCTGGGGCAGCTGTGCTGGGGCAGGGGCAGCTGTGCTGTGCTGGGGCAGGTGGCCTGTGCTGAGCTGGGGCAGGTGGGCTCTGCGGGGTGAGGGTGGCATCGGGCTGTGCTCCGGTGCAGGGGCGGCGGCTCCGCCGGCATTTCCTCGCAGCCCGGAGGCCCCCGCACATCCCTTGCTGGCCGCCGCCAAGTTGCGGTGGCCGCCGGAAAGATGGCCGCCGGTCTGGGCACGGCGCATGCGCGGGTTCAGATCTCGTCCCGAGATCTCGGGGGACGAGATATTGTTGCCGAGATTTGAATCTTGTCCCCCGAGATCTCGGGACGAGATCTGAACCCGCGCATGCGCCGTCCCCGGACCGGCGGCCATCTTTCCAGTGTCCATGTTCCCGGAGGCCACCGCAACATGGTGGCGGCCAGCAAGGGATGTGCGGGGGCCTCCGGGCTGCAAGGAAATGCTGGTGGAGCCGCCGTCCCTGCACCGGAGCACAGCCCGCCACCACCGCACCGCAGAGCCCCGCCCGCTGCCACCACCGCACCGCAGGTTAGTATATTGCGACCATAAGACGCACCCCCCACTTTCCCCCAAAATTTTTGAGGAAAAAAGTGCGTCTTATGGTCGGAAAAATATGGTACATTAATACATACTAAAGGATGCACACATTACATATAGATCACCAGAACAGTGTGTAAGTAAGAAGCTAGGCGAACAATACATGTACACATGTACCACGGCTATGTAATGTGGAATAACTTTTAGAGCATATATTTGGGAACAATTCATAATGTTACTCGGCCAAAAAGGTGTTACTGAGTAAGAGAATTCTTTTTGAAAATAATCATCCACATACATTCTGTAGCTGATGAATACATACCATAACGTAAGGAGAAGCCGCTTCTCCGCAGAGATACATTTGCGCATCCGGGTGTCCTGGAAGGTGATCCCTGGGCGCACTGTCTCCAACAAAATATCAAAGGTAGAAATGGTCATCCGACAATAGAGGAAAAACTTGTCGGGATGTGTCCACAGAGCTGCATAAAGCCTGTGAAAATGGCCTTTAGTGAGGCGTTGTCTCAAATGTGGATGCACCCACATTCGTCTCCTCCTCCTCGGATCCACAATCACTGGGTATGGCTGGCCAAAGTGCCGGGATAAAACCCAGTTGAACAGAACACGGTCAGTTGGGGTGAACTGAAGTGTGTCAGACATGTTTGCTAACAACCACCAAGTCACCAACACAAGCACAGCACCAAAATGGGCAGATTGGAGGCTGCCACCTGATGTTGAGGCAATAAATAGGGTTGGTGCTGATGATTTAAATTATGTGCAGGCCTCAAACCCGTTAAATGTCCATTTTGCAAGGTTGCGAGAAAAAAATGCTATACGGATCACATATGGATTACATACGGATGCTTACATGAGAAAAGTACGCGGCCACACCCTGACAGTGGATGACATACGGATCAATATTTAGGGACCATTCATGTGTATTACGGCCGTACAATACGGTCCGTATTTTTCGACGTTGTGTGTGACTCCATCCTCATGGTATGTTCACACTGAGTTTATCTACAAAGATTTTGATTCAGATCCAACTCTCTTTGATCATACTCTAAATTTGGCTACGTTAAGATGATCACTTGCTTTCAGAAGATTTCAAAACTGTTTTTATGCAATCAAATATTTTGAAGTCGGCAGATTTACCCGATTATGGTCAATGGGTAAAAAAAAGCCCACAAAATATTTGAGGTATGTTGCACTAGAAAAAAAAAACTTTAAGCCTTAGCAATACTTTTGACATTTTTACGGCATAATGTTCAAAGTACGCTAAAAATCATAAGTGGAAAACCACAGCAAAGAACATAAAAAATTAAACAGAGCCTTAGAGAAACTGGCCAAAAAAATAAATAATGTAAATATCATAGAGAGAAGATTGTTACAATCCACTTTTCCACTGTTCCTTGCACTGTTAAATTGAATTCTGCTCTCAATCTGCACCAGATGTTAGAGATCAGTCATTTGTCTTTTTTAATACCAAAATGCAAAAACAACATGTGACGGAAAACTATTTTGCTTACTTTTGATTTTTAGGCATTTCCTAAATCGCGTGCCTAGAAAACCTTGCTCCCTTACTAAAAGTTATGTAATAGGAATGGAATATCAGTATGTGTCGAAAGTATGCTACATATTTAAACAATTTTACACACCCTTTTCAGTGAAAATATTTGTAATTGCTTTTCAAGTCTATTCTCCTTCAAGATCCTCTCTCCATACCTACTGTAATCAGATATCTGTTAAAGGGAATCCGTCACCAGTTTTTGCTACCATATTTAAGAGCAGCGTCATGTAGGGGCAGAAAGCCTGATTCCAGCAATGTCATTTACTAGGCCGCTTGCTATCATTTTGATATATAATCACTGTTTTATCTGCAGCAGATCTACTAGTTCTCTGAATGTTAACCCCTTAACGACCGCCGATACGCCTTTTAATGGCGGCAGTTAAGGGTACTTAAAACACAGCACCGCTTTTTAACAGCCCTGAGATTTAAGGTTATAGCTCCCCCCAACATCGGAATTTGATGGCCATAGGCCGATGTTCATAGTAGATCTGCAGTGACAAGCACAGGTGTCTTTTGCAGACCTCCGTCTGTCATGCCAACCCATCAGTGTCAAGCGATCATGTGTCAGGGGCGCAGATGAACGGGCTTTGTGACGCACTTTCGGTGCGCTAGTGTTAAATGCTGATATAAGGGCAGCACGGTGGCTCAGTGGTTAGCGCTGCAGCCTTGCAGCGCTGGAGTCCTGGGTTCGAATCCCACCAAGGACAACATCTGCAAGGAGTTTGTATGTTCTCCCCGTGTTTGCGTAGGTTTCCTCCGGGTACTCCGGTTTCCTCCCACATTCCAAAGACATACTGATAGGGAATTTAGATTGTGAGCCCCATCGGGGACAGTGATGATAATGTGTGCAAACTGTAAAGCGCTGCGGAATATGTTAGCGCTTTATAAAAATATAGATTATTATTATTATTATTATATCAGTTACTGAACATGTTAACAGCAGCGGTTGGATCTCGATTCCACCCGCAGCTGTTAAGGGCTGCGGGTGGGAAAGATGCAGGCTTAGCGCCAGAGCCCGCATCAAAGGGAGGGGCATGATCTATGACGTAACTATACGTAATAGGTTGTGAAAAGGTTAAGTAAACTTCGAAATAAATCACTGGACAAGTTATCATTTTTCTTATGCATCGAGTGATTGACAGCCTGTTTATATAGGCCAATATTCACTTTCTGATAATCTACCACAGGGTAAATGCTCAAAAGACCTATTAGAAGAGAACAGCTCAGACGATAGCCTGTTCGCAAAGCAAAGTGAAAGCAGTAGAAAGTCATAGTCTTTTCTTCTGACCTGCAGACTTCTAAGAGGTCTTTTGAGCAATAAGTCGGGATTTCAGATCCCAGACCCGCGACCCCCACCATTCCGCTTGGAATGTTGTAAACATATGTTAAGTTACTCAAAAAAGGTTAATGATGCTACGGCCTTTGATGATGACTTTCAACAACATCTACCATCGTCTCCTTACTATTGTTAAGGACATATAAGAAGACAGCATGGTGGCACTGTAGGCTTGCAGTTCTGGGGTCCTGGATTCAAATCCCACCAAGGACAACATCTTCAAGGAGTTTGTATGTTCTCCCCGTGTTTGCGTGTGTTTACTCCGGGTACTCCGGTTTCCTCCGATCTCCAAAGACATAATGATAGGGAATTTAGATTGTGAGCCCCCATTCTAAATTGTAAAGCGCTGCGGAATAAGATAGCACTATATAATTACCCTCGGGATCAATAAAGTGAATCATATAAGCAAAGCATAATAGAGAATCAATAAGGAGTTGCAAGTTCATGTGATACAATTGAATATGCCGGAGGCTGACCAGACATTGCAATTGATCGCTGTACTAAGCTTGGTACTGTATTCCTGTACTGACAGTGGTCCTGGTGATGTAGTAATATACTGACAGTGGTTGTGGTGATGTAGTCATGTACTGTAGATGTAAAAATTTTGAATTTATTAGACTTGATAGTAGGGTCAGTTAGTCCATGAGCCAAGAGCCAATTTTGACGATATCGGTACCACCCGGAGTGACTAATTCTCTTTGGTGTTTTTAGGTAGATGCATGTCTGTAGTTTATGTTTTGATATGATAGCCCTTGCACATCAGTAGCTTAACCCCTTCAGTCCTATTTGTACCCAAATGCCTAGGCCATTTTTTTGTAAATCTGACCTGTCACTTCATGCGGTAATAACTTTGGGACGCTATCACTTACCCACGCCATTCTGAGACTGTTTTCTCGTGACATATTGTACTTCATGGTAGTGCTAATTGTGAGTCAATAGATTTTACCTTTCTGCATAAAAAATTACAAAATACACGAAAATTTGGGAAAAATTCGCTATTTTTGAACTTTGAAATTCTCTACTTTTTACAAAAATGCTGATACCCCCCATAACAGTTGTTAGTTTACATTCTCCACATGTCTACTTCACATTGGCATCATTTTGGAAATGAAATTTTATATTTTCCGGATGTGATAAGGCTCATAGTTTTATACGCAATTTTTAAAGTTTACGACTAAATTTCCAAAACCCATTTTTCCAAGGACCAAGTCAGTTCGGACATCACTTTATGGGTCTTGTATAACAGAACCCACCCATACATTACCCCATTTTGCAAACTACACCCCTCAAGGTGTCCAAAACGGATTTTCAAAACTTTGTTAACCCCTTAGGTGTTGCACAGGAATTCAAGCAAAATGACAGTGAAATATCAAAATTTCAATTTTTTGGCAGATATTCCATTGTAATCCAATTTTACCTGCAACCCAGCAAGGGTTAACAGCAAACCCAAACCCAAAATTGGTTACCCCAATTCCGCAGTTTATAGAAACACCCCACATGTACACGTAAACTAAATTATGGGCGCGCAAGAGGGCTCAGCACAGAAGGAGAGCTAGGCGGTTTTTGGGATAATAAATTACACTGGAAGAAATCCAGTGGGCCATGTCGTATTGGAGAGACCCTGAGGTACCCCCAGAGTGGAAACCCCCAAAAGGTTACCGCATTTTGGAAACTACACCCCCTAAGGAATGTTTTAGGGGGTATAGTAACCACTTTGACCCAACAAGCGCTCCATTGGAGTTTCATGCACTTGGTTGAGGAAATTGAAAAGTACGTTTTTTTACCAGAAAAAGTCGCTTTAGTCCCACATTTTTCATTTTGAAAAGGGGGACCAGGAAAAAGTACACCCCACTTTTTATTCCCCATTGTCTCCCAAACACGGCAATACCACAAGTGTTGTCTAAAACCACAGTATTGGCGCATTTGGGAGGGGGAGGGGGGGATGTGTAGTGTAGTGTTTTTGTTTTTTTTAACTTTCTTTTACACTTTTTGCCTGCCTGCCCAGACTTGCTGGGACTTGTGGTACCACAAGTTCCAGCGAGTGCAGGCAGGTCCGGCCAGCCTGCACAGTGCAGCGATCGTCCCTGTATGAGACCCTATGCTGACAGGATCTCATACAGGCAGAGGCGACAATGTGTCGGCCCTGCTACATCGCTGCTATGGCTAGAACGATGTTCTAGCCAATCGCAGCACAGGGGGAGGAGATCAGACACTGACATCCTCCCCCTGGCCTGTGGAGTGACTGGTAAAGACACCAATCGCTCCACAGGCACGAACCCCTGCAGCGAATCACGCCATGTTTTACAAGGCATGCTGCGATTCGCTGGGCTATATAGCCCAGCGAATCACAGTGATTCTAGCTGTAGGGGATCGGCGCGATGGCCACACACGGCAAGGGGACAAGCCCTGCTGCCGGTAAGTGCGGCCATCTACCCCCGATCCCCGCGCGATTAGCGGCGGGGACGCTAAAGGGGTTGTGCCGTACTAGTACTGCTCTTGTCCTTTGGTCCTGGACGAGAGAGCAGTACTCGTACGGCGCTCGGTGCCAAGGGTTTTAATGTTTTTCTTTGTGTTTGCAGGTGTTTACTGACATATCTAATGGCATGATGGAAGTACCAGCGAGGAAGAAATCACGGATCGACTGTATCATACACTGCTCTAATGATGACAGTGATGATCTGGCGTCCCTACAGGATTTGGACTCCTGGAAAACATTGCTTAGGACTGCAGAGATCAGACAGCATGAATCCGTCCTGGAAGCAGCTAAGGGCCTTGAAGAACGAGAAATACCACACATACAATATCACTGTAAATGTCGTAGTCTCTTTACAATGAAGAAGTCACTGGATTCTATCCTTGCCAAGGGTGTCAATGTCGAAACAGCAAGCGAAATCCCCAGGAGGAGGCTACCGAGGGGTACCCCCAGTGATAGCAGGGTGTATGCCAAAGTATGTATGTTCTGCGAGAAGTCAAGCAAGTATCTCAAAGGAGAAAAAACAAGGGAGCCAATCGTCCAGTGTGTTGAGCTACGAGCAGATGAGACGATCCGCAGAGCAGCTATAAGGAAAGGCACACAGAGAATCCTTGGTTTACTTAGCAGAGACCTTGTTGCTTCAGAGGGGCCCTACCACAAGTCGTGCTACAAACTATTCACAAAAGATGATTCCCAAGTGGCCTGTAGGTCTGGTGCAGCAGAAAATCAGGAAGAAAGCAAGGAAGTACGCTACGGAGAGGCAGAGAGAGAAGCCCTTGAGGAAATCTTCTTGTATATAAGGACTGAATTGTTCCCAAACCCAGAAGTACTGCCTATGATAAACCTCACATCTAGGCTTCAGAGATGCATGATGTCCCGTGGTATCATCAAACTGAAACCATCGACAAAGAAACATGTTCGCCGAAAACTTGAAACAGAGTTTGGTGAATCACTCCACTTTCTCTCCGATGAGAAAGGTAAGCTTCTAGTCTATCCATATAGCCTATCAATGGACGACCTTGCCCGGCAAGCACACAGCATGACAAAAGATCTGCAAGAAGCAAGAGCCGCTAACTCTGGAGATGTCGTAACCAAAGCAGCAATGCAGCTGAGGAATGAGATCAAGAAGCAAGATGTGAGTCAGCCATGGCCTCCCGATACAGTCAGAATTTCGTTCCTGCATTAGTCACTCGATTCCTGCAAACCCTGCTTACAGGAGATTGTGAGTGCCAAACTCCCTCTGAAAGAGCTCAACGTCTTGCCACATCCTTCGGCAGTGACTTGGTTTTTGCTGTTACCAATGGAAAGACAAAGCCACCCAAGCACGTACTGCTGTCCTTTGCAATTAAGTCTTTGACCGGCAATACAGAACTGGTTCGAACTCTGAATCGTCTTGGCCACGGTGTGTCATATTCAACGGCTGAGCAGATCGATACAGCCCTTTGTATCCAGAAGTTGGAATGTTCAACGGATGACATCCCAATGCCAGCAAATATCTACCCTGGTGTGTTCACAACCTTGGCCTGGGATAACATTGACAGACTTGAGGAGACACTAAGTGGAGCAGGTACATCTCATAGAGTCAATGGCATCGCTGTTCAGTCCAATGTTGCATGCTCTGTGACAAAAGTCCTGCCAGATGTAACCAAGTCGAAGAAAAGAAGCATAATTCCGACAGAATTAATGCTACCAATATACAATGTTGGGCGGCGGGGAGGGCCACCCAGGATTGAGACTGCGAATGTTAACACTACCGAGGAGGTCCAGGATTCAAAAACCAAGAACCATATCTGGCTTCTGGCTAGAATGTCAGACCATGAGGATCAGACCATTAGCAGTTGGACTGGGTTCAACATCCAAATCCGCAGCGACATTGTTGTGGCCCAGGACACTGTAAGCTACCTGCCCACTATCAATGCTCCTGCAACAGCCATGTCCACTGTGAATGAAGTCTTGGAGCAAACACATGCCATCATGCAGACCCTGAAGCTTAACAGAATTGTGTGCGTGTTTGATCAAGCACTCTATGCCAAAGCTGCCGAGGTTATCTGGAAACAGGAGAAGTTCAAGAACATTATAATTAGAATGGGTGTCTTCCACACAATCTGTAATCTCCTCTCCATCATAGGTAAGAGATTTCAGGATGCAGGCCTTAGAGATCTGTGTGTTGAATCCAGTGTCATCGTTGAAGGATCAGTGTCTGGAGTGATGGACGGCCGGAGGTACAACAGAGCAGTGAGACTACACAAGCTGGTCTATGAAGCACTTATGAGGCTTGCATGGAAAAACTTCCTTCCATGGCTAGAAGAAAACCATGCAAGGGACCTTCACCATCTGGATGAAACACTGAAGAACATCACAAACTTTCGCATCAGTGTGTCGCAGGGATCCTTCGAAAAGTTCTTGGATAATGAATCTTGCACACTTACCCTGAAGCTCTTTCAAGTTTATCTTGAGACCTTCAGAAATGAACAACTCTCAGCATTCTGGATGTCATACTTGGACATGGTCGAGACCATGCTGGCCCTGGTTCGAGCTTCAAGAGAAGGCAACTGGATGCTTCACCTAGGAGCAATCCGACAGATGATACCGTGGTGTTTTGCCTATGACAAGGTCAACTTTGCCCGATACCTAACCTATTACTATGCTGCGATGTCTCGGCTGCCCATAGACCACCCAGAGGTCCATGAATGCTTCATGAAAGGTGGCTTTCCAGTCCAGATCGGTAGCAAGAATCCTTTTGGACGGATTCCTGTGGACCAGACTATCAAAGAAACGATCAACAAAGACACCCAGACACCAGGGGGCACAAAAGGCTTCAGCCTCAAAGTTGGAGCTGTCGCCAGATTCTACCTGACATCGGAGTACCGCAGCATGTACTTGAGGCAGCTGAGGGCCCTAGTAGGCCAACAATATACTGACTTCAGTCATTCAGACCTACAGGTGTCCAGGATTAGAAGAGATGAAGCCGATGTCCGATCTTTTGTTGAACTGCTGGAGACTGGTTGGTTGAACCCCTTCAACAAAGAGCATAATGGTGAACTTATCAGTTTATCAACAGCGACTGCAGCACCACCAGATGTAGCCAAAGACCTTCTAGGGGCATACAGTATAGGAGAGGATGCATATCACACATTCAAGGATGAGCGTTTGGGTACCGATACGCCAACTACACTGTTTCATGACAAGATGACGAAGAACAATCTTAAAACGTTCTCTAACATCAGAATGAAGACACACAGACAAGGCCTTGGCAAGGAGGTAATTTTGAAGGCTGACAGGAACCTATTTGGCCAGATGATACTTATAGCTGAGAACAGAAAGCTACAAATGAGTGATGTCTTGACTCATCCCCTGGGGCCATTGCCATGGGCACTTGCCAACGGTGATGGGTCTATCCGCAAGACCAACAAGGCTGCCTTAGCAAGGGAGTTGGAGAGGAATGCTCCTCCTGCAGAGGTGATCCCTGAGCCCTCTGCAACCATCATTGATGGGATGAGCCTGGTTCAGAAACTGAAGGGAAACGATGCAACATTTGCCCAGCTAGCAGGCACAGCACTGAGTCGCGCTATCCATGAGGGTGCTAAGAGCAAGCGCATTGATATTGTCTTTGACGTCTACAAGGAGACATCCATCAAAGATACAGAAAGAGTCAACAGATATGAAGGCACAGGGATCCATTTCAAGAACATTCAACATGGGCACAACATCCAGCAGTGGAGAAAGCTACTAAGTAATTCCTCCAACAAGGCAAGTCTCATAAAGTTTCTGGTAGAAGAATGGAAGGCGAAACACCACAGGGAGAAGCTTGAGGAGAAGGAGATGTATGTCACATGTGAGCAGCTCTGCTTTAAGATCACCAAAGAACAGTGGGAAGAGGCTGCGGACCTTAAGTCAAGTCAAGAAGAAGCAAACACACGCCTCCTTCTCCATGCTCTTCATGTAGCAGAATCTGGTTACAAGTCTGTCATCATCACTTCAGAGGATACTGATGTCATGGTCCTGTGTCTGGGCATGTGCCACAAAATCCCATCCCACCTGTTCCAGAAATGCGGTACACAGAACCGGACAAGATTCCTGGATATCACCACTCTGAGCAGAACATTGGGAGGCAGCGTGTGTGATTCATTGATTGGTATGCATGCATTTACAGGCTGTGACACAGTCAGTGCATTCGCTGGCCGTGGGAAGATGACGACACTCAAGCAGTTGAAGATGAACAAGATATACCAGGATGCCTTTCAGGAAGTTGGTCGTTCATGGGAAGTGTCTCCCGAACTCTTTCAGAAGTTACAGGAAATCACCTGCCACATCTACCTGCCAACTACCCAAACAACTGAGATAAACAGGCTCCGGTATCAGCTGTTCTGTGCCAGACGTGGAGTGGTAGAGTCAAGTCAACTCCCTCCTTGCCAAGACTGCCTTTTCATGCATGCACTGCGTGCAAACTACCAGGCTGCGATCTGGAGGAGAAGTCTGCAGAGCCAGCCATTTGTTGCAAACCCAACAGACTGCGGTTGGATGATAGATAATGATGGAAAGCTTGTTGTCAAGTGGATGCGAGGGGCACCAGCACCAGAAGCTATTATCCAGCTACTGTCCTGCAAGTGTGTGCGGTCATGCGAACTTCCTCAGTGTACTTGCCTCAGCAATTGCCTGAAGTGCACGGACATGTGCAGGTTACAGACATGCCAGAACAAGGGTATTGAAGACGAGCCAGTAGAACAACAGTCAGATTCAGAGTCTGATGTTGAAGATATTATGGAGTAACGTTATATAATTATACATACACACACAATATGTGTATATATATATATATATATATATATATATATATACACACACACACACACACACACACCTACACACACACACATTAGTATGGACAAGCCTATGACATGTTCAGTGTGTATTTACATAACTTGGATTAAATTTTGTTACAAATACTACATGCATTGTATTGACATTTTGGCATTTCCCCTAAATCGACCTTTAATCATTATTTTTTTGGAAATATAGGTAGGATCTATTCAAAAGGTGAAAAATACCATTAACCCCTTCGCTACGGCGAATTGTACCCGGATCATATGCCGGGCGATCGCCGCGGGTCGGGAGCAGGTTCCCGGTGCAAAGTGGTTACTGTACCTCCTAAAACATTCCTTAGGGGGTGTAGTTTCAAAAATGGGGTCACTTTTTTGGGGTTTCCACTGTGCGGGACCTCAGGGTGTCTCCAAATGTGACATGGCCCCATAGATTTCTTACAGTGAATTTTGCCGCAGCTTCGCTTACGAAGCCTGCCGTGCGCCAATACTGTGGTTTTAGACAACACTTGTGGTATTGCCGTGTTCGGGAGACAATGGGGAATAAAAAGTGGGGTGTACTTTTTCCTGGTCCCCCTTTTCAAAATGAAAAATGTGGGCCTAAAGCGACATTTTTCGGTAAAAAATGTACTTTTCAATTTCCTCAACCAAGTGCATGAAACTCCAATGGAGCGCTTGTTGGGTCAAAGTGGTTACTATACCCCCTAAAACATTCCTTAGGGGGTGTAGTTTCCAAAATGCGGTAACCTTTTGGGGGTTTCCACTCTGGGGGTACCTCAGGGTCTCTCCAATACGACATGGCCCACTGGATTTCTTCCAGTGTAATCTATTATCCCAAAAACCGCCTCGCTATCCTTCTGTGCTGAGCCCTCTTGCGCGCCCATAATTTAGTTTACGTGTACATGTGGGGTGTTTCTATAAACTGCGGAATTGGGGTAACCAATTTTGGGTTTGGGTTTGCTGTTAACCCTTGCTGGGTTGCAGGTAAAATTGGATTACAATGGAATATCTGCCAAAAAATTGAAATTTTGATATTTCACTGTCATTTTGCTTGAATTCCTGTGCAACACCTAAGGGGTTAACAAAGTTTTGAAAATCCGTTTTGGACACCTTGAGGGGTGTAGTTTGCAAAATGGGGTAATGTATGGGTGGGTTCTGTTATACAAGACCCATAAAGTGACGTCCGAACTGACTTGGTCCTTGGAAAAATGGGTTTTGGAAATTTAGTCATAAACTTTAAAAATTGCGTATAAAACTATGAGCCTTATCACATCCGGAAAATATAAAATTTCATTTCCAAAATGATGCCAATGTGAAGTAGACATGTGGAGAATGTAAACTAATAACTGTTATGGGGGGGTATCAGCATTTTTGTAAAAAGTAGAGAATTTCAAAGTTCAAAAATAGCGAATTTTTCCCAAATTTTCGTGTATTTTGTAATTTTTTATGCAGAAAGGTAAAATCTATTGACTCACAATTAGCACTACCATGAAGTACAATATGTCACGAGAAAACAATCTCAGAATGGCTTGGGTAGGTGATAGCGTCCCAAAGTTATTACCGCATGAAGTGACAGGTCAGATTTACAAAAAATGGCCTAGGCATTTGGGTACAAATAGGCCTGAAGGGGTTAAGCTACTGATGTGCAAGGGCTATCATATCAAAACATAAACTACAGACATGCATCTACCTAAAAACACCAAAGAGAATTAGTCACTCCGGGTAGTACCGATATCTGGCCCGGCTCATGGACTAAGTGTGAAGTAAGAAGTTGCTTCTACGCATCAAGAAGCAATTTGCTGACTCCCTGTGAACTGCAATTCGGAACCATCATGAGTGACAATGCCCAGAACATTCTGACTGCCTTACAGGCAGGCAAAGTGACTCACATTTCCTGAATAGTTCATTTTTTTTCACAAATACACATCCTTTAGGAAGGTGTTGGCTATGGCCAGAAAAGTGTCAGCTCATTTCAATAGATCTTATGCTGCAAAATATGCCCTCCTTACTTTGCAAAACAAAAAACTACTTCCAGAGCACCTCCTGCTTTGCAACATTGCAACAAGCTGGAATTTAATGCAGTATATGTTCCAGCAATTGTATAAACAATGTAATGAGGTGATGGACTATATCATACAGCAGTGAAACTGGAGTGTGGGAAGGGTCGATGTTAAGGGTCGAAAAACTGGGCATTTGCCCAGGGCCCCCAGTCAGAGGCGTACCACTAATAGCGGCATAACACAAGACCATTATGGGGTCCATGAGTCAGGGGGGTCTGATGCCAGCATCGTCTCCCCAGCCCAACATCGCACGTTTAACTGTATCAACATCTCATCGAGGATGCTGATACAAATGAATGCAAAGATGGAAGAGGAAAGCAGTCTGCTCCCTACCCCATGATTCTTGCTCAGCATCTGACGTCTCAGCAGGCGCAATTAAGTCACTTCATCGCACCACGCTGTGCTGGGCAGTGGAGCTGCTGAGGGGATGCACTGCGGAGACTGAACAGCGAGGTAAAGGGGAGAGGTGAATATTGTGCTTATTTTTTATAAATCAGGGAGTACATTGTGGTGACCATAACACTGGAGTACTAGGAGGCTGCATTATACCATATGTACATGGAGGACTATGACGGTTGCATTATAGTCTTTGGAGGACTATGGGATGCATTATACTGTATGAAGGACTAAAGGGAGTATATTATACTGTATGGAGGACTATGGGGGCAGAATTATACTCTATGAAGGAAAAGGGGGATGCATTATGCTGTATGGAGGACCAGAGGATGCATTATACAGTATGGCGAATTAGAGGAGCTGCATTATACTATATTTGAAGACTATGGAATGCATTGTACTGTATGGAGGACTATAGAGGCTGCATTTTACTTTATGGAGGACTAGGCGATGCATAATACTATTGGAGTACTATGGGCCATGCATTATACGATATGGAGGATTATGGGAAGTGCATTATACTTTATGGAGAACTATATGGAGTGCATTATACTGTATAGAGGACTATGGTGAGTGCATTATACTGTATGAAGGACTAACACTCACCACCAGGAGAAAAAACACTCACCAGCATTCAAGATGGAATAGAGTAAGAACACCAATTTGTACCTCTTCAGTGCCGCACTGTGTCCGTTAGGGACCCTCAAGGTCCATGTAACATGCTGCAGGATTTAAAGGAGGATGAGGAAGAAGTGGATGATCATCAGCCTGTATGTGGACATAGACGTGGCGCAGACAGGAGATGAAGCAGGCAGTCAGAGTGAAATTGATGATAACAACGACGACATTAGCCATGAGACCCAACAATCATACTGGGGTGATGACAAAAAATACCTGGGCCTAATGTGTGGTTAAATAGGCTGGTGGTTACCACCTTGTTACCATATGTTTATCTCTAGCCAGCTGTAGCTCAAAACAGGATAAAAAGACTTCAAGGGGAATTCAAAGTGTGCCAGGAAATTAGAGGGTTTATAATTTTGCGATTTTATCTTTAACTCCTTTACTCCCAAGGGTGGTTTGCACATTAATGACCGGGCCAATTTTTACAATTCTGACCACTGTCCCTTTATGAGGTAATAACTTTGGAATGCTTCTATGGATCCCGGTGATTTTGACATTGTTTTCTCATTACATTCATGTTAGTGGTAAAATTTCATCCATATAACTTGCGTTTATTTGTGAAAAAAACTGAAATTTGGTGAAAAAAACTGAAATTTGGCGAAAATTTTGAAAATTTTGCAATTTTCCAACTTTGAATTTTTATGCCCTTAAATTACAGAGATATGGCACACAAAAAACTTAATAAGTAACATTTCCCACATGCTTACTTTACATCAGCACAATTTTGGAGTCAACTTTTTTTTGTTAGCAAGTTATAAGGGTTAAAAGTTGACCAGCGATTTCGCATTTTTGCAACACCATTATTTTTTTAGGGACCACATCACACTTGAAGTCACTTTGAGGGTCCATATGATAGAAAATACCCAAAAGTGATAATCTAAAAACTGCACTCCTGACAGTACTCAAAACCACACTCAAGAAATTTATTAACCCTTCAGGTGCTTCACAGGAATTTTTTTTGAATGTTTTAAAAAAAATGAACATTAAATTTTTTTCACAAAAAAATTACTTCAGGTCCATTTTTTTTATTTTACCAAGGGTAAAAGGAGAAATTGGACTGCAAAAGTTATTGTACAATTTGTCCTGAGTGCGCTGATAGCTGATATGTGGGGGAACCATTGTTTCGGCGCATGGCAGAGCTCGAAAGGGAAGGAGCGCAGTTTCACTTTTTCAATGCAAAATTGGCTGGAATTGAGATTGGACGCCGTATCACGTTTGGAGAGCCCCTGATGTTCCTAAACAGTGGAAACCCCCCACAAGTGACCCCATTTTGGAAACTAGACCCCCCAAGGAACTTATCTAGATATGGTGGTGGGAACTTTGAATCCCCAAGGGCTTCACAGAAGTTTATAACATTCAGGCGTACAATTAAAAAAATCATTTTTTCCACAAAAATTATCTTTTCACCTCCAATTTTTATTTTCCAAAGGGAAACAGGACCCCAAATGTTATTTTGCAATTTGTCCTGAGTACGCTAACACCCCATATGTGGGGGTAAACCACTGTTTGGGTGCATGGCAGAGCTCGGAAGGGAAGGAGCGCTGTTTGATGAAAAATTGGCTGGAATTGAGATTGGGCGCCATGTCGGGTTTGGATAGCCCCTAATGTGCCTAAACAGTGGAAACCCCCCACAAATGACACCATTTTGGAAACTAGACCCCCAAGGAACTTATCTAGATGTGTGATGAGCACTTTGAACCCCAAGTGTTTCACAGAAGTTTATAACGTAGAGCCATAAAAATAAAAAAATCATATTTTTTTCCACAAAAATGATATTTTTGCCCCCAATTTTTCATTTTCCCAAGGGTAAAAGGAGAAATTGGACCCCAAAAGTTGTGCAATTTGTCTTGAGTTGGCTGATACCCCATATGTGGGGGTAAACCACTGTTTCGGCGCATGGCAGAGCTTGGAAGGGAAGGAGCACCGTTCAACTTTTTCAACGCAGAATTGGCTGGAATTGAGATCAGATGCCATGTTGCCTTTGGAGAGCCCCTGATGTGCCTAAACAGTGGAAACCCCCCAATTCTAACTCCAACCCTAACCCAACACACCCCTAACCCTAATCTCAGCCCTAGCCCTAACCTTAGCCCTAACCCTAATAGGAAAATGGAATTAAATACTTTTTAATTTTATTATTTTTCCTAACTAAGGGGGTGATAAAGGGGGCTTTCATTTACTATTTGTGGTGTGTTTTTATGTTTGACACGCTAAAAGATGCTATTTATTGTAAAAATAGTTTTTGTATCACCACATTTTGAGAGCTATAATTTTTCCATATTTTGACCCACAGAGCCATGTGAGGTCTTATTTTTTGTAGGACGAGTTGCCGCTTTTATTGGTACCATTTTTGGGCACGTGACATTTTTTGATCGCTTTTTATTCCGATTTTTGGGAGGCAAAATGAACAAAAACCAGCATTTCATGAAGTTCTTTTTGGGGGGGCTTTTACACCGTTCCGCGTGTGGTAAAATTGAGAAAGCAGTTTTATTCTTCGGGTCAGTACGATTACAGCGATACCTCATTTATATCATTTTTTAATGTTTTGGCGCTTTTATACAATAAAAACAAATTTAAATTAAAAAAAATTATTTTTGCATCGCTTTATTCTGCGAACTATAACTTTTTAATTTTTTCGCAGATGATGCAGTATGGTGTGAGCGCCGCTGATCGCGTGTGACGTACTATTCCGCCCATGGGACTTAGGCCTCTTTCACACATCAGGTTTTCGCCGTCAGGCGCGATCCGGCGCTTTTGACAGAAACCGGATCCGGCGAAATGCAATGCCGGATCCGGTTTCCCCCCCATTGACTTGCATTTGCGCCGGATCGCGCCGGATGGCCATGCGTTTCATCCGGTTTTCGCCGGATCCGGCAATGTGTCGCGATCCGGCGTCTGGAAAAAACGTCTACTGTAACGTTTTTTGTCTCCGGCGAAAAAGCCGGACACGCCGGATCCAGCGCGTCCGGCTTTTTCACACAATGAAAGCCTATGAGCGCCGCAATGCGCCGGATCCGGCGAAAGCCGGATCCGGCGGCCGTATCCGTTTTTTTGGTCTGAGCATGCTCAGTAGCTCTGCCCACAAGACATATATAAAAGCAAGACAGTGGGACCCACAGCCACACCCAACATGCCACCCAAGAAAGCAACCAAGCGAAGCAGGAGAAGGCAGGAGACCACTGCAGCACCATCCGCACCACCACCACCCCAAATGGAGCAGCAAATAGAACATGCTGAGGAGGGGAGGCCAGCAGCAGATGAGAGACGGTAATTATCAAATAACCCATTCCTCCAAACTAGGGCTATTGAATATCAAGATATTCATTGGCCCTTTGTTTCTCTTTATTCAACAGCCGCCCAATAGATGCAGCAGCAGCAGCAGCAATGGCAGCAGCTGGAACACCACCCACAGGCATGGAGTGTGGCCACCAGGAAGACAGCACATCATCTTCTGGGAGCCCTCCCTCGCATCGTCAGCGTTTGACGGTAAGTTTTTATTTCCAAAATCCATCTTCTCTGTAATATATGTCTATTCATTGCCTTTTATTTCAAAACAGGAATCACAAGATGAAGAGGAGCTCCCAGAAGAAGAAGGAAGGGGTGGACAGACACCTGGAGTGGGCTCACAATTGGTAAGTTTTTTGCATCAAACGCAGAAACACAACATCACACTACACACAACACATAGAAAACAATGTTCTGCAGACCACACACAGCAAACAAATGCCTACATCCAAAGACATAACATTTTTTGTTTTCTTCTTTAGTCTTCCCAATCTGGTGCTTGGCCAAGAGCTCCTCGCAGTGCCTCCCAGGGTCGTCGGCGACAGCAACGCGGCGGTCACCAGCGTGTAAGTATAAATATTTTTGCTTTGTTTTTTTGCACTTTTTATTTCATTTCTTTTGTGGAGGCTAATTATGTTATTTTTGTCTTTTTCTTTAACAGCCTTCACAGCGTGCTCCCGACTCTGACGGTGAGGATGGAGGGATTGATGTGGACCGCCTCATCGATCTCGTCAGAGAAAGGGAGCCGCTCTGGAATATGGCTGACCGCCGCCACGCTGACCTGATCGTTACCCGACGACTCTGGGAGGAAATCTGTTCGCTCCTTGTGGGCCGCTGGGAGGACCTCGAAGCTTGGGCCCAGATTAAAGAGCGTAAGTATATACAGTACCGGTTGCTTGATGTAAACCAGTGTTTCCCGAACTCCAGTCCTCGTGGTCCCCACGGATCATGTGTTCAGGATTTCTATTTACTATGGAAATCCTGAAAACATGACCCCTGGGGACCATGAGGACTGGAGTTTAGGAAACACTGATGTTGTATACTAACCACTCCTTTCTCGTTTCAGGGAACAGAATTGTGAATCGGTGGCGGTCTGTGAGAGATCGTTTCAAGAAGGAGTTCAATAAAGAGATGCGGGCCCCGAGTGGATCTGGAGGACGCAGGAGCAAGTACGCAGAAGCCCTGTCGTTCCTCCGGGAAACAATGGTCACCAGAAGGTAAATATTACACACCACATGTGAAAAAAAATGTTATATGTAAATTTTTTTTTCAGCCAGGGCCATACCATGTCAGTATTTTAATTGTTTTTTTTTCTCTTTATTCCACAGCACGGTGAGCAGCACTCGGGAGCCTGCACGATTGGACCCTTCTGAGGCGATCCCTGAGGAGACCGGCACCGAGGGACACTTCGACCGCCCCGGTACATCTGCACCTTCCCAGCCTTCCCACACATTCGACCCATCTGTCCCATCCACCAGCACAGGAGCATCGTGGCCGCCTACATTACATGAAGCTGCTGGTGAGGAGATCGCTTTCCCTTTACCCCACCCTTCTGCCCCTGCCACCTCTAGTACACCTGCGGGTACTGGGCGGCAGCGGCAGAGGGGTCAGGAAAAGACTTATGCGCCAGAGTTCTTGCATCTGAATGCATCTTTCCAGAACTGTCTAAAAGTCTTGTCAGAGCAAATCTCCGCAGGCTATCAGCAGATCAACTCCAGCATTCTGGAGGTGAAGACACTTCTGCAAACCATGCATTCAGAAGCAAGATCTTCGCCAAACCACACCTTTTTCAGGTCTGTTGTGGAGCGCATGGAAATGCTCTCTCCTGCCCAGCAGATGCATGTAATGCATTCATGCCACGCTGCTCTCCAGCAAGTTACCTCCCAACCTCCTCCTCCTCCCACCACAGTAGTTCCTCCACCTGCACCCCCTCCAGCCACTTTCCATCCTCCCCCTCCTATTACATCTACACCCCCTCCAGCCACTTTCCATCCTCCCCCTCCTATTACATACCATCCACCTCCAGCCACTTTCCATCCTCCCCCTCCTATTACATACCATACACCTCCCCAGCACCATCCACCTCCCCAGCACCATCCACCTCCCCAGCACCATCCACCTCCCCAGCACCAGCAACCTCCCCAGCACCAGCAACCTCCACAGTACCTGCAAACTCCCCAGTACCAGCAACCTCCCCAGTACCAGACATCTCCCCACTTCCAGCAACCTGCCCCGTACCAGACATCTCCCCACTTCCAGCAACCTGCCCCGTACCAAACTCCTTCCCCATACAACTTGCCATCAACATCATCTGCTCCTACAGTCCCTGCCCAACCCTCCACTCCACCACCCACCACCTCTTCTGCTTCCCACATGTCCACCCATTCTGTAGTTTTTTCCACACCTTCACCTCTAACTGTTCCTTCCCCACCACGATCCCAGTCCTCTCTCCACACTCCCAGTGTCGAAGTGTCCCGCAGCCCCTACAGCAGTATTTCCACCACACACTACGCAGATTTATGATGTGTGTATTTAAATAAAAATGACCAGTTTTATGGTTTCAGTTTTATAGTTTCAAAGTTTTATTAAACAAGTTTATTAAAATTTTAAAAAAGTTTACTAAAAATAACATTTTTCAATAAAAGTTAAATTATTTTACACTGGTTGTCTGTCATTTCTTTCTGCGGCGAAAAAGGTTAAATACAGGGTATTTAAAAGGTGAAATGGTATTCAAAACTAGGTATATAACTGTGGGTAAATTTTAGCTTTTTGCCACAGTGTTCCTGGTTGTGTTTGAAGCAAAGTATTTCACCTAAAAAGTTGTGTTTATTGTTGGTGATTTCCTAACAATGTACACAACTTTTGTTAAAAGGTGAAATACTTTGCATAAAACACAACCAGGTACACACCTGTGGCCTAAAGCTAAAAATAGAGACCATGACAAGATAGCCAACTTTGGTTGGCAAAGGTATATACTGTTGGTACAGAAGGTACACAAGTTTGGTTAGGGCACAAATCTTTCACACTCTGTCATCCTGCCAGTGTACTCTGCCTTGAGGTGACATAAAGTATAGTGCAAAATTGTCCCTCATTACTGAAACCGTCACAGAACTTCTAGTGGTAATGTCATGGTAATCTTGCAAGGTGGTTTCTTCAGAGGTGTCCTCAATGGAAATGGGTTCCTTGCAGATAACAAAATTGTGGAGTACCACGCACGCTTTGATCACCTCGTCCACAGTTTCTGTCTTGAGGTTGATCGCAGTCAATAGGACCCGCCATTTGGCTGTCAGAATACCAAAGGTACATTCAACCATTCTTCTTGCTCTTGTGAGGCGGTAATTAAAAATGCGTTTTGGTCTTGTCAATCCTCTGCTAGAGTACGGTTTCAAAAGGTGTTCTGACAGCTGGAAGGCTTCATCCCCTACACAGACAAATGGCATAGGTGGACCAGATGTTTGCGGCAGCGGTCTAGGTGGTGGGAACTGGAAGGTGTTTCCATACAGTTTACGCCCCACGGCAGACAGTTTGAAAACTTGAGAGTCATTGGAGCGGCCATAGGCCCCAATATCAACCGCAATAAATTTGTATTCCGCGTCAGCGATGGCCATGAGGACAATTGAAAAATATTTCTTGTAATTGAAATATTCCGATCCCGAACCAGCTGGCTTTACAATGCGGATATGTTTCCCGTCCACAGCGCCCAAGCAGTTTGGAAACTGACATATCTGTTGAAACTTGTCAGCAATTTCAATCCACCTCTCTGTTGTGGGCTCTGGTAAAAACTCTTCAGCTAAGGAGTCCCACAGTGCACGGCATGTGTACTTCACAATTCCAGATATGGTGGAAATCCCGAGTCTGTACTGGAAATGCAGTGACGAAAGGGATTCTCCAGTTGCAAGAAATCTGTGGGGAATTAAAAAACAATAAATTAGTTTTAAATCACAGCATTACATACCAAAACTGACCTATAACACTTGGAGATACAAATTACCACCAACAAGATTGCAGTGAAAGTATGCTCTGATGCGATCATATCCAATAAATGTGGCTTACCTTAAAGTCACCATCAGACGCTCTGCGGGTGAAACAGAGAAGCGGCAATAGGTGTCCGCTTTTCTTATGAGGTGTGCAATGCGCTCCACCAAGTAATCAAAATTCTGCATTTTCATCCTAACATATCCAAAAAATTTATCCGGGTTTCGTCGAAGGTCCATGCATAGTGTAGAATAGACCCCACGCGTCATTCTCTTGGCTGTGATGGGGTGGATCCACAAACGTCGTCTACGATGCCTGATGCGCTGCTGTCTCGCTCTCTCCTTCTCCAGAACAATCACCCTCAAACGATTTGCCTCCGCTGTAAAATCCGCCAAATTCTTCAAAATATTTCTAATGACAGCATCCATCTTCGCCAGTAACTTGCTCTTCTCTCCAACCTGCACTTTCTCCTCTACAACCTGTCAAAGAAGGGCTGTAGGAACATGCTATATATAGTTTTCCAGTAGCCAATCCCGTTCGGAAGGCCACAAGGGTCAATTTTAAAAACCGGATCCGGCGTAATCCGTCGAAAAACGGATAGAAAAACGGATGAACCGGATGAGACGGATCCGGTTTTGTCTGTCCAGAAAAAGACGGATCCGCCAGAAAACCGGATCCGTCACATCCGGTTTTACGAAACATTTGCCGGATCCGGCGTTCCGGATCGCGCCTGACGCCGAAAACCTGATGTGTGAAAGTAGCCTTAAAGGGAATCTGTCACCCATATTTAGTGATCTCATGTAAAGATATCACCCAATTGTGCATCCCATAAGGATTCTATAAGGGCTTTTGACTCCCCCGACCCCACACCTTTGAGGCATAAATACCTTTTTTATCTTGTTGGGGATGTATGCAAATCGCCGCGGTCCGGTCCGAAGGACGTGGCTTAGTCGCCTTCTCCCCCCCCTCCTCGGCTTGCTGCATGTAATCTTCATCTGTGAATATCACAGATAACGTTGGTCTCCGCGCTTGCGCATTGTAAAGGCCTCCGGCGCCTGCGCAGTATGTTTTGCCCAACTGTGGGCGAAGCATATAATTTCTACTGTGCATGCGCCATTTTGTGAAGACTTCCGGGGCATAGACCGTGCTGGAAAATACAAAAAAAAATACAAAAAAAATTTATTCTGCTGTGCAACCAGTATTAGATCGTGTCTCCAGTTCAACATGAAAAATTTGGTGAAAGGTCCTCTAAGTATTTCTCATAGACATTAATAGGCATATTCTATTTGTAAAATGAATCAAAATAGCACATGCTGCGTTTTTGAAAAATCATCCATGTGAGTAACGCTGTTGGTTTATTTTAGCCCCATATTTCAATTAATAAAAAAAGAATGAAATATAGATGACTTTGCGTGAAAGAGGTCTAAGGGCACCTTTACATTCTTTGATTTTAAGAGGTTTTTAAAGGTAACCTGTCAGCACAATTATGCTTGCCAGCCTAAACTAGTGATAGAGACCCTGACTCTAATGCTGGGTCACATACTAGATGTCTTGTCAAAAATTTTTCCTTGGGCAGTTCGCTCCCTCAGCCCTTTGAGAAGAATGTTGCCTAACAATGGTGGGAGTAGGGGAGGCCTAGCTCTTGAATATGGAGGATTCTGTAGCACGCACAAATGTTGATGAGGATTCCAAGTGTTGGGACCCCAACCGCAGCTGGTAAAGCTTGTTTCTGACAAGTACAAAATATGCAGTAAATGACCCAGCACTGGAATCAGTGTCTCTGTAAAAAAAATGTTGTGAATCTCAAGCATTTTCTGTCTTTTTCTATTTGCGTTATTTTGTATACTATCAAGGGAAACACCAGAAAAAATGCTAAATCAAGAGAAAATGTCAAACGATTACAAAAATGTGGTGTTGTATGCAAAATGGACATAATAATGACTTAAAGTGGAGTCTGTAGGGTTCAGCCATGGTGTTTGTCCTTTTGAAGTGAAAACTAGTGCCACATCTCTATTCTTTCCCTCAAAAACTATGGAGCTTCCAATGTAGATGTGAACATAGGCTTGCAATATTTAACTAGCCTTGTTTCAACGTGTGCATTAAACAATTATATATCAGAGGTTTCATTGATTTTACTATGAGTAAGTCTGAGACCACATAAGATCAGCCTATGCCTTTAGACATCGTGGCCCCATCTAGTTTGAATACATGACAGGTCACAGTCAGGTCTATATCCACAGCAGAGCCACATGCAGGATGTACAATGTACCCCGCTAAGACTTTCTACCTAAGGAGCTGTAGGGACTTCATGAGGTGCCATATGATGTGACATTTCTCACATTTAGAAAAAGAATGATTGCAACAGCAAAAAAGGGCAGACTATATAACTGCCATGATACAGTCATGTGCATAAGACCTTGAGGTTATTTAATGAATACATTTTGGCTTCTTTATCAAGTATACTTCATTTATTAGGTTTGTAAAGAGAATAATATTTGTAAATGGAATCAGCATCAATCAGAAGTCCTCAATATTTTACGTCTGGACAGAGAGAAATAGGTTAATCTTGGAAAATGCTAAAATAGCTTGCTGATAAAGCATCTTGTACGCTTCCAACATGAACGGCTATATTTAGCTGCTCTTGGAACCACTAATGGTGACAAATAATATTTGCAGTAAGAGATCTCGTTCCCATGAAAATAATAGAAATATAGCATCAGCGAATCCAGTAACTGAATATTGCTGCTGTAATGTCATTCTAGCGAGCCCGAGGTCTGCCATGCTACAAATAGCACATGATCACCCATTCTGACCCTCATCAGCAAATGTCGTGTCCCCTTCATCTGTGCATTATTCTCTCCATTAACGTGAAGCCGCCTTTTATTTTAGACACATCGCACATGTATCGCAAGAAAGCAAACGCCAAAAAAGTCTTTATTACACAATGGGAAGGTGCTGGAGGACATCTTGCGTTTGAAATCAAGCCAACTGCGCCTTAGTTTCCTGACATACTGTATATCTCATGAAACACTGCAATACTATATTGTTAAAGGGTTTGTTTTACTAATACAATGTCCTTTTCATATGTCCTATCAGGACATATAAATTATGTAGTTGGGATTCCTTTGCTTGTAACCCAGAGCAAAATTCAAGGACTCTGAAGGGAATATTTTGCATGAATGGCCATTCAATTTATAGAGGACCTTTCACTAGATCATAATGGTCAAGTTTTTTTTTCTCCTTTTATATTCCTACTCCTTCTCTATTCATTTTTTTGCATTTATTTTTATTATTTGTTTTTAAGTGCTATTTTTTATGTCACTTATAAGGAGGTGTTCTCACAAGCTAATAATGCAAAGCAGCCTAAATACATGCACCAAAGAGAATACTATGATCAACGTCCCTTTGCTAAAGACCATAAAAATGGTTGCAAAAAGTGCTGAATAGAGGTGAGCGAAACGGGTCGGTCAAATTCATAAGTCGCCAACTTTCGCTGAAGTCAGGTTTCATGAAACGAAACCCGACCATAGCATGAGGTCGGCCACGAGGTCGGCAACCAGAGCGCCAAAGTCGCGCTTCAAATGATGCTTCCAGCGCCCTTTTTCAGCCAATGTTGGAGGACGCACAATGTGGGCAACGCGATGACATGGGCATGGGTCACCACCATCTTTGAGAAGGGCATGCAAGTGATTGGCTTGCTTTGTGTGGCGTCACAGGGGCTATAAAAGGGTGTGCACGCCGACCGCCATCTTACTTCTGCCGATCTTAGCATTAGGGAAAGGTTGCAGCTGCTGATTCTGAATAAGGGAGAGCGTTAGGCAGGGAAGAATAACAGAAAAACTGCTTCTGCTGTTAGCGATTTCCTCTGTACAACACAACAGTTTGTGTGCAGTGACAGGGGAGGGTATATTTTTTGTGCATCAGCTCTGTTGGTTATTAGGCTGCCTTATAAGGCTCCCTGATAGCTGCATTGCTGTTTGCACACTGCTGTGCAAACTGTTTTTTTAAAAGCAAAAATACTTTTCTTCCTCTTTTCTGCACAGTTACCAAGGGTTCATCTTTCCACCCTTTTGTGTGCAGCAGTCCTGCTTATTAGGCTGCCTGCTGCCATACTTGGACTGAGAGCATCATTGTCAGCCTCCTAAAATCTCTAGGGAGCTTCCAATTCTCCCCAATACTATATACACGCCTTGTGCCTGGTCATACACCTGCCTATTTCAGCCTGTTAAATTGAGGTGTAATCTATAGTGGGCCTGAGATAATAGTTAAGCCTCCTAAAATCTCTAGGGAGCTTCCAATTCTCCCCAATACTATATACATACCTTGTGCCTGGTCATGTACCTGCCTATTTCAGCCTGTTAAATTGAGGTGTAATCTATAGTGGGCCGGAGATAATAGTTCAGCCTCCTAAAATCTCTAGGGAGCTTCCAATTCTCCCCAAAACTATATACACCTTGTACCTTGTTTTACAGTACCATATAGCTGGTGGTATTTTGGGTACATTTTCCCAAAATTGAGGAAGTATGGTGGAAGAGGCCGTGGACGTGGGCGGGGGTTGCCAGCTGGTACTGGTGGTGGTGGTGGTGGTGCATCTGCTGGTAGTGGCAAAAGCGCAATAGCACCTAAGGCAGGAGGTGTTGAGCCTGCGTCATCGTCTGGCTCCACAAGACCTCGAAGGCTCCCTTTTCTGGGAGTAGGTAAACCACTTTTAAAGCCGGAGCTTCAGGAACAAGTTTTGGCTTACATTGCTGACACAGCCTCCAGCTCTATCGCCTCCTCTTCTGAAGCTTCAAAAAATAAAAGCACTGAGTCGTCAGTGGAGGCTCCTGGTCAGGAACAACACCTTTCCTTGTGTCCTTCACCCCTACCAAAAGTGAAGGATGCGGCAGGCCACACTACAGATTACTTCATGGAGCTCTTTTCACATACCATGCCTGGGTTATCAAGTCAAATCGTGAATTCCCCAGTCCAAGATGAATCTGACATGGAGTGCACTGCTGCACAACCACTGCTAGATTTTTCTGCTGGTACATTCACTCAGAGCACTACATTGTCCTCGCAGTGTACTGAGCCAGAATCTGACCCTGATGAAACTCAGGTGCCCATTACCGCATACTATACCACATTACACAGTGACACAGAGGAAGGTGCACATGAAATTGAAGAGGAGGTGATGGATGACCCAGTTGTTGACCCAGATTGGCATCCATTGGGGGAAGAGGGTGCTGCTGCCAATAGCTCAGAAGAGGAGGAGGAGGATCCGCAGCAGGCATCGACATCGCAAAAGCTGTTATCTGGCAGGCCCGTAGCACTTCTAAAAACGGTTTACAAAAGCAAAAAGAGTTGCAGGACAGCTTGGCCAGACGGTCAAATTAGCACAGCGTGCAAGGCCTCAAAATATCTTCCATAGTAGGAAGAGTGCAGTGTGGCACTTTTTTTGAACAAAATCCTAATGATCAGGCAAAGGTTATCTGTAAGAAGTGCGCAAAGACCTTTAGCCGAGGGAAAAATCTGAGAAATTTGAATACCAGTTGCATGCTTAGACATTTAACCACCATGCACTTGCAAGCGTGGACGGACTACCAAACCTCCCCTACCACATGTGCACCTGCTCCGAATGAAGGTAGTCAGCAACGCTACATCGCTTCCCCCACTGTAAGCCCACCGGTTAGCACACCACCGGCAGCAAATGTTGAGGTGTCGTCGCAAGGCCAAAGCAGTCAGGGAATCACAATGTTATTGCTACGAAAGACTAAATCTAGGCCATCAGCAAGACCACCAACACCATCACCAACCCTCTCTCAGTCCGCCATGTCCACCGCTAGTTCTACCATATGCGGCTCTCAAGTCCAGCTCACCCTACCAGTGACTCTGAGTAGGACAAGAAAGTACTCATCCTCTCATCCGCGTACACTGTGTTTGAACGTCTTCATTGCCAAACTAATCTCATTAGAGATGATGCCCTACAGGTTGGTTGAAAGGGAAGCTTTCCGCGAGCTCATGGCCTACGCAGTCCCATGCTATGACCTACCCAGTCGGCACTTCTTTTCTCGAAAAGCCATCCCAGCCCTCCACCTGCATGTGAAAGACCGCATTGTCCATGCACTCAAGCAATCAGTGAGTGGAAAGGTGCACCTCACAACAGATGCATGGTCCAGTAGGCATGGCCAGGGCCTTTACATGTCCATCACTGCGCACTGGGTTAATGTGGCGGATGCAGGGTCCACAGGAGACAGCGGCGGTGGGACAGTGCTGCCTAGCCCACGGTGTAGGAAACAGTTGGCTGTAGGCGTTCCTCCTCCTCCAGAAGCGAAAGCTCGTCCACAGCACAGTCGCACGAGCGCTCCATCCACAGCTGCCAGTGTTGCACACGAGGTGTCCCACTATCGAACAGCTAGTGGTAAGCGTCAGCAGGCTGTGTTGAAGATGATGTGTTTTGGGTGACAACAGACACACCGCGGAGGTACTGGCCGACTACTTGCAGCGACAAACTGGGTCATGGCTGGGCAGTCTACATCTTGAGGCAGGCAAGGTAGTTAGTGATAACGGCCAGAATTTTGTGGCAGCCATAGCCCTTTCAAAACTCAGACACATACCTTGCCTGGCTCACACCTTGAACCTGGTGGTGCAGTGCTTCCTCAATAATTTTCCGGAGTTAACAGCCCTGCTCCATAAGGTACGAAGACTGTGCTCGCACATCCGCCGGTCGCCCGTACACTCCAGTCGTATGCAGAAGCTGCAGCGATTGCTCCACCTTCCCAAGCACTGCCTAATTATCGACGTTGCAACAAGATGGAACTCCACCCTGCACATGGTTCAGAGGCTGTGCGAACAGAGGCAGGCTGTAATGCATTTGTGGGAGGATACACGGGCAGGCAGTTTGAGGGCAGACATGGAGTTGTCTGGTGTGCAGTGGTCAAAGCTAAAAGACCTCTGTAAAGTCCTTCAGTGTTTTGAGGAATGCACATGGCTGGTAAGCGCAGACGACGCCATCATAAGCATGAGCATCCCACTTATGCGTCTGCTCATTCAAACTTTGACGCACATTAAGGAGCAGGCGTTTGCAGCCGAGGAGGAAGAGGAGGAGGGAAGCCTTTATGACAGTCAGCCATTGTCTGCTCAGGGAACTCTCCGGGATGAGGTGGAGGAAGAAGAGGAGGAGGAGGATGATGGTGATGATTATTTAGGGGAGGAGGATGCTTCTCAGGGGGCAAAAGAAAATGATGGCGTGGCAAGGTCAGGTACAGGGTTTGTGTGTGACTGGAGGGTTGTTGATTTGCCAGAAAGTGCTCCTCCACCCAGCACTCACAGTGCATCATTGACACCTGGAACATTGGCCCACATGTGTGATTATGCCTTGCAGATCCTAAAAAAGGACCCCTGCATTGCCAAAATGATGAACGATGATGACTACTGGTTGGCCAGCATCCTGGATCCACGCTATAAAGGCAAATTGCAAAACATCATGCCACAGGAGAACCTAGGGCTAATAATGGCTAACAAACAAGCAACTCTGGTAAACCGTTTGTTTGAGGCATTTCCAGCACACAGCGGCGGTGATGGTTCTCCCACGAGCCGTAGGGGGCAACATCAAAGAGGTGTTCGTGGTGCACTCAGCCGAAGTGGCGTTGGACACAGGGGTTTCATGACCATGTTGTGGACTGATTTTTCAAGTACCGCTCACACGACTGGTAATACTGCATCGATTGAAAGTGACAGGAGACAGCAGTTGTCAACTATGGTTACAAACTACTTCTCCTCCCATATCGATGTTCTCCCTCACAGGTCATTCCCCTTTGACTATTGGGCCTGTAAACTGGACACCTGGCCTGAATTGGCACAATATGCCTTACAGGAGCTCGCTTGCCCTGCTGCTAGTGTGCTATCCGAAAGAGTCTTCAGTGCTGCTGGATCAATCCTGACAGAAAAAAGAACCTGTCTGTCAACCCAAAATGTTGATGATCTAACCTTCATTAAAATGAACCATGCATGGGTTTCAAAGGATTTTGTCCCACCTTCCCCTGCTAACACGTAGGTTGCCAAAAAAATGGCTCGCTTTTGTCCTCCTCTTCCTTGGACTTCTCCAATTCCTCCATTTGCAGCTGCTGAATGTCCAACATCAACATATGCCATTTTTTCAACCTCCCTAACAGGGCTGCCTCCCCCCTCAGGGCCGGGGTCACCACCTGGCGCAGGCACCCATGTGAGTGCCGTTGCTCTGAACAGGTGGGTGGGCCCACTCTTGGGCGACGGCACTGGCACAGGGTCCCTCATAGTACAATCAAGTGTCTCTGACGGTGGGGGTGCACACCCGCCGTCAGACACACCGGCGTACTATGAGGGGCCCTGTGCCAGTACCGCCGCTCATGAGTGGGCCGCCCCCCGCTTGCTCAGGGCCCCAGCACTTGCAATACTTACCTCTCCCTGCTCCACCGCTGTGTAGACTGGGCTGTTAAATCCTTCACTGGGATTGCCAATACAAATTTGGTGAACTGATAGATGATGGTTAAGACGTAGCTATGCCCTGTCCTGCTGGGCTCTATCTTCAGATGATCAATGGCTTCCATTTGTTATGGACGTCGACTCACAATGAGATGCAGTGGTGGTTTATCATCAGCTTTCACAGTTTTCCTACTCACAGATGTGTGATATTCCTGCCCACATTTTTAAATGTGTCCTCTCATGCCAATCCAATAGAATCGCCTACGGCCTGTGGCTTCTGTCTTTTGCACTCCAAAGTTACCTGACAGATCATGATAGGCAGTGAGGACAATGTGTACATCTCTCCCTGTGATCACAATTTGATGGAGATGAGTAACGGTGATGGGATCCACGGTACTGCGATACAGCAAACCTTTCTTCACAAGAACTGTTTTCGCTGTCTCCACAGACAAAGTAATAGAGGGTTAGCATCGCCTCTGAGAATTCTCCCGGGAGTTTTTCCCGTGATTAGTAATTCCAAAATTTCTGCAATCACTCGACTTTCCGTCTGTACTTGTATCCATCTCGTTTCCTCTTGCGGAGAGTCTGGACTGTCTTTCTGAGACTGAAATATATATGAAGATTGAAAAATACCCCAACAGTGTATACTGGTGTACGCTTCGAATACATTACCCTTTTTCTACTTTTTAGATTCTTGTCTAATCCATACTGAGGCTGTGAGTGTCTTTGTCGGACTCCGGAAATATACACGGAGATTTTTAATGTTTAAACTATGTTATATATACCTGGTATCCGGTGATACTGTACCCTTTCTCAACTTTCTACAATCTTGTCGAATCTGTCGGGAACACCACACTGCACTTGCTCACTGAGCCAGTGCGCGTGTCCCGAGTACAAAAACAGTGCTCAAAGATACCTGTGGAGCGGGACTGCAGCAGTGACGATTCGTGCTTCAGACTATCAGGACCTGAAGCACGTGTCTGCTGGGGGCGTGACCTAAGCTCCACAGAGCTAGGAGCTGCAGGGAAACTCCTAGAAAGGTAACTACGGGACAAGTTATCAAGGGGCATAGACAGAGACAGAAACCAGATCAAGCCGAGGTCAAAGCACGAGATAGCAGGACAGTACCAAAGGGTTAGACAGAGCGAATAGTCAGTACGTAGCAATAGATCAGAAAACCAGAATAGGCAATGGACGGTACAATAGGGACAAACTGTAACGGAGTAACAATAGCCAAGCCAGGAGGTCAGAACCGGAAAAGACAATAGTACCAAAATGAGAAACGGAGTTCAGAGCGAGGCGACAGTCCGGGTCATACACGGGAATCAAACAAGCAATGCAGTATCCACGCACACCAGGGGGGTCAGACACACAGCCAGAATAACAGTATAGCTGACAGGGAATCCTAGTCTGGAGTGAGTATAAATACCCATCCCAGATCCAGAGAGGCCGGCCAAAGTTAACCCTGTGAGAACAGGACATTAACCATGTCCTAACCATGACAAAATCCATACTGGGCATGAGACCGTCTGAGTCTGCCTCCTGATATATAGAACGGGAATGTGGAAACCACTCAAAAGCTACGACCTCCGGATCCAATTATTAGAAAAATAGTCTCTTTATTAATAAATAGGAATAGTAAGGGAAAATGGGAAACATGTGCAAGGGACAAGCAAAGTGCAGCAGTGCAAGAGGACGCGCCGCACCCGGCCAAAACCATACAAAAATATATATCAACATTTTGTTAACTGTGCAACAACCAGCAATTATAGATATAATTATACCATCATTAAATAAACATCCTGAAGTACTGTATAGGACTCTAAAGGGAATACACTGAACCCAATATTTATCTGCAAAAACTCCGAAACATGTCATGAGAGCCATGAGAGAACGTATAGGTGCATGTCTGTAATGACAATTACGTCAATCTATACCATCGAGCCCCTGACGAAGGAGCATTCCTCCGAAACACGCGTCGAGGTGACGCGCTGCCTGCCTGGCCATCCATACCTATACATTCTGAGGTAAATTATGCGGCTCCCCTTTTTTTCTTCTTGGGGTTGGTACACAGTGACCTCTCCCCGGGGGGTTACCTGTTTCTATCATGTATAACTACAATGTCTCCCCTTGTGATGAGTTAATGACCCTATTTGGGCAGTACTTTCATGTAGCCATGTTGTTGAGACGGTGGTGATGTCACACTGATTGGCCGCATTGTAAATTTGGCTATGCTACATTAAATTTAATGAGCACGATGGTATAGATTGACGCAATTGTCATTACAGACATGCACATATACGTTCTTTCATGGCTCTCATGACATGTTTGGGAGTTTTTGCATTTTTTGTAGATAAATATTGGGTTCAGTGTATTCCCTTTAGAGTGCTATACAGTACCTCAGGATGTTTATTTAATGATGGTATAATTATATCTATAATTGCTGGTTGTTGCACAGTTAACAAAACGTTGATATATATTTTTGTATGGTTTTGGCCGGGTGCGGCGCGTCCTCTTGCACTGCTGCACTCTGCTTGTCCCTTGCACATGTTTCCCATTTTCCCTTACTGTTCCTATTTATTAATAAAGAGACTATTTTTCTAATAATTGGATCCGGAGGTCATAGCTTTTGTGTGGTTTCCACATTCCCGTTCTATGTTGTGTTACGACTGATCCTTTATTGTCCATTATTAACAGCATAAGCTGATTAGCTGGTACACACAGTATGCTGTCCTTTCAGTGTAGCGCGCATGCAGCCCCAGACATGTAAGGGCATGACAGACCTGTTATTGCTCGATCTCGCGTGCCAGAGCCTCGCGTGTCCCTCTAGTAAGCTGGACGCGGACCGCGGGGGCATGCCGGAGTCTTGTTCGTTAACGGAATTAAGCTGACAAATCGCTAGCATAACTAAAAACGGCCATGCACCACCACCCACAGAATCGACAAAGCTTGCAATCTGTCCATCCTTTCCGTGGCTGGCATGGTTGAGGTTGCCCGTGTGGAGTCCAATTAAGCCGCAGGCTCCACTCCTGGTGATGCCCTTCAGGACATTCCTTTAAGGTTCAGCTTTGCAACCATACTGCCCCCGGAAACCAAATTCTTTGCCTTCATGGACGCTGTTCGGAGGGTCGTGGGAATAACGCCGCCTTATCGGCAGTTGGCAGTTGGCATAATTTATGGTGGGAAGTCCGACGGTATATGATCGTCTTCGATTTTAGAATTTTAAATTTTTTTTATTTTAGATTTTTATTCCAGCCTTTCTTGACTTTATAAGGGCATGACATGCCTATATCTGTGTCTCCTCCTCCTCCTTTTACTCCTCCACCTCTTTTCTATATGTAGTTGCCCTTTTCCATGTTATTTGTGTCTTCTGAGCATTTTGTCTGCTTTGGGACACCTTTTAAGGTGTTTTGTAATTGTTTTCTATGTGTTTGTGTTTGCCTGCCATTGTTTTCAATGGGGTTTGACGGTGTTCGTCAAACGTTCGACGAACATTCGACGAACCGAACCAAACACTAGCGGGGTGGCTCAACACTACTCCTGATATATAGACGTACATTTTTAATGCTTAAACTATGCTATATATACCTGGTATCTAGAGATACTGTACCCTTTCTGCCAGGAAGTCCTCCTCCACCCACTCTAAGTGTATCATTGACACCTGGAACATTGGCCCACATGTGTGATTATTTCTTGCGGATCTTCTTTTTATATTGTGGTGTGATCCATCCTGAGCGTGTGAGAGTCTGTGGGTTACTCCTGCAATTTATATGTAGATTTAAAAATTACCCCAACACTGTATACAGCTCTACGCTTGAGATACATTACCCATTTACTGCTTTTTATATTCTGGTCTAATCCAAACTGACCAAGTGAGAGTCTGTTTCTGACTGTGGAAATAAATACTGAGATTGACAATGACCCCTACACTGTGTACAGCTGTACGCTTCAGATCCATTACTGTTTTACGGCTTTTTATATTGGGTTGTAATCCTTTCTGAGCCTGAGAGCGTCTGTGTCTGCCTCCTGAAATATATACGTAGATTTAGAATGTTTAAACTATACTATATATACCTGATATCTGATAATACTGTACCCTTTTTCTACTTTTTATATTCTTGTCTAATCCATACTGAGCCTGTGAGCGTCTCTGTGTGACTCATGAAATATATAGGGAGATTGACAATTATCCTTTGACTGTATAGAGCTGTACGCTTCTGATACAGTACCATATATCTGATGTTATTTTGGGTACATTTTCTCCAAAATTTGGAAGTATGGTGGAAGAGGCCGCGGACGTGGGTGTGGGGGGGGGGCCAGCTGGTACTGATGGTGGTGGTGCATCTGCCGGTAGTGGCAAAAGCACAATAGCAGCTAAGGCAGGAGGTGTTGAGCCTGCGTCATGGTCTGGCTCCGGAACGCCTGGAAGGCTACCTTTCTGAGAGTAGGTCAACCGCTTTTAAAGCCGGAGCATCAGGAACTGGTTTTGGCTTACATTGCTGACACAGCCTCCAGCTCTATCGCCTCCTCTTCTGAAGTTTCAAAAAATAAAAGCACTGAGTCGTCAGTGGAGGCTCCTGGTCAGGAAGAACCCCTTTCCTTGTGTCCTTCACCCCCACCAAAAGTGAATGATGCAGCAGGCCACACTTCACGTTAGACCATGTAACTCTTTCTCACATACCATGCCTGGGTTATCAAGTCAAATCGTGAATTCCCCAGGCCAAGATGAATCTGACATGGAGTGTGGGTCGCCAGCCAGGGCAGTGGGGTTAATCAGTACTGGGCCGGTGTCTCAGAGGGATGTGTCACGGTGGTGGTGACCCCTTCCATGGCCCTGGGTGTCCATGCACAGGGGTGAATAACGTTTATAGGTGAATGATACGTGACGCCACTTGTGGTTTCTGATCAGATTGACCAGCGCTGCAGTGTCGCTTCTCTGGGACAGATGTAGAAGCCCTGCACAGGTAGGGTCATAGTCGCAGGGCAGATGAAAGAGTTGGTAGATGGTGTGCAGTGCAGGATGTAGCAGAGCTGTGCGCCAGGCGCAGGAGAAAGATGACAGACACAGTCGTGCAGTTCCTTTACCTGTACTTGGTAAGTGCCGTCCAGGACCCAGAGTACAGATGGAGGAGTTGGTGAGCCTGGAAGCAAATTAGAAATTCTCTCTCTGCAGATAGGTAGTGTGGCCTCCGTTCTAGCGCTTATCTGAGGTACTCGCAGTACTGAGTTCACTGAAGTTCCCCCTGTTGACTCTCTTTTGAAACTTTCTCGTATGGCAGGCAGCCGTAGCCTTTTCCTTCTGGCTCTCACAAGTCGCAGCTGGGGCCTCTGAGCCTTAGTTGGGAACAGAGCATTTACAGCTGCTACTTCGTCCGGTTTCTGCTGCAGGACTGTCAGTGTCCCTACAAGCCGGAATCCAGACCATGTGCTCCAGCTAGGAGTGAGCCTTAACTCTGCTCATCCTCCAGCTCCCCTTCTCACGTCCACACACTTCCCATTCCCTTCACAGACTGCCCTAACTTCTCTCCTCCCGACCACAGAGAGCAGCTCCTCAGCAGTCAGGTTCAGAGGTCTCCCTGCTGGCCTGGAGTAGGAACTGTGTTGTGTGTTGGTTTAACTGCTAGAGAGATCCTTCGTTGCTCCCAAGCATGACATCACACTCCCTAGGAGGAAGGTAATGCCACTGTGGCGACCGTACTCCTGGGGGCGCCACAAGTGCACTGATGCCCAGCCACTGCTAGATGATTCTCCTGGAACATTGACCCAGACCACTACATTCCCCTCGCACTCTACACAGTCAGAATCTGACCCTGATGAAACTTAGGTTCCCCTTCCCGCATACTATACCACCTTACACGGTGACAAAGAGGAAGGTACAGATGAAAGTGCAGGTTCCTTCAGCAGGTGGGGGGGGCATACTCATGGGCGACGACACTGGCACAGGGCCCTCGTAGTACGCAAAAGTGTCTCTGCCGGTGGGAGGGCCCTCCACCCGCCGTCAGACACACCGCTGTACTATGAGGGGCCCTGTGCCAGTGCCGTCGCCAACGAGTGGGCCCCCCCTGCTTGCTCAGGATCACAGCACTTGCAAAGTTGAAATACTTATCTCATCCCAGTCATCAGGGCCTAGATGCTGGGATGGTGTCACGTACCCCTGCCTCTGCTGTGTTTCTCATTCACCCCTCCTCCATGGTTGGGCAAAGAAGCTTGCCCTCTGTCTCTAGTTTTGTCAGATGGGACATTTTTCATCATATTTTCCACAATGTCCTTCTGCTATAGCACGGTTTAGTAGACCTCTACGCCTCAGGAATTGGAGGCACAGAGATCTGGAAATCTCCACCCTCCTGTCAAGATCACACCTCACCACTTGTGCGCTTGACCAGCTCCCGTCCCACCTCATCCCTAACTTTGCCACAGTCTTCATCTCAACTCTAACACACCTCTTCAACCTTTCTCTTACAAATGATGTCTTTCCCTCATCCTTCAAACATGCCTCACTCACACCCATCCTCAAAAAGCCCTCCCTCGACCCATCCTCTGTGTCTAACTATCGCCCGATATCTCTTCTCCCTTACGCCTCAAAACTACTGGAATAGCATGTATATCTTGAACTGTCCTCCCACCTCTTTTCCTGTTCCCTTTTTGACCGGTTACAATCTGGCTTCCGACCGCATCACTCAACTGAAACTGCCCTAACTAGTCACTAACGAGCTACTAACCATCAAGAGCAAGCGATGCTACTCTGTCCTTTTTCTCCTGGACCTGTCTTCTGCCTTTGACACCGTGGACCATTCCCAACTGCTACAGATTCTCTCATCTCTTGGCATCACAGAATTGGCCCTATCCTGGATCTCATCATACGTAACAGACCGAACATTTAGTGTCTCCCTCTCACACACCACCTCCTCACCTCGCCCCCTGTCTGTCGGTGTTCCTCAAGGCTCAGTCCTTGGACCCCTACTCCTCCAGCTACACCTTCTGCCTGGGACAGCTCATAGAATCCCACGGCTTGCAGTACCACCTCTACGCCGATGACACGCAGATCTACCTATCTGGACCTGACCTCGCCTCCTTACTGACCAAAATCCCACAATGTCTGTCTGCTATATCAGCCTTCTTTTCTGCTCGCTTTCTCAAACTGAACATGGACAAAACAGAATTCATCATCTTTCCACCATCTCACTCTACCCCTCCACCAGACCTATCCATCAATGTCAATGGCTGCTCGCTTTCCCCAGTCCTGCACGCTTGGTGCCATGGGGTGATCCTCGACTCTGCCCTCTCTTTCAAACCACATATCCAAGCCCTTGCCTCCTCCTGCCACCTCAAACACAAAAATATTTCCCGGATCCGCGCATTCCTCAACCATGAAACCACAAAAACACTAGTGCATGCCCTTATCATCTCCCGCCTCGACTACTGCAACCTCCTACTCTCAGGCCTCCCCTCCAGCACTCTGGCACCACTCCAGTCATCCTACATTCTGCAGCCCGACTAATCCATCTGTCTCCTCTCTATTCCCCAGCCTCCCCCCTATGCCAGGCCCTTCACTGGCTTCCTATTGTCTAGAGGCTCCAGTTCAAAACCCTAACCATGGCATACAAAGCCATCCACAACCTTTCTCCTCCATACATCTGTGACATCGTCTCCCGGTACATACCCACACGCAACCTTCGATCCTCTCAAGATCTCCTTCTCTACTCCCCGCTCATCTCTTTTTCCCACAACCGCATACAAGACTTCTCCCGTGCTTCCCCCATACTCTGGAACTCTCTGCCACAACACATCAGACTCTCATCAACAACGGAAACCTTCAAGAAGAACCTGAAGACCCACCTGTTCCGACAAGCCTACAGCCTGCAATGATCCTCAGTCTACTGAACCACCACACAACCAGCTCTATCCGCTCCTAGTGTATCCTCAACCATCCCTGTAGACTGTGAGCCCTCGCGGGCAGGGTCCTCTTTCCTTCTGTACTTGTGTGTCCCTTGTCTTGCACATGTTTATTGTACTTGACTATATTTCCCCTTTTCCCATGTAAAGCGCCATGGAATAAATGGCGATATATAAATTTATAATAATAATAATAATTGGACATGCAAGGTTCTTATTGTAGCATGGGTCTAGCAGTGTGAACAAACATTACTCTTTTTTGGCCAAGATGAATATAACGCGATGGTCACGTGAAAGGCAGTGGTACATAAAGTCTGCAATATGTGCCAAGGCCTCTACAGCCAACACTTACTTGTCTCCACCAGCCTATCCTGTTCCTCCTCCTCCATGCCCTCATTGTTAACCAATCCATGCAGAAAAGATGAGATGAGGCTGGTAGTATGTCCCTGTCTCATGTCTTCCTCCATCTCCACTTTGTCCGCATGCAAAGCATCATGTTTAATTGACAGCTGCGAATGTTTAAGTAGGCACAGAAGCGGGATTGCTGCACTGATGATGGCATCATTGCCGCACACCATCTTTGTGGAGTCCTCAAAGTCTTGAGAACTGTACAAATGTCAGACATCCATGCCCACTCTTCGGTTGTAATGTGCGGAGGCTGACTAGAATACCAACAGGCATGTTTGAGCTGGTATTCCACAACTGGCCTCTGCTGCTCCTAAAACCTTGCCAGCATTTGCAGTGTGGAGTTCCAGCGCATGTGATGTCATACACCAGTTGGTGAGCTGGTACTTGCATGCATTGCTGCAGCACTGCCTGGGCGGTGGCAGCTGTAGCTGATTTGCAGAAATGACCGCTGACGCAGCGTACCTTGACCAGAAGCTCTGGCAAATCTGGGTAGGTTTTCAGAAAACGCTGAACTACCAAGTTGAGCATGTGGGTCAAGCATGGTAGGTGTGTGGGCATGCCAAGCTTCACAGCCACAGCCAGGTTACAACCATTATCACACATGACTAAACCTGGTTATAGGTTTAGTGGCAAGAGCCACAGATCTGTTTGGTCTCTTTGTCTCCTAGACAAATTAGCTTCAGCAGAGCTTGTCACTTCGTTGAGGCAGTGCTGCAGAGCTTCCAGCTGATATGTGCTCTGAGATAAGAGGTCGGAGGTGGAGGAGGAGGTGCAGAAACTGGTGTAAGAGGTGAAGGAAACTCTGATAGAAGATGGGCCATCAATCCTTGGAGTTGGTAGCACTTTTGATGTGCCAGGGTGGGACTTGGCACCGGCCTCCACACAGGTCACCCAGTGTGCCATCAGTGAAATGGGCATGGAATGCAATGAATATTCATTTCTCTTTAGTATCAGACACAGGAGTTAGACCCAACAGCCGGTTCCTGCCTCCTGTGACCCGGTGCTCCGCCACGGCTGCCCCACCTCCCCACCACAGCCAGAGCAGGTATATCTGGACTATAAAATGCACCCCCATTTTCCTCCACCTTTTTGGAGGAAAAAAGTGCATCTTATAGTCTGAAAAATACGGTGTATGACAATAGTCAATTTTTTTAGCAAAAATATTTTGTGAACTGTACCAGGTAGTTTTTCAAATTTTGAACTCACTGTAATTTTACATAAAGCACATTAAAATGTATGGATGACGAACTGAATACATAAAACATTTTGAGGAGTTTTATATACCACCATAATGTAACAATAATTGTGTTAAATTGTATGGATGAATAATTGAATCCACAATACTTTTTGGAAGGTTTTTTTGATTTATAAACCGCTGTAATGTAACAATAACTGCGTTAAACTGTATGGATGAATAATTAAATCCATAACAATTTATTGAATGATTTTTTGAGGTTTTATATACCACCATAATATAATAAGAACCAAGTTAAACTGCATGGATGAATAATTGAATCGATAAAAAAATTTTGAACATTTTTGGTGTGCTATATACCACTGAAATTTAACACAAAGAATGTAATACTGTATGGATGAGTAATTGAATCAAGACAAATTTTTCAACACTTTTTTGGAATACTAAAAAGAGAGAAAAATATCAGTGGATGTCAAACACAGAATCCTACAGTCCAGCAATTAGGGAACCATTTGTAGAAATAGAAAAATATTCAGCGTGTTGAATAAAATTCAGAAGTCTTTATTGAAGAATTAAAAAGTTGCACCAGTTTACGTGGGCCGAAAAAATGTGCAAGTCTAGCATACGCATTTTGGAATTTAATCCTTATCCATTGCATTCTTTTTAGGAAAGTTATACAGCACCCAAATGTCACAGAAAGCACCCAATACTCTATGGATGACTAATTGAATCCAGACAAATTTATTACCACCTTAATGTACTGCAAAGCATGTAATACTGTTTCGGACGTCCTTGATAATCGGTTCGATATGGGATTGGAATGCACAGGCTGGCCGAGCATCTCTTGACCCGAGCGTGATACCTTCACATCTTCTGTAATGCTGCCATACTCAGGTTAATAGAAGTGCAGCGATGCTGTGCATTCAGATTCAACATCTGACCGATTAGTACAGACATCTAAAACAGACCATAGTATTTTCACAAGCTAGACTTATTGGTGGGGCACACACCTTTGTTTTTACAATATCTATCTGAAAAAAAATAATGATTTTAATTATTTTAAACATGCCAATATTAGTAAATGTCTTGTAGTATCTTCTGCGCTGAAATCTGATTGAAGCTACAGGTATAAAGCCTTAAGAATGAATTTGCTGAAACAAAATATCTGTCAGGTGCCTGTTGGTCCACAAGGACAGCCAGGCGCAGCCAAATATGCACATACACATCAGAGGTTCATGGAACGAATCTCTAGGGGACTGTCCAACTATCGAATATGTATGGCCTCAGGCAGACATGACAGCATGTTAATCCATACACAAGTGATAGCTTGGTTGATTGCTATCCCTCCCCACTGTACAAGAACATTGGAATGCTGAATTTCAACAACTTTCTTTTCATGTCTTTATTAAATATCATCAGGAAATATAAGTTGTTCTCAGTTGAACTAACAAATGAATGCCACTCATACTTGCATTTCCTGCTTTACCGCACCCGTAAGGCTGATAGACAAGTAATTTTTCACATGTTAGTACAAGTAATAAAATAGATAATCACACTCTTGTAAATAACAAAAAAAAAATGAAAGGACTTCCTTTGCATTTCTCCAAGATGGAGCAGTAGTCTTCTTTCCTGAAAATTTTGTGCAAATAGCGCAATGAACTTGCCTAAATATCCCTAAAAAAGGGCATTTTTCTGGGCTATTTATGCTGTGGGAATCTGATAAAAGACAGTCCATTTGTGGCGCCCCTGAAGCTCAGTCGCCACAGGTACTGCACCTTCTCCTAAGGTGTAGTGCCCCACCACCTGGGTAAGTTGGGAACTCCTTTCCACACTCCAACACCTGCACCCACACACAGGATAGTTCAGCAATGGACCAGATTGCGGCTTCATGCTTAGAGGGTAGCAGAGCACCTTTCGTGGGTCCTTGCTTCGTAACACGAGATGTGCTGGGAGGTAGGTGGAGTTATATATAAAAGAGTGCGAAAGTTTAAAATTACAGGGCAGTCTGACAGAAGGTCGGCGGAGTAGTAGGACACTCCAGGAGGAGTGAGGATCCCTGGAAGAAGGGATGGAGGAAGGAGTGCTGCAGCTGCCTCAGTGATCTGAGCCAGCTGGCACGGGAAAGGAGAGTAAGGAGAAAGATGCAGAACTGCATCCTAAGCTTCCATAAGAGAGAGAAGGAACAGCACGGAACGAAGGAGTAGGAGAACAGAGAGGAGTTGTGGGTTGGAAGAGGAACCCTGCCTATAGGTTCTCAGCTCAAGGCCGGGGCCCGGTCCCCGAGGTTGTATGGACACTTCTGGTTCTGCAGCAGACACCGGTGGAGTAGTTGGCTGTAAATGCATTACTCCCATCCAAGACTTGGGGCACAACAGCATCTGTATAGGGAGCCGGGACTCAGGAGAAAGGGAGTCCCCGAAGTAGGCTATAGCTGTCTGCCGTACAAGGAAGAGTTGTTAGGAACATCTGACAGGAGGAACTTCAGAGTACCACGGTACTGGAGCTCTTCACACTAAAGGCGCAATAGAGGAGTCGTTCAGGACAGGTACATGTTGGCGGAGTGTTGGAGAGGAGAGCCCTGACTTGCCCGGGAGGTTGATTGAGTCTCTGCCCCGGAGGACACGGCACGGAGGCAGGCACCAGTGTGTACCACGAACTGTGAGTAAAGCTTTGGAGCTACAAGCCCTGGTGTCTTCCAGTCATTGTGCGCCAACACCGTCAGCACCGCTACATCTGGGTATCATCCTTTACACTACCTGCGCCTACACACTGCCCTGGGGTTACAGCTTCACCTGTGGGGAGTGTGGGAATAGATAGCTCAGCTGGGAACTTTGCTTTGGCACAAGCGTGTGGCTATGGAGTCACTACAGCAGACTAGCAAGTTCCACATGGATATGGACACGGCATATTTATTGTGCACAATTGTTGAGTGCACAATTGAGACTGCGAGATCCCAGCTCCTCCTGATTATATCAGCTGGACCAGTCAGGAAACCAAAACCTGGATTGAATAAGTGGAGGGGGAACTACCAGTCCTTTCCATGCTGATCACTAAGGAAACCAGGACTGGATTACAGTGAAATAAACTGGCTTCATCATCAGTACAGGGAGACATATGAAATGAAACGGGGAGGTTTTCTAGTACCTCTCCCCTTGGCACCTCACACACCCCCCTCCTCTGTTCGAGCCCATGGGGTCGAACACGACGAGTCACCAAGCAGTGCGTTCTAGACAACGCATCTGCATTTCTGTGCGCTGTGCCCACCCTGTGCTCAATGGAAAATTTAAACCCTTGTAATGCTAAGAACCAGCGTGTCACCCGCGCATTGCCCTCTTTTGCCCGGGACATCCACGTTAGGGGCGAATGGTCCGTCACTAGCCTAAACTGGCGACCTAATAAATAATAGCGCAAGATGCACAGGGCCCATTTCACAGCCAGGGCTTCCCGCTCAACTACACTGTAGTTCTTTTGTGCTCTCGTAAGCATTCTGCTTAGATAGGCCACTGGGTGTTCCTCGCCATTTACTTCTTGAGACAAAACCGCGCCGAGGCCCACCCCAGAGGCGTCCATTTGGACAATAAACTCCCGTTTAAAGTCTGGTGCAACCAACACTGGTTGGTCACAGAGGACTGTTTTCAATCGTTGAAAGGCCTCCTCTGCTTCTGCGTTCCACTTTATTGTGACAGATTTCGACCCCTTAGTAAGATCTGTGAGAGAAGCTGCGATGGTCGCAAAATGTTTGATGAACCGCCTATAATAACCAACGATCCCTAAAAAAGCACCAGCCTGTTTTTTTGTTACCAGTCGTGGCCAATTTTGAATAGCGTCCACTTTATTGGCTTGAGGCTTCACGACGCCTCTCCCTATGCTATATCCCAGATAGCGAGCCTCTTCCAATCCCAACGTACATTTCTTGGGATTGGCAGTCAACCCAGCTGTTTTTAGGGAGTCTAAGACGGCTTGTACTTTTGACAAATGCGTGTCCCAGTCATCGCTAAAGATAATGATGTCGTCCAAGTATGCAGACGCATACTGGCCATGGGGTTTTAGGACAATATCCATTAGACGTTGGAAGGTGGCTGCGGCACCATGCAACCCAAATGGCATATCTCGGTACTGGAATAATCCCTCGGGCATAACAAAGGCAGTTTTCTCTTTGGCTGATTCCGTGAGGGGAATCTGCCAATAACCTTTTGTTAAGTCAATAGTGGATATGTACCTGGGCGAACCCAGTCTCTCTATCAGTTCATCGACTCTTGGCATCGGGTAGGCATTGAATTTCGATACTTCATTTACTTTCCGAAAATTGTTACAAAATCGGATAGTCCCATCGGGTTTGGGCACCAGTACGATAGGGCTAGCCCAATCACTCCGGGACTCCTCAATGACCCCGAGCTCTAACATCTTCTTCACTTCCTGGGCAATGGCTTGTCTCCGAGCCTCCGGAATTCGATATGGTTTTAGCCGTACCCGCGCCTGTGGATCAGTACCAATGTCATGTCATGCCAGGAAGTTCCGAGAAAACATCTGCGTTCCTCTGTATGAACTCCCTGGTCTCTCGTTTTTGGCTTTCGGATAGGGTGTCTGCAATACTCACCTCTGGCGGAGCTACCTGGGGGTCCTTTGATCCGTAAGTATCTCTTTCGGAATGCCGGTGCGGGAAAACATATTAACCAGCTCCTTTGAAATTGATTTCGCATTGGCATCCCGCAAGGGCACTGCTTCGGGATAACGCGTGGCATAATCCAATACTACCAAAATGTACTGATGACCCCTGGCAGATTTAACTAACGGACCGACTATATCCATTGCTATCCTCTCGAAGGGCACCTCTATTATTGGTAAGGGCACTAAGGGGCTTCTAAAATGTGACATAGGTGCGGTCAATTGACACGTAGGACATGACCGACAGTACTGGGTCACGTCTCCCACAAGACCCGGCCAAAAGAAACGTTGCAGAATACGGTGTTTTGTCTTTTCTACCGCCAGGTGTCCTCCCAAGGGATGTTTATGTGCCAACTCCAAAACTACCTGGCGAAAGGACTTAGGTACCACTAGTTGTTCTACCACCACTCCTCGCACCTTGTCTATGTGATACAGCATATCCTGCTGCACCGCCATGTGTGGGAACTCGTTTTGAGCCCCTGGGTACAATGGTCTTCCCTCGGAGACCTTTATGTTTTCCCACGCCCTTGCTAGAGTAGGATCCTGGTGCTGAGCGGTCCCGAACTTATCACGGGCCACCTCGAGATCAGGCATTTCTAAAACATCCTCTAGCTGGTCTGCCTCGCCTGCATACACAGCCAGAGGAGAGTCCACAGATTCTAGTACTTCCTCTGAGATGGGTTGTCCGTCATCTTGCTGCAATGGTTCAGGGGCTAGCTCCACAAGTCCCAAAAGTCTCTCCCCAGGATTACACTGTGTCCCATAGACTTTATGAATGCCGCCTGATGTGTTTTGGTCCGTACTGGCGTGGCAAGAGTAACCCAGGCAGTGGGGTAGTTCTTAGTATCCCCATGGATGCAACTAATGCCCACGGTTAAGTTTGTTAGGGCGCTAGAGTCCACCAAACTGGCATGTACCAAAGTTACTTGACTGCCGGAATCCAAGACGGCATTCACACTATAACTGTCAACCTCGACGTGGCACACGTGTTTATTTCCCGTGAGGGTCTCCGCCACACAGACTGACTGCACATATAACGAAAGACGCCTCATAGCGTTACAGTCCATTGGCTCTGTAGTCATTGGGCAGTTAGCTGCTACATGGCCAAGTCCGTGACATCGCCAACATTGTATAGGCCCTTGCCTCCTCGATGGCGATCCCAGACTAGGTCTGCTGGCTTGCTGTGAGCTCGTACCACCTCCATAGTCCTTTGTAGGTCTGCTACCCTTCATTGTGACGTTCTCTTCTTTTGAAGATGAAGTGGGTTTCGCAGGACTCTCCAGCGATTTCTTGGGGAGCCAGTGGGGTGCTAACGTCCCTTGGAGTAGGCTTTCAGAAGCATTGTAGCGTTCGACCATATTCACCAACTGGTCAGCGGTAGTTGGGTCACCCTGTCCAACCCACCTCTGGATCTTAGCGGGTAAGGACCGCAGGTACTTGTCTAGAACAACACGCTTCACCATCTGTGCGGACGTCAAAGCCTCTGGTTGCAGCCATTTTTTTACTAGATGGATGAGATCATGCATTTGTGAGCGGGCTGGCTGATGCTCCACAAAAGTCCATAAATGCACCCTCTGTGCCCGTACATACGTGTTTGCTCCCAGCCTTGCCAGGATTTCGCCTTTGAGTTTGATATAGTCCATAGCATCCGCTCCACTCAGATCGTAATAGGCCTTTTGTGGATCTCCGCTCAGAAATGCAGCAACTACCTCAGCCCATCTGTCCAGCGGTAAGTGCTCACGTTCTGCAATACGTTCGAACACGGTGAGGTATGCTTTCACATCATCGTCTGTGGTCATTTTAAGCAAAATCTTCTGTATGGCTTTCTGCGCACTAGCAGCGCTTTGTGCACAGTCTCCCTCATCTCAGGGTTGCCGAACCAAGGCCTGTTTTATTGCCTCCAACTGCTCTTGCTGCATCTGGTGTTGCTGCTCCAGAGCCTTCTGGAAGCAAGTCTTAGTCTACTGTTGTTGCACATTTGCTTGCAATAACTGCTTCACTAGTTCCTCCATATTACTGGACTCTTGGCTCTTCAAAAGCGTAGAAGCTTTCAGCCAGGACATACACAGCGCTTTCTCTGCAGTCACAGCCCAGCAGCCACAGTTGCCCGCATTCGAAACACCATTTGTGGGAATAGATAGCTCAGCTGGGATCTTTGCTTTGGCACAAGCGTGTGGCTATGGAGTCACTACAGCAGACTAGCAAGTTCCACATGGATATGGACACGGCATATTTATTGTGCACACTTGTTATTCAATGTTACACATGCCAAACATGAAATAAAACATCTAAGGCCGTCTGGCCACTAACTAACAATAGCAGGCTAACTACAAAATAAACCTATATAACAGCAAAGAAGTCCATGTAATCTTACTGTGTCAGCTCCCAGCTCAGCAGACGAGAGAGACTGCGAGATCCCAGCTCCTCCTGATTATATCAGCTGGACCAGTCAGGAAACCAAAACCTGGATTGAATAAGTGGAGGGGGAACTACCAGTCCTTTCCATGCTGATCACTAAGGAAACCAGGACTGGATTACAGTGAAATAAACTGGCTTCATCATCAGTACAGGGAGACATATGAAATGAAACGGGGAGAAATATACCTGTTTTCTAGTACCTCTCCCCTTGGCACCTCACAGGAGCTACACCATCTATGCTGCAACACACCATCAGCCCCAGAGGATCTGCACGCAGCGTTGGCTTAACATCTTGCTTGCCAAACACCACAGGTGGTGTCACAAACTATTCAATTCCATTAACCACACACCACCATTGACATTGGGCGCCCAGGGCCACGGATGGGGTCACAGCTGCCGTGATACTTTCCCCTGACACCGACCCGGTACCGAGTACCCCACAGCCTTGGGACGGGGGCGACCCACATTCACATCCTTGTACACTTCTGAACTATCACATGTGTATGGCTTAAGGTGCTGTGTAATTGTGCTCTGAGGCTGTGATCTCAATACTGGTCTTGCTTGCATAGAAAAGGCAACTGTGTGTCTTCAAGCAAAGGAGCTGCCAGTCAAGCAGAAGACAGCACTAGGTGGGGAACAGAGTTAGGGAGATAAAGGTTAGATAAGAGCTTCATCACGCCCAAAGCACTTCAGACTCATTTGCATATTGAATGAAACAAGGGCTTTTTGTGGGGTAGGAGGAGGTGGGCGGTAAAATCAAGCGCCACAAAATCATCAGGCTATTGCGCCTGCGTGTTGTGGAGGCCCCAAATCCTGCCCCGCAGTGTGTTATGATGTATTCACACTGCGGGGCTGGGACCTCCACAACACGCAGGCGCAATAGCCAGAATGTCAGTTCTCGGGCAGCGAACACTGCGCATGCCCGAGAACTCTTGTCACAGCGCAGGCGCCGGCATTCCAAATAGGAGGATGCAGCGACGCACAGGGGCATCATGATGGACAGATGGTCGGTGGCACCGAGACACAGGACAGACATGATGGACGGATGGTAGGCGGCTGATACAAGGGGACACACCATACCTATGGGACACATTACAGGTATGAGGAGCTATTTATAAAAGTCGATATTTCAGCGTTACTAGGGGTCAGAAAAAGAAGATCCACCTTCACAGAATGCAGCCTGTGCTGCTGAAGATGGCTCTTTTACTGAAAAAACGCCCTGGGGGGGGTGACAGGTTCCCTTTAAAACACGGCTACATTTGCTTATCGGTGCATGGCACAGAAATTGACTAACATTCATTGAAAATTTGGTGCAGGTAATAATACATAGTTTTTTGGGGGGCACAAATTATGCCAGAATTCCGGTGTATTTAGATAAATATGCCACATTATGATGGAATTGGCCACTCTATTATTCAGCTTTTTTGTGATCATGTGCCTCCTTATGGTGGGGACAGAAAAGTTTTGTTTATTGAATTTTACTTTCTTTTTTATTGGATATAATCCAGGTAATGAACATGCAAATACTGTGTAGATATATGTGAGAACACTAGTAGTATTTTGTAAGTGCTGATTGTAAGCGTCACACCATTAACCATCAATTAACCGGATCAAAAGCATATCACTATCATAAAAAATTGAGAGCTTCCTTACTTAACAACAAAGCATTATGCTCTTCTGCTACCATCCCCCTTTATCCTGCATCTGTTTGCTGCAATGCAGGATTTCTGTAGAAATATCTTTTAGCATAGTGAGATACAGAAAAATAAGGTTTGATAAGAATGAAAGGAGTGAACTGCACAGAATCCTAATCTCGGCCACACTGAGAGCCTGACATCAGTGCCTGACATTACAAATTTTATTTTGGTTGAATAGACCCAAATTCCCACAGAAAATGTTGTGGAAAACTATGACAGAAGACTGGGAGCTTTTATAGAAACGAGAGGTCCATTTCCATACAAGAATCCATGGCTTTAGAATGAGATGCCCCACAAGTGGTGTCCGCATAATTTTGGTGTAAGAACAGTGGTAGTCTGATTTATCTGCCATTGTTCAGTATATAATTGGCCTGATTCATTAGGACTGGAGTTGTGCACCCCCTTCTTAGCTTGCTGGAGTACGATGCCCTAAGTCATTAGGAGGCACACAGCGCTTAAAGAATTAGAAGAATCTGTTATGTTAAGTGGCACATCTGCCAGTGTGAGCAGATGCAGCTGCAGCATACTTCTTAAGGAGACAAAGTGCGGGAGCGCTGTCCATTATACCCACTTTATATGACCACTCAGATATTACTCAGCACAAGGTGACATATTGAATAAGACCGGTAATTGGTCGAAACGTCAGAGTCGCTTTTTTCCTTCTCTGCTCCACGAATATTATATGGGAACATATAAATAAATTTCTTCTTGGCATGAAAATCACTTTACGGATTGAGTGTGCTGTGAATTTTCTTCATCAAGGAAGAATCAGGCAGCTCTGAGACCATCAGAGTGTTTAATCTATGTGTAGAGTGACTCGATGTCTATAGTGACAAGCATCATACCTTCTTCAATTGAGACACCATCAATTTTAGTGAGTACATCAGTCATGTCTCTTACATAAGAGAGGAGTGTTTCCACTAATAGTTTCAGAAAAAAATCTATAAACTTACAAGCATTGTCACTCAACCTTCCTATGCCAGAGACTATAGGTCGTCCAGGGGGTTTCACAGTGTCCTTATTGTTAGGAACGGCGGAACGCACTAAATAAAAATAATAATAAAGTGCGTTCGCCGCTCAGGGTCCACCGTGCAGTAGGTGATATAACCGCTGCTAAGTGGTGGCAGGAGCAATATGGCTAAAATGCGCACAGGGTTAAACTTCACCCAGGTGCGCAGAGCAATCTCAGTTAATTCACAGAGATGCCAAATAAACACAAATACAAAGACTGAGCCTGTTGAGGTCACAGTACTCAGTATAAATACACACACGGTATCAGGTCACAGGAGTAGCCCAAGACGGCGGCACTACGTCCGTCTAGACCTACCGTGTGTGCGGCGTCGCAGCTGCAGACGTTAAGGAGGACTGTTACTGCAGCACGGCGTGGACACTGCCGCCAAACGACAAAGCTATGATGCAAGCGCAATGTCGGACGCTAGCAGCTGTGGATGTTGCAGCAGAGGAGCGCTAGCGCTGATTCTAAACTCAGTCCCTGACCACATACGTAATATCTGAGGGAAGGGGTTTTATAATGAGTCATTCACCAGAATCATACATCCATCCTCATACACAAGTAAGTCTATACTAGCGCATGGCGGAACAGCCATGCGCGCCTTTTACAGCAGCCGAGACCTTCCGCAAGCTTCCAGATCTCTGAGAAGGACCAATGAGATCTGGAGCGGGACCTGAGCACATGACTCCCGATCTCCAATGGGAGATCATCCCATGAGCATGCTCAGTAGGAGGACAGAAGGACTTAGCCTCAGGAGAGATTTGCTGAAAGGCAATCTCCTCTGCAATCTCCTCTGCAGTAGATAAACAGCAGGAGACTGCAGAATGTGAGGGTCTGGATCCCTGCGGAGTAAACGCAGAAATCCGGCGCCTAACACTTATACACCTTTGTCAAAAGATAAAAGGTAGCGACCCTTGGAAATTTGGGCAAAAGTCCATCCAAAACCTTCTTAGGGACAATACCCGACTTGTTGGCGTGAGTCAAAATTGACTCAAGTTCAGTATGAAAAGCCTGCATGGGATTGTGGGAGAGTGTACAATAAGTATCCTTATTTCTAAGCTGTCGAAAGGATTCTTTCTCATACTTCTCAATTGGCCAGATCACGACATCCCCTCCTTTGTCTGCCGGCTTAATCACCACCGTGTCCAATGATTGTAATTCTCTCAAAGCTTGTTTTTGTTGCGATGTAAGATTACCATTACATATATTTTGAGGTATCTTTTTCAGGTCCTTAGTTACCAACTTAAAAACAATATCTAACTGTGGGCAAACAAAGGAGGGAATGTCAATGATCTTGGCACAACTGAAGGGGGAAAAAATACCTGTATTATCAAGTTGTTCACTAAGCAGATCCTCCAGAGCCGCCAATGCCTGTTGTTCAACCGCACTCGTTAGGCCTAATTGTGAGCTAGTCTGATATTGTAGCTTCTTTAGGAACGTCTTTCAAGGCTGTGAAAAAATTACGTGGTGCAAAATTCAGACCTAGTTTAAGTAAAGGCCCCGTCACACTAAGCGACTTACCAGCGATCCCGACACCGATATGAAGGTGTCAGGATCGCTGGTGAGTCGCTATGTGATCGCTGGTGAGCTGTCACACAGACAGCTTCACCAGCGATCAGCACAGCGATGCCGAGCGCCCGGCATCGCTGGCCATCATGTAAAAAATAGAATCAAAATAAAAAATATAGTTATTCTCACCTTCCGACGTCGCGTTCAGCCATCCTGCCTCTCTCCACGCTCCGGTCCCAGTGATCCTTTGCGAGAATGACCGCGAGATGTCACAGTCTCGCGGGATAACAAAGTCTCGCGGTCATTCGTGCAAAGGATCACTGGGACCGGAGCGTGGAGAGAGGCAGGATGGCTGAACGCGACGTCGGAAGGTGAGAATAACTATATTTTTTTAATTATTTTTTACACCTGATCGCTGGTCTCCCGCCTGTCACACGCAGCGATGCGTGCTGGCCAGCGGGAGACCAGCGACCAAAGAAATGTCCAGAGGTTTCTTCCAGCGATCAGCGATACCGGCAGGGGGGCCGCTCGCTGATCGCTGTCACACACGGCAATCTCGCTGGTGAGATCGCTGTTATGTCACAGAAGTTGTGACTCAGCAGCGATCTCGCTACCGAGATTGCTTAGTGAGACGGGGCCTTAACTCACATTGTGTCTCAGCTAAAGGGTAAGACGAAAGGTTAATTACCTCAAGGTTAGTAATTTTAGCCTTCCGCTCATATATTGGAGGAGAATTCTGTTTTCTTTTATTGCTAGTAGGGTGTCTCCTCAAATTTCGTACTCTTCTGAACTTATCACCTTCAATAGTTTTTGTCTCTTCTGAGGCTAAACTAGATTCATAGGCCGAAGTAAAGGAGGATATAGAGCCGGACCTTGTTTGTGAGGTAAATCGATGACTAGTCCGGTTCCCCTTCCATCGATACACCTTGTTTTCTTAAGAATCAAGGTTATCTCTCTGTAGTTTCTTTGCCTTAAGGGCCCCAATCTCTTGTTCCCATTTGGAGAAGTCTTTTTCCAAATCGACATTTAGCTTATCCAGGTTATCTGTGGTTAACTCACCCTTAATTTTGATCTGAATGGCATCGATTTCTTTCTCAAAATCTCCCTGTTTACTCTCATCTAATTTCACCAAATGTTCCTTAAAGCCCCGAGAGCATTTGGTCGCAATTTCCTCCCATTCTCTTTTAAAAAGCTCATCATCCACATAAAAAGATGGAAAAATTTGAATACAAAGTTCCCTAGGGATCAAGCCACGAGTCAGGTACTGTCCCAGGGATGCCCTGTTCCACCACAGCTTAGTACGTTTATGCAAAAGAACTTTAAGTCTAACAATTTGTTTCCTAGAATCCCTGCTACTTGATGCTAAAATACCAGTTGAATCCTCCTTAAAAACCTCGTTCAAACAAGAAAGCCAGGATTTATCCTGGTTGCGGAAATCCATGTACTTAGGATTAAAAACTGTGGAAAACACAGAAAAGATACAAGCAAATACAGTAATCAAAAAGCACGCTCTTCTATCAAAGGCCGAGTGCATGATTCAATTTAAACTCTCCCAGTACATCAGTAAAGCATATTACTAGGTGAAATACTCCGGAAATAGCATATTAGACACCAACGAAAGGAGTACAAGAGACAGTGGCGGATTATAATGAGGTCAATTTGGGCAGTTGCCCCGGGCCCAGTGGGGTTAAGGGGGCCCACAGCCCAGGCCAGTAAATTGCCCCATTATAATCCGCCACCGCGCAGGGCCGGATTATAGGCAGGGCAGGCGGGGCTTCAGCCCCGGGGCCCCCACCACAAGAGCTTCTAAGGGGGCCCCCACCACATTCCTGCTGGCTGCTGCAATGGCACTCCATCTTCTCCCCACCTAAAAGTGAGTGACCGTGGGGGCGGCATTATGTGCTCTGCTACCAGCAGCATCTACAAGTAGCCTGAACGCTGATGCTGCTGGTAGCGTGCAAAGGCTTGTGATGAGATCACAGGAGGTAAGGTGTCAGGGCCCCCGATCATGTGACCCCTGTCTCCTCCCCTCCTGTGACCTCATCACAGGTCCTGTGCGCACAGCACAGAGCACTGAGAGCAGCCATGTATGTGGAGTGCGGCTCTGCGGGTGGAGGTCGGTGCCGGAGGCTCCATTATTCTCTATGTGGAGTGCGGCTCTGCGGGTGGAGGTCGGTGCCGGAGGCTCCATTATTCTCTATGTGGAGTGCGGCTCTGCGGGTGGAGGTAGGTGCTGGAGGCTCCATTATTCTCTATGTGGAGTGCGGGTGGAGGTCGGTGCTGGAGGCCCCATTATTCTCTATGTGGAGTGCGGCTCTGCGGGTGGAGGTCGGTGCTGGAGGCTCCATTATTCTCTATGTGGAGTGCGGCTCTGCGGGTGGAGGTAGGTGCTGGAGGCTCCATTATTCTCTATGTGGAGTGCGGCTCTGCGGGTGGAGGTCGGTGCTGGAGGCTCCATTATTCTCTATGTGGCTCTGCGGGTGGAGGTCGGTGCTGGAGGCTCCATTATTCTCTATGTGGAGTGCGGCTCTGCGGGTGGAGGTCGGTGCTGGAGGCCCCATTATTCTCTATGTGGAGTGCGGCTCTGCGGGTGGAGGTCGGTGCTGGAGGCTCCATTATTCTCTATGTGGAGTGGGGCTCTGCGGGTGGTCGGATCTGGAGGCTCCATTATTCTCTATGTGGAGTGCGGCTCTGCGGGTGGAGGTCGGTGCTGGAGGCTCCATTATTCTCTATGTGGAGTGCGGCTCTGCGGGTGGAGGTCGGTGCTGGAGGCTCCATTATTCTCTATGTGGAGTGCGGCTCTGCGGGTGGAGGTCGGTGCCGGAGGCCCCATTATTCTCTATGTGGAGTGCGGCTCTGCGGGTGGAGGTCGGTGCTGGAGGCCCCATTATTCTCTATGTGGAGTGTGGCTCTGCGGGTGGAGGTCGGTACCGAAGGCTCCATTATTCTCTATGTGGAGTGCGGCTCTGCGGGTGGAGGTCGGTACCGAAGGCTCCATTATTCTCTATGTGGAGTGCGGCTCTGCGGGTGGAGGTCGGTGCCGGAGGCTCCATTATTCTCTATGTGGAGTGGGGCTCTGCGGGGGGAGGTCGGTGCTGGAGGCTCCATTATTCTCTATGTGGAGTGCGGCTCTGCGGGTGGAGGTCGGTGCTGGAGGCTCCATTATTCTCTATGTGGAGTGTGGCTCTGCGGGTGGAGGTCGATGCCGGAGGCTCCATTATTCTCTATGTGGAGTGCGGCTCTGCGGGTGGAGGTCGGGGCTGGAGGCTCCATTATTCTCTGTGGAGTGCGGCTCTGCGGGTGGAGGTCGGGGCTGGAGGCTCCATTATTCTCTATGTGGAGTGCGGTTGGAGGTCGGGGCTGGAGGCTCCATTATTATCTATGTGGAGTGCGGCTCTGCGGGTGGAGGTCGGTGCTGGAGGCTCCATTATTCTCTATGTGGAGTGTGGCTCTACGATTCGTGACCCCCGTCACGTGACGAGGGGGGCCCACAGAGTCTGAACTGCCCCGGGCCCTGGCTACCCTTAATCCACCCCTGACAAGAGACACCAAAAAATAAATAAATAAAAAAAGTAACTTTTATTAAATAACTAGACAGACAATGAAAATCACATAAAACGTGATTAAATATTCAGAGTAAAAAAAGAAAGAAAAGGAGGAAACAATAACAGGTACACAGAGGGAAGGTTACAAGTCCACTGTATGACTTAGAAGAGCAAAAGAAATATATTTCTATGAGAACAATCATACCCAGATGCAAAAATGCCATTCACATAGTATCACCATATAGTATCACATCATGTAAAGCACCTAGATGCCAACCTAAAACTGGCTATTGCAACAAAGTACATGCTCACCCATATTTAGTCAGGACTGGAGGATGACCTTCTCACAACCCCTGATGTGCGTTTTGTGTGATCACTTTCTCAAAGGGGAGTGGTGAGGAGGTCCTTTCACTATTGCACTATTTATAGGAAGCTGGCACTCCAATATAGGTGGCGCATGCACCTGCGACTCCCCACACATAAAAGCACCCACTCCGCTGGCGTCATCACGCAGTGCGCATGTGGGTGATGTAGCACCCGATGACATCAATAAACATGCGCACTGTGGGTTTAGTAGACGCAGGCTGGAGATATGCAGTGTAAGGTCAGTCACAGTGTGCATGCTCGCTATTAGCGGCCATTTTATTGGAGACCAACTGCAAATGAAAGATATCAGCCCAGGTACAAAAACGATTTGTGATTCAGCGGAAAAGCTTATTATAATAAGGTAATGCAAACCAAATATACGGACAATATATAAGATATAGTATAGCGTTATGACATTGTATGTGAGCGAAAGGAAAAAACAATAAAAAGAAAAGCAAAAAATAAAAAATAAATACTAAAACAAATCAAAAAAACATACAAGTAAGTGAGGTTTACTAGAGACAAAGCAGTGATTTTATAAAAACTACATCAAGTAGCCCAGTGACACATCACTGTAATGAGAGTCTTTGTCTCTACATTATGCTGCTCTCAGAATAGGTGGAAACAACCCGATGTCAGATTCCCTTTAACCATAATTATTAATTAATATCAATTGTTTGGTGACCTTAGAATTCTAGATTTCAGATCACTGTTTTCCTAAAATGTTTGCTTTGTAGGGCAACTTGCTAATCATATCAGAGTGTTATTATATTAGACCGCATGCCTGCTAAATCTTACAAGATGTTATATCTCATACCCAACTGTTTTGGTCACTGTATCGCAGAACATAATCAGGCTTAAAAATAAAAGATAAAAAAGGATGGTGTTCATATTGTTCACTGGGGTCCTGGGTTTGAATATTATTAAAGAGCAATATCTGTATGAGGTTTGTATGTTCTCCCCATATTACTGTGGGTTACCTTTGAGTACTCAGTTTAATGCACATCCCAAAAACATACTGATAGGTCACTTAATGCAGAAAAAATGTTATTTAACATTAAAGGGTCTGTAACAGCATAATAGATTGTGAGGGTCCGATACATAGAACCCCTCAGCGATCAGCTGTTATTTGATCTGAGGGCCATTAGAGGTAAACACTTTGAATGGGGCACTTTTGTTAGGAGCTATTCTGCAGGTATTGGCGGCAGCAGCTACTACGCATTGAATAAATCTATGCTTTGCATCCGCCGGCCATCGGATCAAATAACAGCTAATGGGTCGAGGTGTAAGTTGTTGGATCCCATCAATCTGATATTGACGACCTATCCTAAAATAAAGGTTATCAATATGCTGTGACCAGACTATCCCCGTAAAGGGAAATGGGGGCATGTAGAGCTTTTCTCATGCTTTTGTATCATATTTATATTGTTAGTAGCTGTTACAATGGGTGCTGGCTAACTAGCAGCAGAAATCCCTCTGTAAGAGCTGGAATTGTTTAAAGAGGCTCCAAAGTGGCTACTTTTGCTCTTATTTTATTCCCCTGCTGCTACAATGAGCATTATTATTATTTTTTTAAATCAGCCATACAGTTCCAGAGATAAGGGTCTTTTTATTTAGTGCTCATTTTTATGATCTTTTTCAAGTAGAGTGGCTCACATGATTCTATTGGGGCATGTCTTTAGACTGCTCTGCGTTATTGCTATGTGAGCCATACTCTCTTGTTATAGACCAAAAAGAGTAGGCACTAACTAAAAAGGCTCAAACTCTCTGGAATTCTATGGTGAATTTACAATAGAACAAAAACTGATTATTCAGGGAGTAGTGGAAATAAAATAACGGAAAAAACTGGCCACTTTTGATCTTGTGACAGGTCTCCTTTAACCACTTAGTTGTACCTTGTCAATAGTGATCAGGGCACCTAAGCAATTTAACTGCAATGACTGCACGACCAGTGGGTGGTCATGCTAGTGAGGGACCTAAAAAAGGCCATGTCTAGGTTACCATTCATTCAATGTAATAGGTTATAATACACTGCAGTGATTGATGTTTTGTACTGGTCTATTACAAAAGCAATTAAAGGCTTTTAGATGAAAGTTCTATACAGAGTTTGACGCTGCATTACTTCTCATGGACAAGCGTGAATCTGGGAAGTCAAGGAATTCAGTGACATAAGCCAGTAGGATACATCATAAACAGTGTGGTGAGACAAATGCATAGTCAGGTTACACTCGTGGGTCATAATTCCAAGAAGTTAGGGGATCAAGACAAAGGGGCTAGGCAAACAGATGGTCAAAGTCAAATCCAAGGTCGGGCAACATCAAAATCAGAGCACAGAACAAACACACACCAAACACACACCACTTGAGTTAAGCTACAACTGTAAATGTTCTAATCATTGCCCGCCAGCTACATAGCTAAGTAATCACTCAGAACGATCGACACCTGGAAAAAACCCAGCCAGATTGTACAGTTAAGGGGGTTTTACACTAAGCGATATCGCTAGCAATATCGCTAAAACGTCACCGGTTTTGTGACGTTATAGCGATATTGCTAGCGATATCGCTATGTGTGATACTTACCTCCGACTGGCTCCCCCGCTGGCCATCGCTGATCGCGCGAGAATGTCCAGCTCCATTTCTCGTCGGGCGCTTTCTGCTGAGACTTCCTGCTGTGACGACGAGCGACGCGTGGAGGCGGGCGGGAGGACGTCAGGATCGCTGTGTGTGAAAGGTGAGTATCGTGCGCTGCGTCGCTGCTGCATCGCTGTGAGGTCTGCCTGTGTGACAGCTCACTAGCGATCATTTAGCGATGCACCAGCGATCCTGACCGGGTCGGATCGCTGGTGCATCGCTAAATGTAAAAGGGCCTTTAGGCTGTCATCCACAATACTGACAGATCAGTATGTCCTTGCCTCAGATTAGGCGGCTGAGCTGTTACTCACAATCCTGACAGCTCAGTAGGCCCCTGATCCTATAGGGTGGCTGAGTTGTCACTCACAATGTCCTTAAGACAATGTGAGTGATGGAATCAAGACAGTACCCCCTCTTCTTGGGGGGGCACCTTACCCCCATGTTTCACAGGAAATCTGGAATGGAAGGTCCTGACCAGACGAACGGTCTTCACGTCTTGAGCTGGAAACCCAGGACCTCTGGTCTATATCCTTTCCATTGGATGAGGTACTTGAGCAAATTTTGGACCTTTTGAGAATCTATGACTTTCTGTACCTCATACTCTAAACTGCCATCTACAGAAACTGGAGGAGGCGAGGATAAGGGAGATAAAACTGAGGGGACAAACTCTTTTAACAGGGATCTATGGGAGACATTAGGGATTCGAAGAGATGGTGGATGGTTCAACCTAAAAGCCACCGGATTGACCACGTCCAGAATCTCATAGGGACCAATGAACTTCGAAGCCAACTTCACTGACGCTACTTTGTTTGATATTCTTGGATAACAACCAAACATTGTTATCACCTGATTTAAAGACAGGACCCGCCAAACTATTTCTATTAGCCTTCCATTTTTGGTGAACCTGAGCAGCCCCAATTTTCTTTTGAACCTCCCTCCCTATATGCCAAAGTTTCTCTATGGCAACCTCTACCCCAGGACATTCAGAACTTATCCTAAAAAATTCACCAAAATGGGGATAAAAAACATGATTACAAAAAAACGGAAAGGTTCTAGTGGCCTGATTGATCTAACTTTTAAAGGGCAACTCAGCAAGTTGTAAGAATGATGACCAATCCTCCTGCTGAGCCACAAAAAATACCTTAAAATTTGCTCCAAAGAAAGATTTTTCATTTCTGTCTGACTGTTGGTTTCTGGGTGGTAGGCAGAGTCGGACTGGCCCACCGGAGACCTGGAGGATTCTTCGGTGGGCCCAGGCACTGACAGCTGCTGGCATACAGGGCCAGCAGCTGCCTAGGGTTCCCGCTGCTCCAGGGGCCCCCAGCCAGTGGCGTGTTGCTAATAGCGGGACTCCACACAGCTGCTATGGGGGCCCCTGGTGCCAGTGGAGCAGCGGGTGACAGGAGGCAGAAGCCGGTTGTTGCGGCTAAAGCCTGTCCCCACTGCTAAAGAGAAATAAATATTCACTCTTTCCCACGCCTCCATGGGCGTGGAGCGGATCTGAATATTCATTTCACTTTAATAGCGGGCAGTGTTAGCTGCAGGCTACGGCTAACATTGCCCACCATCAGGAATGGCAGACCAGGGCCCCCACTCCCCCAGCCCACGCGGCCGCTATGGAGGTGTAAATCGGGGGGGCCCGACGACAGCGTGGCCCGCCAGTGCGCATCGCATTCAACTGTATCGGCATCATAAATGCCAATACAGTAACATAGTAACATAGTTTTGAAGGCTGAAGGAAGCCCTTATGTCCATCTAGTTCAGCCTATTTTTAGTTCAGCTGTTCAGCATTGTTGATCCTGGGGAAGGCAAAAAACCCACAGAGTAGAAGCCAATTTTCTCCATAGGGAAAAAATTCCTTCCCCTAAGCTGTGTCAACCATCCACCTATGATATTATGTTATTCGTAACCTTCTATACTGCTACTCACAAGAAAAGCATCCATTCCTTTCTTAAATTCATTCAGTGAGTTGGCCATCACCACTTCCTCAGGAAGAGAATTCCAGAGCCTCACTGCTCTTACTGTGAAGAACCCTCTTCTATGCTGGTTCAGAAATTGTCTTTCCTCCAAACGAAGAGAATGCCCCCTTATTCTTTTCACAGTCCTTGGTACAAACAGTTCATTGGAGAGATCTCTGCATTGCCCTCTGATATACTTGTACATATATATTAGGTCATAGAATCATAGAATTGTAGAGTTGGAAGGGACCTCCTGGGCCATCTGGTCCAACCCCCTGCTCAAAGCAGGATTCGCTAAATCATCCCAGTCAGATGTCTGTCCAGCCTCTGTTTGAAGACTTCCATTGAAGGAGAACTCACCACTTCTCGTGGCAGCCTGTTCCACTCATTGATCACTCTAACTGTCAAAAAGTTTTTTCTAATATCTAATCTGTGTCTCCTCCCATTCAGTTTCATCCCATTGCTTCTAGTCTTTCCTTGTGCAAATGAGAATAAAGTTGATCCTTCTACAATGTGACAGCCCTTTAGATATTTGTAGACAGCTATTAAGTCTCCTCTCAGTCTTCTCTTTTGCAAACTAAACATTCCCAAATCCTGCAACCTTTCCTCATAAGACAGGGTTTGCAGACCGGTCACCATTCTGGTCGCTCTTTTCTGAACTTGCTCCAGTTGGTTGATGTCTTTTTTAAAATGTGGTGCCCAAAACTGGACACAATATTCCAGATGAGGTCTGACCAAAGAGGAGTAGAGGGAAATAATGACTTCACGTGATCTAGACTGTATGCTTCTGTTAATACATCCAAGAATTGCATTTGCCTTTTTTGCTGCTGCATCACACTGTTGACTCATATTCAGTCTGTGATCTATTAGTATACCCAAGTCTTTTTCACATGTGCTGTCACTTAGCCCTATTCCTCCCATTCTGTATATGCTTTTTCATTTTTATTGCCCAGATGTAGTACTTTGCATTTCTCCCTGTTAAAAACCATTCTGTTAGTTGCTGCCCACTTCTCCAGTTTATTGAAATCTTTTTGAATCCTCTCTCTCTCTTCTCTAGTATTAGCTATCCCTCCTAGCTTTGTGTCATCAGCAAATTTAATTAGTTTACCCTCAATTCCTTCATCTAAATCGTTGATAAAGATGTTGAACAATACAGGGCCCAGGACAGAGCCTTGTGGTACCCCACTTGAAACATTCTTCCAACTGGATGTGCAGCCATTTACGACCACTCTTTGGGTCCGATCACTAAGCCAGTTATGAATCCACCTAACAGTTGCCTTGTCCATTCCATACTTAGTCATTTTTTCAATAAGGATTGTATGAGAGACTTTGTCAAATGCTTTGCTGAAGTCAAGATATACTATATCTACAGCATTTCCTTGATCCACCCAATCAGTGATACCGTCATAGAAGGAAATTAAGTTAGTCTGACATGACTTATTAGTTACAAACCCATGCTGACTCTGTTTAATCACTTCATTCTTATCCAGGTATTGACATACATGTTGTTTAATAATTTTTTCAAAGATCTTTCCTGGTATAGAAGTAAGACTCACCGGCCTATAGTTGCCTGGGTCCACCTTCTTCCCTTTTTGAAGATAGGAACAACATTTGCTCTTCTCCAGTCTTCTGGCACTTCTCCTGTTCTCCAAGAATTTTCAAAGATTATGGAGAGGGGTTCAAAAATTTCTTCTGCTATCTCCTTCAGTACTCTGGGGTGTAATTCATCTGGACCTGGAGACTTGAATTCATTTAGGTTAGCTAAGTGTTTCCTCACTATCTTTCTGTTTATAGATATCCTGGATTCTTCTATTCCCTTAATAGGACAGTGAAGAACAGTTGATGTTACATTTCCTTTCTGAGAGAAAACAGATGCAAAATAGGAATTTAAAAGTTCAGCCTTCTCAACATCCTGTCTTACCATTTCATCATTTTCATCCTGTAAAAATCCTATAGCATCTTTGACTTTTCTTTTACTTTTGACATATCCCCAAAATCCTTTATTATTGCTTTTGACATCTCTTGCAAGCCTCAATTCATTTTCAGCTTTAGATAATCTGATTTGTGCCCTGCAGGTTCTGCAGAGAGCATTATATTCTTCTTTAGATATGCCTCCCTCTTTCCATTTTATAAACATTTTTTTCTTCCTTTTTAGCATGTGCTTAAGTTCTGTGTTCATCCATCCTGGTTTCCTTAAATGCTTCCTATTCTTCCCTCTTTTCGGAATTGTTTACAACTGTGCTTTGAGAATTTCATTTTTCAAGATTTCCCATCCTTCCTGGACATTTTTGTCTTTAAGGATATCCAGCCATTGGATCCCTCCAATTCTCTTTCTGAATCCCTGAAAATCTGCCTTTCTGAAATCTAACCTTGACGTCTGAGTCTTCACAGGTCTTCCGCCTCTAGTTATCCAAAATTCTAATATAGCATGGTCGCTACCTCCTAGGGTCCCAGCCACTTTTACCTCCTCAACCATTTCCTCCCTGTCTCTCCTAAGTCTTCTCTTTTCTAGAGTAAATAGACCTAATTTTGATAACCTTTCTGGGTATTGTAGTGAATCAACTCCATTTATCATTTTAGTAGCCTGCCTTTGAACCCTTTCAAGTTCAGTTATGTCTTTCTTGAGCACCGGCGTCCAAAATTGCACACAATACTCCAAGTGTGGTCTGACGAGTGATTTGTACAGAGGGAGAATTATGTTTTCATCTCGTGTCCCCAGACCTCTTCTAATGCATCCCATGACCCTATTTGCTTTGGTGGCAGCTGCCTGACCCTGGGCACTCCAATTTAGCTTCTTATTGACTAAGATGTCTAAGTCTTTTTCCATGTCTGATTTCCCCAGCAGTTTCCCATTTAATAAGTAATTGTAGCATCTGTTTCTCCTTCCCATGTGCATAACCTTACACTTATCTGTGTTAAACCTCATTTGCCATTTTTCAGCCCAATTCTCCAATTTACTCAAATCTGTCTGAAGTTGCAAACTGTCCTCCTTTGTGTTAACTACCTTACATAGTTTTGTATCATCTGCAAATACTGATATTTGAAAAGCAATAATGGAGGAGAGAGCATCAGATGATGCTCCCTCTCCCATTATTCCCCTCTGTCTCTGACACAGCCGGTGTGCGATGACGTCACTACATCGCGTACCTGCTGTGTGTTTCCCGGGCAGCCCAGCTCCTGACATCTGAGCAGAGCCAGAATCAGCGTGGGAGTGAGGAGGGAGGTAAGTATTGTTTGGGTTTATATATACATATATATACATACAAAAAAGAACACAGCAGCACATGTGCATGAATCTAGGCCATGTGAACACACAGTAAAACATTAAAAACATTCAATTTAGCAAAATTTCCCCCCCAATTATTTATTTATTTTTTTAAGTTACAGTAATAGATGAAAAAATAAATGTTAAGTAATACTGGATGCTGGCTGCCTCCACTCTGATCTTGCACCCCTCCCATTTGCCCTTGCAGGTGCTGCAATCAGCTCTACCAGCCCATAAATTGTAGGCTGAGCTGTTATGAATGAGTCACCGGAGGAGGAAAAAACAAAAATGCAAGCTAAATCCAGAAAACTGGAGAGGTTGGTAGCTAGCGGATTGCAGACCCCTGATCCTATTCACAACAACTAACAGTAGCCGTGGAGCGTTCCTATGGTGGTCCTAGATGCCTCTTCACAGCCGGAGAACTAAATAAGCCTAAAGAAAGAAAGGGGAAATCTAAACTGCCCCAGAGCAGACCCCAAAGCAATAGACAGCCCCCAACATGTATTGTCGGTGAAAACAGATGAAAACACAAACACAGACAGAAAGACAGGCAGAGCAAACGATGGGGCCCAACTAACTTGATAGGAAAGGACAGAAAAGATGCTGGCTGCAATCCGCAAAAACCCTACCAAAAATGTCCCAACACGTCTGATAGGAAAAAACGGCCCTGAAGTCACTAGACTTCAAAATCCCTATATCAGCACTCCGATATATTCTGAAGACAGAGCAAAAGAGATTTAACCGATCAGGGACAAAAATGGAAATTCAGCACAGCCCCAGCCAGGGCTGGCAGAACACAAAACTAAGCAAATCAGACAACATCTCATGGAACAATAACAGAGCAAAACTTAGCTTTAGAAGACAGGAACTGAACTGGAGGCCAGAGCTCAGAGCAGAGAAATCACCAGCAAACCTACAGGGCGTCGGCTGCCTTATATCCACTCAGAGATTCCGGATGTCCAATCGCATTCCACCTGTTCAGGTGACAGGTTTCTCCCATCCAAATCAGTTTCACCACCTCCTTTCACCAGCAGAGGGAGTTCATCGTACATCAAAGGTGAACGAGAAAATGAGCTCACAACACTGAGCCCAGTAGTGACATGTTTGTCCAAAGTTGTAGGCTGGTGGCCCGTAAGTGGCTTGTAACGTAGAGCAGGGACCCACTAGAGGGAGGTCACCTTGCCGTGGTTGATGGGCATACATGAATTGGCCAATTTGTGCACTAAGAACATTCATTTTTTCATCTACTACTGTAAGTAAAAAAAAAAAAATTGTGAAAAAAATTTTTGGGGAAAATTTTGCTAAATTGAATGTTTTTCTGTGTTTTCACATGGCCTAGATTCATGCACATGTGCTGCTGTGTTCTTTTTTGTCTATATAGTGCAGTTTTTGCAGCATGCACATGTTCACATTAAGAGAGGCTGATCAGTTTTTTGTTATATATATATGTGTGTGTATATATATATATATATATATATATATATATATATATATATTATATATATATATATATATATATATATTATATTATATATATATATATATATATATATATATATATATATATATATATATATATATATATATATATAGTGCCTTGCGAAAGTATTCAGCCCCCTGGAACTTTTCAACCTTTTCCCACATATCATGCTTCAAACATAACGATACCAAATGTACAGTACATTTTTGTTGAAGAATCAATAACAAGTGGGACACAATTGTGATGTTGAACGAAATTTATTGGTTATTTTAAATTTTTGTGGAAATTCAAAAACTGAAAAGTGGGGCGTGCAATATTATTCGGCCCCTTTACTTTCAGTGCAGCAAACTCACTCCAGAAGTTCATTGTGGATCTCTGAATGATCCAGTGTTGTCCTAAATGACTAATGATGATAAATATAATCCACCTGTGTGTAATCAAGTCTCCGTATAAATGCACCTGCTCTGTGATAGTCTCAGGGTTCTGTTTGATGCAGAGAGAGCATCATGAAGACCAAGGAACACAACAGGCAGGTCTGTGATACTGTTGTGTAAAAGTTTAAAGCCGGATTTGGATACAAAATGATTTCCAAAACTTTAAACATCCCAAGGAGCACTGTGCAAGCGATCATATTGAAATAGAAGTAGTATCATACCACTGCAAATCTACCAAGACCCGGCCGTCCCTCTAAACTTTCATCTCAAACAAGGAGAAGAAGCCAAGAGGCCCATGATCATTCTGGATGAACTGAGGAGATCTAGAGCTGAGGTGCGACAGTCTGTCCATAGGACAACAATCAGTCGTACACTGCACAAATCTGGCCTTTATGGAAAACTGGCAAGAAGAAAGCCATGTCTCAAAGATATCCATAAAAAGTGTCATTTAAAGTTTGCAACAAGCCACCTGGGAGACACACCAAACATGTGGAAGAAGATGCTCTGGTCAGATGAAACCAAAATCCAACTTTTTGGCAACAATGCCAAATGATATGTTTGGGGTAAAGGCAACACAGCTCATCACCCTGAACACATCATCCCCACTGTCAAACATGGTGGTGGCAGCATCATGGTTTGGGCCTGCTTTTCTTCAGCAGTGACAGGGAAGATGGTTAAAATTGATGGGAAGATGGATGGAGTCAAATACAGGACCATTCTTGAAGAAAACCTGTTGGAGTCTGCAAAAGACCTGCGACTGGGGCGGAGATTTGTATTCCAACAAGACAATGATCCCAAACATAAAGCAAAATCTACAATGGAATGGTTCACATATAAACGTATATAGGTGTTAGAATGGCCAAGTCAAAGTCCAGACCTGAATCCAATCGAGAATCTGTGGGAATAGCTGAAAACTGCTCTTCACAAACTATCTCCATCAAACCTCACTGAGCTCGAGCTGTTTGCCAAGGAAGAATGGGTAAGAATTTCAGTCTCTCGATGTACAAAACTGATAGAGGCTTACCCCAAGCGACTTGCAGCTGTAATCGCAGCAAAAGGTGGCGCAACAAAGTATTAAGTTAAAGGGGCCAAATAATATTGCACGCCCCACTTTTCAGTTTTTGAATTTCCACAAAAATTTTAAATAACCAATACATTTTGTACAACTTCACAATTGTGTCCCACTTGTTGTTGAATCTTCACCAAAAATTTACATTTGGTATCTTTATGTTTCAAGCATGATATGTGGGAAAAGGTTGAAAAGTTCCAGGGGGCCGAATACTTTCACAAGGCACTGGATATAGGGGGCAGAATTATACCTTATGAGGGGCAGCATTATACCCTATGAGGAGCAGCATTATTCACTATGAGGGGCAGCATTATACCCTGTGAGGGGGCAGCATTATACCCTATAAGGGGGCAGCATTATACCCTATGAGGAGGTGCATTATACCCTATGATGGGGCAGCATTATACCCTATTGGGGGGGCTCCATTATATCCTATGAGGGGGACTGCATTGTACCTTATTAGGGGGCAGCAATATTCCCTATGAGGAGGGCAGCATTATTACCTATGAAGGGGCAGCATTACTCCCTATGAGAGGGCAGCATTATACACTATAACCTATGATGGGGGCAGCATTATACCCTATGAGGGGCAGCATTACAGCCTATGAGGGGGTGCATTATACTCTATGATGGGGCAGCATTATACCCTATGAGGGGGCAGCATTGTACCCTATGAGGGGGATGCATTGTACCCTATGAGGGGGATGCATTATACCCTATGAGGGGGGTGCATTATACCCTATGAGGGGGGTACATTATAACCTATGAGGGGGCAGCATTATACCCTATGAGTAGCAGCATTATACCCTATGAGGAGGAGCATTATACCCTATGAGGGGGTGCATTATACCCTATGAGGGGCAGCATTACAGCCTATGAGGGGGTGCATTATACTCCATGATGGGGCAGCATTATACCCTATGAGGGGGCAGCATTGTACCCTATGAGGGGGATGCATTATACCCTATGAGGGGAGTGCATTATACCCTATGAGGGGGCAGCATTATACCCTATGAGTAGCAGCATTATACCCTATGAGTAGCAGCATTATACCCTATGAGGAGGAGCATTATACCCTATGATGGGGGCAGCATTATACCCTATGAGGGGCAGCATTATACCCTATGAGGGGCAGCATTATACTCTATGAGGGGCAGCATTATACCCTATGAGGGGGCAGCATTGTACCCTATGAGGGGGATGCATAATACCCTATGAGGGGGGTGCATTATACCCTAGGAGGGGACAGCATTATTCCCTATGAGGAGCATTATACCCTATGAGGGACAGCATTATACCCTATGAGGGTGCTACATTATATTTTATGGGGGCTGCATTATATTCTGGGGGGGCTGCATTATACTATATCAGGCTTTCTACATTATATTCTATGGGGGCTGCTTTATGTTCTATGAAGGGGCTGCATTATATTCTATGAGGGGGCTACATTATATTCTATGGGGGACTACATTATACTATATGAGGGAGCTATTGTATTCTATGAGGGGGGCTATATTATATTTTATGATGAGGCTACATTACATTCTATGAGGGGGCTACATTATACTATATGAGGGGGCTACATTATATTCTATGAGGGGGCTACATTATATTCTATGAGGGGGCTTCATTATACTATACTATATGAAGGGGATACATTATACTATATGAGGGGGCTACTGTTATGAATGGGTCACCGAGGAGGATGGCAGGAACAGGCCAAGCCACCAGGAAACCAGAGAGCTTGGTAACTGAGCGATTGCAGACCCCTGATCACATCAACACAACTAGCAGTAGCCGTGGAGCGTTCCTACGAAGCCCTAGACACCTCAGCACAGCCGGAGAACTAACTAAGCCTAAAGCCAGAAAGGTGAAATCTAAACTGCCCCGGAGCAGATCCCCAAAGGAATAGATAGCCCCCAAACATATATTGTCGGTGAGACAAGATGAAGCACAAACACAGGCAGAAAAATAGACTGAGCAAATGGTGGGACCCAAGCTATCTAGATAGGACAGGACAGAAAAGACACTGTCTGCAATCACGCAAAAACCCTGAAAAATCCAACACATCTGATATACAAAAACCTGAGGCCACACGACCTCACCCCCACTATACCAGCACTTTGGTGTGACCTGGAAGCAAAGCAAAAAGATACCAATATAATAGGGGACTGAACAAACTGCAGAAAGCAAACAAAGGTACAACCAAGTTAGATGCAAAGGATTAGCATAATAATCACTTAACTGAACCATGCAGATCAGGCAGGAGACAGAAGAACTCCAAATGCACAGGGAGAAAAATCACTAGCAACCACCAAGGGCAGCCTGTTCAATTATTTGCTCCCAGCCAGTAATCCCAGGTTCCCAATTATCGTCGTCAGGTGGGAAACTTCCATCAACCTGGCCAGCTCCACTACTCCCAGTAACCACCAGAGGGAGCAGAGGGAGCTCCGGCTCAGAAGTCCGAGCAAGGGAATTCACAACAGGCTGCTTTATATTCTTTATGGGGGGCTACCCCAACTCCTGCTACAGAATTAAGACGTGTACTACCTTATGTTATACCCAGATATTAGCGCGTTTTACCGCACAATTGGTGGTCTTGCATTTATTTCTTTGTAGCTACATAGTGGGCCCCAAGAATGATTTTCTCTGGTGGACCCAAGGTGCTCCAGTCTGACGCTCATGGTAGACAGAGGAAAATAACAAGTCAAGCCCCAGTTTTTTACAAAATACTCTCCAGAATTTGGAGGCAAAATGTACTCCCCTATTCAGGCACAATGTTAAGAGGAATTCCATACAATCTCACAACATGACAAATGAACAAACAGGAGAGTATCTCTGCATTAGGTAACTTTGAGAAAATGGAATAAAAAGAGCCCGTTCACTGAATCAGTCAACCATCACCCAAATAACAGTCTTCCCACCTGACAGAGGCAAGCCCATGATGAAATCTATGGACGGATGAGTTCACGGTCTTTCTGGAATTGGAAATTGAGCCAATTCTCTGGCCCATTATGACAGACTTTAGTGCATGCGCAAACTTCACGAGCGGACACAAAATCTTTCATATCATTATTCATAGCTGGCCATCCAAACAGCCTAGTAATAGCAATAGCTTTCCTTGTAACTGTGACCCCAGGATGACTACTTAAGACAGGATCATGAAACTCCTACAACAGACACTATCTTAGGTATACAGGTACAAATAATTTGGACCCAGGACTGGTGGAAGGAGCCAATGACTGCACTTTATGAATCTTAGCTTCCAACTCTGTGGATACCGCAGAAACAAAAATGCCTTTAGGGGGAATAAAGTATGGAGGTTCTGGAGGAGAAACTGAACTAAGACTGCATGATGGTGTGTAAGCCTTCACATTCTTGGATCCCGACCTGAACGTGATAGTTCTTATTTTTCCCTAGATTAAATTTTTCTATCTGGCCTGTCTAAGAGTTAGACGTTTAGCTGATTCAATGTAGGCTAAATTCTTATGGTCAGTGACTACATTAACTTGATGACCTGCCCCCTCCAAAAAATGTTTACATTCTTCAAAGGCTAATTTAATAGCAAGTAACTCACGATTCCCAATATCATAATTTCTTTCAACAGATGGAAATTTTCTCAAGAAAAAAAAACACACTGCCTCGAATTGGTCAGAGTTTTAGAATCCTGAGAGAAAACGGCCCCTATCCTGACCTTCGAAGGATCCACCTCCATAATGAATGGTTCTTACAGATTGGGTCAGATTAGAACAGTAGCAGACATAAAACACTCTTTCAATTTTTAAAAAGCCTTCATAGCTTCCGGTGGCTAAATCTTGAGATCCACCCCCTTAGATGTGAGGACAGTAAGAGGCTTAGCAATCTGAGAAAAACCCATAATGAATTTCAAATAATAGATTTTACTATAAAAATGTGTTACGGAAAATGATGTGAAAAAAAACAACAACAAAAAAATTATATGATAAAATGACCAAACAATTGCTGTGATGTATTGTAGGAGTTGTACTCACTTTTGTCTGTCTCTCTGTTTCTTTTTGCAGTCATAAATTGAGCTTTTGGCTTATTTTTTTTAAAATTTTAAATTAGACAGGTGGTGTAACATAGGGAATGTTAACAGTATGTAATGGACACACTGATAGTATTCTGCTCTGCTTTCCTCACCTTGCATTCATCAAGTGGTTGCCCATATGTGATTTGTATATTTGCAGTCACATGTTGACCACATACTCTTCCATTTCTCTGGGTGCTTCATTAGAGACAATGTTAGACTTGACGTTGGTTGAGAATTTGCATATTTTGGCCAAAATATTGACCAATAACTCAATCTTTTTTGTTGCACACTTTTTTTTAAACTTTTCCAGAGTGCAGTTGGGCTTAGTGTTGGCAGTGGAAATTTGGAGTGCCTGTCCTTGTAGGATACATTTTTAGTGCTGGGCAGCCCGCCTGATCTAATAACATGGGCCTGACCAATAGACAGTAAGCCAGACACTGTGCATTACATCTGTGTGACTGGCGCCCCATACAAGCCTTGTGCTTATACTCTAGGCCTTCACCCCTCCCTGAATTTATAGGCATTTGAGTGGCTGTTTCATCAATATTTTGCACCTGTGCAGCCACTGTCTTTATCATACAGGCTTGCTGCATCTGTAGTGTGCTAGTATTATTACCTGGAGTTGGGCAAATGGCTGCCTTTTTTCCTGTGACTTTTTTCAATTTTATGTCTTTTTGGCCAAGGTCACTTGAGCGTATAAAAAAATCATTCAGTTTCATAAAGAGAGTTCAGCCGATTTTATTCTCACCCCGTGTGCAATTTTTTTTACAGCAGCAATTAATACTTTACAGGACCAACTACAATTTCCTATGTTACAGAATTGTATTGTGCTTGTAAAAAACAGATGCTATACAGTGGGTTCGTATGGCATCCAATTTTTTTCACACACAAATTGTCATGATCCCAGTGCAGGTTTTGACCTGCACGCCAGGGGTTAATATCTTGATCCCAGCGCAGGCCCTGACCTGCACACCTGGGGTTAATGTCTTGATCCCAGTGCAGGCCCTGACCTGCACACTTGGGGTTAATTATTGTGGCCTCTCTTTGGTTTGGGGAGAGCTTCTTATAGTCTTGGGAAGCTCCAATCCCTGTCAGTTATACTTTTGCCCTTGGCTGAGTGTGATCCCTGTGTGCCTGTGCCTTGTGCCTGTCTTCTAGCTTGCTTCTATGGTTCTGACCCGGTTCTGTCCCCCGTTGTGAGTTTGTCTGTTGATGGGGCGTATCTAGGGGGGGGCAGCTGGGGCAGTTGCCCCAGTTGCAGCAGGCAGGGGGCGCAGTCTGAGCCGCCTAATGCAGTGGTCCGCAGTGTCCTCCCTGGCGGCTGCATTCTGCCGCCCCCCCGGCCTGAGAGTCGGCGGTTCTCTGTGTCAGCTGTCAAGCTGACAGCTGGCGCAGAGAAGATGCGCGTGCCGGCTCCCAGGGAACAATTGTACTGGCGTCTGTACAGACGCCAGTACAATTGCAGCTCTGACCGCCGGGACAGAGCGACGTCAGCAGCGTGACATGTCATGTGATCACGCTGCTGACGTCACTCCCCGGCACCCAGAGTGAACGCTCAGCGCTGGTGGTAAGTGTGCTAGAAATGTGGAGCTGAAGAAACCACCGAAGATGGGAGATGGGGTGGTGTTAATGTGTGGTGATGGGGGTTAATGAGTGGGGATGGGGTTAATGTGTAGTGGGGTTAATGAGTGGGGATGGGGTTAATGTGTGGGGGTGTTAAAGAGTGGGGATGGGGTTAATGTGTAGTGGGGTTAATGAGTGGGGATGGGAGTTAATGTGTGGGGGGTTAAAGAGTGGGGATGGGGTTAATGTGTGTGGGGGGTTAAAGAGATGGGATGGGGTTAATGTGTAGTGGGGTTAATGTGTGTGGGGGGTTAATGAGTGGGGATGGGGTTAATGCGTGGGGGGGTTAAAGAGTGGGGATGGGGTTAATGTGTAGTGGGGTTATTGAGTGGGGATGGGGGTTACTGTGTGGGGGTTTAAAGAGTGGGGATGGGGGTTACTGTGTGGGGGTTTAAAGAGTGGGGATGGGGGTTAATGTGTGGGGGGTTAAAGAGTGGGGATGAGGTTAATGTGTGGGGGGTTAATGAGTGGGTATAGGGGTTAATGTGTGGGGAGTTAATGAGTGGGGATGGAATTAGTGTGTGGAGGGTTAATGAGTGGGGATGGAATTAATGTGTGGGGGGTTAATGAGTGGGGATGGGGGTTAATGTGGGGGGGATTTGGAGTGGGGGGTACATAATGTGTTGGGGGATTTGGGAGTAGGGATGGGGGGGTTAATGAGTGGGGATGGAATTAATGAGTGGGGATGGGGGTTATTGTTTGGGGGGGGTTAATGAGTGGGGATGGGGTTATTATGTGGGGATTTGGAGTGGGGGGTACATAATGTGTGTGGGGGATTTGGGAGTGGGGATGTGGGTTATTTAATGTGTGGGGGTTTTGGAGTGGGGATGGGGGTTAATGAGTGGGGATGGGGTTAATGTGTGGGGGATTTGGAGTGGGGGGTACATAATGTGTGGGGGGGATTTGGGAGTGGGGATGGGGGTTATTTAATGTGTGGGGGATTTGGAGTGGGGATGGGGTTATTTAATGTGTGTGAGGGATTTGGAGTGTGGATGGGGTGGTATTTAATGTGTCTGAGGGATTTGGAGTGTGGATGGGAGATTATTTAATGTGTGTGAGGGATTTGGAGTGGGGATGGGGGGATTTAATGTGTGTGGGGAGATTTGAGGACACAGAGTATGTATGAGGAAACAGTATGGGGGTTGGGTGCAGATAGTATGGGGAGCGAACGGGTTAATGTATGTGGACACAGTATGGGGAGTCAGGGGTATGTGTGAGCAGACAGTATAGAGAGTGAGGGGGTAAATATATGATGAGACAGTATGGTGAACAGAGTGATGTTAGAGGAGGGAGTGGAATAGTGTGAGGCGACAGTATATTGGAGACATTTTTATTCAGGAGCATTATAATGACACTTCTATATTTAAGGGCATCGTGTGGAGATTTGCTGCAGAAGACCGGAGAAGATGGAAGTCTGCAGAGGCTGCTGTGGATGAGAAAACTCATCATCGGGTCTGGACAAGAAGAAGAAAAGGAGAACGACTCCAGAGACGTCATCTATAAGGTACTTGGATGTAAATGTTATTTGTGCTACTGACTTATTCTCATGTTTTTATTTGTTAGGAACATTAAAAGGGTTGTCCAGGTTTGTACGGAGTCTGCAGTCATTCTATGTGACTGCAGACTTCTGAATTCTCACAGTGCTCACTGAACGCTGTCAGGATTCTCTCGTGCCGGTAATTTACATACATGCGGTCACATGCTGACTAGACATGTGTGGCCTCACTCAATGAAAATGAACGAAGTGAGGCAGGGCACGTCTAGTCGGAATGTGGCCAGAAGTATATAAATCACATACCTGTGCTGACATGACTGTACATCGGCAAGGGAGAATCCTAAAAGTGTGCAGTGCATTAGTTGTGAGAATTCAGAAGCCTGCAATGTCAGGATTCAGCTCTGCAGGTTCCAGTAGTCATCACAAGGACACTTCACTCATATGCGATTTTCATACTTGACAACGAGCTTCTCTTCCTGCTTTCAGTTTTTTACTGAACATTGAGAGCATTAGGGAGAGCAGCTCGTGGGTACATGGCTAAGTGTGCAAGTCGCATATGTACTTGGTGTGGGGGGGGCGCAGAACCAAATTCTTGCCCCGGGTGCCAGGAAGCCTAGATACGCCTCTGGATTCTGTACTGTGTATCTGTTTCTCTGGTTTCTGACTTCTTGGCTATGTCCTGATTATCCGTTCTGTCTAATTCTTTGGTACTGTCATGTTATCTCGTGCATTGACCCCGGCCTGATCTGGTTTATGTCTCTGTCTATGCTCCTTGGTAACTTTGTCTCGTAGTTACCCTTCGAGGAGTTTTCCTTCAGCTCCTAGCTCTCAGGAGTTTAGGCCACACCCCCAGCAGTCACGTGCTTCAGGTCCTGTTTGTGTGAAGAACGCATCTTCACTGCTGCTGCCCTGCTCCACAGGTATCTTAGAGCACAGTATGTCTTACTCAGGACACGCGCACTGGCTCAGTGAGCAAGTGCTGTGCGGTATTCCTGTCACAAATGAACTTGAATGAATGGGTGAATCTCATTTGATTTACGGAAGAAACTAATGAATCCTGCAACTATTTCACACGCAGATTTTGTTCCGTGAAAATATTCGCTCATCGTCAGTATTGCCCGATTGAATAACATTGGTCCGAGTACTGTCTGATTTTTCCATGGACAGCTCTACGACCAAAAATATAGCCATGTGAACTCAACCTTTTGACTAGTTAATGTTGGCCTACTTGCTTAATTTTACTACTAGCATTTAGTAACTTTACTACAAAACTTTGAGTGATAATGGGCAACATTGAGTTTTGCTCCAGAAAATTCTGGCAATAACCTTTCCATTATTAGGGTTCAATCACAATTGGACACACATATGGCCAATGGTTTAATGAGTCATATTTTTGTGGCCAAAAATGAAGCCACAGTACAATTAGAGTAAAGCACAATGTATTTATTTGATAGTGAAACCTTTTCTACTCTCATTCCCATCTTGTCATTTGCGTAGGCCTCATGCAGTTATGTGATAATAACAATGACCTTGAATATATCATTGAACAGACGGATCACTTAGCCTATTAGGCTTGTGGCTACATTTGGCTTTTTAAAGATCAACATTTTCCATTGCTTTTTTCATCTATTTCATAATTTACTGCAGTTGTCTAAGTGATTCATCTATTTTCTTTTCTAAACTTAACCAGGAGCCATGAAGCTTTGGGAAGGCAGGGGGCAAAGCTGTTGTTACCAGATGATTTTATTATTTAGTCATAGATTTTTGTATTTTACATTGTTGCTGTCAGGATAGATCTTTGTGTTCTGTGCCCTCTATTATGAAATGTCTGGGATAATGTCTGACGCACAGCACAATCCATAAAGTCTCTGTTGCATGCTGATAATATTTGGGATTCATCATTTACATGATCTCTAATAGTACTCCCATGACTTTTGCTGTGGAGACACAACTATTGAATTTGTCGGCTAATTTTATACAGTAACCAACCTTTTGTGCCCCTTGGGCATGAGAATGCATTTGTTGCCACTAAAAATACAAAATGCTATTTTTTCTAATAATGTTACTCAGAATACGTGCAGCTGCACCATAGTATTGCATTTTAGGAAAGGTTTGAGCCATAGCCATATCTGTACAGTATTGTCTGCAACTATCATAACTCCGTAATGCATGCTATGCGTTATAGTTGTATTTCCTTACAGCTGGTTAGTTTCATACAACCAAGGGCGCAACGACAGATGTGACCAAGCCCGCCGATTCAGGGGCCCATCGATGCCAGCAGAAACTGTGCGCAACAATACACGCTGAAGGTTAATCAGTGGACGGCAGTGACATCATAGGCTCCCGTCACATGATGATATCAGCTGCCTGCTTCACAAGAAGTTGCAAGCAGCGGGGGAGCGAAGGAAAGGTGAGAATGGGGGTGCATATTTTATGGATGACTATGGGGTGCATTATATTGTACGGTTGACAATGGGCTGTGCATTATGCTTTATGGATGACAATGGGCTGTGCATTATACTTTATGGATGACTATGGGGGTGCATTATACATTACGGATGACTATGGGGTGCAGAATGGGGGACATATACCAAGATGGGGGATATATACCAGGATGAGGCCCAGGATAAGGGACATACTGTATAGCAGAATTGGAGATATATATACCAGGATAAAGCCAGGGTGAGAGACATATATACTGTGGGACATACATACCAGGAGGAGGGACATGCATACCAGGATGAGGAGCATATATACCGGGATGAGAGACATATAAACCATGTTGGAGGGGGCATATATATATATCGCGGGCAGGGTCCTCTCTCATCCTGTATCAGTCGTGACTTGTATTGTTTAAGATTACTGTACTTGTGTGTATTATGTATACCTCTCCTCACATGTAAAGCGCCATGGAATAAATGGCGCTATAATAATAAATAATAATAATAATGTTGCCGTGGATTAAAATCTTACAGGGCATGCAAGTGACTCACCCTGGAAGCCGCGGGGTACTCGAGTCGGTACCGGGCCCGTCGACTTCAATGGGGGATGTCACGGTGGCTGGGACCCAGTCCGTGGCCCCAGGCGGTCAATGGTGATTGGGGTGTAGTGTAATAAAAGGAGATGGGAATAAAGTTTATGGTTCAATCATCGATCAATACACCAAATTTCTATTGGCCGTCCCTGTTAAGGAATTAACTGCCCAGACTACACAGCGGTGGAGCAGGGAGAGGTAAGTATTGCTACTTGCAAGTGCTGTGGCCATGAGCAAGCAGGGGGGCACACACGTGGGCGACGGTACTGGCACAGGGCCCCTCATAGTACGCTGTTGTGTTTGACGGCGAGTGGGCCCCCCCACCGTCAGAGACACTGTGTTGTGCAATGAGTGGCCCTGTGCCAGTGCAGTCGGCCATCAGTGGGCCCATCCACCTGTTCAGAGCAACGGCACTTGCCCGGGTGCACCAGGTGTTGACCCCAGCCCTTGGGGGGGTGTTGGTCAGCCCAGTTAGGGAGGTTTAAAAAATGGCATATGTTGATGTGTAGGCTGGACATTCAGCTGCTGCAAAGGGTGTAATTGGGCAAGTCCGAGGAAGAAGAGAACAAAAGTGAGGCAGTTTTCTGGCAACCTATGTGTCATAAGGGGAAGGTGGTACAAAATCCTTTGAAACCCATGCATGGTTCATTTTAATGAAGGTTAGATCATCAACATTTTGGGTTGACAGACGGGTCCTTTTTTCTGTCAGGATTGATCCAGCAGCACTTAAGACTATTTCAGACAACACACTAGCAGCAGGGCAAGCGAGCTCCTGTAAGGCATATTGTGCCAATTCAGGCCAGGTGTCCAGTTTAGAGGCCCAATAGTCAAAGGGGAATGACCTGTGAGGGAGAACATCGATATGGGAGGATAAGTAGTTTGTCACCATAGTTGACAACTGCTGTCTCCTGTCACTTTTAATCGATGCAGTATTAGGAGTTGTGTGAGCGGTACTTGAGAAATCAGTCCACAAGATGATCATGAAACCCCTGTCTCCAACGCCACTTCGGCTGTGTGCACCACGAACAACTCTTCCAACTCGTGGGAGAAACAGCACCGCTGCTGTGTGGTGGGAAAGCCTCAAACAAACGGTTTACCAGAGTTGCTTGTTTGTTAGCCAATATTATCTCGAGGTTCTCCTGTGGCATGATGTTGTGTAGTTTGCCTTTGCAGCCTGGATCGAGGATGCTGATCAGCCAGTAGTCGTCATCCTTCATCATTTTGGCAATGCGGGGGTTCCTTTTTATGATCCGCAAGGCATAATCGCACATGTAGGCCAATGTTCCAGGTGTCAATAATGCACTGCCACTGCTGGGTTGAGGAGCACTTTCTGGAAAATCCACATCCCTACAGTCCCGCACAAACACTGTACCTGACCTTGGAACGCCAACATTTTCTCTTGAACCCTGAGAAGCATCCTCCTGCCCAAAATAATCATCCCCCTCATCCTCCTCCTCTTCTTCCTCCACCTCATCCAGGACAGTTCCCTGACCAGACAATGGCTGACTGTCAGCAAAGCTTCCCTCCTCCTCCTCCTGTTCCTCCTCCGCTGCAGACGCCTGTTCCTTAATGTGCGTCAAACTTTGCATGAACAGACGCATAAGTGGGATGCTCATGCTAATGATGGCGTCATCTGCGCTTACCAGATGTGTGCATTCCTCAAAACACTGGACTTTACAGAGGTCTTTCAGCTTTGACCACTGCTCACCCGACAATTCCATGTGTTCCCTCAAACTGCCTGGCCGTGTATCGTCCCACAAATGCATTACAGCCTGCCTCTGTTCGCACAGCCTCTCAACCATGTGCAGGGTGGAGTTCCACTTTGTTGCAACGTCTATAATTAGGCAGTGCTTGGGAGGTGGAGCAATCGCTGCAGCTTCTGCATACAACTGGAGTGTACGGCTGAGCGACGGATGTGCGAGCACAGTCTTCGCACCTTATGAAGCAGGGATGTTAACTCCGGATAATTATTAAGGAAGCACTGCACCACCAGGTTCAAAGTGTGAGCCAGGCAAGGTATGTGTGTGAGTTTTGCAAGGCCTATGGCTGCCACAAAATTACGGCCGTTATCACTGACTACCTTGCCTGGCTCAAGATGTAGACTGCCCAGCCATGACTCTGTTTGTCGCTGCAAGTAGTCGGCCAGTACCTCCGCGGTGTGTCTGTTGTCGCCCAAAGACATCATCTTTAACACCGCCTGCTGACGCTTACCACTAGCTGTTCGATAGTGGGACACCTCGTGTGCAACACTGCCAGCTGCGGATGGAGTCCTCGTGCGACTGCGCTCTGTGGACGAGCTTTTGCTTATGGAGGAGGAGGGTCGAAAGCCTACAGCCAACTGTTTCCTATACCGTGGGCTAGGCAGCACTGTTCCACCACCGCAATCCCCTGTGGAGCCTGCATCCACCACATTAATCCAGTGCGCAGTGATGGACACGTAACGGCCCTGGCCATGCCTACTGGACCATACATCTGTTGTGAGGTGCACCTTTCCACTCACTGATTGCTTGAGTGCATGGACAATGCGGTCTTTCACATGCAGGTGGAGGGCTGGGATGGCTTTTTGAGAAAAGTAGTGCCGACTGGGTAGGTCATAGCCTGGGACTGCGTAGGCCATGAGCTCGCGGAAAGCTTCGCTTTCAACCAACCTGTAGGGCATCATCTCTAATGAGATTAGTTTGGCAATGTGGGCACAGTGTACGCGGATGAGAGGATGAGTACTTTCTTGTCCTACTCAGAGTGTCTGGTAGGGTGAGCTGGAATGGAGAGCTGTATATGGGGGAACTAGTGGTGGACTGGACGGAGTGAGAGGGGGTTGGTGATGGTATTGGTGGTGATGGCCTAGATTCAGTGTTGTGTTGCAAAACCATTGTGATTCCCTGAGTGCTTTAGCCTTGCGACGACACCTCAACATTTAGTGCTGGTGGTGTGCTTAACGGTGGCGGTGGTCTTACAGTGGGGGAAGCGATGGAGCGTTGCTGGCTACGTTCAGTCGGAGCAGGTGCACATGTGCTACTTGAGGTTTTGTAGTCCGTCCACACTTGCAAGTGCTTGTTGTTTAAATGTCTAAGTATGCAACTGGTATTCAAATTTCTGAGTTGTTTACCTCAGGTAAAGGTCCTTCTGCACTTCTTACAGGTTACCTTTGCCTCATCAGTAGGATTTTGGACAAAGAAATGCCACACTGCACTATTCCTACTATGGTATACATTTTCTGGCCTTGCACTCTGTGCTAACTTGACCATCTGGCCAAGCTGTCCTGCAACTCTTTTTTTTTTTTTGTTCCACGTTTTTGCTCAGCTATGGGCCTGCCAGATAACCGCTGCTGCGATGTCAATGCCTGCTGCAGATCCTTCTCCTTATCTGAACTATTGCCAGTGCCACCCTCCTCCCCAGTGGCGTAGCGTGGGCGGGCGGTCCGCCCCAGGCGGCACATGTGTGGGGGCGGCGCGGCAGCAGCAATTTCTCTCTGTGGGAGAAGCGCGGAGGCAGTGAGGCACAGTGCAGTGCAGCGGCGGGCAGGGAGCAATCACAGCAGCTCCGCTGCCTGCAAGCGGGAATAACAGGAGCGGAGCTGCAAGGGTCCGTCCTGCTTCCTGCCCGGAGGCCACGCTTCCTGTCCGGAGGCCGCGCTTCCTGTTTGACACAGAAGCGCCGCTGAATGACGTCATCATTCAGCGGCCGCTGCTGTGTGAGCGAGGAAGCGCGGGCGATGCTGCGGACAGGTGAGAGGAGAGAGGTGGTGTCTGTGTGTGTGTGTGTATGTATGTCTGTATGTCTGTGTGTGTCTGTGTGTGTGTGTGTCTGTGTGTGTGTAGGTTAGCCTGGCCCTGGAGGAGATGGGGACATGAGAAGACTGTGATGGGGAGAGAAGGCCATAATGCCTGGGCCTGGGGTGATGGGAGAAAGCCATGAGGGGGTAATAGAAGGCCATGATGGGGGTGATGGAGCAGGCAATGATGGGAGTGATGGGGTGATGGAGCAGGCAATGATGGGAGTGATGGAGAAGGCAATGATGGGGAGAAGACAATGATGGGGTGATGGAGCAAGCAATGATGGGAGTGATGGGGAGATGGCAGTGATGGGGTGAAGGAGAAGGCAATGATGGGAGTGATGGAGCAGGCAATGATGGGGGTGATGGAGCAGGCAATGATGGGAGTGATGGGGTGATGGAGCAGGCAGTGATGGGGTGATGGAGAAGGCAATGATGGGAGTGATGGGGAGAAGACAATGATGGGGTGATGGAGCAAGCAATGATGGGAGTGATGGGGAGAAGGCAGTGATGGGGTGAAGGAGAAGGCAATGATGGGAGTGATGGAGCAGGCAATGATGGGGGTGATGGAGCAGACAATGATGGGAGTGATGGGGTGATGGAGCAGGCAATGATGGGAGTGATGGGGAGAAGGCAGTGATGGGGTGATGGAGAAGGCAATGATGGGAGTGATGGGTAGAAGACAATGATGGGGTGATGGAGCAGGCAATGATGGGAGTGATGGGGAGAAGGCAGTGATGGGGTGAAGGAGAAGGCAATGATGGGAGTGATGGAGCAGACAATGATGGGAGTGATGGGGTAATGGAGCAGGCAATGATGGGAGTGATGGGGTGAAGGAGAAGGCAATGATGGGAGTGATGGAGCAGGCAATGATGGGGGTGATGGAGCGGACAATGATGGGAGTGATGGGGTGATGGAGCAGGCAATGATGGGAGTGATGGGGTGATGGAGAAGGCAATGATGGGAGTGATGGGGAGAAGACAATGATGGGGTGATGGAGCAGGCAATGATGGAGTGATGGGGAGAAGGCAGTGATATTGTGAAGGAGAAGGCAATGATGGGGAGAAGGCAAGGGTGGGGGTGATGGGGAGAAGGCAATGATGGGGGTGATGGAGAGGGCAATGATGGGGTGGTGGGGAAAAATAAATGATGATGGGGTGGTGGGGGAGAATGCAATGACGGTGGTGGTGGAAAGGGCAATAAATGGGGTGGTGGAGGAGGAGGAGGAAATGATGGAGGTGGTGGAATGGGCAATGATGGGAGTGGTGGGGGAGAAAGCAAAGATAGTGGTGGGGGAGAAGAAAATGATGGAGGTGGTGAAGAGGGCAATGATGGGGTGGGGGAGAGGACAATAATGGGATGTGAGGAGAGGAGGACAATGAGGGGTGTGGGGGATTGGGATGGGAGGAAGGGGGACTTATAATGGCCTTAGGAACAGGGGGAGGTGGAGGAAGACATTATCGTTTATTATGTCTAACACAGCCCCTTAGTATATAGTGTACTCACTATGTCTAGCACAGTCCCTTAGTATATAGTGTACTCACTAATTCTGTATAACACCATCCTTAGTTACATAGTTTCCTCTTTTATTATGTATAACACCATCCCTTATTACGTACCATCATCTCTAGTTATATACATATATACATACATATATATATAGAGAACTGCAAGAAGATGAAAGTCTGGAAATAATAACAGCAGAGTTAGTAGCAGACTAAAAATTAGATCTTTGAGTGTAGTGTGGGCTCTTCGGATGCTTCCGGATTATCAATGACCAAAGGGGCGGCAAATTTTTCGACCGGCCCGGGCGCCACAAACAGTTGCTACACCACTACTCCTCCCCCAATGGATGCCAATCCGGGTCAAGAACTGGGTCATCCATCACCTCCTCTTCAAAGTCATCTGCACCTTCCTCTTTACCTTCCTATGTGCCAGCGTCTAAGGTGGTATAGTATGCGGGAAGGGGCATCTGAGTTTCATCAGTGTCAGATTCTGGCTCAGTCGACTGTGAGGGCAATGTAGTGGTCTGGGCCAATGTACCAGCAGAATCATCTAGCAGTGGCTTTGCATCAGTGCACTCCATGTCAGATTCATCTTGGACTGGGGAATTCATGATTTGACTGGTTAACCCAGGCACGGTATGTGAAAAGAGCTCCATAGAGTAATTTGAATTGTTGGCTGCCGCTTCCTTCACTTTTGGTGGGGGTGAAGGACACAAGGAAAGGTGTTTTTCCTGACCAGAACCCTGCACTGAACACTCCGTGCTTGCAGGTTTGGAACGTTCAGAAGAGGAGGCAATAGAGCTGGTGGCTGTTTCGGCAATGTACGCCAACACCTGTTCCTGAAGCTCTGGCTTTAAAATCGGTTTTCCTACTCCAAGAAAAGGTAACCTGCAGGCCTTCTTGGGCCAGACGATGACGCAGGCTCAACACCTCCTGCCTTAGCTGCTATGGTGCTTTTCCCAGAACCAGCCGATGCACCACCACCATCAGTACCAGCCGCGCCCCCCTGCCCACGTCTGCGGCCTGTTCCACCATACTTCCTCATGTTTGGGAAAATGTAACCAAAATACCAGCAGAGAGATGGTACTGTATGAGGAGCGTCCAGCTGTGTAAGGTGTATTAAAAAAATTAAATCTACTTATATATTTTGTTAGTCACAGACGCTCTCCCAGTATGTATTTGACAGTAATATGTAATACAACAAACAGATATACGGTACTGTATCAGAAGTGTACAGCTCTATACGTTTTTTGTGTAAGTAACAATCTGCGTATATGTGTTTACGGAGTGTCACACACACACGCTGCCTCTGTATAGATGTGACTGTAATGCGAACAGCAGATATACAATACTGTTTGAGAATCGGACAGCTCAATACGGTGTAGGTCTTAAAAAATGGAAAATCTTCTCTGTTTGTTTTTCCAGAAAAAACACACAGATAGTTTGTATTTGTCCCTGATACCAGCTGGTACACGGTAGTGTGTGATGAGCGTACACTGCTAGACGGTGTCTGTATGGAAAATTGTCACTCTCGGGCTATGTTTATATGGAGTGACACACGCTGTCTCTGTATAGTTTGGACCATAATGAAACAGCAGATATACTAAACTGTTTGAAAAGCGGACAGCACTTTAAGGTGTTGGTCTGGAAAAACGGAAAAACTCCTCGGTTTTTTTTTCCAGAGTAACACACAGATAGCTTGTATTTGTCCCTGATACCAGCTGGTACACGGTAGTGTGTGAGGAGCATATGTACACCGCTATACGGTGTGTGAAAAAATGAACGCTCGGTAACTGAGCAAAACAAAATAATAAAAGTTGGAGTGCTTTGAAAAAAGCAGTTTGAACAGCAGTGTGCACACAGCAATGCAGCTATCAGGTAGCCTGAAAAGGCAACATAATCACCACCAGCGCTGCTGCACGCAACTAAAATCCTCCACTTTCACTGCCCACTAACAGTACAGTGAAAATCGATAGCAGCAGAAGCAGTTTTTTTTTCTTCTTCCCTGCCTAATGCTCTCCCTACAGAATCATCAGCAGCAGCAGCTCTCCCTATTCTAAGATCGGTAGAAGTAAGATGGCGGTCGGCGGTCACGCCCTTTTATAGCCCCTGTGACGCCACACAAAGCCAGCCAATCACTTGAATGCCCTTCTCTAAGATGGTGGTGACTGCTGCCCATGTCATCGTGTTGCCCACAGTGTGCGTCCTCCATCATTGGCTGAAAAAGGGCGCTGGAAGCATCATTTGAAACGCGACTTTGGCGCTCTGATCGGCGATCTCATGGCCGACCTCACGCTATGGTCAGGATTCGTTTCATGAAATCCGACTTTAGCGAAAGTCGGCGATTTTTGAAAATGACCGACCTGTTTCGCTCAACTCTACTTATTTCATGTAATAAAATGCAAATTAACCCCTTTCCAACCTTAGACGTATTCATAGATCTCTGTGACCAGGGGCTTACCGATCTGTGCCGTATGGATATGTCTAGGCGATTTTGTGCGCACAGATGCTACTGTTTTTCAGCTGATTCTGACAGCTGGCACCCGGCACTCAGTGCCAGGAGTGGTCCTGCACAGTTCCCAGGCACTTTAACCCCCTAAATTCTGTTCTTGATCACAGCATTTTGGGAGGAGGCAGGGGGAAGATAGCCCCTCTGCCCTTGGATCAGTGACTCCGCAATGTCATCATGGGGTCCCGATCATTGCCATGGTGACCCGATTTTGTCATGGCGCCATCTGGGTTACCAGAGCTAGCAAAGTTGTTTGATTATGCTCAGAGCACAACGAAGCAAGTTTGACTGTCAGTGCAGCGATGACAGCTTGCATAGCAGAGAGATGCTACTGCATCTCAATGCTATACAAGCCATCAGCCTGCAAAAAATGAAAGTTCCATAGTGGGACAAAGTGAAAAAGTAAACAAAATTAAAAAAAGTTTAAAAGCCAAAAATACAAAAAAATACAAAAAAATATATATTGTACCCATAAATAAATATATTTATGAATAAAAAATATATAAACAATAAAAGAAGACATATTTGGCACAAACCAATCTAGAAAACTATCTCACTAGTTAATTCCTTTAGTGAACACCATAAAAAAATTAAAAACAATGCTTTATTATCATACCACACAAAATATATGGAACACATCCAGTCTATGACAAAACTGACAAAATTGCCATATCTCAAATTACAGTATATAAAAGAACCTAGTATAATAAGTTGTACACTGGATAGGACAGTAGCCGGACAACTGCATATTAAGTGAGAAATAGCCAAAAAGACAAAAGCAGTCATGCAGTCCAAAATTGCAAATGTGAAAAAACTTTATTAAATAATGGCAGGTAAAAAGCACAGTGGGTAAAAATATGCCAAAAAGACCACCACTCAAAAAAGTGCAAAGAGGTTCACATATGGGTAATGAAATCAATATATTGCAGCACCAACTCCAAATACCAACATTACAATTCAGAAGATTTTATATACTGTATATACTCGTGTATAAGCAGAGCTTTTCTTTGGGTTGAAAAAGACCCCCCTCGGCTTATACATGAGTCGCGGTTCCCACTTACTTCTTCATTGATGCAGGGTGGAGGTCCCCGGCGTCTCCGGATCTTCTGCGCACTCCCCTGCAGCCTCTTTCTGTGTCCCGGTGGCTGCTGACAAGGTCGGCGTTGGCAATGGGACAAGTGCTGGTGTCCTGAGCAGGCACCGGTGCACTATGGGGGCCAGGTGCTGGTGTCACCTCTGGCTCAGGCCCCCCGGCACTTGCTATATTCACCTGGCCCTGTTCCACCATCGTGCTGTGTCTTCCGGGTCCTCTGGCTGTGACGTTCAGGTCAGAGGGCGCGAGCCGCGCGATGATGTGGTTAGTGCACGCTGTTCTGCCTCCGACATCTAATTTATAATCTCTGATTATCTGTTTGTTAATGTTTGCAGTGTTTTGGCTCCCTTTAGTGGCCAGAGTCATATTCGCAGTCTTATTTTTCTGTTTTTCCATTTCAATGTCTGAATCTCCTCCCTCCTTTTGCAATGCATTATGGTAGCTGTCCCTCCACTTTACTCCATTTTCCTTCAGCCTGTAACCTGGAAGGATCTCATCTATTCCTCTCCCCTTGCGATTGCATTGCCGGTATGTAGCTAATTCCTGTCCTAATATTAGCCTGGTTTTATCAGTCCTGCCCCTGGTCAGCTATTAGTGTGCAAATGTTCATTCATAATGTATGTTATGTATAAATGTATTTCTGCTGCACCCTGTCCTGATTGTATATTATGTTTGCTTATAGTTTCACAGCGCCAGGGGTGGATTAAGGGTAGCCAGGGCCCGGGGCAGTTCAGACTCTGTGGGCCCCCCTCGTCACGTGACGGGGGTCACGAATCGTAGAGCCACACTCCACATAGAGAATAATGGAGCCTCCAGCACCGACCTCCACCCGCAGAGCCGCACTCCACATAGATAATAATGGAGCCTCCAGCCCCGACCTCCAACCGCACTCCACATAGAGAATAATGGAGCCTCCAGCCCCGAACTCCACCCGCAGAGCCGCACTCCACAGAGAATAATGGAGCCTCCAGCCCCGACCTCCACCCGCAGAGCCGCACTCCACATAGAGAATAATGGAGCCTCCGGCATCGACCTCCACCCGCAGAGCCACACTCCACATAGAGAATAATGGAGCCTCCAGCACCGACCTCCACCCGCAGAGCCGCACTCCACATAGAGAATAATGGAGCCTCCAGCACCGACCTCCACCCGCAGAGCCCCACTCCACATAGAGAATAATGGAGCCTCCGGCACCGACCTCCACCCGCAGAGCCGCACTCCACATAGAGAATAATGGAGCCTTCGGTACCGACCTCCACCCGCAGAGCCACACTCCACATAGAGAATAATGGGGCCTCCAGCACCGACCTCCACCCGCAGAGCCGCACTCCACATAGAGAATAATGGAGCCTCCAGCACCGACCTCCACCCGCAGAGCCGCACTCCACATAGAGAATAATGGAGCCTCCAGATCCGACCTCCACCCGCAGAGCCCCACTCCACATAGAGAATAATGGAGCCTCCAGCACCGACCTCCACCCGCAGAGCCGCACTCCACATAGAGAATAATGGGGCCTCCAGCACCGACCTCCACCCGCAGAGCCGCACTCCACATAGAGAATAATGGAGCCTCCAGCACCGACCTCCACCCGCACTCCACATAGAGAATAATGGAGCCTCCAGCACCGACCTCCACCCGCAGAGCCACACTCCACATAGAGAATAATGGAGCCTCCAGCACCGACCTCCACCAGTAGAGCCGCTCTCCACATAGAGAATAATGGAGCCTCCAGCACCGACCTTCACCCGCAGAGCCGCACTCCACATAGAGAATAATGGAGCCTCCAGCACCGACCTCCACCCGCAGAGCCGCACTCCACATAGAGAATAATGGGGCCTCCAGCACCGACCTCCACCCGCAGAGCCGCACTCCACATAGAGAATAATGGAGCCTCCAGCACCGACCTCCACCCGCACTCCACATAGAGAATAATGGAGCCTCCAGCACCGACCTCCACCCGCAGAGCCACACTCCACATAGAGAATAATGGAGCCTCCAGCACCGACCTCCACCAGTAGAGCCGCTCTCCACATAGAGAATAATGGAGCCTCCAGCACCGACCTTCACCCGCAGAGCCGCACTCCACATAGAGAATAATGGAGCCTCCAGCACCGACCTCCACCCGCAGAGCCGCACTCCACATAGAGAATAATGGAGCCTCCAGCACCGACCTTCACCCGCACTCCACATAGAGAATAATGGAGCCTCCAGCACCGACCTCCACCCGCCCTCCACATAGAGAATAATGGAGCCTCCAGCACCGACCTCCACCCGCAGAGCCGCACTCCACATAGAGAATAATGGAGCCTCCAGCACCGACCTCCACCCGCAGAGCCGCACTCCACATAGAGAATAATGGAGCCTCCAGCACCGACCTCCACCCGCAGAGCCTCACTCCACATAGAGAATAATGGAGCCTCCAGCACCGACCTCCACCCGCACTCCACATAGAGAATAATGGAGCCTCCAGCACCGACCTCCACCCGCAGAGCCGCACTCCACATAGAGAATAATGGGGCCTCCAGCACCTACCTCCACCCGCAGAGCCGCACTCCACATAGAGAATAATGGAGCCTCCAGCACCGACCTCCACCCGCAGAGCCTCACTCCACATAGAGAATAATGGAGCCTCCAGCACCGACCTCCACCCGCAGAGCCGCACTCCACATAGAGAATAATGGAGCCTCCAGCACCGACCTCCACCCGCACTCCACATAGAGAATAATGGAGCCTCCAGCACCTACCTCCACCCGCACTCCACATAGAGAATAATGGAGCCTCCAGCACCGACCTCCACCCGCAGAGCCGCACTCCACATAGAGAATAATGGGGCCTCCAGCACCGACCTCCACCCGCAGAGCCGCACTCCACATAGAGAATAATGGGGCCTCCAGCACCGACCTCCACCCGCAGAGCCGCACTCCACATAGAGAATAATGGGGCCTCCAGCACCGACCTCCACCCGCAGAGCAGCACTCCACATAGAGAATAATGGGGCCTCCAGCACCGACCTCCACCCGCAGAGCCGCACTCCACATAGAGAATAATGGGGCCTCCAGCACCGACCTCCACCCGCAGAGCAGCACTCCACATAGAGAATAATGGAGCCACCAGCACCGACCTCCACCCGCAGAGCAGCACTCCACATAGAGAATAATGGAGCCTCCGGCACCGACCTCCACCCGCAGAGCCGCACTCCACATAGAGAATAATGGAGCCTTCGGTACCGACCTCCACCCGCAGAGCCACACTCCACATAGAGAATAATGGGGCCTCCAGCACCGACCTCCACCCGCAGAGCCGCACTCCACATAGAGAATAATGGAGCCTCCAGCACCGACCTCCACCCGCAGAGCCGCACTCCACATAGAGAATAATGGAGCCTCCAGCACCGACCTCCACCCGCAGAGCCGCACTCCACATAGAGAATAATGGAGCCTCCAGATCCGACCTCCACCCGCAGAGCCCAACTCCACATAGAGAATAATGGAGCCTCCAGCACCGACCTCCACCCGCAGAGCCGCACTCCACATAGAGAATAATGGGGCCTCCAGCACCGACCTCCACCCGCAGAGCCGCACTCCACATAGAGAATAATGGAGCCTCCAGCACCGACCTCCACCCGCCCTCCACATAGAGAATAATGGAGCCTCCAGCACCGACCTCCACCCGCAGAGCCTCACTCCACATAGAGAATAATGGAGCCTCCAGCACCGACCTCCACCCGCACTCCACATAGAGAATAATGGAGCCTCCAGCACCGACCTCCACCCGCAGAGCCGCACTCCACATAGAGAATAATGGGGCCTCCAGCACCTACCTCCACCCGCAGAGCCGCACTCCACATAGAGAATAATGGAGCCTCCAGCACCGACCTCCACCCGCAGAGCCTCACTCCACATAGAGAATAATGGAGCCTCCAGCACCGACCTCCACCCGCAGAGCCGCACTCCACATAGAGAATAATGGGGCCTCCAGCACCGACCTCCACCCGCAGAGCCGCACTCCACATAGAGAATAATGGAGCCTCCAGCACCGACCTCCACCCGCACTCCACATAGAGAATAATGGAGCCTCCAGCACCGACCTCCACCCGCAGAGCCACACTCCACATAGAGAATAATGGAGCCTCCAGCACCGACCTCCACCCGTAGAGCCGCTCTCCACATAGATAATAATGGAGCCTCCAGCACCGACCTTCACCCGCAGAGCCGCACTCCACATAGAGAATAATGGAGCCTCCAGCACCGACCTCCACCCGCAGAGCCGCACTCCACATAGAGAATAATGGAGCCTCCAGCACCGACCTTCACCCGCACTCCACATAGAGAATAATGGAGCCTCCAGCACCGACCTCCACCCGCCCTCCACATAGAGAATAATGGAGCCTCCAGCACCGACCTCCACCCGCAGAGCCGCACTCCACATAGAGAATAATGGAGCCTCCAGCACCGACCTCCACCCGCAGAGCCTCACTCCACATAGAGAATAATGGAGCCTCCAGCACCGACCTCCACCCGCACTCCACATAGAGAATAATGGAGCCTCCAGCACCGACCTCCACCCGCAGAGCCGCACTCCACATAGAGAATAATGGGGCCTCCAGCACCTACCTCCACCCGCAGAGCCGCACTCCACATAGAGAATAATGGAGCCTCCAGCACCGACCTCCACCCGCAGAGCCTCACTCCACATAGAGAATAATGGAGCCTCCAGCACCGACCTCCACCCGCAGAGCCGCACTCCACATAGAGAATAATGGAGCCTCCAGCACCGACCTCCACCCGCACTCCACATAGAGAATAATGGAGCCTCCAGCACCTACCTCCACCCGCACTCCACATAGAGAATAATGGAGCCTCCAGCACCGACCTCCACCCGCAGAGCCACACTCCACATAGAGAATAATGGAGCCTCCAGCACCGACCTCCACCCGTAGAGCCGCTCTCCACATAGAGAATAATGGAGCCTCCAGCACCGACCTTCACCCGCAGAGCCGCACTCCACAGAGAGAATAATGGAGCCTCCAGCACCGACCTCCACCCGCAGAGCCGCACTCCACATAGAGAATAATGGAGCCTCCAGCACCGACCTTCACCCGCACTCCACATAGAGAATAATGGAGCCTCCAGCACCGACCTCCACCCGCCCTCCACATAGAGAATAATGGAGCCTCCAGCACCGACCTCCACCCGCAGAGCCGCACTCCACATAGAGAATAATGGAGCCTCCAGCACCGACCTCCACCCGCACTCCACATAGAGAATAATGGAGCCTCCAGCACCTACCTCCACCCGCACTCCACATAGAGAATAATGGAGCCTCCAGCACCGACCTCCACCCGCAGAGCCGCACTCCACATAGAGAATAATGGGGCCTCCAGCACCGACCTCCACCCGCAGAGCAGCACTCCACATAGAGAATAATGGAGCCACCAGCACCGACCTCCACCCGCAGAGCAGCACTCCACATAGAGAATAATGGGGCCTCCAGCACCGACCTCCACCCGCAGAGCCACACTCCACATAGAGAATAATGGAGCCTCCAGCACCGACCTCCACCCGCAGAGCCACACTCCACATAGAGAATAATGGAGCCTCCAGCACCGACCTCCACCTGCAGAGCCGCACTCCACATAGAGAATAATGGAGCCTCCAGCACCGACCTCCACCCGCAGAGCCGCACTCCACATAGAGAATAATGGAGCCACCAGCACCGACCTCCACCCGCAGAGCAGCACTCCACATAGAGAATAATGGGGCCTCCAGCACCTACCTCCACCCGCAGAGCCGCACTCCACATAGAGAATAATGGAGCCTCCAGCACCGACCTCCACCCGCAGAGCCACACTCCACATAGAGAATAATGGAGCCTCCAGCACCGACCTCCACCCGCAGAGCCGCACTCCACATAGAGAATAATGGAGCCTCCAGCACCGACCTCCACCCGCACTCCACATAGAGAATAATGGAGCCTCCAGCACCTACCTCCACCCGCAGAGCCGCACTCCACATACATGGCTGCTCTCAGTGCTCTGTGCTGTGCGCACAGGACCTGTGATGAGGTCACAGGAGGGGAGGAGACAGGGGTCACATGATCGGGGGCCCTGACACCTTCCCTCCTGTGATCTCATCACAAGCCTTTGCACGCTACCAGCAGCATCAGCGTTCACGCTACTTGTAGATGCTGCTGGTAGCAGAGCACATAATGCCGCCCCCACGGTCACTCACTTTTAGGTGGGGAGAAGATGGAGTGCCATTGCAGCAGCCAGCAGGAATGTGGTGGGGGCCCCCTTAGAAGCTCTTGTGGTGGGGGCCCCGGGGCTGAAGCCCCGCCTGCCCTGCCTATAATCCGGCCCTGCGCGGTGGCGGATTATAATGGGGCAATTTACTGGCCTGGGCTGTGGGCCCCTTAACCCCACTGGGCCCGGGGCAACTGCCCAAATTGACCTCATTATAATCCGCCACTGCACAGCGCCAATATATCAAATTCAATAAAAGCACAGATTCAATCACAGTCTCCTTATTGGACCCCGGCATAGCGGTTTAGCTGTCTGTATAGCTGCAATAAAGTCTGCTTCATTCAGTGAGGACAGAACACACGCCCTCTGCCTGAACAGTCACTGAAGAGAGCCGGAAGACACAGGAACGGCGGTGGAATGGGGAGAGGTAAATATAGCAAGCGCCGGGGGCCTGAGCCAGTGGCAATCCTGGTACCTGGTCCCCATAGTACACCAGTGTCCCTGCCTGCTCAGGACACCAGCATCTGGCCCCCAGCGACGAGAGGTGAATATGTAATTTTTTTTTAATTGCAGCAGCATTATATATGAACAACTTATGGGGTCATCATTAATCTTTTATGCAGCATTATATGGGGCATATTATTCTATGGAGCATCTTATGGGACCATCATTAACTTTTTATGTAGCATTATATGGGGCATATTATTCTATGGAGTATCTTATGGGGCCATCATTAACCTTTTATGCAGCATTATTTTGGGCATATTTTTGTATGGAGCATGTTATGGGACCCATCATGAAGTTTATGGAGCAATATATGGGGTGTATTTGGTATGGAGTATCTTCTGGGGCCATCATGAACTGTATGGAGCATTATATGGGGCTCCCGATTCAATATGGATATTCAAATACATTTAACCTACTGATGTCTCAATTAATTTTACTTTTATTGGTATCTATTTTTATTTTTTAAATTTACCAGTAGCTGCTGCATTTCCCACCCTAGGCTTAAGTTTTCCCAGTTTTTTGTGGCAAAATTAGGGGCCTTGGCTTATTCTCAGGTCGGCTTATACTCGAGTACATACAGTATCTACTTTAATAAATTGATAAAATCAACACTATTGCAATATATTCATGTGTCACACTCAGACATGGGTGGACAGCACAGCATATAAATATGATGGGATGGAAAAAGGAGAAGAAAGCACTAACGGTAGGGAGCGAGGGATGGGACACCTCCTAACACCAACCTGTGCCTATCCCTAAGCTTCCCTAATGCCCTATGTGTGTCCTTCCCCCCCCTCTGCCGTCACGTGCCTAGTCTATGACTGTCACCTCTATGAACCCTGGCTAGTGAACTGACCGGCAAAGACGCTAGAATCACCACTGCAGATGGTAACACACAGGGGAAGTGACAGACAAAAAGAAAACTACTCAGCTCGGCTCTGCTGCTTAGCTCTGCACCAGGGATAGCAGAACTTCCACAGCAGCAACACCATGTCACATGTGAGCTTCACTCACACACACACACTTAGCTGGTGTGCATAGAACAAAAACTCTGTAACCGACAATCAGCTGTTGGGTCATGTAACTATTTAAAGGGAGACACACAGGAAGAACGGTGACACAGGGAGTCGATGGCTCTGCTCCATCATTGTGTTCATTAGTATCTGTGTAAGCAGGTTGCGGTATGCGGTGACGCAAAGGAGGCAGAGTAAAGGCCCCGTCACACTAAGCGAGATCGCTAGCGATATCGCTTAAGCGTCACCGATTTTGTGACGCAGCAGCTATATTGCTAGCGATATCGCTATGTGTGATACTTACCTCCGACCGGCTCTCCCGCTGGCTATCGCTGATCGCGCGAGAACGTCCTGGACTGCTGGCGCCGACGGGCGACGCGTGGACGCAGGCGGGAGGACGTCTTCATCGCCGCATCTGACAGGTAAGTAACGACCGCCGACTGCTGCTATGTTGCTGGTGAGATCTGCCTGTTTGGCAGCTCACTAGCGACCATTTAGCGATGCACCAGCGATCCTGACCGGGTCGTATCGTGGTCGGGATCGCTGGTGCATCGCTAAATGTGACAGTACCCTAAGGGTTAACAAATTAAACAATTTAATTAACAGAGTAAATAAACTTACAGGGAGATAGATGGTTAAATGGTGAAAAACAAGTGCAGAATAGTAACAGTCCAATTATTAAAATTATTGTGGTGTCCTTTATGTTCCTCCACCGCAGATGATCCCGTGGGAGTTGTATCATCGGCAACAGCTGGGGAGATGTCCACAGATGGGGTCCCTCAAACAATGATCCGTCTTCTGGTGGCAACGGGCGGTCTCCAGTTTTAATCGTTGGGCCCCTAGTCCATGAGCCTGTGCAGCCAAAGCAAACGGGGCAACACCAATCCTGGCGTTAAAAGTGGGCTGATGTGCAACAGATGGCAGAGAGGGCCGCAAGCTACTGTCCTCTACCCGGCCCTCGCTTCTGCGCACGTGTGCGGTATTCACAGTCACTGGGCGCTCTTTGCTCTCACTGTCCTGCTAGTGGTACCGGGAGCTGTCGATTGCAGCCCGTTGCAGCACCGGCGCTTGGGGTGCAGAGTGCGTTGCTCATCCTGCTGTACCCATCCTGACGTTAGGAAACTCTGCCTCTCTTCGCACATTTTTTCTTTGGTTTCCGGTTCACCTGGGCCCCCTCCTTCCGGGTCATGGGTCCCCCGGGCAACAAGGGACGCAGCCTCGACAGTTCTGGAATCAGCTCAGTAAAGGTACCCGCTGCCCGGTCTCCCTCATTACATCTGCATCATAAAAATGTTCAGCACCGGACTTCTCCCAACTCACGGGGATCCACAGCAGCCGCATAATTTGCCACTATTAGCACTAAGGCACTGATAGCCACAACCTTGTTTATAAATCTGTCTTAGATATGTGTTTACTTAAAGAAGTGGGCCAGACCTCTTAAAATGGGATTAAAGCAAAAATTGTGGATAAAGAAAAGTAAACTCAGCTAATAAATCCACTTCCACTTTAGTGCTACTGCTCTAACCGAAGGGGCCACGCAGGTAGCCTTGTGCTCAGAAGGAAAATTATGAAGAAAATGTTTTGAAGGACAAATACTTTACACGAGCCAAGGCAATTTTATCTGTCCTCTCATCGCAACGCAACTCTCATTCCCTAGTTGGCAGATTGATATCTTCATAGACTTTATTTTGTACTATTATTACTTTGGCATGTGTGTCCTGCACAATATTAACATTCAAAACATCCAGTTTTATATTTATCTGCAACTGCAGATGAGTAAACTGACCAAAGAACTCATAAAAATGACATTAGTTTTCATCAATTCCTACTAAATAATGATGAGTGAGCATGCTCGAATGCCAATAGATTATCTTCGGTGTGCTTGAATACTATGTTCGAGTCCTCCGCGGCTGCATGTCTCACATCTGTTTGACAGCGCAACACATGCAGGGATTACCTAACAAACTCATTATCAAAGCAAACTGGTTCATCTCTAAGGCCGGAGTCACACTAGCGATTAAAACGGTCGAATGCAATGCGATAAAAAATCGCATTGCATTCGAACCCATGTTATTCTATGGGGCAGCTCACATCATGCGATTTTTTTTATCGCATCCGATCCTCGGACCGAGACAATCGCAGCATGCTGCGATTGTCACCGATTTTCGGATCGGATTCCCCAATGCAAGTCTATGGATGCGATAAAAAAACGCATGGAAAAGGCACCACAGGTGTGACTTGCAATTAAATCGCACAACTTCTCCAGGTCTACAGGACAGGGCATCAGGCATTGGCATTGGATGTCAATTTGATGCTTAGATGCGATTAAAATTGGTTCCTTGCCGGAAAATGGGATGACAGACTGATATCTGGCCAAGAATTCTTTGTGCGATTTCGTACCGTTAAAATGGGACCGATTTTTTAATGGTTGAGTGTGACTCCAGCCTAATACTAAGGGTATGTGCACACATTGCGGATTTGGCCCTGCGTACAGTACCATTAAAGTCTATGTAAAGTGAAAAGCGCTGTGCACATGCTGCGGATTTTTCCGTGCAGATTTTCTGCTGATTTAAATCCGCAGCATGTCAATTCTTTTGTCCGGTTCCGCTGCGTTTTGACACCTGCTCCATTATAGGAATCCACAGGTGTCAAAGCGCAGGGGAAATCCGCACAAAATCTGCTGAAAATCCGCAGTAAATCCGCAGGTAAAACGCAGGTCATTTTACCTGCAGACTTAGCCAAATCAGCACAGAAAAATCCGCAGCGTAATCGGCAACGTGTGCACATACTCCAACACTTCTCTTCCCTGCCTCTTTTCAGGCCTCTCAAGAGCTGAAAACAAAGGGACTAAAGGCCGCATAACACATTAAATAAATTTTGTCTGTACCTATCAGTTTTGTCAGGACTGGTCAACCATTTAGCTTAAGTGCCCACATTGCAGAAATGCTGCAGAAATGTCTGCAGCATTTCCGCAACTCCCTGCCGTGGGTAAACACGCATGCGGAATTCGCATGCGCTTTCCCGCAAAACACAAACGTTTTTAGCTTGCAGAATGCTTGCGCTTTCCAAGCGATTTGAAGCATCGCTTGGAAAGTGATTGACAGGTTGGTCACACTTGTCAAGCATAGTACTTGACAAGTGTGACGAACTTTTTACTATTGATGCTGCCTATGCAGCATCAATAGAATGATTACAATAAAAAAAAAAACAGGTATATACTCACCTTCTGGTGGCCCCCCGTAGGGCGAGACCGCTACGTCATCAGAGGTCATTCGCGCAATGCATCCCTGGGAATGGAAGACGCTGCCAGCAACGCTGACGGCGGGAAGGATTCCGGGGGCCGCCAGAAGGTGAGTATATCCCTATTTTTTATTTTTATTCTATTTTTTACAAGGATATGGTACCCAGGGCATGGAGGAGAGTCTCCTCTCCTCCAGACCCTGAGTACCATCCGCACGTGAAGCGCTCACTTCATGCATGGTGGGCATAGCAACATGAATAAAGTGAGTGTGTCAATGCAATCCTATGGCGGCAACTGTACACTATTTCAAAGCCAAATAATCCTCAAAAAAAAAATAAAAAAATATATATATATCAAAAACCGGCAGATGCCGGGTACTGTATAGAATAGAAGAGGTTAGAATATAATAGATAGAATAGATGTATACACGTAGAATAGGTGTGTGTGTATATATATATATATATATATATATTTGTATATGTCAGTGACACACACACACACATATATACAGTGGCGGATTATATGAGGTCAATTTGGGCAGTTGCCCCGGGCCCAGTGGGGTTAAGGGGCCCACAGCCAAGGCCAGTAAATTGCCCCATTATAATCCGCCACCGCGCAGGGCCGGATTATAGGCAGGGCAGGCGGGGCTTCAGCCCCGGGGCCCCCACCACAAGAGCTTCTAAGGGGGCCCCCACCACATTCCTGCTGGCTGCTGCAATGGCACTCCATCTTCTCCCCACCTAAAAGTGAGTGACCGTGGGGGCGGCATTATGTGCTCTGCTACCAGCAGCATCTACAAGTAGCGTGAACGCTGATGCTGCTGGTAGCGTGCAAAGGCTTGTGATGAGATCACAGGAGGTAAGGTGTCAGGGCCCCCGATCATGTGACCCCTGTCTCCTCCCCCTCCTGTGACCTCATCACAGGTCCTGTGCGCACAGCACTGAGAGCAGCCATGTATGTGGAGTGCGGCTCTGCGGGTGGAGGTCGGTGCTGGAGGCCCCATTATTCTCTATGTGGAGTGCGGCTCTGCGGGTGGAGGTCGGTGCTGGAGGCTCCATTATTCTCTATGTGGAGTGTGGCTCTGCGGGTGGAGGTCAGTGCTGGAGGCTCCATTATTCTCTATGTGGAGTGCAGCTCTGCGGGTGGAGGTCGGTGCTGGAGGCCCCATTATTCTCTATGTGGAGTGCGGCTCTGCGGGTGGAGGTCGGTGCTGGAGGCTCCATTATTCTCTATGTGGAGTGTGGCTCTGCAGGTGGAGGTCGGTGCTGGAGGCCCCATTATTCTATATGTGGAGTGCGGCTCTGCGGGTGGAGGTCGGTGCTGGAGGCTCCATTATTCTCTATGTGGAGTGTGGCTCTGCAGGTGGAGGTCGGTGCTGGAGGCTCCATTATTCTCTATGTGGAGTGCAGCTCTGCGGGTGGAGGTCGGTGCTGGAGGCCCCATTATTCTCTATGTGGAGTGCGGCTCTGCGGGTGGAGGTCGGTGCTGGAGGCTCCATTATTCTCTATGTGGAGTGTGGCTCTGCAGGTGGAGGTCGGTGCTGGAGGCTCCATTATTCTCTATGTGGAGTGCAGCTCTGCGGGTGGAGGTCGGTGCTGGAGGCTCCATTATTCTCTATGTAGAGTGCGGCTCTGCGGGTGGAGGTCGGTGCCGGAGGCTCCATTATTCTCTATGTGGAGTGTGGCTCTGCAGGTGGAGGTCGGTGCTGGAGGCTCCATTATTCTCTATGTGGAGTGCGGCTCTGTGGGTGGAGGTCGGTGCTGGAGGCTCCATTATTCTCTATGTGGAGTGCGGCTCTGCGGGTGGAGGTCGGTGCTGGAGGCTCCATTATTCTCTATGTGGAGTGCGGCTCTGCGGGTGGAGGTAGGTGCTGGAGGCCCCATTATTCTCTATGTGGAGTGGGGCTCTGCGGGTGGAGGTCGGTGCTGGAGGCTCCATTATTCTCTATGTGGAGTGCGGCTCTGTGGGTGGAGGTCGGTGCTGGAGGCTCCATTATTCTCTATGTGGAGTGCGGCTCTGCGGGTGGAGGTCGGTGCTGGAGGCTCCATTATTCTCTATGTGGAGTGCGGCTCTGCAGGTGGAGGTCAGTGCTGGAGGCTCCATTATTCTCTATGTGGAGGTCGGTGCTGGAGGCTCCATTATTCTCTATGTGGAGTGCGGCTCTGCGGGTGGAGGTCGGTGCTGGAGGCTCCATTATTCTCTATGTGGAGTGCGGCTCTGCGGGTGGAGGTCAGTGCTGGAGGCCCCATTATTCTCTATGTGGAGTGCGGCTCTGCGGGTGGAGGTCGGTGCTGGAGGCTCCATTATTCTCTATGTGGAGTGCGGCTCTGCAGGTGGAGGTCGGTGCTGGAGGCCCCATTATTCTCTATGTAGAGTGTGGCTCTGCGGGTGGAGGTCGGTGCTGGAGGCCCCATTATTCTCTATGTAGAGTGCGGCTCTGCGGGTGGAGGTCGGTGCTGGAGGCCCCATTATTCTCTATGTAGAGTGTGGCTCTACGATTCGTGACCCCCGTCACGTGACGAGGGGGGCCCACAGAGTCTGAACTGCCCCGGGCACTGGCTACCCTTAATCCACCCCTGCATATATATATATTTCATACAGAGATAGATAGCAGAATAGCCGATAATTCAATTGTCGGCTTCTGTAAAATCATTACAGAACCCGACAGGATACGAGACATGGTTTACATACAGTAAACCATTGCATATCCGCTAGATTTATATATGTCTCTCACTAATAATGTTAGTAGTGTGTGTGTGTGTGTAAAATGTTGGAGCTGTAGGTCTTAAATTAAAGGATTAATTCACGGAAAAAACTTGGGTGGGCTCTCGCGCAATTTTCTCTGCCAGAGAGGGCAAGCCAGTGACTGAGGGCAGATATTAATAGCCTAGAGAGGGACCATTGTTTTTGCCCCCCCCCCCCGGCTAAAAAAATCTGCCCCCAGCCACCCCAGAAAAGGCGCATCTGTAAGCCTTTATTTGGAGGTGCAGAGATGCATAGTTCTCTCGTCTGGCCAATAATACTCAAGACAAAAGAAAAATCACACAGATGTCACAAGGGAATTAACTGTTTATTAAATAAAGCAAAAACACATTTTTCACTTTTCTAGATAAAAAAATGTGAACTAAAATAAATAAAAATCCACATGAATATGGTTTTGGGGGTGTGCTTTTAGGTGTGTGCTCATGCAATCTGACTGCAAAAAAAATGCACACTCTATATGTAGCCTAATTGCTTATCAGTAGTAATGAGCGATCGTGCTCACTAATGCTCGAAACTTGATCGAGCATCGGTATGCTAGGGCACACTTCTTATTCAATCAGGTATCGCGGATGCTCGATCACGATGCTTGATTTCTCGCCCCGCATGCACCTATTTGTCACATGTTGGACACTCAATTAACATGCACGGTCATCAGGCGGCCTTCACTCAAAATCTTTATTAGGGTCATCATGGGCCCTCACTCAATATCATGTAGCCTTCACTCAAAATGAACAAGGCCTGCATTGGCCCAGACTGTTCAACCCCACCGGATAACAGCAGCAGAACATAAATGTAGGGTCATCATTACAAATTTTTAGAGGGTCCTAATTCGGCCCTCACTCCAAATTTTTAGGTTGTCATTATGCCTCACTCTCTCCTAATTTTTAGAGGGCTATCATGCGGCAATCACTCCAAATTTTTATAGGGTCATCATGTTGCACTCATTTAACATTTTTATCTACCAGGGTGCAGTCCCTCCTTCTACTATTTGGCAGCCCTTGCACTTAGTGAATAGGCTTTTTGAGTCTAGGAGTCCACCACTACCTATCAATTTTAACACAATGTTTATGAGGCCCTCCTTTATGTCAAATACAGGGTGTATCGGAGTCCCTTTTGCTTCTAATTTTTGGCTGTTCTTGCATTGTACACATAGCGTTTGTGAGTTTGTACATCCCTCCTTCATAAATTAAACAGGATATGTCTGACCATTTCACACACACAACATGCCCAGATAAGGTAGTAAAATGTTAAAATTACATTTATCGGTGACTACCAGTGGGTATAGTTTTATTTCGCCCTCTACTATGTCATCTACTGTAGTCATAGATGACAGTGAAATACAGTGAGATTTCCCAGTTATTAGGGGTGGAGAAGGCTTTTTTTCTCTTTTTAATTTTACCTAATACACAAGTCATTATACAGGAAAGAATGTATCCTAACATTTTTTTCCCTGTAAAATCCATTTTCTAATTTTGTATGTTTTATTTTCAGTCCGTAAAAGTTGTGTGGGGAAGGTGACTTGATGGACAGACTTGACTGGAAGTAGGAGGGGACGATTTGTGCACTACAGACGAAGATTAGCAATGACAGAAAGGTAACAGCAGGGAGAGACAGAAAAGGGAGTGCAGTACCGAAATTTGACCACAAGATGCCAGGGGGGAGTGTAGTTCAGGACTTAACATCAGCTTATGGCTATAGAAACTGCATAGTCATGGGGGGCGGGGAGATAGGAACCCAGGAGGGGAATTCCCAGTGAGAGAGGGGATAAATTGGACTGGTTAGGGTTCCAGAGGCTAGGCTAGTCCCGGGAGGAGCTCAGCAGAGGAAGACTCAGGACAGAAGACGGAGAACGGTGACGAGCTCAACCAGGAGACTGACAGAAGACAGTCAGGGGGTGGCCCTGACACGACTTACCACAGGAGAGACGAGGCCCCGGGGGTACCGATTGGACGACGACCTCGGGCAGGTGAAGCGCTGGCGGTAGATTGGTATAGGACAGCCCCAGCGAAAGATCCGCGAGGGACGTCATCACGACTAAAGGAAAGGTGAAAGGTACCCGGGCCTGGAAACGGAGAGCTGTAAAGGAACTGCGGTGCATGGCTAAGGTCATCAGGAGGACGGCTAATAAACCTGGATCTGTTACAACTGAATTCTGCCTCCGTCTCGTCTTTGCATCGTCCGGTCGTGGTAAGCTGTGGACCACCCCCCAATCCTGGGCCCCTACCACAGTTGTTACCAGCAACGACCTGGGAGTCAAAGATGCGTCCGGACGTCTTCCTCATACTTTTCCCATTCCAGCGCTTTTCCTGCCCCCCCGTTAGGGTTGTCCATAAACATGCTGAAGTTTCCCATTGACTTCCATTATACTCATTACCCAAGTTGAGCCCATCCAAGTGTCCGACCTGCTCGGTTCCAGTACCAAGCACTCGAGCATTTTAATGCTCGATAATCACTATTTATCAGTCATTGCCGTCACTAATTAAAGACCAAGTTGTAAGCTGGATCTATGATTAGCCCATTTTTGGGTTATGTTAAACAGACTAAATGCAGTCAGTACAAGCAGCTAAAAATATAATCACAAATAAGAACTTTCTGGTGGTATAAAAGCATAATATGGAGCATTATGGAAAATGGCCAAAAACATTTTCTTCCAGTCAAATATAGACCTGGTTTAGGGAAATGTGCTGGGCGAGGTGCAGACATTTTTCTTCTCTATACTTTGTGTTGAGCTCATGCTTATTTTACCAAGCTAAGTTACTCATTTCTTCTGACCAGATGCTAAGTTTATCATAGATCACATACACTACATCACAAGCCTATGGTTGGTCTTGTCTTGTGGTTACTACATCTGGCCACACGTATGCATCCATGGTAAATAGTACGACCCTTTTTAGCATATTCAATTACAACCTTTGGAAAGGGTGTGGGGAGAGGGCTGCTGATGTGTCACCCACTGTACAGAGAAGGGGGCAGGCATGGCAGGAGAATAGGAAACATTATTTTACATGAGGACAGAAACTTGCATTATTTATTCACGTAGCTAATATATCAGATAATGATGATATGTATATTCTACAGAAGTTGTAGCATTCATCTTAATTGGATCTCTTGATTATTTTTCTGACATATTATGTGAAGTCATCCAGAACTATGGTAATAATACATAGAAAGACAAATAAAAACTCATGTAAAAGAGATTAATTAACTAGCTGTATAATTTCTTTAAAATATTAACACCTTCCCAACATTGAAAAGCTGTTCCTGCAAATGTATGTACCGATATGTCATGGTCATCAAGAGGGCACAGGAGACGAGAGTCTGCAGCTACAGCCAGCACCGATCTTGGCTGTTTAACCCTCCAGATGAAACAATTATTAGAGAACGCTGCTTCTGGATGGTTTGCAGAGTGAGGGATGCCAATGGTTGTTATGGCAATTAGAGGTTAAACAATGACCTCTGGATCTGCCAGGTACAGTGATCTGTTAGGCCCTTCTACAATCAGGGTCTAATAGGCCTCCTCTCAGTGCAACACTAACAGGTCTGATGCACTGCAATGCGCGAGTATTGCAGTGTGTTAGACCAGCGATCAGGGTGTAAATGATACTGGAAGTGAAGTTCGTTGGATGCATTGAAGAGCAGGAGGCAGAGAAGGGGTTAACAGCGTTTACTTTAAACAGGATATTGAGTACAAGGAATACTCCGCACAGGGAGATGAAATCAACAACGAAATGACACAGGAACACTGAGCGCAACAACAGAATTTGCACAAAAACACAATATTTGGGGCAAGGGGTGTACGAAAGAGGTAACTTATCGCTTGAAGGTCTTGTTGGGGAGAGGCTGGAATATCTCACGGCGGCGTTGTAGTCCGTGAACAATGTCTCTGGCTCTGTTGCTGTTAGGGCTGGCGGAACGCACCAAATAATAAAGATGGTAATAAGGTGCGTTCGCAGCCCGGGGTCCACCGTGCAGGGGTGGTAACCTGCTGCTCAGTAATGGCAAATGCTATATGGTGGTATACTATAAAAACACACGCGGGTTATCGTCACCCGGTGTGTACGGGGGCGGACTCTGTTGCTTCACAGAGCCGTAGTACCACTGAACATAAATGCCGGAGCCTGTTTGTGCTCACAGAGCTCAGCTAAAAGAGCACACAGAGTATGGCCACAGAACGCTACCCCAAGGACACGGGGTTAGAGTCCCTCTAGGCCCACTGAGCGTGCAGCGTTGCTGCCATGAGCGCCGCTAAAGACGCTGGCAGTGGAGTGTGGAGCACGTGCACTGAGGCGTGCTGGATCACTGGTGAGGACCAATGTCTGACTCAAACCCTGACCTACCTACACCTAAGCCTGGGCACTAGCAGGCTAGGCTGCACAACACATGCATACCAAGGGTAGGGGTTTCATAATGAGTCAGTCACCAGATACATTCATACGTGCATACATCTCTCACACCTTATAGTCTGTTAATACAGTCTATCCTAGCGCATGAGCGAGTGGCCATGCGAACCTTTTATAGCCACGGGCGTCCGGTACCTTCCTGGCTTCTCAGATGGGCCAATCTGAACACGAGCAGGACCTGAGCGCGTGACCCTCGATCTCCAATGGGAGATCACTCCACGGGCATGCTCAGTGGCCCGACATGAGGAATTAGTCCCTGGAGAATCTCGCTGCTGAGCAGCATGCATTGTCATAGCTGTGCCAGAGGTGGCAGCAGCAAGCAAACCCACGGAGTTGGCTTGGGCAGAGCGCCGGGACCGACAAATCTGCTGAGCAGGCTCCACTGCGGCCGAAGAAGAATGGGAGACTGCTGGGTGCAAGGCTCTGGATTCCTGCTGTGCAGTGGCAGGAACCCGATGCCTAACATTACCGCCCCCCAGGGCCCCCTCTCCTCTGAGCCTCGCTACGCTCAAACGCCGCAATGAGGAGCGGAGCGTGGATGTTCTCCACTGGCTCCCAGGTCTGAGCCTCTGGACCATGACCCTTCCAATCCTCCAAATAAAACTTTTTGCCCCGCATCACCTTGCATCCCACGATGGCATTGACCTCAAACTCGTCCAAAGACAAGTCTGATGTCCCGGCAGATGACTCGGAGAACCGGGACAAGTGAACAGGCTTAAGGAGAGACACGCGGAATGTATCAGAGAGAGCCAAGTGTGGTGGAAGGGCCAAACGGTAGACCACAGAGCTGATCTGCTCGAGGACCTTGAAGGGGCCAATGTAGCGCCGTGCGAACTTAGCGGACTCTACCCGCAGCCTGATGTTTCGGGTGGAGAGCCACACCAAGTCGCTAGGGACAAAAGTCGGAGCAGGGCGCCGGTGTGCGTCAGCGGAGGTCCTCATTCTCCTTGGAAGCCCGAATAGCATCCTGGGTGCGATCCCAAATGTCGCGTGCCTCCAGTCTGCCACCCTGGAGTCGGTGGATGACACGGGCATGGGCACAGGGACGCGCGGATGCTGGCCGTAATTTAGGAGGAATGGAGTCTGACCGGTGGAGTCGGCCACAGCATTGTTCAAAGCGAACTCTGCCCACGGCAGCAAGGATGCCCAGTCATCCTGCCTGGCCAAGAAAAAATGTCAAAGATATGTGATCAGAGTCTGGTAGGCTCTCTCTACCAACCCGTTCGTCTCTGGATGATAGGCCTAGGAGAGATTCAGCTCAATGCTGAGCAGGGAACAAAGCTCTCTCCAAAACCAGGATGCAAACTGAGGACCCCGGTCACTGACAATCTTGTCCAGCATGCCATGCAGGCGGAAAACGTGCTTAATGAACAACACTGCCAGGCCCCGCGCAGAAGGTAACCGGGAGAGAGGTACCAGGTGCACCATCTTAGAGAAATGGTCGGTGACAACCCGAATGACTGTGCTGCCACTGGACTTGGGAAGCCCCACCACAAAGTCCATACCGACCATCTCTCAGGGCCTGTCTGCTACCGGCAGAGGATAAAGAAGCCCAGCGGGCCGCTGCCGAGAGGACCTATTCTGGGCGCAAGAGACCCACGCCTGAATATAGTCCCTGACGTCACGGGTCATATGCGGCCACCAGTACATCCTCGCCAGAAGTTCAGAGGTCCATTTTGTCCCTGGAAAGCTGCTGAGCAGCATGCATTGTCATAGCTGTGCCAGAGGTGGCAGCAGCAAGCAAACCCACGGAGTTGGCCTGGGCAGAGCGCTGGGACCGACAAATCTGCTGAGCAGGCTCCACTGTGGCCAAAGAAAAACGGGAGACCGCTGGGTGCAAGGCTCTGGATTCCTGCTTTGCAGTGGCAGGAAACTGACGCCTAACAGTTGCGGAGGAACAAAATGCACTGTCTTCCGATCATGTCATGTATCTGGGCTTTCTTGGTTTGAATACGTTGGTATGTGGGAACAGTCTCTTTTGTTGATTCATCTGGGATATCGCAGAACACAAGCGGCATGTGGGGTCGCAGGCCAAGGCAGCGTGTGAACCTCTAACGGGCTTGCTATGATCAGAGCGAGTAAAAGTATCTTTCACTGCGAGCGATAAGGAAAGGACCGGTATGGGAACATTCGAGGGCAGCTCAGTCAGGACGCTGTCCAATGGTAAGTCAATCTGCAAGGAGTATGTGGCGTTCGCAGTCGGAGCAGTGGGGAGGGAGTCAATCTTCACCCTGTACTCATGTCGCCTTCCTGCCAAATCTCCCCTGTTCTTACGCTCTGTCTCTTTTATCTCCCCACGCCCCCTACTGTCCAGTGCAAAGGTCCTCTCCACTCGGATAAATCGTCCTCCTGCAACAGTGGTGACAGTCCCAATAGTTCCGGCCCTAAAGTGCATAGAGAACCGGCTGACTCTGTTCTGGCTCATCTTCTTACAAGGGTATTAAAGAACTTTATAAGTCCTTGTCATGTGAACTAACTGCCAGAGATAATCATCTATAATAATAAATACCTTGCTTTCCCAAATCCTGCTGTAACCTGAGAGGCTTTTCTGGTCACACGATCTCTGGATGAGAATCCTCCGAGTTCTCACGTCAGATTATCCCCTAGTCCCTGTATGAACACATATTTAAGATAACATTAACGCAGCTTAAACCCCACACACACCCTTTTGAAACTATGCCCACTTTCAGCTAGCCAATTAAATTGAAGAGTGGGCGGTATTTTGTTTGTTCAAGCAGGTGGGGTATTGCCCCCCCAAACACAGGATTTTTAAGCCCAATGAGAGCCATTAAGATAGTTTAGTGGCTGTCACTGGGGTGCCAACTCTCGCCGTTCACAGCAGGGAGCTGGCTGTTTGTCTCAGTTCGTCCGTAAATCACCCATCTCTCCTTCCAAAGCTTTTCTCTGATCTGTATGTATACAACAGAGTGTGTAAACATACAGTATGTACATATTCTGCTCTACACCATGTGCTAAATATTCTGTATAACAAATACTTTCACATCTCACTCTCTCCCTACCCATTCACCCACCTATCCACTCTATTACAGTATAACATGATTAGTCAGAGAGGGGGCGTAGAGGATAATCTTCATTACCAGGGCTGGTATTCTGTTGCTTTGTGTTACTTATGCGTACCGTATCAGCAACTTGCCTGCAGCAAAATCCTGGACAAGATATTATGCTGAGGCTGTGAGTAATTGTGGGCAAGGAGCGGTAGGGGTTTAGACTGAGTTACCGATGCTGTGCTCACTGCTGGCTTGCAACCAGCAAAACGAAAGTTGTGAAATGTAGTCAGTAGGGATCAGAGGATGCTGAGAACAGAACAAATGCCAGGTGACAGGAAGAAAAGCAGAACAGCATAAAATTGCAAAAAAAAGTAAATGTGGATCCTTCGGGGCATTGCCCTTAAGTACTTGTGGCAAAAACAGTAACTGAGTTAGAATAGTGGACAATCTGTTTAAGTATTTAAGTCCCATAACAAGACCAAGTAGAAAAGCAAAAAGAAGTTAAAAGAATTTGGAAAAATGTAAAACCCCTTCCCCACAAAATAAAGAACAAAAAGATTGCAAAATATATGTTTCTCTATTTAAAGAGGAACTTTGACCTGTTTTAAAATGTGTTAAACTGGCCACATCATGGAATAGTGACAGAAGAGCTGAATAAAACATAAGCCCCGATTGATCCAGACCGGTGCTGTTCTTGATGAAGGGACCTGATGTAATCATATGCTCCTGATTCATTAAGTGGGATACGCCGCTTAATGAATCATACACGTCTAAAATTGGTGTGTTCCTCCATACACCTCTCCAGAAACCTTACTCCAATCAGTGGCTGGAATAAGAGTTCTGGCATCAAGTATGCTGCAGCTCATCATGAATTGGAAGAGCTGTGGTGTCACAACCCTATTCAGATTCAGCAGCGCTAATTTTGAAAGAGCTGGGCAAAACTGGAGAAAAAAGATTTTGTGCAACACTCCACATTGTGAAATTATTTTGACACTTTTCAAAAAGATTTAATTCTGGCACAATTGTTAAGATGAATAGGGACCATAGTTTTTATTTTTTTAATTTCTCATCTCTGTTAATTATAAACTTTAAATTCTAATTCTCAAAGAGACAAAGGGGGTGTAGCAAAGATTCTTCTCTGGGGGTAGTTATGATTGATCAACATCATGTAGGAGAAAAAAAAAACACATCCCCAGAAAATGTCAGACCGTGCTTTGTGTCAGACATGTAATGACACACAGCCATGCTCTCCTCACTGATCTCACTGTCAGCCACTACTGTGATTATAGGTGAAGTGAGCAGAGCAGAGCTGTGAATCATTACAAACACTTATAGCAATCAATGTGGGGGAGTGGGATTAGAGGAGAGCTGATACTGCTGTGAGAGGAGAGCTGCAAGAGGGTTTGTAATGACACAGCTACTCTCCTCTTGCACTTTTAATCACCGTAGATGACGGCAGTGAGATCAGTAAAGATAGCAGAGATGTGTGTCATTTCGTGTCTCTCACAGGCAGAGCTGAATTTGTTTTCTATTATGAGTTTGTTTTCTATTATTTTCCTGCTTTATGCTAACTAATCATAATCAGGAGGCATCAAGCAGGGAGAAAAACTAACGTTTTACTCAGCTCTGCAGCCACTATTCCATTGTCTCCAGTTTATACAAACCTTGAAGGCTGCAGCTTATTTATTATAGAAAGGATTAACAAGAAGGGAGGAGGTGTTGCATTATATGTTAGGAAAACATATATCTCCACAGAGATCCAAGCTTCTGAGACTGGTAGCTCTGTAGAAACTGTTAGGGTAAGAATTTAAGGAGAGAGAGAACAGAAAGGACACTATTTTAGGTGTTTACTATAGGCCACCTGGACAGACTGAAGATATGGGTGAATCCTTTTTAAATCAGATGTTTCTGTTCTCAAAAAAAGTACGGCATGGTGATCATGGGACAGTTTAACTGTCCAGATATTTATTGGGAATCTCTCGAAAGCAAAAGTACTGGGTCCAGAAAAGGTAGAAGCGAGAACAAGAGAATCTGCAATCTTGAACCTAATTCTTACGAACAGGGAGGAAATGCTTGAGGAAATAACAGTGTAATGTCTTCATATAGTGCTCCATACAGTATAATGGCCTCATGTAGTGATCCATACAGTGTAAAGGGCCCACATAGTGTTCCATACAATATATTGGACCTCACATAGTGCTTCAGTTCAATTCGCCCTCCACATAGTACTCCATATAGTATAATAGGCCCCACATTAAAATAAAAAACAAATACCTTTTCCCGTTCACTCTTTTTTTCAGGTGTCATCAGAGCCTCTGCACATCTTGGTATAACTGGTGCATTGCAATGACGACATCACGCCCGCTGCGCTGAGACATCAGATGCAGAGAGAAAATGATGGGAGAGGGAACCCTCCTCCATGATTGCTTTCAACTGTATTGATATCTATGGTGCCAATATAGTTGAAAATGCGGTGCCGGGTTGTTCACCCACCCGGCCTCATGGGCCAGATATACTAACCCTGAGGGCCAGAGTTTGACATGTGATTTAAAATGAGCTCTGGAGGCAGATTCTTGAGGAGATCTGTGTCAGACCCATAGATCTTAAGAGCTCATTTACAGATTAAGAAAATTGTAGATTTCACAGGAATAAGACATTGGATCACAGATATCAAGGTATCATTTTTTCCTACTTACTATGACCTATATGCCCATTATTATGGCTTAGGAGGGTTGATCCTACTGACAGATTCCTTTTACGCCACCAATTAAGAACACTGAAGGTGCAGTTTGAAAAGAAGCTTTATCCGCTAAATGACAATGTGCTTATTTTATACTGTCAGTTTTGGATGACACAGTCTTGGATCATTGCTGTCCATGGATGAGCTTATTTTATGCTCAGATCTCTACTTCTTACAGGAGAGTGGACTTTTTAACCCCTTCATGACCCAGCCTGTTTTGACCTTAATGACCTGGCCATTTTTTGCAATTCTGACCAGTGTCCCTTTATGAGGTAATAACTCTGGAACGCTTCAACGCATCCTAGCGATTCTGAGACGGTTTTTTCGTGACATATTGGGCTTCATGTTAGTGGTAAATTTAGATCGATAATTTTTGCGTTTATTTGTGAAAAAATCAGAAATTTGGCGAAAATTTTGAAAATTTCGCAATTTTCAAATTTTGAATTTTTATTCTGTTAAACTAGAGAGTTATGTGACACAAATTAGTTACTAAATAACATTTCCCACATGTCTACTTTACATCAGCACAATTTTGGAAGCAAAATATTTTTTTGTTAGGAAGTTATAAGGGTTAAAAGTTGACCAGTGATTTCTCATTTTTACAACAAAATTTACAAAACCATTTTTTTTAGGGACCACCTCACATTTGAAGTCACTTTGAGGGGTCTATATGGCAGAAAATACCCAAAAGTGACACCATTCTAAAAACTGCACCCCTCAAGCTACTCAAAACTACATTCAAGAAGATTATTAACCCTTTAGGTGTTTCACAGGAACTAAAGCAACATGGAAGGAAAAAAAGGACATTTTAATTTTTCCAACAAAAATTTTCTTTCAGCATCAATTTTTTCATTTTCACATGGGCAACAGGATAAAATGGATCCTAAAATTTGTTGGGCAATTTCCCCTGAGTACACCGATACCTCATATGTGGTCAAAAACCACTGTTTTGGCGCACGGCAGGGCTCAGAAGGGAAGGAGTGCCATTTGACTTTTTGAATGGAAAATATGCTGGAATATTTAACGCTTGCCATGTCGCGTTTGGAGAGTCGCTGTGTGCCTAAACACTGGAGCTCCCCCACAAGTGACCCCATTTTGGAAACTAGACCCCCCAAGGAACTTATCTAGATGCATAGTGATCACTTTGAACCCCCAGGTGCTTCTCAAATTGATCCGTAAAAAAAAAAAAAGTACTTTATTTCACAAAAAATATCTTTTAGCCTCAGTTTTTTCATTTTCACATGGGCAACAGGATAAAATGGATCCTAAAATTTGTTGGGCAATTTCTCCTGAGTACACCGATACCTCATATGTGGTCATAAACCACTGTTTGGGTGCACGGCAGGGCCCGGAAGGGAAGGAGCGCCATTTGAATTTTTGAATGGAAAATTAGCTCTAATCGTTATCGGACACCATGTCGCGTTTGGAGATCCCCTGTGTGCCTAAACATTGGAGCTCCCCCACAAGTGACACCATTTTGGAAACTAGACCCCTTAAGGAACTTATCTAGATGTGTAGTGAGCACTTTGAACCCCCAAGTGCTTCACAAAAGTTTATAACATAGAGCAGTGAAAATAAAAAATCATTTTTTTTCCTCAAAAATGATTTTTTAGCACGCTATTTTTTATTTTCACAAGGGTAACAGGAGAAATTGAACCAAAAAAGTTGTTGTCCAGATTGTCCTGAGTATGCTGGTACCCCATATGTGGGGGGGGCACTGTTTGGGTGCACGGCAGGGCGCAGAAGGGAATGAGCGCCATTTGACTTTTTGAAATGAAAATTAGCTCCAATCGTTAGCGGACACCATGTCGTGTTTGGAGAGCCCTGTGTGCCTAAACTTTGGAGCTCCCCCACAAATGACCCCATTTTGGAAACTAGACCCCCTAAGGAACTTATGTAGATGCATAGTGAGCACTTTGAACCCCCAGGTGATTCACAGAAGTTTATAATGCAGAGCAGTGAAAATAAAAAATCTTTTTTTTTCCTAAAAAAAATTTTTTTAGTTGGCAATTTTTTATTTTCACAAGGGTACTAGGATAAATTGGACCCCAAAAGTTGTTGTCCAGTTTGTCCTGAGTACGCTGGTACCCCATATGTGGGGGGGAACCACTGTTTGGGCACACATTGGGGCTCAGCAGGGAAGTGACATTTTGAAATGCTGACTTTGATGGAATGGTCTGCGGGCGTCATGTTACATTTGCTGAGCCCCTGTGTGCCTAAACAGTAGAAACCCCCCACAAGTGACCCCATTTTGGAAACTAGACCCCCCAAGGAACTTATCTAGATGTGTGGTGAGCACCTTGAACCCCCAAGTGCTTCACAGAAGTTTATAATGCAGAGCCGTGAAAATAAAAAATCATTTTTTTCCCTCAAAAAAAATGAATTTTAACACGCAATTTTTTTTTCACAAGGGTAACAGGAGAAATTGGACCCCAAAAGTTGTTGTCCAGTTTGTCCTGAGTACGCTGATACCCCATATGTGGGGGATGACCACTGTATGGGCACACGTCAGGGCTCGGAAGGGAAGTAGTGACGTTTTGGTATGCAGACTTTGATGGAATGGTCTGCGGGCATCATGTTACATTTGCAGAGCCCTTGATGTACCTAAACTGTGGAAACCCCCCACAAGTGACCCCATTTTGGAAACTAGACCCCCCAAGGAACTTATCTAGATGTGTAGTGAGCACCTTGAACCCCGAAGTGCTTCACAGAAGATTGTAACGCAGAGCCATGAAAATAAAAAATCTTTTTTTTTTCCTCAAAAAATGAATTTTTAGCTCCAATTTTTTATTTTCACAAGGGTAACAGGAGAAATTGGACCCCAAAAGTTGTCCAGTTTGTCCTGAGTACGCCGATACCCCATATGTGGGGAGGGACCATTGTTTGGGCACACGTCGGGGCTCGGAAGGGAAGTAGTGACGTTTTGAAATACCGACTTGATCGAATGGTCTGCGGGCATCATGTTACGTTTGCAGAGCCTCTGATGTGCCTAAACAGTGGAAACCCCCCACAAGTGACCCCATTTTGGAAACTAGACCACCAAGGAACTTATCTAGATGTGTGGTGAGCAGCACTTTGATCCCCCAAGTGCTTCACAGAAGTTTATAACGCAGAACCGTGAAAATAAAAAATCTTTTTTTTCCTCAAAAAATGATTTTTTAGCCCCCAATTTTTTATTTTCACAAGGGTAACAGGAGAAATTGAACCCCAAAAGTTGTTGTCCAGTTTGTCCTGAGTACGCTGGTACCCCATATGTGGGGGGGAACCATTGTTTGGGCACACGTCAAGGCTCGGAATGGAAGTAGTGACGTTTTGAAATGCAGACTTTGATGGAATAGTCTGCGGTCGTCATTACGTTTGCAGAGCCCTTGATGTACCTAAACAGTGGAAACCCCCCACAAGTGACCCCATTTTGGAAACTAGACCTTCCAAGGAACGTATGTAAGATGTGTTGTGAGCACTTTGAACCCCCAAGTGCTTCACAGAAGTTTATAATGCAGAGACGTGAAAATGAAAAAATCATTTTTTTCCACAAAAATAATTTTTTAGCCCCCAATTTTTTATTTTCCCAAGGGTAACACGAGAAATTAGTCCCCAAAAGTTGTTGTGCATTTTTTCCTGAGTACGCTGATACCTCATATGTTGGGGTAAACCACTGTTTGGGCACACGTCAGGGCTTGGCAGGGAGGGAGCACCGTTTGACTTTTTGAACGCAAAATTGGCTGGAATCAATGGTTGCACCATGTCGCGTTTGGCGACCCCCTGATGTGCCTAAACAGTGGAAACCCCTCAATTCTAACTCCAACCCTAACCCCAACACACCCCTAACCACAGCCCTAACACATCCCTAACCACAAGCCTAACCCTAATTCCAACGCTAACCCTAATTCCAACCCTAACCCTAATTCTAACCCTAATTTCAACCCTAACCCTCTTTCCAACCCTAACCCTCTTTCCAATCCTAACCCTAACCCTCTTTCCAACCCTAACCCTCTTTCCAACCCTAACCCTAACCCTCTTTCCAACCCTAACCCTCTTTCCAACCCTAACCCTCTTTTCAACCTTAACCCTAACCCTCTTTTCAACCCTAACCCTAACCCTCTTTTCAACCCTAACCCTAACCCTCTTTTCAACCCTAACCCTAACCCTAATGGAAAAATAAAAATATTTTCTTTATTTTATTAGTTGTGCCTACCTATGGGGGTGATAATCGGGGGGTTTATTTACTTTTTCTTTCATTTTGATCACTGTGAGAGTGATCAAAATGAAAGAATGGAATCTGCAGCTGGCAGATTCGGGCGGGCGCACTGCGCATGCGCCCGCCATTTTCTAAGATGGCGGCGCCCATGAACCGGACCCGCCGGACACCGGGAGCGACAGGGTGACTTAGAAGGTGCCGGGGGAGGTGAGAGGGGGTGAGGGGGTTATCGGAATCTGGCGGGGAGCAGAGGGAATGGGAGGGGAGCAGATGATGACAGCGGCGGCAGATCGCCGCTGTCATTCAGTTGCGGGGGGGGCGATCGCCGGTGGGGGGGGTGGAATCGGTGTCTCCAGCCATGTCCGATGCTACAGCAGCATCGGCCATGGCTGGATTGTAATATTTCATCGATTTTCATTGATGAAATATTACTATCGCTCTGATTGGCTGTTTCACTTTTAACAGCCAATCAGAGCGATCGTAGCCATGTGGGGGCGAAGCCACGCCCCCTGTGGCGAAGAACAAAGCCCCCTGTATCTGCGGGTCGGGTGACCTTTCAGTGACCTAGGTCACCCGACCCGCAGGGGGGGCTTTAAAGTCATGACGCCACATAGGCGTCATGGGTCGTTCTGGCACGACTTTTCATGACGCCTACGTGGCGTCAAAGGTCGTGAAGGGGTTAAACCTATTATTTTATATTAAAATAAAATAATATTATTTTGTACTTCTGTTAGTACAGACTGTTCCAGTTGCTTACTACAAGTCCTACAAACTCTCCACTGGCAGGGAGGAGGATAGGAAAGGTAAAGTATGAATCCTCTTGCATGGATTGCGATAATAGCACATTATCCCTTTCCGAGCACTACAAACATTTATGTTGTAATTTCATGCCCTGATTATATATTTATGTTGAAATTATCTAGTAGGTTTTATGTTTGAAAGCAAATATTTGATGGTAAATATTACGGGCATGTTTTATTTATCTGAGGTTTTCATTTCAGGATGTGTGTGAGTAAAACATGGCGGCAGAATTGCTTTGCTAACCCTGGTCGCAGAATCAGCTTTGTGCAAAATGGTAAGTTATAATAATGTCGTCCTATGTGAAGAAGAATAAATGGAATATATTATATATCATGCGGGCGTGCTGCACCCATAGCAATAGGCTGGAACATCAGAATTTGTGTTTTCCTGAATTTGAGGTTACACACCTAATAAAATTCTATTATGACTGCTTTATTTTGTTAACCCTTCTCCCAAATTTTCGTTTTTCCTCCCCTTCTTCCAAGAACCATACTTTTTTATTTTTCTTCCAATGCAGCTGTATGAGGGCTTATTTTTTGCAGGTCGAGTTGTAGTTTTGAATCACATCATTCACTTTACCAAATAATGTACTAAAAAATGGGAAATTCCAAATGCAATGAAATAGTAATAAAAAAACCCACAATTCCACCTCTGGAGTTTGCTGTGTTCATTGTGCTATAAAAATGATCTGGCAGTACGATTCTACAGGTCAGTACCATTACAGCCACACATATACTTTTCTTTTTTATTTAAGTGGTGAAAAATGTTAGAAACTTGTAGCAGAAAAAAAAAAATTGGCACTATTTTCCGAGACCTTTAATGTTTTTATTTTTCAGTCAACGGAGCTGTGTGAGGCCTTGTTTTTTGAGTGGCAAACTGAAATTTTTTATTAATACCAATTTGTGGACCGTAAGATATTTTGATTGCTATTTACTACATTTTTAGGGAGATGTGGTGACCCAAAAAATGCTATTCAGGCGTTTTATTTCTTTTCTGCTCAGCAATTTTACGGTCTAAATATTATATTTTGATAGATTAGACTTTTATGGACAAGATGATGCCAAATGCTTATTTATTACTTTATTTTTGAAAAGGGGGTGAGTTAAACGTTAACCTCTTCATGACATGCACCGTACATGTACGGCGGTGCAAATTGGTGACGAGTGTTACAGACAGGGCTTGCTTCTGGCAATCAAAGATGGAGCGATTTTAACCTGTTAAATGCTGGTGTCAAACTCTGACAGTGGCATTTAACTTGCGTCATTCCATGAGCCTGTGGCAAGGCATCAAAGACTGCGATTTTCACCATATGGTGCAATACTGTGGTATTGCTCAGAAGATTGCAGTGAAAACTAAGGGTGTGTGCAGACGGTGCGGATTCTTCTGCAGTTCTGCCGCAGATTTGGCCCTGCAGAACTGCAAGTGATGTACATAAGGCTATGTAAGGGCAGTTTCACACGTCCAGATAATTCCAGTACCGGAAAAACCGGTACCGAAGCTATCCGTGTCCGTGTGCATACGTATGCCAACCGTATGCTATCCGTATGTCCATGTGTACCATCCGTGTGCTGTCCGTGTTTTTGGTGTCATTCAAAAGCACAAATCGTCAAGCAAAAACAAGCCCTCATATGTCAATGTGGACAGAAAATTAAAAAAAAAAAAAAAAAAAAAAAAGTTATGGCACTGGGAAGAAGGGGAAATTGGGAAGAAGGGGAAACGCAAAAACAGAAATTGGTTGTGTCATGAAGGGGTAATTTATTTTTAAAAACTTTTTAACCCCTTTACTCCCAAGGGTGGTTTGCACATTAATGACCGGGCCAAATTTTACAATTTACAATTCTGACCACTGTCCCTTGATGAGGTAATAACTCTGGAACGCTTCCATGGATCCCGGTGATTCTGACATTATTTTCTCATGACATATTGTACTTCATGTTAGTGGTAACATTTCTTTGATATAAATTGCGTTTATTTGTGAAAAAAAAAAGGAAATTTGGCAAAAATGTTGCAATTTTTCAACTGAATTTTCATGCTCTTAAATCAAAGAGATACGGCACACAAAATACTTAATAAATAACATTTACCACGTTTACTTTACATCAGCACAATTTTGGAACCAAAATTTGTTTTGGTCAGGAAGTTATAAGGGTTGAAAGTTAACCAGCGATTTCTCATTTTTACAACACCATTTTTTTTTTTTAGGGACCACATCACATTTGAAGTCACTTTGAGGGGTCTACATGATGGAAAATACCCAAAAGTGGACGCCATGTCGTGTTTGGAGAACCCCTGATGTGCCTAAACAGTGGAAACGCCCCACAAGTGACCCCATTTTGGAAACTAGACCCCCAAGGAACTTATCTAGATGTGTGGTGAGAACTTTGAACCCCTAAGTGCTTCACAGAAGTTTATAACATAGAGCCATAAAAATAAAAAATCATATTTCTTTCCACAAAAATGATATTTGCGCCCCCAATTTTTTATTTTCCAAAGGGTAACAGAAGAAATTGGACCCCAAGAGTTATTATGCAATTTATCCTGAGTACGCTGATATCGTATATGTGGGGGGTATACCACTTGGCGCATGGCAGAGCTCGGAAGAGGAGCGCCGTTTGACTTTTTCAATGCAGAATTGGCTAGAATTGCGATCAGACGCCATGTCGCGTTTGGAGAGATCCTGATGTGCCTAAACAGTTGAATCCCCCCAATTCTAACTCCAACCCTAACCCCAACACACCGCTAACCCTAATCCCAACCCTAACCCTAATGAGAAAAAGGAAATAAATTCATATTTTTAATTTTATTATTTTTCCCTAACTAAGGGGGAGATAAAGGGGGGTTTGATTTTCTATTTATATCGGGTTTTTATGTTTGGCAGCTGTCACACGCTAAAAGACGCTTTTTATTGCAAAAAATAGTTTTTGCATCACATTTTGAGAGCTATAATTTTTCCACATTTTTGCCCAAGTGAGTCAAGTGAGGTCTTATTTTTTGCGGGACGAGTTGACTTTTTTATTGGTGCCATTTTAGGGCACATGACATTTTTTGATTGCTTTTTATAATGATTTTTGGGATTCAGAATGAACAAAAAACAGCAATTCATGAATTTCCATTTTTTTTTGGGGGGGGGCGTTTATACCGTTCCGCGTGTGGTAAAATTGATAAAGCGGTTTTATTCTTCAGGTCAGTCCGATTACAGCAATACCTCAGTTATATTTTTTTTATGTTTTGGTGCATTTATACAATAAAAACAATTTTATATAAAAAATATTTTTTTTTTTGAATCATAGAATCATAGAATCGTAGAGTTAGAAGGGACCTCCTGGGCCATCTGGTCCAACCCCCTGCTCAAAGCAGGATTCGCTAAATCATCCCAGTCTCAGATGTCTGTCCAGCCTCTGTTTGAAGACTTCCATTGAAGGAGAACTCACCACTTCTCGTGGCAGCTTGTTCCACTCATTGATCACTCTAACTGTCAAAAAGTTTTTTCTAATATCTAATCTGTGTCTCCTCCCATTCAGTTTCATCCCATTGCTTCTAGTCTTTCCTTGTGCAAATGAGAATAAAGTTGATCCTTCTACAATGTGACAGCCCTTTAGATATTTGTAGACAGCTATTAAGTCTCCTCTCAGTCTTCTCTTTTGCAAACTAAACATTCCCAAATCCTGCAACCTTTCCTCATAAGACAGGGTTTGCAGACCGGTCACCATTTTGGTTGCTCTTTTCTGAACTTGCTCCAGTTTGTTGATGTCTTTTTTAAAATGTGGTGCCCAAAACTGGACACAATATTCCAGATGAGGTCTGACCATAGAGGAGTAGAGGGAAATAATGACTTCACGTGATCTAGACTGTATGCTTCTGTTAATACATCCTAGAATTGCATTTGCCTTTTTTGCTGCTGCATCACACTGTTGACTCCTATTCAGTCTGTGATCTATTAGTATACCCAAGTCTTTTTCACATGTGCTGTTGCTAAGCCCTATTCCTCCCATTCTGTATATGCTTTTTTCATTTTTATTGCCCAGATGTAGTACTTTGCATTTTTCCCTGTTAAAAACCATTCTGTTAGTTGCCTGCCTACTTCTCCAGTTTATTTATATCTTTTTGAATCCTCTCTCTCTCTTCTCTAGTATTAGCTATCCCTCCTAGCTTTGTGTCATCAGCAAATTTAATCAGTTTACCCTCAATTCCTTCATCTAAATCATTGCTAAAGATGTTGAACAATACAGGGCCCAGGACAGAGCCCTGTGGTACCCCACTTGAGACATTCTTCCAACTGGATGTGCAGCCATTTACGACCACTCCTTGGGTCCGATCACTAAGCCAGTTATGAATCCACCTAACAGTTGCCTTGTCCATTCCATACTTAGTCATTTTTTCAATAAGGATTGTATGAGATACTTTGTCAAATGCTTTGCTGAAGTCAAGATATACTATATCTACAGCATTTCCTTGATCCACCCAATCAGTGATTCCATCATAGAATGAAAATAAGTTAGTCTGACATGACTTATTAGTTACAAACCCATGCTGACTCTGTTTAATCACTTCATTCTTATTCAGGTACTGACATACATGTTGTTTAATAATTTGTTCAAAGATCTTTCCTGGTATAGAAGTCAGACTCACCGGCCTATAGTTGCCTGGGTCCACCTTTTGCATCGCTTTATTCTGCGAGATATATCTTTTATTTTTTCGCTGATGACACTGTATGGCTGCTCGTTTTTTGCTGGACAAGATGACGTTTTCAGCGGTACCATGGATATTTATATCCGTCTTTTTGATCACGTTATTCCACTTTATGTTCGGGGGTATGATAAAGCGTTTTTTTGCCCCCTTTTTTTTAAAAAAGGGGTTCACTAAAGGGGTTAACTAGTGGGACAGTGTTATAGGGCAGGTCGTTACGGATGCGGCAATACTAAATATGTGTACTTTTATTGTTTTTTACATTAAGAAATGTATTTATTGGGGAATATGTTTTTTCTTTATTTAGGAATTGCTTTTTAATATTTTTACCCGCTTATTTTCCTTCACTTTTTTACTTTGTCCCAGGGTGGGACATCACTGTATTATATCAGATCGTTGATCTGACACTTTGCAGAGCACTGTGTCACATCAGCGATCTGACAAGCAGTGCAGGAGGCTTGCTAGTGTCTGCTCTCAGCAGGCACTGACAAGCCACCTCCCTGCAGATCCCAGAAGGACCCTGTGGCCATCTTGGATCCGGGGTCCTGTAGGAAGAAGGCCCTTGGATCAACGCGATCACATCACGTTTTTCTGAGGGTCTCAGGGAAGCACGCAGGGAGCCCCCTTCCTGCGCAATGCTTCCCTATGCCACCGGAACACTGCGATCATGTTTGATTACAGTGTGCCGGGGGTTAAAGTGCCAGGGGCAGTCCGTGACCGCTCCTGGCACATAGTGCCAGGTGTCAGCTGTGATAATCAGATGACACCCGGCAGCAATCAGCCGCACTTCCCCCGTTAGCGCGGCTGATCGCGTATGATGTACTATCCCGTCCATGGGCATTCAGGCCCAGGTCACCTAGAAGGGATAGTACGTCATATGTCAGAAAGGGGTTAAAACATTGTTAAAAAAACACTTGTTTTTTCCTCCCTAGAGCAGAGGTGGGGAACCTCAGGAGTGTGGGCAGTTTATATCTCACGATGACCTTTTCTCCCACCCCAGAGCAGATTCCCAGTAATCGCAGAGCTCATTGCAGCTGCGTTTTGACGGCCCTTTCATGTCTTGTTGCTCTGCAGTATTCACTACTGAAAGCTGCCACAGGTGTAATGAAAAATTACATCCTTACGCTGGTCAGTGCCAGTACGTACTTCGTGGGTAGACTTAGTGCACAATGTACACCCCTCATACAAAAGAAGACAGCAGTGGCACCCCCAGCATCGTCTGTGTTTATACCACAGCATCAACAACTCCTGTGATTATACCGAAGCCCCAGCATCTCCTGTGATTATACCTCAGCCCCACCGTTTCCTTTGATGACTATACCGCAGCCCCAGAGTCTCATGTAATGATTATACTGCAGCCCCAGAGTCTCCTCTAAAGACTATACCGCAGCCCCAGTCTCCTGTAATGATTATACCGCAGCCCCGCCCCGCTTCTCTTGTGATGTCTATACCACAGTCCCAGCATCTCCTGTGAAGTCTATACCGCAGCCCCAGCATCTCCTGTGAAGTCTATACCGCAGCCCCAGCATCTCCTCTGATATCTATACCGGAGCCCCATGTCTTTCTAGTGATGTCTATGCCACAGCCACATGTATCTCTAGTGATTTATATGCCACAGCTCTGTCTCACTCGTGCTGTATATGCCGCAGCCCTGTCTTCTGTAATGTATAGCTCACAATCTTGGTCTCTCCCAAGTGATGTATATACAGCAGTCTCAGTGCCCTCCATGCGAGGTATATATTCCAGCCCCAGTGTCTCCTATTTGATGTATATAAAGCAGTCTCAGTGTCTCCTGTGTGATGTACAGTATACTGCAGCTCTTCCACTGCTTGAGTTATATAAGGCTATATTCCTACGATGAGCTTTTCGTGAGTTTTGAGGTTACAAAATTTTTGCACTCATTACTTAAATTAGGTTACATACGTTGTTTCATTGCATTTTGTGTGTGTGTTTTTTTAACATTGCATTTTTCGTCTGTTTGGTTTGTCATGCTTTAAATAAAGCTGCTTTGTTTTTGATACTTCCTGGTTTTTTGCTTTGATAAATCTTTATTGACATGCTTATTGACTGAATACGTGAGTTTTTGATACGTTTTTATGGTGGAAACGCACTAAAAATGTGTTTTTTATCTGTGGAATTTCCGCACTTAAGCATGTCTTTGGGAAAACTCGGCGTAAGAGAAATTGACATGCTGGGGATTTAAATCAATTTACACAGCGTTAAAAAGAAGCACAGAGGACAGATTTCTATAAATCCCACCCCGTTTGCCAGAACTCTAAGATGCTGTGTTTCTGAAGAAGCAAAAACACGCAGCGTCAAAACGCACCAAAAGCTCATTGTGGGAGCGTCGCCTAATTGTAATGTGAGCATTGATGAATTTGCCACTGTGAGAAGACCTGCAGTGTAATATACATCTCTGTTTGGTACGGCTCCTGCAAGTTCGTTATAAAAATTGCCCACCGCTGCCATAGGAGTTAAACCTCATTCTATATACTGCGATAACAGTACTGCAGCGTATAGAGAAAATTATATTCTCTTATAATAATAATCTTTATTTTTATATAGCGCTAACATATTCCGCAGCGCTTTACATTTTACACACATCATCATCACTGTCCCCGATGGGGCTCACAATCTAAATTCCCTATTAGTATGTCTTTAGAATGTGGGAGGAAACCGGAGTGCCCGGAGGAAACCCACGCAAACACGGGGAGAACATACAAACTCCTTGCAGATGTTGTCCTTGGTGGGATTCGAACCCAGGACCCCAGTGCTGCAAGGCTGCAGCGCTAACCACTGAGCCACCGTGCCGCCCTCGATAAAGCACAGCTTACTCCTGGGATTCACAGGAAGACTAAAATGGCAGCGGTGGGGCCTTCAACAGGCCTCAACTGCCATGACATTCCATTGGCAACAGACGATGGTGTCCTTTAAGTGCAGCTGTGAGAGATTGATTGTAGCATTTAAGTGGTTAAATAGCAGAGATTAGAGCAATCTCATGTTGCTGCTGTTACAGCCAAATGTCTACATTAGTAGTAGTACATCCTTAGCTCAGGAAGGGGTTAAAGCATTTGTGTAGGATTCGAAACACATAGGTTGTGTGATATTGCAGTTCTACTCTATTAACATCAGTGAAGCTTAGCTCTATACTAGTCACAGCCTATGGATTAATGTGGCGCTGTTTTGGAAAAAAAATCCTGGATCATCCTTTAATTGGTCACGGTTTCAACAAACTGTATACAGTATATCAACAGTACAAGCGGATATAAGAACCATTAATATATTTTACCACTTTTGAGTCACTTGCACCCCTTCCACACCAGTTAAATGCACCATCCACTGTGAAAAACAACTGAAATCCATCTTTTTCCAAAACAAGATGAACTGCCAGTTTACTGAGGAGTCGGATTACATACGTTTATTATATTCTATCACATGCTAAAAAGGAGCATTCAAAGACGATTATCACTTCCAATATAAGGAAAAAAAATGGAGGATGCAAATACAGCTAAATAAATAGTAATACATTAGTTACAACGTGGCAAATAGACCCCAACAATCGAGGGAACAAAGACACTGTAAAAATTAGGCATGCACAATATTAGTGAAATTTGTAGGATTATCAAACAATAAATTAACATGTAAATAGCAAAGCAATATCCTTATTGAAAAAATGACCAAGTATGGGATTGACAAGGCTACGGTTAGGTGGATTCATAACTGGCTTAGTGATCGTACTCAAAGAGTGGTGATAAATGGTTGCACATCCAATTGGAAAAGTGTTTCAAGTGGAGTGCCACAAGGCTCTGTCCTGGCCACAATGTTGTTCAACATTTTTATAAATTATCTATCTATAGTCTCATTTGCACATGGAAACATGAGAAGCAATGGAATGAAACAAAGGGAGAAGATACAGATTAGATATTAGAAAAAACTTTTTGACAGTTAGGGTGATCAATGAGTGGAACAGGCTGCCACGAGAGGTGCTGAGTCCTTCAATGGAAGTCTTCAAACAGAGGCTGGACAGACATCTGTCTGAGATGGTTTAGTGAATCTTGTATTGAGCAGGGGTTGGACACGATGACCCTGGAGGTCCCTTTCAACTCTAACATTCTCTGATATGAAAAAGGGTGAAATTAGTAGTGGAAAACCTCTAAGTTTCTATCAATTTTGCTTTGCACTGTGCAGCTATGAAGAAGGATTTGTCCAGTTGTGGACAACCTCTATAAGTTAAGTTAATTGCAAGGTGAGTCCTCCTTTTTTTACGATATCATAGAATATCTCACAGCTGTTCGATCGGTTTGACATCTGGAAAAGCACTAAGTTACGTAACGGTATTTTTCGGAAGCCCATGACAGCACCACGAGAGGGGATCCGCCCTTCAGGAACAGGAAATCTACAGATACAAAAAGGGCAGCACCTCTCCCACGCATCAGTTGGATTACAGAGCTTGAGAGGTCCTCCATTGTTAATGGCACATAATATATACACAACCTGAACAATTTAACCCACATGAAACTTATAAGTGGAAGAAGTGCGCACCCACACATGAAAGGGAGGGAACTAAGGGTGTTGTCATGGGCTTCCGAGAAATACCGTTAACAGTACGTAACTTATTGCTTTATTCGGACTCCTATGACAGCACGACGAGAGAATTACTGAGATGTAAACACTATGTTAGGGAGGGACTATACAGCCTTCAGCACCCTTAACCCAAAGGCGAGATCTCAGGAGACACCCTTGTCTAGCCTATAATGGTTAAAAAAGATGCAAGGGAATGACCAAGTGGCCGCCTTACATATCTGGTCGATGGAAACTCCAGATCTTTCTGCCCAAGAGGTTACCATGGCTCGGGTAGATTGCGCCCTTAGTTTCTGCAGAGCCATACCGTCACCTGCTGTATAAGCTAGAGAGATAGCCTCCCTAATCCATCTTGCTAATGTACACTTTGAAACTCTAAGACCCTTTCTAGCGCCTTGGAAGGTTATAAATAAGGTGTTGTCTTTTTTCCAAGGATTAGTGACAGAGAGATATTCTAATAGACATCTTCTAACATCTAAAGTAAGAAGTTTTTCTTCCTTCTGGTTGGTAGGGTTAGGGAGGAAGGAGGAGCGAACTCTCTCTTGTGTTCTGTGGAGGCCTGAGGCAACTTTGGGCAAGTAGGCACGTACCCTGTTGTCCAAAATCTGTGTGTAAGGAGGGCCTCTAGAGAGTGCCAGGATATTGCTTATTCTACGTGATGATGTAATAGCTACCAAAAAGGCTACTTTGAGGGAAAGAATCTTAATTGAGGCAGATACCATGGGTTCAAATGGAGCCTCCGTCATAGCCGTAAGGACTAAGTTCAAGTTCCATGGTACACACTTTACTCTGTGTATGGGCCTAGACCTGCCAGCAACTTTAATAAATCTGGATATCCAATCATTTTTTGCAATATCACAATTAAATAAGGCACCAAGGGCTGAAACCTGCACTTTCAGGGTACTACTGTAGCAGCCAGACCCTATTCCAGACCCTTCTGCAGAAATTCTTATATCTGCCCTATAGGCAGCCCCTTGATTTTCTGAATCTAAATGAGGCTGGGAAATTGCTGGACTTTCAAGGGTTGTAAATGGGATTTTTCAAAGTTTATCAGCCAACCCAAGCATTCTAGAATGGATATAGACCTTTCTACTTGGAAAAAGCAATGGTCTGCTGAATTGCCTATAATCATGAAGTCGTCTAAGTAAGGAACAATTAAGATGTACGACTCTCGAAGGTGGGCCATAACTTCAGATATTAACTTCGTGATGACTTGTGGGGCTGCTGAAAGACCAAACAGGGGGGCTCTATACTGGAAATGCCGGATTACGCCATTTATGGAAACAGACACTCTCAAAAAGCGTTGGTGATTTGCATGAATAGGCACATGGTAGTACACGGCTTTTAAATCTAAAACCACCATAAAAGAGTTTTGAAACAACATTTTTATTGCTGAACCAACTGCTTCCATTTTAATGGGTCGAGCTACCAGAAACCTGTTAAGGGACCGAAGATTGATAATGGTCCTGTAAGAGTTATCCGGTTTCCAAACCAAGAACAGGGGAGAGTAAAAACCTCTACCCTCCTCGGATTCTGGGACTTCCACTAGGACCTTTCTGTGGCACAATTTGACTCTGTTTCAAGGGCCATCTGTTCTATCTGAAAGGGACGGACAGCAGTTATCTTGAATTTATCCCCTGGGACCGAAAGGAACTCAAGCTTTACTCCTGCCGATATCACATCCTGCACCCAAATGCTGTTGGTGATACGAGACCAGGCTGGATAAAAGGCCGACAGTCTACCCCCTACGGGGATCGCTAGTCATTGGGATGTTTTTTTTCCGTTCCCACGATGAACGCCTAAACATGAAGCCAGTACCTCTCTTTTTCCTGTCATCCCACTTGGAACGATCCCTTGTCGGTCTTCTCTGACCGAATTTTCTCCTGCTGAAGGGACGTTGGTAAGCAGAGGACGCTAGGTTGGGGAACCTTTTTTTCTCAACCCCTGCCTTATCCAGCAGCTCGTCCAGAACTGTGCCAAAAAGATACTCCCCTTCACACGGAATGGCACAGAGCTTAGATGTTGCTTGGATATCTCCTGGCCAGCATTTTAACCATAGCGCACTGCGGGTAGCGATGGAGAGGCCCGCTGCCCTTGCTGCCATCCTGACAATTCACTGAGGCATCCGACATAAAGGCCGCGGCCCCTTGAATTTAGGGAAGGGCTCTCAGAATCATCTCCCGGGGAGCTCCCTCTTTTAGCTGAGACTAAAGTTGATCTACCCAGACCATCATAGATCTGGCCGTGCAAGTGGACGCCACTGCAGGCCTCAGGGATCCGGCCGCCATCTCCCAAGTTCCTTTAAGAAAGAGGTTCACTTTTCTATCTAGGTGATCCTTAAGGGCCCCCATATCCTCAAAGGGCAGGGAAGATCTTTTCGATGCTTTGGCTACTGCTGCATCTAATTTAGGGGCTTTATCCCAAATGTTAACAGCTGGGACATCAAAGGGATTTCTCCGCTTGAGGGCCGGAGGTAAGGAGCCCTTCTTTTCCAGCTTCTTCCAGTCCGGAGGATCGTTCCTGAATCTTTTCATTCAAGGGAAAGGATCTCTTTTTTTGATCCAATCCCTTAAACATAATGTCTTGCATGGACAGTTCTGGCCTGGGTTCTACTATCCCCATTGTTCCCCTGACCTCCTTTACTAGTTTATCTACATGGTCTAGGAGCAGGCAGAAGTGGCCTGAGTCTTCCTGAGATGAAGTCAAGAAAGATGATTCAGGGGAATCCTCATCTCTTCTCCAGTCTACCGATAAATCCGATTCTGGGGGATCCTTTTGCCTATAACTTTCACCCTGAGACAGGGATTTTATGGACTCCCTTACTTCTGTCCTGATGATGTCCTTCACACTTGAGGTGAAGTTGGGAGTCTCTTCTGCCACCTGAGGAGAATATTAATGAGCAATATAGACTCTCTAGAGGCTAACGCTGCTCCCCCCTTCCTGAGACCTCACCGTCTGCTGGATACAGGGGGGGCATAATCTTTTTGGACAAGAGACCGGTAGGGCGCATCTACAGAGGGCGCATTCTCTGTGCCTTGCCTTATCTGTGCATTTCTTCCACTAGGAATAAAAAACATAAGGGGGAGGTTGCATCACTGAGTGAACATTGACGAAGATTACTTACCAGTCTTTGCAGAAATAGGTACCGAAATACGAGGGGGAAATATCTCAGCTGATGATGCTGTCTGGAAGAGCTCTTCCAGCTGGACTGGTCACTCAATTGGCCCCGACTTGCATCCCAGTTTTTCTGTCGGGTCTGAGACTTCTCTGTAGTCTGTTGCTCTGTGGCTTCTTCTTGCTGCAGTGGCTGCTGCAGCTGCTCATCCTCCATTGTGATGAAAATGGCCTGAAGCATGGATCCCCCTGCCCGACAGCCATATATACCTTCCCCCTCCGGTATCCGGGTCAGCAGGTAATGCTGTGCCTCCTCCCTGGCCTCCTCCGCAAGTGCCTGAGTCATCTAAATCAGGGCTCCGGTCCCCTTAAGATGGCGTCCCCGCCGTCACCTGGCGACCCCCAATGGCGCTGAATGTGTCCAAGGCCGCTCTGGGACACCCGGAGAGCCACACGCGCCCCCGCACCAAGAAACCACCGGACCTGGATAACACAGAGCCCCCGTACCGCTGGAGCTGCAGGGAGGCCCAGAAGAATACTCACCTAGGCGCTTGGCTACTTCTGGAGACGGCGATCCTCCGAACCCCGCTCCCTGCTGCTCGCTCAGTTGTGCCGGCCATCAAGGACCACCGTGGCGCTTCCAGGGCTCCCGAACCGGTCGAGGTAGGAGACCCCCTGCTGCCTGAGCTGACCAGCCGGGCCTGGGGACGTCCTGTAGTCTGTAGGATCCAGTCCCATCAGGAACAGGAAACCAACTGATGCGTGGGAGAGGTGCCGCCTTTTTGTAGCTGTAGGTTTACAGTTCCTGAAGGGCGAATCCCCCTCTCTCGTGGTGCTGTCATGGGAGTCCGAATAAACATAGATGCCAAATCAATTTATATAACATGATGTCACTAAAACGGTGAGGAAGAATTTCTACAGTGTTGTTGGGTGCAGTACCCTGCTAAGAGATTACTGCCATTACCAAAAATAGGTCCCATAAAGGGGTGTACCAGCAGAATATTGCCTGAGAAATCACAGTGCCTTCTTCCCAGAGCATCCTGGTGTCATCTCTTCCTCACATAGGTATTATGTACGCACCATGCCAGCCATGTGATGTACAAATAAATGTTATTCATCAGGTCAGGCCACCTTCTTTTATAAAGCTTCCATATGATGATCACATTATCACTGCCACTTTTGTCAGTGGACATGGGTTAGCATGGGCACTCTGCTCTCTAACTATGCAGCAAATTGCAGTGTACTGTGTTCTGTCACCTGCCTTAACCAGATTTAACAGGATGGCAAAGAACAGTCATTTAATGCAACTACATTATTATTATTATGGTATTACTAGACCAGCAATGTTCTCTTTTGTAAAGTGCACTGCCCTTATTTACTAGTCTCGTTCACTGACTGTACGGCAATCATGTCTGAAACAGGACAGCTAATGGAAAGAAATACCATAAATTAGAAAATGGCTAACCTCTTAAACCTCAAGATCTGGAATTAATGTCGCTGGTAGTTTTAATAAATGGGAGAATGAGTAGGCGACGTTAGTGATGACCTTGAATTGGAGATGTGCAGAATTAGAGTTGAGCGACTTTGGTCGGATCGGGTTTCGTGAAACCCGAATGAAACAAAATAAGTTTCAGATGAAACTCGTCCGACTAGAGCAAAACAAAGTCGGAGTTTCGTCCGAAACCCGACCCCAATGCAAGTCAATGGGAAATAAAAGTTGGACGAAACTCCGACTTTGTTTTGCTCTAGTCGGACGAGTTTCATCTGAAACTTATTTTGTTTCATTCGGGTTTCACGAAACCCGATCCGACCAAAGTCGCTCAACTCTATGCAGAATACTTGACAGTAGTAAATGTGAAAAGGAAAATGGTGACATCTAGTGGATAGTAAAAAGATTACACTGAGTCTACAGCTCTCAAGAGCCAATAAACACAAGCTTGGCCTGTTTTTTCGCACATTGGTCGTCGGGGGCGCAGGCAATTTCAGAAAAAGCAAGCTGGTCAAATGTAAATGTATTTCATGAGCTGATGAACACAGACAGGTATTTATATATGTAGATTGGTAATACAATAAATTGTTTTGATAAGTAGAGGCCAAAAAATGTCTTCCGGTTGAGGTGCCACCTGCATGTCATTGTGTCTTTCTGCAGGTTTATGAAAATGAATATTTAAATTGTATTTAGTGATAAAATCGTGAATGTGTGGTTTGTTTGGCTGTTTTCTTGCTGAAGGGAGCAAGTTTACCTTTCAAATGGTGTATCATGTGTGTGTGTGTGTGTGTGTGGGGCGAAGTAATGAGCGAAAAAGCAGTGCATGTTTACAAATGTGTTGGTAGTGTGATTTGGGGTACTGTGGTGCCACCTGCAGGTATTTTTCCTTACTGCAGGTTTATGAAAATTAATGTCTAAACTGTATTTTGTGATCAAATCATGTATGTGTGGTTTGTTTGGCAAACTACTTTTTTCTGGCTTTGCCCGCAGTTGGGCAAAGCATACTGTGCACGCGTGAGTGGAGATTGCAATGCGCACGTGCGAAATATGGACAAGAACACCGCCCATCAGACCAGACCCGACTAATTTATATACAGCGCGAAAATGAGGTGACAGATTCCCTTTAAAGAAAGCGATTGTAGCACCAAATGTATTCAGCCTCCAACCGTCCAGCTGCAGCTTGTACTGATCCTACTGACCAGCAGGGACACTGAGGTGCAATCAGGGTAGGCAGATGGGAGATGGAATTTAAAGTTTTAAAAATCATTAGGGTGTGTGCACACGCAGCGGTTTTGGTCCTGCGGATCCGCAGCAGTTTTTGCTGCGGTGTACAGTACCATTATAATCTATGTAAAATGAAAACGGCAGTGCAGACACTGCGGAATTTTCCACGCGGTTTCAAAACGGCAGCATGTCACTTCTTTGTGCGGATTCCGCAGCGGTTTGGCACCTGTTCCATGACAGGTGTCAAACCGCAGAAAAACTGCAGATAAACCGCAGGTCTCTTGACCTGCGGTTTTGGCCAATTCTGCAGTACAATCCGCAGCATGTGCACACACCGTTATGTAGCCCTTCCCATATCAATTATCAAAGTAAAGACACCTGCTTCCTCAGCTCTAAGATACATAAGAATATATACGTTTGCATTGTAAATTGAGTAAATACACAGATACCGCTCAGACAGTCTTTAGTGCAGATCAAAAAGTCTTCTAGAGAATTTTTTTTACACTTTGTTGCTCAGTATAGGTATAGATTTTGGTTAGTGTAGTCCTAAGTAATTCTGTAAACTTCCATCTCTTGCTGGGGCCTGTAGTGCCACAAGAAAAAACAGCTTCACTCCTCTAAACAGCTGAAACTGATTACATAAGAAAAAAAAAATACATACAGTATATATATATTTAGTCAGCCACCAATTGTGCTAGTTCTCCCACTTAAAAGATGAGACAGGTCTGTAATTGACATCATAGGTAGACCACAACTATGAAAGGCAAAATGAGAAAACAAGTCGAGAAAATCACCCTGTCCGATTTGGCAAATTATGGTGGAAAATAAGTATTTGGTCATTAACAAAAGTTCATCTCAATATTTTGTTATATAATCTTTGTTGGCAATGACAGAGGTCAAACATTTTCTGTAAGTCTTCACAAGGTTGGCACACACTGTTGGTAGTATGTTGGCCCATGCCTCCATGCAGATCTCATCTAGAACAGTGATGTTTTGGGCCTGTCGCTGGACAACATGGACTTTCAAATTCCTCCAAAAGGTTTTCTATAGGGTTGAGATCTAGAGACTGGCTAGGCCACTCCAGGACCTTCATATGCTACTTACGAAGCCACCGCTTCATTGCCCTGGCGGTGTGCTTGGGATCATTATCATGCTGAAAGATCCATCCACATTTCATCTTCAATGCCCTTGCTGATGGAAGGAGGTTTGCACTCAAAATTTCACAACACATGGCCCCATTCATTCTTTCATGTACACAGATCAGTCATCCTCGTCCCTTTGCAGAGAAACAGCCCCAAAGCAAGATGTTGCCACCCCCATTATTCACAGTAGGTATGGTGTTCTTTGGATGCAACTCAATATTGTCTCCTCCAAACATGATGAGTTTTGTTTTCAAATTGGAGTCAGTTGTGCTGGCACCTCAGAGGCACTTTAATTTTCATGCCAACATAGCCATATGAGGCCTTGTTTTTTGTGGCTGAAAAGTACAGATTTTTAGATTCTCTCATTACACCATTTAGATTGGGTTAATTTTATATTTTGATAGATTAGACTTTTACGCACGTAACTACCACGTGTGGTTTTTATTTATGAAGCAGAAAGGGGGTGATTTGAACTTATTTTTTTTCACTATTTGTTGGTCCCCTTACAGGACTTGCACCTGCGATCGTGAGTTCACTTGAGCCATTTACAGCAACAATCACAGTCTCCTATGACACTCACAGAAGTACCATTATGACAAACACAGAGGTCTTCAGTAGACCCCCAGACGTTATGGCAACCCATCAGCATGGCATGGAAACGCATGAAATGACATGCACTGGAACTGCCGCAGTCAGAGCTCCGCTTCACATATGGCTGGAGGAGGCAGATGGCGGCTTTGACAGTAAGGAGTTTAAATTTAATCATTGTGTTACAGATCGACAGCCTAATATATATTGCTATAGATTTCCTTATTAACAAGGCCTCTGCTTGCAGTCAATTAATAGAAATATTCTGTATTTTAAATGTTGGTGTAAAAGGCAGACCAGTCCCCTCTTGGACCATCCCTGAAAGCTCACGAGAGTGAACCAAATTCTTATAAAATTTAAGAATTCTTGTTACTTCTTAAAAACAGAAAAAACACAAGGTTCATACTTTATTATTTCCATAAAAACAGTTCAGAAATCTTGAGATCTACAGAATAAATGAAAGCTTTGGAGCCCATTTGATGCTTGCAAGCTTAACACATAAATAAAATATTCTCAAGTATAACAGACATTTCTGAAACACACATTCAGGTAATTCCAGAGAAATTACTTAGTCACAGTCAATATTAAAGTCTAAATCCTTATAAAACATTAGTACAAATTATACAAATCTTAAAACCAGACCATTATGACCGGACAGTAAAGGGCAGAAAGGACACTCGCTGCCTACAGCATGGAGTCTTTCAGCAAGGTAAATCTCTCCACTTGTAGGTTGGAGCTACACAGACACGATGTTCAAAGGCAAAGATCACAAAGTTAAAGAAGGCTTCAAAGACAAAAACAATGAAGACCATTGAGCATCTAGTAATTTGTGACACTAGAGGTCAAGAATTGTGGTTATTAGTGATGAGAGCAAGTGCTCGTTACTCGAGTTCACCTAGGATGCTCCAGTATGCACCAAGTATCACGGGTGCTTGAGTGACATGTTCAAAAGTTCCCGCGGCCACAAAACATACAGGCATTGCCTGACAAACACGGGCAATTGCCGCATATTTTGTATCTGTTTAACAGCCACAAGACATGTGGATGCAGGAATTCAAACATGTCACTCAAGCACCCGTGATACTCGGTGCATACCGGAGCATCCTAGGCAAACTCAATTAACGAGCACTTACGCTCATCACTCTTGGGTTAGTCCACAACTTAAAATATGACCAAAGCCTATGATGCTGCCTTTCATACCCCATCATGCTTTAAATAGAACACAGAATTAAGATACATTGTCTTTCATTTCAGGCAGAGTATAAAGGACGAGTGGATGTCATGAGCTGCCCCTGTGGTCCTGAAGTAGCCATATTATAATGTCTCCGTTCTTCAAGAAGTGTTCATGATACATTAAAATAAAATTAAGGAAAGAGGGAAAAAATATCCCTCTAGTGTAAAAAAAACAAACAAAAAAAACACAGGTACGTGTGAAAACTGCCATACCGTACATCTTTAGGCACTAGGTGATCATTCACTCAAATGCCTTGTGAACTGCATTTTTTCCTGAATCCATTTCTAGCCTTGGGTGAAAACCTGCATTAGTGGCAACCAGGTCTTATAGGCAGGAGACTAATACATTTGCTTAGGCAGAAAATGTGCATTATGGAAACAATAGCCGCAAAGGGTGCGGCATTGTATAAACCATACTGTAACTGGAAACACAGTGAGCACTAAGCATTAAGAGAGCAAAAGGTCCATAGTCACTTATGTTATATGCTGAAAAGACACTGCGGCAAAGTTAGCAGGGATTTTCAGTTTACTATATATTTAGCAGAGATAAGTATGTGACACTCCGCAGCTTTGTGAAACTCATCACCACAGGGCAAATATGGTGGCAGACTTTTGGTGCAGATACTGCACCCCGAGCTTTAGAGAAAGTGCAGTGCAAGGCATATACGTGGGGCTTGGAAGGCGAGACCAGCACTCAGATTGTACCTGTATAAAATAAACAGGAGAAAGTGACGGTCATCAGACCTTCTGCAGGGATAGTACACTCAGATTAGTATATCTGATTGTGCTGACAGAATGTGTTTGGGACCAAATTGAAGCAGATCCATAAAAACTTCATGAATACAGCTACTGCAATAAAGCTTTGTTAGTATGTGTTAGATATGACTGCCTTTAGGAATTGGCAGCACAAGGACCAGTCAGCCGAGTTCCCACTTCTACTTCCCCACTGTGCATAATCCATATACCCATCTCTAGCCACAGAAGTGGTACTTAAAACACGGAGAACAGCCAGCACTATGACAGAATCACAGTATACAAGCATGGGACTGATATACTGTCAGGCACATCACAGTATAGGGACCCCAGGTATTTGCATACTTTTGGAGCTGGTGACGAGCCCATCACTTCAGTAAAAACTTCCCTCTGATAACTCAGCTTCAGCTAATGCAGTATGGCGAGAGGGACCAAGCCCTCTACAAAGCTTCAAAAAGGCACATGTAAAAGGTGGGGCCTCAAAACAGACATCACCTTTTTAAAAACTGCATTAGAATAGCAGAATACCAGAATACAAAAGGGAAGTATAGAAAAGTAATAAAATGCCATCCCCTAACAGTCTATTTTTTTATATGCCACCATGCTGTTGACTTTATGGATTGTAGTAGTGAAGGAGCGAAGCCGAACTTCTTCAGAGTTGGAAACAAACTGAGGGCCAGACTCTTCCCACTTTTCTGGGACTTCTGAATCTTTATCTGTGTAGATCAGCAAGTCAAAAGCACCTGTAAATGGTAAAAGTGAAAACACTCAGCAACTAGAAAGAAGTTTATATTGTTTTCACATGTGCCCGTAGTTGTGCTGCAGAAAGCCATGTCCCCCAGATAAAAATGGAGCGTTTTCACACAGCATACCCCCCTATGGCACCTAGTGACCAAACTACTACTCAAAGAGGTGTTAAACTTTCTATAAAATTATGGAATACTGCCAAATTTTACATGGTCTCTAACAGGAGCTCTATTGAATGCTTGCTCCGTCTGCAACACTTTCCTACATGATCTTTTCATCACTAACAAGCTTTCCTTCCTATACATCACAGAAACCTTGCTCACTTCTCTTGACAGCCTATCCAGCTGCACCTTCTTATGGTGGATTCCACCTTTCTCCATCCCCCCCTCCCTGCAGCAAGCATAGTGGAGGAGTTGGTTTTCTCCTGTCAAACAACTGCTCCTTCACCCAAATTACACTGCCACCCTCAGTTACTCTCCCTTCTTTTGAGGTGCACATCTACTCCCATCCAACTGGCTGTCACTTACAGACCTCCAGAGCAAGCTACCACGTCACCACCTAGCTACTTCATATCCTTTCCGCCGACAAACCCACCATCATGAGCAACTACAACATCCCCATTGACACTTTCCACTCAGCTGTCTCTAAGCTTCTCTCACGTCCTACTTTGGCCTCAATGGTCTTCCGCAGCCACTCACAAAAATGGCCACACACTGGATCTCATCTTCACCCACCTGTTTCCCATCTAACTTTGTTAACGCACCTCACCCCTCTTTCTGACCACAACCCACTTACATTCTTTTCTTTCTCCTATTCAGGTGCACAAGCCTTACTCCACAAACTTGCCCACCCCCGCAGAAAACTCAAACACCTTGATCTACCTACACTCATTCTCAGAATCCCTTCTCTCTCTTGCAGACATAAGTTCCATACACAGTGCAGATGCTGCCACCGTTTTATTTAACACCACAGCAGCTGCATTTCTTGAATCGCCTCCCCCCCCCCCCCCCCCACATACCAAAGGTCGCACAATCAATAAGCAACCCTGGAACACCAGCCTAACAAAAAAACTGGGTTCCAGGGTTACTGAGTGGAGATGAACAATCCCTCACCACTTTCAAGCCCAGACTCACTGCAGCAAAAAAAAAAAAAATATATATATATATTTTTCATCTCTCAAATCCTCCCTGTCTCACAACCCTAAACAGCTATTCAACACTTTCAGTTCTCTCCTCCATCCCTTCTCAGCTGAGGATTTTGCATCATTCTTCAAGTAGAAGATTGATATCATACAAAAGCTTTGATCTAAAGTCCCACATCCCCTCCCCATAACTACTCAGCCCTCTTCCTCCAAAACCAGCTTAGCCGCCATTACGGAAGATCAACTTTCCTCTCTACTCTCTAGATCATATCTCACCACCTGTGCACTTGACCCGAACCCATCCCACCTCATTCCAACCCTAACCAATCTGTTCAACCTGCACAATCAACTGGTGTCTTCCCCTCATGCTTCAAACTTTCCTCGATTACACCCATCCTCAAAAAGCCATCCCTTGACCCATCCTCTATCACGCTATAGCCCCATGTCACTTCTCCCCCAAGCCTCAAAACTACTGGAACACAGACACTACTATGTCCTCTTCTTGGACTTGTCCTCTGCCTTCGACACAGTGGACCATTCCTTCTTACTACAGATCCGCTCATCTCTTGGCATTACAGAACTGACCCTATCCCTGGATCTCCTCATATCTAACAGACCAGACATGCAGCATCTCCGACTCATACCACCTCATCTATCCCCCTATCTGACAGTGTCCCCCAAGGTTCAGTTCTAGGACACTTGCTCTTCTCCATCTACACATTCGGCTTGGGACAACTCAACGTTTCACGGCTTTCAGTATCACCTCTACACTCCCTGACAGAAGTTATGGCGCTTATCCATGTTATGTAAATAAAAGCTTATGACCTGACGTTAAATTCATCCATTGGTTGTATAAATTCTTTTGACAGCTGAAACCCTCGGAAATGTGGTTTCGGTTAAGAAAATAAATTGGCATCAATGCAGAAATATTGATCATTTAATGGACACAGAATGGTCAGATTTTGGCAAGACAAAAGTTTTGTCGGCCACAGAAAGTAATGTGATATTCAAACAAATAATTAACTTGAAATACAAATATATGTTGCATAACATTGGTGAATTAAGTTGTGGTGCTATTAGAGTCATATTTAATATTTTGTGTGACTTCCATGAGCTTGAAGGACTGCATCCATGCGGTTCAACAATGATTCATACAATTTATTAATGAAGTCATCAGGAATAGCAAAGAATGCAGTCTTACATGCCTCCTAGAGTTCATCTAGATTCTTTGGTTTTGTCTTCCAAGCTTCCTCTTTCATCCTACCCCAAACATGCTCAATGATGTTCATGTCTGGTGATTGGGCTGGCAGTACTTGAGCACCTTGATCTTTTTTGCCTGGAGGAACTTTGTTGTAGAGATGGATGTGTGAGATGGAGCACCATCCTGCTGCAGAATTTGACCCCTTTTATGACTTGGAATATAAAAAAGTAGCTTATGCTTCTTGATATTTTCAGCTATTGATATTGCCTTCCAACTTGCAAATGTTTTGCACACCCCCATACTGAACGTATTTCCAGAAAATGATCTTTTCACCACCAAATTTAACTGTTGTCTGGGTGTATTTTGAATCCGTACGGGCTCCAGTAGGTCTCCTGCAGTATTTGCGGTGGCTGTGGTGTAATTCTGCTGTAGATTCATCAGAGAAATCCACCTTCCCAGCATCCATCTGTTTAGCAGGCTGTGGGACTTTGCAAATGCCACACTTTTTTTTTTTTTTTATATGCCTTTTGTTTAGTGCTGGCTTCTGGGCACTGATTCGACCATGGAGGCCATTTCGAGACAGAATCCTACAAACTGTTCTAGTTGACACACGGACTTGAGGTGACCAGGCCTGTTTGGAGCTCTGCTGCAGTGGAAGAGGGGCTTGCTTTGGATTTTCTAACCAACAAACGTTCCTCCTGAGCAGTTGTCTTGCGGAGTCTGCCGGACCCGGGCTTGTCAAACACATCTCCAGTCTCTTCGAATCTTTTTTTTTTTTTTTTTTTAATTCTTTGTACTTGACGCCGAGACACATTAAAAGGTACCAGCCACCTCTGCAGTGGATCTGGTCTTCAGCCTCTTGATATTCCAGGCTTTGGTCACAGGGTGGATTTTTGGCATGTTGTCAGAACTCAAGTTGCAGCTCAAGTGAAGGTCTGGGGTGCTGGGTTTCTTTTTATACACACCCACTAATTAACCATTTACTGAGCACAGGTGAGGATGCAAACTAGGATTGGGTGCATTATATGACCAGGCGACAAAACTTTTGTCTTGCCAAAATCTGACCATTCTGTATCCATTAAATGATCAGTATTTCTGCATTAAAGCCAATTTATTTTCTTAACCTAAACCACATTTCGGAGGGTTTCAGCTTTCAAAAGAATAATTTATACAACCAATGGATGAATTTAACGTCCTGTTATAAGCTTTTATTTACATACCATGGATAAGCGACATAACTTCTGTCAGGGAGTGTATGCTGATGACACAGATCTATCTCTGTGGACCAGATATTACTTTTTTTACAAATCAGAATCCCACATTGATTGTCTGCGATTTCATCTTCTCTGCTAGATTTCTAAAACTTAACATGAATCAAACAGAATTCATCTTTCCTCCATCTCACTCAACCCACTAACAGGCCTATGCATTAAAGTCAATGGCTGCTCACTCTCCCCAGTTCCGTGAGCTTGCTGCTATTGAGTAACCCTTCATTCTGATCTCTCCTTCAAGCCACATATCCAAGCTCTTTCCACTTCCTGCTGATTCCAACTCTATTTCCCAAATGTGCACATTCCTTAAGCAAGAATCTGCAAAAACACTAGTGCATACCCTCATCCCCCATCTTGACTACTGCAAACTCCTGCTTTGTGGACTCCCCTCTAACACGCTCACCATTCCATTCTATGCTAAATTGTGCTGCCCAACTAATCCACCTGTCCACCCGCTATTCCCCAGCCTCTACTCACTGTCAGTCCCCTTCACTGCCTCCCCCAATGCCCAGAGACTCCAGTTCAAAACACTAACTATGACATACAAAGCCATCTACAATCTCATTCATACATCTGCGACCTAGTCTCTGCCCGGAATTACCTGCACGCAACCTTTGATCCTCACAAGACCTACTGCTCTACTACCCTCTTCTTCACACAATCTCATACAAGATTTCTCCCGTGCATCCCCACCCTCCTCTGGAACGCTCTACCGTGGAAACCTTCAAAAGGAACCTGAAGACCTACCTCTTCCAACAAGCCTATAACCAGCAGTAACTACTGATCCAAGAAAGCACTGCACAGCGAGCGCTACCCTCGCCTACTCTATCCTCACCCATCCCTTGTAGGCCGAGCCCTCACGGGCAGGGTCCTCTTTCCTCTTGTACCAGTCGGTGACTCGTTTTGTTCAAAATTATTGTACTTTTTTTTATCTACACCCCTTTTCACATTTAAAGCGCCATGGAATAATAAATCTATGGTGTTTTATTAGACTGGCATGCGAAAGATACTTGATCCCAAAAAGGTCACTTCCTTATACACTACTTACATGCAGTCTCCAGGAGTGGAAGGAAAGTTACTGTGGCTGTGATCTGCCGGATAACTGAGCGGATTTCTTCCTGAATAACTTTTGGAGACTTGTCTCTGACAATGCTGAAATAGAATGCATATTTATCATGAGGATATGCCAGCTAATGTGTCCTCTCTCCACATGGAGGATGATGTGTACCACTCTGGACAGATCTGGCCCTTTATACTACTCTGAAAGTTTGCAAGCAGTTTTTTCAGGTTTCTGTGCCCAGGAACGTCCCGACGTGTAACTTACCCATCATCCTTCACAGCTTTATCACATTCTATATCAAACTGCCATCGCTCGAGAATTTCACTGTTATCGATGCTGGAAATCACCACCACTAACTTCTGGACTTGACATTTGTACAGCCAATCTGAAGATAGGAGGATAAGTTACCAGACAGAACAAAACAAACATTATAGGCTCAGCATACAGCAACATGTGGGCTCGGATTGCATGAAGAAGTTACCTGCAGCACAGAACAACCAGTTAATGCCTAAATAATCCCATGAGGAACTTAAGTCACAGTTTGCAGATAAATGTTCTGTGATGGCAATACATTTCATGCCCAGATTCATCAAGACGTGTGATTTTCTTGCTAGTCTTTATGAGGGGAGTGTATGAGCCAGACCCTGCTGATTGATTAAAAGCTTCATGTGGCACAAGCTACGTAACAAATCTGACTCTAGTCCTTAACTGGAGTAAGATTTCTGGAGGAAGGCACGCTGCAGTTTGTAATGAATTAGACTAGCTCTTTTGTGCACTCACTTTTGCACAGCAAGGAGAAACTGGGTAAAAACATCAAGAGTCGCAATTTTTTACGTAACTTGCTCAAAAGTTGTGTGGCTTTCAAAGCTTTCTACTTTAGTATTCTGGCAAAAAAAAAAAAAAAAAAAAAAACTATGAATCGGGGCCCATGTTTTTCCAGTGAGAAATGGTTTCCACGTCACCAAGAATGATTTGTCTTTGCTGGGAGTCCCACCTCTGTGACACCCAAGGATGAACCATCTACAGTACATCTCTACCAAATAAAGCTGTAGAAGTCCAAAGAGGGACACAGCAAACTAAGCGGTCTGTGATTGGCATAGGAGACAGGCCGCAGATTATGGATCTCTTATATGATGCTCCACTTCGCGTTTAAACTCCTGTAAAGTAACATTTCTGGTTCTTTAAGTAATGGAACAAAAAAAAAATAAAAAAAATTAAGGGTGTGTATAGTCCTGGCGCTACACGGTACCTTTCAGCTGCTCCACCACTGTATTCAGGTAGTTCTTGAGATCTGGGTCTGTGGAGATGAGCAGGGTAAGGCCATACTTCTGTGCCCGGGTAAAAGTCTCCGCTGGATAAATCCCACGCTGATATAAAATGCTATTGATGCCAAAATCTGAGAAGAGAAATTCATGGTTACAATAACTATCATCAGGAAACCAACTACACGAGGAAAAGTAAGCAGTGGAAGCCATATCTTTCCGTATATTACCCAATATTAATGTATTAAAGAAAATTCTCTATTGTGTAACCTTTTAATAACTAGGGACATTTTTGGTAGGAGATGAAGGGAACCATATACACCAGGACAGGGGATGAGGGGACCATATATATATTTGGACAGTCAACATTTTTCTAATTTTGGTTCTAGACATTACCACAATGAATTTTAAACAAAACAATTCAGATGCAGTTGAAGTTCAGACTTTCAGCTTTCGTTTGAGGGTATCCACATTAAAATTGGATGAAGGGTTTAGGAGTTTCAGCTCCTTAACATGTGCCAGCCTGGTTTTAAAGGGACCAAATGTAATTGGACAGATTAAATTATTGTAAATAAAATGTTCATTTCTAGTACTTAGTTGAAAACCCTTTGTTGACAATGACTGCCTGAGGTCTTGAACTCATGGACATCACCAGACACTGTGCTTCCTCCTTTTTGATGCTCTGCCAGGCCTTCACTGTGGTGGTTTTCAGTTGCTGTTTGTTTGTGGGCCTTTCTGTCTGAAGTTTAGTCTTTAACAAGTGAAATGCATGCTCAATTGGGTTGAGATCAGGTGACTGACTTGGCCATTCAAGAATATTCCACTTCTTTGCTTTAATAAACACCTGGCTTGCTTTGGCTTTATGTTTTGGGTCATTGTCCATCTGTAGAATGAAACGACGACCAATCAGTCTGGCTGCATTTGACTGGATCTGAGCACACAGTATGGCTCTGAATACCTCAGAATTCATTCGGCTGCTTCTGTCCTGTGTCACATCATCAATAAACACTAGTGACCCAGTGCCACAGGCAGCCATGCATGCCCAAGCCATCACACTGCCTCCGCCGTGTTTTACAGAAGTGTGGTATGCTTTGGATCATGAGCTGTACCACGCCCTCGCCATACTTTTCTTTCCATCATTCTGGTAGAGGTTGATCTTGGTTTCATCTGTCCAAAGAATGTTCTTCCAGAACTGTGCTGGCTTTTTTAGATGTTTTTTTAGCAAAGTCCAGTCTGGCCTTTTGATTCTTGATGCTTATGAGTGGCTTGCACCGTGCAGTGAACCCTCTGTATTTACTTTCATGCAGTCTTCTCTTTATGGTAGATTTGGATATGGATACGCCTACCTCCTGGAGAGTGTTGTTCACTTGGTTGGCTGTTGTGAAGGGGTTTCTCTTCACCATGGAGACTATTCTGCGATCATCCACCACTGTTGTCTTCCGTGGGCGCCCAGGTCTTTTTGCATTGATGAGTTCACCAGTGCTTTCTTTCTCAGGATGTACCAAACTGTAGATTTTGCCACTCCTAATGTTGTAGCCATTTCTCGGATGGGTTTTTTCTGTTTTCGCAGCTTAAGGATGGCTTGTTTCACCTGCATGGAGAGCTCCTTTGACCGCATGTTTCCTTCACAGCAAAACCTTCCAAATGCAAGCACCACACCTCCAATCAACTCCAGGCCTTTTATCTGCTTAATTGAGAATGACATAACGAAGGGATAGCCCACACTTGTCCATGAAATAGCCTTGGAATCAATTGTCCAATTACTTTTGGTCCCTTTAAAACCAGGGTGGCACATGTTAAGGAGCTGAAACTCCTAAACCCTTCATCCAATTTTAATGTGGATACCCTCAAAAGAAAGCTGAAAGTCTGAACTTCAACTGCATCTGAACTGTTTTGTTTAATATTCATTGTGGTAGTGTCTAGAACCATAATTAATTTATAGTGACCACATCACATTTGAAGTGACTGAGGGGTCTATATGACAGAAAATTCCCAGAAGTGACACCATTCTAAAACTGCACCCCAAAAACACATTCAAGAAGTTTATTAACCGTTAAGGTGCATTTTAGGAACTAAAGCAATTTGAAGGGGAAAAAAAATTAAGAAAAAAAAAAAAAAATCAACGTTTAACTTTGACAAAAATTTTACTTTAGCTCCAAATCTGTTATTTTCATAAGGGTAACAGGAGAAAATGAACCCTAAAATTTCTTCTGAGTATGTCCCATATGTGGGGGAAATCCACAGTTTGTGTGCATGGCAGAGCTCGGAAGGGAAGTAGCACAGCGTGACTTTTTGAATGCAGAAATGGATGGAACTGAGAGCAGACGCCATGTCGCCACAGCGATGAGAGAATAAGTACCCTTAACTACTGCCGTTTTAATGCGTATCGGTGCTCATTAAGGGGATAAAATAGAACTCTTTGGCCACAATGATTAAAGGGTATGTGTGGAGAAAAAAAAGGCACAGAAAATCTGTAAGAGAACATTTTGCCAACCACTAAGTATCGGGGTAGATCAATCATGGTTTGAGGTTGTGTTGTAGCCAATGGCATGAAGAACATTTCACGGGTAGAGGGAAGAATGGATTCAATGAAATTTCAACAAATTGATGCAAACATAACACCATCAATAAAAAGCTGAAGCTGAACAGAGGATGGCTTCTACAAATGGATAAAGACCCTAAACTCACGTCAACATCCGGTGCCAGGAGAGGGCAGTCATGTGACCACAGTGTGCACTATGCACGCTCCTGGCCACATCCTGACTAGACTGTTTCCGGCCTCAATCAGTACATTAGCAACAAGTGAGGCTGTGGCTGTCTAGTTGGAATGTGGCCTGAAGTAGCAGACTGCAGTCACACTGACTGCCGAGTCCCCACAACAGAGAATTCCCACAGCGCGCAGGATATGAGGATTCACAAGTCTGCAGTCAGAGTGACTTTTTTGTTTTTAGACCAGATAATGCCTTTAAGGCCTGTTTCACACTTCAGTTTTTTGACGTCAGTCAAAATCCGCCAGTTTTAGAAAAAACAGATCCGCCCCTTTTTTGGCGGATCCGTTTTTCCCCCCATAGACTTGCATTAGCGGGGGATTTTGACTGATGGTCGTCCGCTGCATCTGTTTTTCACAGATCCGTTTGAATTGTAGCATCTCCTGGGCGGAGCAGACGGACTATATAACGTTATTTTGTAGTGGCGGACTGCTATTTACGAGTGCGCATGCCCGGTAGATTTGCTCTGACAAGCATTTTAACCCTCTATCGTTCTGGAAGCGGCGTAAAAATCTCTCTCTCCCTTTCCAGAGTTGTGTTGCTTTAAATTTCGACTGAAGTGGATCCGTTCAGTAAACGGATCCGGTGACATCTGTTTGTGCCACAACGGAAACGGATCCGTTTTTCCACACTTGTGGATTTTGACTGACAACAAATAACTGAAGTGTGAAAAAGGCCCAAGCTGTAGATCAACCTTATGTCCAGGGGCGTAATAACCACAGTTGCCGCTGAAACCAGTCCCCGCCGATGCCAGCAGAAACTTGCACTGGGTGTGTGTCCTCGGACGAACATTCAGTTAAAGGGCATTGCGACACCGATCCATCGGGTACGTGCGCAACAATACATGCTGCCAGCCAGCGGCCAGATGCTGACGTCGGGGTGCACGTGGCAGGGCACATGGCTGGGACGTCCTATACTCCAGTCGCAGTCAGCTGCTGGCTTCACAAAAGTAAGGCGGGAGGACGGACGAGGGCTGTGTGCCACGCTGCGGCGGGAGGACTACAGGCTGTGTATTATACTTCTGCTATGGGGCCCCATGACTTCTACGTACACCCTTGGGACCTTGCACTTGTGGGCTTACATTCTACAGGATGGAGGACATAAACCAGGATAAGGGTCATATACCACAATGGACGATATAAACCAGGATGAGGGACATATATACCTACATATATTCATTCAGTATGAGGGGGCTGTCCAGATCCTGCCTTGGGGCCCATCAGTTCCACCACTGCCTATGTCTGCAGGATAATTGTATTATCCGAAGTGACAGTTTCCCTTTAAGAGTGGAGAATTACTAATAAGAGGTAACTGCTCAGGTGTTTGCTTTCTAAAAGCATTTTCACTCATTTATCAACTGAAAACCCCTTTAAGTCCTCTGTACCCCTTAATGTCAGCTGGGAGACAGGAGATTTTTCCTGCATGTAGATGTGAGGCCATCAGGAGAGCAGTAGTATGTGCACGGAGGGGCACGCTGCCGGCACCAGGCGCAGGGCACAGGAGGGGCACGCTGCCGGCACCAGGCGCAGGAGGGGCACGCTGCCGGCACCAGCGCGGGGCACAGGAGGGGCACGCTGCCGGCACCAGGCGCGGGGCACAGGAGGGGCACGCTGCCGGCACCAGGCGCGGGGCACAGGAGGGGCACGCTGCCGGCACCAGGCGCGGGGCACAGGAGGGGCACGCTGCCGGCACCAGGCGCGGGGCACAGGAGGGGCACGCTGCCGGCACCAGGCGCGGGGCACAGGAGGGGCACGCTGCCGGCACCAGGCGCGGGGCACAGGAGGGGCACGCTGCCGGCACCAGGCGCGGGGCACAGGAGGGGCACGCTGCCGGCACCAGGCGCGGGGCACAGGAGGGGCACGCTGCCGGCACCAGGCGCGGGGCACAGGAGGGGCACGCTGCCGGCACCAGGCGCGGGGCACAGGAGGGGCACGCTGCCGGCACCAGGCGCGGGGCACAGGAGGGGCACGCTGCCGGCACCAGGCGCGGGGCACAGGAGGGGCACGCTGCCGGCACCAGGCGCGGGGCACAGGAGTGGCACGCTGCCGGCACCAGGCGCGGGGCACAGGAGGGGCACGCTGCCGGCACCAGGCGCGGGGCACAGGAGGGGCACGCTGCCGGCACCAGGCGCGGGGCACAGGAGGGGCACGCTGCCGGCACCAGGCGCAGGGCACAGGAGGGGCACGCTGCCGGCACCAGGCGCAGCCTTATCACAGCGAGCGCATCCGAATAGCAGGTGCAACACAAGCGGAAACTCACAGAAGAACTCGGCCACGATGTCGGCGCTGCCCTTCAGCGTGATGCCTTCCTTGGTCGCCAGAGCCGCCATTGCCGGTGCTCCCGAGTCCCTAATAGCGGCCCAGCGATTGACTTCAAGAAATCGCGCCTTCCACTTCAACCGGAGACGTATCACGTCACGTGCAGCACCGCTGCCTTTCCATTGGCTCGCCGTGTTTGGTGGATGACGTCATACGTATGGCTTTAAACTTCAGCCGCCATTTTTAGTAAGGGCAATATCAACTTCCCTGCTTGTATTACTAGTTAGAATATTGGATTCTTCCTAGTGGCTGTGAAATCTGCTGTGTGAGCTCTTCTGCCCGGTGTAACACGACGAATTTTATGTACGTGCACTTTCACTATTATTTCGAGCTGCCAATCATTATAGATGAAAGCGCCACCTAGTGGCCACTATTCATATTGCTCAGAAACTATCATCAGAAACTGATGCGTTTTTTTAAACTCTTCCTCCTGTAATGACTGTGTGCAATTACTGAGTTTGTTTTAACTTTATAATGTCTCATAATGCACATTCAATTATTACGTGTGTTGATAGCCTGATCGTTCTCTAACATGGTCAGTCAGGCGGCCCCCTTAAACTTCAGATCGATCTGTCAATCCTTCCAAAATCAGGGGGCTTTAATTTACAACAATTGTTAGTTGAAATCTTTTTAAATAATTTGTCACCAGGGAAGAAGTAGCCAATTTTTGCTCTTGCTGAGTAATCCGTTTTTTTTTTTTGTTTTTTTTTTAATCCGCCATATCATTCAAGACATATGGGCCTTTTTATTTAGCTCTACCTCGCACCCAAAAATATATTTGGAACCGTATGGCAGATTTGAAGCTAAAATCTAATCCTCAGAGGAGCAGCTGGAATAATATAAGAGCAGAAACTGGTGACATTTGGCCTGGTGACAAGTCTTTTCTAAGGCTCCATTCACACAATGAGCTTTTGGTGCGTTTTTGACGCTGCATGTTTTCACTGAGTCAATAGCGCAGCATCTTACAGTTCCAGCAAAGTGGATGGGATTTCTGGAAATCTCATGTCCCCTGTGCTTCCATTTTACTCAGCGTAAACTGACCCGCTCTGAGTTTTCTGTGTGGAATTCCCCCATAGACTTGTAATAGGTGAGGAAATTCCACAGGTAAAAAGCGCACATGTTTTTAGCGCGTTTCCTTGGCGGAAATACATAAAAAACTCATGTAATCCGCACCTAAGTATATCCATAAAGTTTTGTCAAAGCAAAAATACAGGAGTTATCAAAAACAAAGCCGCTTTATTTCCAGCATGACTCACCAAACAGAAACAAAAAGCACAGCTTCAAAAATGCGATAAAAAAGCAGACAAAACCGCAAAGAAATAATGCAAGTACCCAAGTTTAAATAATAGGTGCAGAAATGCCGCAACATCAAAAACGCTCCAAAAGCTCATCGTGGGTGCGTGGCCTTAGCAGGCTGACACGTGGATTTCTGCAGCAGGAGTGCTGTGGATCTGTATGAAGATGAGCCTCATTCGGTCTCCATTTTGAGCATATACGGTAACATACAGCATATTCGGTGTAGATTTTCTTTCTGATACATAAGAATGGGCTATGAAAGGCCTGGTTACTTCGCATTGAGTTCTGAACATCAGCTGATGTGATCAATGCTGCCACTAGGAATTTCGGGGCCCCATACTGGCAAAATTTTCAGGGCCCCTTGAGACTCCACCCAGGCTCCACCCCTCAAACTGTCCATAGTCAAAAGATTTTTTAAGCCGCCACCACAACAAGGCAGACTCTTTTGGCCGAGCCCTACTCCACTCTAACCTATTAAACATTTGTTAAAATATCCAATACAATTTAGGTATATTTTTATTTATTTTTCAATTTTTAAAATTACCAATAATATCACATACAGGGGACAAATACCACAGCATCATGACCAGACACCATATTACCACCACATAGTAACCAAATAATAGCACTTTCAAGGAACAAATACCGCCACACTGTGACCAGACACCATATTACCACCACAGTGACTGAATAATATCACAAAGTGACAAATACCACTGCACCATGTCCAGACCACATATTACCACCATATGATGACCAATAATACCACATACAAGGAACAAACACCACACAACATGTCCAGACCACATATTACCACCACATAGTGACCAAATAATAGCACATACAAGGAACAAATACCGCCACACCATGGCCAGATAACATATTACCACCACATAGTGACTGAATACTACAATACTGATCAGTAATGAAAAAATAATACTAATATCACCATAATTGCCATTGTACACAGGAGATCTGTACTTAGTATGTAGCGCCTGTGTACAGGTAATACAGTGATCACCGGTGACCAGGGTCGGACTGGGGTGTCTAGGGCCCACCAAGGGAATTAATTTTAGGGGCCCACCTACAGTAATGTACAACTCAACATTTAGGCTTTGAGACCGCAGAATTACACCATGGGTTCTTTTGCCGTATATCCCACGCCAAATCTGCATCATTTCAGCATCCTAATTCTACTAAAAGCTGCACCGTTGTTCATATGCTGCAGATCTTTCCGCACTACGATTCATTTAATCCTTTAGGGCCGCAGGCCTGTTTTCACCTTAATGCCCAGGCCATTTTTTTGCAAATCTGACCTGTGTTACTTTGAAGTTAAAAAGTGACCCCATTTTGGAATCTACACCCCCAAGGATTGACGTAGGGGGTATAGTGATCACTTTGTCCCAACAAGAGTTCCATGGTAGATGCTACACAGCCCAGCCAATCGAAGCGTTCGTATATGCAGGGGGGGCTAAAATTCGCCCGGACCAGCCAGGCAGTGTTGCTGCCTGCCGGTCTTAGTGGCGAAAGCCTCCCGGTACCCGTGCGATTAGCTGCCCCAATAGGCAGCACAGGTCCCCAATAGGCAGCATTGGTCCCTATAGGCAGCACAGGTTCCCAATAGGCAGCACAACTCCCCAATAGGCAGCACAGGTCCCCAAAAGGCAGCACAGGTCCCCAATAGGTAGCACACGTCCCCAATAGGCAGCACAGGTCCCCAATAGGCAGCATTGGTCCCAAATAGGGAGCAAAGGTCCCCAATAGGCAGCACAGGTCCCCAATAGGCAGCACAGGTCCCCAATAGGCAGCATTGTTCCCAATAGGCAGCATTGGTCCCCAATAGGCAGCATTGGTCCCAAATAGGGAGCACAGGTCCCCAATAGGCAGCACAGGTCCCAATAGGCAGCACAGGTCCCCAATAGGTAGCATTGTACCCAATAGGCAGCACAGGTCCCCAATAGGCAGCACAGGTCCCAATAGGCAGCACAGGTCCCCAATAGGCAGCATTGTTCCCTATAGGCAGCATTGGTCCCCAATAGGCAGCACAGGTCCCCAATAGGCAGCATTGTTCCCTATAGGCAGCATTGGTCCCCAATAGGCAGCACAGGTCCCCAATAGACAGCACAGGTCCCTAGTAGGCAGCACAGGTCCCCAATAGGCAGGCACAGGTCCCTAGTAGGCAGCACAGGTCCCTAATAGGCAGCACAGGTCCCCAAAAGGCAGGCACAGGTCCCTAGTAGGCAGCACAGGTCCCCAATACGCAGCACATACAGACAGTAACTCACTGACCCGGCGTTGGCCTGTGTACCAGATACCAGGGAGAACCCGCTGAATCCCACCCCTGGGCAGGGCCGGCTCCAGGTTTTTGAGGGCCCCGGGCGAAAAAGTCTCAGTTGGCCCCTTAACACATACCACGACTCATGCCGTGTGACATCCGTGGTGACGGCCAAAAACGGACTTGTCTCCATGTGGATCACACGGACACGCATGTGATCCACACGGACACTCGCTCTGTGGCAAAACACGTTCATGTGATGGAGGCTACTGATTAGTAGTGTACGCATGAAAGAAAGAAGAGAGGGGAAATAAAGAACAGAGAAAGAAAGAGAAAGAATGGAAGGAAGAACAGAGAAAGATACAGAGAGAGAAAGAAAGAAAGAACAGAGAAAGAACGAACAGAGAAAGAAAGAAAGAAAGAAAGAAAGAAAATAAAGAACAGAGAGAAAGAAAGGAAGAACACAGAGAAAGAAAAGAACAGAGAGAAAGAGAAAGAAAGGGGGTAAAGAAAGAAAGAACAGATAGAGAAAGAAAGAGGGGAAAGAAAGAACAGAGAGAAAGAAGAAAGAAAAAGAACAAAGAGAAAGAAAGAGTGGACAGAAAAAAAGAACAAAGAAAGAAAGAAAGAAAGAACGGAGAGAGAAAAAGAGTTGACAGAAAAAAAGAACAGGGAGAGAGAAAAAGAAGGAGGGTAAAGAAAGAACAGAGAGGTAGAGAGAAAAAGAAAGAGGGGAAAGAACAGAGAGGAAGAGGGGAAAGAAAGAACAGAGAAAGAGAAAGAAAGAGAGGAAAGAGAGAACAGACAGAGAGAAAGAACAGAGACAGAAAGAAAGAAAGAGAACAGAGAGCGAAAGAACAGAGAGAGAGAAAAAAAAGATTAGAGAGAAAGAACAGAGAGAGAAAGAAACAGAGAAAGAAAAATTCTATAAAGATACTATAGCAGCCCAGCTCCCATTGTAGTTCCTACCTGAGCCTCCTGGTGCAGGACATATCATGATCCGCTCACATGGCCGACATCCCCGATTCCAAGGCGATCTCACTGTCCGCTGTCAGAGGAGGACACGGTGATGGATCTGAAGCATTCCCTGAAGTGCCTCCATGGTTCCGTCACAATCTCCTACTGAAATGACCTAATTTCTGGTCAGCTTCCAGCACATCACTTCCGGCAGAACGTTACGTGCAAGTTTTAAATTGCTCCTTGGGGGTCCGCTGTGTACTCCTGTGTCCCGCGGGGAAAGTAAGCTCCCGGCTGGGGCAGTCTCTCTCTCAAAATCGGGACTGTCTCGCTGGATCCGGGACAGTTGGGACTCGGGAGGTATAAATGCTCCCCACCATACACCTCGTACACGCACGGCTCCGCTTTGTATGCCTCGTACACACACGGCTCCGCTCCGTACACCTTGTACACACGCAGCTTCACTCCGTACACCCCCGGCTCTGCTCCGCTCCATAAACACACGGCTCAGCTCCGTACATCTCGTATACACACGGCTCTGCTCCATACACCTCGTACACACACGGCTTCGCTCCGTACACCTCGTACACACACGGCTTCGCTCCGTACACATCGTACACACACGGCTTCGCTCCGTACACATCGTACACACACGGCTCTGCTCCGTACACCTCGTACACACACGGCTCTGCTCCATACACCTCGTACACACATGGCTTCGCTCCGTACACCTCGTACACACACGGCTTCGCTCCGTACACATCGTACACACACGGCTCTGCTCCGTACACCTCGTACACACACGGCTCTGCTCCGTACAACTTGTAAACCCCTCGTGACCCCACCCAAGAACACACACGGCTCTGCTACATCCACCTTGTTAAACCCCTCCCTGACCCCACACAAGTACACACACGGCTCTGCTACATCCACCTTGTAAAACCCCTCCCTGACCCCACACAATTACACACACGGCTCTGCTACATCCACCTTGTAAAACCCCTCCCTGACCCCACACAAGTACACACACGGCTCTGCTACATCCACTTGTTAAACCCCTCCCTGACCCCACACAAGTACACACACGGCTCTGCTACATCCACCTTGTTAAACCCCTCCCTGACCCCACTGTCCCACACATAAACGTTACCTCATCCATCCAGACCAGCACCATAATGAAAAGCGACCAGCACTGCACAGTCCTGCAGCCACCCTGATCATGTGACCCGACTCCTCCCCTCCTGTGACCTCATCACAGGTCCTGTGCTGGCACCGCACACAAGATTACAGCCGAAGGAAGCGATGATCATTGCTGGCTGTAAGGGGCTGCGTCACTGCGTGGGTCCCTCGCGGAGGGCGCAGGATGGGGTCAGTACATGGGGGGCGTGGCGGCAGCCGGCGGGTATCCCAGTGACTTGCCTGGGTGCTGACGTCGGCCCTGCCCTGGCCTGGGTACGAGCGACCAGTGAGTGACAGTGACATTCGGGGGCGGGGCCCACCGAGGGATCCAACGGTACCTCGGTGGGCCAGTCCGAGCCTGCCGGTGACATTATACATAGGAGCTCTGTATATAGTGTATAATCTAAAGGTAATACAGTGATCATTGGTGACATTGTACCCACGACCACTGTATATAGTATACAGTGTACAGTGTCAGTGTATAGGTAACACACTGACTCACCAGTGAAGTCTCTAGGTGAAGTCCTTCATCTTCACTTTTAATCTTCATCCAGCACAGACTGCCGTCACTTCTTCCAGCCAATGTTCATCTCTGCAGTAAATAACACAGTTATCTAGAGCACCGCTTGCAGAACACATTACTTATTTTTTTCCCCAAATTCTAAACTACATCAGCTGAAGAAAAAAAGGCAACAGTGTTGCTCTGCACAGTAACAGGACCGCCCCCCCTTTTAAACAGTATCCTCAAAAAATAAAATAAATACATCACTGCAGTAATAATCTCTTAATTAGCCCCTATGGTAATAATATCCCCAATCCTGGCCCCCAATGTGTCTCATTCCTGGCTCCAGCCATATGTTCTCCTATCCTGCCCCCATATGATGTCCCATCCTTCCCCATATGATCTCCCCATCCTGCTCCATCTATCCCATGATCCTGCTCCATCTTTCCCATGATCCTACCCCATCTGTCCAAGGATCCTGCTGTCACGAGCTCTTCGGAGGTGACAGGCTATCATCCTGCATCAGGCCTCAGAAGGTCTGAACGCCTGTCCATACAGACTGCTCCCTGAACCATCTGCCTCTAGGACCCAGCGTCGACCTCCTCCTGCCCTGAGAAGTTTGGATCTATTTAGTTAGTGGTTCAGCTGTGACCCAGTGCGGTTAGTAGCTTCATTTCTACTTCTGCTTGCTAGAGTGTTGGACCTTCTCAGAGTGCTCCAGTTTGGTGTCTGGAATCCCTCTTCTGGTATCCTTATCTGGCAATTCAGCTAAGTGTTCCCCTGTTTGTCTCACCTTACCGTCTTTAGTTTAGTGCAGACTGCCTAGCGCGCATCTCCCTCCCGTTCCCTATTCAGGACTAGGCCCCCGGGAGATTCAGGGCCTCAGGTTCCGGCTCGGCGATTGGTGAGGAACCAATATAGGGTCTCGGTAGGAGTTCTAGGGAGAGATTAGATCTAGCCTAGGGGTCTCCACATCCCTTCCTTAGTGTCTGGACCCCCTTCTCCATTTCCCTTTATGTTACACTTGGTTTTCCCTCACCGTGAGTGACATTATTACCCGCCGCACTGTTTAGAGAAAAAAAAAAAAAAAAAACCTGACATGTGGTTCATTTGTGCATGTGTTTTGTTAGTTTTGTATTTTTTTTTGTTTTTTTCTCTCTCTCTCCCTTTGGAGATGGATGCAGTCACTGAGTTGGCTGAGCGACTACTCTGTCTGTCTCTGGAAGAGACTGATCTCCGTTGGAAGGTTCTGCAGCAGGAGCTGCAGGTTGCCAGTGTTGGGGCCTCTGCTGCTGGGCCGGGTCGGCCTGAACCTAAGATTGCTCTCCCAGACAGATTTTCAGGAGGCAGGGACAAGTTTTTTGTGTTTAAACAGACCTGCAAATTGTATTTCAAACTTCATCCCTACTCATCTGGCAGTGAAGAGCAAAAAGTAGGGATTGTGATTTCTTTATTGCAGGGAGTTTCACAATCCTGGGCTTTTTCCTTACCACAGGACTCTGTTTGTCTCCAGTTTGTGGAGGGATTTTTTGGGGCCCTGGCCCTCATTTATGACGACCCTGACCGAGTTACCCTGGCGGAGTCTAGACTTCGCCGCCTCTTGCAGGGAAACCGGTCAATAGAGTCATATAGCTCTGAATTCCGTAGGTGGGCAACCGACACAAAATGGAATGATGCGACTCTTAAGAGCCAATTTTCTGAGGGTCTTTCTGAAAAACTCAAAGATGTTCTGGCTATGTATGAGGCTCCTGTGTCATTGGAGGCGGCTATTTCGCTCGCTATACGTGTGGATAGACGCCTTCGGGATCGGTGGGTAAGATCACTTTCCCTAGGTCCCTCTGGTGGGAGTCATTCCCCTGTGTCCGGGGATCAGCCTGGCGGTGAACCTGTGTTAGGGGAGGAAGTAGAACCCATGCAGTTAGGAGGGGCTGCCACCCCATACTTCTCCGCTGAGAGTCGCAAGAAAAAAGGTGTTTGTTTTTTCTGCGGGAAAAAGGGTCATTTTATTGGAGCCTGCCCTTTGGTACCAAGGCAAAAGGGTACTCGGTTAACCCTTGGTGGTCTGGAGTTAGATAAGCAGGTTGTGCATTTTTCTTTTGCTTGCAGTTCCCGATTTGTCCTGTCAGCAGAGGTGGTGCTAGAGAGCAAGGCCGAGAACATTTCTGTGTTTGTTGACAGTGGAGCTGGAGTCAGTATGATGGACGCCGAGTTTGTGAGAACTCATGGTCTTGCTTGCTGTACATTAGCTAAGCCTATTCCCATTTTCGCCGTTGATTCAGCTCCACTTGCACAGAAGACTCTCACACAAATTGTTCATAATATAAAACTGAGGGTGGGGCCGACTCATTCTGAAATAATTTCATGCTATGTTTTAGAGGGGCTCCCCACTGCAATTGTGTTGGGCTTTCCCTGGCTGGTCAGACATAATCCGGTGGTGGATTGGCAAGCCAGGGAAATCATTGAATGGGGAGATTACTGTCAGGAAAACGGTCTGAATGTTTCCCTCTCTGAAGTCTCTGCTGAAATCTTGCCGGGATTTCTGAAGGGCTTTGAGGATGTCTTTTCGGAGAGGGGGAGTCAGGAGCTACCCCTGCATCGTGCATACGATTGTCCCATTAACCTGATCCCCAGAGCTAAACTGCCCAAATCCAGACTGTATAATCTTTCTGGCCCTGAGAGACAGGCTATGAAGGAGTTCATTGCCGAAAGTCTGGAGAAAGGACACATCAGACCCTCATCTTCGCCCGTTGTGGCGGGGTTCTTTTTTGTGAAGAAGAAGGATGGCGGCTTATGTCCCTGTGTAGATTTCCGGGAATTAAGTCAAATCACCATCTGAGACCCATACCCTCTGCCTCTGATTCCAGATTTGTTCAGTCAGGTGGTGGAAGCTAAAGTGTTCTCCAAGTTGGACTTAAGGGGGGTTTACAATCTGGTTAGGACCAGAGAGGGGGACAAATGGAAAACTGCCTTCAACACCCCTGAGGGGCATTTTGAGAGCCTGGTTATGCCATTCGGTCTCACTACTGCCCCTGCAGTTTTCCAGCACTTCATCAATGACATATTTCATCATTTGGTGGGCAGGTTTGTGGTGGTCTATTTAGATGACATTTTGAGACACATCAGGGGCATGTTAAACAGGTTTTACAGATCTTAAGAGATAACAAACAGCACGCCAAACTGGAGAAATGTGTTTTTGCCGTACTGGAGATACAGTTTTTGGGATATCTGTTGTCATGTTCAGGGTTTCGGTTGGATCCAGAGAAGGTCCGTGCTGTTCCGGATTGGGACCATCCTGAGAACCTGAAGGCCTTGCAGCATTTTCTGGGCTTTACAAATTTTTACAGAAAATTAATTTGGAATTACTCTGCAATTGTTAAACCCCTTACTGACATGACAATGAAGGGGTCGGATTTTTCTAATTGGTCAGAGGCCGCTCTGAATGCTTTTTCCTTCCTAAAAAACTGTTTTGCCAAGGCACCCATACTCAGTCAACCCGATGCCTCTCAGACATTTATTGTAGAGGTTGATGCATCGGAGGTGGGGGTGGGGGCTGTGTTGTCTTAGGGTCCGTCTTTGGGAAATGGCACCCATGTGCATTCTTTTTGAAAAAATTGTCCTCGGCTGAGAGGAACTATGACGTGGGCAACAGGGAGCTGTTGGCAATTAAATTGGCATTGGAAGAATGGCGACATTGGCTGGAGGAGGCTGCCCACCCTATTACAGTGATTACTGATCACAAAAATCTCGCATATCTGCAGTTGGCCAAGCATCTAAACCTGAGACAAGCTAGGTGGTCGTTGTTTTTTACGAGGTTCAATTTCGTGGTTACTTTTCGCCCCGGGGTCAAAAATGTTAAGGCGGATGCTCTGTCTAGGAGCTTCCCGGGTGGGGGAGACCAAGAGAGTCCAGTACCGATATTGCAAGGGGGGGTAGTTGTTTCGGCACTATATCCTGAACTGGAGGCTGAGGTGTTGGAGGCACAGGGAGACGCCCCTATCTCCTGTCCTTCAGGGAAGCTATTTGTACCGCCCAATCTGCGCTGCAAGGTTACTAACGAACACCACAACTCGGTGCTATCAGGTCATCCAGGGAGTAAAGCAACTGCGGACCTTCTCTCTCGTCGTTTTTGGTGGCCGGGGTTGCAACGGGATGTGGTGGAACAGGTGTCTGCATGCAGTACTTGCGCTCGCTGTAAGGTATCGCATACTCACCCATCTGGTACTCTCCTCCCATTACCCATTCCCTCCAGGCCTTGGACACATCTATCCATGGATTTCATCACAGACCTACCAGTATCTGCGGGTAAAACTGTGGTGTTGATGGTTGTGGATAGTAAAATGGTCCATTTTGTCACTTTACCAGCACTTCCTAATGCCAAGACTCTATCCCAGGTTTTCATTAATGAGATCGTAAAACTTCACGGTTTGTTTGCAAGCTCTGGAAGGCATTCTGTTCTTGACTGGGGGTACAGCTGTCCTTTTCTTCAGCCTTTCATCCCCAGTCGAACGGGCAGACAGAGCGGGTCAACAAGAATTTGGAGACATACTTCAGGTGTTTCATCTCTGAAAACCAAGAGGATTGTTTATCTTACATACCATTAGCTGAATTTGCAATTAATAATCACTGTCATGAGTCCACTGGCAGGTGACCGTTTTTCGGTGCATATGGTTATCATCCACAGTTTGGTACCTTTAATGGGGGAAGTGCTTCAGGAGTTACAGAGGAGGAGCGTTTTGCGTCGTCGCTCTCTTCCGTGTGGCAGGGCGTCCTGAAGAATTTGAGAATTATGGGAGACAGGCACAAACGTATGGCTGACAGGAGACATGTGCCAGGTCCGGACCTGAATGTGAATGACTTTGTGTGGTTGTCCACTAGGAATATTAAATTGAAGGTTCCTTCTTGGGAGTTGGGACCCAGGATTATTGGTCCTTATAGAATATCTGCTGTCATAAATCCAGCGCCGTTTCGTCTGGAGCTTCCTCAAGCTCTCAAAATCCACAATGTTTTTCATAGATCTCTTCTTAAGAAATGTGTGAACCCCATTGAGTCCTCATCCCCCCACCAATTTTGGTGGAGATGGCAATTTGGAGTCTGAGATTTCGAGGATTGTTGATTCTCGCCTCCTTCGTCGTTCCTTGCAGTACTTGGTGCACTGGAGGGGTTATGGTTCAGAGGAACAGAGGAAAGGACGTGGGTGTCAGCGTCAGAGGTGAATGCCCCCAGGTTGGTTAGGGCATTCCATACCTCACATCCTGAGAAAACGGGTCCTGAGTGTCCAGAGGCCACTCGTAGGAGGGGGAGTACTGTCACGAGTGCTTCAGAGGTGACAGGCCTTCATCCTGCGTCAGGCCTCAGAAGGTCTGAGCGCTTGTCCATACAGACTGCTCCCTGAACCATCTGCCTCAAGGACCCAGCGTCGACCTCCTCCTACCCTGAGAAGTTTGGATCTATTTAGTTAGTGACTCAGCTGTGACCCAGTGCGGGTAATAGCTTCATTTCCACTTCTGCTTGCTAGAGTGTTGGACCTTCTCAGAGTGCTCCAGTTTGGTGTCAGGAATCCCTCTTCTGGTATCCGTATCTGGCGATTCAGCTAAGTGTTCTTCTGTTTGTCTCACCTTACCGTCTTTAGTTTAGTGGAGACTGCCTAGCACGCATCTCCATCCCGTTCCCTATTCAGGACTAGGCCCCAGGGAGATTCTGGGCCTCAGGTTCCGGCTCGGCGATTGGTGAGGAACCAATATAGGGTCTCGGTAGGAGTCCTAGGGAGAGATTAGATCTAGCCTAGGGGTCTCCAAATCCCTTCTTTAGTGTCTTGGCCCCCTTCCCAATTTCCCTTTATGTTACACTTGGTTTTCACCTACCCCATCTGTCCTATGATCCTGCCCCATCTGTCTCCATCGTATCCATCTTGCCCCATGATCCTACACCATCTGTCTCCATCCTGCCCCATGATCCCACCCCATCTGTCTCATGATCCTGCCCCACATGTCTCCATTGTATCCATCCTGCCCCATGATCCTGCACCATCTGTCCCTCTCCTGCCCCATGATCCTGCACCATGTGTCTCCATCCTGCCCCATCTGTCTCCATCCTGCTCCATGATCCTGCACCATCTGTCTCCATCCTGCCCCCTGTGTCTCCAATCCTGCCCCGTGTCTCCAATCCTGCCCTCGTGTCTCCCATCCTGCTCCTGTGTCTCTATTTTGCCTCTTGTCCCCATTCTGCCCCTTGTCTCCCATCCTGCCCCCGTGTCCCTCATCCTGCCCCATGTCTCCCATCTGCCCCTGTCTCCATTCTGCCCCATGTCTACATTCTGCCTCCAGGTCTCCCATCCTGCCTCCATGTCTCACATCCTGCCCTCGTCTCTCCAATCCTGCCCCTTGTCTCCATTCTGCCCCTGTGTCTCCAATCCTGCTTCCATGTCTCCATTCTGCCCCCATGACTCCATTCTGCCCTGGGCAGGATGGAGGCACATGGTCCATGTGTCTCCATCCTGCCAGTGAAACATAGTGCTGCTAACAAAAACAACTTTCCTCTTCCTTGGCCGCGCTCCTGCAGAGATGATCTCTCCGGGCGTTTCAAGCGCGCATTTGCAGGCGAATGACAATGATGTCATACGCCAGCGACGTGCGCGCTGACTTCACTGCCAGCCTCCCATTGGCTGGTGGATTAACTATTGCTGTGCGGACCCGCACGGGCACGCAAGGCAATAGAGTAACAATCTGCGTCTCGGACGCAGGTTCAGTTACTGCACCAGCAGAATCCTGCCGCTGGGGCCCGATCAGCAGAAGAGAGGGGCCCGATGTGGGCCCCTTCTGCTGATTGGGCCCCATACGCCAGTCAGGGCAGTAATGCTCTGATGGCGGACCTGGATGTGATGAGGAAATAGACATAGAATTATCACTTAGACCTTAACCATTTCGTACCAGAGCCTGTTTTCGCCTTCGCGACAGACCAATTTTTTTCAATTTTGACCAGTGTCGCTTTGTGAGGTAATAACTCTGGAACATTTCAATGTATACCAGTGATTCTGAGACTGTTTTTCAGTGACATATTGTACTTCATTATAGTGGTAAAATGTGTTTGATATAACTTGAGTTTATGGAAATATCGGAAATTTGGTTAAAATTTAGAAAATGTGGCAATTTTCAAGCTTTTAATTTTTATACCCTTAAACCCCTTTATCCCAAGGGTGGTTTGCATGTTAATGACTGGGCCAATTTTTGCAATTATGTCCCTTTATGAGCTAATAACTCTGGAAAGTTTCCATGGATCCCTGTGATTCTGACATTGTTTTCTCGTGACATATTGTACTTTTTGATAGTGGTAAAATTTCTTTGCTATAAAATTAAAAACGCATTTTCCCCACAAAAATGTTATTTTAGCCTCGATTTTTTTTATTTTCACAAGAGTAGCAAGAAAAATTTGACACCAAAATTTGTTGTGCAATTTCAGAGTATGCTGATACCACATATGTGGGGGAAAACTGCTGTTTGGGTGCACGGCAGGGCTCGGAACAGAAGGAGTGCTATTTGGCTTTTGGAATACAAAATTGGCTTGAATTGATACAGGATGCCATGTCGTATTTGGAGGGTCTCTGATCTGCCTAAACAATGGAAACCCCCCTCAACTCACCCCATTGTGAAAACTAGACTCCTCAAGGAATTTATCTAGATGTGTGATGAGCACCTTGAACCCTCAGGGGCTTCTCAGAATTTTATAATGTTGAGCTGTGAAAATAAAAAAAATCACGTTTTCCCACAAAAAATTTTGTTTTAGCCCCTATTTTTTTCACAAGAGTAACAGGAGAAAATGGATGTCAAAATGTGTTTTGCAATTGTTGGAAAATGACTACTTGGGCACACGGCAGGGCTGGGAAGGGAATGAGCGCCATTTTGGCTGGAATAGGTTGCAGATACCACGTCACATTTGAAGAGCCTGATATGACAAAACAGCAGAAACCCCCACAAGTGATCCCATTTTGTAAACTACACCTCTCAAGGAATGCATCTAGGGGAGTAGTGAGTATTTTTAATCCTGATGTGATCTGATGTGATTTTATGAAAATTTATGACGGCTGTGCAACTGTGCGATTTTGGAACTTTTTTTTTCCCTCTATAAGCTTCAATGGGGAGCCTATACAAAACTGCAGTTACTTTTTAAATTGCAGAATCACTGCATTTTTGTGCTATAAAGAAACAGATTAAAAACGCGGCTTCAAATTTCCACCCAAAATGCATCAAATAAGGGGGAAAGCGCATACAAAGCTTCTAAAATGCAATAATCCAAGAAGATTATTATTGAGAAGTTTTGTGCGGACACCTGCAGAAAACAAAAAACACAGTACTTATGCTCCATGTGAACATGGTCTTTCAGACACAAAAAAGCCTGATGACATATAGTGAACCTTACATAAAAATGAGAAAGTTCTGGCTGCTACCACTGTGGATGAATGAATAAAAAATAAATCCATAGGTTCCAACTAGAGATGAGCAGAAGACATCGCACCAGCTCTGGCTAATCAAAAGCCGCCCAGGAGACACCAGAAGGTAAGAGATTCTTGGGCCTCCCGTCCAGCCATTACCACTGACCAGTATGCTGGACCAGAGTCCCGTGAATTAATCCTCTCATCTCTGCTACGAACCATCCTGAATACATCAGGACAAGTCCCAGATTTGGGTCAACACCCTGCAGTCTTGGGCATCTGAAGAATGTCTTAGGCCGGAGTCACACTGGCGAGGAATACAAACGAGTGAGAGGCGTTAAAAGCACGCATTACACACGGACAAATTATTCTCTATGGGTTTGCTCCCAACAGCCGTATATTTTCATTCGTATATTCGATTGTAAGATGACATTAACCCTTTGTTACATTAACCCATTCGCCACCGCTACAGGGCAATGGGAAGCCCACACATTTTTTAACAACGAATTAACCCCTTAAAATAACAACTACAACTCCCAAATTTTGCCACAAACCCTCATCTAACACTGGTCAACAGCATTTTTGGTGCCAAAGATATTTCATCGAATTTAGGGTATTTTTGGGGTGCTGATTCTGAATATGTCATCAGTTTTGCCAGATTGGCTCAAGTTTTTGAGATTTTTGGTATCTTATTTATAGCACTTGTTGGTAAATGCGACGCATCATCTCATTAATTTCTTTGGATTAGTACTTGAACTGAGCAGTTCTCAATATAGTTTTGTGTTAATTAGTGTTCTAAAAGTTTGTTCATAGCTTGATTTTTGCACTAACTTTATGTTGTTGTCTGTTTTCCAGTGAAAAGCATGAACTCATCATGAAGAAGTTGTCTTAACGATCCAGACTCATTCTGTTACATTTGTGGTGAATACACACTGCCAAAACATAGAAGAAACATAACAGACTTCGTAAAAAAAGTGTATTTTGCCTATTTTGGGGTTATGCTTGGGGACCAAGACAAGTTTTGGGCACCACACATAGTGTGCAAAGCATGTATCGAATTATTACGAAAATGGAGCAAAGGACAAAGAAAAAGCTTCAAATTTGGTGTTCCAATGGTGTGGAGAGAGCCAAAAAATCATCATGATGACTGTTATTTATGGTAAACACAGGTACAGGCACATCTTCACAATGAGGGACAGGCCTTCTTGCAGATTCCATGTTACTCCCATTTTCGTTTCTTATGCTTATTGAATCCTTGCACTTGCACTGCACAGAAATAACAGTCATCATGATGATTTTTTGGCTCTCTCCACACCATTGGAACACCAAATTTGAAGCTTTTTCTTTGTCCTTTGCTCCATTTTCGTAATAATTCGATACATGCTTTGCACACTATGTGTGGTGCCCAAAACTTGTCTTGGTCCCCAAGCATAACCCCAAAATAGGCAAAATACACTTTTTTTACGAAGTGTGTTATGTTTCTTCTATGTTTTGGCAGTGTATATTCACCACAAATGTAACAGAATGAGTCTGGATCGTTAAGACAACTTCTTCATGATGAGTTCATGCTTTTCACTGGAAAACAGACAACAACATAAAGTTAGTGCAAAAATCAAGCTATGAACAAACTTTTAGAACACTAATTAACACAAAACTATATTGAGAACTGCTCAGTTCAAGTACTAATCCAAAGAAATTAATGAGATGATGCGTCGCATTTACCAACAAGTGCTATAAATAAGATACCAAAAATCTCAAAAACTTGAGCCAATCTGGCAAAACTGATGACATATTCAGAATCAGCACCCCAAAAATACCCCAAATTCATTAAAATATTTTGGACACCAGAAAAAAAATTTTTTTTCGTTGACCTGTGTTATTAATCAGGGACATATTAAAAACATGAAATGAAATGCTTTACTGAATGTAAACCATGTGTCATTTCATGTCGGGTTGGGGAATTATTTGATAGAAGCCGGCAATTTAATTAGCGGCTATTCTGCTATGAAGAACTCTGTGAAATATACATATATATATTTATATATGTGTTTGTCTCAATGACTTGTGGGTATATATATATGCATTCTATGTGTCTATATCTATTCTTTGGTTTCTGTTAGAAACCCTGTCATAGGGCTCCTTTATATGTCCATTTTGCAAGGCGACGAGAAAATCTCGCCATATGGATTGCATGCGGATGCCATACGGATTACATACGGATGCAGACATGTGCAAAATACGCGACCACACCTTGCTTATGGATGACATACGGAGCACTATTTAGGGGTCATTCATCCATATTACGCATGTAAACTACGGACCGTATTTTGCGTCGGTTAGTGTGACCCCGGCCTTATGGTGCGGCTAGGCACATGGTTATAACTTGCATACTGTAGTCTGTACCTCTTTCTATTTGATAAAAGTTGGGAGGTTTTCTGTGTATATTAGGTGTTGTAGCTGACCTTAGACATGGAGATTTGACTTTTCTTTAGTCTTTATATGAGACTTGTAGATGCCACCCTCTGTGTGAAAGGACTTCCTTCCGACAGTAAAATTCATCTCAGTGTAGATCGAAGGACTTGTTTGTATGTCCTCTATTCCAGAATTAGAGCTTGGTCACACCATAATAATGAGAGGAGCGCTACCCATTTTTTTTTATCAGACAGCACTCGGACCACTGATATTAATGGGGCAGTGCTGATCAGAGTTCTTTTTCTCATATTGATTCATCATGAGAATAACATCTCAGTGTAGTTTGAAGGGCTGTATTTCAGAATTAGGGCTTGGTCATGCCATAATAATTGGAGGATTTTTTGTATCGGACAGCACTCAGACCAATAATATTAATGGGGCAGTGCTGATCAGAGTTCTTTTTCTCATATTGATTCATCATGAGAATAACATCTCAGTGTAGTTTGAAGGGCTGTATTTCAGAATTAGGGCTTGGTCATGCCATAATAATTGGAGGATTTTTTGTATCGGACAGCACTCAGACCAATAATATTAATGGGGCAGTGCTGATCAGAGTTCTTTTTCTCATATTGATTCATCATGAGAAAATCATCTCAGCGTTCTGCACTTTGACTAATAAATCAGATGAGACTCACCCATTCAAGTATATGGGTGCGTGGAAATCAACAGACAGCACAGTCTATTACGTACGAGGGCATTGAGTTAGCCCAGCTTCTTGAGAATAATGTAGCAATTGTACCACACATGTCACTGCACTGAGGACCTTACTACACAATAAAGAGGGGGCAATGTGAAACGCTTTTGCCTCGTTTCATCATTTCAATTTTTGACAAATCAGCTGAAAACATATGGAAAATAAAAACCCTGAACATGATGGCGAACATAAAAAAATCAGGTCAACACGTATGAAATAGCCTTAAAAAAACGTGAAAAATAAAAGAAGGATTAGGTGCAAATGAAAACAGGCAAAAAAACATTAGAACAAGACAAAAACAGGCACAAATATAATAATGAATTGGACCCATGGTGTTTATCTCTTAATAAAAATAAAAAAGTGGAAGGCGAATTCTTAATCGGCCCTTAATTTTTATTTTATGGTAACGGACTGTTCACCTATCCTTTGTAAACAATTTTGTCATGTACTGCAAATATGTATTGTAGTGTTTTGTGATAGCCACTAGATGTCACCGTTGCTGCAAGATCCAGGAGGAAGATTACAGCACTCGCCAAGCTGCATAAAACATATCACGGAGAGAGATACCTGGTGTAGGACTGGGTAACAGTGTTCACTAAAGCCCCCGTTACACACTGCGATATCGCTAGCAATATCGCTGTAAAGTCACCGATTTTGTGACGTTGCAGCGATATTGCTAGCGATATCGCTGCATGTGATAATTACCTCCGACCGGCTCCCCCGCTGGTTATCGCTGATCGCGCGAGAAGCTCCTGGATCATTTCTCGTCGGCCACTTCCTGCGGCGCTTCCTGCTGTGACGACGAGCGACGCGTGGAGCCGGGCGGGAGGATGCAGGATCGCCGCGTCTGACAGGTAAGTAGCGATCCCCGTCCCCAGCGATGTCGCTGGTGAGATCTGTCTGTGTGGCAGCTCGCTAGCGACCACCTAGCGATGCACCAGCGATCCTGACCGCGTCATATCGCTAGTCGGGATCACTGGTACATCTCTAGGTGTAAAGGTACCCTTACACTCATCTGACACCTGAAAGAAACTAGTGCATGTTGTCATTTTTTACCAGCGCAGATTTGGTCCTCGAAAATAAAAATTCTCTGCCCCTTTCAATAACATTGGTCCAATTGATGATCGTTTCAGCACGGACAACACTGAGACCGAAAACATAGTCATGGAAACTTGGCCTGAGCATGAATATCCCCTACGGCTACGTTCACACAGCAGTATTTTGGTCAGTATTTCGAATCAGTATTTGTACGTCAAAACCAGATGAACAATCGGAGAAACAGTATAAGGCCATGTTCACATATTCAGTATTTGGTCAGTTTTCTATCTTAGGCTACTTTCACACATCAGGTTTTCGGTGTCAGGCGCGATCCGGCGTCGTGCCGGAATGCCGGATCCGGCAAATGTTTTGTAAAACCTGAAGTGCCGGATCCGGTTTTCTGCCGGATCCGTCTTGTTCTTGACAGACAAAACCGGATCCGTCTCATCCGGTTCATCCGTTTTTCTATCCGTTTTTCGACGGATTACGCCGGATCCGGTTTTTAAAATTGACCCTTGTGGCCTTCCGAACGGGATTGGCTACTGGAAAACTAGATATAGCATGTTCCTACAGCCCTTCTTTGACAGGTTGTAGAGGAGAAAGTGCAGGTTGGAGAGAAGAGCAAGTTACTGGCGAAGATGGATGTTGTCATTGGAAATATTACCACTAGAAGTTCTGTGACGGTTTCAGGGACAATTTTCCACTATACTTTATGTCACCTCAAGGCAGAGTACACTGGGATGACAGAGTGTGAGAGATTTTTGCCCTAAACTTGTGTACCTTCTGGACCAACAGTATATACCTTTGCCAACCAAAGTTGGCTATCTTGTCATGGTCTTACTATTTTTACCTTTAGGCCACAGGTGTGTACCTGGTTGTGTTTTATGCAAAGTATTTCACCTTTTAACAAAAGTTGTGTACATTGGTAGGAAATCACCAACAATAAACACAACTTTTTCGGTGAAATACTTTGCTTCAAACACAACCAGGAACACAACTGTGGCAAAAAGCTAAAATTTACCCACAGTTATACCTGGTTTTGAATACCTTTTTACCTTTGAAATACCCTGTATTTAACCTTTTTTTAAAACATAGTTCGCCGCAGAAAGAAATGACAGACAACCATTGTGAAACGATAATTTAACTTTTATTTAAATTTTTTTTTTTTTTGTAAAATGTTTTTAAAGTGCAAAAAATTTTTTTAATAAAGGTTTTAAACCCAATGGGCATTTTTATTACAAAAAACACACATTACAATTCTGTGTACTGTGGGGTGGAAATACTGCTGGAGGGGCTGCGGGACACTTCGACACTGGGTGTGTGGAGAGAGGACTGGGATCGTGGTGGGGAAGGAACAGTTAGAGGTGAAGGTGTGGAAAAAACTACAGAATGGGTGGACATGTGGGAAGCAGAAGAGGTGGTGGGTGGTGGAGTGGAGGGTTGGGCAGGGACTGTAGGAGCAGATGATGTTGATGGAAAGTTGTATGGGGAAGGAGTTTGGTACGGGGAAGGAGTTTGGTACGGGGCAGGTTGCTGGAAGTGGGGAGATGACTGGTACTGGGGAGGTTGCTGGTACTGGGCAGGTTGCTGGTATGTAGTAGGAGGGGGAGGATGGAAAGTGGCTGGAGGGGGTGCAGATGTAATAGGAGGGGGAGGATGGAAAGTGGCTGGAGGGGGTGCAGATGGAGGAACTACAGTGGTGGGAGGTGGAGGTTGGGAGGTAACCTGCTGTAGAGCACCGTGGCACGAATGCATTACATGCATCTGCTGGATAGGAGATAGTGTTGCCATGTGCTCCACAACAGACCTGAAAAAGGTGTGGTTTGGCGAAGATCTTGCTTCTGAATGCATGGTTTGCAGAAGTGTCTTCACCTCCAGAATGCTGGAGTTGATCTGCTGAAAGCCTGCGGAGATTTGCTCTGACAAGACTTTGAGACAGTTCTGGAAAGATGCATTCAGATGCAATAACTCTTGCGCATAACTATTTTCCTGACCCCTCTGCCGCTGCCGCCCAGTACCCGCAGGTGTACTAGAGGTGGCAGGGGCAGAAGGGTGGGGTAAAGGGAAAGCGATCTCCTCACCAGCAGCTTCATGTAATGTAGGCGGCCACGATGCTCCTGTGCTGGTGGATGGGACAGATGGGTCGAATGTGTGGGAAGGCTGGGAAGGTGCAGATGTACCGGGGCGGTCGAAGTGTCCCTCGGTGCCGGTCTCCTCAGGGATCGCCTCAGAAGGGTCCAATCGTGCAGGCTCCCGAGTGCTGCTCACCGTGCTGTGGAATAAAGAGAAAAAAAAACAATTAAAATACTGACATGGTATGGCCCTGGCTGAAAAACAAAAGTTACATCTAACATTTGTTTTCACATGTGGTGTGTAATATTTACCTTCTGGTGAGCATTGTTTCCCGGAGGAACGACAGGGCTTGTGCGTACTTGTACTTGCTCCTGCGTCCTCCAGATCCACTCGGGGCCCGCATCTCTTTATTGAACTCCTTCTTGAAACGATCCCTCACAGACCGCCACCGATTCACAATTCTGTTCCCTGAAACGAGAAAGGAGTGGTTAGTATACAACATCAGTGTTTCACAAACTCCAGTCCTCATGGTCCCCAGGGGTCATGTTTTCAGGATTTCCATAGTAAATAGAAATCCTGAACACATGATCCGTGGGGACCACGAGGACTGGAGTTCGGGAAACACTGGTTTACATCAAGCAACCGTTACTGTATATACTTACGCTCTTTAATCTGGGCCCGAGCTTCGAGGTCCTCCCAGCGGCCCACAAGGAGAGAACAGATTTCCTCCCAGAGTCGTCGGGTAATGATCAGGTCAGCGTGGCGGCGGTCAGCCATATTCCAGAGCGGCTCCCTTTCTCTGACGAGATCGATGAGGCGGTCCACATCAATCCCTCCATCCTCACCGTCAGAGTCGGGAGCACGCTGTGAAGGCTGTTAAAGAAAAAGACAAAAATAACATAATTAGCCTCCACAAAAGAAATGAAATAAAAAGTGCAAAAAACAAAGCAAAAATATTTATACTTACACGCTGGTGACCGCCGCGTTGCTGTCGCCGACGACCCTGGGAGGCACTGCGAGGACCTCTTGGCCGAGCACCAGATTGGGAAGACTAGAGAAGAAAACAAAAAATGTTATGTCTTTGGATGTAGGCATTTGTTTGCTGTGTGTGGTCTGCAGAACATTGTTTTCTATGTGTTGTGTGTAGTGTGATGTTGTGTTTCTGCGTTTGATGCAAAAAACTTACGAATTGTGAGCCCACTCCAGGTGTCTGTCCACCCCTTCCTTCTTCTTCTGGGAGCTCCTCTTCATCTTGTGATTCCTGTTTTGAAATAAAAGGCAATGAATAGACATATATTACAGAGATGATGGATTTTGGAAATAAAAACTTACCGTCAAACGCTGACGATGCGAGGGAGGGCTCCCAGAAGAAGATGTGCTGTCCTGTTGATGGCCAGACTCCATGGCTGTGGGTATTGCTGCTGCCAGTGATGCCATTTCTGCTGCTGCTGCTGCTGCATCTCTTTGGCGGCTGTTGAATAAAGAGAAACAAAGGGCCAATGAATATCTTGATATTCCATGGCCCTAGTTTGGAGGAATGGGGGATTTGATAATTACCGTCTCTCATCTGCTTCTGGACTCCCCTCCCGTTCAGCATGCTGCTCCATTTGGGGTGGTGCTGATGGTGCTGCTGCTGCAGATGTCTGCTGCCTTCTCCTGCTCCTGGTTCTTGGCTTGGGTGGCATGTTGGGTGTGGCTGAGGGTCCCATTGTCTTGCTTTTATATATCTCCTGTGGGCAGAGCTACTGAGCATGCTCAGACCAAAAAAGCCGGATCCGGCGCATTGCGGCGCTCATAGGCTTTCATTGTGTGAAAAAGCCGGACGCGCCGGATCCGGCGGGTACGGCTTTTTCGCCGGAGACAAAAAACGTTACAGTAGACGTTTTTTCCAGACGCCGGATCGCGACACATTGCGACACATTGCCGGATCCGGCGAAAACCGGATGAAACGCACGGCCATCCGGCGCGATCCGGCGCAAATGCAAGTCAATGGGGGGGAAACCGGATCCGGCATTGCATTTCGCCGGATCCGGTTTCTGTCAAAAGCGCCGGATCGCGCCTGACGACGAAAACCTGATGTGTGAAAGAGGCCTTAGTATTTGTAAGCCAAAACCAGGAGTGGGTGATAAATCCAGAAGTCGTGACGTGTTTCTATTATACTTGACATTGGTATTGTCAAGTATTTACCTCGCACAGGGATATCAAGTATCTTGACTTACCCCCAAAACCCCACCGTGACCATAAAATGACCACCCCCCCTCGGCGCCCACTAATACACGGACACCAATATTTCTTTTGGAATTTTATGGCCACAGCAGCCTTTTATTATAACAATACACAAACAATAAACATTGTATCATAAACAACATGAGTACAATGAAATTAACCCCTGGAAGGAGAAGTCCTTGAAGCCACAAGATCGTGGTGAAATAACCAAATATCATGGACAACCCCCGACCATTTGCTCCCAGCCGTTACCCCACAGGCTCGGGAGCACCAGCACACCAGTAGATGTTGTCCACAAACTCCTTGGGGATCCGCCCTCTTCCGACGGAAAACTCCCCATCCAGCTTTCACCAGATCACGACCACCATACCTTTAACTGAAGGAGACCCTACCCAGAGAGTCTCCCAAACCAATTTCCACCGACTTCAAGGACTCCCCCTCCCCCAAAACCGCCATGACCCAAAATAGAATCACGTACTACCAACCCAACAGAAAAAAGGGAGGGTGGGACTGCTTCAGGAGCTGGGTACAGGAACAGAGGGCGGGCTACCCCCAGACCCTGCCTTTAATACCCCCTAGCTCCCCTCCCCTTTAACCCTTCCCCTTCCCTCACTACCTTCCAACCCCCCGTCATGTTGGCCTCCGCCCACGCCTCCTCCAGGGGGTTGGGAGGCTCACTCCGGCCATTTCTTGACGTTGGTATTGTCAAGTATTTACCTCGCACAGGGATATCAATTATCTTGACTTACCCCCAAAACCCCACCGTGACCATAAAATGACCACCCCCACCTCGGCGCCCACTAATACACAGACACCAATATTTCTTTTGGAATTTTATGGCCACAGCAGCCTTTTATTATAACAATACACAAACAATAAACATTGTATCATAAACAACATGAGTACAATGAAATTAACCCCTGGAAGGAGAAGTCCTTGAAGCCACAAGATCGTGGTGAAATAACCAAATATCGTGGACAACCCCCGACCATTTGCTCCCAGCCGTTACCCCACAGGCTCGGGAGCACCAGCACACCAGTAGATGTTGTCCACAAACTCCTTGGGGATCCACCCTCTTCCGACGGAAAACTCCCCATCCAGCTTTCACCAGATCACGACCACCATACCTTTAAATGAAGGAGACCCTACCCAGAGAGTCTCCCAAACCAATTTCCACCGACTTCAAGGACTCCCCCTCCCCCAAAACCGCCACAACGAGGGGCCTTTGAACACCTCAATGACCCGAGACCCCCCCCAGAGGGCGAGCTACCCCCAGACCCTGCCTTTAATACCCCCTAGCTCCCCCTCCCCTTTAACCCTTCCCCTTCCCTCACTACCTTCCAACCCCCCGTCATGTTGGCCTCCGCCCACGCCTCCTCCAGGGGGTTGGGAGGCTCACTCCGGCCATTTCTTTTCCTCTGATTGCTCCACTCCTGGTTTTCGCTAACAAATACAGATGTAAAATACTGAACGTGTGAACGTGGCCTAATACAAACTCACCTAATCGGTGTACACACACTTTTGGGATGAGAATTCCTACTAACAAATTACCCAGTGGATATAGTAAAACTTGACTTTTATTACATTCCTACATTCTCTTTAAAAGTAGCAGAATTTTAAAATAGTACAGTAGTGAGCCTGTATTTCTCTTCTTAAACTGGACTCATAAGTTTTAAGAGTCCTATCCACTTTGTTGATAATTAAACTACAAGGTATGCACTGTCTTACCTATAGCAAGGTTGCAGCCCATGTATTAATACAGCATCATTTGGATAGCTATCTTTCATAAAGTGCACATATACAGCTAACTTTAATCAACACGTAGCCTCCCCAGCAAGTTTCGCCTATATAGGCTTCCTCAGGGAGCTGGGGCTATATTGAATAATAACATGGGGTGCAAAATCTTTTAAATCCTTTGCTCCAGTAACATAGGTTGAAGTACCAACCAACTGAGTCACTTTTGTCATATATCCAATGAAGACAACAGTTCCTGTACGCCAGTCAGAGCATATCTGTCTTAGCTTGACCCATTATATTGAAGTAAATATCTATAAACTGACCTCCTCCTTTATGTTGTCATAATAGCAACCGATGTTGTTCCTCGGTGTCAGACACATCATTTCTCAGACTCACCAGTCGATTTGTTAATAGCCAACCAATTAAGAATCGCAAAAGATAGCTCCCTTTGCGTTTGCATCAATGAGGTCATGGTTTACCTTTACTCTAATTGGATACTGCCAACCTCCAATGAGAAACAGTTATGTTTGCTAGTGTGATTGGTTGGCACAAGATTGGTTACCCACAAGATTCCTATTTTGTTTCTCTCACTGAGAGCACTTTATATATTTGGTTGGCACCTATCACGTGTCTTTTTGGTAACCAGCCAATAGCATCAAACCTCTGATATCACTGCGCATGCGCTCGTTCAGTTGTAATGTGCAGATTTTCTGACATAGTCTGAAAAGGGGAAAAAAGTCCATCCTTAGGCTATGTGCACACGCTGCAGATTCACCTGCGGGTTTTTTCCCGCGGAACCGCAGGTAAAGTGACCTGTGGTTTGGCCTGCGGTTTCTCACCTCTACTATGTTAAAGGTGTGAAACCGCAGTGGAATCCGCAGAAACAATTGACATGCTGCGGGAAAAAAAACCGCATCAAAAACCGCGCGGAAAAAACCGCAGCGTGAGCACAGCGGTTTTGAAAACCCATAGGGTTACATGGTACTGTACCAAATCTGCGGAACTGCTGCGGTTCCGCAGGGCCAAAACCGCAGCAAAAACCGCAGCGTGTGCACATAGCCTTAGGGTGTGTGCACACGCTGCGGATTCTGCTGCAGTTCTGCAGCAGATTTGGCCCTGTGGAACTGCAGCAGAACTGCAAGTGATGTACAGTACCATTTAAGGCTATGTAAAACAAAAAACGCTGTGCACATGCTGCAGATTTTACCGCGCAGATTTGGTGCGGATTTAAAAAAGCAGCATGTCACTTCTTTTGTGCAGTTTTGCAGCAGTTTTACACCTGCTCCTTTATAGAAATCCGCAGGTGTAAAACTGCAGGGGAAATCTGCACAAAAACTGCAGTAAATCTGCACTAAATCCGCAGGTAAAACGCAGGTCATTTTACCTGCAGAGTTAGCAAAATCTGCGCAGAAAATTCCATAGCAGAATCTGCAACGTGTGCACATACCCTAAATGTGCATGTCATCAGACTTGGAAAAAAAACTGGACATCACTCTATGTGCATAGCAGTGGACAAGATGTCTAAATGATTTATGTCCACATTTAGATAATAATCTTTATTTTTATATAGCGCTAACATATTCCGCAGCACTTTACAGTTTGCACACATTTTCATCACTGTCCCCGATGGGGCTCACAATCTAAATTCCCTATCAGTATGTCTTTAGAATGTGGGTAGAAACCGGAGTACCCGGAGGAAACCCACGCAAACACGCAGACATACAAACTCCTTGCAGATGTTGTCCTTGGTGGGATTCTAACCCAGGACTCCAGCGCTGCAAGGCTGCAGCGCTAACCACTGAGCCACCGTGTTATTAATAACGTAAAGGAGGACTACTGTCTGGGAATAAATGCATAAATTTACTGCTGTTTAAAAATACAGATTACTGCTCTATGTTCTATTACACTCAGCCTACATTTTAATCCCAATAACAATATCATGTGGCTATATTACCTATTCATTCTCTTCAGAGATAAATAGGATTACATATATATTAGTTGGGTACTATAATGTCATTTTGTGCACATTTAATAAACCGCTACTTTACATCTCAATATACAAAACGGAATGTGTGTGTGTGTGTATTACCAACCAATCACGAAGCATCTTTAATTTCATCAGAGCTGTTAAAAAAAAGCTGAGCTGTGATTGGTTGCTATGAGCAGCAGCATGTGTGTGTCAGCCAAGCTCACTCCACATAGCACCAACCAATCACTAAGCATCTTTCATTTCACCACAGCTGTTTAAAAGATGCTGAGCTGTGAGTGGTTGCTATGAGCAACAGTTTTCCCACTCCAGAATACACCTCAGCAGACACTGACATAGTGAGAGAAATCTAGCATCCCTGGGAACATAAGCTCCCAGCCATTGTCTGCCCCCCAGAAAGGAGCAGAGAGCACGACAGAAATGAATCCCCCCTCCCGTGCCCATATACACATCACACATCCTCCATCCAATAGGCACATCTTCCCTCTTAAAGGGGTCATTGGTATGGAAGTTAGGGCAAATCCATCCAGCGCTTTGGTACTGACCCCAGGCCTCTCTTAAAGGGATCATTGGTATGGAAGTCGGGGCAAATCCATCCAGCACTTTGGTTCTAACACCAGGCCTCTCTTAAAGGGATCCCCGGTATGGAAGTTAGGGCAATTCCACTCAGCATTCTGGCTCTGACACCAAGCTCTCTTAAAGGGATCCCCGGTATGGAAGTCAGGGCAATTGCCTTCAAATGCTCTGGTACTGACCCCTGGCTCTCTTAAAGGGATCTCCTGTATGGAAATTAGGGCAAATCCCTCAACGCTCTGAATCTGACCCCAGGATTCTATTAAAAGGATCATTGGTATGGAAGTCAGGGCAAATCCACTCTGCGCTCTGATTCTGACCCCAGGCCCCTCTTAAAGGGATCCCCAGTATGGAAGTGAGGGCAAGTCCACTCTGCGCTTTGGTACAGACCCCAGGCCTCTCTTAAAGGGATCTCCCGTATGGAAGTTAGGGTAAATCCCTCAGCGCTGTGATTCTCACCCTAGGCTTCTATTAAAGGGATTCCACTCAGCGCTCTGGTTCTGACCCCAGGCTGATGAGATGATGTGGGATATTAGGGGGAGTAGTCCGGTGGCTCTGGCTGATGGGATGATGTGGGATATTAGCGGTAGTAGTCCGGTGGCTCTGGCTGATGGGATGATGTGGGATATAAGGGGTAGTAGTCCGGCGACTGTAACGGGATGATGTGGGATATTAGGGGTAGCTGTCCGGTGGCTATGGCTGATGGGATGATGTGGGACATTAGTAGTCCGGTGGCTCTGGCTGATGGGACGATGTGGGATATTAGGGGTAGTAGTCCGGTAACTCTGGCTGACGGGATGATGTGGGATATTATAGTGAATGTGGCTATGCAGCGTGGGCGGGGCTATACACTCAGAGATATATATATATATATATATATATATATATATATATATATATAATATTCATTATAACTTGTTAAAACTAACCGTGGTTAGTTACTATGCCCGGGCAGCGCCGTGCTCTTCAGCTAGTTATTCTATAAATCCACAAATAGGCAGAAAAAGTGATTCCTTGCACCAGCATCGCAGTTGGCCATCAGACAATCCAAGCTCTGCTATGTCGCTGGTCTTTACAACAATCACAAATGAGTCCCTTGATTAGTCCAGCTGTGCTCCGCTGCTGGGTTCTGCTCAATTTTTGTAAGTGTATCTCTTAAGATATCAACCTTGGCCATAATGCTCAGCTCTGAAGCATCACAAGTGTGCAAGGTATCAGAGTTATCAGAAGATTGTTGCAAGTTGTCTGCCTCTTGTGATATTGCGTAACCATCAAGCTCATCACCTCCTTGTGTGCATAGTTGTTGGACTGTTGTGTGTGTATGCCTGAATCCTTATCCCACCCACCATGAGAGATTCTCATGGTGATCTGCTATGAAGACACTGAGCTTGAACTGCGGTGACCTCATCACTGGCATTTTCCCACGGTTCTGAGGTCACAGCAGTTCAGCCCGGCTGCGAGAAAAGCTTCAGTGACCTCACCACTAGTCACAAAAATGAACATCACAGACCAAATAAATGTAAATAATTTAACTTTATTGAACATGACTGCAAACATAGTGATGTACAATGAGTTTTGTTATTGGGCACTTTTACAGGCACTATGGCCACAATTCATTTAGGTGTTTTCACAAGTTTTCTGGTGTAAAACACCATCACGTCATCACTGGAATTTTCCCACAGTCTAGAGGTCATCGCAGTTCAGGCTGTGAGGGAGCGCAGACTCAGTGACGTCAGCGCTAGTCACTGAAGCTCTGCTCCCAGCATCTCCTCATTCACCAGTGGGTTTTCAGCTGGGGCGGTCGCATCTTAGCATGTCCAGGTTGAGAAGTGTATATCCCCCAGTTATGGATTACGGCGTGGGACAAAACAACAGACAAGTATGGCATATTGTTGCTTTTTTGTTTTATTTTTATTACAGGAGATCAAGGGCTTTGCATGGATTAGGTGTGGTTGTAAGTATGGCTTAATTAAGAATAATAAAGAAGCCTGTGTATTTCAATTAAATAATTTTTTACTGGGTGTCAGTGTTTTCTTTACAATTTGACTATGGGGTTAGTCATAGGGGCATCTTATTGATGCCTCTCCATTACTAACCTCGGGGCTTGATGTCACCTGAAAGGTGACATCAATCCTCCAACTATTACCCCACTTGCCACCACTACACGGCAAGTTGGATGAGCAAGGCTAAGTGCCAGAATCGGTTCATCTTAGAGATGTGCCTTTTCTGGGGCGGATGAGAGCTGATGTTTTTAGCCAGGAAGGGGGGCCAAATATCCATGACCCCTTCCTAGGCTATAAACATTATCCGCCAGTCGTCGGCTTTCCGCTGGTTTGGAAAATTGTGTTGGAGTCCACGACATTTTTTTCCTCAAAATAATGTTTAATTAAATACATGCCCAGTAATTTACACAAGCACTGTACTAATTGTATTTGTCACACACATGTATATATCTACCTATTCTGTATGTATTTACTGTATGTAAACCATCTCTTCTATCCTGTCGGCTCCTGCTGTGATTTTACTCTACCACGGCGCTTTATTACTGGCTTTTGTTCTATCTATGTAATATAAATACATATATGTGTGTGTCACTGACATGTATATACAGAATATGTGTATTCTATGTGTATATATCTATTCTATTCTAACCTGTCAGTGTGATTTTACTGTAGCCGTATATGAATTGCTGGCTTTTCAAAGGACACTGGTGCGTAAATATTCAACATGACTCTCATAGTGTGATCTTTTTCTCGCACCCATTGACTTGCATTGTTGAGTCTCGTCCAAGAATCTCAGCAATACGCAGCATGCTGTGATTTTTTTTCTCAGTCCAATTTCAGATGAGAAAGAAAATCACAGATGAGATGTAACTCGAATAACATTGGTCAGAGTGCAATCCGATTTTTTATCGGATTGGACTCGTCCGTATTTCTAGCAAATGAGTATGAGCCCTAAATCCAAAACCAGAAAAGAGTAGGACAAAAAACCTACACAGTGTATATATCCATAAAATAGACTTCAATAATTAAAACAAAAACATTTGAAAAATACCATGTACACTACATCAGAGGTTGCTAGGCACACATGCAGAGGAACACTAACACATACAGGTGGTAATAAATACCGTACATTTTGTTGTAGATGGATATAACATAGTCCCTTATATATAATAGTATCATTGAGTATAACCTTCCCAAACATGTATCAGACAAAAGAAGGGATAAATTAAGATATAACACTTACATGTAAATCACACCAGCTGTTTCAAGTGTCGCCACCACCTCAACGCATGTTTCGTTGTCTTTATCAGGAACACCTGCATGTGTATATTTTTTGTATTTTGTGTGTTTTAATTAATAAATACTTTTTTATGGGTATATGTATATGTGTATATATATATATATATATATATATATATATATATATATATATATATATGTGTTTTTTGTCCTACTCTTTTCTGGTTTTGATGTACTATGTGAGTTATGCCACATATTTGGTTCTTTATATGGGTCCATTGATATTAATGCTACAACTCTAAATCCATAGTATTTAGAGGAATTAATATTGTCCAGTGAAAATAACTCAAAAGAAAGATGATCTTCACTGTCTTGTAGCTGTCTACAAACCACAAGATTGATGAAAAATTTGTTATATTTTATAATATCTGGCATGCTGTGATTGTTGCTAGCAATGCCTCTAGGCTCCGATTCACCATTTCGTATGCTAGTCTTTATAATGAGTTCATTGTAGTACATTGGAGTAAAATGCCCCACGTTCATTAAGAGGTATGCCCTTGTTGAATTTGGCTCATCTTTCAGCTGCCATGCCCCACCTCCAGTTATTGAAAGGAGTATATTTCTGTAGTGATTTATACCACTTTTGTGGGATAAATTCTCATTAATATTTTGCCTGCACTTGGGCACACACTCTCATAAATAACTAAGGTCTCCTCACTTTGTATTGCTGGTCAAAAATGGCATAAAAATGCAAACATTTTGTGACATTTCAGATTTAACTTTAGAATTCTGGCAACATTTGTTTCATCATTTGGGCTTTGATAAGCCATGTGTTTATACTTGCCATTGTTTGCTGTTTATCTGAGGAACAGTATTCTTGTAATCCTGGCTAAGTTTTGTATGTGTTATCTAAATGTCTCTATGGATATTATGAAGGACATTAATCTTAGAGCCTAATATTCCTATAAGTGTAATCACACTGCTATATCTTTTAAAATTAATCACAGGTTGAAAGGTTCAGTGTCAGGGACATAACTACCGTGGATGCCAATCTGTCTGGGCCCAGCAACAAATACATCAGCTGTATGTGTGTCCTTGGTCACACATTCAGCTCAAATGTATTGCCATGCATAGACCTATCAGGTCTCTGTGCTGCAATACACACTGCCAGCCAGTCAGAGGCCAGCACCTGACATTGGTGTGCATGTGACCAGGGGCGCATAACGTCATACCCGTTGCTTGCACGTGGTAGTCAACTGCCGACTTCAGAAGTATTTTAATGCCCTAGACAGATGAGGCAAATAGTGCTCCCTCCTCCAAAGGAAGGGAATGGGTAAAGGCCCCGTTACACGCTTCAATGTCCCAGCGATCCCACCAACGATCTGACTTGGATGGGATTGCTGGTGAGCTGAAACATAGGCAGACTCACCAGCGATCAGGACCAGCGAGCACGCTGGTATCCAGGGTAAACAGCGGGTAAATAAGTGCCACGCGGCACTTATTTACCCGCTGTTTACCCTGGATACCCGATCATTACCAGCGAGCACCCTGGTATCCAGAGTAAAGGGGGGGAAACTAAGCGCTGCGCGGCGCTTAGTTACCCGCTGTTTACCCTGGATACCAGCTCCCAGCATCTGCTGTATGGCGCTGGGAGCTCGCTGATCATTGATCTCTCGCTGTTACACGCAGCGATGTGTTCTGTCCAGCGGGAGATCAACGATAGATTTATGGTGCAGACCATTAGGCAACAATTAGCGATCAGCCAAACTGGTGACGTTGCAACGATATCTTTCACAATATCGTTACGTGTAACGGGGCCCTTAGACTAAGGTAACAGGACACCTAATGCACCCTCATGGTTAAGTTAACAAGCTCCAATGACCACATCCACTAGAATAGCTACCTTTTTTAATATAAGGCCAGGGTCACACGTGCGAGAAACTCGCACAAGTCTCGCGTCTCAATACTCAGGACCAGAGTGTGCGGGATAGGTATTGAGACGTGAGACATGTGAGTTTCTCGCAAGTGTGACCCCGGCCTACAAGTTACAGTATATACAGAATGGTTCATTGTTTGCGCACCATTTGCACCATATGATTTACGTATAGCAATATTCATCCCTGACATCTTATATTTTAAAAGTTAAACCCAAAGAGGGGAGGAGGATTATGGAAACTGATATAGCTTAACTATAATGCCGGCCTATTTGCTTCAATTAGGATGTCCAGCATTTGACAGATACCCTAATGGAAACTAAACAAACCCCATCATAGATAAACAGATATGCTTGATGGTTTTTATGTACTTCATGCGACACATATTGCTTGCAATGAAACTGATGGTTATGAATCTGGTGACATTGGCTCTGGTGGTGTATTGAAGAAGTGATGATGTTCTAGTAATTCATCACCAGAAATATCATCAGTATATAAATACAGAACCACAATCAGTACATTAGTACATCACCAGAACCACCATAAGTACTTGAATACAAGAACCAAGTGTGATGACTCCTGGAGTGGACCTTCTGTCTAGTGATACCAACACACGCAGGGCGAGCTGACCTAGTGAGGACCACCCCCTATACAGGGAGTGTCAGGGGCAGACCCAGGGGGTAAAGTACAACAACTGCTGGAACCAGGTGGCCGGCTCACAGAAGACACGAAAGAGTGTCTAGCAAGGTGCAACAGGGAACGGTCAGGATACAAGAGTGTGCAATGCGTGAACACAGGGGCACACTGGGTATAGGATCATGCAGGGCATGTGCACTGGAGTACGAAGGATCCAGGACAGTACAGGGCGTGTACACAGGGGCATGCTGGGTACTGGATAGTGCAAGGCATGTACACAGGAGCACGCTGGGTACGGGAGTGCATATGGTGTGCACTGACAAGCACGCCTGGGTACAGAGCAAAGCAGAGTGCGTGCAGGAAAGCAGACCTGAGTACAAGGCTAGGCAAAGCGCATGCTGTGAAGCAAGCCTAAGTGCAAGGCAAGGCAAAGGATGTGCTAAGAAGCATGACAGGGCACAGGGCAGGAGCAGAGCGTGTGCTAAGAAGCACCACAGAGCACAGTGCAGGAGCAGAGCATACAATGTCAAGTCGGCCCCATACACATTTGTATTGCATAAACCTACCAGTTTGTTCTTAACAATGGTAAAAAGATACTGGGAGTTTTTATTAACAGTCATCATCAGACTGCAGATCTTTACTGATGATATGCAAGCAAGATCACACAAAACATGTACATGCAGGTACTTTATGGATTACATCTTCTCTAAGAGTCATCTCTCTTTTCATCTCCATCTTGTCTAGATGCCATAATAGCTTTTCACATTCACATCTGGTCTCTGTAAACTTCCCTCTACTCCGCTCTTCTGCAGCACATCCCAACACAGTGCCCTTAAAAATAAGAGTGTTATTTAGGGATGGGCAAACCTGTGGATGTTCGAGTCTGGCAGATTAGGCCCTACATCTAAAAAAAAAAGTTGGGTTCATGTACCATAACAGTACCTGAACCCCCCCAGCCCTGACCCCATTCAAGTGAGTTGGGGACCTGAACATCCGTTGATTGCCACCTTGTCATCTGCATGACAGAGCGGCAAGCATGGGCTCTGATTGGCGGGAAGGACAGTTCCGCCGGTCAGAGAACTGTGGTTCCCACACTGTCAGATATCAGCATGTGAGCTAGCAGCTCTGACCGGTGATAGAAAGGTTATTGAAGGTAATTCTGTGTTTGCTGATGAGAAAGTACTACTTCCATCAGCCTACACCTGCTGTCGCTGATAACAGCGAGCGCAGACGCCGCTGATGGGTGTATTCATCAGCCTCACCTGTGCTATAAATAAATAAAAAATTAAAAAAATGACATGGGGTCTCTTCTATTTTTGATAACCAGCTCAGGCAAAACTGACAGCTGTTGGCTGCAACCCTCAGCTGTCAGCTTTATCATGGCTGGTTTTAAAAATAGAGGAGTTCCACTCTGTTTTTAAAATTATTTAAATAAATAATTTTTAAAAATGGCATGAAGTCCCCCCCATTTTTTACAACCAGCCAAGCTAAAGCAAACAGCTGAGGGTTAGTATTCTCACACTGGTAAGGTGCCATAGATTGTCGTCCCAGCTTAAAAATGGCTGCCTGCAGCTGCCCCAGAAAATGTGCATTTAATAGATGCGCCAATTCTGGCACTTTGCTTGGCTCTTACCTTTGTGTGGTGGCAAGTGGGGTAATGGTTATGGGGTTGATGTCAGCTATGTTATGGCTGCCGACATCAAGCCCACAGGTTGGTAATGGAGAGGATCCATAGTTAGATTGTAAAAAAGACACAGCAAGAATAAAGTCCCTTAATTGAAATAGTGACACAGACTCTTTTATTTTAAATAAAAGTAAAAAAGCACAGTTATACTCACCTTACGCCTAATCCATTGAAGCCCATGTCACCTGTAAAAAACAGAAAATAATGAATAACCACAGTATTCACTTTACACCTAATCCATCAACCAGGGGAAAAGACCAGAAAATTAACAACCATATCTTTCACATGTCCGATATGAAGATAATCCATACTTTCCCCTGACAATCGGGATAATTTGGAGAACAGTCACCGCTTTCCCCTGCAGCTGGAACACACTCACAGAAGCGTGATCACTCCTGCAGTGTCTAGCGCTGAGCTATTGTGTGAATCCAATGAACCCTGGTGACCTCACTTACGGCACTACTAACTGCATGAGGAAGTACACACACACACAGCGAACGGTACTGCAAGTGTGGTCATTGATGTGACCATTATCCAAATCATCCGGATTGTCATGGGATAGTATGGATTTTTTCACATCAGACAGGTGAGGGATGTGGTTGTTTAATATTTTTCTTTTTTTCTAGGGGACATGGATATGGGAGGATTTTCTTCTCGTTGGAGACAGGTAAAGGATATGGTTTATTCATTTGTTTTTTACAGGTGACATGGGCATTGGTGGATTAGGAGTAAGGTGAGCATAACTGCTTTTTTTATTTATATTTCAAATAAAAGAGTCTGTCTTTCAAATAAAGGATTTTATTCTGGTTGTGTATTTTTTACAATCTAACTATGGGGTTAGTATAGATGCCTTACAGATGCCTCTCCATTACTAACTCCTGGGCTTGATGTCAGCTGACAATGCAAAGCTGACATCAACCTCACTAATATTACCCCACTTGCCACCACACCAGGGCAAGAGGGAAGAGTGAGGCTGAGCACCAGATTTGGTGCAACTTATTGATGCGCCATTTCAGGGGCGGTTGAGGGCTGCTGTTCTTAACCTGGGAGGGTGCTGATTTTCTTGGCAACTTCGCAGGCAATTAATATCAGTCCACAGCTGTTGGATAGTTTGAAATTATGGGGGGACTCTATATTTTTTTCTGGGTTCCCCTCATAAAATAACCAGTAAAGGCCATGTTAGGAACGGCGGAACGCACGAAATAAAAATAATAAAGTGCGTTCACCGCTCGGGGTCCACCGTGCAGTAGGTGATATAACCGCTGCTAGATTGTGGCAGAGACAATATGGTGATTATGCACATGGGTTAAACTTCACCCGGAGTGTGCAGGACGGGCTCTGTTCACACAGAGGAGCTGCAACAAAAGATACAAAACACTGAACCTGTTTGTGTCACAGGCTTCAGGTAGAATACACAAAAACGGTCAAACGGTCACAGGAGTAGCCCAAGATGGCAGTACTAAGTCCTTCTAGACCTACCGTTAGTGACTGAGAGTATAGCGTCGCAGCCGCGAACGCTCAAGTGGGCTGCTATTGCAGCGCAGCGTGGATACTGCCGCTCAACGACACCACTATGGCGCAAGCGCAATGTTGGATGCTAGCAGCTGTGCCTATGGAGCAATAGCGTGCTGGTACTGGTAATAACTCAATCCCTCCCATACACGTAATATCCAAGTGTAGGGGTTTCAAATGAGTCACTCACCAGATCATGCATCCATCAACATTCACACAGCAAGTATGACTATACTAGCACATGGCGGAACAGCCATGCGCACTTTTTATAGCAGACAGGACCTTCTGGAAACCTCCAGATCTCATTTGTCCATCTCGGAGATCTGGAGGCTTCCGGAAGGCCCCGTCTGCTATAAAAAGTGCGCATGGCTGTTCAGCCATGCGCTAGTATAGTCATACTTGCTGCTGTGTGCAGGACCTGAGCACATGACTCCCGAACTCCAATGGGAGATCGCCCCATGAGCATGCTCAGAGGATGGAATGAAGGACTTAGCCTCAGGAGAGATTTGCTGCAAGGCAATCTCTTCTGCAATCTCCTCTGCAGTAGATAATGAGCAGAATGTGAGGGTCTGGATTCCTGCATAGTAACCGCAGAAATCTGCCTCCTAACAGGCCAGGCAAACCGCTGTGAGCTTATATTAATAGCCTGGGAACCTATAGGGATATTACCCCTCTTCCATGAATAATAACATAATCCCTCACCATTGGCTTTCACTCTGATGCTTATGAAAATTACTGGGGACCCAACGCCTTTTTTTATTAAATACAGTAAAATCTACACCCAAGGTAACCTTAGTTCACAGCCTCCAAATATTCCAGGAGCTGTAAACTCCAGTAGCCTTAAAATGTCCGACAAAGTTTCTCTTGAAGTTTCCGGGCCTCGCAGCTGCCGGGAGATCCAGGGGCTATGAACTCAGGTAACTTTAAATGTTACCTGAGTTCAAGCCACTGGATCTCATGATAGCTCCAGGGCCAGACTATTGAATGACGGAGTGCCAAGAGCCAGACTCTCAGACACTCATCAGTCCGGCACTGGCACTTGCAAAGCAAAAGAAAGAGTTGCTATTATGTGACCTCACTGTTCTTGCTAATAGAGGAAAAAATAAAAATTTGCGTGGGGTGCCCCGTAATTTTCATAATCAGCAGAGGGAAAGCCAACTGCTGAGGACTGATGTTAATATTTGTGGGAACGGGCCAATAGCCATAAAGGTTCTCAGGCTATTAATTTAAGCTCACAGCTGTTTTCTTAGTCTTTACTTGCTATTATAGTGGAGACCCCCCAAAAAATGATTTGGGGACCCCTATACTCAATAAACAGCAAAGGGTAAAAAGACAGCTGCGGGATGATATTAATAACCTAGGAAAGGGCCATGATTATTGGCCTCCTCCCAGACTTAAAACATCAGCTCTCAGTCACTGTAGAAATGGTGCATCAATAAGATGCACCAAATCTGGCACTTAGCCTTGCTTTTCTCACTTGCCCTGGTGCAGAATCAAGTGGGGTTATAATGCACCTTTGTATTGTTAGCTGACATTAAGCCCACTGGTTAGAAATGGAGTGCCTAATGACGAGTGCCTAGCCTGCCTATCCCTCATCCTGGCCCCTTTATGCTACAAGTATGACAATGGACTGTATATTATACTACATTGATGACTATGGGCTATGCATTATAATACATTGATAACTATGGGCTGTGCATTATACTATATGGATATGGCCTGTGCATTATACTACAAGGATGACTGGTTTGCGCATTATGCTATATGGGGGACTGTGGGGTGCATTATACTATATGGAGGACTATGCAATGCATTATACTACAGGTGCTTCTCACTAAATTAGAATATCATCAAAAAGTTAATTTATTTCAATTCTTTAATACAAAAAGTGAAACTGATATATAGAGTCATCACAAACAGAGTGATCTATTTAAAGTGTTTATTTCTGTTTATGTTGATGATTATGGCTTACAGCCAATGAAAACCAAGGCTTATCCCAAAAAGGACAAAAGGATTGGCTGTCTGAAATCAACATACCGGAACTTTATCTCCCCCTGACATCATCTGTCATGGGAGAGTCAGAAGGCTCACATACACATTAGAATGTCATCTGGGCCCACCGATATTGTTGGATTTTGAAAATGTTAGATTAATGTGTATCAGTGATTATCTTGTTTTTACCTTACAGCTTACTGTATTTGGTGCACCTTCTCACTTTATTTCAGTTTACTTTCTTGTCACTATCTACAAGTGCTCATTTTTCTCAAACTATTACCTATGGATGACAACCAACATTTCTCAGGATTGGTTGCTTCTTTAGTTGTTCTGGCCCTATAGACACAATAAGGCAAATGAGTAGCAGAAGGGCAAAACCTGTGTGGAGAATAGCCAAGACTAACACCCCGACGCGTGTTTCACTTATAGCTTCTTCCTGGGGTGTCTATTGCTACATCCAGCATGAACTGTCATTTACTTCCCCTATTGGATACTTTTGTATTGACTCTGTCCACAGTCTCTCAGACTGCACTTTTGCAGGAATCCACTTGGTATTTTCCCTGATAGACTACCGCTTTATTTGTTACTTTAGTTGCTTCTATTCTTCATTGCACTTATTCATTTGGTGCTTCACTGCTACAACAAGCATCATTTTTTAATCTTTTTTATATCCTTTTCTTGGGGATAGGTGCTATTCACATTTGTTATTCATGTGCTTTATGATTTGTTGAAAAGTCGATATCTGGGCTTACTTTGTGCACTAGCCTTCTGCTTTATATCCTCATTTTATTTGCTTTTATCATATTTGTCTGTTTACTAATAAAGATTTATTAATTTTCCTCTTGTCTTACACTCCTTATGGTCTATAGGGTTTGTAAAAAAAGAAAATTCTAGAACATCAAAGAATAGTGTTAGAATCACAAATATTTTCCACCCCTCAAACTGTTTCGCTATTGCAGCTTCATCTGGGGTATTTGATAAACAGCCTGCTGTGTACACATGCTCTCCAGAGCAGGCTGACAATTAAAATGCTGGGAAGTGGTTATAGGTGCCCTTATTGTCTAGTGTGCAGCAACTGCCCTGATAACTGGAAGTGACCGAATGTAGGGAGAATGTAATTTCATTTTCTCCCTTAAGCTGTTGCCCAATTGAACTGGCAAAATAGTCTTTAAATGCTACTTACCTGAAGGTTAATCTTATATCTGCAAGTAAATGGTATATTTTTAAGTGACGGGTTCCCTTTGAATATTACATCTTGTCTTAGATCAAGCAAAGCATACCTGTTTTTTATGTAAAATATTTTATAAGAAATGCCCCCATGTACAGAGAATGCTCTTAAATACTTGTGGTAGTACCTCATGTTCTTTCAATTCCTTATCAAAAGACCCATCTAATGTGTTCAGTCCAGGTGGTAAAAAGTCTCTTCTAGAACCCTCATCCATATTTGATAACAAGAATCACTCCACTACCTGTGTAGAAGAGGTTCCAGGCAATGGACTGGGCATGTGTAACCATTAACACCAGAGGCATTAGGCAAACATTCCAAGAGGGGATGAAAACAACACCATGGGGCGCCACAAGCGTTTAACAGCAATATCTATATTTTTAATATTTCCTATTGAATAACTGTTATATTTTGCGCGATCTAATAGAGAAATGGAATATTTAATCATGAAATAACCCCTTTAAATTATATAGTTGGAATAACCCCTTTAAATTATACATTTACCATGACCTTAATATGGTGTATATTGTGTAAGCCTTGTGTGATTAGATTTCTTTCAGAAGCTTAAATTCTTTAAATCCAGACACCTCTCTGTTATTAGATAATAATGTTAACTTGCTAAAAAAAAGAAGAATCTTGAGTCAAGTAATGAAGTGACTTTTATATAAACAATCTACGTAACTTATTGTTATTCTGCTAAGCTGCAGGGGAAATTGCATTTAGTGTGAAATGGTGAAATTTCTGACACATCTGACCTAACAGGCTTACCACGATTTCATTTCATTCGTTTCAGCAGAGTTTACTTTGTCAAATTCCCTGATGGCTTGTATGTTCTTTCATGAAGGATCTAAAGACGCATATGTTTTGAGAACCAACCATAGTGTTAAATTCATTGTATTTTTCTGTTGGCTGCATGTATTCAAGCATACCTTTCATTTCATAGCAAAAAAAAAACAGATTTTCCCAGACATGGGAAAAACATAATCCAAAACATAATCAAACACAGTACAGATGATTTTGATAGATATTACAAAACAGGTTCTGTAGGTGTTCTCCAAATTCACAAAGACATTCACAAAACCAAGGAGGGCATCAAAGATATAAGGTCCATACCCAGTTACTGTATATTCTCCTTTGAATAAGATTATTGTCAGTGCCAACCAATTTATGATTCTTCCCAGCACCTGCTTCTCCCAGTTCCCAAAAGATTGTACCTTATTTTTCGCTTTATAAGATGCTCTGGATTATAAGACGCACCCCAAATTTTGAGGAAAAAAATAAGAAAAAATATTTTTTTATAAAATTGTGGTGGTTCTTATAATCCTTGCATTTTATTGCTTACCGAGGTTCCAGGGTCGCTGCTGGAGGAGGCAGGAGTGGGGTGATGCTGCAGGCTGGGATGAGGGGAGGTCCGATGTGCGCCACTGCTGCGGGGGTCTTGTGCTGCTGCTGGGTGTCTCCGGGTGCCCGATGGTTGCAGGCCGATGCTGCGGGTATCTCCGGTGCCCAGCGGTGCTGCGTGTGTGTCCAGTGCTGCCCGGGGCTCTGCCGACATTTTGCCACAGGCCAGAGCCCAGGCATTTCCACGGTTCCCTGTGTGTGCCGTGGTTCCGGTAAAAAATGGCCGCCGGCGCATGCGCAGATGTGATCTCGGGACCAAGATCTCGAGAGAAGAGATCTGAAATCTCAGGTGGACCCATAGAAGCGTCTAGTAAGTGAAACGGCCGTCGTCCGTCTCTTTCCCTGCATTCCTTCTGCACCTGTTTGTCCCATGGTTTTTGTCTAAAAACCTTTTAAGGTTTAAAAGGATCCTGTCACCCCCCAGGGCGTTTTTAAGTAAAAGAGCCACTTTCAGCAGCACTAAGGCTGCACTCTGTGAAGGTGGCTCTTCTGTTTCTGAACCCTAGTAATGCAGAAATATTGACTTTTATAACTAGGTCCTCATACCTGTAATACGTCCCATAGGTATGGTGTATCCCCTGTATCAGCCGCCTCCTAGCCGTCCATCATGCCCCCGTCTTGCGTCTGGGTGTCACCTCCAAGCCGTCCATCATGCCCCTGTCTTGAGTCTGGGCATCGCCTTCCATCCGTCCATCATGCCCCTGTGCGCCCCCGCCTCCTCCTGTGTTGTATGCCGGCACCTGTGCTGTGACAACAGTTCTCAGGCATGCGCAGTGCGTGCTGCCCAGGAACTGACATCAGGCCATCAAACCTGCGTGTATCGGAGGCCCCAGATCCCACCCCACAGTGTGCTGGGAATAGGGGGACTCCAAAACATGCAGGCTTGATGGCCTGATGCGCTGCGCATGCCCGAGACACAAGACAGGGGCATGCAGGACGACTTGGAGCCGGCGCCCAGACACAAGACAGGGGCATGATGGACGGCTGCGAGGCGGCTGATACAGGAGGGACACACCATAGCTATGGGACGCATTACAGGTATGGGGACCTAGTTATAAAAGTCAATATTTACTAGGGGTCAGAAACAGAAGAGCCACCTTCACAGAGTGCAGCCTTAGTGCTGCTGAAGGTGGCTCTTTTAAGCTGGAGTCACACATAGCGACTCACCAGCGTTCCTGACAACGATATTGTGTCACTAGCGATCAGCACAGCGATGCCGAGCGCGCGGCGTCGCTGTGCTCGTTAGTTACCAGCGCGCTGATGCAGGGAGCTGGTAACTAACGTACACATCGGGTATCTCAGGGACGCACGTCCCTTGGATACCCGATGTGTACGTTAGTTACCAGCAGATCACTGGTCTCCTGCCTGTCACACGTAACAATGCGTGCTGGCCAGCGGGAGACCAGCGACAAAAGAAATGTCCAGCGGTTTCCTACAGCGATCAGCGATACCGGCAGGGGGGTCGGTCGCTGATCGCTGTCACACACAGCGATCTCGCTGGTGAGATCGCTGTTGTGTCACAAAACTTGTGACTCAGCAGCGATCTCGCAAGCGAGATCGCTATGTGTGACGGGGCCCTTACTTAAAAACGCCCTGGGGGGGGTGACAGGTTCCCTTTAATAAAGGACTTTTTCACAGCTTATGGGTGAGTGCTGCATTTCATTCCTTAATTTTTGTGAAGTCCAGACATACATTACAACCACGTGTTTATCGAATAATGTCACATACAAAGGAAAAATACAGCCACACCTTGACCAGACCACATAGTGACCGAATAATACCACATACAAAGAAGCAAATACCATCACACCATCACTAGATCACATATTACCTACACATAATAACTGAATAATACCTTGTACAAGGGACAAATACTGCAGGACACAAGCAGCTTGAGACTGGCAGGAGCGGCAGTGATAATATATGAAGATGCCAGAAGGTGGGTATCAGGCATGGTACTTGGATTTAAAGCACCACTCCAGCGGTGAAATAAAAAAAAACGCTGGAGTGGTGCTTTAAATATTTACTGTGGGGTTTTTTGCCGCAAATTCTGCATTTCTTAGTGTCACCTAAGTAAATGAAATTCTTGACGTGCACATGTTGCTTAGTTTTGTCTTGTAGATGTGAAGCAGTTTCACATCTGCAGCATGTCAATTCTTTCAGTGTTTTTCGCCCTATGCAATACAATGGGGGAAAGAAAAGCAAGTAAAAAACACGTAAAAATGAGGTAAAACCGTTTGTACTTTATATTGCATTCTTCTTACCACAAGACACGTTTTTGGTGTGGAAATGTCAGCAGTAAATACGTAATGTGTGCGCATACCCATATACACACTATTTCACACAAACAAATTCAGATACATGCCTTATATACACAAAAATGCACACAAATAGGAAATGTCGTGTACAAGCACACAGACACAAAGATGCATCACACATAGCACATTGATTAGACGTATGCATCACATGTGCTGTGCATATATTATACAGATGTACACTGTGTAGAAGACTGGACATCATGCATCCTCAGTCTCATGCACTGGGATCACAGGACCCTCACTAAGTTCTCCATGTGCAGTTCTGTGCACAGAAGACTGCTCTCCTCCCCCTCCTGTTTGCCGACTACTAGATGTACAGGAAAGGTCGGAGGGGGAGGTGTAATGATTGCTGTGTGGCTAATGAGAAGCAATAGTGCAGAGGGAATAGTATGCCCCATCCTGTGCTAAGAAGAAACCTGTGGACCAGTAGAGAGGAGGCTTCTTCATCCCTGGAGGCAGCAGTCTGTTCTGTATAACCCAAAAAGAGATATTCAAAGTACTAATACAAAATAAATCACTTTGTTGGCATATAAAAAGCATGATTGCACAAAAAAGCATGATGTCACAAAAAAGATTTTTATTAAAAAAAATAAATCATAAAAACAAATGAAAAAAAATGTAAAAATACAAGTGTGATGCAGCGGGTACGGAATGACCGACGAATCAACAAGAAAATGCCATATATAAATAAAAAATAAAAAAAATATTAAAATCTGCACAAATAGTATGAAAATAGATGACTCTAATTACTGCTGAAAATAAATAAAGTGTGCACAATAGCAATAAGTCTATAAGTTAACACCAAATAGTTTATTCTATAATACTTTCAATATATCCAAGACATGATTAATTAATGAATATATTATATAGTTTGATAAGAGATAAAAAAATGAATATAATGTTAAAAATAATTGTAACTAATGCCCATTAGTAATGAGCGAGTGTACTCGTTGCTCGGGTCTCCCCGAGCATGCGCGGGTGGTCTCCAAGTATTTTGGCGTGCTCGGAGATTTCGTTTTCGTCGTCTCAGCTACATGATTTGCGACTGCTAGACAGCTTGAATACATGTGTGGAATGCCTGTTTGTTAGGGAATTCCCACATGTATTCAGCCTGTCTACAAGTCACAAATCATGCAGTTGAGACGAGGAAAACTAAATCTCCAAGCCCGCCAAAATACCTGGAGGTCACCCGAGCATGCTCGGGGAGACCCGAGAAACCATGCTACTCGCCCATCACTAATACCCATACAAAGTAAATGAAGTGCACATTAAATAGTCCATACTACAATGTGATCAACCATAATCATCCAAATAAAGTACAATGGTGAAGATATATGAAAAATCTCATACTAACGAGTTGGACATTCCACTGCCCCCACTCACCACTCCAACATGTGTTTCACTACCGCACAGTTGTTTTTGGTCCAATGAGTACTCAAATTCCTGAAAACAAGAGATATTGTCTTTGTGGCCAGAGTCACACATGCGAGTGCAATGCGAGAAGCTCACGCAAGTCTCACGCCTCAATACTCAGCACTGCCGGAGTGTGCGGCTGCATGTCTTCCTATGCAGCTGAACGCATTGCACTCGCAGTGTGACCCTGGCCTACCAATGATTATTCAAGATACACAGTTGTTGATCTGCTTCACAGCAAAGATGAAGTTCCAGAGAAACTTAAGATATATTTTGCTGAAGTATATAACAAATTTGGGAGTATGCCAAAAATTGTGCTTGCAGATAATGGAACAGAATACACAAGTAATAAGACAAAGTGTTTTAAGGAAAAATGGAATTGTGTTTCAGATCACTGAACCGTACAATCCTGAGCAAAATAGTGTAGCGGAAAGAAGGGAACAGACATTTTGTGAAAGTGGAAGAAATTTGCTATTTGACCAGATTTGCCAACAACATATTGGGATGAAGCAATCAAGACAGGATAGCTTGCTATCTTCAAAACAGAGTACCAAATATTTGTTCATATTCCTAAAGAAAAGCGCACCAAGTGGGAATCTCATGCAAAAGAGGGTACCTTGGTGGGCTACAGTGAAAACCAGAAAGGATATAGATTACTGCACCCAGAAACGAACAAGGTCATAATAAGCAGAGATGTAATGATTGATGAGAACTTCGCGTTTCATGGCATCCTACCAGTAGTCCAGCTGGAGGAACAACAATCTCAGTCACAATTTCAAAATAACAAGAAAAAGGATCTAGAAAGTTGATTAGATTCTTCAACCACTGAAGAAGCAACAGAAAAATCAGGTGAACCTGAAGTCAGTAGATTGTCAAAATCAAACAAGGGTATACCAGCTAAGCGTCTATCTTACTTTGCAAAAACACTACCTGAGTCAGGACCGTTGTCATGGGATGAGATGAAAAAGTGAAGTGGATTAATGTTGCTAATGAGAAAATGAAGTCCCTTCATCAACTTCAAACTTGGAAACTCGCCAAACTACCACAAGGCTCGTAAGTAGTGTTGAGCTTTCCGATACCGCAAGTATCGGGTATCGGCCGATATTTGCCGTATCGGAATTCTGATACCGAGTACCGATACTTTTTTCGTATCGGATACCGGAATCGGAAGTCGAAAATGCAATGAGCCACTTTTGTGGCTCTGATTGGCTGCCGAAATGACGTCATCATGATGCGCTGTCTGTGCGCATCATGATGCGCCGTCAGTTCGGGCCTTCGGGGGGGCTGTGCCGACTGTCCGGGGGTCTGTGCCGGCCTGCCGGTGGTCTGTGCCGGCCTGCCGGTGGTCTGTGCAGGCCTGCCGGTGGTCTGTGCAGGCTCCGGGGGTCTGTGCCGGCCTGCCGGGGGAGCTGTGCCGGCCTGCCGGTGGTCTGTGCCGGCCTGTCGGTGGGCTGTGCAGGCTCCGGGGGTCTGTGCCGGCCTGCCGGGGGAGCTGTGCCGGCCTGCCGGTGGGCTGTGCAGGCTCCGGGGGTCTATGCCGGCCTGCCGGGGAGCTGTGCCGGCCTGCCGGTGGTCTGTGCAGGCTCCGGTGGTCTGTGCCGGCCTGCCGGGGAGCTGTGCAGGCTCCGGTGGTCTGTGCCGGCCTGCCGGTGGGCTGTGCAGGCTCCGGTGGTCTGTGCCGGCCTGCCGGGGAGCTGTGCTACATGTAGTATATATGTAGTATGCATGTTGCATGCATATAGTATATATGTTGTATGTATGTTGCATGCATGTAGTATATATGTATTATGTATGTAGTATGCATGTAGTATGTATGTTACATGTATGTATATATGTAGTATGTATGTAGCATGTAAATTTTTTTTTTTTTACATTCAACACATTAGCCGGATGATGGGACTACAACTGTCCCATCATTGGCTAATGTGTCAATCACTGTCATGGTAGCAGGCATCGCCCCATGGGACTTGTAGTCCCATCGGACGATGCCTGCACAGACCCCCGGAGCCTGCACAGCCCACCGGCAGGCCGGCACAGACCACCGGAGCCTGCACAGCCCACCGGCAGGCCGGCACAGACCACCGGAGCCTGCACAGACCCCCCGGCAGGCCTGCACAGACCCCCCGGCAGGCCTGCACAGACCCCCCGGCAGGCCGGCACAGACCCCCCGGCAGGCCGGCACAGCCCCCCGGCAGGCCGGCACAGACCACCGGAGCCTGCACAGACCACCGGCAGGCCGGCACAGACCACCGGAGCCTGCACAGCCCACCGGCAGGCCGGCACAGACCACCGGAGCCTGCACAGACCACCGGCAGGCCGGCACAGCCCCCCCGGCAGGCCTGCACAGACCACCGGAGCCATCACAGACCCCCCGGCAGGCCGGCACAGCCCCCCGAAAGGCCCGTACAGACCCCAGAGAGGCTGTACAAGGCAAAAATAGGGTTTTTCTTATTCCGATACCGGAAGTACCATAGACTTGAATGGGACTTCCGGTATCGGAATCGGCGATACCCGATATTTTTTTTAGATCGGCCGATACCATCCGATACGATACTTTTAAGTATTGGACGGTATCGCTCAACACTACTCGTAAGCAATCAAATGTAAATGGGGTTTTAAAAGCAAGTACAACTCTGAAAGTTACCCTTGTATTAATAAAATGAGTAATTGTTAACCCCTGCTCTGTGCTTCTGTGTCCCCACATCCGAATACCTGTGTTACATTAGCACCAATTGTGGGCGTTGCTGCAGGGTGTCAGCTCGCACACAGAGCTGACCCCCACACCCGATTGCCATCATGCTCAGAGTGAGGCTGCGTGATCGGTGCGCCATACCTATGCTGCAGTTTGCTGGAACACAGCTCTCGCAAAGCAGTATAGGTATGGCGCATGTCGAAAAGGGGTTAAGGCTTCCTTTACAATTTTTTCTGGCATTTTTAACTGCATGTAAAAAAAACATCCAATAGTTCTTATTTGAGTTATTTACAATAGTTCCCTGTGACATTTTTTATTACGTAAGACGTAAAATGCATTTAATAGATAAGGAAATAAAACTACCAGAAATACCTGAAGTATATTTCATTTTGAGAAAAAAAGCTCAACTGCAACAAAGAAACAAAAAAAAACACATTATTTTGTGTGTAAAGTTACATCTGGCCATATAATAAAGCTTACAAAAACTGAGAAACCCCTTAAAACATGTCAACAATTTAAGTATAAAAGTACAGTAAAGGGAAATCCAGCCAGAAAGAGCTATTTTTATGTCAGAGATACACGTGAGAAGATCACATTGGTAACATTTTTCATCTCAGAGCGAGGTGCATTTATTTTAGGTATGATGTTTCTGCACATTCCGATGTGAATGTGAATGGAGAGAGAGGGGAGCAAATGAGGTGTGGTACTGTTATATTTACCTTTGTGTCCTGCAGGGACATACCACAAATAGTTTTCACTGAAGGAAATCGAGACTGTCACCCAAACAAAGACATAGTTAGAAAAGTTAGCAGTGATATCCGGATACAAGCATCTATGACCGACATTTCTTTGTCAATTTATATCTTATCTCACATACTACACAGAAGACCCCCACAACACACCTCACGCTCTGTGCCATGCAAAGTCCTATAGTGAATGATTTGTGCATGACAACTTACCATTAAAGGGGGCACACTTCACAGTTTAGGTATTATTTACTATGCTTTGCTTATAAAGCGCTTTCATTCCGCAGTGCTTTAGATACATTATCATCACTGTGCCCATTGGGGCTCACAATCTAAATCCCCTATCAGTATGCCTTGGAATGTGGAAGGAAACCGGAGAACCAAGAGATGACCCACGCAAATATGGGGAAAACATGTTAAAATTTGATTCCTAATATAAAAATAGAATGATTAATTGAGAAAATGTCCTATCTACGTGTAAGAAGCTGGACCGGACTAGGGGTACCTCTCTTGCGCTGGTTCCGGAACTGTCAGGGCTGTCACCATTATTGCCGGGGGGAAAGTTTTCCGACACGGACCAACTTTTGCACTGTACAGCAGGGGGCGTGTCTTTAATAAAAGGGGCTGTGCGTGGGAAAGGGAGAGAAGACTTGGCAGGAAGACAGAGCGTGCATCAGGGGAAGTTTGGTGCTCCATCCCACGCGCATCGTGATAGCCCGCGCTGTAGATCCCCCTGCTTCCAGGGACATTGACTGTGGACAGCAATCTGCCATGTGCCCTTTGCCTCCTGTGGCCGAAAGTTACTGACTCTCCCGGCCAGTGATTGCTGTGTGCATGCTGCCTAGGACAGACCAGGTGACTCAACTAGAACTGTGTAATTCTTCACCCACTTGCTACGGCCGAGCTGAGTCACGCTTCGGCAGTAACACAGACTGCTCTGCATCCCATACGACAAACCATGGATCAAGGACCCCGCTCAGAGCAACGAGGACTCGCCACCATCACGGGAACTGGACCCTCATCTTATTCAGGACGACACTGGAGAGAACACGTGCCACTTGTGTGGGTGCCGACGTTGGAACCTACAGCTCTGCAGTCAGGAAGCTGGCGGACTGATAAGTTAACCCTTTCATGAACATTTGCTTTACTTCATACCTCTCCTTATATCCATACCATGTCCATATCACCTCCCTTACCCTCTGCATAACCCTTTATCTCCCTGCGTGGAGTATACCGCTGTTAATAAAACTGCTAACCCTTGCTTTGCCTCCTGTCTGTCACTGCATCCCTGCTCACATACATAAGGAGTACATTTTTCAGTTTTAACCCTTTCTAGACCATTCATATTCATATGCTTACAGCATCCAAGTGGCTTTGACTGGCATTATTGGCTGTTTCTGGCTCCTATAGGTGATGGTCTGGGAACAGCTCCTGTATTACTGACTTCAAAATGGTTTCAAAGCGTTATCATTTTGATATATGATAGAACATAGTTAAACAGGGAGGCTCTTGGAAAAGTTATTTAGAACTAAAGGAAAACTTTTCCAAATGTGAGTCTTTCAGCACAGAATAACTGATCAAATGCAGTACAGTTGCTCCGTGCTTCATGGCATGGGCAATGATTTAAGTGGTCCTTCCCTTCTGCTTGCTTTCCATCTATCTCCATCCTTCTTTCGCTCTATCAAGCCAGAGATGTCAATTATAGGAGAGGGAGGGGGATTGGAGATAGAGGGAAAACAAGCATGTGGGAAAGTCAACTTAAATGTTTGGCCATTCCAAGGGTGCACTGAGCGTCTGTATTTGGTATAAAGAGTTATTCTGATTCTGTGCTAAGAGAGACCCTTTAAATGGAGTCTTTCAGCACAGTATAATAGTTCAAACCAAGTATAAGCGCTCAGTGCACCCTTGGCATGGCCAAACATTTAAGTGGACTTTCCCTCCGGCTTATTTTCCCTCAATCTCTACCCCCTCCTCTTCTTTGATTGACAGCTCTGACTTGATAGAGCCAAAGAAGGATGGAGATAGATGGAAATCAAGTAGGATGGAAGGTGCACTAAATTATTTGGCCCTGCCATAATGCACCAAGCACCTGTACTTGGTTTGAATAGTCATTTTATACTGACAGAGTCCCTTTAAAAGGCAGTGGTACACTCTTAGTAAAAACGTATTTTAAAAAATCTGGTTGTTTTGTTTTGACTTCCTCTTAGAACATCCAACTCAGGCATTATTCAAACTTATATTTTCCAAATCCGTACGCTATCTGTGTATATGACTGAGAGAACACGTAGCAAATATAGTCTGTGTGGCTGTTCACATGCATATTTGTTTTTGATCACAGAATAAAATTACACTTACAAGTCTATGGGTCTGTGAAAATCAAAGGCAGCACTCATTGACATCTGTGTGCAGTCTGATGCTCTCCTTGATTAACATTGTAATGGTTAGGAGAAACTTTACAATGTATTTATTTTTTTATCAGCAAGAATGACAAATGAAACTGACAAATACTATTGAAAGTTGGATGAAAAACACCGATGACACACAGACCATTTTTTACATACCAGAAAAACCCGCTGATGTTTGAAAGAGGCATTGTGTCCACCCAGAAATGGCACTAGACTGGCTCTAGAGTTTTTAGAATATAATTGAGTGGCATTGAATTCTACTTGAATTTTTTAAAAAAATCTGTATTCTCCAGAATCTGGATTTTTTTTAAGTTGCTCCAAGTGAATGCAACAAAATGGCAGCTAGCCATATAGAGCCGTAAAAAAGAAATCCCCAATGCTCACCTCAAACCTGGGCATCTTTATGCTAGGCCAGGACTTTCTTCCGCTACTAGGCCTGGAATATCCTTGGCCTAATCGCAGCTGGAAATCCCTGCCTAGGATGCACGCTCTAACTAGATAGAAGATCCTCTAGCCCTTATAATATCTTGAAAAATGGTATGCATAACTAGACACTAGCTTCTGGCAGCATTTTTGAGAGATCATCATGAGCTACCGACGCTTCACTAATATTCTTAGTGAACTTTGTTGTATAGCACCCACTGAAGCTTCATACATATGCCTAATGGCAACTCATTGACGTATTTCCAAGAGTCTAGCTTTCTCTGCCTGGTTTGGTAGGCTTCAGGAAAGTTTGTGAAAATGAGGAAATTGAGAAATATAACATGTAATTTTAATTATTTAAGGGAACCTGACAGCTGATTCATGCAGCTCAATCCATGAGCAGCTCATGTATCACATGCTGGATGTGAAAGGATTTGGACAAGAGAGAAATAAAGTTTGGGAAATAAAGTTTGTAAGGGTTGTGAGACAGTGACCGGCGTTGTGGTGAATGGCTGGTATGTGTCAGAGGAGGAGGTCCTCTGTGCTGTAAGCCCGAAATGTTGCTCTGGGACATGTAGTTCCACGAGCCTTGTTTAGCTTATAAGGGGCTGGGCTTACAGGGTTAGCCGGAGAGCTGGGTGGGACTGGCTAACCACACAGCTTCCATCAAGGGGTGGGTCTCATACAAAATAATGAGACTGTGACAACGTGGCAAACACTGCTTCTGATCGGCAGTAAAATCATTACCGCCGGTCAGATACCTCGGTTCCCACGCTGTCAAATGAGAGTGTGAGCCCGCCGATGTGATTAAAGTTATAAAGTTTATCTCTAGTCACTGGTCTCGGCTGATGGGACTACTGCTCCCATCAGCCGACGCCTGCTGCCGCTAATGACATTAAGAGCAGGAGCGGCTGATAGAAGTATTCATCAGCCGGCGCCTGCGCTGTAAGTAAATACTAAAAAAAAAAACACGCGAGTTCCCCTGTATTTTTGATAACAAGGCAGGCAAAACTCACAGCTCGGGGCTGCAACTCTCAGCTGTCAGCTTTAGCAAAGTTGGTTATCAAGAGTAGAGGGGGTCCCCAAGCTGTTTTTTAATTATTTAAATAATTACTCAATTGTTCTCAGCCTGGACAGTCGCATCTTGGCACCGTGCAGGTTGAAAACGAATAATCTCCAAACATGGATTACTGCGTGACATCAAATCCACAAATATGAACCCCACTTGACACCGCTACAGGGCAAGTGGGAAGAGCCGGGCAAAGGGCCAAAATTGGTGCATCTAATAGATATGCCTTTTCTGGGTGGCAGCGGCCTGCTATTTTTAGGCTGGGGGTCCAATATTCATGGCCCCTTACCAGCCTGTCTGATTTAGCAAGGCTGGTTGTCAAAAATGAGGGGCACCTCACACCGTTTTTTTTAATTAAATTATTTATTTAAATAATTAAAAAAAACAGCTTGGGGACCCCTCTATTCTTGATAACTAGCCTTGCTGAAGCTGACAGCTGAGGGTTGCAGCCCCCAGATGTGAGTTTTGTCTGGCTGGTTATAGAAAATACAGGGGAACCCATGCCGTTTTTTTTAAATTACTTATTTAGAGCGTATGTGCCGGCTGATGAATACTTCCATCAGTCGACACCAGTGACCGGAAGTAAACTTTTTACCTCCGATCACAGCTGCAAGCTCACGCTGTAATGTGACAGCATGGGAATCACGGCTGTCTGACCGGCGGTAATGATTTTACCACCTATCAGAAACAATGTTTGCCATGCTGTCCTGCACATAACAGTGTGGCAAACATTGGATATTCGGGCCCCCCATGCAACTGATTGGGATGCGGGTTCGGGTCCGGGTACTGTTCTGGTATCCAAACTTTTTTTTTAACTGTTCGGCCAAACCCACTGGATCCGAACATCCAGAATAAACATCTTTAGTAATGATGTTTTTACATTGGACCCCACAGAGTCCAGGTACCATGGATGCATGCAGTGGGAGCGGCCTTATTAGTTTTACCAGTCCTGTCTTTCAGCAATGTTGTTACAATTTGTTATAATAAAATCATTGAATCATAGAATGTTATACTTGGAATGAACCTCAAGGGTCATCGTGTTCAACACCCATCTCAATGCAGGATTCACTACACCATCTCAGACAGATGTCTATCCAGCCTCTGTTTGAAGACTTCCATTGAAGGAGAACTCACCACCTCTCATGGCAGCCTAAGATCTAATCTGTATCGTCTCTCAGTTTCATTCCATTACTTCTCATGTTTCCATGTGCAAATAAAAATAAGGATGATCCCTCCACACTATGACATCTATTCAGATATTTGTAGTCAGCTATTAAGTCTCCACTTATCCTTCTGTTTTGCAAGCTAAACATTCCCAAATCCTTTAACCATAGGACATACTTTGCAGTTCAGTCACCATCCTGGTAGCTCTTCTCTGAACTTTCTCCAATTTTTCAATGCCTTTTTTAAAATATGGTGCCAGAACTGGACACAGTATTCCAGATGAGGCCTAACCAAAGAAGAGTAGAAAGGTATAATTACTTCTCGTGATCTAGACTCTATGCTTCTCTTAATACATCCTAGAACTGTATTTGCCTTTTTGCTGCTGCATCACACTGTTGACTCATGTGCTAACTGTGATCTATTAGTATACCCAAGTCTTTTTCACATTTTCACACATGCTGTTATTTAGTTCTATTCCTCCCATTCTGTAGATGCAATTTTCGCTTTCCTTGCCCAGATGTAGAATCTTGTATTTATCCCTGATAACTACCGTTCTATTAGTCACTGCTGAGTGTTCAAGCTTTTCTGGATCCTCCTGAATCCTTTCCTAATCTTATCTAGTATTAGCTGTCTCTCCTAGCTTTGCATCGCCGGAAAATTTAATTAGTTTACCTTCAGTTCCCTCATCTAGATCATTTATAAAAATGTTGAACATCACTGGGGCCAGGACAGAGCCTTGCGATACTCAACTTGAAACATACTTCCAATTGGATGTGCCACCATTTATTACCAATCCGTCACGGGTATGTCACGTCCTCCTGGGAGATCTGAGGTTAGGTGATCTTTATGTACTGTGAATCACAGATCTTCTCTTTAGCCTGTTTATTTTGTTCTTCATATTAAATGGACTTAATTTCCTTTGGTGATGAAGAGGTTAACCACCCTTTGTATGCTGGTTGGAGACATGCAGCTTCATCTCACAGCTGCTCCTGACCTGCTCACACCATCTAAGGTCAGGAGCAGCTGAAAACCTGGTCACACCATCTCATCCCTGCCTGTAAAAGTTTAGATCCTGGCTTGCTGGAGTTGGAGTTTGTAGTTGGTGCTTGAGATTGTTGTCTACTGTTTTTGGGTGTATGCTTTCTCAATTATCCTATTCCTATTTGTTGGTATATACATTAACATATTTGTCCCAGGTCTCAAGCAGCATAGAAAAGAGAAAGGTTGGAGACTCGGGCCTCTCTACCTTCAATAGTACCCCCGGGACACAAAACAGTTAGAGGCTCCCCTTCCATAATGAAGACTGTCACAGGGTGACACAATCATTGAGTACGATCACTGAGCCAGTTGTAAATCCACCTAACCGTAGCTTTGTCAATCCCACACTTGGTCAGTTTTTCAATAAGGATAGTATGAGATACTTTATCAAATGCTTTGCTTTAGTCGAGATATGCTATATCTACCGCTTTTCCCTGATCCACCCAGTCAGTGATTCCATCATAGAAAGAAATTAGATTAGCCTGACATGACTTGTTTGCTACAAATCCATGTTAGCTCTGGTTAATTACTGTAATCTTATTCAAGTACTTACAGACATGCTGTTTAATAATTTGTTCAAAGATCTTTCCTGGTATAGAAGTAAGGCTTACTGGCCTTTAATTTCCTGGCTCCATCAAATTTCCTTTTTTGAAGATAGGGACAAGTGCTTTGGCTGCAGCGGTGATGTTACATCAACAGTACATGTCACCACTTTATCCAATCACTGAGCTTAGCAGCACAATCGCTGAACTCAAGCGCACGAGCTGCTGAGCTCAGTGATTGGCTATAGCAGTGATGCTCATCATTGAAAGGATGTCATCACTGTAGCCCAAGCAACAAAATCAGAGCAGGAGCGGGGAGCCGCCACTGGATCCAGGGAGGGTGAGTGCCTGCTGAGTTTGCTATTTCAGTTATTTTACAGAGTTTCAGACTTTCCTGAAATTGGGCAACATCTTTTAAGTGGTACTTTTAAAATGGTAGTATCCCACAATTTTCTGGACTCACAGCCAATAAGATTCCAAAAAATGTGATATTCCCTTGGGGATACCACATTGTCCTAATTTTATTTTCAAGTGTTTTTTTGTATCCCTTCTGTCTTGGCAACTGTTGAAGTTTATACTTACCCTTTAACCCTTCCCGAAATGTTAATTTACCATTTTAATTACATGGTAAAAATTACCTGGCAGTATGATTCTCCAAGTGAGTTTGATTGCTGAGATATCAAACATGCATAGTTTTTTATTTTATTGGCAAAAAATGTGTACATTTGTAAAAAAAAAAGTGTCGCCATTTTCTTAGACCCGTAAGTGGCTGTTAGAGGAAGATGATGGCTGAAAATCACAGTCATCATCTGCTGGCAAAAGAACTGAGCCAGCATCAAAGTCAGGGAGTCGGCATATGATGTATCTGTACTAGTGTTGAGCTTTCCGATACCGCAAGTATCGGGTATCGTCCGATATTAGCTGTATCGGAATTCCGATACTGACTTCCGATACTTTTTTCGTATCGGATACCGGAATCGGAAGTTCCCATAAAGCTATCAGCCTGCTCGATTTGATTCATCCAATGGGAATCCTCAGAAGTGTGGGCACATCCTGTTAGGCATGTTAACTATTGGCATGGCTGTGATTGGCTGCTGAAATGATGTCATCATGATGCGCGGTCTGTGCGCATCATGATGCGCGGTCTGTGCCGACTGCGGGGGGTCTGTGCCGATTGCGGGGGGTCTGTGCCGACTGTCGTGGGTCTGTACGGGCCTGCCGGGGGTCTGTGCCGACTTCCGGGTGCCTGTGCCGGCTGCCGGTGGTCTGTGCGGACCTGCCGGGGGTCTTGTGTGTGTGCAGGCATTATCCGACGGGACTACAAGTCCCATCGGGCGATGCCTGCTACACTGACAGTGACTGACACATTTGCCAATGATGGGACAGTAGTAGTCCCATCATCCGGCTAATGTGTTGAATGTAAAAAAAAAATACATACGACATACAGTACATACTACATACATACAAACTACATACTACATACATACTACATACATACAACATACATACTACATACATACATACTACATATATACTACATACATGCTACATACATACTACATACATACTATATACATACTACATATATACTACATTCATACAACATACATATATACTACATACTACATACATGCTACATACATACTACATATATACATACTACATACATACTACATATATACTACATATATACTACATTCATACTACATACATGCTACATATATACATACTACATACATACTACATACATATATACTACATACATACTACATACATGCTACATATATACATACTACATACATACTACATACATGCAACATACATATATACTACATACATACTACATACATGCTACATACATACTATATACATACTACATACATACTACATATATACTACATACATATATACTACATACTACATATATACTACATACAACATACATACATACTACATACATGCTTCATATATACTACATTCATACAGCATACATACATACTACATACTACATATATACTACATTCATACATCATACATGCATACTACATACTACATACATGCTTCATATATACTACATTCATACAACATACATACTGCATACAACATACATACTACATACATACTACATACATGCTACATATATACTACATTCATGCAACATACATATATACTACATACATACAACATGCTACAGACATACAACATACATACATACTACATACTGCATACATACAACATACATACATTCATACAATACATACATACTACATACAATACATTCATACATTCATACAATACATACATAGACATACAGTACATTTTACACAGAGTGCATGCTCACCAATACTTGTCACATTGTTCCCCGAAGCCAGTGTCATCTAAGGAAAAATATGAAAATAACAAACAAGCCATATACTCCCTGATCCGCAGAAATCCACGCGCGTCCCAAGCCGATCTCCCGTGGAGAGCAGCAGCATCAGCTGATGTGACCGGTCTCTAGGGGCTCAAGGAATCCAGTGTCGGGAGGTAGGTATCCTTCCGCACTGTATTCCTCCGCCACTGTAAAAAATAGTCCCTAGTCTCACTTTTGGCATTGCTGTGTGAAAAAGTTCCCACGCAGCATTTGCCATAAAGTGAGACCAGGGACTATTTTTTTTACAGTGGCGGAGGAATACAGTGCGGAAGGATACCTACCTCCCGACACTGGATTCCTGAGCCCTGTAGAGAGCGGTCGCATCAGCTGATGCTGCTGCTCTCCACGGAAGATTGGCGTGGGACACTCACTCGTGGATTTCTGTGGATCAGGGAGTATTTGGTAGTTTTTTATTTTCATATTTTTCCTTAGATGACACTGGCTTCGGGGATCAAAGTGACAAGTAATGGTGAGTATGTACTCTGTGTTATATGTACTGTATGTCTATATGTATGTATTATATGAATGTATTGTATGTAGTATGTTTTATGTCTGTAGCATGTTGTATGTATGTAGTATATATGTATGTTGTATGAATGTAGTATATATGTAGTATGTATGTATGTACTATGTATGTATGTTGTATGTAGTATGTATGTTGTATGTATGTAGTATATATGTATGTTGTATGAATGTAGTATATATGTAGTATGTATGTAGTATGTATGTAGTATGTATGTAGTGTATATATATGTATATATGTAGTATGTATGTAGTATGTATATATGTAGTATGTATGTAGTATGTATATATGTAGTATGTATGTAGTATGTATATATGTAGTATGTATGTAGTATGGATATATGTAGTATGTATGTAGTATGGATATATGTAGTATGTATATAGTATGTATGTAGTATGTATATATATATATGTAGTATGTATGTAATATATATGTAGTATGTATGTAGTATGTATGTAGTATATATGTAGTATGTATGTAGTATATATGTAGTATGTATGTAGTATATATGTAGTATGTAGTATATATGTAGTATGTATGTAGTATATATGTAGTATGTATGTAGTATATATGTAGTATGTATGTAGTATGTATATATGTAGTATGTATGTAGTATGTATGTAGTGTATATATATATATATATATATAGTATGTATATATGTAGTATGTATGTAGTATGCATATATGTAGTATGTATGTAGTATGTATATATGTAGTATGTATATAGTATGTATGTAGTATGTATGTAGTATGGATATATGTCGTATGTATGTATATATGTAGTATGTATGTAATATGTATGTAGTATGTATATATGTAGTATGTAGTATGTATATATGTAATATGTATGTAGTATGTATATATGTAGTATGTATGTAGTATGTATATATGTAGTATGTATGTAGTATATATATATGTAGTATGTATGTAGTATGTATGTAATATGTATGTAGTATGTATATATGGAGTATGTATGTAGTATGTATATATGTAGTATGTATGTAGTGTATATACTGTATATATATATATGTAGTATGTATGTAGTATTTATATATATGTAGTATGTATGTAGTATGTATATATGTAGTATGTATGTAGTATGTATGTAGTATGTATGTATGTAGTATATATGTAGTATGTATGTATGTAGTATATATGTAGTATGTATATATGTAGTATGTATGTAGTATGTTTATATGTAGTATGTATGTAGTATGTATGTATATATTTAGTATGTATGTAGTATGTATATATGTAGCATGTAGTATGTATGTAGTATGTATGTATGTAGTATGTTTATATGTAGTATGTATGTAGTATGTATGTATATATTTAGTATGTATGTAGTATGTATGTATGTAGTATGTATGTAGTATGTATATATGTAGTATGTATGTAGCATGCTTTTTTTTTTTACATTCAACACATAGGCCGGATGATGGGAATACTACTGTCCCATCATTGGCTAATGTGTCAATCACCGTCATGGTAGCAGGCATAGCCCGATCGGACTTGTAGTCCCATCGGACGATGCCTGCACAGACCCCCGCAGCCTGCACAGACCCCTGGACAGTCGGCACAGCCCCCTGGCAGGCCGGTACAGACCCCCGGGCAGTCGGCACAGACCCCCGGCAGCCGGTACAGACCCCCGGCAGTCGGCACAGACCCCCGGGCAGTCGGCACAGACCCCCGGCAGGCCGGCACAGACCCCCGGAAGGTCCGTACACACCCCCGAGAGGCTGTACAAGGACAGAAAAGGGTTTTTCTTATTCCAATACCGGAAGTCACATAGACTTGAATGGGACTTCCGGTATCGGAATCGGCGATACCCGATACTTTTTTTTAGATCTTCCGATACGATATTTTTCAGTATCGGCTGGTATCGCTCAACACTAATCTGTACGTTATATATCGGTAAGGGAAAATATATGATTTTGTCAAAGCGGTTATACATAAAGAAAAGCATGATTTATGAAACAAGTGACACAAAAGTCCATATCGTTTGTCATTGATGAAGTAACCTGTCTCTGTTCTCCATTGTGTGTTCTGTACATTTAAAAATGTATTGTAACAACACTTTTCGGTATTATTGTACTTAATGGTGACCACTAGGTGGCACAGGTGGTTTGTAGCTCATTCAGATTTGATGAATGTGACCCTGAGTCATATGCAAATTGCCTCTTCATGAAATCCTTCACTTTATTACAACTAAGCTTTGCCTTTATTACAGTGATCATCAGGAATACTGTAACTTAAATCCAACATAAAAGGTGGTTACAAAATAATTTCGCCCACAAAATACCCCATAATAAAATTAAATCAAATGTTTATGAGAAAATAATGAATACTATATAATTGCTTTACCGCAAACAACCCTTTGACATAGCAGAACATTCATGGGGTTTAATTAATCACAATATCCTACAGAAAAACTTCAGAATGCAGTAATTCACTAATATAGTAGAATTGTGTACTGATAAAATAAAGAGAAAATGTGCTTGGGAGAGAAACATGTAACGGAACAAATCAGGTGATGTTGTCTTCTATCTATTGAGCTATATACAGGTGCTTCTCACAAAATTAGAATATTATCAAAAACTTAATTCATTTCAGTTTTTCAACACAAAAAGTGAATCTCATATATTATATAGTCTTTACAGAGTGATCTATTTCAAGTGTTTATTTCTGTTAATGTTGATGATTATGGAATACAGTCAACGAAAACCCAAAAGTCATTATCTCAGTAAATTAGAATATTTTATAACACCAGCTTGAAAAATGATTTTAAAATCCAAAATGTTGGCCTACTGAAATGTATGTTCAGTAAATGCACTCAATACTTGGTCGGAGCTCCTTTGGCATCAATTACTGCATCAATGCGGTGTGGCATGGAGGCAATCAGCCTGTGGCACTGCTGAGGTGTTATGGAAACCCAGGTTGCTTTGATAGCAGCGTTCAGCTTGTCTGCATTGTTGGGTCTGGTGTCTCTCATCTTCCTCTTGACAATACTCCATAGATTCTCTATGGGGTTAAGGTCAGGCGAGTTTGCTGGGCACTCAAGCACAGTGATACTGTTGGTTTTAAACCAGGTATTGGTACTTTTGGCAGTGTGGAAAGGTGCCAAGTCCTGCTGGAGAATGAAATTTCCATCTCCAAAAAGCTTGTTGGCAGACGGAAGAATGAAGTACTCTAAAATTTCCTGGTAAACTGCTGTGCTGACTTTGGGCATGATGAAACACAGTGGACCTACACCAGCAGATGACATGGCTCCCAAAACGATCACTGATTGTGGAAACTTCACACTAGACCTCAGTCAGCTTGGATTGTGTGCCTCTCAACTCTTTCTCCAGACTCTGGGACCTTGATTTCCAAATGAAATACAAAATTTACTTTCATCTGATAACAACACCTTGGACCACTGAGCAACAGTCCAGTTATTTTTCTCCTTGGCTCAGGTAAGACGCTTCTGACGTTGTCTATTGGTCATGAGTAGCTTGACACAAGGAATGCAATACTTGTACCCCATGCCCTTGACACGTCTGTGTGTGGTGGCTCTTGAAGCAATGACTCCAGCAGCAGTCCACTCCTTGTGAATGTCCCCCAAAACATTTGAATGGTCTTTTCTTAGCAATCCTTCCAAGGTTGAGGTTATCCCGGTTGCTTGTGGACCTTTTTCTACCACACTTTTTCCTTACACTCAACTTTCCGTTAATATGCTTGGATACAGCACTCTGTGAACAGCCAGCTTCTTTAGCAATGACCATTTGTGGCTTACGGTGCCATATTCTATAGAATATTCCACTTCATAACAAGTGATCTAATGGAAACTGACAATCCTTGCTAAAAGGGGGAGAAGAACACTTTGAGTCTATCAGAAACAGAAAATAATGCTGATGTTTAAATATTTCCTGATTTCAAAAACTTAAATGTATGCTGACTTTCTTGTCAAAAAGAATAACGTTTATCTTGCAGAGGATTGCCCAGAATAATACATTGTAAAAACTCGGCTGAGTGAAAAAAGTAAAAGTCTTTAAAACGATGAAGAATTGAAGCACAAATGAAACAAGTTTGGAAATTATGTACTGAAATCTTCTTCAGAAAAGAACTTTGGAAATTCACCTTATAGAGCCATTTCACTCCTTGGTTGCAAAAAATAGGGATTATGCTTTAATCCACCTAGGTAATTTCTGTGTTTGGACATACTGCACTTTTAAATTGTAATATTTTATGTTCACTATTGCACTACTGCCATGTGTATTTGTGTGATTTTGTAAAACACATTGAGTGGTGAATGCAGGTTAGGTGAAGTGTCATTGGTGCTGTCTGGCCGTTGTTGCTCCCGGTCATTACTCTGAGATAACTGCTGGGTGGACGGATGTGTTCATCTGATGTATGAACGAACATGGGCATTGCCTGTATGATAGCATGCACCATGGTGTAACAATTATATGGGTACTATGGAATCTGATTGCATGGGATAATACGAAACTGAGACCAAAGGTGATGCAAATGAGTATATTAACAAGAGAAACAAAACTAACAGAGCACTTCTTGCAATAGTAACAAAAACACAGCACAATATACAATAATGCAAGTAAAAAAAAATTAACAGAGCACTTCCTGCAATAGTAACAAAAACACAGCACAATATAGAATGATGCAAGTGAGACAAAATTAACGGAGCACTTCCTGCAACAGTAACGAATGCACAGCATAATATGGAAATGTCCAGTGTAACTGAAGAGCGGGACGTGACCGCTAATATGAAACAGTCCAACAGTAATATGACGCAGGTGTGCACAAGACACTGAACGTGGCAGTCCAGCAGTACGTATGAGAGTGAGCACACCACATTTCATAAGGAAGTCCAGCTATATTATGAATGAGCATGCACATAGTACTAAAGTGTAGAAGTCCTGCAATCATATGTTTGGAAATGCACGCGGCACTTAAACGGAGAAGACCAGCATTATACTGGAGTGGCATTAACAGGAGAAAGTCACTATATGTACCTTTTTAGGCTGAAAGTCCTGCACAAGTCCAGCACCGCAGGCCAACAAACACATATCTCTCCTGTGCAGTACATAGCAACTCCTTCAGGGTTTCCAGATTCTGTCTCATTGTCGTCAACCTCTCATGAACTGCAGGCACCGATGCATCGATCGAGGATCTGGGAAGAATACTGGGATGATAACCCAGGTTGGCAAAGAAGGGTGTTACCTTAGTAAATGAACTCAGAGTTGTTGTAACAAAATTCTGCTAGCGGAAGCAACTCCAACCAGTCATCCTGTGAATGGCTGATATAGCATTGAAGATACTATTGCAGAGTCTGCCCATTAGTCTAAGGATGATACGCAGAAGTCAGACAAACATTAACAACAAGCGCAGAACAGAATCCCTTCCAGAACCTGGATGCGAACTGCACTCCCTGATCCGAGATGACTTCATCCGGAACTCCATGCAGCCGGAACACATTCTGGATGACCAAATCTATCGTCTCCTTGGCTAAGGGAAGACCAGTACAAGGGATGAAATGGGCAGCCTTAGTAAGGTGGTCTATTACCACCAAAATAGAATTCTTTCCCCCAGAGGTGGGCAATTCTACTATAAAGTCCATAGAAATAGACTCCAAGGGTGAGAAGGGACGGGTAGTGGTTGTAGCAATCCAGTAGGTGATACACGAAGATTCTTAAAGCGTGCACATACCTCACAAGAGAGAACATAGATCTTCATGACTTTCAGACAGGTAGGCCCCCAAGAGAAACGGCTCGGGAACTCCTGTGTCTTCTGTACCCTCCGATGACCAGCCAACTTGGAGTCATGGACAAACTTGAGGACCTGCAACTTTACAGCTTCCGGAACGTATAAATGTTGATCCTGGACCCACATACCGTTTTTGGGAACTATGTTCACATCAGCAGTCAGGTTGGCGAGAAATTGGTCTGCATCATAGGCCTCCTTAATGGTCTTCCATAAGTCCTTATTCTGAATGACTCCGACAAAGTTGACATCAGACAAGACGGTCTTAGACGGGGTCCCAGGTACGGAATCCGTGGCATGGATTCGGGACAAAGCAAATGCTTTCCCATTACGTGAACCTGGGCGGCACGAAATGACAAAATTAAATTGGTTCAAAAACAGACTCCAACGAGCCTGCCTTGGAGAAAGACATCTAGCAGGTCTAAGAAATTCCAGATTGCGATGATTCGTGAGCACTATAACTTGTGTTGCTCCCTGCAGATGGTGTCTCTATTCCTTAAATGCAGCGATAATGGCTAGAAGCTCTTTATCTCCCACATCATAGTTCTTCTCTGCAGCAGAAAGTCTGTGAGAAAAAAAAGCACATGGATGTAACAGACCCTTCTCTCCTGTTCTCTGTGAAAGGATGGCCCCCAGAACACAGTCTCAAGCGTCCATTTCCACGAGGAAAGGATGTGCTGGGTTAGGGTGAATCAGTACAGGTGCAGAAGTAAACCAGGACTTAAGACAATCAAAAGTTTCCTGAGCCAGTGAGGACCACAAAAAAGTCTTTTCCTTCTTAGCTGCGTAATGGGTCGAACAATTTCAGAAAAATTACGAATAAATTGTCTAAAAGTTTGCGAATCCGATGAAATGCTGTACCTCCTTGACATTTTTAGGTGCGGGCCAATCGAGAGTAGCCTGGATCTTAATTGCTTCCATGTTAAGCCCCTGTTCTGAGATGACATACCCCAGAAATTGAATCTCTGTGCAATGGAACTCACATTTCTCAGGCTTAATGTAGAGATGATTCTCTTTCAGACATCTTAGGATGGTTTCAACTTGCTCCTGATGTTCCTGCAATGAATCGGAAAAAAATCAAAATATCGTCCAGATAGATCACGACAAAATGGTCTAACAGATCTCTAAAAATATCATTAGCTAGGTGTTGGAAGGTTGCGGGAGCATTGCAGAGCCCAAAAGGCATCACAAGATATTCAAAATTCCCATACCGACATCTAAATGCAGTCTTCCATTCATCTCCAGAGAGGATCCGAATCAAATATACGCTCCTCGAAGATCTTAGCATGTTGTACTCTTTCCAGCAGTTCATTAATCAACTGTAAAAGGTAGCGATTCCAGATGGTTACCTTATTGAACTCCTGATAATCAATACAAGGTCTAAGAGTTCCATCCTTCTTTTTTACGAAAATGATGAGTGCTCCAGCCGGTGATGAGGATGTACGAATGAAACCCTTAGCCAAATTCTCAACAATGTATGCCTACAAAGCCTGCAGCTCCGGAGCTGCTAGTAGGTAGACATTCTTGAATGGAATAGCTGCCCCCCGGAAGCAGGTCAATGGGACAATCATAAGGTCTGTGAGGAGGAAGGAGGTCTGCCATCTTCTTTTCACAAATAACTGAGAATTCATTATAAATACATGGTAACAAAGATAACTCAGTGGTACAATCCGTATCCCGAGAACTTTCCTGGCTTGTCACTGGTGTTTCCCTTGATGGAAAAGTTATTTCCTTGGATTCCCAGTTGATAATAGGATTCTGCAACTGCAGCCATGGAATTCCTAAAATTAAATGGAAATGTGAGGAAATCAACATAAAGGATAACATTTCCTGATAATCGGGTTCAATGAAAACTTCCACAGGTAGTTAGCTGATCTACTGGTCCAGAAACTAGAAGGGAACCATCCACTGTTCCCATAGTTACTGGGGAGGCTCTCTGTTGAGTCTATATGCCATGTTCTTTGGCAAAGGTTAAGTCCATAAAATTACCTCTTGCCCCTGAATCCACCGTAGCTGCACAGGGAATCCATTGTCCTGACAACCGGATCTTAATGGGAAGGGAGCAATGTGTCTCTTTATTCCTCTGTGTTTTAGGAGAAGCAGTCACAGACAGAGAATGAAAGATGGCATTCACAGAAAAACTAGACTCAGACGTAACAGATTCAGCATCCAGATCCTCAAATTCCTCTTCCGTGGCCAGTACCTTGCGAGGTCGCTTGGGACAGTTGATCTAACTGACCGCAGTAAAAACAGACTTTCCTGAAAACGATGCTACCTGCGCTTGTTACTCTCATGCCGCTGTAAAGCATCCACCTGGTTCAGCCTCCCAAGAGGGTTTGCCTGTAGGTTCTTTAGAAAAAAGGGAAGAGTTAGTGACATGATTAGAGGCTACAAATCTCTCCTGTCATGGCTCAGTAATTCGTATGTCAATTTGTTCACTATGCTGTATAAAAGCATCTAACTCTTGGGGAGCATCCGCATGAGCTAACTCGTCTTTCATCACACTAGACAATCCCCTCTTAAAAATGGGTAATTGGGCGTAACAGTCCCAAATCGTATCCACCACCAGCCATCTAAATTCAGGAGCATATTCCTGCAATAGTAACGAAAACACAGCACAATATAGCATAATGCAAGTAAAGCAAAACTAACAGAGCACTTCCTGCAACAGCAGCGAATGCACAGCACAATATTGAAATGTTCAGTGTAACTGAAGAGTGGGACACGACCTCTAATATGAACCAGTCCAACAGTAATATGATGCAGGTGTGCACAAGGCACTAAATGTGGGAGTCCAGCAGTAAGTATAAGAGCAAACAAGCACAAAGGAAAGTCCGGAATCCTTACACATAGATTCAAAGGTGATGTGTGATGAACGTGACTAGATGGGTGAAGGAGTGCATAGATTGGATAGTATTAGGTTGTTCCTTGTGTGTCAGAGGGCATATAGTCCTGTTTCCCTTCACTTGGAGTCAATGGCAAGGAGCAAGTTAACAGGTTGGAGCTTATACCAACTGGAGCACAATATTGTAAAGGTATGAGCACACTCACTATGGATAGGCCAGACTAGATTGTCCTGAGTGCTAAAGACTGACTGCTCATAATAATGGAGAAAGGTTAACCCCTTCACGACCAATGACGCCACATAGGCATCATGAAAACTGGTACCAATTTGACCAGTGACGCCTATGTGGCGTCATGACTTTAAAGCCCCCCTGCGGGTCGGGTGACCTAGGTCACTGAAAGGTCACCCGACCCACAGATACAGGGGGCTTTGTACTTCACCATGGGGGGCGTGGCTTCACCGTTTATGACCACATATGAGGTATCGGAGTACTCAGGAGAAATTGCCCAACAAATTTTAGGATCCACTTTATCCTATTGCCCATGTGAAAATGAAAAAATTGATGTTAAAAGAAAATTTTTGTTGGAAAAATTAAAATGTCCATTTTTTCTTTCCACGTTGCTTTAGTTCCTGTGAAACACCTGAAGGGTTAATAATCTTCTTGAATGTAGTTTTGTGTAGCTTGAGGGGTGCAGTTTTTAGAATGGTGTCACTTTTGGGTATTTTCTGCCATATAGACCCCTCAAAGTGACTTCAAATGTGTGGTGGTCCCTAAAAAAATGGTTTTGTAAATTTTGTTGTAAAAATGAGAAATCGCTGGTCAACTTTTAACCCTTATAACTTCCTAACAAAAAAATATGTTGTTTCCAAAATTGTGCTGATGTAAAGTAGACATGTGGGAAATGTTATTTAGTAACTATTTTGTGTTACATAACTCTCTAGTTTAACAGAACAAAAATTCAAAATTTGAAAATTGCAAAATTTTCTAAATTTTTGCAAAATTTCTGATTTTTTCACAAATAAACACAAAAATTATCAACCTAAATTTACCACTAATATAAAGCTCAATATGTCATGAAAAAACATTCTCAGAATCGCTAGGATCCGTTGAAGCGTTCCTGAGTTATTACCTCATAAAGGGACACTGGTCAGAATTGCAAAAAATGACCTGGTCATTAAGGTCAAAATAGGCTTGGTCATGAAGGGGTTAAAGGGAATCTGTCACCAGGTTTTTGCTACCTCATCTGTGAGCAACATTATGTTGAAAAAGAGTCCCTGATTCCAACAATATATCTCTTAGGTCACTGGTGCAGCAGTTGTGATACAATCAGAGTTCATAGTTGTCATGAAGCAGAGGTCAGAATGCTAACCCCACCCACATCAGACTCTTTATGTTCATTGCCTATTGACAGTAAACTGCTTATCACAGAAGGGGGAGTGGTCGGTCTAGCAGCACGTGAGCTATAGTCCGGGTTAAACACAGTCTCCTAGTGATAGAACCTTCATTGTAAGTAAATAATAGCACACAGCAGACCCTCTCATCCCTTGGCATCACAGACTTGGCCCTATCCTGGATCTCATCATACCTAACAGACCAGACATTCAGCGTCTCCCACTCACACACCACCTCCTCACCTCGCCCCCTATCTGTCGGAGTCCCACAAAGTTCAGTCCTAGGACCCCTGCTCTTCTCCATTTACACCTTTGGCCTGGGACAGCTCATAGAATCTCATGGCTTTCAGTATCATCTCTATGCTGATGACACACAGATCTACATCTCTGGACCAGATATCACCTCCCTACTAACCAGAATCCCTCAATGTCTGTCCAATATTTCATCCTTCTTCTCCGTTAGATTTCTGAAACTTAACATGGACAAAGCAGAATTCATCATCTTTCCCCCCATCTCACGTGACCCCCCCAATGAACCTATCCATTACAGTAAATGGCTGCCCACTCTCCCCAGTCCCACAAGTCGCTGCCTCGGGGTAATCCTTGAAGCTTGATCTCTCCTTCAAATCACATATCCAAGCCCTTTCCACTTCCTGCCGACTTCAACTCAAAAATATTTCACGAATCCGTTCATTCCTCAACCAAAAATCTGCAAAAACCCTAGTCCATGCCCTCATCATCTCTCGCCTTGACTACTGCAACCTCCTGCTCAGTGGCCTCCCCTCGAACACTCTCGCACCCCTCCAATCTATTCTAAACTCTGCTGCCCGACTAATCCACCTGTCCCCCCGTTATTCCCCAGCTTCTCCCCTCTGACAATCCCTTCACTGGCTCCCAATTGCCCAGAGACTCCAGTACAAAACCCTAACCATGACATACAAAGCCATCCACAACCTGTCTCCTCCATACATCTGTGACCTCGTCTCCCGGTACTTTCCTGCATGCAACCTCCGATCCTCACAAGATCTCCTTCTCTTATCCCCTCTTCCCACAATCCGCATACAAGATTTCTCTTGCGCATCACCCCTACTCTGGAACTCTCTACCACAACATATCAGACTCTCACCTACCATCGAAACCTTCAAAAAGAGCCCGAAGACCCACCTCTTCCGACAAGCCTATAACCTGCAGTAACCACCGATCGACCAAACCGCTGCATGACCAGCTCTACCCTCGCCTACTGTATTTTCACCCATCCCTTGTAGATTGTGAGCCTTCACGGGCAGGGTCCTCTCTCCTCCTGTACCAGTTATGACTTGTATTGTTTAACATTATTGTACTTGTTTTTATTATGTATACCCCTCCTTACATGTAAAGCGCCATGGAATAAATGGCGCTATAACAATAAATAATAATAATAATAATAATACACGGCCTAATAATTGACGCATCGCTGAAATCAGTGTTTTAGCTACTATCTCCTGCTGTCTTCAGATTACATGGCAAATACCTGCTGACAGATTCACTTTAAGTGCTCATAGCTGAATGTGCAAAGTGCGATTCATCCCATATAAGAGAAATGATTGTAGAAGTGATGCTGTGCTGTTACAGACAGGTGAGAGTCCTGTAAGTGTGAGATCCAGAGGCAAGGTGAATAAGGGTACTTTCACATGGCGTTGTGTCCCCTTTGGGCCATATGTCCGAAATACCCCGAAAAACAGGGTCCGGACACATGCCGATGGGGCCACAGAATGTAATAGGGACGGCAGAGCGAACGTGAGCTATGCTGTGCACTTTTTTCGGGAGTGTACGACTATAGGAGGTGGACACTAAGATGCAATTTACTACGTATGAGAGTCCGCCTCCTGTAGGCGCACACTCCCAAAAATGATGCTTGGCAATACACACATTCGCTCAGCCGACACCATTATAGTCTATGCCCCAATGGAGCGACTGAAAGGGTGTCTGAACGCAGCCTTATTGACGTATGCTGAAAGTACATGTTATGTATTAAGACAAAGTCATAGAAGTTAGTCTACCAAGAATTGTTTAAAGAAGATATTTTCAGCTCTAGAATGGCTGCTTTGTCTAAATACGTACTTATATTATGCTGGATGTAAAATGTGGTTGTAGCATTTGACAGACTACTAACATTTTTAGGTCTTGTGCTATTTATGTCCTTCCTTGATAACATCTAGCATGGCGCTCAGACATTACTGCTGACACTTTTCACAAGTTCACCAAATCTTTTATTCTCATATAATGTTTCAGTCAGATGACAGCCTGGTTAAATTGATACCCTTATGAACTTTTTTGTATATATGTATACCATATGTATATAAAGTATGTCTTCAAGAAATTATAGCATGTACACGTTATACTGTATAACTTATTGCTCCCTGGTGGGTGTCTACTTGAGATATATAATTTAAACAATGTGTCACCTTTAGTGTTTAAAGCATGTTACAATTATAGATGGTGTCACTAAAGCATCTGAATCATCAGTAATTCAGTATATAGAGTAATTGTATCACGTCCCTTGTGTATGTGCTTATGAAAGTATTTGTGCTGAATTGATTAAAATAGTATAGCATACAGTTCTGCATTTACAGTCATGGCCAAAAGTATTGACACCCCTGCAATTCTGTCAGATAATACTCAGTTTCTTCCTGAAAATGATTGCAAACACAAATTCTTTGGTATTATTATCTTCATTTAATTTGTCTTAAATGAAAAAACAAAAAGAATTGTCCTAAAGCCAAATTGGATATAATTCCACACCAAACATAAAAAAGAGGGTGGACAAAAGTATTGGCACTGTTTGAAAAATCATGTGATGCTTCTCTAATTTGTGTAATTAACAGCACCTGTAACTTACCTGTGGCACCTAACAGGTGTTGGCAATAACTAAATCACACTTGCAGCCAGTTGACATGGATTAAAGTTGACTCAACCTCTGTCCTGTGTCCTTGTGTGTACCACATTGAGCATGGAGAAAAGAAAGAAGACCAAAGAACTGTCTGAGGACTTGAAAAACCAAATTGTGAGGAAGCATGAGCAATCTCAAGGCTACAAGTCCATCTCCAAAGACCTGAATGTTCCTGTGTCTACCGTGCGCAGTGTCATCAAGAAGTTTAAGCCCATGGCACTGTGGCTAACCTCCCTAGATGTGGCCGGAAATGAAAAATTGACAAGAGATTTCAACGCAAGATTGTGCGGATGTTGGATAAAGAACCTCCACTAACATCCAAACAAGTTCAAGCTGCCCTGCAGTCCGAGGGTACAACGGTGTCAACACGTACTATCCGTCGGCATCTGAATGAAAAGGGACTGTATGGTAGGAGACCCAGGAAGACTCCACTTCTTACCCCGAGACATAAAAAAGCCAGGCTGGAGTTTGCCAAAACTTACCTGAAAAAGCCTAAAACATTTTGGAAGAATGTTCTTTGGTCAGATGAGACAAAAGTAGAGCTTTTAGGGCAAAAGCATCAACATAGAGTTTACAGGAGAAAAAAGAGGCATTCAAAGAAAAGTACACGGTCCCTACAGTCAAACATGGCGGAGGTTCCCTGATGTTTTGGGGTTGCTTTGCTGCCTCTGGCACTGGACTGCTTGACCGTGTGCATGGCATTATGAAGTCAGAAGACTACCAACAAATTTTGCAGCATAATTTAGGGCCCAGTGTGAGAAAGCTGGGTCTACCTCAGAGGTCATGGGTCTTCCAGCAGGACAATAACCCAAAACACACTTCAAAAAGCACTAGAAAATGGTTTGAGAGAAAGCACTGGAGACTTCTAAGGTGGCCAGCAATGAGTCCAGACCTGAATCCCATAGAACACCTGTGGAGAGATCTAAAAATGGCAGTTTGGAGAAGGCACCCTTCAAATATCAGGGACCTGGAGTAGTTTGCCAAAGAAGAATGGTCTAAAATTCCAGCAGAGCATTGTAAGAAACTCATTGATGGTTACCGGAAGCGGTTGGTCGCAGTTATTTTGGCTAAAGGTTGTGCAACCAAGTATTAGGCTGAGGGTGTGCCAATACTTTTGTCCGGCCCATTTTTGGAGTTTTGTGTGAAATGATCAATGTTTTGCTTTTTGCTTAATTCTCTTTTGTGTTTTTTCATTTAAGACAAATTAAATGAAGATAATAATACCAAAGAATTTGTGTTTGCAATCATTTTCAGGAAGAAACTGAATATTATCTGACAGAATTGCAGGGGTGTCAATACTTTTGGCCATGACTGTACATACTGTGATCCATTTGCTTCGTTAATTTTGAACACTTTTAATCCAACAGCTATAATATATGTATATGAATACTACATTATATAGCTCAAAAGTTTACATACCCTGCCAGAATTTTTGCTTTCTTGTCCTTTTTTTAGAGAATATGAATGATAACACCAAAACTTTTTCTCCACTCATGGTTAGTGGTTGGGTGAAGCCATTTATTGTATAACTACTGTGTGTTCTCTTCTTAAATCATAATGACAACCCAAAACATCCAAATGACCCTGATAAAAAGTTTACATACCCCATTTCTTAATACTTTGTATTGCACCCTCTAACATCAATGACAGCTTGAAGTCTTTTGTGGCAGTTGTGGATGAGGTTTTTTAATTTCTCAGATGCTATAGCTGCCCACTCTTCTTGGCAAAAAGCCTCCAGTTCCTGTAAATTCCTGGACTGTCTAGCATGAACTGTGCGCTTGAGATCTCCCCAGAGTGGCTCAATGATATTGAGGTCAGGCGACTGAGATGGCCACTCCAGAACCTTCACTTTGTTCTGTTGTAGCCAATGACAGGTCGACTTGGCCTTGTGTTTTGGATCGTTGTCATGTTGGAACGTCCAATTACGTCCCATGAGCAGTTTCTGGGCTGATGATTGCAAAGGAATGTAGGAATGGTGTTCCTTTCATCATAGGTCTTGTTGACCTCTCTCCAAATCTCCAAATGTGACATTTATGGTAGTGACCAAAAAGTTCAATTTTGGTCTCATCACACCAAATTACCTTGTTCCAGAGGTTTTGAGGCTTGTCTTTGTTCTGTATTTCAGCTGATGTTATTTGTGGCTTTTTCTTTGGATCCTAAACAATTTTCCTGGCAGTTGTGGAAGACATTTTTGTTGGTCTACCTGACCGTGGTTTTGTTTGTACAGAGCGCCTGATTTTCCATTTGTTGATCACAGTTTGAATGCTGCTGACTGGCATTATCAATTCCTTGGATATATTTTTGTATCCCTTTCCTGTTTTATATAGTTCAACTACCCTTTCCCATAGATCCGTTGACAATTCTTTTGCTTTCCCCATGACTCACAATCCAGAAATGTCAGTGGCTGGATGAAAAATGCAAAAATCTGTGTCAATCCCAGAAGCTCACACAACTTTTATGCACACACATTGATTACAAGCAAACAGGTCACAGGTGAGGATGTTCCCTATATTAGCCATTCAAACCCATTTGTGTCAATTTCTGTGCATGTTATTAGGCCAAAATCACCAGGGTATGTGAACTTTTGATCAGGGTCATTTGGATGTTTTGTGTTGTCATTATGATTTAAAAGGAAAAAAAACAGTAGTTTGACAATAAATGGCTTCACCCATCCACTAGCCATAAGTGGAGAAAAAGTTTTGGTGTTATCATTCATATTCTCAGGCAAAAAGCCAAGAAAGCAAAAATTTTGTCGGGGTAAGTAAACTTTGGAGGACAACTGTATCTGAGAATTTCTATGTTTTTAGTATATATCATACCTAATAGTTCTTTGTTGTATGAAACCAGGTTCTTGTATGACATTCCTGTTGTTCTGTGGGTTTTATCTTGGCATTTTGCTATATACTACAGGGTTGGCCATTTATATGGATATACCTAAATAAAATGGAAATGGTTGGTGATATCAGCTTCCTGTTTGTGGCACATTAGTATATGGGAGGAGGGAAACTTTTCAAGATGGGTGGTGACCATGGGAGCCATTTTTGTCAGCCATTTTGGATCCAACTTTTTTTTTTTTCAGTGAGAAGAGGGTCATGTGACACATCAATCTTACTGAGAATTTAAGAAGAAAAGCAATGCTGTGCTTGGTTTTAATGTAACTTTATTCTTTCATGAGTTATTTACAAGTTTATGACCACTTATAAAATGTGTTCAAAGTGCTGCCCATTTTGATGGATTGTCAATGCAACCCTCTTCTACGATACGGCCCCTGAGAAAGCCCTTTTGAGGGAGAGTGGAAGCAGAGCCATATATACAAGGGAGGGAGAGTGGGAGCGGAGCCATATATACAAGGGAGGGAGAGTGGGAGCGGAGCCATAAATACATGGGAGGGAGAGTGGGAGCGGAGCAATAAATACAAGGGAAGGAGAGTGGGAGCGGAGCCATATATACAAGGGAGGGAGAGTGGGAGCGGAGCCATATATACAAGGGAGGGAGAGTGGGAGCTGAGCCATATATATAAGGGAGGGAGAGTGGGAGCGGAGCCATATATATAAGGGAGGGAGAGTGGGAGCGGAGCCATATATATAAGGGAGGGAGAGTGGGAGCGGAGTCACAAATACATAGGAGGGAGAGTGGGAGCGGAGCCATATATATAAGGGAGGGAGAGTGGGAGCGGAACCATATTTACAAGGGAGGGAGAGTGGGAGCGGAGCCATATATACATGGGAGGGAGAGTGGGAGCGGAGTCATATATACAAGGGAGGGAGAGTGGGAGCGGAGCCATATATGCAAGGGAGGGAGAGTGGGAGCGGAGCCATATATATAAGGGAGGGAGAGTGGGAGCGGAGCCATAAATACATGGGAAGGAGAGTGGGAGCGGAGCCATATATACAAGGGAGGGAGGAAGAGTGGGAGCGGAGCCATATATACAAGGGAGGGAGAGTGGGAGCGGAGCCATATATACAAGGGAGTGAGAGTGGGAGCAGAGCCATATATACATGGGAGGGAGAGTGGGAGCGGAGTCATATATACAAGGGAGGGAGAGTGGGAGCGGAGCCATATATATAAGGGAGGGAGAGTGGGAGCGGAGCCATAAATACATGGGAGGGAGAGTGGGAGCGGAGCCATATATACAAGGGAGGGAGGAAGAGTGGGAGCGGAGCCATATATACAAGGGAGGGAGAGTGGGAGCGGAGCCATATATACAAGGGAGTGAGAGTGGGAGCGGAGCCATATATACATGGGAGGGAGAGTGGGAGCGGAGTCATATATACAAGGGAGGTAGAGTGGGAGCGGAGCCATATGTGCAAGGGAGGGAGAGTGGGAGCAGAGCCATATATATAAGGGAGGGAGAGTGGGAGCGGAGCCATAAATACATGGGAAGGAGAGTGGGTGCGGAGCCATATATACAAGGGAGGGAGGAAGAGTGGGAGCGGAGCCATATATACAAGGGAGGGAGAGTGGGAGCGGAGCCATATATACAAGGGAGTGAGAGTGGGAGCAGAGCCATATATACATGGGAGGGAGAGTGGGAGCGGAGTCATATATACAAGGGAGGGAGAGTGGGAGCGGAGCCATATATATAAGGGAGGGAGAGTGGGAGCGGAGCCATAAATACATGGGAGGGAGAGTGGGAGCGGAGCCATATATATAAGGGAGGGAGAGTGGGAGCGGAGCCATAAATACATGGGAGGGAGAGTGGGAGCGGAGCCATAAATACATGGGAGGGAGAGTGGGAGCGGAGCCATATATATAAGGGAGGGAGAGTGGGAGCGGAGCCATATATACAAGGGAGGGAGAGTGGGAGCGGAGCCATATATACAAGGGAGGGAGAGTGGGAGCGGAGCCATATATACAAGGGAGGGAGAGTGGAAGCAGAGCAATATATACAAAGGAGGGAGAGTGGGAGCAGAGCCATATATACAAGGGAGGGAGAGTGGGAGTGGAGCCATAAATGCAAGGGAGGGAGAGTGGGAGCGGAGCCATAAATACAAGGGAGGGAGAGTGGAAGCAGAGCCATATATATAAGGGAGGGAGAGTGGGAGCGGAGCCATATATATAAGGGAGGGAGAGTGGGAGCGGAGCCATATATAAGGAAGGGAGAGTGGGAGCAGAGCCATATATACAAGGGTGGGAGAGTGGGAACGGAGCCATATATACATGGGAGGCAGAGTGGGAGCGGAGTCGTATATATAAGGGAGGGAGAGTGGGAGCGGAGCCATATATATAAGGGAGGGAGAGTGGGAGCGGAGCCATAAATACATGGGAGGGAGAGTGGGAGCGGAGCCATATATATAAGAGTGGGAGAGTGGGAGCGGATCCATATATATAAGGGATGGAGAGTGGGAATGGAGCCATATATACATGGGAGGGAGAGTGGGAGCGGAGTCATATATATAAGGGAGGGAGAGTGGGAGCGGAGCCATAAATACATAGTAGGGAGAGTGGGAGTGGAGCCATATATACAAGGGAGGGAGAGTGGGAGCGGAGCCATAAATACATGGGAGGGAGAGTGGGAGCGGAGCCATATATATAAGGGAGGGAGAGTGGGAGCGGAGCCATATTTACAAGGGAGGGAGAGTGGGAGCGGAGCCATATATATAATGGATGGAGAGTGGGAACGGAGCCATATATACATGGGAGGGAGAGTGGGAGCGCAGTCATATATACAAGGGAGGGAGAGTGGGAGCGGAGCCATATATGCAAGGGAGGGAGAGTGGGAGCGGAGCCATATATATAAGGGAGGGAGAGTGGGAGCGGAGCCATAAATACATGGGAAGGAGAGTGGGAGTGGAGCCATATATACAAAGGAGGGAGGAAGAGTGGGAGCGGAGCCATATATACAAGGGAGGGAGAGTGGGAGCGGAGCCATATATACAAGGGATTGAGAGTGGGAGCGGAGCCACATATACATGGGAGGGAGAGTGGGAGCGGAGTCATATATACAAGGGAGGGAGAGTGGGAGCGGAGCCATATATGCAAGGGAGGGAAAGTGGGAGCGGAGCCATATATATAAGGGAGGGAGAGTGGGAGTGGAGCCATAAATACATGGGAGGGAGAGTGGGAGCGGAGCCATATATATATAAGGGAGGGAGAGTGGGAGCGGAGCCATATATACAAGGGAGGGAGGGAGAGTGGGAGCGGAGCCATATATACAAGGGAGGGAGAGTGGGAGCGGAGCTATATATACAAGGGAGGGAGAGTTGGAGCGGAGCCATATATACAAGGGAGGTAGAGTGGGAGCGGAGCCATATATACAAGTGAGGGAGAGTGGGAGCGGAGCCATAAATGCAAGGGAGGGAGAGTGGGAGCGGAGCCATAAATACAAGGGAGGGAGAGTGGAAGCAGAGCCATATATACAAGGGAGGGAGAGTGGAAGCAGAGCCATATATACAAGGAAGGGAGAGTGGGAGCGGAACCATAAATACAAGGGAGGAAGAGTGAAAGCAGAGCCATATATACAAGGGAGGGAGAATAGGAGCGGAGCCATACATACAAGGGAGGGAGAGTGGGAGCGGAGCCATAAATACAAGGGAAGGAGAGTGGGAGCGGAGCCATATATACAAGGGAGGGAGAGTGGGAGCGGAGCCATAAATACAAGGGAGGAAGAGTGAAAGCAGAGCCATATATACAAGGGAGGGAGAATGGGAGCGGAGCCATACATACAAGGGAGGGAGAGTGGGAGCGGAGCCATAAATACAAGGGAAGGAGAGTGGGAGCGGAGCCATATATACAAGGGAGGGAGAGTGGGAGCGGAGCCATAAATACATGGGAGGGAAAATGGGAGCGGAGCCATATATACAAGGGAGGGTGAGTGGAAACAGAGCCATATTTACAAGGGAGGGAGGGTGGGAGCGGAGCCATGCATACAGGATGGAGCAGGGGAGCCATGCATACAGGATGGGAGGGTGGGAGCAGAGCCATGTATACAGGATGGGAGAGTGGGAGCAGAGCCATGCATACAGGATGGGAGAGTGGAAGCAGAGCCATGTATACAGGATGGGAGAGTGGGAGCAGAGCCATCTATACAGGATGGGAGGGTGGGAGCGGAGCCATGTATATAAGGTTGGGAGGATGGGAGCAGAGCCATGTATACAAGGATGGGACAGGGGAGCCATGCATACAACAGGGGGAGCCACACAGAGCTGGACAGGAAGGGGGGAACCACACATACTTTTTCTGATGATTAGAAAATAATCAGCATGTACAGAACTCCAGTAAAATTTTTCTTAAGTGCTCAATGCTCCATTTCCTTGTAGGTTCCAATCATCATTAGCAGTGACAGTCATCAGTAGAAGTAGCCCAGCGCTCCCACTAAAACAGAGAAACAAGCCAGGTGCTCCCACTCATTCAAAACCTATGGTGAGTTGAGTCACATTATAAATGTTATAATTAAATGATAAGTATGCACTGCTAAACTACAACCGCGTCCATAGCTCCGCCCGCTTATGACCAAATCCCCGCCCCTGTCACACCTCCATCCCCGCCCTGCCGGGCCATGGAAGAATGGTCTTGCTTGAAGCCGGTCCCTGGTGCAAAAAAGGTTGGGGACCACTGGTCTAGAGGAACTCTAGCCCTGTGCCTCTTGGACAGAGTTCAGTGACCTTTAATTAGCGCTCACCCAGCCGAGCTCTGTGAGTTCAACAGGCTCCGGCGTTTGTTTTAGCGGCTCGGTGAGGTAACAGAGTTCACTCCTGAGCACACCGGGTCAGTGGTTAACCCGCCGGTGTGCGTCTTGTATTCTGCCATTGCTAAGCAGCAGTCTACCATCTCTGCACGGTGGACCCCGGGGTGTGAACGCACCTAGCCTCTACTTTATTTTATTAGGTGCATTCCACAAGCCCTAACACACATATTTTTGTAATTTATGTTAATTCAAAGGAGAACAGAGATATAACTTCAGACTCGATGCCTAAGGCACCAAAATGTTCCTATACAACATAAAAAGACACCACCACCTGAGGCATAATTAGGTGTTCAGCACAAGAGGATAAACATATTTGAGTTGGCCCAAACCTTGGTAGCCATGTTTATAACTTCGGTATCACTAATCATGGGGGGTAAAGGGTTAACTCATTAGATGAACATGCTGTTACTGAAAAAAAAAATCTTTTTTCAAAAATTAACACTGACATTACTGCCATATGTTGAACATACATGGATAGATACCAGTTCTGCAAAACATGCAAGAGATTATAGTACAGTTAAACATAGAAAGTGACTTACAAGTGATATAAAAATTCACCAAATACTCAACGTGTGCACGTGGCCTAAGAGTGCCGGTGGCTTCAGATGGGCCCCACTGTGTGAGTTAGCCTGGGGTGAACAAAACCCAGTGCCTCTTTCGTAGCAATGCTACTGACCCTAAATGGCATGTGACGTGACATGGAAAGGACCAATTTACAAAGTTTGCCTTGGGACCAGGAAGTTTCATATCTACATCTTTGCGTAAGACCTTCCCAATGAAAAACTCAGGAAATAAAAACACATGACTGCTGGCATAAGAAATAGTTGAATATTCCACTTACTCTTTGAAAAGGCAGTTGCATCAACATTTAACTGTTAACAGGTAAAATTATGGGAGGAAGTTTAAGTTATTTTTTAATTTTGAGAGCATGTGCCGTGAAGAAATCATTGGCACAACTTGGCATATTCATAAATATGGTCTCCCAATACAGCCTTCAATATTAAAGTTTTCCAACATGAATGCCAATTTTTCAAGAAATAGGCAAGATATTGATTTTACAATATGAAATAAGTATCCTCGTCTTACTTTCTAATTAGATCTGCAGTGGTCTTACTATATCAGATGTTGAGGTTCGGAGCATACAACCAGCATTTCAACTTAGACTAATTATGATGTAGACTGCAATACTAAAGAAGTTTTACGTTCCTGCTAGAAGAAATGGACGACTGTAACAGATATGGTTGCTCAATTAAAGATACAAGGACACATTCCAAGGTTTTATAATAACCATGCAGCAAATTAAATGAATTGGCAAGGCTGAAATTTTTGTTTCAAAGAACACATGGCATCAGACATGAAACATATTAATATCAATCGTCTATATTACCACCCATTGGTGTGCAGAGAGCATTGATTAAGTGAATGTTGCGTTACTCTCGGAAAATACATGAAGTCATGTTTTACTGTTTCAATTTTAAGTCTGAAACAGGCAGTGCCAGTTTGGTTAAGGTTTTACTTTTCCAGACCATGTAATGTGAAGCCGCCAGTACTAACCCATAATTGTCACCTTTAAACTCGCTTTTAGTGTGATAGAAACCAAAAGCTTACAAATACAATTCTGTGCTTTTCATCAGGTTTATGGAGTGCCTGTGATAAGACAAACACATGGCTACAGTTACTGGTAACACAGGGGTGCAACGCAGTGGTTGAGAATTGGCAAATTAGTTTGTTAATTACATAAGTGAGATTATAGAATGTTATACAATTATACCTTTTGTATGTGTTGGTTCACTCAGGAGCTGGGCAAAATATTTTTAATTGTATTTCCCAATATGTTTTCTCATTAGTAAAGATTTTCTAGTTCTAAAACAATGGGATCTGAGTGTAAGGAGCATATCACTGCAAGGACACAACATTCCTGCAATTTGTCACCACCACTAACAACCAACTGTCATCAATGATGGAAGAAAAACTGTGATCTGCAAACTGGACAATTATATTTTAAACTAGATGTGTGACTGATGCTATCGCATCGGGAGGGCAGTAACATCACGATGGGGGCAGCTTTGTGGTGCGGGGGGTGGCAGCCAACCCACTTCTGGATCCGAGCGGCAGGGTAATTCTGTCATGGTTTGCCCAGGAGTTCTTTGGCAGTACTTCTAGGGTTAATACTATGTGGCCTCTCTTTAGTTGGGGGAGGGATATATCTACCTGCCCCTGTGCTGTGCGGGTTGTCAGTTATACGTCCGTTCACGGCTAGGCAGTTGACCTCTGTATTTCTGTGCGCTTTGCCTGTCTTTGTATGTTTGTTTGTGAATGACCTGGTCTGTTCCTCGTTTGCTTTCTGCATATTCACTCTGTACTGTCTGCTACACTCTTGGTTTTGACCTCGGCTACATCCCTTGACTTCCCTCTTACTTATCCGTCTGGTAGTGCTCCATCCTCTGACCACTCTATTCATCTGTCCCTTTGGTTACTGCGCTGTTCTCTGGCTTCTGACCTCAGCTAGAGTTGACACTCCTACAGGCTACAGGCCTGGACGAAACGCACGTCGGGTGTGGTGAGGTCCCGGGTGCTACTTAGGTAATTATACTTTTGTACTTTGCTATATCATGTGGTTTTGTTTTCTATACTTTTTTCCATGCGTTAGGGATTGAACAGCATTCCTTTGTTTTGTGGGTGCGCATATCTTTATATATATGTTTTGATCTTTGCAGCACTGTGCTCTTTATTTTGGTATGTTTACTTATTTCCTAATATAATATGGCAGATATTTGGGGTCTACTTATATCATATATATTTCTATGTGCACCCCAAGAATAACCTTAGTGAAGATTTGCCTTATTGGGTATGAACAACTCATTTATATTATTGGAATTTGTGATTATGTTTGTTGTAACTGCATGTCTCTATGTTAGTATTTATTGCTTGGACATATTAGTGTGATTTGCCTTCCGGGGCTACCACCATTGTGCTATTTTGCCTGTGGCATTTCATTTTAATTGTCTGAATTTTTTTTATTGCATCATTACTTAAAAAATAATCTATATTAGTTTTCAGAGAGGAGTTTGTTTTTGGTAATGTATTATGGTTTTTTGCTCTTTGAGTTTACCAATAGGATAATTTTGGTGTACTCATACAAGCTTGCCTGTCCCACCATTGTCCCCAGGAGACCGGGGCCTTGCTCCACCTCCAGCCACTCCCCCGGTGGTCACGTGCTGCAGGTCCTTTTCACCTGCAGCACACTCCCTACCGTGGTCACATGTCTCTGTAGGAGCCCCCCGGGTTCGCCAGCTCACTCCTGGACACGTACAGTCTCTGGTGTTGAGTCTGGTATGGTGTCCATCACAATTTCAATGTTAAAATGCATTATATTATTCCTGATTTCCACCGTTACTGGGGCCGACATATTAGCACCAGTTACAGGGAAACCATAGCCTCCTCCTGCAAAACTGATCTGGGTCTGTTAAAACCCAGCAACTCCTGACTCCTCCCGACACCATGCTATCATGTGATAACTGGGACAGAAGGAGGAAGCCATGTTTGTGGTTAATAAACTATATACATGGCGCTAGTTCAGCACTGTATATGAAGCAATCAAGAGGGCATACATGGTAATAAACCATCTTCGTCTTCTCTTTAAGTAGTCCGTTCATCACTGACATTCGATACCTCGCTCATGCAGTAGCATGATCCTTGTAAAACTGCTAAATATGTGAGGAAAAAAGTTCTAAAAAAAGTCCTTGCAAACTCATATGTGAAACATCCCAATGTATTAAAATGTTGGACAGTTCACAAGAAGTTCATGTTTTTGCCAAGAATTTAAGTTAGGTTTAAGGTCGTGAGTCGTGACCAATATCTATTGGCCGTTGGGTGTGGAGGGCTGGTGGGTGGTCAAAGCTTATCAGAGTCACTGTGCAGCAAAAAATACTGTTTTCTGACTGAAAACTTGCAGAAGGAGCACTAAAACAGCACTGCAGCCCTTTCTCAGCATTGTGGTCGTTTCAGAGGTCAAACCTCCAACGAATATTACAGAGAACCTTTTAAAAAATAAACAGTATGTATCTGCAGTTATTAATAGTGTTAATCTGCAAGTACATCTAAATCACAGTTTAAATATATTGTAGGGATTTACTCTGGTATGCAATGGCAGGGCCGCAGTAACGAGGCAACACACAGGCTTAAAGTCCAACTTCAGTGGTTTAATGTCACTTTGAAAAACAGCAGGTTAACAGAAAGTAACAGAAAACATGAACATGCTCCATCTTGGAGAACCACTGGTTCCAGTCTCATCCTTGCATGGGACAGGCTTAACTAAACGGCTGCCAGGTCAGCGGCATCCGCCAGGTGCCATTCCTATGGTTGTTTGGAGTCTTGCTGCTATAGCTCTGCAGCACGGGTAATCCTGCTAACAAATTCAGGTTAACACCAGCCAAGTTCCTGTATCTTCCACACACTCACCATGTGCCAAATACCAACCTCCATTATATAGCCCATAGCCCTACCCACAGGTGAGGTCGACATCACATGGGCTGATCACGTGACCGTGACATCATCGCAGGTCCGTGTCTTTTGGGAAAATGCCTTCCAAACTTTTTTTTTGGTGTATATTTCTTTATTAAGAAAAATGTAAGCAACAGTACAGCAAAAGGAAACATATGCAGTTACATCAGTAATCTAAACATCAAATATGCTGTGTATTGCAGATCTTAAGAGCAGTGAATCAGAGAAATAACTATAGATAGTAACAAAAACAAGAAAGGAAAAAAGTTACCACATTGGAGCATTTATGGCAAAAGGATAATGAAATCAAAGACGATGTCAACAATGGCTAAGACGGGTCATTAAAGACCCGTAAAAGGCCTCATTTAACAGTAGTTTTGTAGCGGGCCCGAGCGAATAGAGCAAGTGGGTATATCTGCATTGCCAGGGTTTGATCAAAGTCGTGGATACAGGGGTGCAGATCCCTACACATTTGGAGAGTCCAAGGGAGGGGACTAAGGCTCTAATAAGGTATGAAGGGAACTGAGTTTGGTCATTTTTTGGTCATATGTTGTCTCCAAGGAGCCCATGCCTCAAGAAACAGATGGTGTGAATGGGTCTCCCAACTGTAGAGTTCTTCTAGCCTAAATATTGAGTTAATTTTTTCAAACCACTCTGACAGGGTAGGTGGAGTTGGGCTCCTCCAATGGGATGAGATTAAATGTTTAGCTGCACTCAGCAAATCCCTTCCAAGCTTTAACCTGATGGGAGAAATGTATCTCCCATCCAGCAAAACACCCTTTGCCTTTCCACATACCTCCCTCCTTTGTTCAACCCTAGGGGGGTGGATACATGACATACAGTGAACTCTGGACAGGGCATCTGCGTTCCCCTGCAGTCTGCCTGCCCAATGTTCTACTAAAAAACTAAAATTTTGCAAGGACAGAAACCACCTGGTGACTCGTGAATTCCTCTCTTTAGCTTGACTCATCCACGTAAGAGGGGAAAGATCTGTCACCAAACAAAACAAATCTGTCAGCAAATAATAGCGCAATGACTTAAGTCCCCACTTATTGGCCAGGCACTCTCTTTCCATAATACTGTACCTGGTTTTGGCTGGGGTAAGCTTCCAGCTTAGGAAACTAACAGGATGCTCTGCCCCGTTAAACTCCTGAGACAGCACGGCACCAAGCCCTATCTCAGAGGCATCAGTCTGCACAATGAACTCTCTTTTGAAATCAGGTGTAATCAGAACTGGTGTACCACACAGTACCAATTTTAGCTTTGCAAAGGCCTCCTCTATCTGATCTTTCCAGCAGACCATCCCAGACTTCTTCCCTTTCAAGCAATCTGTTAAGGGCATGTCACACTAAGAGATATCGCTAGCAATATCGCTATAACTAGTGACGTTATAGCGATATATGGGAGGAGACACAGATTAGATATTAGAAAAAACTTTTTGACAGTTAGAGTGATCAATGAGTGGAACAAGCTGCCACGAGAAGTGGTGAGTTCTCCTTCAATGGAAGTCTTCAAACAGAGGCTGGACAGACATCTGACTGGGATGATTTAGCGAATCCTGCTTTGAGCAGGGGGTTGGACCAGATGGCCCAGGAGGTCCCTTCCAACTCTACGATTCTATGATTCTATGATATTGCTAGCGATATCGCTGTGTCTGATACTTACCTACGACCGGCTCCCCCGCTGGTTATCGCTGATCGCGCGAGAACGTTCAGGACTGTTTCTCGTCGTCAGCTTCCTGCGGCGCTTCCTGCTGTGAAGGCGAGTGACGCGTGGAGCCGGGCGGGAGGACGCAGGATCGCCTAGTGTGACAGGTAAGTAGCGATCCCCAGCGATGTCGCTGGTGAGATCTGCCTGTGTGGCAGCTCACTAGCGACCACTTAGCGATGTACCAGCGATCCTGACCGCGTCATATCGCTGGTCGGGATCGCTGGTACATCGCTAAGTGTGACAGTACCTTTAACGGCGAGGACAGGGTTGCAAAGTTGCGAATAAACCGTCTGTAATAACCCACTAAACCTAAAAAGGCTTTCACCTGTTTTGTTGTGAGGAGACGGGGCCAGTTCCGGATTGCCTCCACTTTGTTTACTTGGGGTTTGAGGACTCCTCTCCCAATGACGTAACCCAAGTACCGAGCTTCCTCCAACCCTATGGAACACTTCTTTGGGTTGGCAGTTAGCCCTGCTTGTTGCAAGGAATCTATCACCACCTGTACTTTTGGCAAGTGACTTTCCCAGTCTGTACTGTACACAACAATATCGTCTAGATAGGCTGAGGCATAACGGCGATTGGGACGAATAACAATATCCATTAACCGCTGGAATGTCGCTGGTGCACCATGTAACCCAAAGGGTAATACTTTATATTGGAACAGCCCCTCGGGTGTTACAAACACTGTTTTTTCCTTCGCCGCCTCTGTTAGGGGTACCTGCCAATAACCTTTTGTGAGGTCAAGGATTGAAAAATACCGTGCCTGCCCAAACCGCTCAATCAACTCATCGACCCGGGGCATGGGGTAGGCGTCAAATTTTGAAATTTCATTGAGTTTTCTAAAGTCATTACAGAACCTTAGCATCCCATCAGGCTTGGGTATTAGGACTATTGGGCTGGCCCACTCACTTTGGGACTCTTCAATCACCCCTAACTGCAGCATAGTTTTTACCTCCTCCGTGATGGCTTGTCACCGGGCCTCAGGCACCCTATAAGGCTTTAGTCGGACTTTGACCTGTGGCTCCGTGACAGTGTCATGTTGGATTAAGGAGATGAGTCCGAGGAGCTCCGAAAAAAATCTGTATTTTGGTTAACAAACTCCCTGACCTCCTGAACCTGTCTAGGAGACAAAGTATCTGCTATTTTGACTATGGAGAGGGCTTCTCCTGACTCCCTCAGAGATAATGGAGCCTTCTCCATCTGAAATGCAGGCAGCGTACTATCCCCACCAAGGTGGTCTCTATCTTTCCATGGTTTAAGCAAATTAATATGTTAAACCTGTTCTGGCTTCCTCCGACCTGGTTGGTGTACCTTGTAGTCTACTGGCCCCACCTTCTCCATAATCTCGTAGGGCCCCTGCCACCTTGCAAGAAATTTGCTATCCACTGTAGGCACAAGTACCAACATCCGATCCCCAGGACTAAAGATTCTTACCAGAGCCTCCTGGTAATAGACCCGACTCTGTGACCGTTGTGCTGCCTTCATATGTTCCCGGACTAACGGTAGGACTGTCTGCATTCTTTCTTGCATTTTTGCAACATGTTCTATCACACTTTTATCGGGGGTGGGTTGATTCTCCCATGCTTCTTTGGCTATATCGAGTAAGCCCCGTGGATGTCTGCTATACAATAGTTCAAAGGGCGAGAACCCCATAGATGCCTGGGGCATCTCCCGCACTGCAAACAACAAATATGGCAGTAAGAGATCCCAATCCTTTCCATCTTTGGAAACGGCTTTTTTTAACATGCTCTTCAGCGTCTTTCTACCAGACCATCTGTTTGGGGATGATAGACGTGCGCAATTGTTTAACATTTAACAAGCGGCAGAGTTCCTTCATGATTTTTTACTTAAAGGGGGTTCCTTGGTCTGTTAAAATCTCTTGAGGAATTCCCACCCGCGAACACATACCCATGAGTTCTTTTGCTATGAGCTTAGCTGACGTGTGGCGCAGTGGAATGGCCTCAGGATACCGGGTAGCATAATCTAAAACTACAAGGATGTGTTAGTGTCCCCTTGCTGACTTATTGACAGGCCCTACCAGATCCATTGCCACTCTTTCGAAAGGTACCTCTATAATTGGTAAAGGCACCAAAGGACTCCGGAAGTGAGGCTGGGGACTGGTTACCTGGCATACTGGACAGGAATTACAGTACCATTTAACTTCTTCATGGACACCTAGCCAATAAAACCGCTGCAGAATTCGGTCTAGGGTTTTCTTTTGGCCCAAATGCCCACCGAGTACATGCGCAAAGTCCATTACCAGCCTATGATATGCCTGAGGTACTAGTAATTGTTCTACCATTTCCCCACGTATTTTCTCGATTCGATACAAGTCTCAGTTCAGCTTAAAGTGTGGCAACACTGTAGCCGCCTCTGGGTTTTGGGGTACCCCATTGACAAACTGTACATTCTCCCTGGCTCTAGCCAAAGTAGGGTCTCTGAGTTGCGCCGTACCAAAATTGTCACCTGAAACATTTAAGTCTGACAATTCAGGTCCCGGCAGCAAATCTTCCACTTCTCCAGCCAACACTTCTATGGGAGGATTCTTCCCCTCCTCCCCTGAAGGGAAGGTTAGCCCTTCCGCCAGCACTTCTTCCTCTCTGCCACCAGGGTCATGCCTTACTTATTAGGCGTTGGATTCCTGCAGCTGCACAGCAGGAATCCAGAGCCATATATCCAGCGGTCTTCTATTCCTTTCCGACCGCTCAGGGACCTGCACAGCAATCTCGGTGATCCAGGCACCCTGCTCAGACAAGCTCTCTGGGTCTGGATGTTGCTGCCACCTCTGGACCAGCAATGGTAGCGCAACCTGCTTTGCAGGAAACCACTCCAGAGGCTAAGTCCTCTCGCCACGCTACTGGGCATGCCCACGAGACGATCTCCCAGTGGAGATCGGGGGTCACCATCTCAGGTCCTTGTCCTGATCTGATTGGCCCAGCTCAGAGGTCTGGAAGGTCCCGGAAGCGCATGGCTATAAAAGGCCCAAATGGCCGCTCGCCCATGCGCTAGTATAGACTATACTTGCTATGTGTGAATGGTGACGGATGTATGATTCTGGTGACTGACTCATTTGAAACCCCTTCCATCTGATATTACGTATGTGGATAGGGAACTAGAGAGATAGTCAGCACCAGTCAGTGGCAAGCTATAGGCCACAGTGCATACCGCACCTCTGCACTAGCGTCCGATTGTGTCATGCCTCACGGCACTATCGTATAGCGGCAGTAGTTACCGTCGCGCTGCAGTTAGCAGCACTTAGCGGTGTCCGCGGTAGCGATGCCGCATGCACGGTAGGTCAAGATGGACATCGACCTCTGTCTTGGGCCGTATCCTGTGACCATATACCGTGTGTGCACGCCAGCTGAGACCTGTGAAGCTAACAGGCTCTGCGTTTATGCTTTAGGGCCTCTGTGAGTTTAACAGAGTCTGCTCTGCGCACCTCGGGTGACGTTTAACCAGAGCGCAGTATACCGCCACATAGCGAGTCCGCCATTACTCAGCAGCGGTTGTTACACCTACTGCACGGTGGACCCCGGGGCGGCGAACGCACTTCCTATTATTTATATTTAGTGCGTTCCGCCATCCCTAACATTATACTAGCGCCAGGGTCTGGCTAGTAATGGCAGACCTGCAGCAGCTGCAGCAGTACATTCAGCAGCTGGAGAGCAGGTTGGCGGCTATCGAGAGCTCCACCTCAACTGCGAATGCTACGGTAGCCGCTGCTCAGGCAGTCACAGAGGCTGTCTCACGCGTGCCCACACTCACGCCTATGCAGACAGTATCTCGCCTCCTGCTCCCCGACAAGTTTTCAGGTGACAGCGCCACCTGTAGGGGATTCGTGAGTCAGTGCTCTATCCAGCTTGAGTTACTGGCCGCACGGTTTCCTACAGAGCGGGCTAAGGTGGGGTTTATTGTTTCTCTTTTATCTGGCAGGGTATTAGAGTGGGCTACGCCATTGTGGGAGCGTGATGATCCCGTGGTTCAGGGTGCTGCTCAGTTCCTTGCGGCTCTGAAGCAGGTATTTTTGGGACCACGGATCACGCACGACACCTCTCTCCAATTATTGGCCCTAACACAGGGGTCTCTCTCGGTCAGCCATTATGCTGTCCGATTCCGGACATTGGCTTCCGAATTAGAGTGGCCCGATAAAGCCCTCATCCCTGTGTTTTGGAGAGGGTTAGCAGAGCATGTCAAAGATGCTCTAGCAACCAGAGAGGTCCCCACAAGTCTGGAGTAAGTGATTGCCATCTCCACCCGCATTGATCTCCAGTTTACGGAGCACGGGCTGGAACGTGCGCAATCCAGACGAAGGGTTAACTTGGCTCCCACCTTCACCGAGCCACTAAGATCTCCCGCTCAGGAGCTTACATCCTCCGAACCTATGGAGGTGTCTCGCGCTGGCTCCAAGCCACATCCGGTGCAAAGCTTCGCACTTTGCTACCGGTGCTGGCAGTTTGGTCACTCGGCTAGCACGTGTCCTCTGCGATCGGAAAAGCGATCACGTCCAGTGGTCGTAGGGGGTGGTCAGACAAATATGAAACCCTTTTCTCCCAAACCGGTATTCCGAGGGACATTAGATAGTGGGGCCTCCACCTGGGAGGTAGAGGTTACCCTGGATTCTGGGGCTGAGGGGAACTTTATGTCCTCGACCTTCGCCCGGAAACACGCTATTCCACTGGTGTTACTGCCCCAACCTCTGACCATCAGGGTGGTTAATGGTGCACCTTTACCATCTCACGTGACCCACCAGACAGCACCACTCGGGCTCTCAATCTCACCCTCTCATCTCGAGATTCTGTCCTTGTTCATTTTGCCAGACTGCATCGACCAGGTGCTTTTCGGAGTTCCCTGGCTCCGTTGTCACTCCCCTCATATTGATTGGGCTTTGGGGAATATACTGTGTTATGAATGAGTCACCGAAGGAGGAAAAAACAAAAATACAAGCTAAGTCCAGAAAACCGGAGAGGTTGGTAGCTATCGGATTGCAGACCCCTGATCCTATTCACCACAACTAACAGTAGCTGTGGGGGGTTCCTACGGTGCCCTAGACCCCTTGTTCACAGCCGGAGAACTAAATAAGCCTAAAGAAAGAAAGGGGAAATCTAAACTGCCCCAGAGCAGACCCCAAAGCAATAGACAGCCCCCACCATGTATTGTCAGTGAAAAGCAGATGAAAACACAAACACAGACAGAAAGACAGGTTGAGCAAACGATGGGGCCCAACTAACTAAATAGGGAAGGACAGAAAAGATGCTGGCTGCAATCCGCAAAAAACCCTACCAAAAATGTCCCAACCGTCTGATAGGGAAAAAGGCCCTGAAGTCGCTAGACTTCAAAATCACTTTATCAGCACTCAGGTATATTCTGAAAACAGAGCAAAGAGATAAACTGATCCGAGACAAAAATGGAGCTCAGCCCGTCCCAACAAAGGCAGGCTGAACACAAAACACTAAGCAAACAGACAAAATCTCATGGAAAAATAAGAGAGGAAAAACTTAGCTTTCAGTAGACAGGACTAACTGGTTGCAAGAGCTCAGAGCAGAAAGGATCACCAGCACCCCTGTAGGGCGTCGGCTGCCTTATATCCACTCAGTGATTCCGGGTGTCCAATCAGGCTCCACCTGTTCAGATGACAGGTTCTTCTCAACCCAATCAATTTCACTACCTCTCTTCACCAGCAGAGGGAGTTCATCAGACATCAACGGTGAAGGGGAAAATGAACTCACAACAGTACCTTCCCCTTGAGGAGGGGTCACCGAACCCTCATCCACGCCACCAGGACGATCAGGATGGGCCCGATGAAAAGCACGAACCAATCTTTCGGCATGAATATCGGATGCAGGGACCCAAGAATTATCCTCCTGGCCATAACCCTTCCATTTAAACAAATACTGGAGTCTCCGTCTAGCCAGGCGAGAATCCAGTATCTTCTCAATCTCATATTCCACATTACCTTCCACCAATAGAGGGTCAGGAGGTGCCACCACAGGAACTACTGGCTCAACAAACCTCTTTAACAGAGACTTATGAAACACGTTATGGATCTTAAATGTAACAGGAAGAGCCAATCAAAAAGAGACAGGATTAAGAATCTCCAAAATCTTCTAAGGTCCAATAAATCTAGGTTTAAACTTTGGAGAAGCCACCTTCATAGAGATATTCTTTGATGACAACCAAACCATATCACCCACCTTAAACTGGGGACCAACGGTCCTATGACGGTTGGAAAACCGCTGGACCTTTTCCTGGGAGAGAGACAACCTATCCACCACTTGGTCCCAGATCTGGTGCATTCTCTCCACCACAGTGTCAACACCTGGGCAGGCAGAAGACTCCACCTGCCCTGAAAAGAATCGAGGATGAAACCCAAAGTTACAAAAAAAGTGACATCAAAGTGGCAGAACTAGCTCTATTATTTAAAGCAAATTCGGCCATGGGCAAAAATGAAACCCAATCATCCTGATCAGCAGAAATAAAACATCTCAAATACGACTCCAAAGTCTGGTTTGTTCTCTCTGTCTGCCCATTGGTCTGAGGGTGAAACGCAGAGGAGAAGGACAACTGAATTCCCAGCTTGGAACAGAAAGTCCTCCAAAATCTAGAAATAAACTGAACTCCTCTGTCAGATACAATGTTCTCAGGAATCCCGTGCAAGCGAACCACCTGTTGCAAAAACAAGGGCACCAACTCTGAGGAAGATGGCAACTTAGGGAGTGGTACAAGATGAACCATCTTAGAGAATCTATCACAAATCACCCAAATAACAGTCATTCTCTGAGAGACAGGCATTTCAGAGATAAAATCCATTGAGATATGGGTCCATGGCCTCCTGGGCACCGGCAAAAGCATCAGCAACCCACTAGAGCGAGAACAAGGTTTAGACCGGGAGCAAGTCCCACAGGACTGCACAAAACTCCTGACATCACGAGACAAGGCAGGCCACCAAAAAGACCGACTCACCAAATCTCTAGTACCAAAAATACCTGGATGACCAGCCAATGCAGAGCAATGAACTTCAGACATCACTCTCTTCCTCCACTGGTCAGGAACATACAATTTTCCAATGGGACAACGCTCAGGTTTGTCCTCCTGAAACTCTTCCAGAGCATGTCTCAAATCGGGCGAGATGGCAGAAAGAATACCCCCTCACCTAAGATGGTAGCAGGCTTGGTCACAACAGGAGAATCAGCAAAGAAACTCCTAGAGAGGGCGTCTGCCTTGACATTCTTAGTGCCTGGAAGAAAAGAGGCCACAAAATCAAAACGTGTGAAAAACAAGGCCCACCTAGCCTGTCTAGGATCCAGGTAAATCAAATTCTTGTGGTCAGTAAGGACCACGACTTGATGTCTAGCTCCCTCCAACCAATGTCTCCACTCCTCAAATGCCCATTTCATGGCTAATAGTTCCCGATTCCCCACATCATAGTTACGTTCAGATGGGGAGAACTTTCGGGAAAAGAAAGCACAGGGATTCATTTTAGATGTTACCGGATCTTTTTGGGACAAAACAGCTCCTGCACCAATCTCAGAAGCTTCCACCTCTACCTGAAACGGGAGTGAGACATCAGGTTGCCGGAAAACCGGAGCAGAAGTGAACCTTCGCTTCAGCTCCTGAAAGGAAGAAACAGCCTCTGGAGACCAATTCAGCACATCAGCACCTTTCTTAGTCAAATCAGTAGTGATGAGCATTCCGATACCGCAAGTATCGGGTATCGGACGATTCTTGCTGTATCGGAATTCCGATACCGACTTCCGATATTTTTTCAATATCGGAAGTCGGCATCGGAATCGGAAGTTCAAAGTTGATTGACAGCCTGACGTCATCATGATGCGCGGTGTGTGCGCATCATGATGCGCCGTCATTTCGGGCCTTCCGGGGGTCTCTGCCGGCCTGCCGGGGGGCTGTGTGGACTGCCCGGGGTCTGTACCGGCCTGCCGGGGGGCTGTGCCGGCCTGCCGGGGGGCTGTGTGGACTGCCCGGGGTCTGTACCGGCCTGCCGGGGGGCTGTGCCGGCCTGCCGGTGGTCTGTGCACCCTGTGGGGGTCTGTACCGGCCTGCCGGGGGGCTGTGCCGGCCTGCCGGTGGTCTGTGCACCCTGTGGGGGTCTGTACCGGCCTGCCGGGGGGCTGTGCCGGCCTGCCGGGGGGCTGTGCTGATGTCCGGGGGTCTGTGCAAGCATCGTCCGATGGGACTATAAGTCCCATCTGGCGATGCCTGCTACCATGACAGTGATTGACACATTAGCCAATGATGGGACAGTAGTAGTCCCATCATCCGGCTAATGTGTTAAATGTTAAAAAAAAAAATAAAAAATACTACATACATACTACATGCATGCTACATACATACTACATGCTACATACATACTACATATATACTACATGCATGCTACATACATACTACATGCTACATACATACTACATATATACTACATGCATGCTACATACATACTGCATGCTACATACATACTACATACATACCACATATATACTACATACATACTACATGCATGCTACATACTACATATATACTACATGCATGCTACATACATACTGCATGCTACATACATACTACATACATACCACATATATACTACATACATACTACATGCATGCTACATACATAACACATATATACTACATGCATGCTACATACATACTACATGCTACATACATACCACATACATACTACATACATACTACATGCATGCTACATACATACTACATGCTACATACATACTACATATATACTACATGCATGCTACATACATACTACATATATACTACATACATACTACATACATACTACATGCATGCTACATACATACTACATACATACTACATACATACTACATGCATGCTACATACATAACACATATATACTACATGCATGCTACATACATACTACATGCTACATACATACCACATACATACTACATACATACTACATACATACTACATGCTACATACATACTACATATATACTACATGCATGCTACATACATACTACATGCTACATACATACTACATGCATGCTACATACATACTGCATGCTACATGCATGCTACATACATACTACATACATACTACATGCTACATACATACCACATATATACTACATACATACTACATACAATACATTCATACAATACATACATAGACATACAGTACATATAACATAGAGTAACATACTTACCAATACTTGTCACATTGTTCCCCGAAGCCATTGTCTTTTACGGAATAAATATTAACATAACAAACCACAAAAATACTCACCCACGATCCGAAGCAGTCCACGAGTGTGTCCCACGACGATCTTGGGTAGAGAACGGCAGCATCAGCCTGATGCCTGCACAGACCCCCGCATCAGCCGATGCCTGCACAGACCCCCGAAGCCTGCACAGACCACCGGCAGGCCGGCACAGCCCCCCGGCAGGCCGGCACAGCCCACCGGAGCCTGCACAGACCACCGGCAGGCCGGCACAGCCCCCCGGCAGGCCGGCACAGCCCACCGGAGCCTGCACAGCCCCCCGGCAGGCCGGCACAGCCCCCCGGCAGGCCGGCACAGACCACCGGAGCCTGCACAGACCCCCTGGCAGGCCGGCACAGCCCCCCGAAAGGCCCGTACAGACCCCAGAGAGGCTGTACAAGGCAAAAACAGGGTTTTTCTTATTCCGATACCGGAAGTCCCATAGACTTGAATGGGACTTCCGGTATCGGAATCGGCGATACCGATACTTTTTTTTAAGATCGGCCGATCCATTCCGATCCGATACTTTGAAGTATCGGACGGTATCGCTCAACTCTACAAATCAGTCAATGGTTTGGCAATACCAGAAAAATTAGCTATAAATTTCCGATAAAAATTAGCAAAACCCAAAAACTTCTGGAGGGCCTTCAAAGAAGTGGGCTGAACCCAATCATAAATGGCCTGTACCTTGGCCGGGTCCATTTCAATAGTAGACGGAGACAAAATAAATCCCAAAAATGAAATCCTCTGTACCCCAAAAAGGCATTTCAATCTCTTGACATACAGGGAATTCTCCCTCAAAATCCGGAACACAGTCCGAACATGTTCCACATGAGAGTCCCAATCCTTGGAAAAGATCAAAATATCATCCAGATAGATGATCAAAAATTTATCCACAAAGTCTCGGAAAATATCATTCATGAAGCACTGGAAGACAGAAGGGGCATTAGTGAGCCCAAAAGGCATCACCAGGTACTCAAAATGTCCCTCTGGAGTATTAAACGCCGTCTTCCATTCATCCCCATGCTTAATGCGAATAAGATTATAAGCCCCCCTGAGGTCAAGCTTGGTAAACCAGCAAGCACCTCTAACTCTAGAGAATAGATCAGAAATCAGGGGTAACGGATACTGATATTTAACAGTAATTTTGTTGAGGGAACGATAGTCAATACAAGGCCTTAATGAACCATCCTTCTTGGCCACGAAAAAAAACCCAGCACCTAAGGATGAAGAGGATGGTCTAATATGAACCTCCTCCAACGACTCTTTAATATAGGATCACATAGCCTCGTGCTCGGATACAGATAAATTGAAAAGTCGACCCTTGGGAAATTTACACCCAGGGCTCAGCTCAATTGCACAGTCATAACTCCTATGAGGAGGCAAAGACGCAGACTCATTCTCAGTAAATACATCATAAAAATCAGCCAAATAGTCAGGAACATCATGCGACTGGGGAGAGGTGGAGAAAACAGGAGCGTCACTAAGGGCACACCGACAACCCCAACTCACCACAGACACAGATTTCCAATCCAAAACTGGATTATGGATTTGCAACCAGGGAAACCTGTTGTGAGTTCATTTTCCCCTTCGTCACTGAGGTCTGGTGAACTCCCTATTCTGGTAAAGGAAGGTAATGAGCCTGATTATCAGGCACCTGAGCCTAATGAGGATGACTGGCTGAGTGGAGTCACGGACTGGATATAAGGCTGCCGACGCCCTTCTGCCCTGCGGGTGATTTCTCTGTGGACTTCTAGGACACCAGTCTGATTCCTGCTCCTCTAAAGCTAAGTTTTCTGCTTTGCCTGTTAGCTTTTGTGTTTTGTTTTTGTTTTCCTTGCTTTTCTGGATTATGACATTCCCTGCTGGGGTGAGCTGAATCTCTTTTTGCCGGTTGCTCTGTCTTCAGAATATTCCTGAGTACTGACATAGCTTTTTTGAAGCCTAGCATCTTCAGGGCCTTTTTCACTGTCAGTCTGTTGGCTCTTATTTTCATAGGGTTTTTCACGGATTGCAGACAGCAGCCTTCCTGTCCTTTCCTATCTAGTTAGCTTGGGCCCCGTCTTTGCTCAGTCTATCTTTCTGTCTCTGTTAGTGTTTTCATCTTGCTTCACCGTCATTATATGTTGGGGGCTGCCTATTGCTTTGGGGTCTGCTCTGGGGCAGTTTAGATTTCCCCTTTCTTTCTTTAGGCCTATTTAATTCTCCAGCTGTGATCGAGGGGTCTAGGGCATCGTAGGAACCCCCCACGGCTACTGTTAGTTGTTGTGGATAGGATCAGGGGTCTGCAATCTGATAGCTGCCAACCTCTCTGGTTTTCTGGGCTTAGCTCGCATTTCTGTTTTTGCCTCCTACGGTGACTCAATCATAACAGAATCACCCGCCATACCGCAGATGCTAGGGTACTCAATAGCAGGAAAGAATTGTGTTTAAAAAAAAAAAAAAGTGTGTGTATATTCTTTCCTCTATATCTCTGAGGCCGTAGGGGGAATTTTTTTTTCTCTCAATGGAGATAAAGCTATTGTCTGATCGTGTGGAGCAGCTCGCTGCGGAAGTGCGGGGAATTTCCACCTACCTTGCTTGTTCGCATGCTGTTGAACCAAAGATCCCTACACCTGATGTATTTTTTGGGGATCGATCTAAATTTTTGAGTTTCAAAAATAATTGTAAAGTGGGCGGTCCTTACTACCTGGAATGATAATGCCTTGGCTGCTCTCTTTCGGAAGGGTTTGTCAGAAGCCGTAAAAGATACTATGGTGGGATTTCCTGTTCCCTCTGGTCTGGACGATTCTATGTCATTAGCCATTCAGGTTGATCGGCGTTTACGTGAACGCAGGATTGCACGAGAGGTGTTGCCACCGGTTGAACAGACGTCTGAACCTATGCAATGTGATAGAGTTTTGTCTAAGGCGCAACGTCAGGAGTTCAGAAGGCGTAATAAGCTGTGTTTTTTCTGTGGAGATGCCTCGCATATTATTTCTGTTTGTTCTAAACGAGAGAAACGCTTTGCACACACGTTTTCTGTTGGTGGTGTTCAACCTAAGTTTCTTCTGGCAACTACTCTGATCTGCTCCCTGTCCACATTTTCCGCCAAGGCTTTTGTGGATTGGGGAGCAGCGCTAAACCTAATGGACTTGGATTTTGCTTAACGTTGTGGATTTCCGATGACACCTCTGCAGACGCCTATCCCTTTGAGGGGGATTGATGCTACTCCTTTGGCTAAAAATAAACCTCAGTTTTGGACCCAGGTGGTCATGCGGGTCGCCCCAGACCATCAAGAAAATTGCAGATTTTTGGTGTTGCATGGTCTGCATGATGCCGTTGTTCTGGGGTTTCCCTGGTTGCAAATTCATAATCCAGTTTTGGATTGGAAATCTGTGTCTGTGGTGAGTTGGGGTTGTCGGTGTGCCTTTAGTGAGGCTCCGGTTTTTTCCACCTCTCCTCAGTCGCATGATGTTCCTGACTATTTGGCGGACTTTTATGATGTATTTAGTGAGAATGAGTCTGCGTCCTTGCCTCCTCATAGGAGTTATGACTGTGCAATTGAACTAAGCCCGGGGTGTAAATTTCCCAAGGGTCGGCTCTTCAATTTATCTGTACCCGAGCACGAGGCTATGCGGTCCTATATTAAGGAGGCGTTGGAGAAGGGTCATATTAGACCATCCTCTTCACCCTTAGGTGCCGTTTTTTTTTTGTGGCCAAAAAGGATGGTTCTTTAAGGCCTTGTATTGATTATCGTGCCCTCAATAAAATTACTATTAAATATCAGTATCCACACCCCTGATTTCGGATCTATTCTCTAGAGATAGAGGTGCTTGCTGGTTTACCAAGCTTGACCTCAGGGGGGCGTATAATCTTATCCGCATTAAGCAGAGGGATGAATGGAAGACGGCGTTTAATACTCCGGAGGGACATTTTGAGTACCTGGTGATGCCTTTTGGGCTCACTAATGCCCCTTCTGTCTTCCAGTGCTTCATGAACGATATTTTCCGAGACTTTGTCGATAAATTTTTGATTATCTATCTGGATGATATTTTGATCTTCTCCAAGGATTGGGATTCTCATGTGGAACATATTCGGACTGTGTTCCGGATCTTGAGGGAGAATTCACTGTATGTCAAAGGATCGAAATGCCTTTTTGGAGTACAGAGGATTTCATTTTTGGGATTTATTTTGTCTCCGTCAACTATTGAAATGGACCCGGCCAAGGTACAGGCCATTTATGATTGGGTTCAGCCCACTTCTTTGAAGGCCCTCCAGAAGTTTTTGGGTTTTGCTAATTTTTATCGGAAATTTATAGCAAAATTTTCTAGTATTGCCAAGCCATTGACTCATCTGACTAAGAAGGGTGCTGATGTGTTGAATTGGTCTCCGGAGGCCGTTGCTTCCTTTCAGGAGCTGAAGCGAAGATTTACCTCCGCCCCGGTTTTGCGGCAACCTGATGTCTCACTCCCGTTCCAGGTAGAGGTGGATGCTTCTGAGATTGGTGCAGGAGCTGTTTTGTCCCAAAAGGATCCTGTAACATCTAAAATGAATCCCTGTGCTTTCTTTTCCCGAAAGTTCTCTCCATCTGAACGTAACTATGATGTGGGGAATCGGGAACTGTTAGCCATGAAATGGGCATTTGAGGAGTGGAGACATTGGTTGGAGGGAGCTAAACATCAAGTTGTGGTCCTCACTGACCACAAGAATTTGATTTACCTAGAGTCGGCTAAACGCTTGAACCCTAGACAGGCTAGGTGGGCCTTGTTTTTTACACGTTTTGATTTTGTGGTCTCTTTTCTTCCTGGAACTAAGAATGTCAAGGCAGACGCCCTCTCTAGGAGTTTCTTTGCTGATTCTCCTGTTGTGACCAAGCCTGCTACCATCTTAGGCGAAGGGGTAGTTCTTTCTGCCATCTCGCCCGATTTGAGACTTGCTCTGCAAGAGTTCCAGGAGGAAAAACCTGAGCGTTGTCCCAGTGGAAAGTTGTATGTTCCTGACCAGTGGAAGAAGAGAGTGATGTCTGAAGTTCATTGCTCTGCATTGGCTGGTCATCCAGGTATTTTTGGTACTAGAGATCTGGTGAGTCGCTCTTTTTGGTGGCCCACCTTGTCTCATGATGTCAGGAATTTTGTGCAGTCCTGTGGGACTTGCTCCCGGTCTAAATCTTGTTCTCGCTCTAATGGGTTGTTGATGCCTTTGCCGGTCCCCAGTAGGCCATGGACCCATATTTCAGTGGATTTCATCTCTGATATGCCAGTCTCTCAAAGAATGACTGTTATTTGGGTGATTTGTGATAGGTACTCTAAGATGGTTCATCTTGTACCACTCCCTAAGTTGCCATCTTCCTCTGAGATGGTGCCCCTGTTTTTGCAACAGGTGGTTCGCTTACACGGGATTCCTGAGAACATTGTATCTGACAGAGGAGTTCAGTTTGTGTCTAGATTTTGGAGGACCTTCTGTTCAAAGCTGGGAATTCAGTTGTCCTTCTCCTCTGCTTTTCACCCTCAGACCAATGGGCAGACAGAGAGAACAAACCAGACCTTGGAGTCGTATTTGAGATGTTTTATTTCTGCTGATCAGGATGATTGGGTTTCATTTTTGCCCTTGGCCAAATTTGCTTTAAATAATAGAGCTAGTTCTGCCACTTTGATGTCACCTTTTTTTTGTAACTTTGGGTTTCATCCTTGATTTTCTTCAGGGCAGGTGGAGCCTTCTGCCTGCCCAGGTGTTGACACTGTGGTGGAGAGAATGCACCAGATCTGGGACCAAGTGGTGGATAAGTTATCTCTCTCCCAGGAAAAGGCCCAGTGGTTTTCCAATCGACATAGGACCATTGGTCCCCAGTTTAAGATTGGTGATATGGTGTGGTTATCATAAAAAAATATTGCTATGAAGGTGGCTTCTCCTAAGTTTAAGCCTAGATTTATTGGACCTTACAAGATTTTGGAGATTATTAATCCGGTCTCTTTTCGGTTGGCTCTTCCTGTCACATTTAAAATCCATAATGTGTTCCATAAGTCCTTGTTGAAGAGGTTTGTTGAACCAGTTGTTCCTGGGGTGGCACCTCCAGACCCTGTATTGGTTGAAGGTAACATGGAATATGAGGTAGAGAAAATACTGGATTCCCGTCTGGCTAGACGGAGACTCCAGTATTTGGTTAAGTGGAAGGGTTATGGTCAGGAGGATAATTCCTGGGTCTCTGCCTCTGATATTCATGCCAAAAGATTGGTTCGTGCCTTTTATCGGGCTCACCCTGATCGCCCTGGTGGCGTGGTTGAGGGTTCGGTGACCCCTCCTCAAGGGGGAGGTACTGTTGTGAGTTCATTTTCCCCTTCGTCACTGAGGTCTGGTGAACTCCCTATTCTGGTAAAGGAAGGTAATGAGCCTGATTATCAGGCACCTGAGCCTAATGAGGATGACTGGCTGAGTGGAGTCACGGACTGGATATAAGGCTGCCGACGCCCTTCTGCCCTGCGGGTGATTTCTCTGTGGACTTCTAGGACACCAGTCTGATTCCTGCTCCTCTAAAGCTAAGTTTTCTGCTTTGCCTGTTAGCTTTTGTGTTTTGTTTTTGTTTTCCTTGCTTTTCTGGATTCTGCCATTCCCTGCTGGGGTGAGCTGAATCTCCTTTTGCCGGTTGCTCTGTCTTCAGAATATTCCTGAGTACTGACAGCTTTTTTAAGCCGAGTCTTCAGGGCCTTTTTCACTGTCAGTCTGTTGGCTCTTATTTTCATAGGGTTTTTCACGGATTGCAGACAGCAGCCTTCCTGTCCTTTCCTATCTAGTTAGCTTGGGCCCCGTCTTTGCTCAGTCTATCTTTCTGTCTGTGTTAGTGTTTTCATCTTGCTTCACCGTCATTATATGTTGGGGGCTGCCTATTGCTTTGGGGTCTGCTCTGGGGCAGTTTAGATTTCCCCTTTCTTTCTTTAGGCCTATTTAATTCTCCGGCTGTGATCGAGGGGTCTAGGGCATCGTAGGAACCCCCCACGGCTACTGTTAGTTGTTGTGGATAGGATCAGGGGTCTGCAATCTGATAGCTGCCAACCTCTCTGATTTTCTGGACTTAGCTAGCATTTCTGTTTTTGCCTCCTACGGTGACTCAATCATAACAGAAACCCCAGAACAATGGTATCATGCAGATTATGCAACACCAAAAATTTGCAATTTTCTTGATGGTCTGGGGCGACCCGCATTACCACCTGGGTCCAAAACTGAGGTTTATTCTTCGCCAAAGGAGTGGCATCAATACCCCTCAAAGGGATAGGCGTCCGCAGAGGTGTCATAGGAAATCCACAACGTTTAGCAAAATCAAAGTCCATCAGGTTCAGAGCTGCTCCCGAATCCACAAAAGCCTTGGCGGAAAATGTGGACAGGGAGCAGATCAGAGCAATTGCCAGAAGAAACTTAGGTTGAACACCACCCACAGAAAATGTGTGTGCAAAACGTTTCTCTCGTTTAGGGCAGACAGAAATAATATGCGAGGCATCTCCACAGAAAAAACACAGCTTATTACACCTTCTGAACTCCTGACGTTGCGCCCTAGACCAAACTCTATCACATTGCATAGGTTCAGACATTTGTTCAACAGGTGGCAACACCTCTCGTGCAGTTTTGCGTTCACGCAAACGCCAATCAACCTGAATGGCTAATGACATAGAATCGTCAAGACCAGAGGGAACAGGAAATCCCGCCATAGTATCTTTTACGGCTTCTGACAAACCCTTCCGAAAGAGAGCTGCCAAGGCACCATCATTCCAGGTAGTAAGGACCGCCCACTTTCGGAATTTTTGACAGTGCAACTCTGCAGAATCCTGACCCTGGCTCAATGCCAACAGGGCGTTTTCAGCCTGATCAATAGCATTAGGTTTATCGTACAACAGCCCCAAGGCTTGAAAAAATGCGTTCACATTAGTTAGAATAGGATCATCAGGTTTCAAAGAAAACGCCCAATCCTGAGGATCGCCACGCAGCAAGGAGATGACAATTTTAACCTGCTGTGGGGAGCTCCCTGATGAGTTAGGCTTCAAGGCAAAAAATAATTTACAATTATTCTTAAAATTCAAAAATTTAGACCGATCCCCAAAAAACACATCAGGAGTAGGGATCTTTGGCTCTGCAACATGTGAATGAGCAAGATAGGTGGAAATTCCCCGCACTTCAGCAGCGAGCTGCTCCACACGATCAGACAATTGCTTCATCTCCATTGAGAAGAAAAAATTCCCCCTACGGCCTCAAAGACATAGAAGAAAAAATATACACACAAAAAAAATTGACCGTTTTTTTTTCTTTCCCTTTTTTTTTTTTTTACAATTCTTTCCTGCTATTGAGTACCCTAGAATCTGCGGTATGGCTGGTGATTCTGTTTTGAATGAGTCACCGAAGGAGGAAAAAACAAAGATACAAGCTAAGTCCAGAAAACCGGAGAGGTTGGTAGCTATCGGATTGCAGACCCCTGATCCTATTCACCACAACTAACAGTAGCCGTGGGGGGTTCCTACGGTGCCCTAGACCCCTCGTTCACAGCCGGAGAACTAAATAAGCCTAAAGAAAGAAAGGGGAAATCTAAACTGCCCCAGAGCAGACCCCAAAGCAATAGACAGCCCCCAACATGTATTGTCGGTGAAAAGCACAAACACAGACAGAAAGACAGGTTGAGCAAACGATGGGGCCCAACTAACTAAATAGGGAAGGACAGAAAAGATGCTGGCTGCAATCCGCAAAAAACCCTACCAAAAATGTCCCAACCGTCTGATAGGGAAAAAGGCCCTGAAGTCGCTAGACTTCAAAATCACTATATCAGCACTATAGAGCAAAGAGATAAACTGATCAGAGACAAAAATGGAGCTCAGCCCGTCCCAACAAAGGCAGGCTGAACACAAAACACTAAGCAAACAGACAAAATCTCATGGAAAAATAAGAGAGGAAAAACTTAGCTTTCAGTAGACAGGACTAACTGGTTGCAAGAGCTCAGAGCAGAAAGGATCACCAGCACCCCTGTAGGGCGTCGGCTGCCTTATATCCACTCAGTTATTCGGGTGTCCAATCATGCTCCACCTGTTCAGATGACAGGTTCTTCTCAACCCAATCAATTTCACTACCTCTCTTCACCAGCAGAGGGAGTTCATCAGACATCAACGGTGAAGGGGAAAATGAACTCACAACAATACTGGGTTGGAGCAAAGACTGTGAGGGAAGGTGACTGAAGGGCAGTGTTCAGGTAACTTCCACTGAAGTGCCCGCGGATCTCTCCGCGCTTTCCTAAACCTTACCACCAGTACGCGGACGTCTTCTCTAAAAAATCTGCGGAGACGCTCCCACCGCACCATCCTTAAGATTGCCCGATAGATCTTCTGCTAGGCACGGAACCTCCTAGAGGCTGTGTGTATCTGCTGTCACTACCTGAGACAGAGGCTATATCTCAATATATCCGGGAGAACCTGGCCAGAGGTTTTATCAGGAAGTCGGTGTCGCCGGCTGGTGCAGGGTTCTTCTTCGTGCAGAAGAAGAGCGGAGAGTTACGTCCCTGCATTGACTACAACGGTCTCAACGCCATTACAGTTAAAAACAAATACCCTCTCCCGTTGATCTCTGAGCTATTTGACAGGTTGCGAGGGGCCCAGATCTTTACGAAATTAGATCTACGAGGGGTGTACAACCTGATCCGCATTCGAGAAGGTGACGAGTGGAAGACAGCCTTTAATACCAGGGATGGCCACTATGAATATCTGGTCATGCCCTTCGGCCTTTGTAATGTGCCTGCTGTCTTCCAGGATTTCGTCAACGACGTCTTCCGCGATATGCTCTACACCTCGGTGGTGGTCTATCTGGATGACATCCTCATCTTCTTGCCAGATTTGACCTCCCACCGGAGAAACGTCTGCAGGGTCTTCGACCGTCTGCGGGCGAACTCTCTTTTTGCCAAGTTGGAGAAGTGCCAGTTTTGCCGTTCCTGGGCTACATTATCTCGGCCCAGGGGTTGGCTATGGATCCGGCCAAACTGCAAGCGGTAATGGACTGGCAGGAACCACACTCACTCAAAGCGGTGCAGCGCTTCCTAGAGTTCGTTAACTATTACTGCCAGTTCATACCTCACTTCACCGCACTGGTAGCTCCTTTGGTTGCTCTCACAAAGAAAGGAGCTAATCCTAACGCTTGGTCTGAACAGGTCTCCAAGGCCTTCTCGTCTCTAAAATCCTATTTTGCTTGCGCTCCCATCTTACACCGTCCCGATGTGGATAAACCATTTATCCTGGAGGTAGATGCCTCTTCTGTCGGTGCAGGAGCAGTCCTTTTCCAGAAGGATGCTCAAGTTCGGAAGCATCCCTGCTTCTTCTTCTCTAAGACCTTCTCACCGGCAGAGAAGAATTACTCCATCGGGGACAGGGAGCTGCTAGCAATGAAGTTGGCCTTTTCTGAGTGGAGACATCTCCTGGAGGGAGCCCGGTTTCCTTCCAGGTGTATACGGACCATAAAAATCTGGTCTATTTACAAACGGCCCAGCGCTTGAACTCTCGCTCTTCTTCTCCCGCTTCATCTTGCACTATCTCTCTGGAGAGAAGAACGTCCGTGTGGATGCTCTCTCGCGCTCGGTGGTCTCAGAGGAGGAAGGGGAGGCTGAGCCACGGTTAATTCTCCCTCCGGAGAGCTTTACGACTGTGGCTCCAGTTGCTTTCGAATCAGTGCCACCGGGCAAGACCTTTGTGCCTCCTCAGCTACGGCCGGAGGTTCTTGCCTGGGCGCACGCATCCAGGGTGGGTGGTCACTTTGGCAATAAGCGGACCACAGAACTCCTGGCAAGGTTGTATTGGTGGCCGCACATGGTTCGAGACACTAAGGAATACATACAAGCATGCGTCTCGTGTGCACGGAACAGGTCCTCTAGACAGAGGCCGGCTGGGTTATTGTACCTTTTGCCGGAGGCGGATAGATCTTGGGAGATGGTTGGCATGGATTTTGTGATTGGCCTGCCCAAGTCTGGTGGCAGTACGGTCATCTGGGTGGTCACAGACCATTTTTATAAAATGGTGCATCTGGTGCCACTCGCACGGTTGCCTTCCGCTCGTGGTCTTGCCACTCTGTTCATAAAACATGTATTCCGTATGCATGGCATGCCGGACAAAATTGTCAGTGATCAAGGTCCCCAGTTCGCGTCCCGGTTTTGGAGGGAGCTCTGCAGCCTACTCAGCATTGAGCTAAACCTGTCCTCCACTTACCATCCCGAGACGAACGGCTTGGTTGAGAGAGCCAACCAAACCTTTGTCACGTACCTGCGGCATTTCGTCTCTGCCAGGCAGGATGACTGGGCATCCTCGCTACCATGGGCTGAATTTGCCCTGAATAATGCAGTGGCTGATTCCACTGGTCAGACGCCGTTACTTCTAAATTACGGCCAGCATGCGCACGTCCCTGTCCCGAAGCCAGTGTCCTACGCTTACTCCAGGGTGGCAGACTGGGCAGTGGAGGCTCGCGACATTTGGGAATGCACTCAGGATGCTATTCATGCCTCTAAAGAAAGAATGAGGGCATCCGCTGACACACATCGGCGACCCGCTCCAACCTTTTCCCCTGGCTACTTGGTGTGGCTCTCTGCTCGAAACATCAAGCTGCGGGCCGAGTCCTCCAAGTTCATGCTGCGATACATTGGACCTTTTAAGGTTCTCGAGTGAATCAGCTCGGTGGTCTACCGCCTGGCTCTTCCTCCACATTTAGCCATTTCTGACATTTTCCATGTTTCCCTTCTCAAACCTGTTCACATGGCCCGGTTCTCTGAGTCATCTGCCGGGTCATCAGACGAGTTTGAGGTTAACGCCATTGTGGGACGCAGGATTGTGCGTGGCAGAAAGTTTTATTTGGTGGACTGGAAGGGTCATGGTCCAGAAGCCCGGACCTGTGAGCCAGTGGAGAACATCCACGCTCCGCTCCTGATCATGGCCTTTGAGCGTAGCGAGGCTCGGGGGGGGGGCCCTAGGAGGGGGGGTAATGTTAGGCGTCGGATTCCTGTAGCTGCACAGCGGGAATCCAGAGCCATATATCCAGCGGTCTCCCATTCCTTTCCGACCGCTCTGGGACCTGCACAGCAATCTTGGCGATCCAGGCGCCCTGCTCAGACCCGCTCTCTGGGTCTGGATGTTGCTGCCACCTTTGGACCAGCAATGGTAGCGCAACCTGCTTTGCAGGAAACCACTCCAGAGGCTAAGTCCTCTCGCCGCGCTACTGGGCATGCCCACGAGACGATCTCCCAGTGGAGATCGGGGGTCACGTGCTCAGGTCCTTGTCCTGATCTGATTGGCCTAACTCAGAGGTCTGGAAGGTCCCGGAAGCGCATGGCTATAAAAGGCCCGAATGGCCGCTCGCCCATGCGCTAGTATAGACTATACTTGCTAAGTGTGTTAGGAGTCAGATTTCTGCCTCTCCTTTGCTGAAATCTAGATCCTCACATTCTGCAGCCTCCTGCTCTTCATCTGCTGTAGAGGAGATTGCCTTGCGGCAACTCTCTCCAGAGGCTAACTCCTCTACTCCTGCGTCTGAGCATGCTCATGGGACGAACTACCATTGGAGTTCGGGAGTCAGGTGTTCAGGTCCTGTGTTGGATCCCATTGGCTCCTCTTGGAGACCTGGAGATTTCCGGAAGGTCCCGTTCGCTATAAAAAGCGCGCATGGCTGTTCAGCCATGCGCTAGTATAGCCTTACTGCTGCTGTATGTTTGTTGATGGATGCATGGACTGGTGAATGACTCATTGGAAACCCCTACCCTCTGATACTACGTCTGTGAGAGTGCCTGAGTTATTGCCAGTATCAGCGCCAGCGCGCTATTGCTCCATTGCCTCAGCAGCCTAGCGTCAGCATTGCGCCTGCTAGTTAGCAGTGTCATTGCATCGGCTCCGTTCTTGCCGCGCTGCAGTTGCAACCCTGCGTGCGTTCGCGACTCTCTACACCCGATCCTTGTCGGTAGGTCTAGACGGAGTAAGTACCGCCATCTAGTGCTACTCCTGTGACCAGATACCGCGGGTACAGCGCTGTAGTTCTGTGTCCTAAACAGACTCAGCGTTTTTGTGTTAATTATTGTTACTAGGACTCTGTGAGTTCAACAGAGTCTGTGCAGTGCACATTGGGTGCAGTTAACCCTGTGCACACTACCGCCAGATTGCTCTGTCGTCACCTAGCAGCAGTAATTACATCCTCTGCACGGTGGACCCCAAGTGGCGAAGGCACTTTATTTATATTTTTATTTAGTGCATTCCGCCACTCCTAACAGTGTGAATGGTGACGGATGTATGATTCTGGTGACTGACTCATTTGAAACCCCTTCCCTCTGATATTACGTATGTGGATAGGGAACTAGAGAGATAGTCAGCGCCAGTCAGTGGCAAGCTATAGGCCACAGTGCATACTGCACCTCTGCACTAGCGTCCGATGGTGTCACGCCTCACGGCACTATCATATAGCAGCACTGGTGCCGGCAGCTGTTCAGGGAGTGGGACAACAGTTGGCCACAGCACAGAAAACAAACGAAAGTCTCTTCCAATTATCACTTCATAATGCAAATTAATCACATCCCCCACCACATGGCACTGCCTTCCCGCTGACGTGTTTATCACCACTAGTGCGGTATGATAGTCTTTCAGGTCCCCATGTATACACAACACCCCAATTTTCCAACCAGTATACACGCTGGTTTGTACCATGGTGGCTCGTACCAGGATTACGAGACTACCTGAGTCCAGTAAGGCCACAGCCGGGTTGCCCTCTACTTAAACCTTACACAAATGTTCAATATTGCTACCCTTCGAGGTGCCCATTGCACACATTGGTTCGGCATAGTGGGATTGGTGGTACCTAAAGTTTGTGTTCATGGGCTCAGTCAGGTGGGGGCAATCAGCTCTCATATGACCTGGTTCCTGGCACCGCCAGTAGATTATGGGGCTCCTTTCTTCCCCAGATAAGACAGCCTTCCAGGGCTCTGCTCGCCTACACAGAGGTGGAGACTTAGGGAACCTATCTGTTACCTTCCGGGAAGCCCCATATCTCTCTATGTCTATCATCTGAAGGGCATTAGAAGGGAGGCCTGTCCGACCCATGTTTGGAGGGAGTGGGGCAAAGCCCTCCAAAATTTATAAGTCACTATGTGGTCCAGCATGGCCGTGGGAGACAATACCTTAGGCTGCAACCACTTTTGTAACAGGTGCACCAGGTCATAATACTGGGACCGAGCTGGCTTGGAGGGGTTAAACTCCCACTGGTGTAACCGTTGGGCCCGGGCTAACACATGTACCCCAAGATGTGCCAGTATCTTACCCTTGACGATCATGTAGTCCGCCCTTTGCTCAGTGGGTAAGTCCATATAGGCTTTCTGCGGTCCTGGGGCCAGAAACGGAGAGGTGATTTCTGCCCACTGGTCCCGGGGTAATTTCTCCTTCTCAGCCACCTCTTCAAACATCTCCAGGTACGTCTCAACATCGTGAGACTTCTCCATTTTGGGGACCGCTGTACGGACCGCTGTACGAACCGCTTTCCGGACATCATGGATTCCCCGGATAGTTCCTGTTGTCTATGCCGTCATGATGTGCTAAATCAACAGCCGGTTTGTTTCCTGCTGCTGCTGTGTAGCCTGCTGCTGCTGTAGCATGGCCTCCTTAAGCATTTTTACTGTTGTCTCCATTTCTGGAAAGATCCCCACCTGGGTCTGCGGCACTCTTTTCACCCAGGTCATAAGCTGGAGTGCAGAGCAAAATATCAGCAAAACCAGCCCAGCCTCACTGCGTATGCCTGCATTCAAGCCACCAATTGTAGGGATTTGCTCTGGTAGGCAATGGCAGGGCTGCAGTAACGAGGCAACACACAAGCTTAAAGTCCAACTTCAGCAGCAGGTTGAACAGAAAGTAACGGAAAACATAAACATGCTCCAGCTTGGAGAACCACTGGTCCCAGACTCACCCTTGCATGGGATGGGCTTAACTAAGCGGCTGCCAGGTCCGCGGCATCCGCCAGTGCCATTCCCAGGGTTGTTTAGAGTCTTGCTGCTATAGCTCTGCAGCACGGGTAATCCTGCTAACAAATTCAGGCTAACTCCAGCCAAGTTCCTGTATCTTCCACATACACTCACCATGTGCCAAATACCAACCTCCATTACATACCCCATAGCCCCACCCACAGGAGAGGTCGACATCACATGGGCTGATCAAGTGACCGTGACATCATCGCAGGTCCTTGTCTTTAGGGAAAATCCCTTCCAAACTTTAACCTGCTGGGAGAAATGTATCTCCCATCCAGCAAAACACCCTTTGCTGTACCACAATATATAGCTGACTAAGCAGAAGCTCAGAGAGTGAAGCTACATTTTCCCTGTAGCCATTTGCTTCCAGTCATCGAGGTGGCGCTGAGATCTATGAGCCAGACACCTCTCACTGCACAATGAGAACACTGTAATCACTCCTCCTGCTCCTTGAGTAACATCCTGCTCTGCACACTCTGTGAACACTTACCTATGGCTAATCTCTTGGTAAAGCCTACATTTATGGGCTTTACATCTAATCACATCAGGTTCCGACCAACCCATAAATGTAGCCTTTACCAAGAGATTAGCCATAAGTAAGTGTTCACACTGGGCAGTTAGGTCAGGGACCCATCCGATCCATGAGATTACCTTGACATTGGTGGATGGGCTCACATTTTTTGGCCAAATTTTGTGCTAAGCATCTCAGGTGTTTTTCCTAAATTTCAGAAGCCATTATGCTATTCATACTTAATGCAATTAAATGCAACCATTTCCACATTTTGAGATTTAGGCCTCTTTCACACATCAGGTTTTCGCCGTCAGGCGCGATCCGGCTCTTTTGACAAAAACCGGATCTGGCGAAATGCAATGCCGGATCCGGTTTCCCCCCCATTGACTTGCATTTGCGCCGGATCGCATCGGATGGCCATGCGTTTCATCCGGTTTTCGCCGGATCCGGCAATGCGTCGCAATCCGGCGTCTGGAAAAAATGGCTACTGTAACGTTTTTTGTCTCCGGCGAAAAAGCCGGACACGCCGGATCCGGCGCGTCCGGCTTTTTCACACAATGAAAGTCTATGAGCGCTGCAATGCGCCGAAACTGGCGAAAGCCGGATCCGGTGGCCGGATCCGGTTTTTTGGGTCTGAGCATGCTCAGTAGCTCTGCCCACAGCACACATATATAAAAGCATGACAGTGGGACCCTCAGCCACACCCAACATGCCACCCAAGACAGGAACCAGGCGCAGGAGAAGGCACGAGAGAACTTCACCACCACAACCAGCACCACCACCCCAAATGGAGCAAAGCGACCATGAGGAACAACCGGAGGGGAGTCCACCAGCAGATGACAGACGGTAATTATCAAATCCCCCATTCCTCAAAACTAGGGCCATGGAATATCAAGATATTCATTGGCCCTTTTTTTCTCTTTATTCAACAGCTGCCCAAGAGATGCAGCAGCAGCAGCAGCACCACCCACAGCCATGGAGTCTGGCCAGCAAGAGGACAGCACATCTTCTTCTGGGAGCCCTCCCTCGCATCGTCAGCGTTTGATGGTAAGTTTTTATTTCCAAAATCCATCATCTCTGTAATATATGTCTATTCATTGGCTTTTATTTCAAAACAGGAATCACAAGCTGAAGAGGAGCTCCCAGAAGAAGAAGGAAGGGGTGGACAGACACCTGGAGTGGGCTCACAATTGGTAAGTTTCCTGCATCAAACGCAGAAACACAACATCACACTACACACAACACATAGAAAACAATGTACCGCAGACATCACACAGCAAACAAATATGCCAACATCCAAACACATAAATTTTTTTCTTCTCTAGTCTTCCCAATCTGGTGCTCGGCCAAGAGGTCCTCGCAGTGCCTCCCAGGGTCGTCGGCGACAGCAACGCGGCGGTCACCAGCGTGTAAGTATAATATTTAAGTTAAATTTTGGTACACTTTTTATTTCATGTCTTAAAGTGTGGTGCCTAATTTTGCTATTTTTCTCTTTTACTTTAACAGCCTTCACAGCGTGCTCCCGACTCTGACAGTGAGGATGGAGGAATTTATGTGGACCACCTCATCGATCTCGTCAGAGAAAGGGAGCCGCTATGGAATATGGCTGACCGCCGCCATGCTGACCTGATTGTTACCCGACGGCTCTGGGAGGAAATCTGTTCGCTCCTTGTGGGCCACTGGGAGGACCTCGATGCTCGGGCCCAGATTAAAGAGCGTAAGTATATACAGTACCGGTTGCTTGATGTAAACCAGTGTTTCCTGAACTCCAGTCCTCATGGTCCCCACGGATCATGTGTTCAGGATTTCTATTTACTATGGAAATCCTGAAAACATGACCCCTGGGGACCATGAGGACTGGAGTTTGGGAAACACTGATGTTGTATACTAACCACTTTGTCCTTTCTCGTTTCAGGGGACAGAATTGTGAAGCGGTGGCAGTCTGTGAGGGATCGTTTCAAGAAGGAGTTCAATAAAGAGATGCGGGCCCCGAGTGGATCTGGAGGACGCAGGAGCAAGTACAAGTACGCACGAGCCCTGTCGTTCCTCCGGGATACAATGGTCACCAGAAGGTAAATATTACACACCACATGTAAAAAAAAAATGTTTAGATGTAACAATTTTTTTTCAGCCGGGGCCATGCCATGTCACTATTTTAATTGTTTTTTTTTCTCTTTATTCCACAGCACGGTGAGCAGCACTCGGGAGCCTGCACGATTGGACCCTTCTGAGGCGATCCCTGAGGAGACCGGCACCGAGGGACACTTCGACCGCCCCAGTACATCTGCACCTTCCCAGCCTTCCCACACATTCGACCCATCTGTCCCATCCACCAGCACAGGAGCATCGTGGCCGCCTACATTACATGAAGCTGCTGGTGAAGAGATCGCTTTCCCTTTACCCAACCCTTCTGCCCCTGCCACCTCTAGTACACCTGCGGGTACTGGGCGGCAGCGGCAGAGGGGTCAGGAAAAGACTTATGCGCCAGAGTTCTTGCATCTGAATGCATCTTTCCAGAACTGTCTAAAAGTCTTGTCAGAGCAAATCTCCGCAGGCTTTCAGCAGATCAACTCCAGCATTCTGGAGGTGAAGACACTTCTGCAAACCATACATTCAGAAGCAAGATCTTCGCCAAACCACACCTTTTTCAGGTCTGTTGTGGAGCGCATGGAAACGCTCTCTCCTTGCCAGCAGATGCATGTAATGCATTCGTGCCACGGTGCTCTCCAGCACGTTACCTCCCAACCTCCTCCTCCCATCCCAGTAGTTCCTCCACCTGCACCCCCTCCAGCCACTTTCCATCCTCCCCCTCCTATTACATACCAGCCACCTCCCCAGTACCAGCAACCTCCCCAGTACCAGCAACCTCCCCAGTACCAGACATCTCCCCACTTCCAGCAACCTGCCCCGTACCAAACTCCTTCCCCGTACCAAACTCCTTCCCCATACAACTTTCCATCAACATCATCTGCTCCTACAGTCCCTGCCCAACCCTCCACTCCACCACCCACCACCTCTTCTGCTTCCCACATGTCCACCCATTCTGTAGCTTTTTCCACACCTTCACCTCTAACTGTTCCTTCCCCACCACGATCCCAGTCCTCTCTCCACACTCCCAGTGTCGAAGTGTCCCGCAGCCCCTCCAGCAGTATTTCCACCCCACACTACACAAATTTATAATGTGTGTATTTTAATAAAAATGACCAGTTTTATGGTTTCAAAACTTTATTTAAAAAGTTTATTGAAATTTCAAAACAGTTTACTACAAAAAAAATTTTTCAATAAAAGTTTAATTATTGTTTTACACTGGTTGTCTGTCATTTCTTTCTGCGGCGAAATATGTTAAAAAAAAGGTTAAATACAGGGTATTTAAAAGGTAAAAAGGATCTCAAAACCAGGTATATAACTGTAGGTAAAAGGTAAATAAATTTTACCTTTTTGCCACAGTTGTGTTCCTGGTTGTGTTTGAAGCAAAGTATTTCACCTAAAAAGTTGTGTTTATTGTTGGTGATTTCCTAACAATGTACACAACTTTTATTAAAAGGTGAAATACTTTGCATAAAACACAACCAGGTACACACCTGTGGCCTAAAGGTAAAAATAGTAAGACCATGACAAGATAGCCAACTTTGGTTGGCAAAGGTATATACTGTTGGTACAGAAGGTACACAAGTTTGGTTAAGGGCACAAATCTTTCACACTCTGTCATCCTGCCAGTGTACTCTGCCTTGAGGTGACATAAAGTATAGTGCAAAATTGTCCCTCATTACTGAAGCCGTCACAGAACTTCTAGTGGTAATATCATGGAAATCTTGCAAGGTGGTTTCTTCAGAGGTGTCCTCAATGGAAATGGGTTCCTTGCAGATAATAAAATTGTGGAGTACCACGCAAGCTTTGATCACCTCGTCCACAGTTTCTGTCTTGAGGTTGATCGCAGTCAATAGGACCCGCCATTTGGCTGTCAGAATACCAAAGGTACATTCAACCATTCTTCTTGCTCTTGTGAGGCGGTAATTAAAAATGCGTTTTGTTCTTGACAATCCTCTGCTACCGTACGGTTTCAAAAGGTGTTCTGACAGCTGGAAGGCTTCATCCCCTACACAGACAAATGGCATAGGTGGACCAGATGTTTGTGGCAGCGGTCTAGGGGATGGGAACTGGAAGGTGTTTCCATAGAGTTTACGCCCCATGGCAGACAGTTTGAAAACTTGAGAGTCATTGGAGCAGCCATAGGCCCCAATATCAACAGCAATACATTTGTATTCCGCGTCAGCGATGGCCATGAGGACAACTGAAAAATATTTCTTGTAATTGAAATATTCCGATCCCGATCCGGCTGGTTTTACAATGCGGATATGTTTCCCGTCCACAGCGCCCAAGCAGTTCGGAAACTGACATATCTGTTGAAACTTTTCTGAAATTTCAATCCACCTCTCTGTTGTGGGCTCTGGTAAAAACTCTTCAGCTAAGGAGTCCCACAGTGCACGGCATGTGTGCTTCACTCTTCCAGATATGGTGGAAATCCCGAGTCTGTACTGGAAATGCAGTGACGAAAGGGATTCTCCAGTTGCAAGAAATCTGTGGGGAATTAAAAAACAATCAATTAGTTTAAAATCACAGCATTACATACCAAAAGTCAGCTATAACACTTGGAGATGCAAACTACCACCAACAAGATTCCAGTGAAAGTGTGCTCTGATGCGAGCATATCCAATAAATGTGGCTTACCTTAAAGTCACCATCAGACGCTCTGCGGGTGAAACAGAGAAGCGGCAATAGGTGTCCTATTTTCTTATGAGATGTGCAATGCGCTCCACCAAGTAATCAAAATTCTCCATTTTCATCCGAACATATCCAAAAAATTTATCCGGGTTTCGTCTAAGGTCCATGCAGAGTGTAGAATAGACCCCACGCGTCATTCTCTTGGCTGTGATGGGGTGGATCCACAAGCGTCGTCTACGATGCCTGATGCGCTGCTGTCTCGCTCTCTCCTTCTCCAGAACAATCACCCTCAAACGATTCGCCTCCGCTGTAAAATCCGCCAAATTCTTCAAAATATTTCCAATCACAACATCCATCTTCGCCAGTAACTTGCTCTTCTCTCCAACCTGCACTTTCTCCTCTACAACCTGTCAAAGAAGGGCTGTAGGAACACGCTATATATAGTTTTTCAGTAGCCAATCCCGTTCGGAAGGCCACAAGGGGCGATTTTAAAAACCGGATCCGGCGTAATCCGTCGAAAAACGGATCGAGAACCGGATGAGACGGATCCGGTTTTGGCTGTCAAGCGCAAGACGGATCCGGCAGAAAACCGGATCCGTCACATCCGGTTTTACAAAACATTTGCCAGATCCGGCGCTTCGGCACGACGCCGGAACGCGGCTGACGCCAAAAACCGGATGTGTGAAAGTAGCCTTAGGGTATATTCACAGAGAGGTTTTTTTGGCTTGAATATTTGAAGAAGACTCTCTTGAAAATCCACCTCAAACAGTATTCAGCTCAAAAGTATGCAATTCTGTATGCTGATTTTTTAGCAGATCCACCTCAAAATCTTTTTTAGGCTATGTTCCCATGATGAGTTTCTGATAAGCATTTTATGCTGCGTATTTTCTGAAAAATGTAAGCAACCAATTTTACTTAATGGGTGTAGAAATTGTACTAAAACATGGCGGAAATGCATAAAAAACGCAACATGGGCACAGCCTAACGGGGAACTGTCAGCAGGATTTCATACCCCAAATTACCTATATGTGCATGTAGTTTTTTAAAGACAAGTAGAGCAATAGGTTAACATGGCCAGTCCATCCCTCCGTTATTGAGAAATCTGAGTTTCAATTGATATGTCAATGAGGCTGAAAAACTACAGTAGATCTGAAACCTCTGTCACTCTATCTCTATTCGCTGCCTCCTGCTTAACTGCCATCCTCTGTTTTGTATGACTTCGTGCAAAGGAGCTGTCAGTCAGGCAGGAGGAATGGAGCTGGAGTGACAGAGGCATCAGATCTACCATAGTCCTTCCTTCAGCCTCATTTGCATATCAATTCAAATGCTGATTTCTCAGCAATGGGGAAACTGACTGGCCATGTAAAGGTATTGCTGGACTAGTCTTTGAAGTAGCTACATGCACATATAAATATTTTGAGGGTTGAAATCCTGCTGACAGATTTCCTTTATATAAATAAAAGTGGTCTCTGATTTCTTTCTAGCTGTAATTTTAAGTTAGATGGCAACTAATATAAAAGTAATTTTTGAATACACTTAAGATCAGAATTCATTCCACCTTTATGGACGAACTGCATACATTAAAATGAACTCCTATAAGTACAAAGGCATTAGTTTAGCATATTGTACATGTATGTTTTATTCAATTTAAGTCAGATTACAAAATACTTTTATACGATAATCCTATAATAATATTAACCTAAAACTGGTCAAAACAAGATGATATAATAACTTGCCTTTGTGCATAATAGCTTTTACCTGATCCTCCTTTTGGGACTGGCATAATACATGCATTTAATGAGATCACTGAACTGAATAAATTATTCTTGAGGAAATATTTATACAGCTGTGATAATTCACTTAAGAAAATATAATTTGACTGTCCACAAGCTTAACAGTGGCCTAAAAAATTACAATACATCTATGATAATAGCTTAGAGCAGGGTCGGGAACCTTTGGCCCGTGAGCTGTTAACAACCCACAGTGCCCTTTCCTCTGGCCATCGGACAGTTTCCCAGGGACCACAGTGCTTGGGCTAATATAAAAAATGTAGAGATGTAGATTTTAGTCTAAGAGAGGATTCACATTAGGCAGGTCCCAGCAACGAGAGTCGCCTTATTGTGGCTGCCAGGTACACACACGACTTGGCCAATTTATGCGCTACGTATTCTCAAATTTTCAGATTTTCTAGTGCAGTAATGCAATTCCATTTTCATATTTCATGTTTGCATGCTATAGTGCTACAGAGTGCTACTTTATTTGTTTAGGGCTTGGGCTAGTGACGCCCATTTTGCCAGCCACCAGCCCTTTCTTTTTTTCTTGCACTGCTAGCATGCACACACAGTGTTCACTGCAAAGTGCTGCAGAGCATGCAATGAAGGATTATGTCCTGGCTCTGGCCATTTTTTGGACATTCTTTGAGGGCAAAGTTAGCACTCTGCGCTCCTATCCCTCTGATGAAGACAGCAATTGAAGTGTTTCCTATGTAATGTATGTGCTCCAGCCTCAATATCTCGTATGTAACGTATATGCACCAGCCTCAGTGTCTCCTGTGTTAATTTTAAGTTCCAGCCCCATTGTCTCCTACGTGGTGTATATGCTCCAGCGCCAGTGTCTCTTATGTGATGTATATGCACCAGCTCCAGTGTATCCTATGAAATGTATATGCACCAGCCGTAGAGTCTTCTTTGTGATGTATATACGCACCAGTCCCAGTGTCTAATAAGTATTGCATATACACAAACCAGTGTCTCTTTTGTGATGTATATTGTGAGGTAGCGCTGTCATTCAGTTAGGGGATTCTCACTTAGCCGCCACAAAACCAGATCCAGTATGGGTATTCATACAGCAGTATAGTCCATGAGGTTTATTCATCATCATAAACCCACAGCAGCAACAAAACTTCAAATAAACAGCAGAGCGTCCATTATAGCTTCACTCTGTAAACCCTGTGTTCACACAGGTTGTACAATGTCCAGCATACAGGCTCTCTTAGCCTCATTTATCTCACCCACGTCCGTGTCTCCTCATGGCTGCTTCAGATTACTGCAGACGTTCATTCCCTCCCCTGAGAACTCTCAGACACATGCAGCCATTCACCACAGCCACTCCACAGACTGTTAGCCAGGAAGCTCCATCTCAGCGGGACCTTCCACACTGGACCAATCGGGTCCAAGCATTCACCACATGTGACCTACCCTGGCCACATTTTTTACTATATCTATTTACATATCTGTATGACAAGGGTCTTTACATACCATATTTATTTATATATATATATATATATATATATATATATATATATATATATATATTGGATTGATGATTTGCCAGCCTGCTATGTCTTTGATATATTTTTAATTATTATTTTTATTATTTTATCTTACACAGAGGACACGTTTGTGTACTATTGTTACCCTATTTAAATAAAGGTATTTTTATAAGGAAGTTATTGTTTCTTTTTTATTATTATCCGGAATTTTAAATATTACATTATGGTACTTCTTTATTGACCAAAATTCGAATACTTTCTTGTTGGTTTTTCTCAATATTTTGAATGGTTTACCATTCTTTTAGCTGCTGTATATAGTATAACTATTAGGATAATTATAAATATTTGACGGATTTATATATATATTGCTAAATTCAGGTTATATTGGTATTGTCACATTATATGGTTCATGGCCACGCCCACCGGGTCACATGACTCTGACCTCTTCACAGGTCCTTCAAGCACTTACACACTCTTTACAACAGTGTTCTTTAAACACACCCCCTCGGTGGGTTTGTAGGTAACTGGCCCGCCCATCTCCCTAGTTACCTGGAGACTTCTCCCTGTCACATTAAAGCAGCACCTCAGCAGTATCACTGCTGATCAACACATAAGTCTCCATCTCAAAGCCACCCACTTTGAGATACATAATGGCCATTCAGTATTCTGCCATTCATCCTTTCTCCTGGGACATCCACATAGCGCCCCCCTAGCGGACACAGTAGTTACTACACCACATACCTCCCCCCTCTGTTCAAACTTGTGGGGTTGAACACACAACATTACACCAGGGTCTCGCGACCGGGCACTCACTACACCTTGCCCCACAGGTCGAGAGAACGTCTCCATCTGTCATACGTCCTCGTTCCTACATTAGACCTCCCCTGCCACCAGCAGTCAGAATATCGGTCATTGGCTTTGACTCCTCAGTCACAGTCTGTCTGCGTTGTCACACACTGGTTAGTCACCATCCTTTCTCTATCTAAGCGTCTTGTAAGAAATGGTACCCCACCACATCTAAGTTTACTTTTCAGTGCATTAACCTCACAGTTGTTTGCATCTGCTGTCTCCGTAGCATCCTCCAGTTCACACTGTAATCTACGGTGCAACGTATTGGCACGTTGAGCCTCTTTCTCTGTTTCTTCCAACTGGCGTTTCAACTGTTTCAGACGTACATCATTTCCCTCCGCCAGGCCTTTGTACTACTCAGAATTATGCCTTTCATCATCCATTTGCCTTAGTACAACCTTCGTTTTTTTCTCCGTACGACGTACTTGTTTGCTAGCAGTTTGTCGCACTTTAATTTCTGCATCAAGCTGTTCCTCTAGTAGTGCAACCTTTGCTTCTAAGTCCTTATTCTGGCGAACTAATTGCTGACGGGCACTCACATTCTTCTGAGCATTACTACGTTCTGCCTTCAGATCAGCATCCATCTGGTCAACCCGAAGTGTGGCCTTTCTCAGCTTGTCATTGGCTAATTCAACGTTGCCGTGTTCTTCCTCCACTTCTTCAAGCTGAACAATGCGAGACTCTAACCGCCTCTTTTCTTCCAAAGCCAGAGCACCTTCACTTCTGTTGTTGGCAATCACATCAGCCAGTTCATCTCTTTCCTGCTGTGCTTGTCTTTTAGCACACTCTGCAGCAGCAAGCTCCGTCTGCAAACGAATCACCTCTGCTTTCTTTTTGGCTTCACACTGTTCCTCACTCAGGCCTGGCTGCTGTAAGTCTTCGTCCCACTTCTTCTCCCGCAGAAGACCTCTTACAGTTTCTGTTAGTACTCCTACCTCTTCTCTGAGGGACTTATTCAGACCTTGCCACGATGCCAGGTGACCTTTGAGCTCGAAGACTTCTTTCTCTAGGTCATCTAGTCTGTGCTCCCTTTCTCTCTCAGAGCCACAGTCACCTCTAGAGTCACGCCGATCATCCGAGTCAACCCTCCAGTTACCCTCTGACCGTGTGTCCACTCCAGTCATCTTATCTCCCAGCCCACCATCTGTCTTATCACGAGATGTCAGGTCCATCAGTTGGGCAGATGTACTTCTTCCAGTCACTTCTACATCAGACCTGTCCACTTTAGGAGGCATCACCGTCTCAACGTCTGTTAATCCAACAGTAGAAACGTCTCCCTCATTCGACCATACATCATCAAACAACACAAAGTCCCGGCCCCTATCCAAGGCATAGACTAAGTCACGTGGTATCCCGCCCCCTTGGCACGCACCACCTTTGGTCCCCTCAAACATTACTCGGTCTACTGCATAGTTCACCATGACCCCATGTTTACAGCGAACCCTGGCGTTTTTCTCGGTCACAGAAAAAACGAGAGGAGTTCCTGTCAGAGTCACCAGACTCTCTGAGTCCAGTCTACCAGAGACTCCTTCCCAGTGCAGCATCACGGTACACACCTGTGGCCCGTCATTATCCGGAAAATACATGAAGCACTCCTCAAAACTCAAACAGACACACTGCGGTTCCCCAGACATACCCACTGAGGCAACCAGTGCTGCCATTTCCTGAACCACCCCAATTTGGGTCACCGCTCCCTCCCAGCACTCCACCCCTTTTGGGTTACCACCCCAATTTGGGTCACCGCCCCCCTCTGGGGCGCCACTTCTTTTTGGGTTACCACCCCAATTTGGGCCACCGCCCCCTTCTGGGACTCCACCCCCTTTCGGGCTATCACCCTGATTTGGGCCACTGCCCCCTTTTGGGACTTCCCCATATCCGTTATACCGGTCTTCTCAGACCACAGTTCTCACAACACAGTTTATGTCTTTTAACAATATCACACCAGTCCTTGCTGGCACCACCACAGCTCCTACTGTCACCGATCACCGACACCACCAGCTGCTGTTCATACACAGCGGCTGGTGTCCTCTTCGTAACCCCGCCGAGTTACAGGAAGCCGCTTGTCACCTTCTTGACTCCCACTGAGCCACCGCAGGCTGAGTTGAGAAAAGAAAAAAAACACCACACAAAAACTCACATGTCTTTTCTGTGTGCTATTCAGGACATTCTGTCTCCTCTCCTGAGACCGTCCAACACACAGGGCGCACTGGGTGCTATTCAGGGAGCGGCCCTCCTCCCAGGGTTTCCCAACATACCGGCCTCACCAACACACCACACAAAACTCACGTGTCCTGTTTGTGTGCTATTCAGGACGTTCCGTCTCCTCTCCTGAGACCGTCCAACACACAGGGCGCACTGGGTGCTATTCAGGGAGCGGCCCTCCTCCCAGGGTTTCCCAACATACCGGCCTCACCAACACACCACACAAAACTCACGTGTCCTGTCTGTGTGCTATTCAGGACGTTCCGTCTCCGCCTGAGACCGTCCAACACACAGGGCGCACCGGGTGCTATTCAAGGAGCGGCCCTCCTCTCAGGGTTTCCCAACACACCGGCCTCACCAGGTCCAGGGGCTTAGCGGGTGCTCTTCAGGACATCCATCTCCTCCTGAGACTGCCCAACACTCACGCCTCACTAGGTCCAAGGTCATACCATGTGATCCAGGGATCCGTTTCTTCTCCTAGAATCTCCCAACACTGATCATCCAGGACCTTGCTCACCGAACCCTCCAGGTACACAGTCTCTCTCACTGACCCAGGTCAGTACAACACGAACAACTGTCCGTTACCTGTGTCGGCCCCACAGGTCCTCAGATACCTCTTCTCCACAGAGGCACCCTATCAATCATCAGTCTCTTTCTCACTGACCCCGGTCAGTACAACACGGTTTTCACGACCGTCATTTGCTGGCCGCGCAGGTTCTCGGACCCCTCTACCACAGAGGTATCCCATAAGTCTCTTTCTCCTGAGGAAACGGCCGCACTGGGCTCACCAATCCGGACAGTGCCTTACTCACTAGGCCGCCCCACGGTTCCAGAACCACAGCCGGGCAGTGGCTTCCCCAACCATCAGCCTTCCTGGCTCAGCGTTGCCCTTAGCAACCGACTTTGCAGTCCTCTTCCGTTGCTCCCAGCAACAAGGCTACAACAATGCCCACAGCTTTCTCCACCAATTGTGAGGTAGCGCTGTCATTCAGTTAGGGGATTCTCGCTTAGCCACCACAAAACCAGATCCAGCACGGGTTTTCATAAAGCAGTATAGTCCATGAGGTTTATTCATCATAATAAACCCACAGCAGCAATAAAACTTCATATAAACAGCAGAGCGTCCATTATAGCTTCACTCTGTAAACCCTGTGTTCACACAGGTTGTACAATGTCCAGCATACAGGCTCTCTTAGCCTCATTTATCTCACCCACGTCCGGGTCTCCTCATGGCTGCTTCAGCTTACTGCAGACGTTCATTCCTTTCGCTGGGAACTCTCAGACACGTGCAGCCATTCACCACAGCCACTCCACAGGCTGTTAGCCAGGAAGCTCCATCTTAGCGGGATCTTCCACACTGGACCAATCGGGTCCCAGCATTCACCACATGTGACCTACCCTGGCCTCATTATATGGTTCATAGCCACGCCCACCGGGTCACATGACTCTGACCTCTTCACAGGTCCTTCAAGCACTTACACACTCTTTACAACAGTGTTCTTTAAACACACCCCCTGGGTGGGTTTGTAGGTAACTGGCCCACCCATCTCCCTAGTTACCTGGAGACTTCTCCCTGTCACATTAAAGCAGCACCTCACCAGTATCACTGCTGATCAACACATAAGTCTCCATCTCAAAGCCACCCACTTTATGATACATAATGGCCATTCAGTATTCTGCCATTCATCCTTTCTCCTGGGACATCCACACAGCGCCCCCTTGCAGACACAGTGGTTACTACACCACAATATATAATACACTAATCTCAGTGTCTCGTATGTAATGTATATGCTCCAGCCGCAGTGTCTCCCAATGTGATGTATATGCACTTGCTCCAATTTCTCCTATGTGATACATAAGCTCAAGCCCCAGTGTTTCCTATGTGAAGTACATGCTCCAGCCCTAGTGTCTCCTTTGTGATGTATAAACACCAGACTCAGTGTCTAATATTTGATGCCATCTATATTCCAACCGTGTGTCAGTGGTACATCCGTTTTTTTACATCCAAATGGCATTTGTTTTTATACATCACGAGTTAATAAAATTTAGAAGCACACATACAGTTTTCTCATGTTAAGAATTACAATTTCTTTGCAAAAACTATTTTGCTATACAGATGATTCATATGTGATACAATTTTTTGGCGCACCAATAGACTTCACAGATGAGTCTCATCTGAAAATACTGTATAATGCATATTATTTTTCTCACAGACACTCGGTTCATCTTAACAGACCAGCTGAATTACATTGGTCTGCATGCTATCAAATTTTAATAGTACACATCTGTAGAATGCACTTGTCTGAACGAGCTCGTAGTACTTGCAATATCGGAGAGAGAGAAAGCGTTAATAGCAACAGTGTGACCAAGGCTGGCTTTTCACAGTCGTCTCATTGTTTTGAATTAATCATAATGTAATTTCTATGATGGATTCTGTAAAATCAAAATGCAACCAGCGTTTCAGACCCTAAAATCGAAAAATATTTATGAAGTCTGCCAGGCGTATCAAGGAGGATCAGGATCAGCAATGGTAGCATTGTGACTTCACAAATATATATATATATATGCCGCTGTTCGCATCACATCTGAGCTTTCAGTCAGATGTCTATGAAGAGAGCATTCTTCAATGTATACCTCTGATGGAAGGCTGTGACATATGACACTATGCATGCTGACATTGGAATCGCCCATTGACTCTCACTGATTTTTTTAATTTTTTTGCAGAAAGTCTGCATAGGAAAGTATAGTCTACTATGCTTCATTAGGCTGTATCGGTAAAAACAAGGTGTAACAGCATGAAAGAAGCCACACATTTTAGGCTTTTTTTGCATAATTTTTACCTATTGTTAGGATTCCCGAAGGGTGAATCCACTGGACCATGGCAACGAACTTCCCCTGGGCGAGCGGACCAAGTGGACCACCCCCTATACAGGGAGTGTTAGGGACAGGCCCAGGAGAAACTATTACCGCGGCAGCTGGTACCCAGGGCAGATGGGGAAGACCAGACAGGTGGTAGGCAAGGAAGCTGGAAGAGCGGTGAGACCAAGATCAGGAAATGCGGGGATACAAGCTGGCACAGAGGGAACCCAGGAACTTGAGCAGGATAGAGACACCGGGTGATACGACGGCTGGAACACTGGGGTACAGGCTGGACGAAGACACTGGATAGCACGGCAGGAACACTGGAGACAGGACTGGAGTAGGACGGCAGGAACACAGGAGGCTGGACAGGAGTAGAACGGCAGGAACACAGGAGGCAGGACTGGCATAGGATGGCAAGAACACAGGAGGCTGGAGACACGGGATGGCAAGGCAGGAACACTGGAAACACAGGAGAGAAGAGGTAACACGGATGGGAGAAAATGTAAAGCAGCGGGGAGCGGAGGAAGCAGCGGCGAACGCCAGCAAGTGTGGGGCCAGAATCACAAGGAAGTGCAAGTGACGATCAGGCAACGTCACTAGGGAGTGACGACCTGATAAGGGAGAGTGGGGAGGAGCTTCCGGGCTAGGATCCTCCCGACCATAGAGAGGACCGGGGGGAGCGGCTAACAAGGAAGGACATGCGCGTGCGCCGCGAAACCTGCGGGGAGCACACGCCCGGGAGGAAGCAAGCGCCATAGTCCGGACAGGAGAACCGACAAGAACGTGCTGGGAAGCTGCAGGCTGGTAAGTATGACGGGGCACGGGAGGCGGCAGCGCGACAGGAGAGAGCGGCGGCATGACACCTATAATTGATCAGTACATTGGAATCCAAACAAAAAGGCAACTCTGTAGTACAATCAAACCTCCAAAAAGCCAAATGAGTTCAAAGAATGCCCGAAAGTAGTATATCCTATTATAATTCAATATTAAACACACAAAAACATTTTGTGCGAAAAGTGTAAACATTTTATTCAAAAATACATTTCCATAAAACATGAGTAAATACAAAAAAATGAGTCATACAGTGGGGCAAAAAAGTATTTAGTCAGTCAGCAATAGTGCAAGTTCCACCACTTAAAAAGATGAGAGGCGTCTGTAATTTACATCATAGGTAGACCTCAACTATGGGAGACAAACTGAGAAAAAAAAATCCAGAAAATCACATTGTCTGTTTTTTTTCCCTTTTATTTGCATATTATGGTGGAAAATAAGTATTTAGTCAGAAACAAGCAATCAAGATTTCTGGCTCTCACAGACCTGTAACTTCTTCTTTAAGAGTCTCCTCTTTCCTCCACTCATTACCTGTAGTAATGGCACCTGTTTAAACTTGTTATCAGTATAAAAAGACACCTGTGAACACCCTCAAACAGTCTGACTCCAAACTCCACTATGGTGAAGACCAAAGAGCTGTCAAAGGACACCAGAAACAAAATTGTAGCCCTGCACCAGGCTGGGAAGACTGAATCTGCAATAGCCAACCAGCTTGGAGTGAAGAAATCAACTCTGGGAGCAATAATTAGAAAATGGAAGACATACAAGACCACTGATAATCTCCCTCGATCTGGTGCTCCACGCAAAATCCCACCCCGTGGGGTCAGAATGATCACAAGAACGGTGAGCAAAAATCCCAGAACCACGCGGGGGGACCTAGTGAATGAACTGCAGAGATCTGGGACCAATGTAACAAGGCCTACCATAAGTAACACACTACGCCACCATGGACTCAGATCCTGCAGTGCCAGACGTGTCCCACTGCTTAAGCCTGTACATGTCTGGGCCCGCCTGAAGTTTGCTAGAGAGCATTTGGATGATCCAGAGGAGTTTTGGGAGAATGTCCTATGGTCTGATGAAACCAAACTGGAACTGATTGGTAAAAACACAACTTGTCGTGTTTGGAGGAAAAAGAATACTGAGTTGCATCCATCAAACACCATACCTACTGTAAAGCATGGTGGTGGAAACATCATGCTTTGGGGCTGTTTCTCTGCAAAGGGGCCAGGACGACTGATCCGGGTACATGAAAGAATGAATGGGGCCATGTATCGTGAGATTTTGAGTGCAAACCTCCTTCCATCAGCAAGGGCATTGATGATGAAACGTGGCAGGGTCTTTCAACATGACAATGATCCAAAGCACACCGCCAGGGCAACGAAGGAGTGGCTTCGTAAGAAGCATTTCAAGGTCCTGGAGTGGCCTAGCCAGTCTCCAGATCTCAACCCTATAGAAAACCTTTGGAGGGAGTTGAAAGTCCGTGTTGCCAAGCGAAAAGCCAAAAACATCACTGCTCTAGAGGAGATCTGCATGGAGGAATGGGCCAACATACCAACAACAGTGTGTGGCAACCTTGTGAAGACTTACAGAAAACGTTTGACCTCTGTCATTGCCAACAAAGGATATATCACAAAGTACTGAGATGAAATTTTGTTTCTGACCAAATACTTATTTTCCACCATAATATGCAAATAAAAGGAAAAAAAAACAGACAATGTGATTTTCTGGATTTTTTTTTCTCAGTTTGTCTCCCATAGTTGAGGTCTACCTATGATGTAAATTACAGACGCCTCTCATCTTTTTAAGTGGTGGAACTTGCACTATTGCTGACTGACTAAATACTTTTTTGCCCCACTGTATATGGTGGAAGACTATGCAGCCAGGCCACCCGACATAAATGGTAACAGCTGCTACCGAGTGGTAAAAAATCATCAGATAGAGTTCAGTACAGGGATAAGGGTTAATAGAGATAGTCCCTATAACCTATTATGGCACTATTCAGGTAAAGTTCCCAGTCTCAACACATAATGTATAAGTGCCATGGGATAGGGACAGATTCCTACAACTAACAAGTGCAAGGCTAAATAGCCAACCACAAATCACTGACGCTTCACCCTATACCCAATCATTATGCCACCGGTATGAATGCAAAAGGGGAGAGTTTCTTAACCATAGTATGAGCCTGCACATTGCTTCCTATATACAATATAAGCCCACATAGCCTCTTATATACAGTATGAGCCTGCACATCGCTTCCTATATACAGTATGAGGCCACATATAGCCTCCTATGTACGGTATGAGCCTGCACATCGCTTCCTATATACAGTATGAGGCCGCATATAGCCTCCTATATACAGTATGAGCACCCACATATAGCCTCCTGAATACAGTTTTTGCCTCCTATATACAGTATGAGCCTGCACATTGCTTCCTATATACAGTATGAGCCTGCACATAGCCTCCTATATACAGTATGAGCACCCGCATATAGCCTCCTATGTACAGTATGAGCCTGCGCATTACTTCCTATAAACAGTATGAGCATCCACATAGCCTCCTATGTACAGTATGAGCCTGCACATCGCTTCCTATAAACAGTATGAGCCTGTAAATCGCTTCCTATATACAGTATGAGCCCACATATAGCCTCCTGAATACAGTATTTGCCTCCTATATACAGTGTGCATCCCCATATAGCCTTCTATATACAGTATGAGCCTGCACATCGCTTCCTATATACAGTATGAGGCCACATATCGCCTCCTATATACAGTATGAGGCCGCATATAGCTTCCTATAAACAGTATGAGCCTGCACATCGCTTCCTATAAACAGTATGAGCCTGTAATTCGCTTCCTATATACAGTATGAGGCCGCATATAGCCTCCTATATACAGTATGAGCACCCACATATAGCCTCCTGAATGCAGTGTTTACCTCATATATACAGTATGAGCCTGCATTGCTTCCTATAAACAGTATGAGCCTGCACATCGCTTCCTATAAACAGTATGAGCCTGCAAATCGCTTCCTATATACAGTATGAGGCCACATATAGCCTTCTATATACAGTATGAGCACCCACATATAGCCTCCTGTATACAGTATGATGCTGCATATAGCCTCCTATATACAGTATGAGGCCACATATAGCCTCCTATATACAGTATAAGCACCCACATATAGCCTCCTGAATGCAGTGTTTACCTCCTATATACAGTATGAGCCTGCACATTGCTTCCTATATACAGTGTGAGCCTGCACATAGCCTCCTATATACAGTATGAGCCTGTACATCGCTTCTTATATACAGTATGAGGCTGCATATAGCCTCCTATATACAGTATGAGCCCACATAGCCTCCTGTATACAGTATGAGGCCGCATATAGCCTTCTATATACAGTATGAGGCCGCATATAGTCTCCTATATACAGTATGAGCCTGCACATTGCTTCCTATATACAATATGAGCCCACATAGCCTCCTATATACAGTATGAGCCTGCACATCGCTTCCTATATACAGAATGAGGCCAGATATAGCCTCCTATGTACGGTATGAGCCTGCACATCGCTTCCTATATACAGTATGAGGCCGCATATAGCCTCCTATATACAGTATGAGCATCCACATATAGCCTCCTATGTACAGTATGAGCCTGCACATCGCTTCCTATAAACAGTATGAGCCTGCAAATCACTTCCTATATACAGTGTGAGTCCCCATATAGCCTCCTATATACAGTATGAGCACTCACATATAGCCTCCTGAATACATTGTTTGCCACCATATTGCCTCCTATATACAGTGTGAGTCCCCATATAGCTCCTATATACAGTATGAGCACCCACATATAGCCTCCTGAATACAGTTTTTGCCTCCTATATACAGTATGAGCCTGCACATTGCTTCCTATATACAGCATGAGCCTGCACATAGCCTCCTATATACAGTATGAGCCTGTACATCACTTCCTATATACAGTTTGAGGCCGCATATAGCCTCCTATATACAGTATGAACATCCACATGTAGCCTCCTATATACAGTATGAGCCTGCACATCGCTTCCTATAAACAGTATGAGCCTGCAAATCGCTTCCTATATACAGTATGAGCCCACATATAGCCTCCTGAATATAGTGTTTGCCTCCTATATACAGTGTGAGTCCCCATATAGCCTCCTATATAGAATCATAGAATCGTAGAGTTGGAAGGGACCTCCTGTTCCACTCATTGATCACTCTAACTGTCAAAAAGTTTTTTCTAATATCTAATCTGTGTCTCCTCCCATTCAGTTTCATCCCATTGCTTCTAGTCTTTCCTTGTGCAAGTGAGAATAAAGTTGATCCTTCTACAATGTGACAGCCCTTTAGATATTTGTAGACAGCTATTAAGTCTCCTCTCAGTCTTCTCTTTTGCAAACTAAACATTCCCAAATCCTGCAACCTTTCCTCATAAGACAAGGTTTGCAGACCGGTCACCATTCTGGTCGCTCTTTTCTGATCTTGCTCCAGTTTGTTGATGTCTTTTTTAAAATGTGGTGCCCAAAACTGGACACAATATTCCAGATGAGGTCTGACCAAAGAGGAGTAGAGGGAAATAATGACTTCACGTGATCTAGACTGTATGCTTCTGTTAATACATCCTAGAATTGCATTTGCCTTTTTTGCTGCTGCATCACACTGTTGACTCATATTCAGTCTGTGATCTATTAGTATACCCAAGTCTTTTTCACATGTGCTGTCACTTAGCCCTATTCCTCCCATTCTATATATGCTTTTTTCATTTTTATTGCCCAGATGTAGTACTTTGCATTCCTCCCTGTTAAAAACCATTCTGTTAGTTGCTGCCCACTTCTCCAGTTTATTTAAATCTTTTTGAATCCTCTCTCTCTCTTCTTTAGTATTAGCTATCCCTCCTAGCTTTGTGTCATCAGCAAATTTAATTAGTTTACCCTCAATTCCTTTATCTAAATCGTTGATAAAGATGTTGAACAATACAGGGCCCAGGACAGAGCCCTGTGGTACCCCACTTGAGACATTCTTCCAACTGGATGTGCAGCCATTTACGACCACTCTTTGGGTCCGATCACTAAGCCAGTTATGAATCCACCTAACAGTTGCCTTGTCCATTCCATACTTAGTCATTTTTTTAATAAGGATTGTATGAGACACTTTGTCAAATGCTTTGCTGAAGTCAAGATATACTATATCTACAGAATTTCCTTGATCCACCCAATCAGTGATACCATCATAGAAGGAAATTAAGTTAGTCTGACATGACTTATTAGTTACAAACAAATGCTGACTCTGTTTAATCACTTCATTCTTATCCAGGTATTGACATACATGTTGTTTAATAATTTGTTCAAAGATCTTTCCTGGTATAGAAGTCAGACTCACCGGCCTATAGTTGCCTGGGTCCACCTTCTTCCCCTTTTTGAAGATAGGAACAACATTTGCTCTTCTCCAGTCTTCTGGCACTTCTCCTGTTCTCCAAGAATTTTCAAAGATTATGGAGAGGGGTTCAAAAATTTCTTCTGCTATCTCCTTAAGTACTCTGGGGTGTAATTCATCTGGACCTGGAGACTTGAATTCATTTAGGTTAGCTAAGTGTTTCCTCACTATCTTTCTGTTTATAGATATCCTGGATTCTTCTATTCCCTTAATAGGACAGTGAATAACAGTTGATGTTACATTTCCTTTCTGAGAGAAAACAGATGCAAAATAGGAATTTAAAAGTTCAGCCTTCTCAACATCCTGTCTTACCATTTCATCATTTTCATCCTGTAAAAATCCTATAGCATCTTTGACTTTTCTTTTACTTTTGACATATCCCCAAAATCCTTTATTATTGCTTTTGACATCTCTTGCAAGCCTCAATTCATTTTCAGCTTTACTAATCTGATTTGTGCCCTGCAGGTTCTGCAGACAGCATTATATTCTTCTTTAGATATGCCTCCCTCTTTCCATTTTATAAACATTTTTTTCTTCCTTTTTAGCATGTGCTTAAGTTCTGTGTTCATCCATCCTGGTTTCCATAAATGCTTCCTATTCTTCCCTCTTTTCGGAATTGTTAACAACTGTGCTTTGAGAATTTCATTTTTCAAGATTTCCCATCCTTCCTGGATATTTTTGTCTTTAAGGATATCCAGCCATTGGATCCCTCCAATTCTCTTTCTGAATCCCTTAAAATCTGCCTTTCTGAAATCTAACCTTGACGTCTGAGTCTTCACAGGTCTTCCGCCTCTAGTTATCCAAAATTCTAAAATAGCATGGTCGCTACCTCCTAGGGTCCCAGCCACTTTTACCTCCTCAACCATTTCCTCCCTGTTTTATAAGGATTAGATCCAAGGTAGCAGTTCCCCTTGTTTTCTCCCTTACCTTTTGGAAGATAAAGTTGTCAGCAAGAGAGGATAAGAATTTCCTTGACCTGTTAGTTTTGCCTGAGAGAGATTCCCAACAAATGTCTGGATAGTTGAAATCTCCCATGACAACTATGTCATATCTTTTGGAGAACTTGGCCATTTGATGCATAAAGAGTTCATCCATATCTTCAGCTTGCACAGGCGGCCTGTAGTAAATGCCTACAATGGTGTCCTTTCCATTGTTCTGTCCTTGTATTCTTACCCAAACAGTTTCCACAGATTTCCCAGTCTCTGAAGCTTCAAACCCTTGTGCAGATATACGTGTTTCTAACATACAATGCGATACAGTATGAGCACTCACATATAGCATCCTGAATACATTGCCACCATATTGCCTCCTATATACAGTGTGAGTCGCCATATAGCTCCTATATACAGTATGAGCCCCTATATAGCATCCCATATCTAACTGCATTTACCTTGGTATCATTAATTTTCTATGAGACTGCTCTGTTCTCATATTGTGCATTTATGCATTTAGTAGGGCTTAATGGAATGATTGCGCTTGTTACACATCAACTCTAGATGCGCTCACTTATTAGACTTTGGTTGGGGCAACTTTAAAATATAATAATGATAATGGTCCTGTCTAGTGACAAGTTTATTTTACAGGCTTCTGGAGAAAGGCACAATACCAGTCATTCAAGGGTTAATTCTTTGGACCACTGAGAGGGACTTTCTAGCCAATGAAACCACAGTATAAAACACCTGTGATAACTATGGCAACTGCGCTGATGTCATAAACACATGCATCTATGATGCAGGAGAAGATTCCAGAACCACAAGTCATTCAGCCGTAGACAGAGCCATACTTGATGTGTCTGGAGACCTGGAGCTTCATCACTCCACAATGGGAGGAAGGGGACACCGCCTAGCCAGCCAGATCAGCCATAGCACCTAGCCAGCCAGATCAGCTATAGCGCCTAGCCAGCCAGATCAGCCATACCGCCTAGCCAGCCAGATCAATGGGGTGACAGATGTTGCAGCCAGATCTCCCTCACGTCCGGTACTCGCCGCCTTCACTTTATGTGTACGGCCTGGAGAGGTCGCATTAGGCTTCTCCAAAACAAATATGACACAATGTACAAATTCAGGTACAATTTGCTGTTACATGTTGGCACTAACCTTCTAAGCCCAAGGGAAGGGCAGTCCTGCAGCCATGGTTCCCTAGAGGTTTCCTCCAGAGGGGGTTTTTCCTCTCCTGAGTGCTGAAGGACGATTCTTCGTGAGTCGGGGGTTCTGCCATTTTCAGTGTCTCTTTCATAGTAATTGGCTGATTCTAAATTTCAGACACTGAAAGAAATAATAATGATGAGATTTGGAATAAAATTCGGTCAATTTAACATCCAATAAAAGTGTTTTGTGTGTTTCTTTCACAATCTTCGGTTGGTGAGATTTTGTTGGGGATCAGGATACAGCATCTATGATCAAGCCATAAAGCCAGATATGAAGTCAGAGCAATTTAACCCTGCGCTGGAAGACAGGACGGAGCAGAGATGACAAAATGTGACTGCACAATTAGCACAAGTTCACACTCTTCCTCCCATTCAGATACACGAGGGGATTCAGGGCCGAGTTGGGACTAAAAAGCAGCCCTGGCACACAAAATTCACCAGCCCACATACAATAAGTGTCCTCAACCCAAATCGTAGAACACTGATAGGTCATGTAGGATTTTGCTTTATCCGTTACCAGGGCCGAAACAAAGTATTTTGGGTGCCCAAGGCAGATGAAGCCGAAGGCGCCCATTTTGCATTTCTACCCTGCTAATTCTTCCCTTTTCCATTAGGTCTATGACATCATGTGATTAATAACTGATGAGCTGAATCCTTCTAAGTCAGGCCCATATACATTTGTATCTCATGACCCTAGAACTCCCAGTATGTCCTTAACAATGGTAAGGAGATGCTGGGAGTTATCAGTCTTTGTCAGACTGTGGACTATACAGGAACCATAGTACTGATGAGATGCAGTCAGTACCAATAGCTAAAAATGTACATCCTGGTACCTTATAGGTGATCTCTTCTCTGATTGAGTCTTAGGCCTGTTTCACACTTCAGTTTTCTGGCGTTAGTCAAAATCCGCCAGTGTGCAAAAACGGATCCGTTTCCGTTTTGTGGCAACCGGATGCAACTGGATCCGTTTTTTGTACGGATCCGCTTTAGACGCTAGTGCATGAAATTTAAAGTAAGGCCTGTTTCACGAGAGAGATTTAGCTGCCAGAATGGGATTTGGGGTTAAATATCATGAAAGGACATTCATTCGGGCATGCTCAGTATAAAAAGGAGGATCCGTTGGCGGATTCCGTCAATTAACGGTTGGCAACGGATCCACCGCCTTTTCTCATCCACATCTCGCTTCTTAAGGCCCCTTTCACACTCCAGTCTTTTGCAATCAGTCACTATCAGTCAAAGTGTTCGGATCCGTCAAGTGGACGGATCCTGCGTATATTGCAAAAAACTGATGCACTGGATCCGTTTTTATGACTGATCCGTTGTAGCAGCCTTGCTGTAGGAATTAAAGAAACAGAATTCTGGAGCGAGAGAGAGAGAGAGGGATTTTGTGCCAGAATAGAAAAAGCAGCCGCAGGAGTTAAAATAAAGGAAGAAAAATGATTCCGGGCATGCTCAGTTTTAAAAGACGGAATCCGTCGCTATCCGACTTTTCGACGTACACAAAAAACGTTCATCTGTCCGTTGTCTCCGGCCGAGGGACAGAGATTTTCTGACGGATCCGTTGGACGACGGATGAAACGTGTGGCCATCCGTCACAATCTGTCACTAATACAAGTCTATGAGAAAAAAACGGATCCAGCATGAAAAAATGATGGAAAGCCAAAATTATAAATATATATATTGTATACCAAATTATAATGTGATGACATAAAAATCTGAATAATAAATATATCAATACATCTTGCCAAAATTAGTATAATATAAACACAAAAAATAGAATAAAAAATATATATCAAAAAGTGCTAAGTGCTAAAATATAAAATCTGAATACAAACAATAAATAAATCAATACATCTTGCCAAAATTTGTATAATATCAGCACCAGAAAAAAATAAATAAAAAATATGTAAAAAAAAAATGCTAAGTGCTAAAATATATCGCTCAAAAAACTTTTTTAAACATTTTTTTCGCTCAAAAAACTTCTTTCTATTAATAATGTGTAAGATAAATATATAGTGTAGACAATAATATTGTGAAAAGTACTACCATAATATTCTAAAAATTGCACTAAAAAGTGCTATAGTGCTGTAAAACAAAAATTGTGCAAAAGTGAAAAGTATTGCAAGATATAGAATTAAATCCACTGTAAATGAATCAGTACTATAAAGTGCTAGAGGACAAAACATACAATGCACATTGAAAATAAATGAATATACAAGTATAACCAAGAAATAATGTTCTACAAAAAGTACTGCAGTGCTATGGATGAATTGCAGAGTACTGCAAAATATGAGGGATAAATACAAATGAAAGTTTACGTATACTAAAATATGCCAAGATATAAATTACTATAATATGACCCAGTAATATAAGGTGCTATAGTGCTACACCGCCATACACATTAAGTTTGGAGCTGTGACCAAGCTCACCCCAGCAAAGAGCGCTTGACACTGGACGCCAGAGTCCGTGGCTGCACGGGTACAACAGTGCTAGCAGCCAAATTCGGAGGGCAGGAGACTGCAGGCCTCCTGACCCCATCACACACCTGAACGCACAGCATCATACCAGAGCCAGAGCCACCACGAAGGAGTGACACCTGTGAAAGGCTCAAGCTGCCTGCCATACAGGCAAGGACTAAAGAACCATAAGGAACAGAGGACTGAGCATAGCTTTAGACCTCATGGGACAGCACAGAAAGGAGGCCTCCAACCCATCTGGCTTAGTGGATTCTAAATTGCTTCCAGGCTGGCTGGATCTCCATTACCATCTGTACTCAGTGCCCTGGTTTGCAACTCAAAATGTGAGTAAAAGCTAAAGACTGCACCCCGCTGTGTTCTCCTGTTTATTTGCTGCATCACCTCAGCCCTGCATTACATCCATCATCACCATCTTTTATAATATAATTGCCCTGGGACTTAGCTCTACCTGTGGAGAGCTGTACCAACTCTGCTGCATCACCATCAGCCTCAGCAGTCTTTTTAAACAGCGTCGGCTATCCCTTGCCGAATACCACAGGTGGCGTCACAAACTATATCTTATATAGGGTCCAGGATCCAGCAGGATGATGTGGAGCTCTCCTAGCCAGCGTCCTCTCCCGTTCACGGCATAGCCACGCCCCACCTTGAGATTGTTGATATCTTACAACAATTTTGGTTCTCAAGTCCTCACAGTTCTCATCTTCTCTTTATGTCCTCCATGCTTAGTGTGGCACAGAGACATACATTGCAAAGATTGAGTCAACTTCTCCCCTTTTTATCTGGTGTCAGGTGTTATTTTCATATTGCCCCCAATTGGTTTTAAATTCTGCCTGGAATCTGCCCTAAAAAGAGCCTCAAAACCACTGCAAAAAGTGAATATAATCCACAGCAATCCTACACAATGATCCCCCACTTATCGCGGGCATTACATTCTAAACCTCCAACACGATAGTTGAAAATCCGCCAAATAAGAAACTTACATTTATTTTAGCATTTATATATTTTAAGGATCTACAAACCCCTCCCACACACTTATTTACCATTACCAGTCCCTTATTAATTGGCCCCAGTTCCTTATTAACCTTTTGCACCTTTTTATAAACACTAATTATGTTCTTAAATAAATTCTACATGATGAAGATGATGAATTAGCTGTGTAGTACTGATGATTGAAGGTGATGAAAATGGGATGAATGTACAGTACTGTACTGCACAGCATGGAAGAGCATTACAGCTCTCCTATTGGCACCACTTCATCAGGAGCTTCTTCAGGTGTGGCAGTAGTATCTTCAGCCTCACCCGTAACTTTTACTACCACTAAATGCGTAACCAACCTCTTGTTCGAGTGATGAACATAGTCATGGAGAGATGCTGGTTCTGCTTCTTATGAACCATACGGAGGTCCTATTCCTCAGCCAATCGATGAAGTACATTGCCCATTATGACCATGATTACAAGTCGATAAAGTGTTAGGCCAACCTCCTCCTCTTCTTAAACCCGTTGTTCAAACTGTTCCTCATCCTCTTCTTCACTTGCTGAAGGGTGTTTCCATCTTCAGTAGTCATGTCACTGAAGCCCTCTCCTCCCGGTATTTTCACCAGCTTCACAGCCTAATCCACCGCAGATTGATACATTTCATCAAGAGAAAGTCTGACACATCATTTTCTTTATGGTTTATTGAACATTTTTTCAATATATTTTTTGTTTTTAAATGTTTGATAGACTCGAAAAAAACAAGAAGTGGGAGAAAAGGTAGTCACTTATTAATGAGACAAATAGAAGAATATTTACCGTATACACTCGTGTATAAGCCGAGTTTTTCAGCCCTTTTTTTGTGCTGAAAACACCCCCCTTGGCTTATACACGAGTCACGGTCCCAGAAAGCCGGCAGAGGAGGGGAGCAGCAGGTCACAGAGGCCACCAGCTTCCAGCACACCATACTCACATGCCTGCACGCCTCTCCGCTCCCTTAGGCGTGGAGCGCATATTCATTACCTTAATGAGCAGTACCACGTGATCAGTCGACAGGAAGAGCTGCAGGCTCCGGCAGCCAGAACGAGCTGCAAAGCCACCAGGGAGGTAAAAAGGATGGTTTTACCAGATACAGGGCGTGATGGGTCTGCTGGACAATTGTTTTTCCAAGGATCATTGTGGATACAGGGACCTCATTGCCTACTGATCAGGCACCAGATGAGATCTGGAGTTTCCGCTGTGGAGTCTCTGATACTTGCCTGGAGTTCATCTTGAGCCATCTGATTCATGAATACAATGCCAGTCCTGTAGTGAACATTGGCATTGATGTATAATGAAGCTCTGCAGATTTCCGAGGGCTGGTTAACTCTTCAGCCACTGCACAGGTCTCTGCTGATGTCAGGGGGTTGTCTCACGGGCCCCCTGACTATTGTGCTCAGTGTTATAATTGTGTCCCCTTTATGTTGAGGGCTGGTCCTGGCCTATGAATGGCTGATAACAGGGACCCATAGCTACAGCACTGGAGTAGCATGGGGGAGGCGGTCCGCCCCAGGTGGCACGTGTGTGGGGGCGGCGCGGCAGCATGACAGCTCCTCAGCTGCTTTTAGGAAAGGCCCCAGCAGCCGTGTTGCTATGGTAACACTGTAGGACTACATTACCCGTCATGCCTCGGGCGTGCGTTCCTGGTATGACCCCGCTGCAGCGCTGTAGATTGGCAGTTACATGACCATGGGATCTGCCGAGGCTCCGGCTGTCACATGCCCAAACAGCGAGCGAAGCGGCCGCACAGCACTGAGCATGGCCAATGTGGCCAACAGGGTGTCGTGGGCCGGGAGCAGCTGGAGGAGGCCGGGGAGAGCACGCCGCTGCTGAACGGAGCCGGCAAGCGGCAGGTGAGGGCGGGAGGAGGGATACTGGGAATTGGGGGGCTGTGCAGATAGGTGACCATGGCGAGGCTGTGCAGGGGAGGACATGGGGGGCTCTGTAGTGGGAGGATGTGGGGGGCTGTGCAGGGGAGGACATGGGGGGCTCTGTAGGGAGAGGACATGGGGGGCTCTGTAGGGAGAGGACATGGGGGGCTGTGCAGGGGAGGACATGGGGGGGCTCTGTAGGGAGAGGACATGGGGGGCTCTGTTGGGAGAGGACATAGGGGGGCTCTGTAGGGAGAGGACATGGGAGGGCTCTGTAGGGAGAGTGTTATTCACTATCCTATTAAGGGAATAGAAGAATCCAGGATATCTATAAACAGAAAGATAGTGAGGAAACACTTAGGTAACCTAAATGAATTCAAGTCTCCAGGTCCAGATGAATTACACCCCAGAGTACTGAAGGAGATAGCAGAAGAAATTTTTGAACGCCTCTCCATAATCTATGAAACTTCTTGGAGAACAGGAGAAGTGCCAGAAGAATGGAGAAGAGCAAATGTTGTTCCTATCTTCAAAAAGGGGAAGAAGGTGGACCCAGCCAACTATAGGCCGGTGAGTCTGACTTCTATACCAGAAAAGATCTTTGAACAAATTATTAAACAACATGTATGTCAAGACCTGGATAAGAATGAAGTGATTAAACAGAGTCAGCATGGGTTTGTAACTAATAAGTCATGTCAGACTAACTTAATTTCCTTCTATGATGGTATCACTGATTGGGTGGATCAAGGAAATGCTGTAGATATAGTATATCTTGACTTCAGCAAAGCATTTGACAAAGTGTCTCATACAATCCTTATTGAAAAAATGACTAAGTATGGAATGGACAAGGCAACTGTTAGGTGGATTCATAACTGGCTTAGTGATCGGACCCAAAGAGTGGTCGTAAATGGCTGCACATCCAGTTGGAAGAATGTCTCAAGTGGGGTACCACAGGGCTCTGTCCTGGGCCCTGTATTGTTCAACATCTTTATCAACGATTTAGATGAAGGAATTGAGGGTAAACTGATTAAATTTGCTGATGACACAAAGCTAGGAGGGATAGCTAATACTAGAGAAGAGAGAGAGAGGATTCAAAAAGATTTAAATAAACTGGAGAAGTGGGCAGCAACTAACAGAATGGTTTTTAACAGGGAGAAATGCAAAGTACTACATCTGGGCAATAAAAGTGAAAAAAGCATACACAGAATGGGAGGAATAGGGCTAAAAGACAGCACATGTGAAAAAGACTTGGGTATACTAATAGATCACAGACTGAATATGAGTCAACAGTGTGATGCAGCAGCAAAAAAGGCAAATGCAATTCTAGGATGTATTAACAGAAGCATACAGTCTAGATCACGTGAAGTCATTATTTCCCTCTACTCCTCTTTGGTCAGACCTCATCTGGAATATTGTGTCCAGTTTTGGGCACCACATTTTAAAAAAGACATCAACAAACTGGAGCAAGTTCAGAAAAGAGCGACCAGAATGGTGACCAATCTGCAAACCCTGTCTTATGAGGAAAGGTTGCAGGATTTGGGAATGTTTAGTTTGCAAAAGAGAAGACTGAGAGGAGACTTAATAGCTGTGTACAAATATCTAAAGGGCTGTCACATTGTAGAAGGATCAACTTTATTCTCATTTGCACAAGGAAAGACTAGAAGCAATTGGATGAAACTGAATGGGAGGAGACACAGATTAGATATTAGAAAAAACTTTTTGACAGTTAGAGTGATCAATGAGTGGAACAGGCTGCCACAAGAAGTGGTGAGTTCTCCTTCAATGGAAGTCTGGGATGATTTAGCGAATCCTGCTTTGAGCAGGGGGTTGGACCAGATGGCCCAGGAGGTCCCTTCCAACTCTACGATTCTATGATTCTATGACATAGGGGGGCTCTGTAGGGGAGGACATGGGGGTCTCTGTAGGGGAAGGACATGGGGGGGCTGTGCAGGGGAGTACATGGGGGGGCTCTGTAGAGGGAGGACATGGGGGGCTCTGTAGGGGAGGACATGGGGGGCTCTGTAGGGGAGGACATGGAGGGGCTCTGTAGGGGAGGACATGGGCTGTGCAGGGGAGGACATGGGGGGCTGTGCATGGGAGGACATGGGGGCTTTATATGGGAGAACATGGGGGCTCTGTAGGAGGGACATGGGGGGGCTGTGCAGGGGGGTACATGGGGAGGCTGTGTAGGGGAGGACATGGGAGGCTGTGCTGGAGGGGTACATGGGGAGGCTGTGTAGGGGAGAACATGGGGGGTTGGGCAGGGGGGTACACGGGGGGGCTGTGCAAGGGGAGAACATGAGGGCTCTGTAGGGAGTGTACTGTGGGTCTGTGCGGTGGAGGACACGTGGGTCTCCTTACACAGTTTTATGGTGCGGCTCTATGCAGGGCAGTGGTGGAGGTTCAGTAGGGTCATCAAGCTAATACATACACATAAATATAGAGAACTGCAAGAAGATGAAAGTCTAGAAATTTAGAAATAATAACAGCAGAGTTAGTAGTAGACTAAAAATTAGATCTTTGAGTGTAGTGTGGGCTCTTCGGATGCTTCCGGAATATCAACGACCAAAGGGGCGACAAATTTTTCGACTGCCCCGGGCGCCACAAACAGTTGCTACGCCACTGAGCTGCAGGAATGTATAATGTGTATAATGTGCACAGTAATGAATGTTCTAAATATTCACTGTCATTACCAAGAATTATCCGTGTTATATGGCCGGAACAAGATGCAGTGCCACCGACGGCGCGCAGGCAGGTAAATAGGATGGTTTTTTTCTTAACAGGAATCATACATACAAAGATAGGGGATAAGGAGCCATGCATACAATGACAGGAACGGGGGAACCATGCATACCACGGTAGGGATGAGTGGTCAATGCACACCCGGCTTATACTCAAGTCAATAAGTTTACCCAGTTTTTCGTGGCAAAAGTAGGTGCCTCGGCTTATACTCGGGTCGGCTTATACTCGAGTATATACGGTAATAGGTAAAACCTGACAAGAATAAACAATAATTTGCAGTTAGCCCAATCGTGGGGTTAAATAGCTGAGAAATAAATAGTGATTAGTATATCTTAATAAATATATTGCAATTCGCCCAGTACAAACCTGTGAAAAAAATTGGTAGTTACTATTTCCATTAAGTATTGAACTCAAACAGTTGATTTACCAAGAGAGATGGCATGTACCCGAATAGAATTCTCCTAGAGGCTGCAAATAAGAGCGGCAGGAAGTAAAGGGTTAATAGGTACATAGAACACACAATTGGGTGAAAATATTAAATGGTCATGAGTAGAGTTGAGCGATACCGTCCGATACTTCAAAGTATCGTATCGGATGGTATCGGCCGATCTTTAAAAAAAGTATCGGTATCGCCGATTCCGATACCGGAAGTCCCATTCAAGTCTATGGGACTTCCGGTATCGGAATAAGAAAAACCCTTTCCTGCCCTTGTACAGCCTCTCTGGGGTCTGTACGGGCCTTTCGGGGGGCTGTGCCGGCCTGCCAGGGGGTCTGTGCAGGCTCCGGTGGTCTGTGCCGGCCTGCCGGGGGGCTGTGCAGGCTCCGGTGGGCTGTGCCGGCCTGCCGGGGGGCTGTGCCGGCCTGCCGGGGGGCTGTGCAGGCTCCGGGGGGCTGTGCCGGCCTGCCGGGGGGCTGTGCCGGCCTGCCGGGGGGCTGTGCAGGCTCCGGGGGGCTGTGCCGGCCTGCCGGGGGGCTGTGCCGGCCTGCCGGTGGTCTGTGCAGGCTTCGGGGGTCTGTGCAGGCATCGTCCGATGGGACTACAAGTCCCATCGGGCGATGCCTGCTACCATGACAGTGATTGACACATTAGCCAATGATGGGACAGTAGTAGTCCCATCATCCGGCTAATGTGTTAAATGTAAAAAAAAAAAAAATTACATGCTACATACATACAACATGCATACTACATACATGCTACATTCATACTACATACTACATACATGCTACATTCATACTACATAAATACTACATGCAACATACATACTACATATATACTACATACATACTACATATATACTACATGCATGCTACATACATACTACATGCTACATACTACATACATACTACATGCATGCTACATACATACTACATGCTACATACATACTACATATATACTACATGCATGCTACATACATACTGCATGCTACATACATACTACATATATACTACATGCATGCTACATACATACTACATGCTACATACATACCACATATATACTACATGCATGCTACATACATACTACATGCTACATACATACCACATACATACTACATGCATGCTACATGCTACATACATACTACATATATACTACATGCATGCTACATACATACTGCATGCTACATGCATGCTACATACATACTACATACATACTACATACATACCACATATATACTACATACATACAATACATTCATACAATACATACATAGACATACAGTACATATAACATAGAGTAACATACTTACCAATACTTGTCACATTGTTCCCCGAAGCCATTGTCGTCTACGGAATAAATATTAACATAACAAACCACAAAAATACTCACCCACGATCCGAAGCAGTCCACGAGTGTGTCCCACGACGATCTTGGGTAGAGAACTGCAGCATCAGATGATGCTGCCGTTCTCTACGGGCTGCCGGAATCCAATGACGGAAGGTAGGTATCCTTCCGCACTGTATTCCTCCGCCACTTAAAAAAAAAAAAGTCCCTAGTCTCACTTTATGCCATTGCTGTGTGGGAATTTCCCACGCAGCAATGGCATAAAGTGAGACTAGGGACTTTTTTTTTTTTAAGTGGCGGAGGAATACAGTGCGGAAGGATACCTACCTTCCGTCATTGGATTCCTGCAGCCCGTAGAGAACGGCAGCATCATCTGATGCTGCAGTTCTCTACCCAAGATCGTCATGGGACACACTCGTGGACTGCTTCGGATCGTGGGTGAGTATTTTTGTGGTTTGTTATGTTAATATTTATTCCGTAGACGACAATGGCTTCGGGGAACAATGTGACAAGTATTGGTAAGTATGTTACTCTATGTTATATGTACTGTATGTCTATGTATGTATTGTATGAATGTATTGTATGTATGTAGTATATATGTGGTATGTATGTAGTATGTATGTAGTATGTATGTAGCATGCATGTAGCATGCAGTATGTATGTAGCATGCATGTAGTATATATGTAGTATGTATGTAGCATGCATGTAGTATATATGTAGTATGTATGTAGCATGCATGTAGTATATATGTAGTATGTATGTAGCATGTATGTATGTGGTATGTATGTAGCATGTAGTATGTATGTAGCATGCATGTAGTATATATGTGGTATGTATGTAGCATGTAGTATGTATGTAGCATGCATGTAGTATATATGTAGTATGTATGTAGCATGTATGTATGTGGTATGTATGTAGCATGTAGTATGTATGTAGCATGCATGTAGTATATATGTGGTATGTATGTAGCATGTAGTATGTATGTAGCATGCATGTAGTATATATGTAGTATGTAGTATGTATGTGGTATGTATGTAGCATGCAGTATGTATGTAGCATGTATGTAGTATGTATGTAGTATATATGTAGTATGTATGTAGCATGTAGTATGTATGTAGCATGCATGTAGTATGTATGTAGTATGTATGTAGCATGTATGTAGTATGTATGTAGCATGTAGTATGTATGTAGCATGCATGTAGTATGTATGTAGTATTTATTTATTTTTTTTTTTTTTAACATTTAACACATTAGCCGGATGATGGGACTACTACTGTCCCATCATTGGCTAATGTGTCAATCACTGTCATGGTAGCAGGCATCGCCCGATGGGACTTGTAGTCCCATCGGACGATGCCTGCACAGACCCCCGAAGCCTGCACAGACCACCGGCAGGCCGGCACAGCCCCCCGGCAGGCCGGCACAGCCCCCCGGAGCCTGCACAGACCACCGGCAGGCCGGCACAGCCCCCCGGCAGGCCGGCACAGCCCCCCGGAGCCTGCACAGCCCCCCGGCAGGCCGGCACAGCCCCCCGGCAGGCCGGCACAGACCCCCACAGGGTGCACAGACCACCGGCAGGCCGGCACAGCCCCCCGGCAGGCCGGTACAGACCCCGGGCAGTCCACACAGCCCCCCGGCAGGCCGGCAGAGACCCCCGGAAGGCCCGAAATGATGGCGCATCATGATGCGCACACACCGCGCATCATGATGACGTCAGTCTGTCAATCAACTTTGAACTTCCGATTCCGATGCCGAATTCCGATATTGAAAAAATATCGGAAGTCGGTATCGGAATTCCGATACAGCAAGTATCGGCCGATACCCGATACTTGCGGTATCGGAATGCTCAACACTAGTCATGAGCAATATGTCCCGGCATAAAGAGTGTGATTATATCCATAGTCCATAGTTAATGCTTGGTATAAACCTGCATTCATAAAATAGTCCAATGTCTATAGCCGTGGGGAGAGCTGCCCCGGCCGATGACGGATACACCAAGTACTTTCTCCAATGAGTGGAGGGCTCGTGCCCTGTGAAATAGCGCGCTGAACAGTACAAGGTGATTTCACCATATATAGTTGTATGTGAGTGTTGCTACTCACAATACCTCCGATGGTCTGCGTAGAATCCGGTGACTGCGTTCTGGCTGGTGCAGTAAGGTTCGGACCTGGGAGATGCGGCGATATGCCGAGGTGTAGTGTGAGACCAGCGCTCCTGCGCTCCAGCTGTCGGCAGGGATCCGGTCACTCTGGTCGATAGCTGCGTCCCGGCAGATGTGCAGTAGGAGCAGGACCTGTGTGACGCGGTGGATCACGTGGTGCCGCGTAACTGCTGCTAGATGGAGGTACGGGTGGCAAAAAGGGCCGAAACCAACGCGTTTCGGAAAACTCAGCTTCTTTCTTCAGGTCCGGGACATATTGCTTATGACCATTTAATATTTTCACCCAATTGTGTTCTATGTACATATTAACCCTTTACTTCTAGGAGAATTCTATTCGGGTACATGCCATCTCTCCTTGGTTAATCAACTGTTTGAGTGCAATACTTACTATTTCCATTAACTACCATTTTTTTCACAGCTTTGTACTGGGCGAGTTGCAATATATTCATTAAGATATACTAATCACTATTTATTTCTCAGCTATTTATCCCCACGATTGGGCTAACTGCAGTTTATTGTTTATTCTTGTCAGGTTTTACCTATTAAATATTCTTCTATTTGTCTCATTAATAAGTGACTAGCTTTTCTCCCACATCTTGGTTTTTTCAGGCCGAGTCTATCACAAATATTTAAAATCCTTTCGATTTCCTTGTGGTTGGTATCTAGAGTCGCAGCAGTTACAAAACCTTTTACACAGGCGCCACTTTATCGCTCTCCTTCATTTTTTGTTTTTAACAATTTTTCCCTAGATCTGTAGCTGGATATTTCCTGCTTTTGAATTGCCTCCTATATACAGTAGGAGCCTGCACATTGCTTCCTATATACAGTATGAGTCTGCACATAGTCCCCTATATATAGTATGAGCCTGCAGATTGCTTCCTATATACAGTATGAGGCTGCATATAGTCCCCTATATACAGTATGAGCCTGCACATTGCTTCCTTTATACAGTATGAAGCTGCATATAGCCTCCTATATACAGTATGAGCCTGCACATTGCTTCCTATATACAGTATGAGGCTGCATATAGCCTCCTATATACAGTATGAGCCTGCACATTGCTTCCTATATACAGTATGAGGCTGCACATAGTCCCCTATATACAGTATGAGGCTGCACATAGTCCCCTATATACAGTATGAGCCTGCACATTGCTTCCTATATACAGTATGAGTCTGCACATAGTCTCCTATATACAGTATGAGCCTGCACATCGCTTCCTATATACAGTTTGAGCCTGCACATTGCTTCCTACATACAGTATGAGCCTGCACATTGCTTCCTATATACAGTATGAGTCTGCACATAGTCCCCTATATACAGTATGAGCCTGCACATTGCTTCCTATATACAGTATGAGTCTGCACATAGTCCCCTATATAAAGTATGAGCCTGCACATTGCTTCCTATATACAGTATGAGGCTGCATATAGCCTCCTATATACAGTATGAGCCTGCACATTGCTTCCTATATACAGTATGAGTCTGCACATAGTCTCCTATATACAGTATGAGCCTGCACATTGCTTCCTATATACAGTATGAGGCTGCATATAGCCTCCTATATACAGTATTAGCCTGCACATTGCTTCCTATATACAGTATGAGTCTGCACATAGTCTCCTATATACAGTATGAGCCTGCACATTGCTTCCTATATACAGTATGAGGCCGCATATAGTCTCCTATATACAGTATGAGCCTGCACATTGCCTCCTATATACAGTATGAGGCCGCATATAGTCTCCTATATACAGTATGAGCCTGCACATTGCTTCCTATATACAGTATGAGCCTGCACATTGCTTCATATATAAATTATGAGCCTGCACATTGCTTCCTATATACAGTATAAGGCTGCATATAGCCTCCTACATACAGTATGAGTCTGCACATAGTCTCCTATATACAGTATGAGGCCGCATATAGCCTACTATATACAGTATGAGCCTGCACATCGCTTCCTATATACAGTATGAGCCTGCACATAGTCTCCTATATACAGTATGACAAAATACAATAACCAAGGTATATATGAGCATTTTATATGTAAAATCAGAACACACTGGTGCTCAAGTATAGAACCATCATGGATCAGTCGCTGCTATACATTAAACATGGATGTGGAAACCACAAAAATACGACCAAAAGATCCTTTATCATCATATAAATATTTCTTTATTAGAAAGGACATAAAAGGACAAGAAGGCGGACATGTGCAAAATGCAGACTAAAGTGCAGACAGTGCCTAAAGACACCCTGGATCACCACCAGCCACAGAGGGAAGGTAGAAAGATATACAAATCTATTATTCAAGAGGCATATGGTATATTGAAGGGAAACAGAGGCCAAGATTTAAAAGTATATGGCAGAGCTACACCAGGAAAACCTATATCACCTCAAACAGAGGTGCCGGATATGAATAAATGTCCATAATTATATATATCGAAAGAGCCACTGCCTATAACATATGGTGTACTCAATTAAACCTCATACCAACTAGTGCCATAAGCCCACATGCTACTTACAGGGAAAGAAATCCTTCCCATGGAGGGCTTGACTATTATCCATCTAAAGGGGTTTAAAAAAACCCAAATCAATATTACCTCAACACAGTCCTCAAATGACCAGGTGGTCCAGGTGTCACCCCAACGCGCGTTTCGGAGCCGATTGCTCCTTCCTCAGGGGGCATGAGTGTAAAGCACTAATTGCCCGTATTTATATGCGCCTACCGGAAGTGGTGCGGGCGCGTCTCTCGCACATCCCGCGATGAGTGGCGCCTCCTATCCATGACGTGTCCGGATCTACGCGGGCCCACGTGATCCGGCACCCGACATGGGCGGAGCACCAACCCACGCAGAAGTAGCGAGCGCGCCTGCGCAACCAGGTGATCATACGGCGGCCATTTATAAACAGGGCAAAGCCCAGGGCAAACGTGCACAATATTATAAAAACAATAAGGGGCCAAACATCGGACTACCGCTATACCAGCATATAGCATGCCTCATTACACCTAACTATTCAAAACGGCGTGACCAAAAAAAGAAGAACAAAATGAAGAAAGAAATTAAGGAAAACAAAAATAATAATTAAACCCGTAAACCATCATCATTTCAAATCCCATACCATGAGAGCAACCAATCCCACTTACATTGTACTGTCTCAAAAAATCCAAAAAGACTTTCACATATATTCCCACTACGGGGAGACAAATCCCCACTATCCATATCCCAAATGGGATACAAAAAGGTATCCCACCAGGGACAACTGTCAAGATATCCATTCACCATACATTCCAGAAATGATCTCATTAAACTAGCAAGCACCCGACACGCAAGTACACACAATTAACTCTCCCCTATACAGCATCAATATATGGGACAATATTACAGATTAAAATAAGTCCATATCTCTAAGTATCTATAGATGTGTGCATATATCAGTAACAAAAAACAAAGACCAAAAAACAAAAACAAAAACAAAGACAGAAACAAAATCCCATATATATGGGTAATCATTATATATCATGTCCAAAGGCAAAATATTCCAGAAATACTGTATGCATTGGAGTCCAAATAAACCGTTATCAGTATCAAGTTCATTGTTTCGAGGTGAAAACACCTCCACCGTCCAGAATATATGGTCTTCTTAATTTGGATACGTCCGACTCCACATCACTCATCTTCTCGGACTCTCCCACAGATAATCCAGGACAACTTAGCCACTTCAATCACATCACCAGGTGCAGTATATACGAAAAACCGAGAATGGCTCCAAGGTGAAAAACTAAAAAAAACTAAAAACAAACAGTAGATTAAAAGAACAATACAAAAATAGAAAGAATTAAAAACAACCACTGCTGCACCTCCATATGCACCGGCACCGTCCCAAACCGGACAGCCACCTCACAGGAATGGAATATAGGATAAACTCTCGTTCAATCCATTTGGATGTACCGTATTAAGGGTCCATATCCAACGTGTTTCTTTTTGGGCTAATCTTTGAGATATTTTTCCTCCCCGAATCCCCACATCCACCATATCAATACCTTTGACTCTCAGACCACCACTATCGCAATTATGATATATTTTAAAATGCTTTGGTAGTGTTTTGAGCAGATGGATATCTTCTTCACTTGCCGCGGCTTGTATACCCAGGACATGCTCCCTGATCTGAACTTTCAGTTGTCGTGTGGTAAGCCCGATATAGATCAGGGAGCAGGGGCATGTGGCATAATAGATGACATTCCGGGACGTACAATTAATATTTTTAACAATCTTATATTGTTTCTGTCCCGAAGAGTCTATAAAAGTGTCATCTTTAACCATATTAATACAGGCCACACAGCGGCCACATGCCATACTACCCCCCTTCCGAGACCGATTGAACTCATCCAGAAAAGTCCTGGGGGGATCCCCTATATAATGACTCCGAACTAAGTGATCCCGTAAATTTTTAGACCGCCTGAATGCTATTTGGGGTTTCTCGGGAATAATCTTAGCTAAAATCGGGTCTGTCTTCAAGATGTTCCAAGATTTATCTATAATCCTCCTTACCTGTTCTGATCGTGCATTGTAGTCAGTAATAAATCTCACTACCTCTGATTTTTTAGGCTCGACATTCGTTTTGTACAAGAGAGAGTTTCTATTACTATGTTTAGCTCGTAAATAAGCTCTTTTAATAGATCTATTACTATATCCTCTCTCTGCAAAGCGACCCTTCAAGTCTCTTGCCTGATTTTCAAACTCTACCTCAGTTGAGCACAATCGTCGGAGACGTAAAAACTGGCCGACTGGTACAGACCGCACCATATGTGTCGAATGTGAGGAGGACGCGTGCAGGAGCATGTTAGTGGCCGTAGGCTTCCTGTAGATGGTGCTTTGTATAGTCCCCTCTACACCTCTACTCAATAAGACATCCAGAAACTCCACCCTATCCCTATCGAATTTGGCAGTAAGGTGAATATTAAGGCTGTTTCCATTTAATTCCGAAATGAAACTCTCAAGCGATGTTACATCCCCCTGCCAGATCACCAGGATATCATCTATGTAGCGCGTCCACAAGGGGACGCGCTCCATAGATGACAGCCGATCTGACATCAGGAGGTCCCTCTCCCACAACCCCAGGAACAAATTGGCGTAGGATGGTGCAAATGCCGCCCCCATAGCCGTCCCCTGGAGCTGCAGGAAGAAGGACCCCCTAAACGTGAAAAAATTATGCGTGAGGGAAAACTCTAAGACCTCCAAAACCAAGGCCCTCAAGTCAAGGGAAAGATTGGATGTTGATAAAAAGAATTTGATCTCTCGTAGCCCATCACTATGGCGAATACTCGTATACAACGATTCAACGTCCATAGTGGCTAAAAGTGTATCATCATCCAACGTAAGGCCATCCATTTTACGCAGCAACTGGTTCGTGTCCTTAAGATAAGAGGGTAACTCCTCCACAAGCGGCTGGAGGAGGGAATCCAGCCACCTGTTGACGTACTCCAAGTAGCCCCCCCGCCCCGAAACTATAGGTCTTCCTGGAGGGATCTGCATATTTTTATGCGTCTTGGGGAGGAGATAAAAAGTCGTTCCATGGGTTCAGCTACTATTAGTGCGGTACAAAGCTCACCAGAGATGATGTCAGCTTCTCTCGCTCTGATGAGAATCCCCTTCAGCTGTGTACAGAAGGCAGACAAGGGATTAAACGTCATCTTCCTATAATGCGCATCATTAGAAAGCTGTCGCATGGCCTCCTTCTCATACATATTTTTCGGCCATAAGACGACGTTTCCTCCCTTGTCCGCCGGCTTTACACTCATGCCCCCTGAGGAAGGAGCAATCGGCTCCGAAACGTGCGTTGGGGTGACACCTGGACCACCTGGTCATTTGAGGACTGTGTTGAGGTAATATTGGTTTGGGTTTTTTTAAACCCCTTTAGATGGATAATAGTCAAGCCCTCCGTGGGAAGGATTTCTTTCCCTGTAAGTAGCATGTGGGCTTATGGCACTAGTTGGTATGAGGTTTAATTGAGTACACCATATGTTATAGGCAGTGGCTCTTTCTATATATATAATTATGGACATTTATTCATATCCGGCACCTCTGTTTGAGGTGATATAGGTTTTCCTGGTGTAGCTCTGCCATATACTTTTAAATCTTGGCCTCTGTTTCCCTTCAATATACCATATGCCTCTTGAATAATAGATTTGTATATCTTTCTACCTTCCCTCTGTGGCTGGTGGTGATCCAGGGTGTCTTTAGGCACTGTCTGCACTTTAGTCTGCATTTTGCACATGTCCGCCTTCTTGTCCTTTTATGTCCTTTCTAATAAAGAAATATTTATATGATGATAAAGGACCTTTTGGTCGTATTTTTGTGGTTTCCACATCCATGTTTAATATATACAGTATGAGCCTGCACATTGCTTCCTATATACAGTATGTGGCCGCATATAGCATCCTATATTCAGTATGAGCCTGCACAGTGCTTCCTATATACAGTATGAGTCTGCACATAGTCTCCTATATACAGTATGAGCCTGTACATCGCTTCCTATATACAGTATGAGGCCGCATATAGCCTCCTACATACAGTATGAGGCCGCATATACCCTCCTATATACAGTATGAGCCTGCACAGCGCTTCCTATATACAGTATGAGTCTGCACATAGTCTCCTATATACATTATGAGCCTGAACATCGCTTCCTATATACAGTATGAGGCTGCACATAGTCTCCTATATACAGTATGAGCCTGTACATCGCTTCCTATATACAGTATGAGGCCGCATATAGCCTCCTACATACAGTATGAGGCCGCATATACCCTCCTATATACAGTATGAGCCTGCACAGCGCTTCCTATATACAGTATGAGTCTGCACATAGTCTCCTATATACAGTATGAGCCTGCACATCGCTTCCTATATACAGTATGAGGCCGCATATAGCCTCCTATATACAGTATGAGCCTGCAGAGCGCTTCCTATATACAGTATGAGTCTGCACATAGTCTCCTATATACAGTATGAGCCTGAACATCGCTTCCTATATACAGTATCAGTCTGCATATAGCCTCCTACATACAGTATGAGCCTGCACATTGCTTCCTATATAGAGTATGAGCCTGCACAGCGCTTCCTATATACAGTATGCATCTGCACATAGTCTCCTATATACAGTATGAGCCTGCATATTGCTTCCTGTATACAGTATGAGGCCGCATATAGCCTCCTTTATACAGTATGAGCCTGCACAGCGCTTCCTATATACAGTCAGTGCCGGCGTTAAGGGCAGGCAGACCAGGCAGCTGCCTAGGACCCCCGCCCCCCCAGGGGCCCCCAGCCAGTGGCCGCAGCCACTATGGTGCCAGTGGGTCAGGAAGGCTCGCCTGCCCCCAGTACCGACTCCCCCCGCCACCGCATTGAAGGAGGCAATGATGGAGGAGAGAGTGTCAGTTGACGCTCCCTCTCCCAGCATTCCCCTCTGCCACACAGCGGGTGCGCGATGATGTCATATCATCATGCGTCCGCTGTGTGCCGGGCCCAGGCAGTGCAGCATCTGCACAGGTGATGGCGGCCGCCATATTGGCAGAGCCTGTGGCTGCAGCGGGAACCTTAAACAGGCAGCTACGGAGGGGGTATTCTCACCTCTCCGCTGCCCCTGGCGGGGGGCCCACACACACGAAGGACGCGACATTCAGGGAGCGCAGACATCATGTACAGATGAGGTCATGGACACAGTACCCGGAGTCTGCTGAGCAGGGGAGAAGCTGATAAAGGTACTGCAGCCACCATGCTGAACAACAACATATATGTATGAACATATGTGGGTGTCAATTTATATATAGTGTGTGTATGTTTGTACATATCAGTGCATATGTGTGTATATGTATATATATATGTGTTATATCTGTGTATGTATGTTATACGTGTATGTGTGAATGTAATGAATAAATATATACACTGTGTATATATAAATATTTATATACTTAGTGTGTGTGTGTGTATATATATATATATATATATATATAATATATATATATATATATTATATTGTGTGTGTGTATATATTAATACATATGTATGTGTGCTTGGCTATACAGCAATGTAACTTCCGTAGCTGTCCTGTGCAGCATTATATACACTGGACCAATGACTTTGTATTATATGATACATGTAATTTTGCACACACGGTGAATACATGCTTTCTGATACCCGGGGCATTCATGTGTCTCTATATGTTCCACATCTTGCGGACTGGCCTCTGTGACACAAGCCCCGTTTCCTCCATGCTCTGCCCTTGCTCCATGCTCCCTCCCGTTCCCCATGTCCTCATAAGTCTCCAGGTTCAGGTCATTGTGCTCCTCCGAGTCCCGGTACATGCATTGTCCCTCCTCCCCTGGTCCCCCAATGCAACCCATCTCTCATGCCCTGAGTCCTCCTGCACTCCCATGCATTTCCTGCCTCTTGTCACTGTGTGACCCGTCTGCCCTGTTCGCAAGTCTCCCCTGCATCCCCTTGTTCCCTCGTCTCTCTCTTCCCCTTGCGACCCTTTCTCACCGTGTCCCCATCTACCCTGTCCTTGCAATCCCTGTGCTCCCTTCTTCCCTGCTCCCAAGTTTCCCCCCGTCTTCCCATATCCCCTTGCAGCCCCGTCTCCCCGTACATCCCTACCTACTCTGCCCTCGGAGTCCCCTTGTGTCCTCGTGTGCCTGTCTCTCTAGCCCCCTAGTCCCTGTGTGTCCCCTTGCGCCCTTATCCCCTTCCTTCTTGTCCCTGTGTGTCCCCTTGTGCCTGTCTCCCTTGCTCCCTAGCCCCCCTATGTCACCCTTGTGCCTGTCTCCCTTGCTCCCTAGCCACCCTATGTCACCCTTGTGCCTATCTCCCCTAGCCCCTTGTGTCCATCAAATCTACCAGGAAAAAATAAGCAGATCTTGGATCAGATTTAAAAAATCCCAATCACTCTGTTAGAATAGGAAACCTACGGTAACTTTTTTCTGGACAAAAGTGTAAGAACATTCTCTCTTGGAAGAAGGGGTATTATATTCTATGGGGAGGCAAATTATTTTCTATGGGGAGGTAATTTATTTTCTATGGGGAGGTGGGCTGTATTATATTCTATGGGGGCATATTATATTCTATGGGGGCTGCATACTCTGGGGTGGCTACATTATACTCTGTGGGGTGGCTGCATTATATTCTGTGGGGTGGCTGAATTATGCTCTATGAGGTGGCTGCATTATGCTGTATGTCGGCTGCATTATACTGAATTGAGGACTATGGGGAATACATTATACTGTATGAAGACTTATGGGGTGCATTATAATATGGGAAATGAATTGTACTACATGGATAACTATGGCGGTGCATTATGCTATATGGAGCACTATGATGAGTGTATTATACTGTATGGAGGACTGAGCAGTGTATTTTAATATATGGAGGACTATGAGGAGTGTATTATACTATCTGGAGGACTGCAGAGTGTATTTTAATATATGGAGGCCTATAGGTAGTGTATTATACTATATGGAGGACTATTGGGAGTGTATTATACTATATGGAGGACTATGGGGTGTATTACACTAAACAAGAAAAATGCTGCATATTCATCAAGTGATTGGATTGTTTATGCCGGAACAAAAATCATTGTTCTCAACAGCACATTGCCGGTGTAAGGCTAGTTTCACACTAGCGTAACTGGGCGCAGCGCACGGCTGCCGCTAAGCTCCGCCCCCAGCTGTGCCCCCTCCGGTCAGCTCCTCCTCTGATCGCATGACGTTGCATGCGATCAGCATACCCTATATTTAGCATTGGATACTCTGGTCATGCGCTGGCACACTTTTGCCGGCGCATCCGCCCTTTTGGCGCTGCGCTGACGTGCACCAAATGCACTGTGTTGCATTTTTGTGCGCTCGGCGTATGTGCTGGCAAAAGTGTGCCAGCGCATGACCAGCGTACCCAACGCTAAATATAGGGTACGGTGATCGTATGCAACGTCATGCGATCAGAGGAGGAGCTGACCGGAGGGGGCGCGACCGTGCGCTGCGCCCAGTAACGCTAGTGTGAAACTAGCCTAAACTGTAGATGTGCTACTGATAACATGATACTGTATGGGGATCTAATCGTGATAGTTCGATTCCCATCATTCTTTCTCAGTTGGTGTAAAGAGGCTGGGAAACAAGCGAACAACTTCAATATTGTTGATCACACTCGCTTAGCGGCCTGAACACAGCGCACATAGCTACAACCGAAATGCTTCTGGGTGATTTGCAATATGTTAGCATTTGGGGCCCCATTTTAAACTTTTGCCTAGGGCCCCACTTTGCCTAAAACCAGCCCTGTATACAGTATGAGGCCGCATAACGCATATAGCCTCCTACATACAGTATGAGCCTGCACATCGCTTCCTATATACAGTATGAGTCTGCACATAGTCTCCTATATACAGTATGAGCCTGCACATCGCTTCCTATGTACAGTATGAGGCCGCATATAGCCTCCTACATACAGTATGAGCCTGCACATCGCTTCCTATATACAGTATGAGTCTACACATAGTCTCCTATATACAGTATGAGCCTGCACATCGCTTCCTATATACAGTATGAGGCCGCATATAGCCTCCTACATAAAGTATGAGGCCGCATATAGCTTCCCATATACTGTATGAGGCCACATATAGCCTCCTGAATACAGTATTTGCCTTCTATATACAGTATGAGGCTGCATATAGCCTTCTATATACAGTATGAGCCTGCACATCGCTTCCTATATACAGTATGAGGCTGCATATAGCCTCCTATATACAGTATGAGCACCCACATATAGCGTCCTGAATGCAGTGTTTACCTCCTATATACAGTATGAGCCTGCACATTGCTTCCTATATGCAGTATGAGCCTGCACATAGTCTCCTATATACAGTATGAGCCTGCACATTGCTTCCTATATACAGTATGAGGCCGCATATAGCCTCCTATATACAGCATTAGCCTGTACTTTGCTTCCTATATACAGTATGAGGCCGCATTACTTCCTATATACAGTATGAGGCCGCATATAGCCTCCTATGTACAGTATGAGCACCCACATATAGCCTCCTGAATGCAGTGTTTACCTCCTATATACAGTATGAGCCTGCACATAGCCTCCTATATACAGTAGCAAAAAAAAAAATGATTGAATGAGAGTAATGGTTTTGGGTCCTTTCTGTAAAAATCGTATGGGTATCTTTTTAGTCTTGGTTTTAGTTTTCTATTTTTAATTATTTTTTCCTGTGCTTATACTCCAGTTCTCTATCTTCGCATCGCAATATATGATCTGGCATGGAATTCATTGTTGAGGGCATTTCAAGATTTTATGAAGAAACACTCCTCTCACAAGAAATCTCCGGCTCTTTTCGCACCCATTGGGTCTTCAATATTTCATATTATTTGTTCACATTTTTATTCATTTTTTCTTTTTTATTTGTTTATTTCATTTACATTTTTGTTTGTTTTATTTTTATATATATTTTTTTCACTCATTTTTTATTTTTTTCACAATTTTCTTTGTGTATTTGTGCTATGCATTATGCATTATACATAATTGTGTGTATAATTACTTTATGATATATGACATTTGATGTATGTATTGAATGCCATGTGTTATTTTTATGTACATTTGTTTTTTAACAGAGACATGATATATAGTTGTTATAGTTATATGATGCACATACACTTTCATATAGCCTGCATACATGTTATGCTAATTGTTAAAAAAATTTTTTATTGCTTGCATAGTGTGCTTATAATTGACACATATGTGTGTGCCTTTGCACTCTATGTCAGGCATATTCACTTTAATGGTTCATACACACCGCTATAATTATTTCAGCATCATTATGTTTTATCCCCTCACTTTCAACACTTGCTATCACTTTAAATAGTGATTATCATTCTTCATAATTATTTTATTTTCTTGTCCTCACTTGAGCGCATGCCCAGATCTGTCCTCCCTAGGAGCCTTCTGACATGCTCAGTCTGGTATGTGGCTGTCTCTGGCTGTTTTGCAGCTTGAGCCGCTTTCATACTGATGAGCGCTGATGATAGACTCCCTGTTCATAGTGGGGACTCAACAGCGCATGCGCCGATAATGCTGTGGACGTTTAGAACTGGATACTATTGACGTCATTTTGGACACTACAGCGCAGGTCCTGAATTTTACAAGCTTTATTAGGGAAAGCGGTTTATTGGTTGACCGCACTATATAAACTAGATCCGGGGCACTTGTAAACCACGCCTCCTGAGGAAGCTGCGGCGTAACGCGCGTAGGGGCGGCAGGTTTTACAGCGACATACACAGCACATGTAAGTTGTTACTTTCTAATGCAGTCCTTGTATCTTACTCTGGAATTTGTATAGACAGTTTTTACTCTGTGTACACTTAACGCCTACCAGGCTTATTTGATACAAGGCACTTATGCACTTTATATTCAGCAGTAGAGTTGAGCGAAACGGGTCGAAAAAATTCAAAAGTCGCCGACTTTTGGCAAAGTCGGGTTTCATGAAACGAAACCCGACCCTAGGATGAGGTCGGCCACGAGGTCGGCGACTTACGCGCCAAAGTCGCGTTTCAAAAGTTTGTTTTGCGCTCTTTTTCAGCCAATCAGGATCCACGGACACTGTGGGCAACGTGATGACATAGGCACGGGTCACCACCATCTTTCAGAAGGGCATGCAAGTGATTGGCTTGCTTTGGTGGGCGTCACAGGGGGTATAAAAGGGCGTGCACGCCGACCGCCATCTTACTTCTGCCGATCTTAGTATAGGGAGAGGTTGCTGCTGATTCTGTAGGGAGAGCGTTAGGCAGGGAAGAAGACAAAAAATCTGCTTCTGCTGCTAGCGATTTGGCCTGCACAACACACAAGTCACTGTGTGTGCAGTGCAAGGGGAGGCTATATTGTGGTGTATCAGTGGTGTTGGTTGTTGGGCTGCCTTCTAAGGCTTCCTGACACGCTGGCATTGCTGTTTACCCACTGCTCCGCAAACTGCTTTTTTAAAAGCAATCCAATCTCCCTTATCCTCTCGTCACTTTGGTCACAGGCAGCTGTGCCATCGAGCGTGTCACATAGCGCTCAGATATCAGTGGGTCGCACACAATCCACAAGTGTCCAGTGTCCAAAAGTGTACGCAGAGATTCAAAATCTCCATTATCCTCTCGTCACTTTGGTCACAGGCAGCTGTGCCATCGAGCGTGTCACATAGCGCTCAGATATCAGTGGGCCGCACACAATCCACAAGTGTCCAGCGTCCAAAAGTGTACGCAGAGATTCAAAATCTCCATTATCCTCTCGTCACTTTGGTCACAGGCAGCTGTGCCATCGAGCGTGTCACATAGCGCTCAGATATCAGTGGGCCGCACACAATCCACAAGTGTCCACTGTCCACAAGTGTACGCAGAGATTCAAAATCTCCATTGTCCTCTCGTCACTTTGGTCACAGGCAGCTGTGCCATAGAGCGTGTCACATAGCGCTCAAATATCAGTGGGCCGCACACAATCCACAAGTGTCCAGTGTCCAAAAGTGTACGCAGAGATTCAAAATCTCCATTATCCTCTCGTCACTTTGGTCACAGGCAGCTGTGCCATCGAGCGTGTCACATAGCGCTCAGATATCAGTGGGCCGCACACAATCCACAAGTGTCCACTGTCCACAAGTGTACGCAGAGATTCAAAATCTCCATTATCCTCTAGTCACTTTGGTCACAGGCAGCTGTGCCATCGAGCGTGTCACATAGCGCTCAGATATCAGTGGGCCGCACACAATCCACAAGTGTCCAGTGTCCAAAAGTGTACGCAGAGATTCAAAATCTCCATTATCCTCTCGTCACTTTGGTCACAGGCAGCTGTGCCATCGAGCGTGTCACATAGCGCTCAGATATCAGTGGGCCGCACACAATCCACAAGTGTCCAGTGTCCAAAAGTGTACGCAGAGATTCAAAATCTCCATTATCCTCTCGTCACTTTGGTCACAGGCAGCTGTGCCATCGAGCGTGTCACATAGCGCTCAGATATCAGTGGGCCGCACACAATCCACAAGTGTCCAGTGTCCAAAAGTGTACGCAGAGATTCAAAATCTCCATTATCCTCTCGTCACTTTGGTCACAGGCAGCTGTGCCATCGAGCGTGTCACATAGCGCTCAGATATCAGTGGGCCGCACACAATCCACAAGTGTCCACTGTCCACAAGTGTGTGCAGAAATTCTAAAACTCCCCTGTCCTATAGACACCTTGTACCTTGTTTTACATTACTATATAGTTTGTTGGATTTTGTCTACATTTCTACCAAAAATGAGGAAGGCTGGTGGAAGAGGCCGTGGAATTGGGCGGGGGTTGGCAGCTGGTAATGATGGTGTTGGTGGTGGATCTGATGGTAGTGGCAAGAGCAAAATAGGACCAAATGCAGGAGGTGCTGACCCTGCGTCATCGTCTGTCTACATAAGGCCTCGAACGCTTAGTTTTCTAGGAGTTGGCAAACCGCTTTTAAAGGCAGATCATCAGGAAAAAGTTTTGTCTTACATTGCTGACTCAGCCTCCAGCTCTATCGCCTCCTCTTCTTCAGTTGTAAAAAGTAAAAGCACTGAGTCGTCATTGGAGGCTCATGTTCATGAACCACACCTTTCCTTGTGTCCTTCACCCCAACCAAGATTGAAGGATGACGCAGGCCATACTACTGATTACTCCATGGAGCTGTTTTCACATACCATGCCTGGATTATCAAGTCAAATGGTGAATTACCCAGGCCAAGATGAATCTGACATGGAGTGCACTGATGCACAGCCGCTGATGGATGATTCTGCTGGTACATTCACTCAGAGCACTACATTGTCCTCGCAGTGTACAGAGCCAGATTTTGACCCTGATGAGACTCAGGTGCCCCTTCCCGCACACTATACCACCATACACGGTGACACAGAGAAAGGTGCACATGACATAGAAGAGGAGGTGATGGATGACCCAGTTGTTGACCCAGATTGGCATCCATTGGGGGAAGAGGGTGCTGCTTCCAATAGCTCAGATGAGGAGCATCCACAGCAGACATCGACATCGCAACAGCTGTTATCTGGCAGGCCCGGAGCACTCCAAAGACAGGTTCCAAACATCAAAAGAGTTGCTGGACAGCTTGTCCAGAGGGTCAAAAGATCACAGCGTGCTAGGCCGCAAAATGTCTGCCAAAGTAGGAAGAGTGCAGTGTGGCAGTTTTTTGAACAAAATCCTCATGATTAGGCCAAGGTTATCTGTAAGAAGTGCGCAAAGACCTTTAGCCGAGGGAAAAATCGGAAAAATTTGAATACCAGTTGCATGCTTAGACATTTAACCAGCATGCACTTGCAAGCGTGGACACAACACCAAACCTCAAGTGCCACATGTGCAACTGATCACAACGAAGGTAGTCAGCAACGCTACATTGTTTCCCCCACTGTAAGCACACCGGTTAGCACAGCAGCAAAAGTTGAGGTGTCGTTGCAAGGCCACAGCAGTCAGGGAATCCCACTGTTATATCAACGAAAGACTGATTCTAGGCCATCAGAAAGAACACCAACTCCATCACCATCATCAACCCTCTCTCAGTCCGCCCTGTCCACCGCTACTTCCACCATATGCAGCTCTCAAGTCCAGCTCACCCTCCCAGACACTATGAGTAGGTCAAGAAAGTACTCAGTCTCTCATCCGCGTACCCTGGGTTTGAACGCCCACATTGCCAAACTAATCTCGTTTGAGATGATGCCCTTTCGGTTGGTGGAAAGCACAGCTTTCCGCGAACTCATGGCCTATGCAGTACCACGCTATGACCTACCCAGTCGCCACTTCTTCTCTCGCAAAGCCATCCCAGCCCTCCACCATCATGTGAAAGACCGCATTGTCCATGCACTCAAGCAGTCAGTGAGCGGAAAGGTGCACCTCACAACTGATGCATGGTCCAGTCGGCATGGCCAGGGCTGTTACGTGTCCATCACTGCGCACTGGGTTAATGTGGTGGATGCAGGGTCCACAGGGGACAGCGGTGGTGGGACAGTGCTGCCTAGCCCACGGTCTAGGAAACAGTTGGCTGTAGGCGTTCGACCCTCCTCCTCCTCCTCCAGAAGCGACAGCTCGTCCACAGAGCGCAGTCGTACGAGCACTTCATCTGCAGCTGCCACTGTTGCACACGATGTGTCCCCCTATCGAGCAGCTAGTGGAAAGCGTCAGCAGGCTGTGTTGCAGATGATGTGTTTGGGCGACAGACACACCGCCGAGGTGCTGGCCGAGTACTTGAAGCGACAAACTGAGTCATGGCTGGGCAGTGTACATCTTGAGGCAGGCAAGGTAGTTAGTGATAACGGCTGTAATTTTGTGGCAGCCATAGCCCTTTCAAAACTCAGCCACATACCTTGCTTGGCTCACACCTTGAACCTGGTGGTGCAGTGCTTCCTCAAAAATTATCCGGAGTTAACAGCCCTGCTCCAGAAGGTGCGAAGACTGTGCGCACACATCCGCCGGTCGCCTGTACACTCCGTTCGTATGCAGAAGCTGCAGCGATTGCTCCACCTTCCCAAACACCGCCTCATTATCGACATTGCAACAAGGTGGAACTCCACCCTGCACATGGTGGAGCGGCTGTGCGAGCAGAGGCAGGCCATAATGCATTTGTGGGAGGATACACGGCCAGGAACTTTGAGAGCAGACATGGAGTTGACAGGCGTGCAGTGGTCGAAGCTGAAAGACCTTTGTAAAGTCCTTCAGTGTTTTGAGGAATGCACACGGCTGGTAAGCGCAGACGACGCCATCCTAAGCATGAGCATCCCACTTATGCGTCTGCTCATGCAAACTTTGACGCACCTTAAGGAGCAGGCGTCTGCAGCCAATGTTGATGAGGAGGAAGAGGAGGAGGGAATCCTTGATGACATTCAGCCATTGTCTGCTCAGGGACCTCTCCTGGACGAGGTGGAGGAAGAAGAGGAGGAGGAGGAGGAGGATGATGGGGATGATTACTTAGGGGAGGAGGATGCATCTCGTGGGGCAAGTGAAAATGTTGGCGTGGCAAGGTCTGGTACAGGGTTTGTGCGTGACTGGAGGGATGTGGATTTGCCAGAAAGTGCTCCTCCACCCAGCACTCGCAGTGCATCATTGACACCGGGAACATTGTCCCACATGTCAGATTATGCCTTGCGGATCCTAAAAAGGGACCCCCGCATTGCCAAAATGATGAACGATGACGACTACTGGTTGGCCAGCATCCTGGATCCACGCTATAAAGGCAAATTACAAAACATCATGCCACAGGAGAACCTTGACCTAATATTGGCTAATAAACAAGCAACTCTGGTAAATCGGTTGCTTGAGGCATTCCCAGCACACAGCAGCGGTGATGGTTCTCACACGAGCCGTACGGGCCGGGGGCAGCTTGGCAGAGGTGTTCGTGGTGCACACAGCAGAAGTGGCGTTGGAGACAGGGGTTTCATGACAATGTTGTGGACTGATTTTTCAAATACCGCTCACACAACTGGTAATACTGCATCGATGGAAAGTGACAGGAGACAGCAGTTGTCAACTATGGTTACAAACTACTTTTCCTCCCATATCGATGTTCTCCCACACAGGTCATTCCCCTTTGACTATTGGGCCGCTAAACTGGACACCTGGCCTGAATTGGCCCAATATGCCTTACAGGAGCTCGCTTGCCCAGCTACAAGTGTGCTATCGGAAAGAGTCTTCAGTGCAGCTGGATCAATCCTGACAGAAAAAAGGACCCGTCTGTCAACCCAAAATGTGGATGATCTAACCTTCATTAAAATGAACCACGCATGGGTTTCCAAGGATTTTGTCCCACCTTCCCCTGATGACACATAGGGTGACAGAAAAATGGCTTGCTTTGGTCCACCTCTTCCTGGTACTTCACCTATTTCGCCTTTTGCATCAGTTGAATGTCCAACATCAACATATGCCACTTTCTAAAACTCCCTAACTGTGCTGCCTCCCCCCCATGGCCGGGGTCACTACCTAGCGCACGACACCGTGCGAGTGCCGTTGCCCTGGACAGGTGGGTAGGCCGACTCTTGGGCGCGGGCACTGGCACAGGGTCCCTCATAGTGCAATCAAGTGTCTCTGACGGTGGTGGTGCACACCCGCCGTCAGACACACCGCTGTACTATGAGGGGCCCAGTGCCAGTACCGACGCCCACGAGTGGGCCCCCCTTGCTTGGCCAGGGCCCCAGCATTTGCAATCTTAACCTCTCCCTGCTCCTCCGCTGTGTAATCTGGGCCGTCAAATCCATACTGTGCCTGACACCGTCTGAGCCTGCCTCCTGATGTATAGACATATATTTTGAATGTGTACGCTATCCATACATGTTATCCGGGGATACGTTACCCCTTCTAAACTTTGTGCAATGATGTGCAATCCATACTGGGCCTAACACCGTCTGAGCCTGCCTCATGCTGTATAGACATATATTTTGAATGTGTACGCTATCCATACATGTTATCCGGGGATACGGTACCCCTTCTAACCTTTGTGCAATGACATGCAATCCATACTGGGCCTAACACCGTCTGAGCCTGCCTCATGCTGTATAGACATATATTTTGAATGTGTACGCTATCCATACATGTTATCCAGGGATACGGTACCCTTTCTAACCTTTGTGCAATGACGTGCAATCCATACTGGGCCTAACACCGTCTGAGCCTGCCTCATGCTGTATAGACATATATTTTGAATGTGTACGCTATCCATACATGTTATCCAGGGATACGGTACCCCTTCTAACCTTTGTGCAATGACGTGCAATCCATACTGGGCCTAACACCGTCTGAGCCTGCCTCATGCTGTATAGACATATATTTTGAATGTGTACGCTATCCATACATGTTATCCGGGGATACGGTACCCCTTCTAACCTTTGTGCAATGACGTGCAATCCATACTGGGCCTAACACCGTCTGAGCCTGCCTCATGCTGTATAGACATATATTTTGAATGTGTACGCTATCCATACATGTTATCCAGGGATACGGTACCCTTTCTAACCTTTGTGCAATGACGTGCAATCCATACTGGGCCTAACACCGTCTGAGCCTGCCTCATGCTGTATAGACATATATTTTGAATGTGTACGCTATCCATACATGTTATCCAGGGATACGGTACCCCTTCTAACCTTTATGCAATGACGTGCAATCCATACTGGGCCTAACACCGTCTGAGCCTGCCTCATGCTGTATAGACATATATTTTGAATGTGTACGCTATCCATACATGTTATCCGGGGATACGTTACCCCTTCTAAACTTTGTGCAATGACGTGCAATCCATACTGGGCCTAACACCGTCTGAGCCTGCCTCATGCTGTATAGACATATATTTTGAATGTGTACGCTATCCATACATGTTATCCGGGGATACGGTACCCCTTCTAACCTTTGTGCAATGACGTGCAATCCATACTGGGCCTAACACCGTCTGAGCCTGCCTCATGCTGTATAGACATATATTTTGAATGTGTACGCTATCCATACATGTTATCCAGGGATACGGTACCCTTTCTAACCTTTGTGCAATGATGTGCAATCCATACTGGGCCTAACACAGTCTGAGCCTGCCTCATGCTGTATAGACATATATTTTAAATGTGTACGCTATCCATACATGTTATCCAGGGATACGGTACCCCTTCTAACCTTTGTGCAATGACGTGCAATCCATACTGGGCCTAACACCGTCTGAGCCTGCCTAATGCAGTATAGACATATATTTTGAATGTGTACGCTATCCATACATGTTATCCGGGGATACGGTACCCCTTCTAACCTTTGTGCAATGACGTGCAATCTATACTGGGCCTAACACCGTCTGAGCCTGCCTCATGCTGTATAGACATATATTTTGAATGTGTACGCTATCCATACATGTTATCCGGGGATACGGTACCCCTTCTAACCTTTGTGCAATGACGTGCAATCCATACTGGGCCTAACACCGTCTGAGCCTGCCTCATGCTGTATAGACATATATTTTGAATGTGTACGCTATCCATACATGTTATCCGGGGATACGGTACCCCTTCTAACCTTTGTGCAATGACGTGCAATCCATACTGGGCCTAACACCGTCTGAGCCTGCCTCATGCTGTATAGACATATATTTTGAATGTGTACGCTATCCATACATGTTATCCAGGGATACGGTACCCTTTCTAACCTTTGTGCAATGACGTGCAATCCATACTGGGCCTAACACCGTCTGAGCCTGCCTCATGCTGTATAGACATATATTTTGAATGTGTACGCTATCCATACATGTTATCCGGGGATACGGTACCCCTTCTAACCTTTGTGCAATGACGTGCAATCCATACTGGGCCTAACACCGTCTGAGCCTGCCTCATGCTGTATAGACATATATTTTGAATGTGTACGCTATCCATACATGTTATCCGGGGATACGGTACCCCTTCTAACCTTTGTGCAATGACGTGCAATCCATACTGGGCCTAACACCGTCTGAGCCTGCCTCATGCTGTATAGACATATATTTTGAATGTGTACGCTATCCATACATGTTATCCGGGGATACGGTACCCCTTCTAACCTTTGTGCAATGACGTGCAATCCATACTGGGCCTAACACCGTCTGAGCCTGCCTCATGCTGTATAGACATATATTTTGAATGTGTACGCTATCCATACATGTTATCCAGGGATACGGTACCCTTTCTAACCTTTGTGCAATGACGTGCAATCCATACTGGGCCTAACACCGTCTGAGCCTGCCTCATGCTGTATAGACATATATTTTGAATGTGTACGCTATCCATACATGTTATCCGGGGATACGGTACCCCTTCTAACCTTTGTGCAATGACGTGCAATCCATACTGGGCCTAACACCGTCTGAGCCTGCCTCATGCTGTATAGACATATATTTTGAATGTGTACGCTATCCATACATGTTATCTGGGGATACGGTACCCCTTCTAACCTTTGTGCAATGACGTGCAATCCATACTGGGCCTAACACCGTCTGAGCCTGCCTCATGCTGTATAGACATATATTTTGAATGTGTACGCTCTCCATACATGTTATCCGGGGATACGGTACCCTTTCTAACCTTTGTGCAATGACGTGCAATCCATACTGGGCCTAACACCGTCTGAGCCTGCCTCATGCTGTATAGACATATATTTTGAATGTGTACGCTATCCATACATGTTATCCGGGGATACGGTACCCCTTCTAACCTTTGTGCAATGACGTGCAATCCATACTGGGCCTAACACCGTCTGAGCCTGCCTCATGCTTTATAGACATATATTTTGAATGTGTACGCTATCCATACATGTTATCCGGGGATACGGTGCCCCTTCTAACCTTTGTGCAATGACGTGCAATCCATACTGGGCCTAACACCGTCTGAGCCTGCCTCATGCTGTATAGACATACATTTTGAATGTGTACGCTATCCATACATGTTATCCAGGGATACGGTACCCTTTCTAACCTTTGTGCAATCACGTGCAATCCATACTGGGCGTGAGAACGGCTGGCGAGCTGTTAAGCAAGCTACAGCACCTGTCCAGACAAGTACAGGGATTCCCTAGCGAGGAGACTTATTTGATTGTTTGCTATGTTGGGACAGCAATTTTTGGGGAGCACTGTACTCTGGAGAATGATAGATGGGGCCCACCATACACTGGAACATTCCAAAGGTGGACATCAGACACTGGAGCAGCATTTACAGGGCCCATTATACACTAGAGCATTAGAAATGGGGCCCATTATGTTTGGAGCATTATTTGGGCCCATAAGACAGTGGAGCTTCATCCATGGGGACCAACATATACTGTAGCATTATGTGGAGCTCATCATATACTGTTTCAAACATTATATGGGACCAATGATTTTGTATGGAGAAATAGATGGGCCTCGTCATGAGATGTAAAAAGTGAGGTATTTTTCATTGTACTATACCGCTATTTCTCTGCCGTATCGGAGCATGATGAGTTGTGGTATGTGTTAAAGGGGCGCTCTTTCGCCCAGGGCACATGAAAACCTGCAGCCAGCCCTCCCCCCCCACAAATTTAGCCAAATAACCCCAATTTTTCAGTGCGTAACTTGTATTATGAAGTTAATTAAGATTGACAAGCTTAAGTAAGAAGAATTTATGCTTTTGGCATTCAAATGGGCACTGTAGGTGTGTTTCCTGTCCTCCTCTCACTGCCGACTTTTATTCCCCATTGACTTACATTGGGTTTCGTGTTTCGGGACGACCCCGACTTTTCCCTATAATCGGACGATCTTGCTCGACCCGACTTTTGGAAAAGTCGGGTTTCACGAAACGAAACGCGACCCTAAAAAAGCAAAAGTTGCTCAACTCTATTCAGCAGTTTACTCTGGGCACTTATTGTATGCAAAACCTTATCTGGGCATACATATTATGTACAGTGGGGCAAAAAAGTATTTAGTCAGTCAGCAATAGTGCAAGTTCCACCACTTAAAAAGATGAGAGGCGTCTGTAATTTACATCATAGGTAGACCTCAACTATGGGAGACAAACTGAGAAAAAAAAATCCAGAAAATCTCATTGTCTGTTTTTTTTTTCATTTTATTTGCATATTATGGTGGAAAATAAGTATTTGGTCAGAAACAAGCAATCAAGATTTCTGGCTCTCACAGACCTGTAACTTCTTCTTTAAGAGTCTCCTCTTTCCTCCACTCATTACCTGTAGTAATGGCACCTGTTTAAACTTGTTGTCAGTATAAAAAGACACCTGTGCACACCCTCAAACAGTCTGACTCCAAACTCCACTATGGTGAAGACCAAAGAGCTGTCAAAGGACACCAGAAACAAAATTGTAGCCCTGCACCAGGCTGGGAAGACTGAATCTGCAATAGCCAACCAGCTTGGAGTGAAGAAATCATCTGTGGGAGCAATAATTAGAAAATGGAAGACATACAAGACCACTGATAATCTCCCTCGATCTGGTGCTCCACGCAAAATCCCACCCCGTGGGGTCAGAATGATCACAAGAACGGTGAGCAAAAATCCCAGAACCACGTGGGGGGATCTAGTGAATGAACTGCAGAGAGCTGGGACCAATGTAACAAGGCCTACCATAAGTAACACACTACGCCACCATGAACTCAGATCCTCCAGTGCCAGACGTGTCCCACTGCTTAAGCCTGTACATGTCCGGGCCCATCTGAAGTTTGCTAGAGAGCATTTGGATGATCCAGAGGAGTTTTGGGAGAATGTCCTATGGTCTGATGAAACCAAACTGGAACTGTTTGGTAGAAACACAACTTGTCGTGTTTGTAGGAAAAAGAACACTGAGTTGCATCCATCAAACACCATACCTACTGTAAAGCATAGTGGTGGAAACATCATGCTTTGGGGCTGTTTCTCTGCAAAGGGGCCAGGACGACTGATCCGGGTACATGAAAGAATGAATGGGGCCATGTATCGTGAGATTTTGAGTGCAAACCTCCTTCCATCAGCAAGGGCATTGAAGATGAAACGTGGCTGGGTCTTTCAACATGACAATGATCCAAAGCACACCGCCAGGGCAATGAAGGAGTGGCTTCGTAAGAAGCATTTCAAGGTCCTGGAGTGGCCTAGCCAGTCTCCAGATCTCAATCCTATAGAAAACCTTTGGAGGGAGTTGAAAGTCCGTGTTGCCAAGCGAAAAGCCAAAAACATCACTGCTCTAGAGGAGATCTGCATGGAGGAATGGGCCAACATACCAACAACAGTGTGTGGCAACCTTGTGAAGACTTACAGAAAACGTTTGACCTCTGTCATTGCCAACAAAGGATATATCACAAAGTATTGAGATGAAATTTTGTTTCTGACCAAATACTTATTTTCCACCATAATATGCAAATAAAATGAAAAAAAAACAGACAATGTGATTTTCTGGATTTTTTTTTCTCAGTTTGTCTCCCATAGTTGAGGTCTACCTATGATGTAAATTACAGACGCCTCTCATCTTTTTAAGTGGTGGAACTTGCACTATTGCTGACTGACTAAATACTTTTTTGCCCCACTGTAAATGGGGAGTTTGCTGTTTACTATGCATTCTATTTGTGAAAGGAAAGCAAAGAAACTACATGTTTTATATAGATAAAAACGTTATTAACTGTCAAGGTGCTGGTTTAATTATATTGTGTTTATGTCTGCTGTAACTTGCATTTAGCATTTATGCTCTGTTAATTATTCTAAATAAATTATTTAGCTTGAAAAACTCCAATTTTGATCTTTTGTGATGCTTAATAGCTCATTTATGAGATTTTTTTTGCTATTATATTTCCAGTGAGTTGAGCCTTTGAAGAATTTTTTCCAGTATTTGGGATATATTTGTACTTTATCCTATATACAGTATGAGCCTGTACATCGCTTCCTATATACAGTATGAGGCTGCATATAGCCTCCTATATACAGTATGAGCCCACATAGCCTCCTGTATACAGTATGAGGCCGCATATAGCCTCCTATATACAGTATGAGCACCCACATATAGAGTCCTGAATACAGTGTTTACCTCCTATATACAGTGTGAGCCTGCACATTGCTTCCTATATACAGTATGAGCCTGCACATACCCTCCTATATACAGTATGAGCCTGTACATCGCTTCCTATATACATTATGAGGCTGAATAAAGCCTCCTATATACAGTATGAGCCCACATAGCCTCCTGTATACAGTATGAGGCAGCATATAGCCTCTTAAATACAGTATGAGCACCCACATATAGCCTTCTATATACAGTATGAGCCTGCACATCGCTTCCTATATACAGTATGAGGCCGCATATTGCCTCCTATATACAGTATGAGCCTGCACATCGCTTCCTATATACAGTATGAGGTCACATATAGCCTCCTATGTACGGTATGAGCCTGCACATCGCTTCCTATATACAGTATGAGCACCCACATATAGCCTCCTGAATACAGTATTTGCCATCTATATACAGTGTGAGTCCCCATATAGCCTTCTATATACAGTATGAGCCTGTACATCACTTCCTATATACAGTATGAGGCCGAATATAGCCTCCTATGTACAGTATGAGCCTGCACATCGCTTCCTATAAACAGTATGAGCCTGCACATCGCTTCATATAAACAGTATGAGGCTGCAAATCGCTTCCTATATACAGTATGAGCCCACATATAGCCTCCTGAATACAGTATTTGCCATCTATATACAGTGTGAGTCCCCACATAGCATTCTATATACAGTATGAGCCTGTACTTCGCTTCCTATATACAGTATGAGGCCGCATATAGCCTCCTATATACAGTATGAGGCCGCATATAGCCTCCTATATACAGTATGAGCCTGTACTTCGCTTCCTATATACAGTATGAGGCCGCATATAGCCTCCTATATACAGTATGAGCACCCACATATAGCCTCCTGAATGCAGTGTTTACCTCCTATATACAGTATGAGCCTGCACATTGCTTCCTATATACAGTACGAGCCTGCACATAGCCTCCTATATACAGTATGAGCCTGTACATCGCTTCCTATATACAGTATGAGGCTGCATATAGCCTCCTATATACAGTATGAGCACCCACATATAGCCTCCTGAATGCAGTGTTTACCTCCTATATACAGTATGAGCCTGCACATTGCTTCCTATATAGAGTATGAGCCTGCACATAGCCTCCTATATACAGTATGAGCCTGCACATCACTTCCTATATACAGTATGAGGCCGCATATAGCCTCCTATATACAGTATGAGCATCCACATATAGCCTCCTATGTACAGTATGAGCCTGCGCATTGCTTCCTATAAACAGTATGAGCATCCACATAGCGTCCTATGTACAGTATGAGCCTGCACATCGCTTCCTATAAACAGTATGAGCCTGCAAATCGCTTCCTATATACAGTATGAGCCCACATATAGCCTCCTGAATACCGTGTTTGCCTCCTATATACAGTGTGAGTCCCCATATAGCCTCCTATATACAGTATGAGCACTCACATATAGCCTCCTGAATACATTGTTTGCCACCATATTGCCTCCTATATACAGTGTGAGTCCCCATATAGCTCCTATATACAGTATGAGCCCCTATATAGCATCCCATATCTAACTGCATTTACCTTGGTATCATTAATTTTCTATGAGACTGCTCTGTTCTCATATTGTGCATTTATGCATTTAGTAGGGCTTAATGGAATGATTGCGCTTGTTACACATCAACTCTAGATGCGCTCACTTATTAGACTTTGGTTGGGGCAACTTTAAAATATAATAATGATAATGGTCCTGTCTAGTGACAAGTTTATTTTACAGGCTTCTGGAGAAAGGCACAATACCAGTCATTCAAGGGTTAATTCTTTGGAACACTTAGAGGGACTTTCTAGCCAATGAAACCACAGTATAAAACACCTGTGATAACTATGGCAACTGCGCTGATGTCATAAACACATGCATCTATGATGCAGGAGAAGATTCCAGAACCACAAGTCATTCAGCCGTAGACGGAGCCATACTTGATGTGTCTGGAGACCTGGAGCTTCATCACTCCACAATGGGAGGAAGGGGACACCGCCTAGCCAGCCAGATCAGCCATAGCGCCTAGCCAGCCAGATCAGCCATACCGCCTAGCCAGCCAGATCAATGGGGTGACAGATGTTGCAGCCAGATCTCCCTCACGTCCGGTACTCGCAGCCTTCACTTTATGTGTACGGCCTGGAGAGAGGTCGCATTAGGCTTCTCCAAAACAAATATGACACAATGTACAAATTCAGGTACAATTTGCTGTTACATGTTGGCACTAACCTTCTAAGCCCAAGGGAAGGGCAGTCCTGCAGCCATGGTTCCCTAGAGGTTTCCTCCACAGGGGGTTTTTCCTCTCCTGAGTGCTGAAGGACGATTCTTCGTGAGTCGGGGGTTCTGCCATTTTCAGTGTCTCTTTCATAGTAATTGGTTGATTCTAAATTTCAGACACTGAAAGAAATAATAATGATGAGATTTGGAATAAAATTCGGTCAATTTAACATCCAATAAAAGTGTTTTGTGTGTTTCTTTCACAATCTTCGGTTGGTGAGATTTTGTTGGGGATCAGGATCCAGCATCTATGATCAAGCCATGAAGCCAGATATGAAGTCAGAGCAATTTAACCCTGCGCTGGAAGACAGGACGGAGCAGAGATGACAAAGTGTGACTGCACAATTAGCACAAGTTCACACTCTTCCTCCCATTCAGATACACGAGGGGATTCAGGGCCAAGTTGGGACTAAAAAGCAGCCCTGGCACACAAAATTCACCAGCCCACATACAATAAGTGTCGTCAACCCAAATCGTAGAACACTGATAGGTCATGTAGGATAATGCTTTATCCGTTACCAGGGCCGAAACAAAGTATTTTGGGTGCCCAAGGCAGATGAAGCCGAAGGCGCCCATTTTGCATTTCTACCCTGCTAATTCTTCCCTTTTCCATTAGGTCTATGACATCATGTGATTAATAACTGATGAGCTGAATCCTTCTAAGTCAGGCCCATATACATTTGTATCTCATGAACCTACAACTCCCAGTATGTCCTTAACAATGGCAAGGAGATGCTGGGAGTTATCAGTCTTTATCAGACTGTGGACTATACAGGAACCATAGTACTGATGAGATGCAGTCAGTACCAATAGCTAAAAATGTACATTCTGGTACCTTATAGGTGACCTCTTCTCTGATTGAGTCTTAGACCTGTTTCACACTTCAGTTTTCTGGCGTTAGTCAAAATCCGCCAGTGTGCAAAAACGGATCCGTTTCCGTTTTGTGGCAAACGGATTCAACTGGATCCGTTTTTTGTACGGATCCGCTTTAGACGCTAGTGCATGAAATTTAAAGTAAGGCCTGTTTCACGAGAGAGATTTAGCTGCCAGAATGGGATTTGGGGTTAAATATCATGAAAGGACATTCATTCGGGCATGCTCAGTATAAAAAGGAGGATCCGTTGGCGGATTCCGTCAAATAACGGTTGGCAACGGATCCACCGCCTTTTCTCATCCACATCTCGCTTCTTAAGGCCCCTTTCACACTCCAGTCTTCTGCAATCAGTCACAATCCGTCAAAGTGTTCAGATCCGTCAAGTGGACGGATCCTGCGTATATTGCAAAAAACTGATGCACTGGATCCGTTTTTATGACTGATCCGTTGTAGCAGCCTTGCTGTAGGAATTAAAGAAACAGAAATCTGGAGCGAGAGAGAGAGAGAGAGGGATTTTGTGCCAGAAAAGAAAAAGCAGCCGCAGGGGTTAAAATAAAGGAAGAAAAATTATTCCGGGCATGCTCAGTTTTAAAAGACGGAATCCGTCGCTATCCGACTTTTCGACGTACACAAAAAACGTTCATCTGTCCGTTGTCTCCGGCCGAGGGACAGAGATTTTCTGACGGATCCGTTGGACGACGGATGAAACGTGTGGCCATCCGTCACAATCTGTCACTAATACAAGTCTATGAGAAAAAAACGGATCCAGCATGAAAAAATGATGGAAAGCCAAAATTATAAATATATATATTGTATACCAAATTATAATGTGATGACATAAAAATCTGAATAATAAATATATCAATACATCTTGCCAAAATTAGTATAATATAAAGACAAAAAATAGAATAAAAAATATATATCAAAAAGTGCTAAGTGCTAAAATATAAAATCTGAACACATACAATAAATAAATCAATACATCTTGCCAAAATTTGTATAATATCAGCACCAGAAAAAAATAAATAAAAAATATGTAAAAAAAAATGCTAAGTGCTAAAAATATATCGCTCAAAAAACTTTTTTAAACATTTTTTTCGCTCAAAAACCTTTTTTCTATTAATAATGTGTAAGTTAAATATATAGTGTAGACAATAGTATTGTGAAAAGTACTACCATAATATTCTAAAAATTGCACTAAAAAGTGCTATAGTGCTGTAAAACAAAAATTGTGCAAAAGTGAAAAGTATTGCAAGATATAGAATTAAATCCACTGTACTATAAAGTGCTAGAGGACAAAACATACAATGCACATTGAAAATAAATGAATATACAAGTATAACCAAGAAATAATGTTCTACAAAAAGTACTGCAGTGCTATGGATGAATTGCAGAGTACTGCAAAATATGAGGGATAAATACAAATGAAAGTTTACGTATACTAAAATATGCCAAGATATAAATTACTATAATATGACCCAGTAATATAAGGTGCTATAGTGCTACACCGCCATACACATGAAGTTTGGAGCTGTGACCAAGCTCACCCCAGCGAAGAGCGCTTGACACTGGACGCCAGAGTCCGTGGCTGCACGGGTACAACAGTCCCAGCAGCCAAATCCGGAGGGCAGGAGACTGCAGGCCTCCTGACCCCATCATACACCTGAACGCACAGCATCATACCAGAGCCAGAGCCACCACGAAGGAGTGACACCTGTGAAAGGCTCAAGCTGCCTGCCATACAGGCAAGGACTAAAGGACCATAAGGAACAGAGGACTGAGCATAGCTTTAGACCTCATGGGACAGCGCAGAAAGGAGGCCTCCAACCCATCTGGCTTAGTGGATCCTAAATTGCTTCCAGGCTGGCTGGATCTCCATTACCATCTGTACTCAGTGCCCTGGTTTGCAACTCAAAATGTGAGTAAAAGCTAAAGACTGCACCCTGCTGTGTTCTCCTGTTTATTTGCTGCATCACCTCAGCCCTGCATTACATCCATCATCACCATCTTTTATAATATAATTGCCCTGGGACTTAGCTCTACCTGTGGAGAGCTGTACCAACTCTGCTGCATCACCATCAGCCTCAGCGGTCTTTTTAAGCAGCGTCGGCTATCCCTTGCCGAATACCACAGGTGGCGTCACAAACTATATATTATATAGGGTCCAGGATCCAGCAGGATGATGAGGAGCTCTCCTAGCCAGCGTCCTCTCCCGTTCACGGCATAGCCACGCCCCACCTTGAGATTATTGATATCTTACAACAATTTTGGTTCTCAAGTCCTCACAGTTCTCATCTTCTCTTTATGTCCTCCATGCTTAGTGTGGCACAGAGACATACATTGCAAAGATTGAGTCAACTTCTCCCCTTTTTATCTGGTGTCAGGTGTTATTTTCATATTGCCCCCAATTGGTTTTAAATTCTGCCTGGAATCTGCCCTAAAAAGAGCCTCAAAACCACTGCAAAAAGTGAATATAATCCACAGCAATCCTACACAATGATCCCCCACTTATCGCGGGCATTACATTCTAAACCTCCAACACGATAGTTGAAAATCCGCCAAGTAAGAAACTTACATTTATTTTAGCACCTATATATTTTAAGGATTTACAAACCCCTCCCACACACTTATTTACCATTACCAGTCCCTTATTAATTGGCCCCAGTTCCTTATTAACCTTTTGCACCTTTTTATAAACACTAATTATGTTCTTAAATAAATTCTACATGATGAAGATGATGAAATAGCTGTGTAGTACTGATGATTGAAGGTGATGAAAATGGGATGAATGTACAGTACTGTACTGCACAGCATGGAAGAGCATTACAGCTCTCCTATTGGCACCACTTCATCAGAAGCTTCTTCAGGTGAGGCAGTAGTATCTTCAGCCTCACCCGTAACTTTTACTACCACTAAATGCGTAACCAACCTCTTGTTCGAGTGATGAACATAGTCATGGAGAGATGCTGGTTCTGCTTCTTATGAACCATACGGAGGTCCTATTCCTCAGCCAATCGATGAAGTACATTGCCCATTATGACCATGATTACAAGTCGATCAAGTGTTAGGCCAACCTCCTTGTCTTCTTAAACCCGTTGTTCAAACTGTTCCTCATCCTCTTCTTCACTTGCTATAGGGTGTTTCCGTCTTCAGTAGTCATGTCACTGAAGCCCTCTCCTCCCGGTATTTTCACCAGCTTCACAGCCTAATCCACCGCAGAGTGATACATTTCATCAAGAGAAAGTCTGACACATCACTTTCTTTATGGTTTTTTGAACATTTTTTCAATATATTTTTTGTTTTTAAATATTTGATAGACTCGAAAAAAACAAGAAGTGGGAGAAAAGGTAGTCACTTATTAAAGAGACAAATAGAAGAATATTTACCGTATACACTCGTGTATAAGCCGAGTTTTCCAGCACTTTTTTTGTGCTGAAAACACCCCCCTTGGCTTATACACGAGTCACGGTCCCAGAAAGCCGGCAGAGGAGGGGAGCAGCAGGTCACAGAGGCCACCAGCTTCCAGCACACCATACTCACATGCCTGCACACCTCTCCGCTCCCTTAGCCGTGGAGCGCATATTCATTACCTTAATGAGCAGTACCACGTGATCACTCGACAGGAAGAGCTGCAGGCTCCGGCAGCCAGAACGAGCTGCAAAGCCACCAGGTAGGTAAAAAGGATGGTTTTACCAGTTATAGGGCGTGCTGGGTCTGCTGGACAATGGTTTAATGGTTTCTCCAAGGATCATTGTGGATACAGGGACCTCATTGCCTACTGATCAGGCACCAGGAAGCCCTGGATGAGATCTGGAGTTTCCGCTGTGGAGTCTCTGATACTTGCCTGGAGTTCATCCTGAGCCATCTGATTCATGAATACAATGCCAGTCCTGTAGTGAACATTGGCTTTGATGTATAATGAAGCTCTGCAGATTCCCGAGGGCTGGTTAACTCTTCAGCCACTGCACAGGTCTCTGCTGATGTCAGGGGGTGGTCTCACGGGCCCCCTGACTATTGTGCTCAGCGTTATAATTGTGTCCCCTTTATGTTGAGGGCTGGTCCTGGCCTATGAATGGCTGATAACAGGGACCCATAGCTGCAGCACTGGAGTAGCGTGGGGGGGGCAGTCCGCCCCAGGCGGCACGTGTGTGGGGGCGGCGCGGCAGCATGACAGCTCCTCAGCTGCTTTTAGGAAAGGCCCCAGCAGCCGTGTTGCTATGGTAACACTGTAGGACTACATTACCCGTCATGCCTCGGGCGTGCGTTCCTGGTATGACCCCGCTGCAGCGCTGTAGATGAGGAAAGGTTGCAGGATTTGGGAATGTTTAGTTTGCAAAAGAGAAGACTGAGAGGAGACTTAATAGCTGTGTACAAATATCTAAAGGGCTGTCACATTGTAGAAGGATTAACTTTATTCTCATTTGCACAAGGAAAGACTAGAAGCAATGGGATGAAACTCAATGGGAGGAGACACAGATTAGATATTAGAAAAAACTTTTTGACAGTTAGAGTGATCAATGAGTGGAACAGGCTGCCATGAGAAGTGGTGAGTTCTCCTTCAATGGAAGTCTTCAAACAGAGGCTGGACAGACATCTGACTGGGATGATTTAGCGAATCCTGCTTTGAGCAGGGGGTTGGACCAGATGGCCCAGGAGGTCCCTTCCAACTCTACGATTCTATGATTCTATGACATGGGGGGGCTCTGTAGGGGAGGACATGGGGGTCTCTGTAAGGGAAGGACATGGGGGGGCTGCACAGGGGAGGACATGGGGGGCTCTGTAGGGGAGGACATGGGGGGCTCTGTAGAGGGAGGACATGGGGGGCTCTGTAGGGGAGGACATGGGGGGGCTCTGTAGGGGAGGACATGGGGGTGCTCTGTAGGGGAGGACATGGGGGCTGTGCATGGGAGGACATGGGGGCTTTGTATGGGAGAACATGGGGGCTCTGTAGGAGGGACATGGGGGGGCTGTGCAGGGGGTACATGGGGAGGCTGTGTAGGGGAGGACATGGGAGGCTGTGCTGGGGGGGTACATGGGGAGGCTGTGTATGGGAGGACATGGGGGGCTGGGCAGGGGGGTACACGGGGGGGCTGTGCAAGGGGAGAACATGAGGGCTCTGCAGGGAGTGTACTGTGGGTCTGTGCAGGGGGAGGACACGTGGGTCTCCTTACACTGTTTTATGGTGCGGCTCTATGCAGGGCAGTGGTGGAGGTTCAGTAGGGTCATCAAGCTAATACATACATATATATATAGAGAACTGCAAGAAGATGAAAGTCTAGAAATTTAGAAATAATAACAGCAGAGTTAGTAGTAGACTAAAAATTAGATCTTTGAGTGTAGTGTGGGCTCTTCGGATGCTTCCGGAATATCAACGACCAAAGGGGCGGCAAATTTTTCGACCGCCCCGGGCGCCACAAACAGTTGCTACGCCACTGAGCTGCAGGAATGTATAATGTGTATAATGTGCACAGTAATGAATGTTCTAAATATTCACTGTCATTACCAAGAATTATCCGTGTTATATGGCCGGAACAAGATGCAGTGCCACCGACGGCGCGCAGGCAGGTAAATAGGATGGTTTTTTCTTAACAGGAATCATACATACAAAGATAGGGGATAAGGAGCCATGCATACAATGACAGGGACGGGGGAACCATGCATACCACGGTAGGGATGAGTGGTCATTGCACACCCGGCTTATACTCAAGTCAATAAGTTTACCCAGTTGTTCGTGGCAAAAGTAGGTGCCTCGGCTTATACTCGGGTCGGCTTATACTCGAGTATATACGGTAATAGGTAGAACCTGACAAGAATAAACAATAATTTGCAGTTAGCCCAATCGTGGGGATAAATAGCTGAGAAATAAATAGTGATTAGTATATCTTAATAAATATATTGAAATTCGCCCAGTACAAAGCTGTGAAAAAAAATGGTAGTTACTATTTCCATTAAGTATTGCACTCAAACAGTTGATTAACCAAGAGAGATGGCATGTACCCGAATAGAATTCTCCTAGAGGCTGCAAATAAGAGCGGCAGGAAGTAAAGGGTTAATAGGTACATAGAACACACAATTGGGTGAAAATTTTAAATGGTCATGAGCAATATGTCCCGGCATAAAGAGTGTGATTATATCCTTAGTCCATAGTTAATGCTTGTTATAAACCTGCATTCATAAAATAGTCCAATGTCTATAGCCGTGGGGAGAGCTGCCCCGGCCGATGACGGATACACCAAGTACTTTCTCCAATGAGTGGAGGGCTCGTGCCCTGTGAAATAGCGCGCTGAACAGTACAAGGTGATTTCACCATATATAGTTGTATGTGAGTGTTGCTACTCACAATACCTCCGATGGTCTGCGTAGAATCCGGTGACTGCGTTCTGGCTGGTGCAGTAAAGGTCGGACCTGGGAGATGCGGCGATATGCCGAGGTGTAGTGTGAGACCAGCGCTCCTGCGCTCCAGCTGTCGGCAGGGATCCGGTCACTCTGGTCGATAGCTGCGTCCCGGCAGATGTGCAGTAGGAGCAGGACCTGTGTGACGCGGTGGATCACGTGGTGCCGCGTAACTGCTGCTAGATGGAGGTACGGGTGTCAAAAAGGGCTGAAAGCAACGCGTTTCGGAAAACTCAGCTTCTTTCTTCAGGTCCGGGACATATTGCTTATGACCATTTAATATTTTCACCCAATTGTGTTCTATGTACATAGTAACCCTTTACTTCTAGGAGAATTCTATTCAGGTACATGCCATCTCTCCTTGGTTAATCAACTGTTTGAGTGCAATACTTACTATTTCCATTAACTACCATTTTTTTCACAGCTTTGTACTGGGCGAGTTGCAATATATTCATTAAGATATACTAATCACTATTTATTTCTCAGCTATTTATCCCCACGATTGGGCTAACTGCAGTTTATTGTTTATTCTTGTCAGGTTTTACCTATTAAATATTCTTCTATTTGTCTCATTAATAAGTGACTAGCTTTTCTCCCACATCTTGGTGTTTTCAGCGCGAGTCTATCACAAATATTTAAAATCCTTTCGATTTCCTTGTGGTTGGTATCTAGAGTCGCAGCAGTTACAAAACCTTTTACACAGGCGCCACTTTATCGCTCTCCTTCATTTTTTGTTTTTAACAATTTTTCCCTGGATCTGTAGCTGGATATTTCCTGCTTTTGAATTCCCTCCTATATACAGTAGGAGCCTGCACATTGCTTCCTATATACAGTATGAGTCTGCTCATAGTCCCCTATATACAGTATGAGCCTGCAGATTGCTTCCTATATACAGTATGAGTCTGCACATAGTCCCCTATATACAGTATGAGCCTGCACATTGCTTCCTATATACAGTATGAGTCTGCACATAGTCTCCTATATACAGTATGAGCCTGCACATTGCTTCCTATATACAGTATGAGTCTGCTCATAGTCCCCTATATACAGTATGAGCCTGCAGATTGCTTCCTATATACAGTATGAGTCTGCACATAGTCTCCTATATACAGTATGAGCCTGCACATTGCTTCCTATATACAGCATGAGTCTGCACATAGTCCCCTATATACAGTATGAGCCTGCACATTGCTTCCTATATACAGTATGAGGCTGCACATAGTCTCCTATATACAGTATGAGCCTGCACATTGCTTCCTATATACAGTATGAGGCTGCATATAGCCTCCTATATAAAGTATGAGCCTGCACATTGCTTCCTATATACAGTATGAGGCCGCATATAGCCTCCTATATACAGTATGAGCCTGCACAGCGCTTCCTATATACAGTATGAGTCTGCACATAGTCTCCTATATACAGTATGAGCCTGCACATTGCTTCCTATATACAGCATGAGTCTGCACATAGTCCCCTATATACAGTATGAGCCTGCACATTGCTTCCTATATACAGTATGAGGCTGCACATAGTCTCCTATATACAGTATGAGCCTGCACATTGCTTCCTATATACAGTATGAGGCTGCATATAGCCTCCTATATAAAGTATGAGCCTGCACATTGCTTCCTATATACAGTATGAGGCCGCATATAGCCTCCTATATACAGTATGAGCCTGCACAGCGCTTCCTATATACAGTATGAGCCTGCACATTGCTTCCTATATACAGTATGAGTCTGCACATAGTCTCCTATATACAGTATGAGCCTGCACATTGCTTCCTATATACAGTATGAGTCTGCACATAGTCTCCTATATACAGTATGAGCCTGCACATTGCTTCCTATATACAGTATGAGTCTGCACATAGTCTCCTATATACAGTATGAGCCTGCACATTGCTTCCTATATACAGTATGAGTCTGCACATAGTCCCCTATATACAGTATGAGCCTGCACATTGCTTCCTATATACAGTATGAGTCTGCACATAGTCTCCTATATACAGTATGAGCCTGCACATTGCTTCCTATATACAGCATGAGTCTGCACATAGTCCCCTATATACAGTATGAGCCTGCACATTGCTTCCTATATACAGTATGAGGCTGCACATAGTCTCCTATATACAGTATGAGCCTGCACATTGCTTCCTATATACAGTATGAGGCTGCATATAGCCTCCTATATACAGTATGAGTCTGCACATAGTCTCCTATATACAGTATGAGCCTGCACATTGCTTCCTATATACAGTATGAGTCTGCACATAGTCTCCTATATACAGTATGAGCCTGCACATTGCTTCCTATATACAGTATGAGTCTGCACATAGTCTCCTATATACAGTATGAGCCTGCACATTGCTTCCTATATACAGTATGAGTCTGCACATAGTCCCCTATATACAGTATGAGCCTGCACATTGCTTCCTATATACAGTATGAGTCTGCACATAGTCTCCTATATACAGTATGAGCCTGCACATTGCTTCCTATATACAGCATGAGTCTGCACATAGTCCCCTATATACAGTATGAGCCTGCACATTGCTTCCTATATACAGTATGAGGCCGCATATAGCCTCCTATATACAGTATGAGCCTGCACAGCGCTTCCTATATACAGTATGAGCCTGCACATTGCTTCCTTTATACAGTATGAGCCTGCACATTGCTTCCTATATACAGTATGAGTCTGCACATAGTCTCCTATATACAGTATGAGCCTGCACATTGCTTCCTATATACAGTATGAGGCTGCATATAGCCTACTATATACAGTATGAGCCTGCACATTGCTTCCTATATACAGTATGAGCCTGCACATTGCTTCCTATATACAGTATGAGTCTGCACATAGTCTCCTATATACAGTATGAGCCTGCACATTGCTTCCTATATAGAGTATGAGTCTGCACATAGTCTCCTATATACAGTATGAGCCTGCACATTGCTTCCTATATACAGTATGAGGCCGCATATAGCCTCCTATATACAGTATGAGCCTGTACTTCGCTTCCTATATACAGTATGAGGCCGCATAAAGCCTCCTATATACAGCATTAGTCTGTACTTTACTTCCTATATACAGTATGAGCACCCACATAGCATTCTATATACAGTATGAGCCTGTACTTCGCTTCCTATATACAGTATGAGGCCGCATATAGCCTCCTATATACAGTATGAGGCCGCATATAGCCTCCTATATACAGTATGAGCCTGTACTTCGCTTCCTATATACAGTATGAGGCCGCATATAGCCTCCTATATACAGTATGAGCACCCACATATAGCCTCCTGAATGCAGTGTTTACCTCCTATATACAGTATGAGCCTGCACATTGCTTCCTATATACAGTACGAGCCTGCACATAGCCTCCTATATACAGTATGAGCCTGTACATCGCTTCCTATATACAGTATGAGGCTGCATATAGCCTCCTATATACAGTATGAGCACCCACATATAGCCTCCTGAATGCAGTGTTTACCTCCTATATACAGTATGAGCCTGCACATTGCTTCCTATATAGAGTATGAGCCTGCACATAGCCTCCTATATACAGTATGAGCCTGCACATCACTTCCTATATACAGTATGAGGCCGCATATAGCCTCCTATATACAGTATGAGCATCCACATATAGCCTCCTATGTACAGTATGAGCCTGCGCATTGCTTCCTATAAACAGTATGAGCATCCACATAGCGTCCTATGTACAGTATGAGCCTGCACATCGCTTCCTATAAACAGTATGAGCCTGCAAATCGCTTCCTATATACAGTATGAGCCCACATATAGCCTCCTGAATACCGTGTTTGCCTCCTATATACAGTGTGAGTCCCCATATAGCCTCCTATATACAGTATGAGCACTCACATATAGCCTCCTGAATACATTGTTTGCCACCATATTGCCTCCTATATACAGTGTGAGTCCCCATATAGCTCCTATATACAGTATGAGCCCCTATATAGCATCCCATATCTAACTGCATTTACCTTGGTATCATTAATTTTCTATGAGACTGCTCTGTTCTCATATTGTGCATTTATGCATTTAGTAGGGCTTAATGGAATGATTGCGCTTGTTACACATCAACTCTAGATGCGCTCACTTATTAGACTTTGGTTGGGGCAACTTTAAAATATAATAATGATAATGGTCCTGTCTAGTGACAAGTTTATTTTACAGGCTTCTGGAGAAAGGCACAATACCAGTCATTCAAGGGTTAATTCTTTGGAACACTTAGAGGGACTTTCTAGCCAATGAAACCACAGTATAAAACACCTGTGATAACTATGGCAACTGCGCTGATGTCATAAACACATGCATCTATGATGCAGGAGAAGATTCCAGAACCACAAGTCATTCAGCCGTAGACGGAGCCATACTTGATGTGTCTGGAGACCTGGAGCTTCATCACTCCACAATGGGAGGAAGGGGACACCGCCTAGCCAGCCAGATCAGCCATAGCGCCTAGCCAGCCAGATCAGCCATACCGCCTAGCCAGCCAGATCAATGGGGTGACAGATGTTGCAGCCAGATCTCCCTCACGTCCGGTACTCGCAGCCTTCACTTTATGTGTACGGCCTGGAGAGAGGTCGCATTAGGCTTCTCCAAAACAAATATGACACAATGTACAAATTCAGGTACAATTTGCTGTTACATGTTGGCACTAACCTTCTAAGCCCAAGGGAAGGGCAGTCCTGCAGCCATGGTTCCCTAGAGGTTTCCTCCACAGGGGGTTTTTCCTCTCCTGAGTGCTGAAGGACGATTCTTCGTGAGTCGGGGGTTCTGCCATTTTCAGTGTCTCTTTCATAGTAATTGGTTGATTCTAAATTTCAGACACTGAAAGAAATAATAATGATGAGATTTGGAATAAAATTCGGTCAATTTAACATCCAATAAAAGTGTTTTGTGTGTTTCTTTCACAATCTTCGGTTGGTGAGATTTTGTTGGGGATCAGGATCCAGCATCTATGATCAAGCCATGAAGCCAGATATGAAGTCAGAGCAATTTAACCCTGCGCTGGAAGACAGGACGGAGCAGAGATGACAAAGTGTGACTGCACAATTAGCACAAGTTCACACTCTTCCTCCCATTCAGATACACGAGGGGATTCAGGGCCAAGTTGGGACTAAAAAGCAGCCCTGGCACACAAAATTCACCAGCCCACATACAATAAGTGTCGTCAACCCAAATCGTAGAACACTGATAGGTCATGTAGGATAATGCTTTATCCGTTACCAGGGCCGAAACAAAGTATTTTGGGTGCCCAAGGCAGATGAAGCCGAAGGCGCCCATTTTGCATTTCTACCCTGCTAATTCTTCCCTTTTCCATTAGGTCTATGACATCATGTGATTAATAACTGATGAGCTGAATCCTTCTAAGTCAGGCCCATATACATTTGTATCTCATGAACCTACAACTCCCAGTATGTCCTTAACAATGGCAAGGAGATGCTGGGAGTTATCAGTCTTTATCAGACTGTGGACTATACAGGAACCATAGTACTGATGAGATGCAGTCAGTACCAATAGCTAAAAATGTACATTCTGGTACCTTATAGGTGACCTCTTCTCTGATTGAGTCTTAGACCTGTTTCACACTTCAGTTTTCTGGCGTTAGTCAAAATCCGCCAGTGTGCAAAAACGGATCCGTTTCCGTTTTGTGGCAAACGGATTCAACTGGATCCGTTTTTTGTACGGATCCGCTTTAGACGCTAGTGCATGAAATTTAAAGTAAGGCCTGTTTCACGAGAGAGATTTAGCTGCCAGAATGGGATTTGGGGTTAAATATCATGAAAGGACATTCATTCGGGCATGCTCAGTATAAAAAGGAGGATCCGTTGGCGGATTCCGTCAAATAACGGTTGGCAACGGATCCACCGCCTTTTCTCATCCACATCTCGCTTCTTAAGGCCCCTTTCACACTCCAGTCTTCTGCAATCAGTCACAATCCGTCAAAGTGTTCAGATCCGTCAAGTGGACGGATCCTGCGTATATTGCAAAAAACTGATGCACTGGATCCGTTTTTATGACTGATCCGTTGTAGCAGCCTTGCTGTAGGAATTAAAGAAACAGAAATCTGGAGCGAGAGAGAGAGAGAGAGGGATTTTGTGCCAGAAAAGAAAAAGCAGCCGCAGGGGTTAAAATAAAGGAAGAAAAATTATTCCGGGCATGCTCAGTTTTAAAAGACGGAATCCGTCGCTATCCGACTTTTCGACGTACACAAAAAACGTTCATCTGTCCGTTGTCTCCGGCCGAGGGACAGAGATTTTCTGACGGATCCGTTGGACGACGGATGAAACGTGTGGCCATCCGTCACAATCTGTCACTAATACAAGTCTATGAGAAAAAAACGGATCCAGCATGAAAAAATGATGGAAAGCCAAAATTATAAATATATATATTGTATACCAAATTATAATGTGATGACATAAAAATCTGAATAATAAATATATCAATACATCTTGCCAAAATTAGTATAATATAAAGACAAAAAATAGAATAAAAAATATATATCAAAAAGTGCTAAGTGCTAAAATATAAAATCTGAACACATACAATAAATAAATCAATACATCTTGCCAAAATTTGTATAATATCAGCACCAGAAAAAAATAAATAAAAAATATGTAAAAAAAAATGCTAAGTGCTAAAAATATATCGCTCAAAAAACTTTTTTAAACATTTTTTTCGCTCAAAAACCTTTTTTCTATTAATAATGTGTAAGTTAAATATATAGTGTAGACAATAGTATTGTGAAAAGTACTACCATAATATTCTAAAAATTGCACTAAAAAGTGCTATAGTGCTGTAAAACAAAAATTGTGCAAAAGTGAAAAGTATTGCAAGATATAGAATTAAATCCACTGTACTATAAAGTGCTAGAGGACAAAACATACAATGCACATTGAAAATAAATGAATATACAAGTATAACCAAGAAATAATGTTCTACAAAAAGTACTGCAGTGCTATGGATGAATTGCAGAGTACTGCAAAATATGAGGGATAAATACAAATGAAAGTTTACGTATACTAAAATATGCCAAGATATAAATTACTATAATATGACCCAGTAATATAAGGTGCTATAGTGCTACACCGCCATACACATGAAGTTTGGAGCTGTGACCAAGCTCACCCCAGCGAAGAGCGCTTGACACTGGACGCCAGAGTCCGTGGCTGCACGGGTACAACAGTCCCAGCAGCCAAATCCGGAGGGCAGGAGACTGCAGGCCTCCTGACCCCATCATACACCTGAACGCACAGCATCATACCAGAGCCAGAGCCACCACGAAGGAGTGACACCTGTGAAAGGCTCAAGCTGCCTGCCATACAGGCAAGGACTAAAGGACCATAAGGAACAGAGGACTGAGCATAGCTTTAGACCTCATGGGACAGCGCAGAAAGGAGGCCTCCAACCCATCTGGCTTAGTGGATCCTAAATTGCTTCCAGGCTGGCTGGATCTCCATTACCATCTGTACTCAGTGCCCTGGTTTGCAACTCAAAATGTGAGTAAAAGCTAAAGACTGCACCCTGCTGTGTTCTCCTGTTTATTTGCTGCATCACCTCAGCCCTGCATTACATCCATCATCACCATCTTTTATAATATAATTGCCCTGGGACTTAGCTCTACCTGTGGAGAGCTGTACCAACTCTGCTGCATCACCATCAGCCTCAGCGGTCTTTTTAAGCAGCGTCGGCTATCCCTTGCCGAATACCACAGGTGGCGTCACAAACTATATATTATATAGGGTCCAGGATCCAGCAGGATGATGAGGAGCTCTCCTAGCCAGCGTCCTCTCCCGTTCACGGCATAGCCACGCCCCACCTTGAGATTATTGATATCTTACAACAATTTTGGTTCTCAAGTCCTCACAGTTCTCATCTTCTCTTTATGTCCTCCATGCTTAGTGTGGCACAGAGACATACATTGCAAAGATTGAGTCAACTTCTCCCCTTTTTATCTGGTGTCAGGTGTTATTTTCATATTGCCCCCAATTGGTTTTAAATTCTGCCTGGAATCTGCCCTAAAAAGAGCCTCAAAACCACTGCAAAAAGTGAATATAATCCACAGCAATCCTACACAATGATCCCCCACTTATCGCGGGCATTACATTCTAAACCTCCAACACGATAGTTGAAAATCCGCCAAGTAAGAAACTTACATTTATTTTAGCACCTATATATTTTAAGGATTTACAAACCCCTCCCACACACTTATTTACCATTACCAGTCCCTTATTAATTGGCCCCAGTTCCTTATTAACCTTTTGCACCTTTTTATAAACACTAATTATGTTCTTAAATAAATTCTACATGATGAAGATGATGAAATAGCTGTGTAGTACTGATGATTGAAGGTGATGAAAATGGGATGAATGTACAGTACTGTACTGCACAGCATGGAAGAGCATTACAGCTCTCCTATTGGCACCACTTCATCAGAAGCTTCTTCAGGTGAGGCAGTAGTATCTTCAGCCTCACCCGTAACTTTTACTACCACTAAATGCGTAACCAACCTCTTGTTCGAGTGATGAACATAGTCATGGAGAGATGCTGGTTCTGCTTCTTATGAACCATACGGAGGTCCTATTCCTCAGCCAATCGATGAAGTACATTGCCCATTATGACCATGATTACAAGTCGATCAAGTGTTAGGCCAACCTCCTTGTCTTCTTAAACCCGTTGTTCAAACTGTTCCTCATCCTCTTCTTCACTTGCTATAGGGTGTTTCCGTCTTCAGTAGTCATGTCACTGAAGCCCTCTCCTCCCGGTATTTTCACCAGCTTCACAGCCTAATCCACCGCAGAGTGATACATTTCATCAAGAGAAAGTCTGACACATCACTTTCTTTATGGTTTTTTGAACATTTTTTCAATATATTTTTTGTTTTTAAATATTTGATAGACTCGAAAAAAACAAGAAGTGGGAGAAAAGGTAGTCACTTATTAAAGAGACAAATAGAAGAATATTTACCGTATACACTCGTGTATAAGCCGAGTTTTCCAGCACTTTTTTTGTGCTGAAAACACCCCCCTTGGCTTATACACGAGTCACGGTCCCAGAAAGCCGGCAGAGGAGGGGAGCAGCAGGTCACAGAGGCCACCAGCTTCCAGCACACCATACTCACATGCCTGCACACCTCTCCGCTCCCTTAGCCGTGGAGCGCATATTCATTACCTTAATGAGCAGTACCACGTGATCACTCGACAGGAAGAGCTGCAGGCTCCGGCAGCCAGAACGAGCTGCAAAGCCACCAGGTAGGTAAAAAGGATGGTTTTACCAGTTATAGGGCGTGCTGGGTCTGCTGGACAATGGTTTAATGGTTTCTCCAAGGATCATTGTGGATACAGGGACCTCATTGCCTACTGATCAGGCACCAGGAAGCCCTGGATGAGATCTGGAGTTTCCGCTGTGGAGTCTCTGATACTTGCCTGGAGTTCATCCTGAGCCATCTGATTCATGAATACAATGCCAGTCCTGTAGTGAACATTGGCTTTGATGTATAATGAAGCTCTGCAGATTCCCGAGGGCTGGTTAACTCTTCAGCCACTGCACAGGTCTCTGCTGATGTCAGGGGGTGGTCTCACGGGCCCCCTGACTATTGTGCTCAGCGTTATAATTGTGTCCCCTTTATGTTGAGGGCTGGTCCTGGCCTATGAATGGCTGATAACAGGGACCCATAGCTGCAGCACTGGAGTAGCGTGGGGGGGGCAGTCCGCCCCAGGCGGCACGTGTGTGGGGGCGGCGCGGCAGCATGACAGCTCCTCAGCTGCTTTTAGGAAAGGCCCCAGCAGCCGTGTTGCTATGGTAACACTGTAGGACTACATTACCCGTCATGCCTCGGGCGTGCGTTCCTGGTATGACCCCGCTGCAGCGCTGTAGATGAGGAAAGGTTGCAGGATTTGGGAATGTTTAGTTTGCAAAAGAGAAGACTGAGAGGAGACTTAATAGCTGTGTACAAATATCTAAAGGGCTGTCACATTGTAGAAGGATTAACTTTATTCTCATTTGCACAAGGAAAGACTAGAAGCAATGGGATGAAACTCAATGGGAGGAGACACAGATTAGATATTAGAAAAAACTTTTTGACAGTTAGAGTGATCAATGAGTGGAACAGGCTGCCATGAGAAGTGGTGAGTTCTCCTTCAATGGAAGTCTTCAAACAGAGGCTGGACAGACATCTGACTGGGATGATTTAGCGAATCCTGCTTTGAGCAGGGGGTTGGACCAGATGGCCCAGGAGGTCCCTTCCAACTCTACGATTCTATGATTCTATGACATGGGGGGGCTCTGTAGGGGAGGACATGGGGGTCTCTGTAAGGGAAGGACATGGGGGGGCTGCACAGGGGAGGACATGGGGGGCTCTGTAGGGGAGGACATGGGGGGCTCTGTAGAGGGAGGACATGGGGGGCTCTGTAGGGGAGGACATGGGGGGGCTCTGTAGGGGAGGACATGGGGGTGCTCTGTAGGGGAGGACATGGGGGCTGTGCATGGGAGGACATGGGGGCTTTGTATGGGAGAACATGGGGGCTCTGTAGGAGGGACATGGGGGGGCTGTGCAGGGGGTACATGGGGAGGCTGTGTAGGGGAGGACATGGGAGGCTGTGCTGGGGGGGTACATGGGGAGGCTGTGTATGGGAGGACATGGGGGGCTGGGCAGGGGGGTACACGGGGGGGCTGTGCAAGGGGAGAACATGAGGGCTCTGCAGGGAGTGTACTGTGGGTCTGTGCAGGGGGAGGACACGTGGGTCTCCTTACACTGTTTTATGGTGCGGCTCTATGCAGGGCAGTGGTGGAGGTTCAGTAGGGTCATCAAGCTAATACATACATATATATATAGAGAACTGCAAGAAGATGAAAGTCTAGAAATTTAGAAATAATAACAGCAGAGTTAGTAGTAGACTAAAAATTAGATCTTTGAGTGTAGTGTGGGCTCTTCGGATGCTTCCGGAATATCAACGACCAAAGGGGCGGCAAATTTTTCGACCGCCCCGGGCGCCACAAACAGTTGCTACGCCACTGAGCTGCAGGAATGTATAATGTGTATAATGTGCACAGTAATGAATGTTCTAAATATTCACTGTCATTACCAAGAATTATCCGTGTTATATGGCCGGAACAAGATGCAGTGCCACCGACGGCGCGCAGGCAGGTAAATAGGATGGTTTTTTCTTAACAGGAATCATACATACAAAGATAGGGGATAAGGAGCCATGCATACAATGACAGGGACGGGGGAACCATGCATACCACGGTAGGGATGAGTGGTCATTGCACACCCGGCTTATACTCAAGTCAATAAGTTTACCCAGTTGTTCGTGGCAAAAGTAGGTGCCTCGGCTTATACTCGGGTCGGCTTATACTCGAGTATATACGGTAATAGGTAGAACCTGACAAGAATAAACAATAATTTGCAGTTAGCCCAATCGTGGGGATAAATAGCTGAGAAATAAATAGTGATTAGTATATCTTAATAAATATATTGAAATTCGCCCAGTACAAAGCTGTGAAAAAAAATGGTAGTTACTATTTCCATTAAGTATTGCACTCAAACAGTTGATTAACCAAGAGAGATGGCATGTACCCGAATAGAATTCTCCTAGAGGCTGCAAATAAGAGCGGCAGGAAGTAAAGGGTTAATAGGTACATAGAACACACAATTGGGTGAAAATTTTAAATGGTCATGAGCAATATGTCCCGGCATAAAGAGTGTGATTATATCCTTAGTCCATAGTTAATGCTTGTTATAAACCTGCATTCATAAAATAGTCCAATGTCTATAGCCGTGGGGAGAGCTGCCCCGGCCGATGACGGATACACCAAGTACTTTCTCCAATGAGTGGAGGGCTCGTGCCCTGTGAAATAGCGCGCTGAACAGTACAAGGTGATTTCACCATATATAGTTGTATGTGAGTGTTGCTACTCACAATACCTCCGATGGTCTGCGTAGAATCCGGTGACTGCGTTCTGGCTGGTGCAGTAAAGGTCGGACCTGGGAGATGCGGCGATATGCCGAGGTGTAGTGTGAGACCAGCGCTCCTGCGCTCCAGCTGTCGGCAGGGATCCGGTCACTCTGGTCGATAGCTGCGTCCCGGCAGATGTGCAGTAGGAGCAGGACCTGTGTGACGCGGTGGATCACGTGGTGCCGCGTAACTGCTGCTAGATGGAGGTACGGGTGTCAAAAAGGGCTGAAAGCAACGCGTTTCGGAAAACTCAGCTTCTTTCTTCAGGTCCGGGACATATTGCTTATGACCATTTAATATTTTCACCCAATTGTGTTCTATGTACATAGTAACCCTTTACTTCTAGGAGAATTCTATTCAGGTACATGCCATCTCTCCTTGGTTAATCAACTGTTTGAGTGCAATACTTACTATTTCCATTAACTACCATTTTTTTCACAGCTTTGTACTGGGCGAGTTGCAATATATTCATTAAGATATACTAATCACTATTTATTTCTCAGCTATTTATCCCCACGATTGGGCTAACTGCAGTTTATTGTTTATTCTTGTCAGGTTTTACCTATTAAATATTCTTCTATTTGTCTCATTAATAAGTGACTAGCTTTTCTCCCACATCTTGGTGTTTTCAGCGCGAGTCTATCACAAATATTTAAAATCCTTTCGATTTCCTTGTGGTTGGTATCTAGAGTCGCAGCAGTTACAAAACCTTTTACACAGGCGCCACTTTATCGCTCTCCTTCATTTTTTGTTTTTAACAATTTTTCCCTGGATCTGTAGCTGGATATTTCCTGCTTTTGAATTCCCTCCTATATACAGTAGGAGCCTGCACATTGCTTCCTATATACAGTATGAGTCTGCTCATAGTCCCCTATATACAGTATGAGCCTGCAGATTGCTTCCTATATACAGTATGAGTCTGCACATAGTCCCCTATATACAGTATGAGCCTGCACATTGCTTCCTATATACAGTATGAGTCTGCACATAGTCTCCTATATACAGTATGAGCCTGCACATTGCTTCCTATATACAGTATGAGTCTGCTCATAGTCCCCTATATACAGTATGAGCCTGCAGATTGCTTTCTATATACAGTATGAGTCTGCACATAGTCTCCTATATACAGTATGAGCCTGCACATTGCTTCCTATATACAGCATGAGTCTGCACATAGTCCCCTATATACAGTATGAGCCTGCACATTGCTTCCTATATACAGTATGAGGCTGCACATAGTCTCCTATATACAGTATGAGCCTGCACATTGCTTCCTATATACAGTATGAGGCTGCATATAGCCTCCTATATAAAGTATGAGCCTGCACATTGCTTCCTATATACAGTATGAGGCCGCATATAGCCTCCTATATACAGTATGAGCCTGCACAGCGCTTCCTATATACAGTATGAGTCTGCACATAGTCTCCTATATACAGTATGAGCCTGCACATTGCTTCCTATATACAGCATGAGTCTGCACATAGTCCCCTATATACAGTATGAGCCTGCACATTGCTTCCTATATACAGTATGAGGCTGCACATAGTCTCCTATATACAGTATGAGCCTGCACATTGCTTCCTATATACAGTATGAGGCTGCATATAGCCTCCTATATAAAGTATGAGCCTGCACATTGCTTCCTATATACAGTATGAGGCCGCATATAGCCTCCTATATACAGTATGAGCCTGCACAGCGCTTCCTATATACAGTATGAGCCTGCACATTGCTTCCTATATACAGTATGAGTCTGCACATAGTCTCCTATATACAGTATGAGCCTGCACATTGCTTCCTATATACAGTATGAGTCTGCACATAGTCTCCTATATACAGTATGAGCCTGCACATTGCTTCCTATATACAGTATGAGTCTGCACATAGTCTCCTATATACAGTATGAGCCTGTACATTGCTTCCTATATACAGTATGAGTCTGCACATAGTCCCCTATATACAGTATGAGCCTGCACATTGCTTCCTATATACAGTATGAGTCTGCACATAGTCTCCTATATACAGTATGAGCCTGCACATTGCTTCCTATATACAGCATGAGTCTGCACATAGTCCCCTATATACAGTATGAGCCTGCACATTGCTTCCTATATACAGTATGAGGCTGCACATAGTCTCCTATATACAGTATGAGCCTGCACATTGCTTCCTATATACAGTATGAGGCTGCATATAGCCTCCTATATAAAGTATGAGCCTGCACATTGCTTCCTATATACAGTATGAGGCCGCATATAGCCTCCTATATACAGTATGAGCCTGCACAGCGCTTCCTATATACAGTATGAGCCTGCACATTGCTTCCTTTATACAGTATGAGCCTGCACATTGCTTCCTATATACAGTATGAGTCTGCACATAGTCTCCTATATACAGTATGAGCCTGCACATTGCTTCCTATATACAGTATGAGGCTGCATATAGCCTCCTATATACAGTATGAGCCTGCACATTGCTTCCTATATACAGTATGAGCCTGCACATTGCTTCCTATATACAGTATGAGTCTGCACATAGTCTCCTATATACAGTATGAGCCTGCACATTGCTTCCTATATAGAGTATGAGTCTGCACATAGTCTCCTATATACAGTATGAGCCTGCACATTGCTTCCTATATACAGTATGAGGCCGCATATAGCCTCCTATATACAGTATGAGCCTGTACTTCGCTTCCTATATACAGTATGAGGCCGCATAAAGCCTCCTATATACAGCATTAGTCTGTACTTTACTTCCTATATACAGTATGAGCACCCACATATAGCCTCCTGAATACAGTGTTTGCCTCCTATATACAGTATGAGGCCGCATAAAGCCTCCTATATACAGTATGAGCCTGTACTTCACTTCCTATATACAGTATGAGGCCGCATATAGCCTCCTATATACAGTATGAGCACCCACATATAGCCTCCTGAATGCAGTGTTTACCTCCTATATATAGTATGAGCCTTCACATTGCTTCCTATATACAGTATGAGCCTGCACATAGCCTCCAATATACAGTAGCAAAAAAAAAAATGATTGAATGAGAGTAATGGTTTTGGGTCCTTTCTGTAAAAATCGTATGGGTATCTTTTGAGTCTTGGTTTTAGTTTTCTATTTTTAATTATTTTTTCCTGTGCTTATACTCCAGTTCTCTATCTTCGCATCGCAATATATGATCTGGCATGGAATTCATTGTTGAGGGCATTTCAAGATTTTATGAAGAAACACTCCTCTCACAAGAAATCTACGGCTCTTTTCGTACCCATTGGGTCTTCAATATTTCATATTATTTGTTCACATTTTTATTCATTTTTTCTTTTTTTATTTGTTTATTTCATTTACATTTTTAGTTATTTTATTTTTATATATATTTTTTTCACTCATTTTTTATTTTTTTCACAATTTTCTTTGTGTATTTGTGTTATGTATTATACATTATACATAATTGTATGTATAATTACTTTATGATATATGACATTTGATGTATGCATTGAATGCCATGTGTTATTTTTATGTACATTTGTTTTTTAACAGAGACATGATATATAGTTGTTATAGTTATATGATGCACATACACTTTCATATAGCCTGCATACACATTATGCTAATTGTTAAAAAAATTTTTTATTGCTTGCATAGTGTGCTTATAATTGACACATATGTGTGTGCCTTTGCACTCTATGTCAGGCATATTCACTTTAATGGTTCATACACACCGCTATAATTATTTCAGCATCATTATGTTTTGTCCCCTCACTTTCTTTCCAAAAATTTTTATTTTTTTTTTGACTTGAACAGGGAAAGAAGTTGGAAATGGAGGGGGAGGGGAGGGGAGGGTAGGACAAGGAAGGGGAAGGAAGGCGGAATATAGGATAAAAACATACAAAAACAGTAAACAGTGAGCAAACATGTGGTACCATTGAGCATAATGGTTTGTATAACGCCAACAGAGAAATGTAAAACACAGCTAAATTGTAACTTATTGGATAGACGATGGGAATGTGTGATCCCATCTTGACCATTTATTGTGGAATTTTTTAAATTGGTCATGTGCAAGAGCAAATTTGAGCTCATGTGATCTGTGTTGAACCAGTAGAGATATGATATCTTCTATCTTTGGGAGGAAATGTCCCCTCCAGTGATATGCTATCGAGTTCTTAATAATTAAACAAATGTGTAGGACTAAAGGTTTCAAAGAAGAGTCTATGCAATCTGAGTTTAACGAATGTAATGCTAAATGGAGGGAGAGTATAAAAGGTTTACCTAACAGTTTCTCAATAATCTTGGATGCTTGATGCCAACGCAATTTGGTTATTGGACAGTCTCAGAATATGTGGAAGAGGTCACCTCTGTTGCCACAGTTTCTCCAACACAATGGAGAGTTGGATGTCCCAAAGTGTGCCATTCTAACCGGGGTGTAATACCACCTAGATACCACCTTAAAATGGGTCTCCTGAAGTGGCATAGATAGTGTTGAGTTATATGATAATGTGAAAGCTTCTTCCCATTCGTCCAGGGAGTGCGTAGACCTAGCATCCTTCTCCCATCTTAGCATAAAGGCGCTTTTTTGGGGGGTTAACATCTGATTGAAACATTCATAGATAAATTTATGACTCCAGAAGATTTTGTGATCTATATTACTAAGGATTTTGACAGTCGTCTCAGTAAAAATTGCTTTAAGTTTGAGGAATGCTGATATGTTATCTTTTAAGATTTGATATTCAAGGAAAATTGTTGATGACCAATTGCGTTTATTTTTCAAATTTGCAAATTTTAAGAATTTGTTTCCATCATAAATGTCCCCTAGAGTGTTGACTCCTAGTTCTTTCCAGATACAATTCAGGTTGTGACCCATGATAGCAGATATTAATACAAGAGATAATTTTTTGAGGATGTTTATTTTATAAGTCCCTCTTTTAGGGGTGGACAGTTTTTTCCAGGCCAGAGAGATCGCCTGGAAGATAGGATGGGTTATCGAGCTTGGGAATTTGCGGGTGATAACTTTATATATAATATTTTTTAGTTTAATGCCTTTATTTATTTTATTTTCTAGATCCAGCCAAGCTGGTGGGTCCGAAGTAGACAGCCAATAGAAACTGCTTTTTATTAATAAAGTGTGATAATGGGCAGAAAGATTTGGTATTCCCATACCACCATTATTCTTTTTATTATATAAATTTGAAGATGCTGACCTCGGTTTTTTACCACTCCATATAAATGAGTTTATCAAGGATTGCAGATTCGTGAGGTAAGAGGTCGAGATTGGTAGAGGAATACACCTTAAGACGTAGATTATTTTTGGTAGTATATAGGTTTTGACCGTGAAGTTCTTGCCCCACCAAGACAAGTCCTTGTCGCCATATATAATACAGTCCTTTTTGATTACTTCTGTTAAATTTGTTAAATTAGCTTTGATTAAGTCTGGTATGTTATTATTTAATTTAATTCCCAAGCATGTAATATCGTTTGTGGACCAGTTAAGGGATGACATGCTTTTTATAGAGTTTATCTGATGATTATTTAAATTAAAGGGTAAAATGTTCGACTTGTTTTCATTTATTTTGAAATTTGATAGAATGGAAAAAAATTTCAGTTCCTTAAAAGCTTCGGGAGTGGATGACATCGGATCCGTAAGGGTAAGTATAATGTCATCTGCAAATAGGTTTAATTTATGATGTCTGTTGGGGGTGACTAGTCCTTTGATATTTTGATTCTGCCTAAAATGCTCTGCTAGTGGCTCGAGGGCCAAATTAAATAGTAGGGGGGATAAGGGACAACCCTGTCTAGTCCCATTTGAAATTCTAAAGGCTTTGGATAAATGGCTATTGGAAAAGACTCTTGCAGTGGGGTTAGTGTAAAGGGCCAAGATAGTGTTTATTAAATTTTGATTTAGACCGAATTTATACAAGGTATGTTTTAGAAAGGACCAGTCAAGGCGGTCAAAAGCCTTTTCTGCGTCTATGGATATAAATACTGCCGGTGTTTTGGCTTGGTTGATTAGTTTGATAGAATTGATTATCCTTCTGGTTGCATCACACATCTGACGGCCCTTTACAAAGCCCATTTGGTCATTTTTTATTAGAGAAGGTAAGATTATACTCAGCCTATTGGCCAGAATTTTTGAGTACAACTTTGTGTCCGTGTTCATTAATGATATGGGTCTATAATTTGTAATATTGCTTGGATCGCCCTTCGGCTTGGGGATTAGGGAAATCGTTGCCTCTAGCATTTCAGGGGGGAAGCTTTCTTTTTTTGATACCCAGTTAAATAAGTCAGAGAGGTGTGGGGACAGTAGTTCTTGAAACATTTTATAATATGAATTGCCAAATCCGTCAGGTCCTGGGGATTTAATCAAAGCCAACTTTCTGATGGTGTCTCGTACTTCTTGCGAAGTAAATGGGGATGTCATAAAGTCTAGGTCGTCTGGAGTCATGGTAGGTAATTTTATTGATGACAAGTAGTTTTCGACCTCTTTAGTAATTGTTGGTGGGGGTAGAGAGTTTTTTGCAATATTATATAATTTTGAATAGTGTTCAGCAAATTCTTCCACAATATCTTGTGGGTGGGAGAGGATAGTGCCGTTTGAGGTAATTATTTTATTTAATCCATTATGGATTCTTTTTTTCCTTAGTCTGTTTGTCATATATCTAGTGGGTCTGTTTAATGCTGCGTAATGTTTGTATTTTGATGCTTTGATCGCTTCTTCATACGGTGAGTATATTAAAGCTTTTAGATCTTTCCTTAATTTGAGCAGTTCCATTTGGACATGGATTAATGGTTTACTAGCATTTGTTTGTATTTTTTCTTTATTAATTATTTCTGTTTGAATCAGTTTTATTTTAGCATTGTTTTCCTTTTTTATTTTTGCTGCTATTTCGATGAGTATGCCCCGCAACACAGCCTTGTGGGCACACCATCTGATGGCTGGGTTGGTCGACACTGAATCATTCTCGTTGAAATAGTCTTTAATGGCTTTTTCGATTTTAACTTTGTTGGTTGGGTCAAATAGTATGTTAGTATTACATTTCCATAAGCGGATGTTCTTATGGGGAGGGCCTGTTAGAAAGTCTCCTATTACCGGAGAATGATCAGAGAGACTCCGGTTTCCAATACTTACCTTTTGAAACTTTGGGAGGGAGAAAACGTCTGTTACCAGAAGATCTATCCTCGACGCTGTTTGGTGAACATCTGAGTAATGGCTGTATTCCCTGGAAGTGGTGTTAAGGCACCTAAAAACATCAAACAACTCATTCCTAAATAACCATTGGTTCAGATTTTCAGTGCAATCTCTGGTCTTAGAAGAAGAATCTATGGAGCTGTCTGGGACAGAGTTGAAATCTCCCATCATCAGTAATTCTCCCTGTCTGACTTTGTTGACTTTTCTTATTAGTTTATTTAGGAAGCTTGTTTGTTTACGGTTTGGAGCATATATGTTGGTTAGTGTATATATCTGTCCATTAATTTTACCGATTAGTATGTGAAACCTTCCATTTGTATCTGTGTGTTCTTCCAAAAACTCGAATGATACCGTATCCTTGATAAGTGTGATCACCCCTGCCTTCTTCTTTACATTATTTGATTCGAAAGTGTGTGGAAATTTGGGATGAGAGAAGTAGGGGTGATTACCCTGCAAAAATTTGGTTTCCTGAACACAAATTATGTCTAATCGTAATTTCTCAATTTCTTTCCAGATAGAAAACCGTTTACCAGGGCTATTTAAGCCACGAACATTATAAGTTGATATTTTTATGCTCATTGTAAATATTAGCAGATGAATAACCAATATAACAGTATAACAACAAATCTAACTTTGCTAACTAAGCAATAAAAGTGTCTGCGTGAACTCAAGTATTAAAAGAACTCTCATATAGAGCTCACCACGTAGTATCTCGCTCAATAGCGAGTTACCAGAATGTAATGGAGGGAAAGAAATGTGGTTTGGGAAACCATGAATAGAATCCCTTTGCATTATTTTAAACCATCCTAACTACATTTAGAATAGAAAAACTTAACCAGGTTATTCTTTACTCTATGATTTATGTCCTTTTAGAGATTTAATGAACTCGGTCCCATCGTCCACAGAGAATAGCGGTATGGTTCTCCCTTTATGGCGAACTAGGAGTTTCAGGGGGAAACCCCAATTGTATGGGATACCTTCTTCTCTGAGGGTCGCAGTTATGTTGTTAAACGACTTCCTCGCATCAAGAGTATCCTTGGAGAGATCTGCGAACACTTTTAGACCTCTATATGGTTCCGGAAAAGTCTTTTCTTAGGTACTGCAGTATCTTCTCCTTTGTGTTGTAAAAATGTATTCTTAAAATAGTGTCGCTTGGTAGGTCAGCAGAGACTCTTGTCGGTTTAGGGATCCTGTGGGCTCTATCAATGATTAATTCCGAGTCCGTAAGCGTAGGTATTGCCTTCCGAAATATATCTTTGATGTGAGTTGGGAGTGCTTCTTGGGTAATGTCCTCCGATATACCCCTGATCTTGATATTATTCCTGCGGCTTCTATTTTCCTGGTCCGCCAGTTTGATTTTGAGCTTTTGGATTTCAGATGATAGATATCTGATATCTTCGTTTGAGTTTTTTGCGCTGTTTTCTAATTTGTAAAGTCTTTCTTCATGTTCGTCTATTTTTTTATGAATTTCCCTTTTGAATTTATTGTAGTTTGCTTCCAAAGTGCTTTTTATTTCTTGCAGGTTTGCTTGTAAGTCCTTCCTGACTTCTGCAGAGATCCGTCTTATCATCGTCTCCATACAGGCTTCTGAAATTCCTGACGCTGAAATTGGGTCCGATTTTGTTGCCACAAGTGGTGGGAAATTTTCTTCGTAGTTAGGTCCCATTTTCCCTTTCTTTGTTACAGACTTTTCAGGGCTTAGGTTGGGTGAGATATCTGTATATTCCTCCTCTTCTTCCGAAGATTCGACTAATGTATTATATCTTTCACTCGTATCACCAGGGTTTCTCCTTTTGTCATTACGGGAGGTATCCATTTCACCGGATGTTATGTCAACTTTTGAAGATCTGGTGTTAGCTTTGTCATAGTGGTCCGAAAGACGATTATCCATCCTATTCGGTGACCTAGACCTGGATTTCTCTGGAGTGGTGAATTTAACGTGTTCCGTTTTGAAGTAACTTTGAGAACGTGTTTTTCCAGGTTTATTGTGAATGAAGGGTTTATTTAAGTCTTGAGGGGGTTTCCCTTTGGTTTTGATGATGCTCATTTTATATATGAGTAGGCTCTTTAACAATAATAAAATTTTAATTCCCAGCGTCACTCTTACAATGATGTTTCCAGGAATAAGACTGCGAATTTGGGGTCCTTATTTACTTGGCGTCGCGACTGCGACCCTGCAACAGTACAAATATGAGCAGCTCTTATTTATTTGGTGTCGCAGATACGATCACGTGTCACTCCGATTGGGGTTGTAGTTGCGATCTCGCGACAAAGTTCTCAATAGTGACGCCGTTTGGGGTCGCAGTTGTGATGTTGCGGCAAAGGTCCCAGTAGTGACTCCGTTTGGGGTCGCAGTTGCTATCTCTCCGCAAAAGATCCCAGTCGCGATTCCTTTAGGGTCGCAGTTGTGATCCCCGCGGGCGGAAGTTCGTGACAGTGTTATTAAGGTGTTTTTAATGGTCTGAAGCTGGCGGTTTTCACGGTGGGGATCAGGAGCAGCCGCCTCTAGTAAAATAAAATGTTAAGAAGGGGTCTACGGGCCGGGTCTCTGTGAAGCTTTAGGGGGAGAGAGTGCTGCAGCACTGCTTACCACTATTGATGACTGTAAAGTAGATGCTCCTCAGTATGGTTTAGATAGTCCTGGGTCCTTGTCCTGATCTGGGAAGGTTGTGGGTTCCTGTCCTTGAGGCTATAAGGCCTGCTATGTAGTAGAAGCAGGCCCCTGGAGATGATTGAAAATTGAGCAGGCAGGCTGCAGAGCTCCAGATGCAGAGCAGGCCTCAAGGGCTATGTCCTTTTCAGATGGGTCGATTTTCTTGGTTCTGGTGTCAAAACGCTTCTTTCAATGTTAGGAAACGTATTCTGGTGGTTGTATATCCGGATGGTTTGAAGAAGTTGAGATAATAGTCGAATTGAAGGATTCCTCACAGGAGCTCCCACTTCCTGCTTCTCACATCAGAGAGCTCCAGGCCATGCCCCTATCCCCTCACTTTCAACACTTGCTATCACTTTAAATAGTGATTATCATTCTTCATAATTATTTTATTTTCTTGTCCTCACTTGAACACATGCCCAGTTCTGTCCTCCCTAGGAGCCTTCTGACGTGCTCAGTCTGGTATGTGGCTGTCTCTGGCTGTTTTGCAGCTTGAGCCGCTTTCATACTGATGAGCGCTGATGATAGACTCCCTGTTCATAGTGGGGACTCAACAGCGCATGCGCCGATAATGCTGTGGACGTTTAGAACTGGATACTATTGACGTCATTGTGGACACTACAGCGCAGGTCCTGAATTTTACAAGCTTTATTAGGGAAAGCGGTTTATTGATTGACCGCACTATATAAACTAGATCTGGGGCACTTGTAAACCACGCCTCCTGAGGAAGCTGCAGCGTAACGCGCGTAGGGGCGGCAGGTTTTACAGCGACATACACAGCACATGTAAGTTGTTACTTTCTAATGCAGTCCTTGTATCTTACTCTGGAATTTGCATAGACAGTTTTTACTCTGTGTACACTTAACGCCTACCAGGCTTATTTGATACAAGGCACTTATGCACTTTATATTCTGCAGTTTACTCTGGGCACTTATTGTATGCAAAACCTTATCTGGGCATACATATTATGTAAATGGGGAGTTTGCTGTTTACTATGCATTCTATTTGTGAAAGGAAAGCAAAGAAACTACATGTTTTATACAGATAAAAACGTTATTAACTGTCAAGGTGCTGGTTTAATTATATTGTGTTTATGTCTGCTGTAACTTGCATTTAGCATTTATGCTCTGTTAATTATTCTAAATAAATTATTTAGCTTGAAAAACTCCAATTTTGATCTCTTGTGATGCTTAATAGCTCATTTATGAGATTTTTTTTGCTATTATATTTCCAGTGAGTTGAGCCTTTGAAGAATTTTTTCCAGTAATTGGGATATATTTGTACTTTATCCTATATACAGTATGAGCCTGTACATCGCTTCCTATATACAGTATGAGGCTGCATATAGCCTCCTATATACAGTATGAGCCCACATAGCCTCCTGTATACAGTATGAGGCCGCATATAGCCTTCTATATACAGTATGAGCCTGCACATTGCTTCCTATATACAATATGAGCCCACATAGCCTCCTATATACAGTATGAGCCTGCACATCGCTTCCTATATACAGTATGAGGCCACATATAGCCTCCTATGTACGGTATGAGCCTGCACATCGCTTCCTATATACAGTATGAGGCCGCATATAGCCTCCTATATACAGTATGAGCATCCACATATAGCCTCCTATGTACAGTATGAGCCTGCGCATTGCTTCCTATAAACAGTATGAGCATCCACATAGCGTCCTATGTACAGTATGAGCCTGCACATCGCTTCCTATAAACAGTATGAGCCTGCAAATCGCTTCCTATATACAGTATGAGCCCACATATAGCCTCCTGAATACAGTGTTTGCCTCCTATATACAGTGTGAGTCCCCATATAGCCCCCTATATACAGTATGAGCACTCACATATAGCCTCCTGAATACATTGTTTGCCACCATATTGCCTCCTATATACAGCGTGAGTCCCCATATAGCTCCTATATACAGTATGAGCCCCTATATAGCATCCCATATCTAACTGCATTTACCTTGGTATCATTAATTTTCTATGAGACTGCTCTGTTCTCATATTGTAAAAGAAAAACACACACCAACACTGGATGTAATATATAATAATATGTTATAATAAACCAAATTATTACAAATAATAATAATAATAGTGATAAAATATGCCACCAGTGTTCAGTGAAATTAGAGATTGCACACTATTAAAGATAGATTATACCAACCAACCAAAGGACCCGTTAACCATAGAAGACCAGACAGGGTGTACTTATTAAATATTATTTTATTTTATTAATATTATATAGGTGGTTATATTAAAACCAATTAAAAACAAAAAGGTGCACGTATAGGAACAATTGAACAAAATTGTACAAAATAATAAGACCCAATTTATATATCCAATATGCATACCTCATATATTATAAAATGACCATTCTCCAAAACGATTATAGAAAAGTGCAAGTACAGAAAAATATAATAATTATGATATCATAACAAAAAATAAATAATTAACAATCATAAAAAGTGCAATGTGCAATGTGCAAAATTGTCACATAGTGATATCATATACAAAAGAATCATCAAATGTGTATATTGACAAAATATTTTTCACATATCCAAAATAAAGTGCAGAGTGCCTGTGCAATAAAACCCATGCACAATATATAAAGCAATCAGTGCCTCCTTTTCTTTGGAAAATTACAGCTATTTATATGTAAATAGGTTTTAGCATGAACAGATCTTTACCTATGAGGGTCACCACATCCCTATCACGCGCTCCCCGACGCGCGTATCGGAATCCTTCCTTCATCAGGGGGTGGCTACATAGTGGATCTGGGGGGTTTTAATATGTGGGCACTATCAGCGCTAGTTTGCTTAATGGCGCTGATTATGATAGCGTTGCTCCAGTGCTCCTATATACAGTATGAGCCCCTATATAGCATCCCATATCTAACTGCATTTACCTTGGTATCATTAATTTTCTATGAGACTGCTCTGTTCTCATATTGTGCATTTATGCATTTAGTAGGGCTTAGTAGGGCTAGTGACAAGTTTATTTTACAGGCTTCTGGAGAAAGGCACAATACCAGCCATTCAAGGGTTAATTCTTTGGAACAGTTAGAGGGACTTTCTAGCCAATGAAACCACAGTATAAAACACCTGTGATAACTATGGCAACTGCGCTGATGTCATACACACATGCATCTATGATGCAGGAGAAGATTCCAGAAACAAAAGTCATTCAGCCGTAGACGGAGCCATACTTGATGTGTCTGGAGACCTGGAGCTTCATCACTCCACAATGGGGGGAAGGGGACACCGCCTAGCCAGCCAGATCAGCCATACCGCCTAGCCAGCCAGATCAATGGGGTGACAGATGTTGCAGCCAGATCTCCCTCACGTCCGGTACTGGCCGCCTTCACTTTATGTGTACGGCCTGGAGAGGTCGCATTAGGCTTCTCCAAAACAAATATGACACAATGTACAAATTCAGGTACAATTTGCTGTTACATGTTGGCACTAACCTTCTAAGCCCAAGGGAAGGGCAGTCCTGCAGCCATGGTTCCCTAGAGGTTTCCTCCACAGGGGGTTTTTCCTCTCCTGAGTGCTGAAGGACGATTCTTCGTGAGTCGGGGGTTCTGCCATTTTCAGTGTCTCTTTCATAGTAATTGGCTGATTCTAAATTTCAGACACTGAAAGAAATAATAATGATGAGATTTAGAGTAAAATTTGGTCAATTTAACATCCAATAAAAGTGTTTTGTGTGTTTCTTTCACAATCTTCGGTTGGTGAGATTTTGTTGGGGATCAGGATCCAGCATCTATGATCAAGCCATGAAGCCAGATATGAAGTCAGAGCAATTTAACCCTGCGCTGGAAGACAGGACGGAGCAGAGATGACAAAGTGTGACTGCACAATTAGCACAAGTTCACACTCTTCCTCCCATTCAGATACACGAGGGGATTCAGGGCCGAGTTGGGACTAAAAAGCAGCCCTGGCACACAAAATTCACCAGCCCACATACAATAAGTGTCCTCAACCCAAATCGTAGAACACTGATAGGTCATGTAGGATTTTGCTTTATCCGTTACCAGGGCCGAAACAAAGTATTTTGGGTGCCCAAGGCAGATGAAGCCGAAGGCGCCCATTTTGCATTTCTACCCTGCTAAGTCTTCCCTTTTCCATTAGGTCTATGACATCATGTGATTAATAACTGATGAGCTGAATCCTTCTAAGTCAGGCCCATATACATTTGTATCTCATGAACCTACAACTCCCAGTATGTCCTTAACAATGGTAAGGAGATGCTGGGAGTTATCAGTCTTTATCAGACTGTGGACTATACAGGAACCATAGTACTGATGAGACGCAGTCAGTACCAATAGCTAAAAATGTACATCCTGGTACCTTATAGGTGACCTCTTCTCTGATTTAGTCTTAGACCTGTTTCACACTTCAGTTTTCTGGCGTTAGTCAAAATCCGCCAGTGTGCAAAGACGGATCCGTTTCTGTTTTGTGGCAAAGGGATGCAACTGGATCCGTTTTTTGTACGGATCCGCTTTAGACGCTAATGCATGAAATTTAAAGTAAGGCCTGTTTCACGAGAGAGATTAAGCTGCCAGAATGGGATTTGGGGTTAAATATCATGAAAGGACATTCATTCGGGCATGCTCAGTATAAAAAGGAGGATCCGTTAGCGGATTCCGTCAATTAACGGTTGACAACGGATCCACCGCCTTTTCTCTTCCACATCTCGCTTCTAAAGGCCCCTTTCACACTCCAGTCTTCTGCAATCAGTCACTATCCGTCAAAGTGTTCGGATCCGTCAAGTGGATAGATCCTGCGTATATTGCAAAAAACTGATGCACTGGATCCGTTTTTACGACTGATCCGTTGTAGCAGCCTTGCTGTAGGAATTAAAGAAACAGAATTCTGGAGCAAGAGAGAGAGAGAGGGATTTTGTGCCAGAATAGAAAAAGCAGCCGCAGGGGTTAAAATAAAGGAAGAAAAATGATTCCGGGCATGCTCAGTTTTAAAAGACGTAATCCATCGCTATCCGACTTTTCGACGTACACAAAAAACGTTCATCTGTCCGTTGTCTCCGGCCGACGGACAGAGATTTTCTAACGGATCCGTTGGACGACGGATGAAACGTGTGGCCATCCGTCACAATCTGTCACTAATACAAGTCTATGAGAAAAAAACGGATCCAGCATGAAAAAATGATGGAAAGCCAAAATTATAAATATATATTGTATACCAAATTATAATGTGATGACATAAAAATCTGAATAATAAATATATCAATATATCTTGCCAAAATTAGTATAATATAAACACAAAAAATAGAATAAAAAATATATATCAAAAAGTGCTAAGTGCTAAAATATAAAATCTGAATATATACAATAAATAAATCAATACATCTTGCCAAAATTTGTATAATATCAGCACCAGAAAAAATTAAATAAAAAATATGTAAAAAAAATGCTAAGTGCTAAAATATATCGCTCAAAAAACTTTTTTAAACATTTTTTTCGCTCAAAAAACTTGTTTCTATTAATAATGTGTAAGTTAAATATATAGTGTAGACAATAATATTGTGAAAAGTACTACCATAATATTCTAAAAATTGCACTAAAAAGTGCTATAGTGCTGTAAAACAAAAATTGTGCAAAAGTGAAAAGTATTGCAAAATATAGAATTAAATCCACTGTAAATGAATCAGTACTATAAAGTGCTAGAGGTCAAAACATACAATGCACATTGAAAATAAATGAATATACAAGTATAACCAAGAAATAATGTTCTACAAAAAGTACTGCAGTGCTATGGATGAATTGCAGAGTACTGCAAAATATGAGGGATAAATACAAATGAAAGTTTACGTATACTAAAATATGCCAAGATATAAATTACTATAATATGACCCAGTAATATAAGGTGCAATAGTGCTACACCGCCATACACATTAAGTTTGGAGCTGTGACCAAGCTCAACCCAGCGAAGAGCGCTTGACACTGGACGCCAGAGTCCGTGGATGCACGGGTACAACAGTCCCAGCAGCCAAATCCGGAGGGCAGGAGACTGCAGGCCTCCTGACCCCATCATACACCTGAACGCACAGCAGCATACCAGAGCCAGAGCCACCACGAAGGAGTGACACCTGTGAAAGGCTCAAGCTGCCTGCCATACAGGCAAGGACTAAAGAACCGTAAGGAACAGAGGACTGAGCATAGCTTTAGACCTCATGGGACAGCGCAGAAAGGAGGCCTCCAACCCATCTGGCTTAGTGGATCCTAAATTGCTTCCAGGCTGGCTGGATCTCCATTACCATCTGTACTCAGTGCCCTGGTTTGCAACTCAAAATGTGAGTAAAAGCTAAAGACTGCACCCCGCTGTGTTCTCCTGTTTATTTGCTGCATCACCTCAGCCCTGCATTACATCCATCATCACCATCTTTTATAATATAATTGCCCTGGGACTTAGCTCTACCTGTGGAGAGCTGTACCAACTCTGCTGCATCACCATCAGCCTCAGCGGACTTTTTAAGCAGCGTCGGCTATCCCTTGCCGAATACCACAGGTGGCGTCACAAACTATATATTATATAGGGTCCAGGATCCAGCAGGATGATGAGGAGCTCTCCTAGCCAGCGTCCTCTCCCGTTCACGGCATAGCCACGCCCCACCTTGAGATTGTTGATATCTTACAACAATTTTGGTTCTCAAGTCCTCACAGTTCTCATCTTCTCTTTATGTCCTCCATGTTTAGTGTGGCACAGAGACATACATTGCAAAGACTGAGTCAACTTCTACCCTTTTTATCTGGTGTCAGGTGTTATTTTCATATTGCCCCCAATTGGTTTTAAATTCTGCCTGGAATCTGCCCTAAAAAGAGCCTCAAAACCACTGCAAAAAGTGAATATAATCCACAGCAATCCTACACAATGATCCCCCACTTATCGCGGGCATTACATTCTAAACCTCCAACACGATAGTTGAAATTCCGCCAAGTAAACTTACATTTATTTTAGCATTTATATATTTTAAGGATTTACAAACCCCTCCCACACACTTATTTACCATTACCAGCCCCTTATTAATTGGCCCCAGTTCCTTATTAACCTTTTGCACCTTTTTATAAACACTATTTATGTTCTTAAATAAATTCTACATGATGAAGATGATGAATTAGCTGTGTAGTACTGATGATTGAAGGTGATGAAAATGGGATGAATGTACAGTACTGTACTGCACAGCATGGAAGAGCATTACAGCTCTTCTATTGGCACCACTTCATCAGGAGCTTCTTCAGGTGAGGCAGTAGTATCTTCAGCCTCATCCGTAACTTTTACTACCACTAAATGCGTAACCAACCTCTTGTTCGAGTGATGAACATAGTCATGGAGAGATGCTGGTTCTGCTTCTTATGAACCATACGGAGGTCCTATTCCTCAGCCAATCGATGAAGTACATTGCCCATTATGACCATGATTACAAGTCGATCAAGTGTTAGGCCAACCTCCTCCTCTTCTTAAACCCGTTGTTCAAACTGTTCCTCATCCTCTTCTTCACTTGCTGAAGGGTGTTTCCGTCTTCAGTAGTCATGTCACTGAAGCCCTCTCCTCCCGGTATTTTCACCAGCTTCACAGCCTAATCCACCGCAGAGTGATACATTTCATGAAGAGAAAGTCTGACACATCATTTTCTTTATGGTTTTTTGAACATTTTTTCAATACATTTTTTGTTTTTAAATATTTGATAGACTCAAAAAAAACAAGAAGTGGGAGAAAAGGTAGTCAATTATTAAAGAGACAAATAGAAGAATATTTACCGTATACACTCGTGTATAAGCCGAGTTTTTCAGCACTTTTTTTGTGCTGAAAACACCCCCCTTGGCTTATACACGAGACACGGTCCCAGAAAGCCGGCAGAGGAGGGGAGCAGCAGGTCACAGAGGCCACCAGCTTCCAGCACACCATACTCACATGCCTGCACACCTCTCCGCTCCCTTAGCCGTGGAGCGCATATTCATTACCTTAATGAGCAGTACCACGTGATCACTCGACAGGAAGAGCTGCAGGCTCCGGCAGCCAGAACGAGCTGCAAAGCCACCAGGGAGGTAAAAAGGGTGGTTTTACCAGTTATAGGGTGTGCTGGGTCTGCTGGACAATGGTTTCTCCAAGGATCATTGTGGATACAGGGACCTCATTGCCTACTGATCAGGCACCAGGAAGCCCTGGATGAGATCTGGAGTTTCCGCTGTGGAGTCTCTGATACTTGCCTGGAGTTCATCATGAGCCATTTGATTCATGAATACAATGCCAGTCCTGTAATGAACATTGGCATTGATGTATAATGAAGCTCTGCAGATTCCCGAGGGCTGGTTAACTCTTCAGCCACTGCACAGGTCTCTGCTGATGTCAGGGGGTGGTCTCACGGGCCCCCTGACTATTGTGCTCAGTGTTATAATTGTGTCCCCTTTATGTTGAGGGCTGGTCCTGGCCTATGAATGGCTGATAACAGGGACCCATAGCTGCAGCACTGGAGTAGCGTGGGGGGGGGCGGTCCGCCCCAGGCGGCATGTGTGTGGGGGCGGCGCGGCAGCATGACAGCTCCTCAGCTGCTTTTAGGAAAGGCCCCAGCAGCCGTGTTGCTATGGTAACACTGTAGGACTACATTACCCGTCATGCCTCGGGCGTGCGTTCCTGGTATGACCCCGCTGCAGCGCTGTAGATTGGCAGTCACATGACCATGGGATCTGCCGAGGCTCCGGCTGTCACATGCCCAAACAGCGAGCGGAGCGGCCGCACAGCACGGAGCATGGCCAATGTGGCCAACAGGGTGTCGTGGTCCGGCCGGGAGCAGCTGGAGGAGGCCGGGGAGAGCACGCCGCTGCTGAACGGAGCCGGCAACCGGCAGGTGAGGGCGGGAGGAGGGATACTGGGAATTGTGGGGCTGTGCAGATAGGTGACCATGGCGAGGCTGTGCAGGGGAGGACATGGGGGGGCTCTGTAGGGGGAGGACGTGGGGGGCTGTGCACGGGAGGACATGGGGGGTTCTGTAGGGAGAGGACATGGGGGGGCTCTGTAGGGCGAGGACATGGGGTTCTGTGCAGCTGAGGACATGGGGGTCTCTGTAGGGAGAGGACATGGGGGGCTCTGTAGGGAGAGGACATATGGGGGCTCTGTAGGGAGAGGACATGGTGGGGCTCTGTATGGAGAGTGTTATTCACTATCCTATTAAGGGAATAGAAGAATCCAGGATATCTATAAACAGAAAGATAGTGAGGAAACACTTAGCTAACCTAAATGAATTCAAGTCTCCAGGTCCAGATGAATTACACCCCAGAGTACTGAAGGAGATAGCAGAATAAATTTTTGAACCCCTCTCCATAATCTTTGAAAATTCTTGGAGAACAGGAGAAGTGCCAGAAGACTGGAGAAGAGCAAATGTTGTTCCTATCTTCAAAAAGGGGAAGAAGGTGGACCCAGCCAACTATAGGCCGGTGAGTCTGACTTCTATACCAGGAAAGATCTTTGAACAAATTATTAAACAACATGTATGTCAATACCTGCATAACAGTGAAGTGATTAAACAGAGTCAGCATGGGTTTGTAACTAATAAGTCATGTCACACTAACTTAATTTCCTTCTATGACGGTATCACTGATTGGGTGGATCAAGAAAATGCTGTAGATATAGTATATCTTGACTTCAGCAAAGCATTTGACAAAGTCTCTCATACAATCCTTATTGAAAAAATGACTAAGTATGGAATGGACAAGGCAACTGTTAGGTGGATTTATAACTAGCTTAGTGATCGGACCCAAAGAGTGGTCGTAAATAGCTGCACATCCCGTTGGAAGAATGTCTCAAGTGGGGTACCACAGGGCTCTGTCCTGGGCCCTGTATTGTTCAACATCTTTATCAACGATTTAGATGGAGGAATTGAGGGTAAACTGATTAAATTTGCTGATGACACAAAGCTAGGAGGGATAGCTAATACTAGAGAAGAGAGAGAGAGAGGATTCAAAAAGATTTAAATAAACTGGAGAAGTGGGCAGCAACTAACAGAATGGTTTTTAACAGGGAGAAATGCAAAGTACTACATCGGGGCAATAAAAATGAAAAAAGCATATACAGAATGGGATGAATAGGGCTAAAAGACAGCACATGTGAAAAAGACTTGGGTATACTAATAGATCACAGACTGAATATGAGTCAACAGTGTGATGCAGCAGCAAAAAAGGCAAATGCAATTCTAGGATGTATTAACAGAAGCATACAGTCTAGATCACGTGATCCAGTTTTGGGCACCACATTTTAAAAAAGACATCAACAAACTGGAGCAAGTTCAGAAAAGAGCGACCAGAATGGTGACCGGTCTGCAAACCCTGTCTTATGAGGAAAGGTTGCAGGATTTGGGAATGTTTCGTTTGCAAAAGAGAAGACTGAGAGGAGACTTAATAGCTGTCTACAAATATCTAAAGGGCTGTCACATTGTAGAAGGATCAACTTTATTCTCATTTGCACAAGGAAAGACTAGAAGCAATGGGATGAAACTGAATGGGAGGAGACACAGATTAGATATTAGAAAAAACTTTTTGACAGTTAAAGTGATCAATGAGTGGAACAGGCTGCCACGAGAAGTGGTGAGTTCTCCTTCAATGGAAGTCTTCAAACAGAGGCTGGACAGACATCTGACTGGGATGATTAAGCGAATCCTGCTTTGAGCAGGGGGTTGGACCAGATGGCCCAGGAGGTCCCTTCCAACTCTACGATTCTATGATTCTATGACATGGGGGGGCTCTGTAGGGGAGGACATGGGGGTCTCTGTAGGGGAAGGACATGTGGGGGCTGTACAAAGGAGGACACGGGGGGGCTCTGTAGAGGGAGGACATGGGGGGCTCTGTAGGGGAGGACATGGGCTGTGCAGGGGAGGACATGGGGGGCTGTGCATGGGAGGACATGGGGGGCTGTGCATGGGAGGACATGGGGGGCTGTGCATGGGAGGACATGGGGGCTTTGTATGGGAGAACATGGGGGCTCTGTAGGAGGGACATTTGGGGGCTGTGCAGGGGGGTACATGGGGAGGCTGTGTAGGGGAGGACATGGGGAGGCTGTGTAGGGGAGGACATGGGGGGCTGGGCAGGGGGGTACACGGGGGGGCTGTGCAAGGGGAGAACATGAGGGCTCTGTAGGGAGTGTACTGTGGGTCTGTGCAGGGGGAGAACACGTGGGTCTCCTTACACTGTTTTATGGTGCGGCTCTATGCAGGGCAATGGTGGAGGTTCAGTAGGGTCATCAAGCTAATACATACATATATATATAGAGAACTGCAAGAAGATGAAAGTCTAGAAATTTAGAAATAATAACAGCAGAGTTAGTAGTAGACTAAAAATTAGATCTTTGAGTGTAGTGTGTCCACTGTCCACAAGTGTACGCAGAGATTCAAAATCTCCATTATCCTCTTGTCACTTTGGTCACAGGCAGCTGTGCCATCGAGCGTGTCACATAGCGCTCAGATATCAGTGGGCCGCACACAATCCACAAGTGTCCAGTGTCCAAAAGTGTACGCAGAGATTCAAAATCTCCATTATCCTCTCGTCACTTTGGTCACAGGCAGCTGTGCCATCGAGCGTGTCACATAGCGCTCAGATATCAGTGGGCCGCACACAATCCACAAGTGTCCAGTGTCCAAAAGTGTACGCAGAGATTCAAAATCTCCATTATCCTCTCGTCACTTTGGTCACAGGCAGCTGTGCCATCGAGCGTGTCACATAGCGCTCAGATATCAGTGGGCCGCACACAATCCACAAGTGTCCACTGTCCACAAGTGTACGCAGAGATTCAAAATCTCCATTATCCTCTCGTCACTTTGGTCACAGGCAGCTGTGCCATCGAGCGTGTCACATAGCGCTCAGATATCAGTGGGCCGCACACAATCCACAAGTGTCCAGTGTCCAAAAGTGTACGCAGAGATTCAAAATCTCCATTATCCTCTCGTCACTTTGGTCACAGGCAGCTGTGCCATAGAGCGTGTCACATAGCGCTCAGATATCAGTGGGCCGCACACAATCCACAAATGTCCACTGTCCACAAGTGTACGCAGAGATTCAAAATCTCCATTATCCTCTCGTCACTTTGGTCACAGGCAGCTGTGCCATCGAGCGTGTCACATAGCGCTCAGATATCAGTGGGCCGCACACAATCCACAAGTGTCCAGTGTCCAAAAGTGTACGCAGAGATTCAAAATCTCCATTATCCTCTCGTCACTTTGGTCACAGGCAGCTGTGCCATCGAGCGTGTCACATAGCGCTCAGATATCAGTGGACCGCACACAATCCACAAGTGTCCAGTGTCCAAAAGTGTACGCAGAGATTCAAAATCTCCATTATCCTCTCGTCACTTTGGTCACAGGCAGCTGTGCCATCGAGCGTGTCACATAGCGCTCAGATATCAGTGGGCCGCACACAATCCACAAGTGTCCAGTGTCCAAAAGTGTACGCAGAGATTCAAAATCTCCATTATCCTCTCGTCACTTTGGTCACAGGCAGCTGTGCCATCGAGCGTGTCACATAGCGCTCAGATATCAGTGGGCCGCACACAATCCACAAGTGTCCAGTGTCCAAAAGTGTACGCAGAGATTCAAAATCTCCATTATCCTCTCGTCACTTTGGTCACAGGCAGCTGTGCCATCGAGCGTGTCACATAGCGCTCAGATATCAGTGGGCCGCACACAATCCACAAGTGTCCACTGTCCACAAGTGTACGCAGAGATTCAAAATCTCCATTATCCTCTCGTCACTTTGGTCACAGGCAGCTGTGCCATCGAGCGTGTCACATAGCGCTCATATATCAGTGGGCCGCACACAATCCACAAGTGTCCAGTGTCCAAAAGTGTACGCAGAGATTCAAAATCTCCATTATCCTCTCGTCACTTTGGTCACAGGCAGCTGTGCCATCGAGCGTGTCACATAGCGCTCAGATATCAGTGGGCCGCACACAATCCACAAGTGTCCACTGTCCACAAGTGTACGCAGAGATTCAAAATCTCCATTATCCTCTCGTCACTTTGGTCACAGGCAGCTGTGCCATCGAACGTGTCACAATGCGCTCAGATATCAGTGGGCCGCACACAATCCACAAGTGTCCACTGTCCACAAGTGTACGCAGAGATTCAAAATCTCCATTATCCTCTCGTCACTTTGGTCACAGGCAGCTGTGCCATCGAGCGTGTCACATAGCGCTCAGATATCAGTGGGCCGCACACAATCCACAAGTGTCCAGTGTCCAAAAGTGTACGCAGAGATTCAAAATCTCCATTATCCTCTCGTCACTTTGGTCACAGGCAGCTGTGCCATCGAGCGTGTCACATAGCGCTCAGATATCAGTGGGCCGCACACAATCCACAAGTGTCCACTGTCCACAAGTGTACGCAGAGATTCAAAATCTCCATTATCCTCTCGTCACTTTGGTCACAGGCAGCTGTGCCATCAAGCGTGTCACATAGCACTCAGATATCAGTGGGCCGCACACAATCCACAAGTGTCCAGTGTCCAAAAGTGTACGCAGAGATTCAAAATCTCCATTATCTTCTCGTCACTTTGGTCACAGGCAGCTGTGCCATCGAGCGTGTCACATAGCGCTCAGATATCAGTGGGCCGCACACAATCCACAAGTGTCCACTGTCCACAAGTGTACGCAGAGATTCAAAATCTCCATTATCCTCTCGTCACTTTGGTCACAGGCAGCTGTGCCATCGAGCGTGTCACATAGCGCTCAGATATCAGTGGGCCGCACACAATCCACAAGTGTCCACTGTCCACAAGTGTGTGCAGAAATTCTAAAACTCCCCTGTCCTATAGACACCTTGTACCTTGTTTTACATTACTATATAGTTTGTTGGATTTTGTCTACATTTCTACCAAAAATGAGGAAGGCTGGTGGAAGAGGCCGTGGAATTGGGCGGGGGTTGGCAGCTGGTAATGATGGTGTTAGTGGTGGATCTGATGGTAGTGGCAAGAGCAAAATAGGACCGAATGCAGGAGGTGCTGACCCTGCGTCATCGTCTGGCTACATAAGGACTCGAACGCTTAGTTTTCTAGGAGTTGGCAAACCGCTTTTAAAGGCAGAGAATCGGGAAAAAGTTTTGTCTTACATTGCTGACTCAGCCTCCAGCTCTATCGCCTCCTCTTCTTCAGTTGTAAAAAGTAAAAGCACCGAGTCGTCATTGGAGGCTCATGTTCATGAACCACACCTTTCCTTGTGTCCTTCACTCCAACCAAGATTGAAGGATGACGCAGGCCATACTACTGATTACTCCATGGAGCTGTTTTCACATACCATGCCTGGATTATCAAGTCAAATGGTGAATTACCCAGGCCAAGATGAATCTGACATGGAGTGCACTGATGCACAGCCGCTGATGGATGATTCTGCTGGTACATTCACTCAGAGCACTACATTGTCCTCGCAGTGTACAGAGCCAGATTTTGACCCTGATGAGACTCAGGTGCCCCTTCCCGCACACTATACCACCATACACGGTGACACAGAGAAAGGTGCACATGACATAGAAGAGGAGGTGATGGATGACCCAGTTGTTGACCCAGATTGGCATCCATTGGGGGAAGAGGGTGCTGCTTCCAATAGCTCAGATGAGGAGCATCCACAGCAGACATCGACATCGCAACAGCTGTTATCTGGCAGGCCCGGAGCACTCCAAAGACAGGTTCCAAACATCAAAAGAGTTGCTGGACAGCTTGTCCAGAGGGTCAAAAGATCACAGCGTGCTAGGCCGCAAAATGTCTGCCAAAGTAGGAAGAGTGCAGTGTGGCAGTTTTTTGAACAAAATCCTCATGATCAGGCCAAGGTTATCTGTAAGAAGTGCGCAAAGACCTTTAGCCGAGGGAAAAATCTGAAAAATTTGAATACCAGTTGCATGCTTAGACATTTAACCAGCATGCACTTGCAAGCGTGGACACAACACCAAACCTCAAGTGCCACATGTGCAACTGATCACAACGAAGGTAGTCAGCAACGCTACATTGTTTCCCCCACTGTAAGCCCACCGGTTAGCACAGCAGCAAATGTTGAGGTGTCGTTGCAAGGCCACAACAGTCAGGGAATCCCACTGTTATATCAACGAAAGACTGATTCTAGGCCATCAGAAAGAACAACAACTCCATCACCATCATCAACCCTCTCTCAGTCCGCCCTGTCCACCGCTACTTCCACCATATGCAGCTCTCAAGTCCAGCTCACCCTCCCAGACACTATGAGTAGGTCAAGAAAGTACTCAGTCTCTCATCCGCGTACACTGGGTTTGAACGCCCACATTGACAAACTAATCTCGTTTGAGATGATGCCCTTTCGGTTGGTGGAAAGCACAGCTTTCCGCGAACTCATGGCCTATGCAGTACCACGCTATGACCTACCCAGTCGCCACTTCTTCTCTCGCAAAGCCATCCCAGCCCTCCACCATCATGTGAAAGACCGCATTGTCCATGCACTCAAGCAGTCAGTGAGCGGAAAGGTGCACCTCACAACTGATGCATGGTCCAGTCGGCATGGCCAGGGCCGTTACGTGTCTATCACTGCGCACTGGGTTAATGTGGTAGATGCAGGGTCCACAGGGGACAGCGGTGGTGGGACAGTGCTGCCTAGCCCACGGTATAGGAAACAGTTGGCTGTAGGCGTTCGACCCTCCTCCTCCTCCTCCTCCTCCTCCAGAAGCGACAGCTCGTCCACAGAGCGCAGTCGTACGAGCACTCCATCTGCAGCTGCCACTGTTGCACACGATGTGTCCCCCTATCGAGCAGCTAGTGGAAAGCGTCAGCAGGCTGTGTTGCAGATGATGTGTTTGGGCAACAGACACACTGCCGAGGTGCTGGCCGAGTACTTGAAGCGACAAACTGAGTCATGGCTGGGCAGTGTACATCTTGAGGCAGGCAAGGTAGTTAGTGATAACGGCCGTAATTTTGTGGCAGCCATAGCCCTTTCAAAACTCAGCCACATACCTTGCTTGGCTCACACCTTGAACCTGGTGGTGCAGTGCTTCCTCAAAAATTATCCGGAGTTAACAGCCCTGCTCCAGAAGGTGCGAAGACTGTGCGCGCACATCCGCCGGTCGCCTGTACACTCCGTTCATATGCAGAAGCTGCAGCGATTGCTCCACCTTCCCAACCACCGCCTCATTATCGACATTGCAACAAAGTGGAACTCCACCCTGCACATGGTGGAGCGGCTGTGCGAGCAGAGGCAGGCCATAATGCATTTGTGGGAGGATACACGGCCAGGCACTTTGAGAGCAGACATGGAGTTGACAGGCGTGCAGTGGTCGAAGCTGAAAGACCTTTGTAAAGTCCTTCAGTGTTTTGAGGAACACGGCTGGTAAGCGCAGACGACGCCATCCTAAGCATGAGCATCCCACTTATGCGTCTGCTCATGCAAACTTTGACGCACCTTAAGGAGCAGGCGTCTGCAGCCAATGTTGATGAGGAGGAAGAGGAGGAGGGAATCCTTGATGACATTCAGCCATTGTCTGCTCAGGGACCTCTCCTGGACGAGGTGGAGGAAGAAGAGGAGGAGGAGGAGGAGGATGATGGGGATGATTACTTAGGGGAGGAGGATGCATCTCGTGGGGCAAGTGAAAATGTTGGCGTGGCAAGGTCTGGTACAGGGTTTGTGCGTGACTGGAGGGATGTGGATTTGCCAGAAAGTGCTCCTCCACCCAGCACTCGCAGTGCATCATTGACACCGGGAACATTGTCCCACATGTCAGATTATGCCTTGCGGATCCTAAAAAGGGACCCCCGCATTGCCAAAATGATGAACGATGACGACTACTGGTTGGCCAGCATCCTGGATCCACGCTATAAAGGCAAATTACAAAACATCATGCCACAGGAGAACCTTGACCTAATATTGGCTAATAAACAAGCAACTCTGGTAAATCGGTTGCTTGAGGCATTCCCAGCACACAGCAGCGGTGATGGTTCTCACATGAGCCGTACGGGCCGGGGGCAGCTTGGCAGAGGTGTTCGTGGTGCACACAGCAGAAGTGGCGTTGGAGACAGGGGTTTCATGACAATGTTGTGGACTGATTTTTCAAATACCGCTCACACAACTGGTAATACTGCATCGATGGAAAGTGACAGGAGACAGCAGTTGTCAACTATGGTTACAAACTACTTTTCCTCCCATATCGATGTTCTCCCACACAGGTCATTCCCCTTTGACTATTGGGCCGCTAAATTGGACACCTGGCCTGAATTGGCACAATATGCCTTACAGGAGCTCGCTTGCCCAGCTGCAAGTGTGCTATCGGAAAGAGTCTTCAGTGCAGCTGGATCAATCCTGACAGAAAAAAGGACCCGTCTGTCAACCCAAAATGTGGATGATCTAACCTTCATTAAAATGAACCACGCATGGGTTTCCAAGGATTTTGTCCCACCTTCCCCTGATGACACATAGGGTGACAGAAAAATGGCTTGCTTTGGTCCACCTCTTCCTGGTACTTCACCTATTTCGCCTTTTGCATCAGCTGAATGTCCAACATCAACATATGCCACTTTCTAAAACTCCCTAACTGTGCTGCCTCCCCCCCCATGGCCGGGGTCACCACCTACCGCACGACACCGTGCGAGTGCCGTTGCCCTGGACAGGTGGGTAGGCCGACTCTTGGGCGCGGGCACTGGCACTGGGTCCCTCATAGTGCAATCAAGTGTCTCTGACGGTGGTGGTGCACACCCGCCGTCAGACACACCGCTGTACTATGAGGGGCCCAGTGCCAGTACCGACGCCCACGAGTGGGCCCCCCTTGCTTGGCCAGGGCCCCAGCATTTGCAATCTTTACCTCTCCCTGCTCCTCCGCTGTGTAATCTGGGCCGTCAAATCCATACTGTGCCTGACACCGTCTGAGCCTGCCTCCTGAGACATATATTTTGAATGTGTACGCTATCCATACATGTTATCCAGGGATACGGTACCCTTTCTAACCTTTGTGCAATGACGTGCAATCCATACTGGGCCTAACACCGTCTGAGCCTGCCTCATGCTGTATAGACATATATTTTGAATGTGTACGCTATCCATACATGTTATCCGGGGATACGGTACCCCTTCTAACCTTTGTGCAATGACGTGCAATCCATACTGGGCCTAACACCGTCTGAGCCTGCCTCATGCTGTATAGACATATATTTCGAATGTGTACGCTATCCATACATGTTATCCGGGGATACGGTACCCCTTCTAACCTTTGTGCAATGACGTGCAATCCATACTGGGCCTAACACCGTCTGAGCCTGCCTCATGCTGTATAGACATATATTTTGAATGTGTACGCTATCCATACATGTTATCCGGGGATACGGTACCCCTTCTAACCTTTGTGCAATGACGTGCAATCCATACTGGGCCTAACACCGTCTGAGCCTGCCTCATGCTGTATAGACATATATTTTGAATGTGTACGCTATCCATACATGTTATCCGGGGATACGGTACCCCTTCTAACCTTTGTGCAATGACGTGCAATGCATACTGGGCCTAACACCGTCTGAGCCTGCCTCATGCTGTATAGACATATATTTTGAATGTGTACGCTATCCATACATGTTATCCGGGGATACGGTACCCCTTCTAACCTTTGTGCAATGACGTGCAATCCATACTGGGCCTAACACCGTCTGAGCCTGCCTCATGCTGTATAGACATATATTTTGAATGTGTACGCTATCCATACATGTTATCCGGGGATACGGTACCCCTTCTAACCTTTGTGCAATGACGTGCAATCCATACTGGGCCTAACACCGTCTGAGCCTGCCTCATGCTGTATAGACATATATTTTGAATGTGTACGCTATCCATACATGTTATCCGGGGATACGGTACCCCTTCTAACCTTTGTGCAATGACGTGCAATCCATACTGGGCCTAACACCGTCTGAGCCTGCCTCATGCTGTATAGACATATATTTTGAATGTGTACGCTATCCATACATGTTATCCGGGGATACGGTACCCCTTCTAACCTTTGTGCAATGACGTGCAATCCATACTGGGCCTAACACCGTTTGAGCCTGCCTCATGCTGTATAGACATATATTTTGAATGTGTACGCTATCCATACATGTTATCCGGGGATACGGTACCCCTTCTAACCTTTGTGCAATGACGTGCAATCCATACTGGGCCTAACACCGTCTGAGCCTGCCTCATGCTGTATAGACATATATTTTGAATGTGTACGCTATTCATACATGTTATCCGGGGATACGGTACCCCTTCTAACCTTTGTGCAATGACGTGCAATCCATACTGGGCCTAACACCGTCTGAGCCTGCCTCATGCTGTATAGACATATATTTTGAATGTGTACGCTATCCATACATGTTATCCGGGGATACGGTACCCCTTCTAACCTTTGTGCAATGACGTGCAATCCATACTGGGCCTAACACCGTCTGAGCCTGCCTCATGCTGTATAGACATATATTTTGAATGTGTACGCTATCCATACATGTTATCCGGGGATACGGTACCCCTTCTAACCTTTGTGCAATGACGTGCAATCCATACTGGGCCTAACACCGTCTGAGCCTGCTTCATGCTGTATAGACATATATTTTGAATGTGTACGCTATCCATACATGTTATCCGGGGATACGGTACCCCTTCTAACCTTTGTGCAATGACGTGCAATCCATACTGGGCCTAACACCGTCTGAGCCTGCCTCATGCTGTATAGACATATATTTTGAATGTGTACGCTATCCATACATGTTATCCGGGGATACGGTACCCCTTCTAACCTTTGTGCAATGACGTGAAATCCATACTGGGCCTAACACCGTCTGAGCCTGCCTCATGCTGTATAGACATATATTTTGAATGTGTACGCTATCCATACATGTTATCCGGGGATACGGTACCCCTTCTAACCTTTGTGCAATGACGTGCAATCCATACTGGGCCTAACACCGTCTGAGCCTGCCTCATGCTGTATAGACATATATTTTGAATGTGTACGCTATCCATACATGTTATCCGGGGATACGGTACCCCTTCTAACCTTTGTGCAATGACGTGCAATCCATACTGGGCCTAACACCGTCTGAGCCTGCCTCATGCTGTATAGACATATATTTTGAATGTGTACGCTATCCATACATGTTATCCGGGGATACGGTACCCCTTCTAACCTTTGTGCAATGACGTGCAATCCATACTGGGCCTAACACCGTCTGAGCCTGCCTCATGCTGTATAGACATATATTTTGAATGTGTACGCTATCCATACATGTTATCCGGGGATACGGTACCCCTTCTAACCTTTGTGCAATGACGTGCAATCCATACTGGGCCTAACACCGTCTGAGCCTGCCTCATGCTGTATAGACATATATTTTGAATGTGTACGCTATCCATACATGTTATCCGGGGATACGGTACCCCTTCTAACCTTTGTGCAATGACGTGCAATCCATACTGGGCCTAACACCGTCTGAGCCTGCCTCATGCTGTATAGACATATATTTTGAATGTGTACGCTATCCATACATGTTATCCGGGGATACGGTACCCTTTCTAACCTTTGTGCAATCATGTGCAATCCATACTGGGCCTAACACCGTCTGAGCCTGCCTCATGCTGTATAGACATATATTTCGAATGTGTACGCTATCCATACATGTTATCCGGGGATACGGTACCCCTTCTAACCTTTGTGCAATGACGTGCAATCCATACTGGGCCTAACACCGTCTGAGCCTGCCTCATGCTGTATAGACATATATTTTGAATGTGTACGCTATCCATACATGTTATCCGGGGATACGGTACCCCTTCTAACCTTTGTGCAATGACGTGCAATCCATACTGGGCCTAACACCGTCTGAGCCTGCCTCATGCTGTATAGATATATATTTTGAATGTGTACGCTATCCATACATGTTATCCGGGGATACGGTACCCCTTCTAAACTTTGTGCAATGACTTGCAATCCATACTGGGCCTAACACCGTCTGAGCCTGCCTCATGCTGTATAGACATATATTTTGAATGTGTACGCTATCCATACATGTTATCCGGGGATACGGTACCCCTTCTAACCTTTGTGCAATGACGTGCAATCCATACTGGGCCTAACACCGTCTGAGCCTGCCTCATGCTGTATAGACATATATTTTGAATGTGTACGCTATCCATACATGTTATCTGGGGATACGGTACCCCTTCTAACCTTTGTGCAATGACGTGCAATCCATACTGGGCCTAACACCGTCTGAGCCTGCCTCATGCTGTATAGACATATATTTTGAATGTGTACGCTATCCATACATGTTATCCGGGGATACGGTACCCTTTCTAACCTTTGTGCAATGACGTGCAATCCATACTGGGCCTAACACCGTCTGAGCCTGCCTCATGCTGTATAGACATATATTTTGAATGTGTACGCTATCCATACATGTTATCCAGGGATACGGTACCCTTTCTAACCTTTGTGCAATCACGTGCAATCCTTACTGGGCGTGAGAACGGCTGGCGAGCTGTTAAGCAAGCTACAGCACCTGTCCAGACAAGTACAGGGATTCCCTAGCGAGGAGACTTATTTGATTGTTTTCTATGTTGGGACAGCAATTTTTGGGGAGCACTATACTCTGGAGAATGATAGATGGGGCCCACCATACACTGGAACATTCCAAAGGTGGACATCAGACACTGGAGCATTTACAGGGCCCATTATACACTAGAGCAGTGGTCCCCAACCTTTTTTGCCCCAGGGACCGGTTTCAAGCAAGACCATTCTTCCATGGCCCGGCAGGGCAGGGATGGAAGTGTGGCAGGGGCGGGGCTTTGGTCATAAGGGGGCGGGGCTATGGACACGGTTGTAGTGTAGCAGTGCATACTTATAATTAAATAACATTTATAATGTGACTCAACTCACCATAGGTTTTGAATAAGTGCTCCATCACCCCCTTCTCCCCATCATTGCCTTCACCCCATCACTCCCCTCTCCCCATCATTGCCTTCACCCCATCACTCCCCTCTCCCCATCATTGCCTTCACCCCATCATTGCCTTCACCCCATCACTCCCTTCTCCCCATCATTGCCTTCACCCCATCACTGCTGTCTCCCCATCATTGCCTTTACCCCATCACTCCCCTCTCCTCATCATTGCCTTCACCCCATCACTCCCTTCTCCCCATCATTGCCTTCAGCCCATCACTCCCCTCTCCCCATCATTGCCTTCACCCCATCACTCCCTTCTCCCCATCACTCCCCTCTCCCCATCATTACCTTCACCCCATCACTCCCTTCTCCCCATCATTGCCTTCACCCCCTTCTCCCCATCATTGCCTTCAACCCATCACTCCCCTCTCCCCATCATTGCCTTCACCCCATCACTGCTGTCTCTCCATCACTTCCCTCATGGCCTTCTCCTCATGTCCCCATCTCCTCCAGGGCCAGGCTACACAAACACAGACCAATACATACACACATACATACACACACACATATACATCACACACACACATACATCACACACACACACACATACATACACACACACATACATCACACACACACACATACATCACACACACACACATACATCACACACACACACACACACATACATACATCACACACACACACACACATCACACACACACACACACATATACATCACACACACACACATACATACATCACATACATACATCACACACATACACACATACATCACACACACACACACATACATCACACACACATACATACATACCTACACATACATACACACACACATACGCACACATACATATAATACGTACACACACACACACACCACCTCTCCTCTCACCTGCCCGCCGCCCGCGCTTCCTCGCTCTGACACAGCAGCGGCCGCGCTCCTCTCTGTGTCAGAGACAGGAAGCGCGGGCGGCGGGCAGGAAGCTGGACGGGTCCTTGCAGCTCCGCTCCTGCTATTCCCTCTTGCAGGCAGCGGAGCTGCTTGGATCGCTCCCTGCCGCCGCTACACACGCCGCCCCAGCCCCCGCTACGCCACTGACCGCCCCTGGCTCCCCTTGTGTCCGCGGACCGGCAAGGGCACTGCAGCGGCCCGGTGCTGGGCCGCGGACCGGCGGTTGGGGACCCCTGCACTAGAGCATTAGAAATGGGGCCCATTATGTTTGGAGCATTATTTGGGCCCATAAGACAGTGGAGCTTCATCCATGGGGACCAACATATACTGTAGCATTATGTGGAGCTCATCATATACTGTTTCAAACATTATGTGGGACCAATGATTCTGTATGGAGAAATAGATGGGCCTCGTCATGAGATGTAAAAAGTGAGGTATTTTTCATTGTACTATACCGCTATTTCTCTGCCGTATCGGAGCATGATGAGTTGTGGTATGTGTTAAAGGGGCGCTCTTTCGCCCAGGGCACATGAAACCTGCAGCCAGCCCTCCCCCCCCACAAATTTAGCCAAATAACCCCCATTTTTCAGTGCGTAACTTGTATTATGAAGTTAATTAAGGTTGACAAGCTTAAGTAAGAAGAATTGATGCTTTTGGCATTCAAATGGGCACTGTAGGTGTGTTTCCTGTCCTCCTCTCAATGCCGACTTTTATTCCCCATTGACTTACATTGGGTTTCGTGTTTCGGGACGACCCCGACTTTTCACGAAACGAAACGCGACCCTAAAAAACCAAAAGTCGCTCAACTCTACTTATGACCATTTAATATTTTCACTCAATTGTGTTCTATGTACATATTAATCCTTTACTTCTAGGAGAATTCTATTCGGGTACATGCCATCTCTCCTTGGTTAATCAACTGTTTGAGTGCAATACTTACTATTTCCATTAACTACCATTTTTTTCACAGCTTTGTACTGGGCGAGTTGCAATATATTCATTAAGATATACTAATCACTATTTATTTCTCAGCTATTTATCCCCACGATTGGGCTAACTACAGTTTATTGTTTATTCTTGTCAGGTTTTACATATTAAATATTCTTCTATTTGTCTCATTAATAAGTGACTAGCTTTTCTCCCACATCTTGGTGTTTTCAGCGCGAGTCTATCACAAATATTTAAAATCCTTTCGATTTCCTTGTGGTTGGTATCTAGAGTCGCAGCAGTTACAAAACCTTTTACACAGGCGCCACTTTATCGCTCTCCTTCATTTTTTGTTTTTAACAATTTTTCCCTGGATCTGTAGCTGGATATTTCCTGCTTTTGAATAGCCTCCTATATACAGTATGAGCCTGCACATTGCTTCCTATATACAGTATGAGTCTGCACATAGTCCCCTATATACAGTATGAGCCTGCACATTGCTTCCTATATACAGTATGAGGCTGCATATAGCCTCCTATATACAGTATGAGTCTGCACATTGCTTCCTATATACAGTATGAGGCTGCATATAGCCTCCTATATACAGTATGAGCCTGCACATTGCTTCCTATATACAGTATGAGGCTGCATATAGCCTCCTATATACAGTATGAGCCTGCACATTGCTTCCTATATACAGTATAAGTCTGCACATAGTCTCCTATATACAGTATGAGCCTGCACATTGCTTCCTATATACAGTATGAGCCTGCACAGCGCTTCCTATATACAGTATAAGTCTGCACATAGTCTCCTATATACCATCCAGCCATCCAGTCTGGCCTAAGCTGTTACTAGTGGTTCAGCCGCTCGACCCTTATTCACATTCACGCCACTTGGCAAGTGATAAGGTTTTAAATACTAGAGTAGGGACTGTCCCACAAGGGTTGCCGTGACGTGGCGGGATGGCTTGTACATTATTTTGATCAAAATTATGTTTACTAAATACCCTTATTATTATTATTATTACCTTTATGCATTATTTGCAGTATATTTTTTACTTTTAGTTCAGGATATTTGTGTTTTTTGCTTTCTGTTTTCTCTGGTTAATGGTCATGTGTTAAAATGCATTTACATTGTGCATACACATTAACTTACTTGTCTCAGTTCAGATTTGTTTTTTATTCATTTCATTGTGCATTCAGTGCATATAGGGGTGTGACCGCCCTTTTTCTGAGCTGGGAAAGCCATCCAGTCTGGCCTAAGCTGTTACTAGTGGTTCAGCCGCTCGACCCTTATTCACATTCACGCCACTTGGCAAGTGATAAGGTTTTAAATACTAGAGTAGGGACTGTCCCACAAGGGTTGCCGTGACGTGGCGGGATGGCTTGTACATTATTTTGATCAAAATTATGTTTACTAAATACCCTTATTATTATTATTATTATTACCTTTATGCATTATTTGCAGTATATTTTTTACTTTTAGTTCAGGATATTTGTGTTTTTTGCTTTCTGTTTTCTCTATATACAGTATGAGCCTGCACATTGCTTCCTATATACAGTATGAGCCTGCACAGCGCTTCCTATATACAGTATAAGTCTGCACATAGTCTCCTATATACAGTATGAGCCTGCACATTGCTTCCTATATACAGTATGAGGCCGCATATAGCCTCCTATATACAGAATGAGCCTGCACATTGCTTCCTATATACAGTATGAGTCTGCACATAGTCTCCTATATACAGTATGAGCCTGCACATTGCTTCCTATGTACAGTATGAGTCGGCATATAGCCTCCTATATACAGTATGAGCCTGCACATTGCTTCCTATATACAGTATGAGTCTGCATATAGCCTCCTACATACAGTATGAGCCTGCACATTGCTTCCTATATACAGTATGAGCCTGCAGAGCGCTTCCTATATACAGTATGAGTATGCACATAGTCTCCTATATACAGTATGAGCCTGCACATTGCTTCCTATATACAGTATGAGCCTGCACAGCGCTTCCTATATACAGTATGAGTCTGCACATAGTCTCTTATATACAATATGAGTCTGCACATTGCTTCCTACATACAGTATGAGCCTGCACATTGCCTCCTATATACAGTATGACCCTGTAAATCACTTCCTATATACAGTATGAGTCTGCACATTGCCTCCTATATACAGTATGACCCTGTAAATCACTTCCTATATACAGTATGAGGCCGCATATAGCCTCCTATATACAGTATGAGCCTGCACATTGCTTCCTATATACAGTATGAGCCTGCACATTGCTTCCTATATGCAGTATGAGCCTGCACATAGCCTCCTATATACAGTATGAGCCTGCACATAGCTTCCTATATACAGTATGAGCCTGCACATTGCTTCCTATATACAGTATGAGCCTGCACATTGCTTCCTATATATAGTATGAGCCTGCACATTGCTTCCTATATATAGTATGAGCCTGCACATTGCTTCCTATATATAGTATGAGCCTGCACATTGCTTCCTATATACAGTATGAGCCTGCACATTGCTTCCTATATGCAGTATGAGCCTGCACATAGCCTCCTATATACAGTATGAGATTGCACATTGCTTCCTATATACAGTATGAGCCTGCACATAGCTTCCTATATACAGTATGAGCCTGTACATCGCTTCCTATATACAGTATGAGGCCGCATATAACCTCCTATATACAGTATGAGCCTGCACAGCGCTTCCTATATACAGTATGAGCCTGCACATAGCTTCCTATATACAGTATGAGCCTGCACATAGCTTCCTATATACAGTATGAGCCTGCACATTGCTTCCTATATAAAGTATGAGGCCGCATATAACCTCCTATATACAGTATGAGCCTGCACATTGCTTCCTATATGCAGTATGAGCCTGCACATACCCTCCTATATACAGTATGAGCCTGCACATTGCTTCCTATATACAGTATGAGCCTGCACATAGCTTCCTATATACAGTATGAGCCTGTACATCGCTTCCTATATACAGTATGAGGCCGCATATAACCTCCTATATACAGTATGAGCCTGCACATAGCCTCCAATATACAGTAGCAAAAAAAAAATGATTGAATGAGAGTAATGGTTTTGGGTCCTTTCTGTAAAAATCGTATGGGTATCTTTTGAGTCTTGGTTTTAGTTTTCTATTTTTAATTATTTTTTCCTGTGCTTATACTCCAGTTCTCTATCTTCGCATCGCAATATATGATCTGGCATGGAATTCATTGTTGAGGGCATTTCAAGATTTTATGAAGAAACACTCCTCTCACAAGAAATCTACGGCTCTTTTCGTACCCATTGGGTCTTCAATATTTCATATTATTTGTTCACATTTTTATTCATTTTTTCTTTTTTTATTTGTTTATTTCATTTACATTTTTATTTGTTTTATTTTTATATATATTTTTTTCACTCATTTTTTATTTTTTTCACAATTTTCTTTGTGTATTTGTGCTATGTATTATGCGTTATACATAATTGTGTGTATAATTACTTTATGATATATGACATTTGATGTATGTATTGAATGCCATGTGTTATTTTTATGTACATTTGTTTTTCAACAGAGACATGATATATAGTTGTTATAGTTATATGATTCACATACACTTTTATATAGCCTGCATACACATTATGCTAATTGTTAAAAAAAATTTTTATTGCTTGCATAGTGTGCTTATAATTGAAACATATGTGTGTGCCTTTGCACTCTATGTCAGGCATATTCACTTTATTGGTTCATACACACCGCTATAATTATTTCAGCATCATTATGTTTTATCCCCTCACTTTCAACACTTGCTATCACTTTAAATAGTGATTATCATTCTTCATAATTATTTTATTTTCTTGTCCTCACTTGAGCGCATGCCCAGTTCTGTCCTCCCTAGGAGCCTTCTGACATGCTCAGTCTGGTATGTGGCTGTCTCTGGCTGTTTTGCAGCTTGAGCCGCTTTCATACTGATGAGCGCTGATGATAGACTCCCTGTTCATAGTGGGGACTCAACAGCGCATGCGCCGATAATGCTGTGGACGTTTAGAACTGGATACTATTGACGTCATTGTGGACACTACAGCGCAGGTCCTGAATTTTACAAGCTTTATTAGGGAAAGCGGTTTATTGGTTGACCGCACTATATAAACTAGATCCGGGGCACTTGTAAACCACGCCTCCTGAGGAAGCTGCGGCGTAACGCGCGTAGGGGCGGCAGGTTTTACAGCGACATACACAGCACATGTAAGTTGTTACTTTCTAATGCAGTCCTTGTATCTTACTCTGGAATTTGTATAGACAGTTGTTACTCTGTGTACACTTAACGCCTACCAGGCTTATTTGATACAAGGCACTTATGCACTTTATATTCAGCAGTTTACTCTGGGCATTTATTGTATGCAAAACCTTATCTGGGCATACATATTATGTAAATGGGGAGTTTGCTGTTTACTATGCATTCTATTTGTGAAAGGAAAGCTAAAAAAAAACATGTTTTATACAGATAAAAACATTATTAACTGTCAAGGTGCTGGTTTAATTATATTGTGTTTATGTCTGCTGTAACTTGCATTTAGCATTTATGCTCTGTTAATTATTCTAAATAAATTATTTAGCTTGAAAAACTCCAATTTTGATCTCTTGTGATGCTTAATAGCTCATTTATGAAATTTTTTTTGCTATTATATTTCCAGTGAGTTGAGCCTTTGAAGAATTTTTTCCAGTAATTGGGATATATTTGTACTTTATCCTATATACAGTATGAGCCTGTACATCGCTTCCTATATACAGTATGAGGCTGCATATAGCCTACTATATACAGTATGAGGCCGCATATAGCCTTCTATATGCAGTATGAGGCCGCATATAGACTCCTATATACAGTATGAGCCTGCACATTGCTTCCTATATACAATATGAGCCTGCACATCGCTTCCTATATACAGTATGAGGCCACATATAGCCTCCTATGAACGGTCTGAGCCTGCACATCGCTTCCTATATACAGTATGAGGCCGCATATAGCCTCCTATATACAGTATGAGCCTGCACATCGCTTCCTATAAACAGTATGAGCCTGCAAATCGCTTCCAATATACAGTATGAGCCCACATATAGCCTCCTGAATACAGTGTTTGCCTCCTATATACAGTGTGAGTCCCCATATAGCCTCCTACATACAGTATGAGCACTCACATATAGCCTCCTGAATACATTGTTTGCCACCATATTGCCTCCTATATACAGTGTGAGTCCCCATATAGCTCCTATATACAGTATGAGCCCCTATATAGCATCCCATATCTAACTGCATTTACCTTGGTAGCATTAATTTTCTATGAGACTGTTCTGTTCTCATATTGTGCATTTATGCATTTAGTAGGGCTTAATGTAATGATTGCGCTTGTTACACATCCACTCTAGATGCGCTCACTTATTAGACTTTGGTTGGGGCAACTTTAAAATATAATAATGATAATGGTCCTGTCTAGTGACAAGTTTATTTTACAGGCTTCTGGAGAAAGGCACAATACCAGTCATTCAAGGGTTAATTCTTTGGAACACTTAGAGGGACTTTCTAGCCAATGAAACCACAGTATAAAACACCTGTGATAACTATGGCAACTGCGCTGATGTCATAAACACATGCATCTATGATGCAGGAGAAGATTCCAGAACCACAAGTCATTCAGCCATAGACGGAGCCATACTTGATGTGTCTGGAGACCTGGAGCTTCATCACTCCACAATGGGAGGAAGGGGACACCGCCTAGCCAGCCAGATCAGCCATAGCGCCTAGCCAGCCAGATCAGCCATACCGCCTAGCCAGCCAGATCAGCCATACCGCCTAGCCAGCCAGATCAATGGGGTGACAGATGTTGCAGCCAGATCTCCCTCACGTCCGGTACTCGCCGCCTTCACTTTATGTGTACGGCCTGGAGAGGTCGCTTTAGGCTTCTCCAAAACAAATATGACACAATGTACAAATTCAGGTACAATTTGCTGTTACATGTTGGCACTAACCTTCTAAGCCCAAGGGAAGGGCAGTCCTGCAGCCATGGTTCCCTAGAGGTTTCCTCCACAGGGGGTTTTTCCTCTCCTGAGTGCTGAAGGACGATTCTTCGTGAGTCGGGGGTTCTGCCATTTTCAGTGTCTCTTTCATAGTAATTGGCTGATTCTAAATTTCAGACACTGAAAGAAATAATAATGATGAGATTTGGAATAAAATTCGGTCAATTTAACATCCAATAAAAGTGTTTTGTGTGTTTCTTTCACAATATTCGGTTGGTGAGATTTTGTTGGGGATCAGGATACAGCATCTATGATTAAGCCATGAAGCCAGATATGAAGTCAGAGCAATTTAACCCTGCGCTGGAAGACAGGACGGAGCAGAGATGACAAAGTGTGACTGCACAATTAGCACAAGTTCACACTCTTCCTCCCATTCAGATACACGAGGGGATTCAGGGCCGAGTTAGGACTAAAAAGCAGCCCTGGCACACAAAATTCACCAGCCCACATACAATAAGTGTCCTCAACCCAAATCGTAGAACACTGATAGGTCATGTAGGATTTTGCTTTATCCGTTACCAGGGCCGAAACAAAGTATTTTGGGTGCCCAAGGCAGATGAAGCCGAAGGCGCCCATTTTGCATTTCTACCCTGCTAATTCTTCCCTTTTCCATTAGGTCTATGACATCATGTGATTAATAACTGATGACTTGAATCCTTCTAAGTCAGGCCCATATACATTTGTATCTCATGAACCTACAACTCCCAGTATGTCCTTAACAATGGTAAGGAGATGCTGGGAGTTATCAGTCTTTATCAGACTGTGGACTATACAGGAACCATAGTACTGATGAGACGCAGTCAGTACCAATAGCTAAAAATGTACATCCTGGTACCTTATAGGTGACCTCTTCTCTGATTGAGTCTTAGGCCTGTTTCACACTTCAGTTTTCTGGCGTTAGTCAAAATCCGCTAGTGTGCAAAAACGGATCCGTTTCCGTTTTGTGGCAAACGGATGCAATTGGATCCGTTTTTTGAACGGATCCGCTTTAGACGCTAGTGCATGAAATTTAAAGTAAGGCCTGTTTCACGAGAGAGATTTAGCTGCCAGAATGGGATTTGGGGTTAAATATCATGAAAGGACATTCATTCGGGCATGCTCAGTATAAAAAGGAGGATCCGTTGGCGGATTCCGTCAATTAACGGTTGGCAACGGATCCACCGCCTTTTCTTATCCACATCTCGCTTCTTAAGGCCCCTTTCACACTCCAGTCTTTTGCAATCAGTCACAATCCGTCAAAGTGTTCGGATCCGTCAAGTGGACGGATCCTGCGTATATTGCAAAAACTGATGCACTGGATCCGTTTTTATGACTGATCCGTTGTAGCAGCCTTGCTGTAGGAATTAAAGAAACAGAATTCTGGAGCGAGAGAGAGAGAGAGGGATTTTGTGCCAGAATAGAAAAAGCAGCCGCAGGGGTTAAAATAAAGGAAGAAAAATGATTCCGGGCATGCTCAGTTTTAAAAGACGGAATCCGTCGCTATCCGACTTTTCGACGTACACAAAAAACGTTCATCTGACCGTTGTCTCCGGCCGACGGACAGAGATTTTCTGACGGATCCGTTGGACGACGGATGAAACGTGTGGCCATCCGTCACAATCTGTCACTAATACAAGTCTATGAGAAAAAAACGGATCCAGCATGAAAAAATGATGGAAAGCCAAAATTATAAATATATATATTGTATACCAAATTATAATGTGATGACATAAAAATCTGAATAATAAATATATCAATACATCTTGCCAAAATTAGTATAATATAAACACAAAAAATAGAATAAGAAATATAAATCAAAAAGTGCTAAGTGCTAAAATATAAAATCTGAATACATACAATAAATAAATCAATACATCTTGCCAAAATTTATATAATATCAGCACCAGAAAAAAATAAATAAAAAATATGTAAAAAAAATGCTAAGTGCTAAAATATATCACTCAAAAAACTTTTTTAAACATTTTTTCGCTCAAAAAACTTTTTTCAATTAATAATGTGTAAGTTAAATGGCAACATTGTCATCTGGCCATCTGAACAGTATGAGCAAGAGGTCTTTCGCCAGTTAAAGAACCAACAATATTTTAAAAAATTAACATACAACCCTTCTAATAGTTTTGAAGCAGAATTGGATAGAATATTGAAACAAGCTCATAATGATGGGGTGATATCTAAAGAACTATATATGGCACTGAGGGTTTCTGAACCCATCATCCCCACTTTATATCTATTACCAAAAATTCATAAAGATAAAACATCACCACCTGCTAGGCCCATTGTATCAGGGACAGGGAACTATTTGGAACTAATAAATCGGTTCATTGATGCTAAACTCCAGACATTGGTTGAATCCCTTCCATCATATGTAAAGGATACATCTGACATTCTGAAAAAGGTAGATGGGTTACATATTGGGAAAGATACCTTATTAGTGACATGTGACATTGAATCACTGTATACTAATATACGACATGTCGATGGTATACGAGCAGTACAATTCTTTCTTGAGACCTCCAATTACGAAAATGAGATGGTAAAATTTATCCTACAGCTGTTGGAATTTTCCTTATCGCATAATTTTTTTTACATTTAAGGGGTCCTTCTTCCTGCAGCTCCAGGGCACTGCGATGGGCGCGGCCTTCGCGCCGGCCTACGCCAATCTGTTCCTGGGGCTGTGGGAGAGGGACCTCTTTTTGTCAGATCGTTTGTCGTCAATGGACCGCGTCCCCTTTTGGGCGCGGTACATTGACGACATTCTTTTGATCTGGCAGGGTACTCAGAATACTTTAGATTCTTTTATGCTAAGCCTTAATGATAATACGGTCAATATACATTTGACCTACTCAGCCCGAGTCGATTGTGTTGACTTCTTGGATGTCTCTATCATACGTGATTGTAATGATGTCTTACAAACAGACATTTTTCGTAAACCAACCGCAGTAAATTCCCTACTACATGCCACATCAGCCCACCCACGATCTGTCATTAGGTCAGTCCCCATTGGCCAATTCCTCCGTTTAAGGAGGATTTGTTCCTCAGATGCAGTCTTCGAAGATAGGGCATGTGATCTTAAGAGCAGATTTTATGCTAGAGGGTATAGCCACCGGATGGTTAAAAAAGCTTACCTAAGAGCTAAACACTCAACGAGGAATTCGTTATTATACAATAGTAAAAAGGAGAATACATCTAACAAAGTGAGATTCTTCACAAAATTTAATGCCCAATCTGAAGGGATTAGAAGATGTTTGGAGAAGTCATGGCCAGTGTTGTGTGCTGATCCGATATTAGCTAATTATTTGCAAGAAAAACCGCAGATTACATTTAGACGCTCTGACAATTTACGTGATATGTTGGTTAAGAGCCATTATGTACCTGTCCCCAAAAAAACCTTTTTGGATAATTTCTCCAGAAGTAATGTTGGTTGTTTTCCGTGTGGGGAATGTGTGGCCTGCACCAACATTGAACGTACAAATACGTTCTTTAATCAGGCGGGGGATCGTATATTTAAGATCAGACACCATATAACCTGTGCATCTAAAGCGGTGGTGTATTTTGCTGTATGTCCATGTCAAAAAATATATGTAGGGATGACAACGAGACAACTTAAAGTTAGAGTTCGAGAACATGTTCTTGGCATTAGGGCAGCTGAGAAAGAGGATAATTTGGACAATTTGAAAACTATTCCTCGACATTTTAAAATATACCACAACTGTGATAGTACACTACTAAGAGTTCGTGGTATAGATACTCTGATTACTAATATCAGAGGTTCGAAGGTTAGTCAGAAACTTGCACAGTGTGAGACCAAATGGATATGGACACTTAACACGGTCCAGCCATTTGGTCTCAATGAGCATTTCTCTGAATTCTCTGAATTCTTTATTTGTGATATTTTTTAATAATAATTTTTTATTATATTTCTTGTTTATGTACCAACATGACAATATATGTCTTTTATCTTATATTTTACATTTTTTATCTATTTTAACAGTTTTTTCAGTACGTGGTTGTTTCTATATGAAATATCTGCCTGGAGGCTGGAACTATACATATACTATATAATATGAAGAATTTCACATAATCCAAATATTTACAACTGTCAACATGGACCTTGAGAACATCCTTGAAGTCCCTCAAGATGAATGAAATTTTCCTTCTTCCTCTATATTCTTTTTATATAAGATGCAATCAACACTAATACCATTGTCTGTGTACTGCATATACATCAGTTGTGTCAGGTACGCGCGTGCTGCAATTGGGCATGCATGGGCCTCCACTGTGTCGCGTCTTTCACCTCCCTTCTGCAACATGCTTTCAGTGGGGAGGCTGACGTGGCTCGTTGGAGTGTCCTGCTGTTCTTTGCGTCATGTGCGTCGACTACTGCCATCTACTGAGTAATGCAGTATTTCAACTTATGCTATGTCTGTGATTGACATTTTTAAATTATATGCATGATTAGACATGATAGATCTTGGTTTCAATAATAATTTTCCTTTGGTATGTGGCAGTTGTGTTATTATTTAAGTAACAAGTGAATCAATATAGTTAGGGATGTGATATTCAGACACTGCGGTTTTGTACAAATATGCAGCAACTAGTGTTGAGCATTCCGATACCGCAAGTATCGGGTATCGGCCGATACTTGCTGTATCGGAATTCCAATACAGACTTCCGATATTTTTTCAATATCGGAAGTCGGCATCGGAATCGGAAGTTCAAAGTTGATTGACAGCCTGACGTCATCATGATGCGCGGTGTGTGCGCATTATGATGCGCCGTCATTTCGGGCCTTCCGGGGGTCTCTGCCGGCCTGCCGGGGGGCTGTGTGGACTGCCCGGGGTCTGTACCGGCCTGCCGGGGGGCTGTGCCGGCCTGCCGGTGGTCTGTGCACCCTGTGGGGGTCTGTACCGGCCTGCCGGGGGGCTGTGCCGGCCTGCCGGGGGGCTGTGCTGATGTCCGGGGGTCTGTGCAAGCATCGTCCGATGGGACTATAAGTCCCATCTGGCGATGCCTGCTACCATGACAGTGATTGACACATTAGCCAATGATGGGACAGTAGTAGTCCCATCATCCGGCTAATGTGTTAAATGTTAAAAAAAAAAAAAAAAATACTACATACATACTACATACATACTACATGCATGCTACATACATACTACATGCTACATACATACTACATATATACTACATGCATGCTACATACATACTGCATGCTACATACATACTACATACATACCACATATATACTACATACATACTACATGCATGCTACATACATACTACATACATACTACATGCATGCTACATACATAACATATATACTACATGCATGCTACATACATACTACATGCTACATACATACTACATACATACTACATATATACTACATGCTACATACATACTACATGCTACATACATACTACATATATACTACATACATACTACATGCATGCTACATACATACTACATGCATGCTACATACATACTACATGCATGCTACATACATACTACATACATACTACATATATACTACATGCATGCTACATACATACTGCATGCTACATACATACTACATACATACCACATATATACTACATACATACTACATGCATACTACATACATACTACATGCATGCTACATACATACTACATGCATGCTACATACATAACACATATACTACATGCATGCTACATACATACTACATGCTACATACATACCACATACATACTACATACATACTACATACATACTACATGCATGCTACATACATACTACATGCTACATACATACTACATATATACTACATGCATGCTACATACATACTACATGCTACATACATACTACATACATACTACATGCATGCTACATACATACTACATACATACATACTACATACATACTACATGCATGCTACATACATACTACATGCTACATACATACTACATATATACTACATGCATGCTACATACATACTACATGCTACATATATACTACATGCTACATACATACTACATGCATGCTACATACATACTACATACATACTACATGCATGCTACATACATACTACATATATACTACATGCATGCTACATACATACTGCATGCTACATGCATGCTACATACATACTACATACATACTACATGCTACATACATACCACATATATACTACATACATACTACATACAATACATTCATACAATACATACATAGACATACAGTACATATAACATAGAGTAACATACTTACCAATACTTGTCACATTGTTCCCCGAAGCCATTGTCTTTTAAAGGAATAAATATTAACATAACAAACCACAAAAATACTCACCCACGATCCGAAGCAGTCCACGAGTGTGTCCCACGACGATCTTGGGTAGAGAACTGCAACATCAGCTGATGCCGCCGTTCTCTACGGGCTGCAGGAATCCAATGACGGGAGGTAGGTATCCTTCCGCACTGTATTCCTCCGCCACTTAAAAAAAAAAAAGTCCCTATTCTCACTTTATGCCATTGCTGTGTGGGAATTTCCCACGCAGCAATGGCATAAAGTGAGACTAGGGACTAGTCCCATCAGACGATGCCTGCACAGACCCCCGAAGCCTGCACAGCCCCCCGGCAGGCCGGCACAGCCCCCCGGCAGGCCGGCACAGCCCACCGGAGCCTGCACAGACCACCGGCAGGCCGGCACAGCCCCCCGGCAGGCCGGCACAGCCCACCGGAGCCTGCACAGCCCCCCGGCAGGCCGGCACAGCCCACCGGAGCCTGCACAGCCCCCCCGGCAGGCCGGCACAGCCACCCGGCAGGCCGGCACAGACCACCGGAGCCTGCACAGACCCCCTGGCAGGCCGGCACAGCCCCCCGAAAGGCCCGTACAGACCCCAGAGAGGCTGTACAAGGGAAAAACAGGGTTTTTCTTATTCCGATACCGGAAGTCCCATAGACTTGAATGGGACTTCCGGTATCGGAATCGGCGATACCGATACTTTTTTTTAAGATCGGCCGATCCATTCCGATCCGATACTTTGAAGTATCGGACGGTATCGCTCAACTCTAGCAGCAACCGTTGGCCATTAAGTCTATTTAGACTTACAGATGTATAGTTTTTTCGCATACTACAACTATCGGTGCTAATTACCAGCTAGATGCCTCTTCTATTGTGTTCCTACAGAAACGAAATTATATATTTTTATTGATTATCACGGGTATAGTTATGTGAAACGTGACAGGTTTCTTTCTGGGGGAGAGAAGTAGATATCCTGCAGTATGACTTAATTGTGGCCTTTGGTTTAGCCCTGCAGGATTTAAGTTATCACACAATGGCGGCTTTTATAAACTGCGTAGTTATGTGCTATGTGGCGTCATTTGTGACTTTCATCTGCTGGCTGCAGTGACTATTAAGTATTTATACTTTGGTATGTGGCAGTTGTGTTATTATTTAAGCAACAAGTGTATCAATATAGTTAGGGATGTGATATTCAGACACTGCGGTTTTGTACAAATATGCAGCAACCATTGGCTATTAAGTCTATTTAGACTTACAGATGTATAGTTTTTTTCGCATACTACAACTATCGGTGCTAATTACCAGCTAGATGGCGGTTTCTGTAAACTGCGTAGTTATGTGCTATGTGGCGTCATTTGTGACTTTCATCTGCTGGCTGCTGTGACTATTAAGTATTTATGTATGCATCTGCACTTCTGCTTCAACGGAGATATCGTTCGAAGCGCCACGCCTTCTAGACTATGATTGGCCCATTTTTTGTTTTAAGGGCTATGATTGGCTGTCTGGTATGATACCAGTTATAGGTGCAATTTTGTACAAATTGAGTGACTGTTTGAAGCGCCACACCTCCTGGATGTTGATTGGCCCAATTTCTGTTCTAAGGGCTATGATTGGCTGTTTGATACACAATGTCAGCTATCACATAAACTGCGATCTGTGCAGTGTCTTATGACTTGACGGTCCTGCAGTATACTAGTATTTAGTGTCTTAATGCTAGATGTGGCAGTTTCATTCAATACAGGTCGCGTGCATTATATGCATACACTTTAATAATAACTGAAGCACCACGCCTTTTTGACCATGATTGGTCTAAATTTTGTTCAACGAGTTATGATTGGTTGTTTGGTATATAAATACCTATTGGTTTCTGCCAGTATCCACCCCCTGACGAAGGCAATTGGCCGAAACGCGCGTTGGGGAAGGGCAGCTACCTCTGGCGTGTAGGAGCATTTATAAATCCACAGGTATAACTATTTAACAGTATAGTCTGGTTGTTGGCAACAACCATTTCGTTTTTTGATTGTTTTATTACTATCTGTGGTGGTTGTTTATCTCCGAACTGCGCCTTTATATGCTCTCATTTGTTAAGAGATATACGTTCATGGTCACAAAATCGTAATTTTATCTATGTGTAGCAACCCCTGCTGGACATTATTGCACTTTGCACTTTATTGTTCATTAATTACACAAATTGTGTTTTTTGCTAGCACATATTTTGCACTTTATTTCATTGGTATGTCGTTGTGTTAACACATGTTTCTAATCACATATCTTTATGGCACTATTATATATTTTTATTTATTATTTTTTATGTAACACTATTGTATCATGAGTACATCATGATTTTGGTACACTGCTTTTAGCAGTCACATAATATATAATTTTTTTTAATAATTTTCTGTGGTATGGGACCCTACACATATATGTAACCTCTTCTCAGGATTATGGTTAGCTGACCCTTCAATTTCTATGTCAATTTCTATGTATATTATCATATATACTTGATGCTTTGCCTTTTTACAATTAAACCTTGGTTTTATGGTATTATGTAATAAAAATAAAAATATTTTTAATGATAGGACTATGGTCATGTGTTTTCGTTTTATTCCAGTTTAGGTTTATGACTGTCCTTTTGTTGCTATAATATAGTCTTGGGTGGTGTATGCACCAACTATACCAAAATTGATTGGTCTCCCACTATATCCCCTTTTATTTGCTAATTGTTTGCTGTGTTTTGCACAGGTGTTCTGAAGGAGATGGACTATAAAGCCAGTGAACAAGCCTGGCTTGGAAAGATTAATCAGGTTTTTAATAATGGAGCAAATGCTCAGTGTAATACAATTCAGAGAAATGTGGATTTTGGTAATTCTGTTAAACAAATATTATCTAAAAGAACAAGACTCTGGTGGAATAAGACTTTTTTGGAAAATTATATTACTAAACAGATAATCCCTAGAGGTCTTCGGATTAAAATAATTCCATCCTATCCTGTGGATGACGAAACCTTCATAAAAAATTGGGAGGAACTATGTAATAATACGTCGAAACGGTTTATGGAGATGTTGATTGAGTCCAACAACAAAACATTGGTAGATTTGGATAACAAATTGGATGATTTATTTAAACAAGCAAAATCTGAGCTATCCGTGGAACACTTTCAAGAAACGAATATACAAATTGATAAACATATTGAAGCATTAGTCAAGAATATACAAGAATCTCAAACTACTAAATATAATCGAGATAGTAGAGACTTTCAAACAAATAATGTCTATAGATGGAGGAAACATAGAGTTGACTTTAAAAATCAGAGGACTCCATCAGTATCATCTGGGACCTCAATGAGTGATGTTTCTGCCAATTCTTCAGCCTCCTTTAATATGATGACACGGTTTGGAGCAAGACCAAAACGCAATCGGGAACAGAGACACTTTTCATTCAAACGTAGTAATGAGGAGTCCCCTAATAAGGAGAAAAGAGATATGAAGGTAATAAATTTGAGTACACATGTATTGTCTGAAGCAGATATATGTGTCCTGTCTAAAGGGTTATCGTTTTCACCTAAAACTGATTTTCAATTATTTACTGTAATTAAAGATTTACACATTTTTGCCAGAGCACTAATATACAAAAAATATTTTCATGACCAAACCTTGTGTAATATGTTCCCTACAGAAGAGGAGCAGGAGGCTTTAAGGAATCTTGAAGAATTGGCAGAAGAGCACAATATTCTCGAGAGTGACATCATTCCAGCTTCTATTAAGCCAAAATCTAAGAAATTTCCAGCTCTATCAACATGCCCCAATGTAGACTTATTTGTTAAGCTCGTATCTAAGGATTTGGAGTCTATACCAAGATATGCCAAAATCGATAACCTATCAGGTGAGGAACGTAGATCAATAGAGAAGATCCGTAGTTGGGATGATGTGGTGATTAAACCCTCAGACAAAGGTGGCAACATTGTCATCTGGCCATCTGAACAGTATGAGCAAGAGGTCTTTCGCCAGTGAAAGAACCAACAATATTATAAAAAATTAACATACAACCCTTCTAATAGTTTTGAAGCAGAATTGGATAGAATATTGAAACAAGCTCATAATGATGGGGTGATATCTAAAGAACTATATATGGCACTGAGGGTTTCTGAACCCATCATCCCCACTTTATATCTATTACCAAAAATTCATAAAGATAAAACATCACCACCTGCTAGGCCCATTGTATCAGGGACAGGGAACTATTTGGAACTAATAAATCGGTTCATTGATGCTAAACTCCAGACATTGGTTGAATCCCTCCCATCATATGTAAAGGATACATCTGACATTCTGAAAAAGGTAGATGGGTTACATATTGGGAAAGATACCTTATTAGTGACATGTGACATTGAATCACTGTATACTAATATACGACATGTCGATGGTATACGAGCAGTACAATTCTTTCTTGAGACCTCCAATTACGAAAATGAGATGGTAAAATTTATCCTACAGCTGTTGGAATTTTCCTTATCGCATAATTTTTTTACATTTAAGGGGTCCTTCTTCCTGCAGCTCCAGGGCACTGCGATGGGCGCGGCCCTCGCGCCGGCCTACGCCAATCTGTTCCTGGGGCTGTGGGAGAGGGACCTCTTTTTGTCAGATCGTTTGTCGTCAATGGACCGCGTCCCCTTTTGGGCGCGGTACATTGACGACATCCTTTTGATCTGGCAGGGTACTCAGAATACTTTAGATTCTTTTATGCTAAGCCTTAATGATAATACAGTCAATATACATTTGACCTACTCAGCCCGAGTCGATTGTGTTGACTTCTTGGATGTCTCTATCATATGTGATTGTAATGATGTCTTACAAACAGACATTTTTCGTAAACCAACCGCAGTAAATTCCCTACTACATGCCACATCAGCCCATCCACGATCTGTCATTAGGTCAGTCCCCATTGGCCAATTCCTCCGTTTAAGGAGGAATTGTTCCTCAGATGCAGTCTTCGAAGATAGGGCATGTGATCTTAAGAGCAGATTTTATGCTAGAGGGTATAGCCACCGGATGGTTAAAAAAGCTTACCTAAGAGCTAAACACTCAACGAGGAATTCGTTATTATACAATAGTAAAAAGGAGAATACATCTAACAAAGTGAGATTTTTCACAAAATTTAATGCCCAATCTGAAGCGATTAGAAGATGTTTGGAGAAGTCATGGCCAGTGTTGTGTGCTGATCCGATATTAGCTAATTATTTGCAAGAAAAACTGCAGATTACATTTAGACGCTCTGACAATTTACGTGATATGTTGGTTAAGAGCCATTATGTACCTGTCCCCAAAAAAACCTTTTTGGATAATTTCTCCAGAAGTAATGTTGGTTGTTTTCCGTGTGGGGAATGTGTGGCCTGCACCAACATTGAACATACAAATACGTTCTTTAATCAGGCGGGGGATCGTATATTTAAGATCAGACACCATATAACCTGTGCATCTAAAGCGGTGGTGTATTTTGCTGTATGTCCATGTCAAAAAATATATGTAGGGATGACAACGAGACAACTTAAAGTTAGAGTTCGAGAACATGTTCTTGGCATTAGGGCAGCTGAGAAAGAGGATAATTTGGACAATTTGAAAACTATTCCTCGACATTTTAAAATATACCACAACTGTGATAGTACACTACTAAGAGTTCGTGGTATAGATACTCTGATTACTAATATCAGAGGTTCGAAGGTTAGTCAGAAACTTGCACAGTGTGAGACCAAATGGATATGGACACTTAACACGGTCCAGCCATTTGGTCTCAATGAGCATAATAGTTTTGCTCCATTTCTCTGAATTCTTTATTTGTGATATTTTTTAATAATAATTTTTTATTATATTTCTTGTTTATGTACCAACATGACAATATATGTCTTTTATCTTATATTTTACATTTTTTATCTATTTTAACAGTTTTTTCAGTACGTGGTTGTTTCTATATGAAATATCTGCCTGGAGGCTGGAACTATACATATACTATATAATATGAAGAATTTCACATAATGCAAATATTTACAACTGTCAACATGGACCTTGAGAACATCCTTGAAGTCCCTCAAGATGAATGAAATTTTCCTTCTTCCTCTATATTCTTTTTATATAAGATGCAATCAACACTAATACCATTGTCTGTGTACTGCATATACATCAGTTGTGTCAGGTACGCGCGTGCTGCAATTGGGCATGCATGGGCCTCCACTGTGTCGCGTCTTTCACCTCCCTTCTGCAACATGCTTTCAGTGGGGAGGCTGACGTGGCTCGTTGGAGTGTCCTGCTGTTCTTTGCGTCATGTGCGTCGACTACTGCCATCTACTGAGTAATGCAGTATTTCAACTTATGCTATGTCTGTGATTGACATTTTTAAATTATATGCATGATTAGACATGATAGATCTTGGTTTCAATAATAATTTGCCTTTGGTATGTGGCAGTTGTGTTATTATTTAAGTAACAAGTGAATCAATATAGTTAGGGATGTGATATTCAGACACTGCGGTTTTGTACAAATATGCAGCAACCGTTGGCCATTAAGTCTATTTAGACTTACAGATGTATAGTTTTTTCGCATACTACAACTATCGGTGCTAATTACCAGCTAGATGCCTCTTCTATTGTGTTCCTACAGAAACTAAATTATATATTTTTATTGATTATCACGGGTATAGTTATGTGAAACGTGACAGGTTTCTTTCTGGGGGAGAGAAGTAGATATCCTGCAGTATGACTTAATTGTGGCCTTTGGTTTAGCCCTGCAGGATTTAAGTTATCACACAATGGCGGCTTTTATAAACTGCGTAGTTATGTGCTATGTGGCGTCATTTGTGACTTTCATCTGCTGGCTGCAGTGACTATTAAGTATTTATACTTTGGTATGTGGCAGTTGTGTTATTATTTAAGCAACAAGTGTATCAATATAGTTAGGGATGTGATATTCAGACACTGCGGTTTTGTACAAATATGCAGCAACCGTTGGCTATTAAGTCTATTTAGACTTACAGATGTATAGTTTTTTTCGCATACTACAACTATCGGTGCTAATTACCAGCTAGATGGCGGTTTCTGTAAACTGCGTAGTTATGTGCTATGTGGCGTCATTTGTGACTTTCATCTGCTGGCTGCTGTGACTATTAAGTATTTATGTATGCATCTGCACTTCTGCTTCAACGGAGATATCGTTCGAAGCGCCACGCCTTCTAGACTATGATTGGCCCATTTTTTGTTTTAAGTGCTATGATTGGCTGTCTGGTATGATACCAGTTATAGGTGCAATTTTGTACAAATTGAGTGACTGTTTGAAGCGCCACACCTCCTGGATGTTGATTGGCCCAATTTCTGTTCTAAGGGCTATGATTGGCTGTTTGATACACAATGTCAGCTATCACATAAACTGCGATCTGTGCAGTGTCTTATGACTTGACGGTCCTGCAGTATACTAGTATTTAGTGTCTTAATGCTAGATGTGGCAGTTTCATTCAATACAGGTCGCGTGCATTATATGCATACACTTTAATAATAACTGAAGCACCACGCCTTTTTGACCATGATTGGTCTAAATTTTGTTCAACGAGTTATGATTGGTTGTTTGGTATATAAATACCTATTGGTTTCTGCCAGTATCCACCCCCTGACGAAGGCAATTGGCCGAAACGCGCGTTGGGGAAGGGCAGCTACCTCTGGCGTGTAGGAGCATTTATAAATCCACAGGTATAACTATTTAACAGTATAGTCTGGTTGTTGGCAACAACCATTTCGTTTTTTGATTGTTTTATTACTATCTGTGGTGGTTGTTTATCTCCGAACTGCGCCTTTATATGCTCTCATTTGTTAAGAGATATACGTTCATGGTCACAAAATCGTAATTTTATCTATGTGTAGCAACCCCTGCTGGACATTATTGCACTTTGCACTTTATTGTTCATTAATTACACAAATTGTGTTTTTTGCTAGCACATATTTTGCACTTTATTTCATTGGTATGTCGTTGTGTTAACACATGTTTCTAATCACATATCTTTATGGCACTATTATATATTTTTATTTATTATTTTTTATGTAACACTATTGTATCATGAGTACATCATGATTTTGGTACACTGCTTTTAGCAGTCACATAATATATAATTTTTTTTAATAATTTTCTGTGGTATGGGACCCTACACATATATGTAACCTCTTCTCAGGATTATGGTTAGCTGACCCTTCAATTTCTATGTCAATTTCTATGTATATTATCATATATACTTGATGCTTTGCCTTTTTACAATTAAACCTTGGTTTTATGGTATTATGTAATAAAAATAAAAATATTTTTAATGATAGGACTATGGTCATGTGTTTTCGTTTTATTCCAGTTTAGGTTTATGACTGTCCTTTTGTTGCTATAATATAGTCTTGGGTGGTGTATGCACCAACTATACCAAAATTGATTGGTCTCCCACTATATCCCCTTTTATTTGCTAATTGTTTGCTGTGTTTTGCACAGGTGTTCTGAAGGAGATGGACTATAAAGCCAGTGAACAAGCCTGGCTTGGAAAGATTAATCAGGTTTTTAATAATGGAGCAAATGCTCAGTGCAATACAATTCAGAGAAATGTGGATTTTGGTAATTCTGTTAAACAAATATTATCTAAAAGAACAAGACTCTGGTGGAATAAGACTTTTTTGGAAAATTATATTACTAAACAGATAATCCCTAGAGGTCTTCGGATTAAAATAATTCCATCCTATCCTGTGGATGACGAAACCTTCATAAAAAATTGGGAGGAACTATGTAATAATACGTCGAAACGGTTTATGGAGATGTTGATTGAGTCCAACAACAAAACATTGGTAGATTTGGATAACAAATTGGATGATTTATTTAAACAAGCAAAATCTGAGCTATCCGTGGAACACTTTCAAGAAACGAATATACAAATTGATAAACATATTGAAGCATTAGTCAAGAATATACAAGAATCTCAAACTACTAAATATAATCGAGATAGTAGAGACTTTCAAACAAATAATGTCTATAGATGGAGGAAACATAGAGTTGACTTTAAAAATCAGAGGACTCCATCAGTATCATCTGGGACCTCAATGAGTGATGTTTCTGCCAATTCTTCAGCCTCCTTTAATATGATGACACGGTTTGGAGCAAGACCAAAACGCAATCGGGAACAGAGACACTTTTCATTCAAACGTAGTAATGAGGAGTCCCCTAATAAGGAGAAAAGAGATATGAAGGTAATAAATTTGAGTACACATGTATTGTCTGAAGCAGATATATGTGTCCTGTCTAAAGGGTTATCGTTTTCACCTAAAACTGATTTTCAATTATTTACTGTAATTAAAGATTTACACATTTTTGCCAGAGCACTAATATACAAAAAATATTTTCATGACCAAACCTTGTGTAATATGTTCCCTACAGAAGAGGAGCAGGAGGCTTTAAGGAATCTTGAAGAATTGGCAGAAGAGCACAATATTCTCGAGAGTGACATCATTCCAGCTTCTATTAAGCCAAAATCTAAGAAATTTCCAGCTCTATCAACATGCCCCAATGTAGACTTATTTGTTAAGCTCGTATCTAAGGATTTGGAGTCTATACCAAGATATGCCAAAATCGATAACCTATCAGGTGAGGAACGTAGATCAATAGAGAAGATCCGTAGTTGGGATGATGTGGTGATTAAACCCTCAGACAAAGGTGGCAACATTGTCATCTGGCCATCTGAACAGTATGAGCAAGAGGTCTTTCGCCAGTGAAAGAACCAACAATATTATAAAAAATTAACATACAACCCTTCTAATAGTTTTGAAGCAGAATTGGATAGAATATTGAAACAAGCTCATAATGATGGGGTGATATCTAAAGAACTATATATGGCACTGAGGGTTTCTGAACCCATCATCCCCACTTTATATCTATTACCAAAAATTCATAAAGATAAAACATCACCACCTGCTAGGCCCATTGTATCAGGGACAGGGAACTATTTGGAACTAATAAATCGGTTCATTGATGCTAAACTCCAGACATTGGTTGAATCCCTCCCATCATATGTAAAGGATACATCTGACATTCTGAAAAAGGTAGATGGGTTACATATTGGGAAAGATACCTTATTAGTGACATGTGACATTGAATCACTGTATACTAATATACGACATGTCGATGGTATACGAGCAGTACAATTCTTTCTTGAGACCTCCAATTACGAAAATGAGATGGTAAAATTTATCCTACAGCTGTTGGAATTTTCCTTATCGCATAATTTTTTTACATTTAAGGGGTCCTTCTTCCTGCAGCTCCAGGGCACTGCGATGGGCGCGGCCCTCGCGCCGGCCTACGCCAATCTGTTCCTGGGGCTGTGGGAGAGGGACCTCTTTTTGTCAGATCGTTTGTCGTCAATGGACCGCGTCCCCTTTTGGGCGCGGTACATTGACGACATCCTTTTGATCTGGCAGGGTACTCAGAATACTTTAGATTCTTTTATGCTAAGCCTTAATGATAATACAGTCAATATACATTTGACCTACTCAGCCCGAGTCGATTGTGTTGACTTCTTGGATGTCTCTATCATATGTGATTGTAATGATGTCTTACAAACAGACATTTTTCGTAAACCAACCGCAGTAAATTCCCTACTACATGCCACATCAGCCCATCCACGATCTGTCATTAGGTCAGTCCCCATTGGCCAATTCCTCCGTTTAAGGAGGAATTGTTCCTCAGATGCAGTCTTCGAAGATAGGGCATGTGATCTTAAGAGCAGATTTTATGCTAGAGGGTATAGCCACCGGATGGTTAAAAAAGCTTACCTAAGAGCTAAACACTCAACGAGGAATTCGTTATTATACAATAGTAAAAAGGAGAATACATCTAACAAAGTGAGATTTTTCACAAAATTTAATGCCCAATCTGAAGCGATTAGAAGATGTTTGGAGAAGTCATGGCCAGTGTTGTGTGCTGATCCGATATTAGCTAATTATTTGCAAGAAAAACTGCAGATTACATTTAGACGCTCTGACAATTTACGTGATATGTTGGTTAAGAGCCATTATGTACCTGTCCCCAAAAAAACCTTTTTGGATAATTTCTCCAGAAGTAATGTTGGTTGTTTTCCGTGTGGGGAATGTGTGGCCTGCACCAACATTGAACATACAAATACGTTCTTTAATCAGGCGGGGGATCGTATATTTAAGATCAGACACCATATAACCTGTGCATCTAAAGCGGTGGTGTATTTTGCTGTATGTCCATGTCAAAAAATATATGTAGGGATGACAACGAGACAACTTAAAGTTAGAGTTCGAGAACATGTTCTTGGCATTAGGGCAGCTGAGAAAGAGGATAATTTGGACAATTTGAAAACTATTCCTCGACATTTTAAAATATACCACAACTGTGATAGTACACTACTAAGAGTTCGTGGTATAGATACTCTGATTACTAATATCAGAGGTTCGAAGGTTAGTCAGAAACTTGCACAGTGTGAGACCAAATGGATATGGACACTTAACACGGTCCAGCCATTTGGTCTCAATGAGCATAATAGTTTTGCTCCATTTCTCTGAATTCTTTATTTGTGATATTTTTTAATAATAATTTTTTATTATATTTCTTGTTTATGTACCAACATGACAATATATGTCTTTTATCTTATATTTTACATTTTTTATCTATTTTAACAGTTTTTTCAGTACGTGGTTGTTTCTATATGAAATATCTGCCTGGAGGCTGGAACTATACATATACTATATAATATGAAGAATTTCACATAATGCAAATATTTACAACTGTCAACATGGACCTTGAGAACATCCTTGAAGTCCCTCAAGATGAATGAAATTTTCCTTCTTCCTCTATATTCTTTTTATATAAGATGCAATCAACACTAATACCATTGTCTGTGTACTGCATATACATCAGTTGTGTCAGGTACGCGCGTGCTGCAATTGGGCATGCATGGGCCTCCACTGTGTCGCGTCTTTCACCTCCCTTCTGCAACATGCTTTCAGTGGGGAGGCTGACGTGGCTCGTTGGAGTGTCCTGCTGTTCTTTGCGTCATGTGCGTCGACTACTGCCATCTACTGAGTAATGCAGTATTTCAACTTATGCTATGTCTGTGATTGACATTTTTAAATTATATGCATGATTAGACATGATAGATCTTGGTTTCAATAATAATTTGCCTTTGGTATGTGGCAGTTGTGTTATTATTTAAGTAACAAGTGAATCAATATAGTTAGGGATGTGATATTCAGACACTGCGGTTTTGTACAAATATGCAGCAACCGTTGGCCATTAAGTCTATTTAGACTTACAGATGTATAGTTTTTTCGCATACTACAACTATCGGTGCTAATTACCAGCTAGATGCCTCTTCTATTGTGTTCCTACAGAAACTAAATTATATATTTTTATTGATTATCACGGGTATAGTTATGTGAAACGTGACAGGTTTCTTTCTGGGGGAGAGAAGTAGATATCCTGCAGTATGACTTAATTGTGGCCTTTGGTTTAGCCCTGCAGGATTTAAGTTATCACACAATGGCGGCTTTTATAAACTGCGTAGTTATGTGCTATGTGGCGTCATTTGTGACTTTCATCTGCTGGCTGCAGTGACTATTAAGTATTTATACTTTGGTATGTGGCAGTTGTGTTATTATTTAAGCAACAAGTGTATCAATATAGTTAGGGATGTGATATTCAGACACTGCGGTTTTGTACAAATATGCAGCAACCGTTGGCTATTAAGTCTATTTAGACTTACAGATGTATAGTTTTTTTCGCATACTACAACTATCGGTGCTAATTACCAGCTAGATGGCGGTTTCTGTAAACTGCGTAGTTATGTGCTATGTGGCGTCATTTGTGACTTTCATCTGCTGGCTGCTGTGACTATTAAGTATTTATGTATGCATCTGCACTTCTGCTTCAACGGAGATATCGTTCGAAGCGCCACGCCTTCTAGACTATGATTGGCCCATTTTTTGTTTTAAGGGCTATGATTGGCTGTCTGGTATGATACCAGTTATAGGTGCAATTTTGTACAAATTGAGTGACTGTTTGAAGCGCCACACCTCCTGGATGTTGATTGGCCCAATTTCTGTTCTAAGGGCTATGATTGGCTGTTTGATACACAATGTCAGCTATCACATAAACTGCGATCTGTGCAGTGTCTTATGACTTGACGGTCCTGCAGTATACTAGTATTTAGTGTCTTAATGCTAGATGTGGCAGTTTCATTCAATACAGGTCGCGTGCATTATATGCATACACTTTAATAATAACTGAAGCACCACGCCTTTTTGACCATGATTGGTCTAAATTTTGTTCAACGAGTTATGATTGGTTGTTTGGTATATAAATACCTATTGGTTTCTGCCAGTATCCACCCCCTGACGAAGGCAATTGGCCGAAACGCGCGTTGGGGAAGGGCAGCTACCTCTGGCGTGTAGGAGCATTTATAAATCCACAGGTATAACTATTTAACAGTATAGTCTGGTTGTTGGCAACAACCATTTCGTTTTTTGATTGTTTTATTACTATCTGTGGTGGTTGTTTATCTCCGAACTGCGCCTTTATATGCTCTCATTTGTTAAGAGATATACGTTCATGGTCACAAAATCGTAATTTTATCTATGTGTAGCAACCCCTGCTGGACATTATTGCACTTTGCACTTTATTGTTCATTAATTACACAAATTGTGTTTTTTGCTAGCACATATTTTGCACTTTATTTCATTGGTATGTCGTTGTGTTAACACATGTTTCTAATCACATATCTTTATGGCACTATTATATATTTTTATTTATTATTTTTTATGTAACACTATTGTATCATGAGTACATCATGATTTTGGTACACTGCTTTTAGCAGTCACATAATATATAATTTTTTTTAATAATTTTCTGTGGTATGGGACCCTACACATATATGTAACCTCTTCTCAGGATTATGGTTAGCTGACCCTTCAATTTCTATGTCAATTTCTATGTATATTATCATATATACTTGATGCTTTGCCTTTTTACAATTAAACCTTGGTTTTATGGTATTATGTAATAAAAATAAAAATATTTTTAATGATAGGACTATGGTCATGTGTTTTCGTTTTATTCCAGTTTAGGTTTATGACTGTCCTTTTGTTGCTATAATATAGTCTTGGGTGGTGTATGCACCAACTATACCAAAATTGATTGGTCTCCCACTATATCCCCTTTTATTTGCTAATTGTTTGCTGTGTTTTGCACAGGTGTTCTGAAGGAGATGGACTATAAAGCCAGTGAACAAGCCTGGCTTGGAAAGATTAATCAGGTTTTTAATAATGGAGCAAATGCTCAGTGCAATACAATTCAGAGAAATGTGGATTTTGGTAATTCTGTTAAACAAATATTATCTAAAAGAACAAGACTCTGGTGGAATAAGACTTTTTTGGAAAATTATATTACTAAACAGATAATCCCTAGAGGTCTTCGGATTAAAATAATTCCATCCTATCCTGTGGATGACGAAACCTTCATAAAAAATTGGGAGGAACTATGTAATAATACGTCGAAACGGTTTATGGAGATGTTGATTGAGTCCAACAACAAAACATTGGTAGATTTGGATAACAAATTGGATGATTTATTTAAACAAGCAAAATCTGAGCTATCCGTGGAACACTTTCAAGAAACGAATATACAAATTGATAAACATATTGAAGCATTAGTCAAGAATATACAAGAATCTCAAACTACTAAATATAATCGAGATAGTAGAGACTTTCAAACAAATAATGTCTATAGATGGAGGAAACATAGAGTTGACTTTAAAAATCAGAGGACTCCATCAGTATCATCTGGGACCTCAATGAGTGATGTTTCTGCCAATTCTTCAGCCTCCTTTAATATGATGACACGGTTTGGAGCAAGACCAAAACGCAATCGGGAACAGAGACACTTTTCATTCAAACGTAGTAATGAGGAGTCCCCTAATAAGGAGAAAAGAGATATGAAGGTAATAAATTTGAGTACACATGTATTGTCTGAAGCAGATATATGTGTCCTGTCTAAAGGGTTATCGTTTTCACCTAAAACTGATTTTCAATTATTTACTGTAATTAAAGATTTACACATTTTTGCCAGAGCACTAATATACAAAAAATATTTTCATGACCAAACCTTGTGTAATATGTTCCCTACAGAAGAGGAGCAGGAGGCTTTAAGGAATCTTGAAGAATTGGCAGAAGAGCACAATATTCTCGAGAGTGACATCATTCCAGCTTCTATTAAGCCAAAATCTAAGAAATTTCCAGCTCTATCAACATGCCCCAATGTAGACTTATTTGTTAAGCTCGTATCTAAGGATTTGGAGTCTATACCAAGATATGCCAAAATCGATAACCTATCAGGTGAGGAACGTAGATCAATAGAGAAGATCCGTAGTTGGGATGATGTGGTGATTAAACCCTCAGACAAAGGTGGCAACATTGTCATCTGGCCATCTGAACAGTATGAGCAAGAGGTCTTTCGCCAGTGAAAGAACCAACAATATTATAAAAAATTAACATACAACCCTTCTAATAGTTTTGAAGCAGAATTGGATAGAATATTGAAACAAGCTCATAATGATGGGGTGATATCTAAAGAACTATATATGGCACTGAGGGTTTCTGAACCCATCATCCCCACTTTATATCTATTACCAAAAATTCATAAAGATAAAACATCACCACCTGCTAGGCCCATTGTATCAGGGACAGGGAACTATTTGGAACTAATAAATCGGTTCATTGATGCTAAACTCCAGACATTGGTTGAATCCCTCCCATCATATGTAAAGGATACATCTGACATTCTGAAAAAGGTAGATGGGTTACATATTGGGAAAGATACCTTATTAGTGACATGTGACATTGAATCACTGTATACTAATATACGACATGTCGATGGTATACGAGCAGTACAATTCTTTCTTGAGACCTCCAATTACGAAAATGAGATGGTAAAATTTATCCTACAGCTGTTGGAATTTTCCTTATCGCATAATTTTTTTACATTTAAGGGGTCCTTCTTCCTGCAGCTCCAGGGCACTGCGATGGGCGCGGCCCTCGCGCCGGCCTACGCCAATCTGTTCCTGGGGCTGTGGGAGAGGGACCTCTTTTTGTCAGATCGTTTGTCGTCAATGGACCGCGTCCCCTTTTGGGCGTGGTACATTGACGACATCCTTTTGATCTGGCAGGGTACTCAGAATACTTTAGATTCTTTTATGCTAAGCCTTAATGATAATACAGTCAATATACATTTGACCTACTCAGCCCGAGTCGATTGTGTTGACTTCTTGGATGTCTCTATCATATGTGATTGTAATGATGTCTTACAAACAGACATTTTTCGTAAACCAACCGCAGTAAATTCCCTACTACATGCCACATCAGCCCATCCACGATCTGTCATTAGGTCAGTCCCCATTGGCCAATTCCTCCGTTTAAGGAGGAATTGTTCCTCAGATGCAGTCTTCGAAGATAGGGCATGTGATCTTAAGAGCAGATTTTATGCTAGAGGGTATAGCCACCGGATGGTTAAAAAAGCTTACCTAAGAGCTAAACACTCAACGAGGAATTCGTTATTATACAATAGTAAAAAGGAGAATACATCTAACAAAGTGAGATTTTTCACAAAATTTAATGCCCAATCTGAAGCGATTAGAAGATGTTTGGAGAAGTCATGGCCAGTGTTGTGTGCTGATCCGATATTAGCTAATTATTTGCAAGAAAAACTGCAGATTACATTTAGACGCTCTGACAATTTACGTGATATGTTGGTTAAGAGCCATTATGTACCTGTCCCCAAAAAAACCTTTTTGGATAATTTCTCCAGAAGTAATGTTGGTTGTTTTCCGTGTGGGGAATGTGTGGCCTGCACCAACATTGAACATACAAATACGTTCTTTAATCAGGCGGGGGATCGTATATTTAAGATCAGACACCATATAACCTGTGCATCTAAAGCGGTGGTGTATTTTGCTGTATGTCCATGTCAAAAAATATATGTAGGGATGACAACGAGACAACTTAAAGTTAGAGTTCGAGAACATGTTCTTGGCATTAGGGCAGCTGAGAAAGAGGATAATTTGGACAATTTGAAAACTATTCCTCGACATTTTAAAATATACCACAACTGTGATAGTACACTACTAAGAGTTCGTGGTATAGATACTCTGATTACTAATATCAGAGGTTCGAAGGTTAGTCAGAAACTTGCACAGTGTGAGACCAAATGGATATGGACACTTAACACGGTCCAGCCATTTGGTCTCAATGAGCATAATAGTTTTGCTCCATTTCTCTGAATTCTTTATTTGTGATATTTTTTAATAATAATTTTTTATTATATTTCTTGTTTATGTACCAACATGACAATATATGTCTTTTATCTTATATTTTACATTTTTTATCTATTTTAACAGTTTTTTCAGTACGTGGTTGTTTCTATATGAAATATCTGCCTGGAGGCTGGAACTATACATATACTATATAATATGAAGAATTTCACATAATGCAAATATTTACAACTGTCAACATGGACCTTGAGAACATCCTTGAAGTCCCTCAAGATGAATGACATTTTCCTTCTTCCTCTATATTCTTTTTATATAAGATGCAATCAACACTAATACCATTGTCTGTGTACTGCATATACATCAGTTGTGTCAGGTACGCGCGTGCTGCAATTGGGCATGCATGGGCCTCCACTGTGTCGCGTCTTTCACCTCCCTTCTGCAACATGCTTTCAGTGGGGAGGCTGACGTGGCTCGTTGGAGTGTCCTGCTGTTCTTTGCGTCATGTGCGTCGACTACTGCCATCTACTGAGTAATGCAGTATTTCAACTTATGCTATGTCTGTGATTGACATTTTTAAATTATATGCATGATTAGACATGATAGATCTTGGTTTCAATAATAATTTGCCTTTGGTATGTGGCAGTTGTGTTATTATTTAAGTAACAAGTGAATCAATATAGTTAGGGATGTGATATTCAGACACTGCGGTTTTGTACAAATATGCAGCAACCGTTGGCCATTAAGTCTATTTAGACTTACAGATGTATAGTTTTTTCGCATACTACAACTATCGGTGCTAATTACCAGCTAGATGCCTCTTCTATTGTGTTCCTACAGAAACTAAATTATATATTTTTATTGATTATCACGGGTATAGTTATGTGAAACGTGACAGGTTTCTTTCTGGGGGAGAGAAGTAGATATCCTGCAGTATGACTTAATTGTGGCCTTTGGTTTAGCCCTGCAGGATTTAAGTTATCACACAATGGCGGCTTTTATAAACTGCGTAGTTATGTGCTATGTGGCGTCATTTGTGACTTTCATCTGCTGGCTGCAGTGACTATTAAGTATTTATACTTTGGTATGTGGCAGTTGTGTTATTATTTAAGCAACAAGTGTATCAATATAGTTAGGGATGTGATATTCAGACACTGCGGTTTTGTACAAATATGCAGCAACCGTTGGCTATTAAGTCTATTTAGACTTACAGATGTATAGTTTTTTTCGCATACTACAACTATCGGTGCTAATTACCAGCTAGATGGCGGTTTCTGTAAACTGCGTAGTTATGTGCTATGTGGCGTCATTTGTGACTTTCATCTGCTGGCTGCTGTGACTATTAAGTATTTATGTATGCATCTGCACTTCTGCTTCAACGGAGATATATCGTTCGAAGCGCCACGCCTTCTAGACTATGATTGGCCCATTTTTTGTTTTAAGGGCTATGATTGGCTGTCTGGTATGATACCAGTTATAGGTGCAATTTTGTACAAATTGAGTGACTGTTTGAAGCGCCACACCTCCTGGATGTTGATTGGCCCAATTTCTGTTCTAAGGGCTATGATTGGCTGTTTGATACACAATGTCAGCTATCACATAAACTGCGATCTGTGCAGTGTCTTATGACTTGACGGTCCTGCAGTATACTAGTATTTAGTGTCTTAATGCTAGATGTGGCAGTTTCATTCAATACAGGTCGCGTGCATTATATGCATACACTTTAATAATAACTGAAGCACCACGCCTTTTTGACCATGATTGGTCTAAATTTTGTTCAACGAGTTATGATTGGTTGTTTGGTATATAAATACCTATTGGTTTCTGCCAGTATCCACCCCCTGACGAAGGCAATTGGCCGAAACGCGCGTTGGGGAAGGGCAGCTACCTCTGGCGTGTAGGAGCATTTATAAATCCACAGGTATAACTATTTAACAGTATAGTCTGGTTGTTGGCAACAACCATTTCGTTTTTTGATTGTTTTATTACTATCTGTGGTGGTTGTTTATCTCCGAACTGCGCCTTTATATGCTCTCATTTGTTAAGAGATATACGTTCATGGTCACAAAATCGTAATTTTATCTATGTGTAGCAACCCCTGCTGGACATTATTGCACTTTGCACTTTATTGTTCATTAATTACACAAATTGTGTTTTTTGCTAGCACATATTTTGCACTTTATTTCATTGGTATGTCGTTGTGTTAACACATGTTTCTAATCACATATCTTTATGGCACTATTATATATTTTTATTTATTATTTTTTATGTAACACTATTGTATCATGAGTACATCATGATTTTGGTACACTGCTTTTAGCAGTCACATAATATATAATTTTTTTTAATAATTTTCTGTGGTATGGGACCCTACACATATATGTAACCTCTTCTCAGGATTATGGTTAGCTGACCCTTCAATTTCTATGTCAATTTCTATGTATATTATCATATATACTTGATGCTTTGCCTTTTTACAATTAAACCTTGGTTTTATGGTATTATGTAATAAAAATAAAAATATTTTTAATGATAGGACTATGGTCATGTGTTTTCGTTTTATTCCAGTTTAGGTTTATGACTGTCCTTTTGTTGCTATAATATAGTCTTGGGTGGTGTATGCACCAACTATACCAAAATTGATTGGTCTCCCACTATATCCCCTTTTATTTGCTAATTGTTTGCTGTGTTTTGCACAGGTGTTCTGAAGGAGATGGACTATAAAGCCAGTGAACAAGCCTGGCTTGGAAAGATTAATCAGGTTTTTAATAATGGAGCAAATGCTCAGTGCAATACAATTCAGAGAAATGTGGATTTTGGTAATTCTGTTAAACAAATATTATCTAAAAGAACAAGACTCTGGTGGAATAAGACTTTTTTGGAAAATTATATTACTAAACAGATAATCCCTAGAGGTCTTCGGATTAAAATAATTCCATCCTATCCTGTGGATGACGAAACCTTCATAAAAAATTGGGAGGAACTATGTAATAATACGTCGAAACGGTTTATGGAGATGTTGATTGAGTCCAACAACAAAACATTGGTAGATTTGGATAACAAATTGGATGATTTATTTAAACAAGCAAAATCTGAGCTATCCGTGGAACACTTTCAAGAAACGAATATACAAATTGATAAACATATTGAAGCATTAGTCAAGAATATACAAGAATCTCAAACTACTAAATATAATCGAGATAGTAGAGACTTTCAAACAAATAATGTCTATAGATGGAGGAAACATAGAGTTGACTTTAAAAATCAGAGGACTCCATCAGTATCATCTGGGACCTCAATGAGTGATGTTTCTGCCAATTCTTCAGCCTCCTTTAATATGATGACACGGTTTGGAGCAAGACCAAAACGCAATCGGGAACAGAGACACTTTTCATTCAAACGTAGTAATGAGGAGTCCCCTAATAAGGAGAAAAGAGATATGAAGGTAATAAATTTGAGTACACATGTATTGTCTGAAGCAGATATATGTGTCCTGTCTAAAGGGTTATCGTTTTCACCTAAAACTGATTTTCAATTATTTACTGTAATTAAAGATTTACACATTTTTGCCAGAGCACTAATATACAAAAAATATTTTCATGACCAAACCTTGTGTAATATGTTCCCTACAGAAGAGGAGCAGGAGGCTTTAAGGAATCTTGAAGAATTGGCAGAAGAGCACAATATTCTCGAGAGTGACATCATTCCAGCTTCTATTAAGCCAAAATCTAAGAAATTTCCAGCTCTATCAACATGCCCCAATGTAGACTTATTTGTTAAGCTCGTATCTAAGTATTTGGAGTCTATACCAAGATATGCCAAAATCGATAACCTATCAGGTGAGGAACGTAGATCAATAGAGAAGATCCGTAGTTGGGATGATGTGGTGATTAAACCCTCAGACAAAGGTGGCAACATTGTCATCTGGCCATCTGAACAGTATGAGCAAGAGGTCTTTCGCCAGTTAAAGAACCAACAATATTATAAAAAATTAACATACAACCCTTCTAATAGTTTTGAAGCAGAATTGGATAGAATATTGAAACAAGCTCATAATGATGGGGTGATATCTAAAGAACTATATATGGCACTGAGGGTTTCTGAACCCATCATCCCCACTTTATATCTATTACCAAAAATTCATAAAGATAAAACATCACCACCTGCTAGGCCCATTGTATCAGGGACAGGGAACTATTTGGAACTAATAAATCGGTTCATTGATGCTAAACTCCAGACATTGGTTGAATCCCTCCCATCATATGTAAAGGATACATCTGACATTCTGAAAAAGGTAGATGGGTTACATATTGGGAAAGATACCTTATTAGTGACATGTGACATTGAATCACTGTATACTAATATACGACATGTCGATGGTATACGAGCAGTACAATTCTTTCTTGAGACCTCCAATTACGAAAATGAGATGGTAAAATTTATCCTACAGCTGTTGGAATTTTCCTTATCGCATAATTTTTTTACATTTAAGGGGTCCTTCTTCCTGCAGCTCCAGGGCACTGCGATGGGCGCGGCCCTCGCGCCGGCCTACGCCAATCTGTTCCTGGGGCTGTGGGAGAGGGACCTCTTTTTGTCAGATCGTTTGTCGTCAATGGACCGCGTCCCCTTTTGGGCGCGGTACATTGACGACATCCTTTTGATCTGGCAGGGTACTCAGAATACTTTAGATTCTTTTATGCTAAGCCTTAATGATAATACAGTCAATATACATTTGACCTACTCAGCCCGAGTCGATTGTGTTGACTTCTTGGATGTCTCTATCATATGTGATTGTAATGATGTCTTACAAACAGACATTTTTCGTAAACCAACCGCAGTAAATTCCCTACTACATGCCACATCAGCCCATCCACGATCTGTCATTAGGTCAGTCCCCATTGGCCAATTCCTCCGTTTAAGGAGGAATTGTTCCTCAGATGCAGTCTTCGAAGATAGGGCATGTGATCTTAAGAGCAGATTTTATGCTAGAGGGTATAGCCACCGGATGGTTAAAAAAGCTTACCTAAGAGCTAAACACTCAACGAGGAATTCGTTATTATACAATAGTAAAAAGGAGAATACATCTAACAAAGTGAGATTCTTCACAAAATTTAATGCCCAATCTGAAGCGATTAGAAGATGTTTGGAGAAGTCATGGCCAGTGTTGTGTGCTGATCCGATATTAGCTAATTATTTGCAAGAAAAACTGCAGATTACATTTAGACGCTCTGACAATTTACGTGATATGTTGGTTAAGAGCCATTATGTACCTGTTCCCAAAAAAACCTTTTTGGATAATTTCTCCAGAAGTAATGTTGGTTGTTTTCCGTGTGGGGAATGTGAGGCCTGCACCAACATTGAACATACAAATACGTTCTTTAATCAGGCGGGGGATCGTATATTTAAGATCAGACACCATATAACCTGTGCATCTAAAGCGGTGGTGTATTTTGCTGTATGTCCATGTCAAAAAATATATGTAGGGATGACAACGAGACAACTTAAAGTTAGAGTTCGAGAACATGTTCTTGGCATTAGGGCAGCTGAGAAAGAGGATAATTTGGACAATTTGAAAACTATTCCTCGACATTTTAAAATATACCACAACTGTGATAGTACACTACTAAGAGTTCGTGGTATAGATACTCTGATTACTAATATCAGAGGTTCGAAGGTTAGTCAGAAACTTGCACAGTGTGAGACCAAATGGATATGGACACTTAACACGGTCCAGCCATTTGGTCTCAATGAGCATAATAGTTTTGCTCCATTTCTCTGAATTCTTTATTTGTGATATTTTTTAATAATAATTTTTTATTATATTTCTTGTTTATGTACCAACATGACAATATATGTCTTTTATCTTATATTTTACATTTTTTATCTATTTTAACAGTTTTTTCAGTACGTGGTTGTTTCTATATGAAATATCTGCCTGGAGGCTGGAACTATACATATACTATATAATATGAAGAATTTCACATAATGCAAATATTTACAACTGTCAACATGGACCTTGAGAACATCCTTGAAGTCCCTCAAGATGAATGAAATTTTCCTTCTTCCTCTATATTCTTTTTATATAAGATGCAATCAACACTAATACCATTGTCTGTGTACTGCATATACATCAGTTGTGTCAGGTACGCGCGTGCTGCAATTGGGCATGCATGGGCCTCCACTGTGTCGCGTCTTTCACCTCCCTTCTGCAACATGCTTTCAGTGGGGAGGCTGACGTGGCTCGTTGGAGTGTCCTGATGTTCTTTGCGTCATGTGCGTCGACTACTGCCATCTACTGAGTAATGCAGTATTTCAACTTATGCTATGTCTGTGATTGACATTTTTAAATTATATGCATGATTAGACATGATAGATCTTGGTTTCAATAATAATTTGCCTTTGGTATGTGGCAGTTGTGTTATTATTTAAGTAACAAGTGAATCAATATAGTTAGGGATGTGATATTCAGACACTGCGGTTTTGTACAAATATGCAGCAACCGTTGGCCATTAAGTCTATTTAGACTTACAGATGTATAGTTTTTTCGCATACTACAACTATCGGTGCTAATTACCAGCTAGATGCCTCTTCTATTGTGTTCCTACAGAAACTAAATTATATATTTTTATTGATTATCACGGGTATAGTTATGTGAAACGTGACAGGTTTCTTTCTGGGGGAGAGAAGTAGATATCCTGCAGTATGACTTAATTGTGGCCTTTGGTTTAGCCCTGCAGGATTTAAGTTATCACACAATGGCGGCTTTTATAAACTGCGTAGTTATGTGCTATGTGGCGTCATTTGTGACTTTCATCTGCTGGCTGCAGTGACTATTAAGTATTTATACTTTGGTATGTGGCAGTTGTGTTATTATTTAAGCAACAAGTGTATCAATATAGTTAGGGATGTGATATTCAGACACTGCGGTTTTGTACAAATATGCAGCAACCGTTGGCTATTAAGTCTATTTAGACTTACAGATGTATAGTTTTTTTCGCATACTACAACTATCGGTGCTAATTACCAGCTAGATGGCGGTTTCTGTAAACTGCGTAGTTATGTGCTATGTGGCGTCATTTGTGACTTTCATCTGCTGGCTGCTGTGACTATTAAGTATTTATGTATGCATCTGCACTTCTGCTTCAACGGAGATATCGTTCGAAGCGCCACGCCTTCTAGACTATGATTGGCCCATTTTTTGTTTTAAGGGCTATGATTGGCTGTCTGGTATGATACCAGTTATAGGTGCAATTTTGTACAAATTGAGTGACTGTTTGAAGCGCCACACCTCCTGGATGTTGATTGGCCCAATTTCTGTTCTAAGGGCTATGATTGGCTGTTTGATACACAATGTCAGCTATCACATAAACTGCGATCTGTGCAGTGTCTTATGACTTGACGGTCCTGCAGTATACTAGTATTTAGTGTCTTAATGCTAGATGTGGCAGTTTCATTCAATACAGGTCGCGTGCATTATATGCATACACTTTAATAATAACTGAAGCACCACGCCTTTTTGACCATGATTGGTCTAAATTTTGTTCAACGAGTTATGATTGGCTGTTTGGTACATAAATACCTATTGGTTTCTGCCAGTATCCACCCCCTGACGAAGGCAATTGGCCGAAACGCGCGTTGGGGAAGGGCAGCTACCTCTGGCGTGTAGGAGCATTTATAAATCCACAGGTATAACTATTTAACAGTATAGTCTGGTTGTTGGCAGCAACCATTTCGTTTTTTGATTGTTTTATTACTATCTGTGGTGGTTGTTTATCTCCAAACTGCGCCTTTATATGCTCTCATTTGTTAAGAGATATACGTTCATGGTCACAAAATCGTAATTTTATCTATGTGTAGCAACCCCTGCTGGACATTATTGCACTTTGCACTTTATTGTTCATTAATTACACAAATTGTGTTTTTTCCTAGCACATATTTTGCACTTTATTTCATTGGTATGTCGTTGTGTTAACACATGTTTCTAATCACATATCTTTATGGCACTATTATATATTTTTATTTATTATTTTTTATGTAACACTATTGTATCATGAGTACATCATGATTTTGGTACACTGCTTTTAGCAGTCACATAATATATAATTTTTTTTAATAATTTTCTGTGGTATGGGACCCTACACATATATGTAACCTCTTCTCAGGATTATGGTTAGCTGACCCTTCAATTTCTATGTCAATTTCTATGTATATTATCATATATACTTGATGCTTTGCCTTTTTACAATTAAACCTTGGTTTTATGGTATTATGTAATAAAAATAAAAATATTTTTAATGATAGGACTATGGTCATGTGTTTTCGTTTTATTCCAGTTTAGGTTTATGACTGTCCTTTTGTTGCTATAATATAGTCTTGGGTGGTGTATGCACCGACTATACCAAATTTCATTGGTCTCCCACTATATCCCCTTTTATTTGCTAAGTTAAATATATAGTGTAGACAATAATATTGTGAAAAGTACTACCATAATATTCTAAAAATTACACTAAAAAGTGCTATAGTGCTGTAAAACAAAAATTGTGCAAAAGTGAAAAGTATTGCAAGATATAGAATTAAATCCACTGTAAATGAATCAGTACTATAAAGTGCTAGAGGACAAAACATACAATGCACATTGAAAATAAATGAATATACAAGTATAACCAAGAAATAATGTTCTACAAAAAGTACTGCAGTGCTATGGATGAATTGCAGAGTACTGCAAAATATGAGGGATAAATACAAATGAAAGTTTACATATACTAAAATATGCCAAGATATAAATTACTATAATATGACCCAGTAATATAAGGTGCTATAGTGCTACACCGCCATACACATTAAGTTTGGAGCTGTGACCAAGCTCACCCCAGCAAAGAGCGCTTGACACTGGACGCCAGAGTCCGTGGCTGCACGGGTACAACAGTCCCAGCAGCCAAATCCGGAGGGCAGGAGACTGCAGGCCTGCTGACCCCATCACACACCTGAACGCACAGCAGCATACCAGAGCTAGAGCCACCACGAAGGAGTGACACCTGTGAAAGGCTCAAGCTGCCTGCCATACAGGCAAGGACTAAAGAACCATAAGGAACAGAGGACTGAGCATAGCTTTAGACCTCATGGGAAAGCACAGAAAGGAGGCCTCCAACCCATCTGGCTTAGTGGATCCTAAATTCCTTCCAGGCTGGCTGGATCTCCATTACCATCTGTACTCAGTGCCCTGGTTTGCAACTCAAAATGTGAGTAAAAGCTGAAGACTGCACCCCGCTGTGTTCTCCTGTTTATTTGCTGCATCACCTCAGCCCTGCATTACATCCTTCATCACCATCTTTTATAATATAATTGCCCTGGGACTTAGCTCTACCTGTGGAGAGCTGTACCAACTCTGCTGCATCACCATCAGCCTCAGCGGTCTTTTTAAGCAGCGTCGGCTATCCCTTGCCGAATACCACAGGTGGCGTCACAAACTATATATTATATAGGGTCCAGGATCCAGCAGGATGATGAGGAGCTCTCCTAGCCAGCGTCCTCTCCCGTTCACGGCATAGCCACGCCCCACCTTGAGAATGTTGATATCTTACAACAATTTTGGTTCTCAAGTCCTCACAGTTCTCATCTTCTCTTTATGTCCTCCATGCTTAGTGTGGCACAGAGACACACATTGCAAAGATTGAGTCAACTTCTCCCCTTTTTATCTGGTGTCAGGTGTTATTTTCATATTGCCCCCAATTGGTTTTAAATTCTGCCTGGAATGTGCCCTAAAAAGAGCCTCAAAACCACTGCAAAAAGTGAATATAATCCACAGCAATCCTACACAATGATCCCCCACTTATCGCGGGCATTACATTCTAAACCTCCAACACGATAGTTGAAAATCCGCCAAGTAAGAAACTTACATTTATTTTAGCATTTATATATTTTAAGGATTTACAAACCCCTCCCACACACTTATTTACCATTACCAGTCCCTTATTAATTGGCCCCAGTTCCTTATTAACCTTTTGTACCTTTTTATAAACACTAATTATGTTCTTAAATAAATTCTACATGATGAATATGATGAATTAGCTGTGTAGTAGTGTAGTACTGATGATTGAAGGTGATGAAAATGGGATGAATGTACAGTACTGTACTGCACAGCATGGTAGAGCATTACAGCTCTCCTATTGGCACCACTTCATCAGGAGCTTCTTCAGGTGTGGCAGTAGTATCTTCAGCCTCATCCGTAACTTTTACTACCACTAAATGCGTAACCAACCTCTTGTTCGAGTGATGAACATAGTCATGGAGAGATGCTGGTTCTGCTTCTTATGAACCATACGGAGGTCCTATTCCTCAGCCAATCGATTAAGTACATTGCCCATTATGACCATGATTACAAGTCGATCAAGTGTTAGGCCAACCTCCTCCTCTTCTTAAACCCGTTGTTCAAACTGTTCCTCATCCTCTTCTTCACTTGCTGAAGGGTGTTTCCGTCTTCAGTAGTCATGTCACTGAAGCCCTCTCCTCCCGGTATTTTCACCAGCTTCACAGCCTAATCCACCGCAGAGTGATACATTTCATCAAGAGAAAGTCTGACACATCATTTTCTTTATGGTTTTTTGAACATTTTTTCAATATATTTTTTGTTTCTAAATATTTGATAGACTCGAAAAAAACAAGAAGTGGGAGAAAAGGTAGTCACTTATTAAAGAGACAAATAGAAGAATATTTACCGTATACACTCGTGTATAAGCTGAGTTTTTCAGCACTTTTTTTGTGCTGAAAACACCCCCCTTGGCTTATACACGAGTCACGGTCCCAGAAAGCCGGCAGAGGAGGGGAGCAGCAGGTCACAGAGGCCACCAGCTTCCAGCACACCATACTCACATGCCTGCACACCTCTCCGCTCCCTTAGGCGTGGAGCGCATATTCATTACCTTAATGAGCAGTACCACGTGATCACTCGACAGGAAGAGCTGCAGGCTCCGGCAGCTAGAACGAGCTGCAAAGCCACCAGGGAGGTTAAAAGGATGGTTTTACTAGTTATAGGGCGTGCTGGGTCTGCTGGACAATGGTTTCTCCAAGGATCATTGTGGATACAGGGACCTCATTGCCTACTGATCAGGCACCAGGAAGCCCTAGATGAGATCTGGAGTTTCCGCTGTGGAGTCTCTGATACTTGCCTGGAGTTCATCCTGAGCCATCTGATTCATGAATACAATGCCAGTCCTGTAGTGAACATTGGCATTGATGTATAATGAAGCTCTGCAGATTCCCGAGGGCTGGTTAACTCTTCAGCCACTGCACAGGTCTCTGCCGATGTCAGGGGGTGGTCTCACGGGCCCCCTGACTATTGTGCTCAGTGTTATAATTGTGTCCCCTTTATGTTGAGGGCTGGTCCTGGCCTATGAATGGCTGATAACAGGGACCCATAGCTGCAGCACTGGAGTAGCGTGGGGGGGGCGGTCTGCCCCTGGCGGCACGTGTGTGGGGGCGGCGCGGCAGCATGACAGCTCCTCAGCTGCTTTTAGGAAAGGCCCCAGCAGCCGTGTTGCTATGGTAACACTGTAGGACTACATTACCCGTCATGCCTCGGGCGTGCGTTCCTGGTATGACCCCGCTGCAGCGCTGTAGATTGGCAGTCACATGACCATGGGATCTGCCGAGGCTCCGGCTGTCACATGCCCAAACAGTGAGCGGAGCGGCCGCACAGCACGGAGCATGGCCAATGTGGCCAACAGGGTGTCGTGGTCCGGCCGGGAGCAGCTGGAGGAGGCCGGGGAGAGCACGCCGATGCTGAACGGAGCCGGCAACCGGCAGGTAAGGGCGGGAGGAGGGATACTGGAAATTGGGGGGCTGTGCAGATAGGTGACCATGGCGAGGCTGTGCAGGGGAGGACATGGGGGGCTCTGTAGGGGGAAGACGTGGGGGGCTGTGCAGGGGAGGACATGGGGGGCTCTGTAGGGAGAGGACATGGGGGGCTCTGTAGGGAGAGGACATGGGGGGCTGTGCAGGGGAGGACATGGGGGGGCTCTGTAGGGAGAGGACATGGGGGGCTCTGTTGGGAGAGGACATAGGGGGGCTCTGTAGGGAGAGGACATGGGGGGGCTCTGTAGGGAGAGTGTTATTCACTATCCTATTAAGGGAATAGAAGAATCCAGGATATCTATAAACAGAAAGATAGTGAGGAAACACTTAGCTAACCTAAATGAATTCAAGTCTCCAGGTCCAGATGAATTACACCCCAGAGTACTGAAGGAGATAGCAGAAGAAATTTTTGAACCCCTCTCCATAATCTTTGAAAATTCTTGGAGAACAGGAGAAGTGCTAGAAGACTGGAGAAGAGCAAATGTTGTTCCTATCTTCAAAAAGGGGAAGAAGGTGGACCCAGCCAACTATAGGCCAATGAGTCTGACTTCTATACCAGGAAAGATCTTTGAACAAATTATTAAACAACATGTATGTCAATACCTGGATAAGAATGAAGTGATTAAACAGGGTCAGCATGGGTTTGTAACTAATAAGTCATGTCAGACTAACTTAATTTCCTTCTATGACAGTATCACTGATTGGGTGGATCAAGGAAATGCTGTAGATATAGTATATCTTGACTTCAGCAAAGCATTTGACAAAGTCTCTCATACAATCCTTATTGAAAAAATGACTAAGTATGGAATGGACAAGGCAACTGTTAGGTGGATTCATAACTAGCTTAGTGATCGGACCCAAAGAGTGGTCGTAAATGGCTGCACATCCAGTTGGAAGAATGTCTCAAGTGGGGTACCACAGGGCTCTGTCCTGGGCCCTGTATTGTTCAACATCTTTATCAATGATTTAGATGAAGGAATTGAGGGTAAACTGATTAAATTTGCTGATGACACAAAGCTAGGAGGGATAGCTAATACTAGAGAAGAGAGAGAGAGGATTCAAAAAGATTTCAATAAACTGGAGAAGTGGGCAGCAACTAACAGAATGGTTTTTAACAGGGAGAAATGCAAAGTACTACATCTGGGCAATAAAAATGAAAAAAGCATATACAGAATGGGAGGAATAGGGCTAAGTGACAGCACATGTGAAAAAGACTTGGGTATACTAATAGATCACAGACTGAATATGAGTCAACAGTGTGATGCAGCAGCAAAAAAGGCAAATGCAATTCTAGGATGTATTAACAGAAGCATACAGTCTAGATCACGTGAAGTCATTATTTCCCTCTACTCATCTTTGGTCAGACCTCATCTGGAATATTGTGTCCAGTTTTGGGCACCACATTTTAAAAAAAGACATCAACAAACTGGAGCAAGTTCAGAAAAGAGCGACCAGAATGGTGACCGGTCTGCAAACCCTGTCTTATGAGGAAAGGTTGCAGGATTTGGGAATGTTTAGTTTGCAAAAGAGAAGACTGAGAGGAGACTTAATAGCTGTGTACAAATATCTAAAGGGCTGTCACATTGTAGAAGGATCAACTTTATTCTCATTTGCACAAGGAAAGACTAGAAGCAATGGGATGAAACTGAATGGGAGGAGACACAGATTAGATATTAGAATAAACTTTTTGACAGTTAAAGTGATCAATCAGTGGAACAGGCTGCCAAGAGAAGTGGTGAGTTCTCCTTCAATGGAAGTCTTCAAACAGAGGCTGGACAGACATCTGACTGGGATGATTTAGCAAATCCTGCTTTGAGCAGGGGGTTGGACCAGATGGCCCAGGAGGTCCCTTCCAGCTCTACGATTCTATGATTCTATGACATGGGGGGCTCTGTAGGGGAGGACATGGGGTCTCTGTAGGGGAAGGACATGGGGGGGCTGTGCAGGGGAGAACATGGGTGGGGCTCTGTAGAGGGAGGACATGGGGGGCTCTGTAGGGGAGGAGATGGGGGGCTCTGTAGGGGAGGACATGGGGGGCTCTGTAGGGGAGGACATGGGCTGTGCAGGGGAGGACATGGGGGGCTGTGCATGGGAGGACATGGGGGCTTAGTATGGGAGAACATGGGGGCTCTGTAGGAGGGACATGGGGGGGCTGTGCAGGGGGGTACATGGGGAGGCTGTGTAGGGGAGGACATGGGAGGCTGTGCTGGGGGGGTACATGGGGAGGCTGTGTAGGGGAGGACATGGGGGGCTGGGCAGGGGGTACACGGGGGGCTGTGCAAGGGGAGAACATGAGGGCTCTGTAGGGAGTGTACTGTGGGTCTGTGCAGGGGGAGGACACGTGGGTCTCCTTACACTGTTTTATGGTGCGGCTCTATGCAGGGCAGTGGTGGAGGTTCAGTAGGGTCATCAAGCTAATACATACACATAAATATAGAGAACTGCAAGAAGATGAAAGTCTAGAAATTTAGAAATAATAACAGCAGAGTTAGTAGTAGACTAAATATTAGATCTTTGAGTGTAGTGTGGGCTCTTCGGATGCTTCCGGAATATCAACGACCAAAGGGGCGACAAATTTTTCGACCGGCCCGGGCGCCACAAACAGTTGCTACGCCACTGAGCTGCAGGAATGTGTAATGTGTATAATGTGCACAGTAATGAATGTTCTAAATATTCACTGTCATTACCAAGAATTATCCATGTTATATGGCCGGAACAAGATGCAGTGCCACCGACGGCGCGCAGGCAGGTAAATAGGATGGTTTTTTTCTTAATAGAAATCATACATACAAAGATAGGGGATAAGGAGCCATGCATACAATGACAGGGACGGGGGAACCATGCATACCACGGTAGGGATGAGTGGTCAATGGACACCCGGCTTATACTCAAGTCAATAAGTTTACCCAGTTGTTCGTGGCAAAAGTAGGTGCCTCGGCTTATACTCGGGTTGGCTTATACTCGAGTATATACGGTAATAGGTAAAACCTGACAAGAATAAACAATAATTTGCAGTTAGCCCAATCGTGGGGATAAATAGCTGAGAAATAAATAGTGATTAGTATATCTTAACCTCTTCGCGACCGCCCACAGTAGATAAACGTTGGCGCTTGCTGGGCTTTGTGCAGCACCGACGTTTATCTACTGTCGGCGGTTTTGTGCCCCCCGGGACCCCCTCATACCTTATAACGCGGGGATCCCGGTGCACAATGCATGCTGGGACCCCCGACGTCATCGAGACCTGATTGGTTCAGGTCCTGATGACGTCGCGTCACAGCAACCAATGAGAGAGCTCGCTGGGAAAGCTGCTTGTTTCCCGGCGATCTCCCTCATTATAACGCAACTTCTCCTCTGAGCTCATGCTGACAGATGAGCAGAGGTGAAGCAGCGTTACAGTGTGACTAGATCGCTGCCTGGCACAGCTGATCGCTGCCTGGCACAGCTGTGTCAGGCAGCGATCTTGTCACACAGTAACGCTGCTTCACCTCTCCTCATCTGTCAGTGTGAGATCAGAGGAGAAGTGGCGTTACTATGTGCCGGGCAGCGATCTTGTCACATAGTAACGCTGCTTCTCCTCTGATCATCTGCCAGTGTGAGATCAGAGGAGAAGTGGCGTTACTATGAGTCAAAAATACAAAAAATAAAAAACACAAAAATAAAAAAAAAAGTAAAGAAAAAAAAGCAGGTAGGCAGGCTAGAGGCTAGGTCTAGGGTTAGGTCTAGGGTTAGGTCTAGGGTTAGGGCTAGGGTTAGGGCTAGGGTTAGGGCTAGGGTTAGGGTTAGGGTTAGGGCTAGGGTTAGGGCTAGAGTTAGGGGTGTGTTGGGGTTAGGGTTGGAATTCGAATTGGGGGTTTCCACTGTTTAGGTACATCAGGGGCTCTGTAAATGCAATATGACGCCCGCAGACCATTCCATCAAAGTCTGCATTCCAGAACGTCACTACTTCCCTTCCGAGCCCCACCGTGTGCCCAAACAGTGCCCCCCCCCCACATGTGGGGTACCAGCGTACTCAGGACAAATTGGACAACAACTCTTAGGGTCCAATTTCTCCTGTTACCCTTGTGAAAATAAAAATTGGGAGCTAAAAGATCATTTTTGTGGAAAAAAAATGATTTTTTTATTTTCACGGCTCTACATTATTAACTTTAGTGAAACACTTGGGGGTTCAAAGTTCTCACCACACATCTAGATAAGTTCCTTGGGGGGGTCTAGTTTCCAAAAAGGGGTCACTTGTGGAGGATTTCCACTGTTTAGGCACATCAGGGGCTCTGCAAACGCGACATGACACCCGCAGACCATTCCATCAAAGTCTGCATTCCAAAACGTCACTACTTCCCTTCCAATCCCCACCGTGTGCCCAAACAGTAGTTTTCTTCCACATATGGGGTACCAGTGTACTCAGGACAAATTGGACAACAACTTTTGGGGTCCAATTTCTCCTGTTACCCTTGTGAAAATAAAAAATTGGGGGCTAAAAGATCATGTTTGTGGAACAAAAATGATTTTTTATTTTCATGGCTCTACGTTATAAACTTCTGTGAAGCACTTGGGGGTTCAAAGTGCTCACGACACATCTAGATAAGTTCTTTAAGGGGTCTAGTTTCCAAAATGGGGTCACTTGTGGGGGTTTCCACTGTTTAGGCACATTAGGGGCTCTCCAAATGCGACATGGCGTCCTATCTCAATTCCAGCCAATTCTGCATTGAAAAAGTCAAACGGCACTCCTTCCTTTCTGAGCTCTGCCGTGTGCTCAAACAGTGGTTTAGCCCCACATACGGGGTATCGGCGTATTTGGGAGAAATTGCACAAAAAATTTTGTGGTTCATTTTCTGTTTTTACACTTGTGAAAATAAAAAAAATGGTTCTGAAGTAAAATGTTTGTGAAAAAAAGTTAAATGTTTATTTTTTCCTTCCACATTCCATTCATTCATGTGAAACACCTGAAAGGTTAATAAACTTCTTGAATGTGGTTTTGAGTACATTGAGAGGTGCAGTTTTTAGAATAGTGTCACTTTTGGGTATTTTCTGTCATATTGACCCCCAAACTCACTTCAAATGTGAGGTGGTCCCTAAAAAAAATGGGGTTGTAAATTTTGTTGTAAAAATGAGAAATCGCTGGTCAACTTTTAACCCTTATAACTTCCTAAAAAAAAAAAATTATGTTTCCAAAATTGTGCAGATGTAAAGTAGACATGTGGGAAATGTTATTTATTAACTATTTTGTGCAATATCACTCTCTGATTTAAGGGCATAAAAATTAAAAGTTTGAAAATTGCAAAATTTTCAAAATTTTTGCCAAATTTCGATTTTTTTAACATATAAGCGCAGTTCATATCTAAGAAATTTTACCACTATCCTGAAGTACAATATGTCATGAGAAAGCAATGTCAGAATCAGCAGGATCCGTTGAAGCGTTCTAGAGTTATGGCCTCATAAAGTGACACTGGTCAGAATTGAAAAAATTGGTCTGGTCACGAACGCAAAAACAGGCTCAGGCGCGAAAGGGTTAATAAATATATTGCAATGCGCCCAGTACAAAGCTGTGAAAAAAAATGGTAGTTACTATTTCCATTAAGTATTGCACTCAAACAGTTGATTAACCAAGAGAGATGGCATGTACCTGAATAGAATTCTCCTAGAGGCTGCAAATAAGAGCGGCAGGAAGTAAAGGGTTAATAGGTACATAGAACACACAATTGGGTGAAAATATTAAATGGTCATGAGCAATATGTCCCGGCATAAAGAGTGTGATTATATCCTTAGTCCATAGTTAATGCTTGGTATAAACCTGCATTCATAAAATAGTCCAATGTCTATAGCCGTGGGGAGAGCTGCCCCGGCCGATGACGGATACACCAAGTACTTTCTCCAATGAGTGGAGGGCTCGTGCCCTGTGAAATAGCGCGCTGAACAGTACAAGGTGATTTCACCATATATAGTTGTATGTGAGTGTTGCTACTCACAATACCTCCGATGGTCTGCGTAGAATCCGGTGACTGCGTTCTGGCTGGTGCAGTAAAGGTCGGACCTGGGAGATGCGGCGATATGCCGAGGTGTAGTGTGAGACCAGCGCTCCTGCGCTCCAGCTGTCGGCAGGGATCCGGTCACTCTGGTCGATAGCTGCGTCCCGGCAGATGTGCAGTAGGAGCAGGACCTGTGTGACGCGGTGGATCACGTGGTGCCGCGTAACTGCTGCTAGATGGAGGTACGGGTGGCAAAAAGGGCCGAAACCAACGCGTTTCGGAAAACTCAGCTTCTTTCTTCAGGTCCGGGACATATTGCTTATGACTATTTAATATTTTCACCCAATTGTGTTCTATGTACATATTAACCCTTTACTTCTAGGAGAATTCTATTCGGGTACATGCCATCTCTCCTTGGTTAATCAACTGCTTGAGTGCAATACTTACTATTTCCATTAACTACCATTTTTTTCACAGCTTTGTACTGGGCGAGTTGCAATATATTCATTAAGATATACTAATTACTATTTATTTCTCAGCTATTTATCCCCACGATTGGGCTAACTGCAGTTTATTGTTTATTCTTGTCAGGTTTTACCTATTAAATATTCTTCTATTTGTCTTATTAATAAGTGACTAGCTTTTCTCCCACATCTTGGTTTTTTCAGCGCGAGTCTATCACAAAAATTTAAAATCCTTTCGATTTCCTTGTGGTTGGTATCTAGAGTCGCAGCAGTTACAAAACCTTTTACACAGGCGCCACTTCATCGCTGTCCTTCATTTTTGTTTTTAACAATTTTTCCCTGGATCTGTAGCTGGATATTTCCTGCTCTTGAATTCCCTCCTATATACAGTATGAGCCTGAACATTGCTTCCTATATACAGTATGAGTCTGCACATAGTCTCCTATATACAGTATGAGCCTGCACATTGCTTCCTATATACAGTATGAGCCTGCACATAGTCCCCTTTATACAGTATGAGCCTGCACATTGCCTCCTATATACAGTATGAGGCTGCACATAGTCCCCTATATACAGTATGAGCCTGCACATTGCGTCCTATATACAGTATGAGGCTGCACATAGTCCCCTATATACAGTATGAGCCTGCACATTGCTTCCTATATACAGTATGAGGCTGCACATAGTCCCCTATATACAGTATGAGCCTGCACATTGCTTCCTATATACAGTATGAGGCTGCACATAGTCCCCTATATACAGTATGAGCCTGCACATTGCTTCCTATATACAGTATGAGGCTGCACATAGTCTCCTATATACAGTATGAGTCTGCACATTGCTTCCTATATACAGTATGAGGCTGCATATAGCATCCTATATACAGTATGAGCCTGCACATTGCTTCCTATATACAGTATGAGGCTGCACATAGTCCCCTATATACAGTATGAGCCTGCACATTGCTTCCTATATACAGTATGAGCATGCACATCGCTTCCTATATACAGTATCAGCCTGCACATTGCTTCCTATATACAGTATGAGTCTGCACATAGTCCCCTATATACAGTATGAGCCTGCACATTGCTTCCTATATACAGTATGAGTCTGCACATAGTCTCCTATATACAGTATGAGCCTGCACATTGCTTCCTATATACAGTATGAGCCTGCACATTGCTTCCTATATACAGAATGAGTCTGCACATAGTCTCCTATATAAAGTATGAGCCTGCACATTGCTTCCTATATACAGTAGTATGATCCTGCACATTGCTTTCTATATACAGTATGAGTCTGCACATAGTCTCCAATATACAGTATGAGCCTGCACATTGCTTCCTATATACGGTATGAGGCTGCATATAGCCTCCTATATACAGTATGAGCCTGCACATTGCTTCTTATATACAGTATGAGGCTGCATATAGCCTCCTATATACAGTATGAGCCTGCACATTGCTTCCTATATACAGTATGAGTCTGCACATAGTCTCCTATATACAGTATGAGCCTGCACATTGCTTCCTATATACAGTATGAGGCTGCATATTGCCTCCTATATACAGTATAAGCCTGCACATTGCTTCCTATATACAGTATGAGTCTGCACATAGTCTCCTATATAAAGTATGAGCCTGCACATTGCTTCCTATATACAGTATGAGGCTGCATATAGTCTCCTATATACAGAATGAGATTGCACATTGCTTCCTGTATACAGTATGAGCCTGCACATTGTCCCCTATATACAGTATGAGTCTGCACATAGTCCCCTATATACAGTATGAGCCTGCACATTGCTTCCTATATACAGTATGAGCCTGCACATTGTCCCCTATATACAGTATGAGTCTGCACATAGTCCCCTATATACAGTATGAGTCTGCACTTAGTCCCCTATATACAGTATGAGGCCGCATATAGCCTCCTATATACAGTATGAGCCTGCACAGCGCTTTCTATATAAAGTATGAGCCTGCACATTGCCTCCTATATACAGTATGAGCCTGCACAGCACTTCCTACATACAGTATGAGGCCGCATATAGCCTCCTATATACAATATGAGCCTGCACAGCGCTTCCTATATACAGTATGAGCCTGCACATTGCTTCCTATATACATTATGAGTCTACACATAGTCCCCTATATACAGTATGAGCCTGCACATTGCTTCCTATATACAGTATGAGTCTGCACATAGTCTCCTATATACAGTATGAGCCTGCATTTTGCTTCCTATATACAGTATGAGCCTGCACATTGCTTCCTATATACAGAATGAGTCTGCACATAGTCTCCTATATAAAGTATGAGCCTGCACATTGCTTCCTATATACAGTAGTATGAGCCTGCACATTGCTTTCTATATACAGTATGAGTCTGCACATAGTCTCCAATATACAGTATGAGCCTGCACATTGCTTCCTATATACGGTATGAGGCTGCATATAGCCTCCTATATACAGTATGAGCCTGCACATTGCTTCTTATATACAGTATGAGGCTGCATATAGCCTCCTATATACAGTATGAGCCTGCACATTGCTTCCTATATACAGTATGAGTCTGCACATAGTCTCCTATATACAGTATGAGCCTGCACATTGCTTCCTATATACAGTATGAGGCTGCATATTGCCTCCTATATACAGTATAAGCCTGCACATTGCTTCCTATATACAGTATGAGTCTGCACATAGTCTCCTATATAAAGTATGAGCCTGCACATTGCTTCCTATATACAGTATGAGGCTGCATATAGCCTCCTATATACAGAATGAGCCTGCACATTGCTTCCTGTATACAGTATGAGCCTGCACATTGTCCCCTATATACAGTATGAGTCTGCACATAGTCCCCTATATACAGTATGAGCCTGCACATTGCTTCCTATATACAGTATGAGCCTGCACATTGTCCCCTATATACAGTATGAGTCTGCACATAGTCCCCTATATACAGTATGAGTCTGCACTTAGTCCCCTATATACAGTATGAGGCCGCATATAGCCTCCTATATACAGTATGAGCCTGCACAGCGCTTTCTATATAAAGTATGAGCCTGCACATTGCCTCCTATATACAGTATGAGCCTGCACAGCACTTCCTACATACAGTATGAGGCCGCATATAGCCTCCTATATACAATATGAGCCTGCACAGCGCTTCCTATATACAGTATGAGCCTGCACATTGCTTCCTATATACATTATGAGTCTGCACATAGTCTCCTTTATACAGTATGAGACTGCACATCGCTTCCTATATACAGTATGAGGCCTCATATAGCCTACTATATACAGTATGAGCACCCACATATAGCCTCCTGAATGCAGTGTTTACCTACTATATACAGTATTAGCCTTCACATTGCTTCCTATATACAGTATGAGCCTGCACATAGCCTCCTATATACAGTATGAGCCTGTACATCACTTCCTATATACAGTATGAGGCCGCATATAGCCTCCTATATACAGTATGAGCCTGTACATCACTTCCTATATACAGTATGAGCCTGCACATAGCCTCCTATATACAGTATGAGCCTGTACATCACTTCCTATATACAGTATGAGGCCGCATATAGCTTCCTATATACAGTATATGAGCACCCACATATAGCCTCCTGAATGCAGTGTTTACCTCCTATATACAATATGAGCCTGCACATTGCTTCCTATATACAGTATGAGCCTGCACATAGCTTCCTATATACAGTAAGAGCCTGTACATCGCTTCCTATATACAGTATGAGGCCGCATATAGCCTCCTATATACAGTATGAGCCTGTACATCGCTTCCTATATACAGTATGAGCCTGTACATCGCTTCCTATATACAGTATCAGGCCGCATATAGCCTCCTATATACAGTATGAGCCTGTACATCGCTTCCTATATACAGTATGAGGCCGCATGTAGCCTCCTATATACAGTATGAGCACCCACATATAGCCTCCTGAAAGCAGTGTTTACCTCCTATATACAGTATGAGCCTGCACATTGCTTCCTATATACAGTATGAGCCTGCACATCGCTTCCTATATACAGTATGAGGCCTCATATAGCCTACTATATACAGTATGAGCACCCACATATAGCCTCCTGAATGCAGTGTTTACCTACTATATACAGTATGAGCCTGCACATTGCTTCCTATATAGAGTATGAGCCTGCACATAGTCTCCTATATACAGTATGAGGCCGCATATAGCCTCCTATATACAGTATGAGCCTGTACATCACTTCCTATATACAGCATGAGGCCGCATACAGCCTCCTATATACAGTATGAGCCTGTACATCGCTTCCTATATACAGTATGAGCCTGTACATCGCTTCCTATATACAGTATGAGGCCGCATATAGCCTCCTATATACAGTATATGAGCACCCACATATAGCCTCCTGAATGCAGTGTTTACCTCCTATATACAATATGAGCCTGCACATTGCTTCCTATATACAGTATGAGCCTGCACATAGCTTCCTATATACAGTAAGAGCCTGTACATCGCTTCCTATATACAGTATGAGGCCGCATATAGCCTCCTATATACAGTATGAGCCTGTACATCGCTTCCTATATACAGTATGAGCCTGTACATCGCTTCCTATATACAGTATCAGGCCGCATATAGCCTCCTATATACAGTATGAGCCTGTACATCGCTTCCTATATACAGTAAGAGGCCGCATGTAGCCTCCTATATACAGTATGAGCACCCACATATAGCCTCCTGAAAGCAGTGTTTACCTCCTATATACAGTATGAGCCTGCACATTGCTTCCTATATACAGTATGAGCCTGCACATCGCTTCCTATATACAGTATGAGGCCTCATATAGCCTACTATATACAGTATGAGCACCCACATATAGCCTCCTGAATGCAGTGTTTACCTACTATATACAGTATGAGCCTGCACATTGCTTCCTATATAGAGTATGAGCCTGCACATAGTCTCCTATATACATTATGAGGCCGCATATAGCCTCCTATATACAGTATGAGCCTGTACATCACTTCCTATATACAGCATGAGGCCGCATACAGCCTCCTATATACAGTATGAGCCTGTACATCGCTTCCTATATACAGTATGAGCCTGTACATCGCTTCCTATATACAGTATGAGGCCGCATATAGCCTCCTATATACAGTATGAGCCTGTACATCGCTTCCTATATACAGTATGAGGCCGCATGTAGCCTCCTATGTACAGTATGAGCCTGTATTTTGCTTCCTATATACAGTATGAAGCTGCATATAGCCTCCTATATACAGTATGAGCCTGCACATTGCTTCCTATATACAGTATGAACACGCATATAGCCTCCTGAATGCAGTGTTTACCTACTATATACAGTATGAGCCTGCACATTGCTTCCTATATACAGTATGAGCCTGCACATAGCCTCCTATATACAGTATGAGCCTGCACATTGCTTCCTATATACAGTATGAGCCTGCACATTGCTTCCTATATGCAGTATGAGCCTGCACTTAGCCTCCTATATACAGAATGAGCCTGTACATCGCTTCCTATATACAGTATGAGGCCGCATATAGCCTCCTATATACTGTATGAGCCTGTACTTCGCTTCCTATATACAGTATGAGGCCGCATATAGCCTCCTATATACAGTATGAGCACCCACATATAGCCTCCTGAATGCAGTGTTTACCTCCTATATACAGTATGAGCCTGCACATAGCCTCCAATATACAGTAGCAAAAAAAAATGATTGAATGAGATTAATGGCTTTGGGTCCTTTCTGTAAAAATCGTATGGGTATCTTTTGAGTCTTGGTTTTAATTTTCTATTTTTAATTATTTTCTCCTGTGCTTATACTCCAGTTCTCTATATTCGCATCGCAATATATGATCTGGCATGGAATTCATTGTTGAGTGCATTTCAAGATTTTATGAAGAAACACTCCTCTCACAAGAAATCTACGGCTCTTTTCGTACCCATTGGGTCTTCAATATTTCATATTATTTGTTCACATTTTTATTCATTTTTTCTTTTTTTATTTGTTTATTTCATTTACATTTTTATTTGTTTTATTTTTATATATATTTTTTCCACTCATTTTTTATTTTTTTCACAATTTTCTTTGTGTATTTGTGCTATGTATTATGCATTATACATAATTGTGTGTATAATTACTTTATGATATATGACATTTGATGTATGTATTGAATGCCATGTGTTATTTTTATGTACATTTGTTTTTTAACACAGACATGATATATAGTTGTTATAGTTATATGATGCACATACACTTTCATATAGCCTGCATACACATTATGCTAATTGTTAAAAAAAAAAATTATTGCTTGCATAGTGTGCTTATAATTGACACATATGTGTGTGCCTTTGCACTCTATGTCAGGCATATTCACTTTAATGGTTCATACACACCGCTATAATTATTTCAGCATCATTATGTTTTACCCCCTCACTTTCAACACTTGCTATCACTTTAAATAGTGATTATCATTCTTCATAATTATTTTATTTTCTTGTCCTCACTTGAGCGCATGCCCAGTTCTGTCCTCCCTAGGAGCCTTCTGATGTGCTCAGTCTGGTATGTGGCTGTCTCTGGCTGTTTTGCAGCTTGATCCACTTTCATGCTGATGAGCGCTGATGATAGACTCCCTGTTCATAGTGGGGACTCAACAGCGCATGCGCCGATAATGCTGTGGACGTTTAGAACTGGATACTATTGACGTCATTGTGGACACTACAGCGCAGGTCCTGAATTTTACAAGCTTTATTAGGGAAAGCGGTTTATTGGTTGACCGCACTAAATAAACTAGATCCGGGGCACTTGTAAACCACGCCTCCTGAGGAAGCTGCGGCGTAACGCGCGTAGGGGCGGCAGGTTTTACAGCGACATAGCACATGTAAGTTGTTACTTTCTAATGCAGTCCTTGTATCTTACTCTGGAATTTGTATAGACAGTTTTTACTCTGTGTACACTTAACGCCTACCAGGCTTATTTGATACAAGGCACTTATGCACTTTTTATTCAGCAGTTTACTCTGGGCACTTATTGTATGCAAAACCTTATCTGGGCATACATATTATGTAAATGGGGAGTTTGCTGTTTACTATGCATTCTATTTGTGAAAGGAAAGCAAAGAAACTACATGTTTCATACAGATAAAAACGTTATTAACTGTCAAGGTGCTGGTTTAATTATATTGTGTTTATGTCTGCTGTAACTTGCATTTAGCATTTATGCTCTGTTAATTATTCTAAATAAATTATTTAGCTTGAAAAACTCCATTTTTGATCTCTTGTGATGTTTAATAGCTCATTTATGAGATTGTTTTTGCTATTATATTTCCAGTGAGTTGAGCCTTTGAAGAATTTTTTCCAGTATTTGGGATATATTCGTACTTTATCCTATATACAGTATGAGTCTGTATATAGCCTCCTATATACAGTATGAGCCTGCACATTGCTTCCTATATACAATATGAGCCCACATAGCCTCCTATATACAGTATGAGCCTGCATATCGCTTCCTATATACAGTATGAGGCCACATAGCCTCCTATATAAAGTATGAGCCTGCACATCGTTTCCTATATACAGTATGAGGCCACATATAGCCTACTATATACAGTATGAGCCTGCACAGCGCTTCCTATATACAGTATGAGCCTGTACATTACTTCCTATATACAGTGTTAGTCTGCACATAGCCTCCTATATAAAGTATGAGCCTGCACATGACTTCCTATATACAGTATGAGGCCACATATAGCCTCCTATGTACGGTATGAGCCTGCACATCGCTTCCTATATACAGTATGAGCCTGCACATCGCTTCCTATATACAGTATGAGCCTGCACATTGCTTCCTATATACAGTATAAGCCTGCACAGCGCTTCCTATATACAGTATGAGCCTGCACATAGCCTCCTATATACAGTATGAGCCTGTACATTACTTCCTATATACAGCATGAAGCCGCATATAGCCTCCTATATACAGTATGAGGCCGCATATAGCCTCCTATATACAGTATGAGCATCCACATATAGCCTACTATGTACAGTATGAGCCTGCGCATTGCTTCCTATAAACAGTATGAGCATCCACATAGCCTCCTATGTACAGTATGAGCCTGCACATCGCTTCCTATAAACAGTATGAGCCTGCAAATCGCTTCCTATATACAGTATGAGCCCACATGTAGCCTCCTGAATACTGTATTTGCCACTTATATACAGTGTGAGTCCCTATATAGCCTTCTATATACAGTACAGTATGAGCCTGCACATCGCTTCCTATATACAGTGTGAGGCCACATATAGCCTCCTATATACAGTATGAGCACCCATATATAGCCTCCTGTATACAGTATGATGCTGCACATTGCTTCCTATATACAGTATGAGCCTGCACATAGCCTCCTATATACAGTATGAGCCTGTACATCACTTCCTATATACAGTATGCGGCCGCATATAGCCTCCTATATACAGTATGAGCCTGTACATCACTTCCTATATACAGTATGCGGCCGCATATAGCCTCCTATATACAGTATGAACATCCACATATAGCCTCCTATGTACAGTATCAGCCTGCACATCGCTTCCTATAAACAGTATGAGCCTGCACATCGCTTCCTATAAACAGTATGAGCCTGCACATCGCTTCCTATAAACAGTATGAGCCTGCAAATCGCTTCCCACATACAGTATGAGGCCACATATAGCCTCCTGAATACAGTATTTGCCACCTATATATAGTGTGAGTCCCCATATAGCCTTCTATATACAGTATGACCCTGCATATCGCTTCCTATATACAGTATGAGGCCACATATAGCCTCCTATATACAGTATGAACACCCACATATAGCCTCCTGTATACAGTATGATGCTGCATATAGCCTCCTATATACAGTATGAGCCTGTACTTCACTTCCTACATACAGTATGAGGCCGCATATAGCCTCCTATATACAGTATGAGCACCCACATATAGCCTGCTGAATGCAGTGTTTACCTCCTATATACAGTATGAGCCTGCACATTGCTTCCTATATACAGTTTGAGCCGGCACATAAACTCCTATATACAGTATGAGCCTGTACATCGCTTCCTATATACAGTATGAGGCTGCATATAGCCTCCTATATACAGTATGAGCCCACATAGCCTCCTGTATACAGTATGAGGCCGCATATAGCCTTCTATATACAGTATGAGGCCGCATATAGTCTCCTATATACAGTATGAGCCTGCACATTGCTTCCTATATACAATATGAGCCCACATAGCCTCCTACAGTCATATGTAAAAGTTTGGGCACCCCTATTAATGTTAACCTTTTTTCTTTATAACAATTTTGGTTATTGCAACAGCTATTTCAGTTTCATATCTCTAATAACTGATGGACTCAGTTATATTTCTGGATTCAAATGAGGTTTATTGTACTAACAGAAAATGTGCAATCTGCATTTTAACAAAATTTGACCGATGCAAAAGTATGGGCACCTCAACATAAAAGTGACATTAATATTTCGTAGATCCTCCTTTTGCAAAAATAACAGCCTCTAGTCGCTTCCTGTAGCTATTAATGAGTTCCTGGATCCTGGATGAAGGTATTTGTGACCATTCCTGTTTACAAAACAATTCCAGTTCAGTTCAGTTTGATGGTCGCCGAGCATGGACTGCCCACTTCAAATCATCCCACAGATGTGCAATGATATTCAGGTCTGGGGACTGGGATGGCCATTCCAGAACATTGTAATTGTTCCTCTGCATGAATGCCTGAGTAGATTTGGAGCGGTGTTTTGGATCATTGTCTTGCTGAATTATCCATCCCCTGCGTAACTTCAACTTCGTCACTGATTCTTGCACATTTTTGCCAAGAATCTGCTGATATTGAGTTGAATCCATGCGACCCTCAACTTTAACAAGATTCCCGGTGCTGGCATTGGCCACCCAGCCCCAAAGCATGATGGAACCTCCACCAAATTTTACTGTGGGTAGCAAGTGTTTTTCTTGGAATGCTGTGTTTTTTAGCCTCCATGCATAACGCCTTTTTGTATGACCAAACAACTCAATCTTTGTTTCATCAGTCCACAGGACCTTCTTCCAAAATGTAACTGGCTTGTCCAAATGTGCTTTTGCATATCTCAGGCGACTCTGTTTGTGGCGTGCTTGCAGAAACGGCTTATTTTGCATCACTCTCCCATACAGCTTCTCTTTGTGCAAAGTGCGCTGTATTGTTGACCGATGCACAGTGACACCATCTGCAGCAAGATGATGCTGCTGGTCTTTGGAGGTGGTCTGTGGATTGTCCTTGACTGTTCTCACCATTCTTCTTCTCTGCCTTTCTGATATTTTTCTTGGCCTGCCACTTCTGGGCTTAACAAGAATTGTACCTGTGTTCTTCCATTTCCTTACTATGTTCCTCACAGTGGAAACTGACAGGTTAAATCTCTGAGACAACTTTTTATATCCTTCCCCTGAAGAGCTATGTTGAATAATCTTTGTTTTCAGATAATTTGAGAGTTGTTTTGAGGAGCCCATGATGCCACTCTTCATAGGAGAATCAAATCGAACTACTTGCAAGTGGCCACCTTAAATACCTTTTCTCATGATTTGATACACCTGGCTATGAAGTTCAAAGCTCAATGAGGTTACTAAACCAATTTAGTGCTTCAGGAAGTCAGTAAAAAGTACTTAGGAGTGTTCAAATCAAGAAAATGATAAGGGTGCTCATACTTTTGCAGCGGTCAAATTTTGTTTAAATGCAGATTGCACATTTTCTGTTAGTACAATAAACCTCATTTGAATCCAGAAATATAACTGAGTCCATCAGTTATTAGATATATGAAACTGAAATAGCTGTTGCAAAAACCTAAATTGTTATAAAGAAAAAAGGTTAACATTAATAGGGGTGCCCAAACTATTACATATGACTGTATATACAATATGAGCCTGCACATCACTTCCTATATACAGTATGAGGCCACATATATATAGCCTCCTATGTACGGTATGAGCCTGCACATCGCTTCCTATATACAGTATGAGGCCGCATATAGCATCCTATACATAGTATGAGCACCCACATATAGCCTCCTGAATACAGTTCTTGCCGCCTATATACAGTATGAGCCTGCACATCGCTTCCTATAAACAGTATGAGCCTGCACATCGCTTCCTATAAACAGTATGAGCCTGCAAATTGCTTGCTATATACAATATGAGCCCACATATAGCCTCCTGAATACAGTATTTGCCACCTATATACAGTGTGAGTCCCCATATAGCCTTCTATATACAGTACGAGCCTGCACATCGCTTCCTATATACAGTATGAGGCCACATATAGCCTCCTATATACAGTATGAGCACCCACATATAGCCTCCTGTATACAGTATGATGCTGAATATAGCCTCCTATATACAGTATGAGGCCGCATATAGCCTCCTATATACAGTATGAGCCTGTACTTCGCTTCGTATATACAGTATGAGACCGCATATAGCCTCCTATATACAGTATGAGCACCCACATATAGCCTCCTGAATGCAGTGTTTACCTCCTATATACAGTATGAGCCAGCACATTGCTTCCTATATACAGTATGAGCCTGTACATCGCTTCCTATATACAGTATGAGGCTGCATATAGCCTCATATATACAATATGAGCCCACATAGCCTCCTGTATACAGTATGAGGCCGCATATAGCCTTCTATATACATTATGAGGCATCATATAGTCTCCTATATACAGTATGAGCCTGCACATTGCTTCCTATATACAGTATGAGCCTGCACATATAGCCTCCTATGTACGGTATGGGCCTGCACATAGCTTCCTATATATAGTATGAAGCCGCATATAGCCTCCTATATACAGTACGAGCACCCACATATAGCCTCCTGAATACAGTTTTTGCCTCCTATATACAGTATGAGCCTACACATTGCTTCCTATATACAGTATGAGCCTGTATATCACTTCCCATATACAGTATGAGGACGCATATAGCCTCCTATATACAGTATGAGCATCCACATATAGCCTCCTATGTACAGTATGAGCCTGCACATTGCTTCCTATATACAGTATGAGCCTGCACATAGCCTCCTGTATACAGTATGAGCCTGTACATCGCTTCCTATATACAGTATGAGGCTGCATATAGCCTCCTATATACAGTATAAGCCAACATAGCCTCCTGTATACAGTATGAGGCCGCATATAGCCTTCTATATACAGTATGAGGCCGCATATAGTCTCCTATATACAGTATGAGCCTGCACATTGCTTCCTATATACAATATGCGCCCACATAGCCTCCTATATACAGTATGAGCCTGTACATCGCTTCCTATATACAGTATGAGGCCACATATAGCCTCCTATATACAGTATGAGCACCCACATATAGCCTCCTGAATACAGTTTTTGCCTCCTATATACAGTATGAGCCTGCACATTGCCTCCTATATACAGTATGAGCCTGCACATTGCTTCCTATATACAGTATGAGCCTGCACATAGCCTCCTATATACAGTATGAGCCTGTACATCACTTCCTATATACAGTATGAGGCCGCATATAGCCTCCTATATACAGTATGCGCATCCACATATAGCCTCCTATGTACAGTATGAGCCTGCACATCGCTTCCTATATACAGTATGAGCCCACATATAGCCTCCTATATACAGTATGGGCACTCACATATAGCCTCCTGAATACATTGTTTGCCACCATATTGCCTCCTATATACAGTGTGAGTCCCCATATAGCTCATTTATACAGTATGAGCCCCTATATAGCATCCCATATCTAACTGCATTTACCTTGGTATCATTAATTTTCTATGAGACTGCTCTGTTCTCATATTGTGCATTTATGCATTTAGTAGGGCTTAATGGAATGATTGCGCTTGTTACACATCAACTCTAGATGCGCTCACTTATTAGACTTTGGTTGGGGCAACTTTAAAATATAATAATGATAATGGTCCTGTCTAGTGACAAGTTTATTTTACAGGCTTCTGGAGAAAGGCACAATAACAGTCATTCAAGGGTTAATTCTTTGGAACACTTAGAGGGACTTTCTAGCCAATGAAACCACAGTATAAAACACCTGTGATAACTATGGCAACTGTGCTGATGTCATAAACACATGCATCTATGATGCAGGAGAAGATTCCAGAACCACAAGTCATTCAGCCGTAGACGGAGCCATACTTGATGTGTCTGGAGACCTGGAGCTTCATCACTCCACAATGGGAGGAAGGGGACACCGCCTAGCCAGCCAGATCAGCCATAGCGCCTAGCCAGCCAGATCAGCCATACCGCCTAGCCAGCCAGATCAATGGGGTGACAGATGTTGCAGCCAGATCTCCCTCACGTCCGGTACTCGCCGCCTTCACTTTATGTGTACGGCCTGGAGAGGTCGCTTTAGGCTTCTCCAAAACAAATATGACACAATGTACAAATTCAGGTACAATTTGCTGTTACATGTTGGCACTAACCTTCTAAGCCCAAGGGAAGGGCAGTCCTGCAGCCATGGTTCCCTAGAGGTTTCCTCCACAGGGGGTTTTTCCTCTCCTGAGTGCTGAAGGACGATTCTTCGTGAGTCGGGGGTTCTGCCATTTTCAGTGTCTCTTTCATAGTAATTGGCTGATTCTAAATTTCAGACACTGAAAGAAATAATAATGATGAGATTTGGAATAAAATTCGGTCAATTTAACATCCAATAAAAGTGTTTTGTGTGTTTCTTTCACAATCTTCGGTTGGTGAGATTTTGTTGGGGATCAGGATCCAGCATCTATGATCAAGCCATGAAGCCAGATATGAAGTCAGAGCAATTTAACCCTGCGCTGGAAGACAGGACGGAGCAGAGATGACAAAGTGTGACTGAACAATTAGCACAAGTTCACACTCTTCCTCCCATTCAGATACACGAGGGGATTCAGGGCCGAGTTGGGACTAAAAAGCAGCCCTGGCACACAAAATTCACCAGCCCACATACAATAAGTGTCCTCAACCCAAATCGTAGAACACTGATAGGTCATGTAGGATTTTGCTTTATCCGTTACCAGGGCCAAAACAAAGTATTTTGGGTGCCCAAGGCAGATGAAGCCGAAGGCGCCCATTTTGCATTTCTACCCTGCTAATTCTTCCCTTTTCCATTAGGTCTATGACATCATGTGATTAATAACTGATGAGCTGAATCCTTCTAAGTTAGGCCCATATACATTTGTATCTCATGAACCTACAACTCCCAGTATGTCCTTAACAATGGTAAGGAGATGCTGGGAGTTATCAGTCTTTATCAGACTGTGGACTATACAGGAACCATAGTACTGATGAGACGCAGTCAGTACCAATAGCTAAAAATGTACATCCTGGTTAGAGTTGAGCGATACCGTCCGATACTTCAAAATATCGGATCGGAATGGATCGGCCGATCTTTAAAAAAAGTATCGGTATCGCCGATGCCGATACCGGAAGTCCCATTCAAGTCTATGAGACTTCCGGTATCGGAATTGGAAAAACCCTTTCCTGCCCTTGTACAGCCTCTCGGGGGTCTGTACGGGCCTTCCGGGGGTCTCTGCCGGCCTGCCGGGGGGCTGTGCCGGCCTGCCGGTGGGCTGTGCGGACTGCCCGGGGTCTGTACCGGCCTGCCGGTGGTCTGTGCAGGCTCCGGGGGGCTGTGCCGGCCTGACGGTGGTCTGTGCAGGCTCCGGGGGGCTGTGCCGGCCTGCCGGGGGGTTTGTGCAGGCTCCGGTAGTCTGTGCAGGCATCGTCCGATGGGACTACAAGTCCCATCGGGCGATGCCTGCCACCATGACAGTGATTGACACAATAGCCAATGATGGGACAGTAGTAGTCCCATCATCCGACTAATGTGTTAAATGTAAAAAAAAAAAAAAAAATACTACATACATACATACTACATGCATGCTACATACATACTACATGCTACATACATAGTACATACATACTACATGCATGCTACATACATACTACATACATAGTGCATATATACTACATGCATGCTACATATATACTACATGCATGCTACATACATACTACATGCATGCTACATACATACTACATGCTACATATATACTACATGCATGCTACATACATACTACATGCTACATATATACTACATGCATGCTACATACATGCTACATACATACTACATACATACTACATATATACTACATGCATGCTACATACATACTACATGCATACTACATGCTACATATATACTACATGCATGCTACATACATACTACATGCTACATACATATTACATACATACTACATATATACTACATGCATGCTACATACATACTACATGCTACATACATACTACATACATACTACATGCATGCTACATACATACTACATGCTACATATATACTACATGCATGCTACATACTACATGCTACATATATACTACATGCATGCTACATACATGCGCTACATACATACTACATACATACTACGTATATACTACATGCATGCTACATACATACTACATGCTACATACATACTACATACATACTACATGCATGCTACATACATACTACATGCTACATATATACTACATACATACTACATATATACTACATGCATGCTACATACATACTACATGCATACTACATGCTACATATATACTACATACATACTACATGCATGCTACATACATACTACATGCTACATACATACTACATACATACTACATATATACTACATGCATGCTACATACATACTACATGCTACATACATACTACATACATACTACATGCATGCTACATACATACTACATGCTACATACATACTACATACATGCTACATACATACTACATACATACTACATGCATGCTACATACATACTACATGCATGCTACATACAATACATTCATACAATACATACATAGACATACAGTACATATAACATAGAGTAACATACTTACCAATACTTGTCACATTGTTCCCCGAAGCCATTGTCTTTTACGGAATAAATATTAACATAACAAAACACAAAAATACTCACCCATGATCCGAAGCAGTCCACGAGTGTGTCCCACGACGATCTTGGGTAGAGAACTTGGGTAGATAATTTCCCACACAGCTTTTACCATAAAGTGAGACTAGGGACTTTTTTTTTTTAAGTGGCGAAGGAATACAGTGCGGAAGGATACCTACCTTCCGTCATTGGATTCCTGCAGCCCGTAGAGAGCGGCAGCATCAGCTGATGCTGCAGTTCTCTACCCAAGATCGTCGTGGGACACACTCGTGGACTGCTTTGGATCATGGGTGAGTATTTTTGTGGTTTGTTATGTTAATATTTATTCCGTAAAAGACAATGGCTTCGGGGAACAATGTGACAAGTATTGGTAAGTATGTTACTCTATGTTATATGTACTGTATGTCTATGTATGTATTGTATGAATGTATTGTATGTAGTATGTATGTAGTATGTATGTAGCATGTAGTATTTATGTAGCATGCATGTAGTATGTATGTAGTATGTATGTAGCATGCATGTAGTATGTATGTAGTATATATGTGGTATATATGTAGCATGTAGTATGTATGTAGCATGCATGTAGTATGTATGTAGTATATATGTGGTATGTATGTAGCATGTAGTATGTATGTAGCATGTAGTATGTATGTAGTATATATGTGGTATGTATGTAGCATGTAGTATGTATGTAGCATGTAGTATGTATGTAGCATGCATGTAGTATGTATGTAGTATATATGTGGTATGTATGTAGCATGTAGTATGTATGTAGCATGTAGTATGTATGTAGCATGCAAGTAGTATGTATGTAGTATGTATGTAGCATGTATGTAGCATGCATGTAGTATGTATGTAGTATGTATGTAGCATGTAGTATGTATGTAGCATGCATGTAGTATGTATGTAGTAAGTATGTAGTATGTATGTAGCATGCATGTAGTATATATGTAGTATGCATGTAGCATGTAGTATGCATGTTACATGCATGTGGTATATATGTAGTATGCATGTTGCATGTATGTAGTATGTATGTAGCATGTAGTATGTATGTAGCATGCATGTAGCATGTAGTATGTATGTAGCATGCATGTAGTATATATGTGGTATGTATGTAGCATGCATGTAGTATGTATGTAGTATGTATGTAGTATTTTTTTTTTTTTTAACATTTAACACATTAGCCGGATGATGGGACTACTACTGTCCCATCATTGGCTAATGTGTCAATCACTGTCATGGTAGCAGGCATCGCCCAATGGGACTTGTAGTCCCATCGGACGATGCCTGCACAGACCCCCGGACATCAGCACAGCCCCCCGGCAGGCCGGCACAGCCCCCCGGCAGGCCGATACAGACACCCGCAGGGTGCACAGCCCCCCGGCAGGCCGGTACAGACCCCCACAGGGTGCACAGCCCCCCGGCAGGCCGGCACAGCCCCCCGGCAGGCCGGTACAGACCCCCACAGGGTGCACAGACCACCGGCAGGCCGGCACAGCCCCCCGGCAGGCCGGTACAGACCCCGGGCAGTCCACACAGCCCCCCGGCAGGCCGGCACAGCCCCCCGGCAGGCCGGCAGAGACCCCCGGAAGGCCCGAAATGACGGTGCATCATGATGCGCACACACCGCGCATCATGATGACGTCATTTCGGCTGTCAATCAACTTTGAACTTCCGATTCCGATGCCCGATATTGAAAAAATATCGGATGTCGGTATCGGAATTCCGATACAGCAAGTATCGGCCGATACCCGATACTTGCGGTATCGGAATGCTCAACTCTAATCCTGGTACCTTATAGGTGACCTCTTCTCTGACTGAGTCTTAGGCCTGTTTCACACTTCAGTTTTCTGGCGTTAGTCAAAATCCGCCAGTGTGCAAAAACGGATCCGTTTCCGTTTTGTGGCAAACGGATGCAACTGGATCCGTTTTTTGTACGGATCCGCTTTAGACGCTAGTGCATGAAATTTAAAGTAAGGCCTGTTTCACGAGAGAGATTTAGCTGCCAGAATGGGATTTGGGGTTAAATATCATGAAAGGACATTCATTCGGGCATGCTCAGTATAAAAAGGAGGATCCGTTGGCGGATTCCGTCAATTAACGGTTGGCAACGGATCCACCGCCTTTTCTCATCCACATCTCGCTTCTTAAGGCCCCTTTCACACTCCAGTCTTCTGCAATCAGTCACAATCCGTCAAAGTGTTCAGATCCGTCAAGTGGACGGATCCTGCGTATATTGCAAAAAACTGATGCACTGGATCCGTTTTTATGACTGATCCGTTGTAGCAGCCTTGCTGTAGGAATTAAAGAAACAGAATTCTGGAGCGAGAGAGAGAGAGAGAGGGATTTTGTGCCAGAATAGAAAAAGCAGCCGCAGGGGTTAAAATAAAGGAAGAAAAATGATTCTGGGCATGCTCAGATTTAAAAGACGGAATCCGTCGCTATCCGACTTTTCGACGTACACAAAAAACGTTCATCTGTCCGTTGTCTCCGGCCGACGGACAGAGATTTTCTGACGGATCCGTTGGATGACGGATGAAACGTGTGGCCATCCGTCACAATCTGTCACTAATTCAAGTCTATGAGAAAAAAACGGATCCAGCATGAAAAAATGATGGAAAGCCAAAATTATAAATATATATATTGTATACCAAATTATAATGTGATGACATAAAAATCTGAATAATAAATATATCAATACATCTTGCCAAAATTAGTATAATATAAACACAAAAAATAGAATAAAAAATATATATCAAAAAGTGCTAAGTGCTAAAATATAAAATCTGAATACATACAATAAATAAATCAATACATTTTGCCAAAATTTGAATAATATCAGCACCAGAAAAAAATAAATAAAAAATATGTAAAAAAAAATGCTAAGTGCTAAAATATATCGCTCAATAAACTTTTTTAAACATTTTTTTCGCTCAAAAATTTTTTTTCTATTAATAATGTGTAAGTTAAATATATAGTGTAGACAATAATATTGTGAAAAGTACTACCATAATATTCTAAAAATTGCACTAAAAAGTGCTATAGTGCTGTAAAACAAAAATTGTGCAAAAGTGAAAAGTATTGCAAGATATAGAATTAAATCCACTGTAAATGATTCAGTAGTAAAAAGTGCAAGAGGACAAAACATACAATGCACATTGAAAATAAATGAATATACAAGTATAACCAAGAAATAATGTTCTACAAAAAGTACTGCAGTGCTATGGATGAATTGCAGAGTACTGCAAAATATGAGGGATAAATACAAATGAAAGTTTACGTATACTAAAATATGACAAGATATAAATTACTATAATATGACCCCGTAATATAAGGTGCTATAGTGAATATAATCCACAGCAATCCTACACAATGATCCCCCACTTATCGCGGGCATTACATTCTAAACCTCCAACACGATAGTTGAAAATCCGCCAAGTAAGAAACTTACATTTATTTTAGCATTTATATATTTTAAGGATTTACAAACCCCTCCCACACACTTATTTACCATTACCAGTCCCTTATTAATTGGCCCCAGTTCCTTATTAACCTTTTGCACCTTTTTATAAACACTAATTATGTTCTTAAATAAATTCTACATGATGAAGATGATGAATTAGCTGTGTAGTACTGATGATTGAAGGTGATGAAAATGGGATGAATGTACAGTACTGTACTGCACAGCATGGAAGAGCATTACAGTTCTCCTATTGGCACCACTTCATCAGGAGCGTCTTCAGGTGAGGCAGTAGTATCTTCAGCCTCATCCGTAACTTTTACTACCACTAAATGCGTAACCAACCTCTTGTTCGAGTGATGAACATAGTCATGGAGAGATGCTGGTTCTGCTTCTTATGAACCATACGGAGGTCCTATTCCTCAGCCAAACGATGAAGTACATTGCCCATTATGACCATGATTACAAGTCGATCACGTGTTAGGCCAACCTCCTCGTCTTCTTAAACCCGTTGTTCAAACTGTTCCTCATCCTCTTCTTCACTTGCTATAGGGTGTTTCCGTCTTCAGTAGTCATGTCACTGAAGCCCTCTCCTCCCGGTATTTTCACCAGCTTCACAGCCTAATCCACCGCAGAGTGATACATTTCATCAAGAGAAAGTCTGACACATCATTTTCTTTATGGTTTTTTGAACATTTTTTCAATATATTTTTTGTTTTTAAATATTTGATAGACTCGAAAAAAACAAGAAGTGGGAGAAAAGGTAGTCACTTATTAATGAGACAAATAGAAGAATATTTACCGTATACACTTGTGTATAAGCCGAGTTTTTCAGCACTTTTTTTGTGCTGAAAACACCCCCCTTGGCTTATACACGAGTCACGGTCCCAGAAAGCCGGCAGAGGAGGGGAGCAGCAGGTCACAGAGGCCACCAGCTTCCAGCACACCATACTCACGTGCCTGCACGCCTCTCCGCTCCCTTAGGCGTGGAGCGCATATTCATTACCTTAATGAGCAGTACCATGTGATCACTCAACAGGAAGAGCTGCAGTCTCCGGCAGCCAGAACGAGCTGCAAAGCCACCAGGGAGGTGAAAAGGATGGTTTTACCAGTTATAGGGCGTGCTGGGTCTGCTGGACAATGGTTTCTCCAAGGATCATTGTGGATACAGGGACCTCATTGCCTACTGATCAGGCACCAGGAAGCCCTGGATGAGATCTGGAGTTTCCACTGTGGAGTCTCTGATACTTGCCTGGAGTTCATCCTAAGCCATCTGATTCATGAATACAATGCCAGTCCTGTAGTGAACATTGGCATTGATGTATAATGAAGCTCTGCAGATTCCCGAGGGCTGGTTAACTCTTCAGCCATTGCACAGGTCTCTGCTGATGTCAGGGGGTGGTCTCACGGGCCCCCTGACTATTGTGCTCAGTGTTATAATTGTGTCCCCTTTATGTTGAGGGCTGGTCCTGGCCTATGAATGGCTGATAACAGGGACCCATAGCTGCAGCACTGGAGTAGCGTGGGGGGGGCGGTCCGCCCCAGGCGGCACGTGTGTGGGGGCGGCGCGGCAGCATGACAGCTCCTCAGCTGCTTTTAGGAAACGCCCCAGCAGCCGTGTTGCTATGGTAACACTGTAGGACTACATTACCCGTCATGCCTCGGGCGTGCGTTCCTGGTATGACCCCGCTGCAGCGCTGTAGATTGGCAGTCACATGACCATGGGATCTGCCGAGGCTCCGGCTGTCACATGCCCAAACAGCGAGCGGAGCGGCCGCACAGCACGGAGCATGGCCAATGTGGCCAACCGGGTGTCGTGGTCCGGCCGGGAGCAGCTGGAGGAGGCCGGGGAGAGCACGCCGGTGCTGAACGGAGCCGGCAACCGGCAGGTGAGGGCAGGAAGAGGGATACTGGGAATTGGGGGGCTGTGCAGATAGGTGACCATGGCGAGGCTGTGCAGGGGAGGACATGGGGGGGCTCTGTAGGGAGAGGACAAAAGGGGCTGTGCAGGGGAGGACATGGGGGGGCTCTGTAGGGAGAGGACATGGGGGGTCTGTAGGGAGAGGACATAGGGGGGCTCTGTAGGGAGAGGACATGGGGGGCTCTGTAGGGAGAGGACATGGTGGGCTCTGTAGGGAGAGGACATGGGGGGCTCTGTAGGGAGAGTGTTATTAACTATCCTATTAGATGTTGAACAATACAGGGCCCAGGACAGAGCCCTGTGGTGCCCCACTTGAGACATTCTTCCAACTGGATGTGCAGCCATTTACGACCACTCTTTGGGTCCGATCACTAAGCCAGTTATGAATCCACCTAACAGTTGCCTTGTCCATTCCATACTTAGTCATTTTTTCAATAAGGATTGTATGAGAGACTTTGTCAAATGCTTTGCTGAAGTCAAGATATACTATATCTACAGCATTTCCTTGATCCACCCAATCAGTGATACCGTCATAGAAGGAAATTAAGTTAGTCTGACATGACTTATTTGTTACAAACCCATGCTGACTCTGTTTAATCACTTCATTCTTATCCAGGTATTGACATACATGTTGTTTAATAATTTGTTCAAAGATCTTTCCTGGTATAGAAGTCAGACTCACCGGCCTATAGTTGGCTGGGTCCACCTTCTTCCCCTTTTTGAAGATAGGAACAACATTTGCTCTTCTCCAGTCTTCTGGCACTTCTCCTGTTCTCCAAGAATTTTCAAAGATTATGGAGAGGGGTTCAAAAATTTATTCTGCTATCTCCTTCAGTACTCTGGGGTGTAATTCATCTGGACCTGGAGACTTGAATTCATTTAGGTTAGCTAAGTGTTTCCTCACAATCTTTCTGTTTATAGATATCCTGGATTCTTCTATTCTCTTAATAGGTAAAATAGAATACTCATAAACACAATCAGACCAGGAGGACATATTCCTGGCATAATAAATTACACCTAGATGCCTCCTCTGTTGTGTTGGACCTAAATATAGATTAGTCGCTGAAAACAGCTATGAACCTCCACGAATTCTTTGTTGCATGCCTCCTCCTCTCATCCTAATCACTTGATTGGTGCAGTGCCGATAGGACAATTCCTCCGTTCAAGGCGTATCTGTTCGACAGATTCTGACTATGAACAACAGGCTGATGATCTAATACAGCGTTTTAGAGAAAGGGGTTATAGCCATAGATCTATTAAAAAAGCGTACAATCGTGCAAAACATAGTACACGTAATGCCTTATTGTATAAGAATGAGGACATCGTATTTAAATCGGATCAACTAAGATTTGTAACAACTTTTCACTCTCAATCGGATAGAGTAAGCAAGATTCTAGAGAAGTCTTGGCCTATTTTGTTAACCGACCCCATAATAGCCAAGATATTATCAAGTAAACCTAGGATAGCGTATCGAAGAGCAAAGAACCTACGAGGACACCTAATTAAAAGTCACTATGAGACTAATCCACCATTGACATTTTTGAGTGGTGGTACCCAACGTTATGGGTGTTTCTCTTGTGGTCAATGTGTGGCCTGCGCTAATATTGATCGAAGTGAGACCTTCACGGACTCATCTGGCTCCAAAGTGTACAAAATTAAAAAGAGGAATACCTGCCTATCAAAATGTGTGATATATTATGCCACTTGTCCGTGCTCCCTGATCTATGTGGGATTGACTACACGTCAGTTAAAGGTTAGGGTCAGGGAGCACGTTCTAGGTATACAGGCTGCGGCAAGTGAAAATGGTATATCAGTGCTTAAGACTATACTTAAGCACTTTAAATTATATCACCAGTGTGATGGTAGGACCCTCAGAGTTAGAGGGATTGATCTATTGGATCCTGGTAAGAGGGAAGGTAGATTATCACAACGCTTGGCTCAAATTGAGGCAAGATGGATATGGACCCTAAATACGGTCCAGCCTAATGGGCTTAATGAATCTTTAAACTTTACATCGTTTCTATGATCACCTTCTGGCTGTACTGTTAAGGGCATGGAATTGTTTCCGCGTGTACGTGGTTGTTTTTAATTTGTTGTTTTTATTGATTTTTATTCATTAATTTTTTCTTATATATTCTCACTTTAGGTCACGTATTTAGTATTTATCACAGCATTGAGTCATATATTGAAGAACATCCTTATCTGAATTTGAAATCTGGGCACTTGTCTAATACAGTCGCAGTATACTGTATACCATCATATCAGGACTGTACATCGTGGAGCCATATTGGGTGAACAATTGGACCTCAAGTTATTTATCTGTCAGACACGGCTATTTACTCTGCATTATCTACTATGTATTATCTACAATCTGTAGAACAATCTGCCATGATGTGCCATCCATAATAATGTCTTATGAGCCAATGGGCCTGGATATATGTATCACATGGTAGTTTGTGTATAGGTTATGGCATTACTGGTTCTATTTTTTATCTTGTGGAAATTTATACTTATGTTGTAATGCTGTAAATGTTTGTGTCCGAATTTATATATTGTGATTCTCCACGATGTGATTGGGAAATATGTTCTAGATTCCATATTAATTATTAACATGTAATGGTGTTATTCATGTTCTATACTACTAATTGGGCCCATGGTATGCGATTATTCCATTTTTTGCATTGAATTATTGTGTGGCCAAATGGGGAGGATGTTTAACCTGTACGCATGCGCGTCGTGACCTGGGGCCGCGACGCGGCTTCTGGCGTCTTTTCCGGTGTGTTGCCATGGCGTCCTTGACGCCGGGTACGCGCTGGTTGACGCCGGCGCCGCTCCGCGTCCCTGGTTGTCATGACGGCGCATGCGTCATTTCCGGTTGACGCCTCCTTATTTCCGGTCACGGCCTTTTTTAGTCTCCTGGCTCTGCTGTATGTTACGCCCCCTGACGAAGGACGAGCTTCCGAAACGCGTGTCGGGGTACACGCGCGGTCTCCCTTGAGACTCCTCACCTACCACCGTCTATTTTGGTAACAATTACCGGTTCCACTGCTGTCTTGTATTTTGAGTAGGGTAGCAATCACCACTATATAATGGCTATAGAGGTTGAGGGTTTGAGAGATTTTTTCTCAAAGGTTTTTGCATCTTCCTCGCAAGGCCCGCCTGTATAATATATGTAATGGTCATAATGAGGATGCTATATCACCATTTGGTGTTACATGTTCATAGTGATACCCTTTGCCCATTATTATAGCGGCTCTTTGACAACATGTTCATGCTACATTATTGTTTCATGCAGTGTTTATGTATATACACATATATATTTGTTTACATCTATTTATTGGCCATATATAGATGTGTATATATTATGCTATTAGGACTGGTTGATTAAAGAATAAAATATAGTGAGTATTGAGGGTATTATGAGATTGTGTCCCTATTGTACATTCATTTTGGTGAGGATAGTTCAATGTCCTTGTTGGACTATATTATTTTTATGCTTTAGGGAGGTCTGCCGTGTTTTCCATGGTGCGTGGATTAATTTTATGCACTTTCAAGCACTGTTTTGTCTAGGATCTGTTTATATGTCCTAATAAAGATATATTCTTTTATATCGGATCTGTGTTCGTTTATGAGTGGTCTTCCACTCCCCCCCCTTTTTCATAGCTGTTTTCAGCGACTGATCTATATTTAGGTCCAACACAACAGAGGAGGCATCTAGGTGTAATTTATTATGCCAGGAATATGTCCTCCTGGTCTGATTGTGTTTATGAGTATTCTATTTTACCTATTAAGGGAATAGAAGAATCCAGGATATCTATAAACAGAAAGATTGTGAGGAAACACTTAGCTAACCTAAATGAATTCAAGTCTCCAGGTCCAGATGAATTACACCCCAGAGTACTGAAGGAGATAGCAGAATAAATTTTTGAACCCCTCTCCATAATCTTTGAAAATTCTTGGAGAACAGGAGAAGTGCCAGAAGACTGGAGAAGAGCAAATGTTGTTCCTATCTTCAAAAAGGGGAAGAAGGTGGACCCAGCCAACTATAGGCCGGTGAGTCTGACTTCTATACCAGGAAAGATCTTTGAACAAATTATTAAACAACATGTATGTCAATACCTGGATAAGAATGAAGTGATTAAACAGAGTCAGCATGGGTTTGTAACAAATAAGTCATGTCAGACTAACTTAATTTCCTTCTATGACGGTATCACTGATTGGGTGGATCAAGGAAATGCTGTAGATATAGTATATCTTGACTTCAGCAAAGCATTTGACAAAGTCTCTCATACAATCCTTATTGAAAAAATGACTAAGTATGGAATGGACAAGGCAACTGTTAGGTGGATTCATAACTGGCTTAGTGATCGGACCCAAAGAGTGGTCGTAAATGGCTGCACATCCAGTTGGAAGAATGTCTCAAGTGGGGCACCACAGGGCTCTGTCCTGGGCCCTGTATTGTTCAACATCTTTATCAACGATTTAGATGAAGGAATTGAGGGTAAACTGTTTAAATTTGCTGATGACACAAAGCTAGGAGGGATAGCTAATACTAGAGAAGAGAGAGAGAGGATTCAAAAAGATTTAAATAAACTGGAGAAGTGGGCAGCAACTAACAGAATGGTTTTTAACAGGGAGAAATGCAAAGTACTACATCTGGGCAATAAAAATGAAAAAAGCATATACAGAATGGGAGGAATAGGGCTAAGTGACAGCACATGAGAAAAAGACTTGGGCATACTAATAGATCACAGACTGAATATGAGTCAACAGTGTGATGCAGCAGCAAAAAAGGCAAATGCAATTCTAGGATGTATTAACAGAAGCATACAGTCTAGATCACGTGAAGTCATTATTTCCCTCTACTCCTCTTTGGTCAGACCTCAAATGGAATATTGTGTCCAGTTTTGGGCACCACATTTTAAAAAAGACATCAACAAACTGGAGCAAGTTCAGAAAAGAGCGACCAGAATGGTGACCGGTCTGCAAACCCTGTCTTATGAGGAAAGGTTGCAGGATTTGGGAATGTTTAGTTTGCAAAAGAGAAGACTGAGAGGAGACTTAATAGCTGTCTACAAATATCTAAAGGGCTGTCACATTGTAGAAGGATCAACTTTATTCTCATTTGCACAAGGAAAGACTAGAAGCAATGGGATGAAACTGAATGGGAGGAGACACAGATTAGATATTAGAAAAAACTTTTTGACAGTTAGAGTGATCAATGAGTGGAACAGGCTGCCATGAGAAGTGGTGAGTTCTCCTTCAATGGAAGTCTTCAAACAGAGGCTGGACAGACATCTGACTGGGATGATTTAGCGAATCCTGCTTTGAGCATGGGGTTGGACCAGATGGCCCAGGAGGTCCCTTCCAACTCTACGATTCTATGATTCTATGACATGGGGGGGCTCTGTATGGGAGGACATGGGGGTCTCTGTAGAGGGAGGACATGGGGGGTGTGCAGGGGAGGACATGGGGGGGCTCTGTAGAGGGAGGACATGGGGGGCTCTGCAGGGGAGGACATGGGGGGGCTCTGTAGGGGAGGACATGGGCTGTGCAGGGGAGGACATGGGGGCTGTGCATGGGAGGACATGGGGGCTGTGTATGGGAGAACATGAGGGCTCTGTAGGAGGGATATGGGGGGGCTGTGCAGGGGGGTTACATGGGGAGGATGTGTAGGGGAGGACATGGGAGGCTGTGCTGGAGGGGTACATGGGGAGGCTGTGTAGGGGAGGACATGGGGGGGCCAGGGCCGCCATCAGGGCATGACAGCCCTTACTGCTATATGGGGCCCGATGAACATCAGTACAGAAGGGGGCCCGCAGATCAGGGGCCCCGCTCCTGTGCTGCCAGTCATCGGGCCCCAAGTGCTGTGCGTCATAGGGGCGCCGGGCAGGCCCCAAGTGTGCGCTGCGATCGGGCCTGCAGGATTGGAGACACACAGGGGCAAATATGGAGACGGGGCAGGATTGGAGTCACACAGGGGCAAATATGGAGACAGGAGGCAGGATTGGAGACGGGTAAATATGGAGACAGGGGGCAGGATTGGAGACACAGGGGAAAATATGGAGACAGGGGGCAGGATTGGAGACACAGGAGCAAATATGGAATCGGGGCAGGATTGGAGTCACACAGGGGCAAATATGGAGACAGGGGGCAGGATTGGAGACACACAGGGGCAAATATGGAGACAGGGGGCAGGATAGGAGACACAGGGGCAAATATGGAGACAGGGGGCAGGATTGGAGTCACACAGGGGCAAATATGGAGACACGGGGCAGGATTGGAGACACAGGGGCAAATATGGAGACAGGGGGCAGGATTGTAGTCACACAGGGGCAAATATGGAGACGGGGCAGGATTGGAGACATACAGGGGCAAATATGGAGACGGGGCAGGTTTGGAGACACTGGCAAATATGGAGACAGGGGGCAGGATTGGAGTCACACAGGGGCAAATATGGAGACGGGGCAGGATTGGAGTCACACAGGGGCAAATATGGAGACGGGGCAGGATTGGAGTCACACGGGCAAATATGGAGACAGGGGGCAGGATTGGAGACACTGGCAAATATGGAGACAGGGGGCAAGATTGGAGTCACACAGGGGCAAATATGGAGACAGGGGGAAGGATTGGAGACACAGGGGTAAATATGGAGACAGTGCAGGATTGGAGTCACACAGGGGCAAATATGGAGACAGGGGGCAGGATTGGAGACACAGGGGTAAATATGGAGACAGGGGGCAGGATTGGAGACACAGGGGCAAATATGGAGACAGGGGGCATGATTGGAGTCACACAGGGGCAAATATGGAGATGGGGCAGGATTGGAGACATACAGGGGCAAATATGGAGACAGCGGGCAGGATTGTAGTCACACAGGGGCAAATATGGAGACAGGGGGCAGGATTGGAGACACGGGCAAATATGGAGACAGGGGGCAGGATTGGAGACAGCAGGCAGGATTGTAGTCACACAGGGGCAAATAAGGAGACAGGGGGCAGGATTGGAGACACAGGGGCAAATATGGAGACGGGGCAGGATTGGAGTCACACAGGGGCAAATATGGAGACGGGGCAGGATTGGAGACATACAGGGGCAAATATGGAGACAGCGGGCAGGATTGTAGTCACACAGGGGCAAATATGGAGACAGGGGGCAGGATTGGAGTCACACAGGGGAAAATGTGGAAACAGGGGGCAGGATTGGAGTCACACAGGGGCAAATGTGGAGACAGGGGGCAGGATTGGAGACACACGGGCAAATATGGAGACAGGGGGCAGGATTAGAGACACACAGGGCCAAATATGTAGACACGGGGGCAAAATGCAAGACATGGGGGTAGAATGCAAGACATGGAGGCAGAATGCAGACATGGGGCAAAATGCAAGACATGGGGGCAGAATGCAGACATGGGGGCAAAATGCAAGACATGGGGCAGAATGCAGACATGGGGACAGAATACAAGACATGGGGGCAGAATGCAGACATGGGGACAGAATGCAAGACATGGGGGCAGAATGCAAGACATGGCAGAATGCAGACATGGGTGCAGAATGCACACATGATGGGAGCAGAATGCAGACATGGGGCAGAATGCAAGACATGGGGGCAGGCAGAATATGACAGTGAGACACAGGAGGGGGCTGAATGTGACAGTGAGACATGGGGCAGAAAGGACATGGGGCAGAATGTGAGACATGAGGGCAGAATGTGAGACATGAGGGCAGAATGCAGAACGTGAGGGCAGAATGCAAGATATGGGGGCAGAATGCAGACATGGGGCAGAATGTGACAGTAAGACACAGGGGGGGCAGAATGGGACATTGAGACACAGGAGGGGGCAGAATGTGAGACATGGGGGCAGAATGTGACAGTGAGACACAGGAGGGGGCAGAATGTGACAGTGAGACACAGGAGGGGGCAGAATGTGAGACATGGGGCAGAATGTTACAGTGAGACACAGGAGGGGGCAGAATGTGACAGTGAGACACAGAAGGGGGCAGAATGCCCATGGGGGCAGAATGTGAGACACGGGGTCAGAATGGACATGGGGGCATAATGTGACAGTAAGACACAAGAGGGGGCAGAATGTGACAGTGAGACACAGGAGGGTGCAGAATGTGACAGTGAAACACAGGAGGGGACAGAATGTGAGGCACGGGGGCAGAATGTGGCAGAGAGACACAGGAGGGGGCAGAATGTGACAGTGAGACACAGGAGGGGGCAGAATGTGAGACACAGGGTACAGGATGGGAGACACATGGTGCAGGATCATGGGGCAGGATGGATACGATGTAGACAGATGGGGCAGGATCTGGAGATCATGTGGGGGCAGAATGGATACTCATGAGGGCAGGATGAGAGAAAATATGGCTGGAGCCAGGATGGGGGATATTATTACCATAGGGGCTAATTAAGGGATATTATTACTGCAGTGATGTATTTATTTTATTTTTTTGAGGATACTGTTTTAAATGGGGGGAGGTTCTGTTACTGTGCAGAGCGACACTATGTCGCCTTTTTTTCTTCTTCATCTGGTGTAGTGTAGAAGTTGGGAAAAAAATTAAGTAATGTGTTCTGCAAGTGGAGCTCTAGATAACTGTATTATTTCCTCCAGAGACAAGCCCTGGCTGGAAGACGTGATGGCGATATGTGCTGGATGAAAGATGAAAAGCAAAGATGAAGGACTTCACCTAGAGACATCACTGGTGAGTTTGTGTTACCTGTACAATGACACTATACACTATATACAGAGTGCCTTTGTACAATGTCACCAGTGATCACTGTATTACCTGTACACTGACACTATATACAGAGGTCCTGTGCATAATGTCCCCAGTGATCACTGTATTACCTGTACACTGACACTATATACAGAGTTCATGTGTATAATGTCACTGGTGATCACTGTATTACCTGTACACACACTACATACTAAGTACAGATCTCCTGTGTATAATGGCACTTATGGTGATAGTAATATGTTTTTTTATTAATGGTCAGTATTGTAGTATTCAGTCACCATGTGCTGGTAATATGTGGTCTGGTCATGGTGCGGTGGTATTTGTCCCTTGTATGTGCTATTATTCTGTCACTGGTGGTAATATGTGGCCTGGACATGGTATGGCTGTATTTGTTCCCTGTATGTGGTATTATTGGTCACCATGTGGTGGTAATATGGTGTCTGGGCATGGTGTGGTGGTATTTGTCCCTTTGGATGTGATATTATTGGTCATTTTAAAAATTGAAAAATAAATAAAAAAATATACCTAAATTGTATTGGATATTTTAGCAAATGTTTAATAGGTTAGAGTAGAATAGTGCTCAGCCAAAAGAGTCTACCTAGTGGTGGCAGATTTAAAAAATCTTTTGGTCATAACAAGAGCTGCTGGCTATGTGTGTGATCTGGAGATGGGAACTGTTAATGTGTGATTGGTGAGAAGTGGAATTTTTCTAAGAGAGAGCGGTGGGGCTGTGGACAGTTTGAGGGGTGGAGGGCGGGGCTGGGGTGGAGCCTGGGTGGAGTCTCAAGGGGGCCAAAAAATTTTTGCCAGTATGGGGCCCCCAAATTCCTAGTGGCAGCCCTGCTCCTATATACAGTATGAGCCTGCACATTGCTTCTTATATACAGTATGAGCCTGCACAGCGCTTCCTATATACAGTATGAGTCTGCACATAGTCTCCTATATACAGCATGAGCCTGCACATTGCTTCCTATATACAGTATGAGGCCGCATATAGCTTCCTATATACAGTATGAGCCTGCACATTACTTCCTATATACAGTATGAGTCTGCACATAGTCTCCTATATACAGTATGAGCCTGCACATCGCTTCCTATATACAGTATGAGGCCGCACATAGCCTCCTACATACAGTATGAGGCCGCATATAGCCTCCTATATACAGTATGTGCCTGCACATTGCTTCCTATATACAGTATGAGCCTGCACATTGCTTCCTATATACAGTATGAGGCTGCATATAGCCTCCTATATACAGTATGAGCCTGCACATTACTTCCTATATACAGTATGAGTCTGCACATAGTCTCCTATATACAGTATGAGCCTGCACATCGCTTCCTATATACAGTATGAGGCCGCATATAGCCTCCTACATACAGTATGAGGCCGCATATAGCCTCCTATATACAGTATGAGCCTGCACAGCGCTTCCTATATACAGTATGAGTCTGCACATAGTCTCCTATATACAATAAAAAAAGAGAAGAGCCAGCACTGCCAGTGGTCAGAATGCATAACATGAGGTGCATATGCACATATCTTACTGCATTCAAAATGAGACATTTAGCAAAATATTGATCAATATATTGAGCCACCCCGCCACGCCAAGGCAATCTCATATGGGGGGTCCTACTCTACATTTTTATTATTCACTGTGCCATTGCGGCCTCCTAAATGTTTTAAAAGCAAGACCATATCAAATGCAATCCATACCTGAAGCATATCTGCATCACTCCCGTGCAGCCAGATGGAGCAGGTGCAGATGAAGGCCAACCAGGTCTGAACACAGACATCTCAGGTTTGACCTCCACACACTGCCTGATCAGCAAACACTGTCTCATTTTGAATGCAGTAAGATATGTGCATATGCACCTCATGTTATGCGTTCTGACCACTGGCAGTGCTGGCTCTTCTCTCTTTTTATTGCAAATTGGTTTTGTGGCTGACCACCACTGTTGCCGTGCACGCTGGGTCATGTTCGCCATCTTTTCTGTGTTTATTGTGATTGCTCTAGGCTGCTGTGCACACTCACGGCAGCCCCGCCCTGCCCCAGGCTTTATTTATTTTTGCATCCATGTCTGAGCCTGCATTGCCCTTCATCTGTGTTTGCTGGTCAGGCAGTGTGTGGAGGTCAAACCTGAGATGTCTGTGTTCAGACCTGGTTGGCCTTCATCTGCACCTGCTCCATCTGGCTGCACGGGAGTGATGCAGATATGCTTCAGGTATGCTTCAGATATGCTTCAGGTATGGATTGCATTTGATATGGTCTTGCTTTTAAAACATTTAGGAGGCCGCAATGGCACAGTTAATAATAAAAATGTATAGTAGGACCCCCCATATGAGATTGCTTTGGCGTGGCGGGGTGGCTCAATATATTGATCAATATTTTGCTAAATGTCTCATTTTGAATGCAGTAAGATATGTGCATATGCACCTCATGTTATGCGTTCTGACCACTGGCAGTGTTGGCTCTTCTCTCTTTTTATAGCCTCCTATATACAGTATGAGCACTCACATATAGCCTCCTGAATACATTGTTTGCCACCATATTGCCTCCTATATACAGTGTGAGTCCCCATATAGCTCCTATATACAGTATGAGCCCCTATATAGCATCCCATATCTAACTGCATTTACCTTGGTATCATTAATTTTCTATGAGACTGCTCTGTTCTCATATTGCAAAAGAAAAACACACACAAACACTGGATGTAATATATAATAATATGTTATAATAAACCAAATTATTACAAATAATAATAATAACAATAATAATAGTGATAAAATATGCCACCAGTGTTCAGTGAAATTAGAGATTGCACACTATTAAAGATAGATTATACCAACCAACCAATCAAAGGACCCGTTAACCATAGAAGACCAGACAGGGTGTACTTATTAAATATTATTTTATTTTATTAATATTATATAGGTGGTTATATTAAAACCAATTAAAAACAAAAAAGTGCACGTATAGGAACAATTGAACAAAATTGTACAAAATATTAAGACCCAATTTATATATCCAATATGCATACCTCATATATTATAAAATGACCATTCTCCAAAAGGATTATAGAAAAGTGCAAATACAGAAAAATATAATAATTATGATATCATAACAAAAAATAAATAATTAACAATCATAAAAAGTGCAATGTGCAATGTGCAAAATTGTCACATAGTGATATCATATACAAAAGAATCATCAAATGTGTATATTGACAAAATATTTTTCACATATCCAAAATAAAGTGCAGAGTGCCTGTGCAATAAAACCCATGCACAATATATAAAGCAATCAGTGCCTCCTTTTCTATGGAAAATTGCAGCTATTTATATATAAAGAGGTTTTAGCATGAACAGATCTTTACCTATGAGGGTCACCACATCCCTATCACGCGCTCCCTGACGTGCGTATCGGAATCCTTCCTTCATCAGGGGGTGGCTACATAGTGGATCTGGGGGGTTTTAATATGTGGGCACTATAAGCGCTAGTTTGCTTAATGGCACTGATTATGATAGCTGTGCTCTGGTGCTCCTATAAACAGTATGAGCGTGCAAATCGCTTCCTATATACAGTATGAGCCCACATATAGCCTCCTGAATAGTGTTTGCCTCCTATATACAGTGTGAGTCCCCATATAGCCTCCTATATACAGTATGAGCACTCACATATAGTCTCCTGAATACATTGTTTGCCACCATATTGCCTCCTATATACAGTGTGAGTCCCCATATAGCTCCTATATACAGTATGAGCCCCTATATAGCATCCCATATCTAACTGCATCTACCTTGGTATCATTAATTTTCTATGAGACTACTCTGTTCTCATATTGTGCATTTATGCATTTAGTAGGGCTTAATGGAATGATTGCGCTTGTTACACATCAACTCTAGATGCGCTCACTTATTAGACTTTGGTTGGGGCAACTTTAAAATATAATAATGATAATGGTCTTGTCTAGTGACAAGTTTATGTTACAGGCTTCTGGAGAAAGGCACAATACTAGTCATTCAAGGGTTAATTCTTTGGAACACTTAGAGGGACTTTCTAGCCAATGAAACCACAGTATAAAACACCTGTGATAACTATGGCAACTGCGCTGATGTCATAAACACATGCATTTATGATGCAGGAGAAGATTCCAGAACCACAAGTCATTCAGCCGTAGACGGAGCCATACTTGATGTGTCTGGAGACCTGGAGCTTCATCACTCCACAATGGGAGGAAGGGGACACCGCCTAGCCAGCCAGATCAGCCATAGCGCCTAGCCAGCCAGATCAGCCATACCGCCTAGCCAGCCAGATCAGCCATACCGCCTAGCCAGCCAGATCAATGGGGTGACAGATGTTGCAGCCAGATCTCCCTCACGTCCGGTACTCGCCGCCTTCACTTTATGTGTACGGCCTGGAGAGGTCGCATTAGGCTTCTCCAAAACAAATATGACACAATGTACAAATTCAGGTACAATTTGCTGTTACATGTTGGCACTAACCTTCTAAGCCCAAGGGAAGGGCAGTCCTGCAGCCATGGTTCCCTAGAGGTTTCCTCCACAGGGGGTTTTCCTCTCCTGAGTGCTGAAGGACGATTCTTCGTGAGTCGGGGGTTCTGCCATTTTCAGTGTCTCTTTCATAGTAATTGGCTGATTCTAAATTTCAGACACTGAAAGAAATAATAATGATGAGATTTGGAATAAAATTCGGTCAATTTAACATCCAATAAAAGTGTTTTGTGTGTTTCTTTCACAATCTTCGGTTGGTGAGATTTTGTTGGGGATCAGGATACAGCATCTATGATCAAGCCATGAAGCCAGATATGAAGTCAGAGCAATTTAACCCTGCGCTGGAAGACAGGACGGAGCAGAGATGACAAAGTGTGACTGCACAATTAGCACAAGTTCACACTCTTCCTCCCATTCAGATACACGAGGGGATTCAGGGCCGAGTTGGGACTAAAAAGCAGCCCTGGCAAACAAAATTCACCAGCCCACATACAATAAGTGTCCTCAACCCAAATCGTAGAACACTGATAGGTCATGTAGGATTTTGCTTTATCCGTTACCAGGGCCGAAACAAAGTATTTTGGGTGCCCAAGGCAGATGAAGCCGAAGGCGCCCATTTTGCATTTCTACCCTGCTAATTCTTCCCTTTTCCATTAGGTCTATGACATCATGTGATTAATAACCGATGAGCTGAATCCTTCTAAGTCAGGCCCATATACATTTGTATCTCATGAACCTACAACTCCCAGTATGTCCTTAACAATGGTAAGGAGATGCTGGGAGTTATCAGTCTTTATCAGACTGTGGACTATACAGGAACCATAGTACTGATGAGACGCAGTCAGTACCAATAGCTAAAAATGTACATCCTGGTACCTTATAGGTGACCTCTTCTCTGATTGAGTCTTAGGCCTGTTTCACACTTCAGTTTTCTGGCGTTAGTCAAAATCCGCCAGTGTGCAAAAACGGATCCGTTTCCGTTTTGTGGCAAACGGATGCAACTGGATCCGTTTTTTGTACGGATCCGCTTTAGACGCTAGTGCATGAAATTTAAAGTAAGGCCTGTTTCACGAGAGAGATTTAGCTGCCAGAATGGGATTTGGGGTTAAATATCATGAAAGGACATTCATTCAGGCATGCTCAGTATAAAAAGGAGGATCCGTTGGCGGATTCCGTCAATTAACGGTTGGCAACGGATCCACCGCCTTTTCTCATCCACATCTCGCTTCTTAAGGCCCCTTTCACACTCCAGTCTTTTGCAATCAGTCACAATCCGTCAAAGTGTTCGGATCCGTCAAGTGGACGGATCCTGCGTATATTGCAAAAAACTGATGCACTGGATCCGTTTTTATGACTGATCCGTTGTAGCAGCCTTGCTGTAGGAATTAAAGAAACAGAATTCTGGAGCGAGAGAGAGGGATTTTGTGCCAGAATAGAAAAAGCAGCCGCAGGAGTTAAAATAAAGGAAGAAAAATGATTCCGGGCATGCTCAGTTTTAAAAGACGGAATCCGTCGCTATCCGACTTTTCGACGTACACAAAAAACGTTCATCTGTCCGTTGTCTCCGGCCGACGGACAGAGATTTTCTGACGGATCCGTTGGACGACGGATGAAACGTGTGGCCATCCGTCACAATCTGTCACTAATACAAGTCTATGAGAAAAAAACGGATCCAGCATGAAAAAATGATGGAAAGCCAAAATTATAAATATATATATTGTATACCAAATTATAATGTGATGACATAAAAATCTGAATAATAAATATAACAATACATCTTGCCAAAATTAGTATAATATAAACACAAAAAATAGAATAAGAAATATATATCAAAAAGTGCTAAGTGCTAAAATATAAAATCTGAATACATACAATAAATAAATCAATACATCTTGCCAAAATTTATATAATATCAGCACCAGAAAAAAATAAATAAAAAATATGTAAAAAAAATGCTAAGTGCTAAAATATATCACTCAAAAAACTTTTTTAAACATTTTTTTCGCTGAAAAAACTTTTTTCTATTAATAATGTGTAAGTTAAATATATAGTGTAGACAATAATATTGTGAAAAGTACTACCATAATATTCTAAAAATTGCACTAAAAAGTGCTATAGTGCTGTAAAACAAAAATTGTGCAAAAGTGAAAAGTATTGCAAGATATAGAATTAAATCCACTGTAAATGAATCAGTACTATAAAGTGCTAGAGGACAAAACATACAATGCACATTGAAAATAAATGAATATACAAGTATAACCAAGAAATAATGTTCTACAAAACGTACTGCAGTGCTATGGATGAATTGCAGAGTACTGCAAAATATGAGGGATAAATACAAATGAAAGTTTACGTATACTAAAATATGCCAAGATATAAATTACTATAATATGACCCAGTAATATAAGGTGCTATAGTGCTACACCGCCATACACATTAAGATTGGAGCTGTGACCAAGCTCACCCCAGCGAAGAGCGCTTGACACTGGACGCCAGAGTCCGTGGCTGCACGGGTACAACAGTCCCAGCAGCCAAATCCGGAGGGCAGGAGACTGCAGGCCTCCTGACCCCATCACACACCTGAACGCACAGCAGCATACCAGAGCCAGAGCCACCACGAAGGAGTGACACCTGTGAAAGGCTCAAGCTGCCTGCCATACAGGCAAGGACTAAAGAACCATAAGGAACAGAGGACTGAGCATAGCTTTAGACCTCATGGGACAGCGCAGAAAGGAGGCCTCCAACCCATCTGGCTTAGTGGATCCTAAATTGCTTCCAGGCTGGCTGGATCTCCATTACCATCTGTACTCAGTGCCCTGGTTTGCATCTCAAAATGTGAGTAAAAGCTAAAGACTGCACCCCGCTGTGTTCTCCTGTTTATTTGCTGCATCACCTCAGCCCTGCATTACATCCATCATCACCATCTTTTATAATATAATTGCCCTGGGACTTAGCTCTACCTGTGGAGAGCTGTACCAACTCTGCTGCATCACCATCAGCCTCAGCGGTCTTTTTAAGCAGCGTCGGCTATCCCTTGCCGAATACCACAGGTGGCGTCACAAACTATATATTATATAGGGTCCAGGATCCAGCAGGATGATGAGGAGCTCTCCTAGCCAGCGTCCTCTCCCGTTCACGGCATAGCCACGCCCCACCTTGAAATTGTTGATATCTTACAACAATTTTGGTTCTCAAGTCCTCACAGTTCTCATCTTCTCTTTATGTCCTCCATGCTTAGTGTGGCACAGAGACATACATTGCAAAGATTGAGTCAACTTCTCCCCTTTCTATCTGGTGTCAGGTGTTATTTTCATATTGCCCCCAATTGGTTTTAAATTCTGCCTGGAATCTGCCCTAAAAAGAGCCTCAAAACCACTGCAAAAAGTGAATATAATCCACAGCAATCCTACACAATGATCCCCCACTTATCACGGGCATTACATTCTAAACCTCCAACACGATAGTTGAAAATCCGCCAAGTAAGAAACTTACATTTATTTTAGCATTTATATATTTTAAGGATTTACAAACCCCATCCACACACTTATTTACCATTACCAGTCCCTTATTAATTGGCCCCAGTTCCTTATCAACCTTTTGTACCTTTTTATAAACACTAATTATGTTCTTAAATAAATTCTACATGATGAAGATGATGAATTAGCTGTGTAGTAGTGTAGTACTGATGATTGAAGGTGATGAAAATGGGATGAATGTACAGTACTGTACTGCACAGCATGGTAGAGCATTACAGCTCTCCTATTGGCACCACTTCATCAGGAGCTTCTTCAGGTGGGGCAGTAGTATCTTCAGCCTCATCCGTAACTTTTACTACCACTAAATGCGTAACCAACCTCTTGTTAGAGTGATGAACATAGTCATGGAGAGATGCTGGTTCTGCTTCTTATGAACCATACGGAGGTCCTATTCCTCAGCCAATTGATGAAGTACATTGCCCATTATGACCATGATTACAAGTCGATCAAGTGTTAGGCCAACCTCCTCCTCTTCTTAAACCCATTGTTCAAACTGTTCCTCATCCTCTTCTTCACTTGCTGAAGGGTGTTTCCATCTTCAGTAGTCATGTCACTGAAGCCCTCTCCTCCCGGTATTTTCACCAGCTTCACAGCCTAATCCACCGCAGAGTGATACATTTCATCAAGAGAAAGTCTGACACATCATTTTCTTTATGGTTTTTTGAACATTTTTTCAATATATTTTTTGTTTTTAAATATTTGATAGAGTCGAAAAAAACAAGAAGTGGGAGAAAAGGTAGTCACTTATTAATGAGACAAATAGAAGAATATTTACCGTATACACTTTTTTGTGCTGAAAACACCCCCCTTGGCTTATACACGAGTCACGGTCCCAGAAAGCCGGCAGAGGAGGGGAGCAGCAGGTCACAGAGGCCACCAGCTTCCAGCACACCATACTCACATGCCTGCACGCCTCTCCGCTCCCTTAGGCGTGGAGCGCATATTCATTACCTTAATGAGCAGTACCACGTGATCACTCGACAGGAAGAGCTGCAGGCTCTGGCAGCCAGAACGAGCTGCAAAGCCACCAGGGAGGTAAAAAGGATGGTTTTACCAGTTATAGGGTGTGCTGGGTCTGCTGGACAATGGTTTCTCCAAGGATCATTGTGGATACAGGGACCTCATTGCCTACTGATCAGGCACCAGGAAGCCCTGGATGAGATCTGGAGTTTCCACTGTGGAGTCTCTGATACTTGCCTGGAGTTCATCCTTAGCCATCTGATTCATGAATACAATGCCAGTCCTGTAGTGAACATTGGCATTGATGTATAATGAAGCTCTGCAGATTCCCGAGGGCTGGTTAACTCTTCAGCCACTGCACAGGTCTCTGCTGATGTCAGGGGGTGGTCTCACGGGCCCCCTGACTATTGTGCTCAGTGTTATAATTGTGTCCCCTTTATGTTGAGGGCTGGTCCTGGCCTATGAATTGCTGATAACAGGGACCCATAGCTGCAGCACTGGAGTAGCGTGGGGGGGGTGGTCCGCCCCAGGCGGCACGTGTGTGGGGGCGGTGCGGCAGCATGACAGCTCCTCAGCTGCTTTTAGGAAAGGCCCCAGCAGCCGTGTTGCTATGGTAACACTGTAGGACTACATTACCCGTCATGCCTCGGGCGTGCGTTCCTGGTATGACTCCGCTGCAGCGCTGTAGATTGGCAGTCACATGACCATGGGATCTGTCGAGGCTCCGGCTGTCACATGCCCAAACAGCGAGCGGAGCGGCCGCACAGCACGGAGCATGGCCAATGTGGCCATCAGGGTGTCGTGGTCCGGGAGCAGCTGGAGGAGGCCGGGGACAGCACGCCGCTGCTGAACGGAGCCGGCAACCGGCAGGTGAGGGCAGGAAGAGGGATACTAGGAATTGGGGGGCTGTGCAGATAGGTGACCATGGCAAGGCTGTGCAGGGGAGGACATGGGGGGGCTCTGTAGGGAGAGGACATGGGGGGCTCTGTAGGGAGAGGACATGGGGGGCTGTGCAGGGGAGGACATGGGGGGGCTCTGTAGGGAGAGGACATGGGGGGCTCTGTAGGGAGAGGACATAGGGGGGCTCTGTAGGGAGAGGACATGGGGGGGCTCTGTAGGGAGAGTGTTATTCACTATCCTATTAAGGGAATAGAAGAATCCAGGATATCTATAAACAGAAAGATAGTGAGGAAACACTTAGCTAACCTAAATGAATTCAAGTCTCCAGGTCCAGATGAACTACACCCCAGAGTACTGAAGGAGATAGCAGAAGAAATTTTTGAACCCCTCTCCATAATCTTTGAAAATTCTTGGAGAACAGGAGAAGTGCCAGAAGACTGGAGAAGAGCAAATGTTGTTCCTATCTTCAAAAAGGGGAAGAAGGTGGACCCAGCCAACTATAGGCCGGTGAGTCTGACTTCTATACCAGGAAAGATCTTTGAACAAATTATTAAACAACATGTATGTCAATACCTGGATAAGAATGAAGTGATTAAACAGGGTCAGCATGGGTTTGTAACTAATAAGTCATGTCAGACTAACTTAATTTCTTTCTATGACGGTATCACTGATTGGGTGGATCAAGGAAATGCTGTAGATATAGTATATCTTGACTTCAGCAAAGCATTTGACAAAGTCTCTCATACAATCCTTATTGAAAAAATGACTAAGTATGGAATGGACAAGGCAACTGTTAGGTGAATTCATAACTAGCTTAGTGATCGGACCCAAAGAGTGGTCGTAAATGGCTGCACATCCAGTTGGAAGAATGTCTCAAGTGGGGTACCACAGGGCTCTGTCCTGGGCCCTGTATTGTTCAACATCTTTATCAACGATTTAGATGAAGGAATTGAGGGTAAACTGATTAAATTTGCTGATGACACAAAGCTAGGAGGGATAGCTAATACTAGAGAAGAGAGAGAGAGGATTCAAAAAGATTTAAATAAACTGGAGAAGTGGGCAGCAACTAACAGAATGGTTTTTAACAGGGAGAAATGCAAAGTACTACATCTGGGCAATAAAAATGAAAAAAGCATATACAGAATGGGAGGAATAGGGCTAAGTGACAGCACATGTGAAAAAGACTTGGGTATACTAATAGATCACAGACTGAATATGAGTCAACAGTGTGATGCAGCAGCAAAAAAGGCAAATGCAATTCTAGGATGTATTAACAGAAGCATATAGTCTAGATCACGTGAAGTCATTATTTCCCTCTACTCCTCTTTGGTCAGACCTCATCTGGAATATTGTGTCCAGTTTTGGGCACCACATTTTAAAAAAGACATCAACAAACTGGAGCAAGTTCAGAAAAGAGCGACCAGAATGGTGACCGGTCTGCAAACCCTGTCTTATGAGGAAAGGTTGCAGGATTTGGGAATGTTTAGTTTGCAAAAGAGAAGACTGAGAGGAGACTTAATAGCTGTGTACAAATATCTAAAGGGCTGTCACATTGTAGAAGGATCAACTTTATTCTCATTTGCACAAGGAAAGACTAGAAGCAATGGGATGAAACTGAATGGAAGGAGACACAGATTAGATATTAGAAAAAACTTTTTGACAGTTAGAGTGATCAATCAGTGGAACAGGCTGCCACGAGAAGTGGTGAGTTCTCCTTCAATGGAAGTCTTCAAACAGAGGCTGGACAGACATCTGACTGGGATGATTTAGCGAATCCTGCTTTGAGCAGGGGGTTGGACCAGATGGCCCAGGAGGTCCCTTCCAACTCTACGATTCTATGATTCTATGACATGGGGGGGCTCTGTAGGGGAGGACATGGGGGTCTCTGTAGGGGAAGGACATGGGGGGGCTGTGCAGGGGAGGACATGGGGGGCTCTGTAGAGGGAGGACATGGGGGGCTCTGTAGGGGAGGACATGGGGGGGCTCTGTAGGGGAGGATATGGGCTGTGCAGGGGAGGACATGGGGGGCTGTGCATGGGAGGACATGGGGGCTTTGTATGGGAGAACATGGGGGATCTGTAGGAGGGACATGGGGGGGCTGTGCAGGGGGGTACATGGGGAGGCTGTGTAGGGGAGGACATGGGAGGCTGTGCTGGAGGGGTACATGGGGAGGCTGTGTAGGGGAGGACATGGGGGGCTGGGCAGGGGGGTACACGGGGGGGCTGTGCAAGGGGAGAGCATGAGGGCTCTGTAGGGAGTGTACTGTGGGTCTGTGCAGGGGGAGGACACGTGGGTCTCCTTACAATGTTTTATGGTGCGGCTCTATGCAGGGCAGTGGTGGAGGTTCAGTAGTGTCATCAAGCTAATACATACATATATATATAGAGAACTGCAAGAAGATGAAAGTCTAGAAATTTAGAAATAATAACAGCAGAGTTAGTAGTAGACTAAAAATTAGATCTTTGAGTGTAGTGTGGGCTCTTCGGATGCTTCCGGAATATCAACGACCAAAGGAGCGGCAAATTTTTCGACCGCCCCGGGCGCCACAAACAGTTGCTACGCCACTGAGCTGCAGGAATGTATAATGTGTATAATGTGCACAGTAATGAATGTTCTAAATATTCACTGTCATTACCAAGAATTATCCGTGTTATATGGCCGGAACAAGATGCAGTGCCACCGACGGCGCGCAGGCAGGTAAATAGGATGGTTTTTTTCTTAACAGGAATCATACATACAAAGATAGGGGATAAGGAGCCATGCATACAATGACAGGGATGGGGGAACCATGCATACCACGGTAGGGATGAGTGGTCAATGCACACCCGGCTTATACTCAAGTCAATAAGTTTACCCAGTTTTTCGTGGCAAAAGTAGGTGCCTCGGCTTATACTCGGGTCGGCTTATACTCGAGTATATACGGTAATAGGTAAAACCTGACAAGAATAAACAATAATTTGCAGTTAGCCCAATCGTGGGGATAAATAGCTGAGAAATAAATAGTGATTAGTATATCTTAATAAATATATTGCAATTCGCCCAGTACAAAGCTGTGAAAAAAAATGGTAGTTACTATTTCCATTAAGTATTGAACTCAAACAGTTGATTCACCAAGAGAGATGGCATGTACCCGAATAGAATTCTCCTAGAGGCTGCAAATAAGAGCGGCAGGAAGTAAAGGGTTAATAGGTACATAGAACACACAATTGGGTGAAAATATTAAATGGTCATGAGCAACATGTCCCGGCATAAAGAGTGTGATTGTATCCTTAGTCCATAGTTAATGCTTGGTATAAACCTGCATTCATAAAATAGTCCAATGTCTATAGCCGTGGGGAGAGCTGCCCCGGCCGATGACGGATACACCAAGTATACTAGACCTGCATGGAGAGGATTAAGAGAGGTCACCAATTATAAAAGCCACCCCACTATAGTGAACCCCAGCAGAAGTCTGGCAGCAGAGTTAAATGAATTCTACTGCAGATTTGAGGCAAGCTCTACACACAGTGGCTATTCATCTCTAAGCTCCTCAGTCTGTTCATATAAAGATCATTCATTGTGCAACACCCAAGTAGTGATCTCCAAGGCAGAGGTGATACGCATCCTGAAGGGACTTAAGGTCAAAAAGGCACCTGGCCCTTATGGTGTATCTCCAATGTGTCTGAAAGTATGTGCTACCCAGCTTGCCCCTATACTGACAAATATATACAATGTGTCACTGAAAGAGTGCGTTGTACCTCAGTGTTGGAAAAGTTCCACAATTATACCTGTCCCCAAGAAAGTGGGATCCTCTGAGTTGAACGACTAAAGACCAGTAGCACTCACATCTGTAGCTATGAAAGTCTTCGAAAGAATTATGATGTCCCACCTGATAAAATTCACGCAGAAGCTATGGGACCCGGTTCAGTTTGCCTATAAGGAGAATCGTTCGGCAAATGACACTGTCAATCTGGCACTGAAGTACATTTTGGATCATACAGATGAACTGCACTCATATGTCCGGATTCTTTTCATGGACTTTAGCTCAGCGTTCAATACCATTGATCCGAATTTACTTCATAAGAAAATGGTAGCTCTTGGAGTCCCTCTCAACTTATGCTTGTGGATTTATAACTTCCTGACAGCCAGGATACAGAGTGTAAAAGTTGAACCATTCACTTCGGACACCTTGGTCACAAACATCGGGGCACCTCAGGGGTGTGTTTTGTCCCCGTTACTGTTTTCTCTCTATACGAATGATTGCATCTCTTCAGCAGACTCAGTAAAAATCTTGAAATTTGCCGATGATATGACACTGATTGGTCTCATCAGGGGAAATGCTGAAGACTTGTATCGGAGTGAGGTGAAAAGAATATGTGACTGGTGTAAAGCCAATAATCTTGTACTCAACACTAAAAAAACTGCTGAGATGGTTGTGGATTTTAGGAAAGATCAACATGAGATACTTCCAATCTACATCCATGACGAAGTGGTTCTTAGGGTCACAGAGACCAAATTCCTTGGTGTTATCATCTCTCATGATCTTAAATGGGGGAAAAACGTGGATGCTGTTATAAGAAAAGCACAACAGAGGATGTTCTTCCTGCGTCAGCTGAAAAGATATGGTTTGTCTAAGAATCTGCTGATCTTATTCTTTAATGCTGTCATCAGATCTGTGATTTGTTCCTCTCTGATAGTCTGGTATGGGGGAGCCACTGCGTATGACAAACTACGCTTACAAAGGACTTTCAGAACAGCAGAGAGAATTATAGGTTCCCCCCTGCTTAAATCCAGGATCTTTATGATAACAGTATTCGATCCCACACATTGAAAATTTCATCCGATCCCTCTCACCCGGGACACTCCTCATTCCAACTACTCCCTTCAGGACGTCGCTTCAGAGTCAACAAATGCAGCACCAACCGCCATATGAACAGATTCTATCCACTCTCTGTTCAACAATTAAATCGTCATGTGTAGACTATATACTGTATCTGTCTTGTTAGATGTTACTTGTTGTATCTGTTGTTATATATTATGTTGCCTCTTTGCCACAAAGAATTCCTTGTATATATGTAATATGTACTTGGCGATAATAAATTTGATTGATTGATTGAAGTACTTTCTCCAATGAGTGGAGGGCTCGTGCCCTGTGAAATAGCGCGCTGAACAGTACAAGGTGATTTCACCATATATAGTTGTATGTGAGTGTTGCTACTCACAATACCTCCGATGGTCTGCGTAGAATCCGGTGACTGCGTTCTGGCTGGTGCAGTAAAGGTCGGACCTGGGAGATGCGGCGATATGCCGAGGTGTAGTGTGAGACCAGCGCTCCTGCGCTCCAGCTGTCGGCAGGGATCCGGTCACTCTGGTCGATAGCTGCGTCCCGGCAGATGTGCAGTAGGAGCAGGACCTGTGTGACGCGGTGGATCACGTGGTGCCGCGTAACTGCTGCTAGATGGAGGTACGGGTGGCAAAAAGGGCCGAAACCAACGCGTTTCGGAAAACTCAGCTTCTTTCTTCAGGTCCGGGACATATTGCTTATGACCATATAGTATTTTCACCCAATTGTGTTCTATGTACATATTAACCCTTTACTTCTAGTAGAATTCTATTCGGGTACATGCCATCTCTTCTTGGTTAATCAACTGTTTGAGTGCAATACTTACTATTTCCATTAACTACCATTTTTTTCACAGCTTTGTACTGGTCGAGTTGCAATATATTCATTAAGATATACTAATCACTATTTATTTCTCAGCTATTTATCCCCACGATTGGGCTAACTGCAGTTTATTGTTTATTCTTGTCAGGTTTTACCTATTAAATATTCTTCTATTTGTCTCATTAATAAGTGACTAGCTTTTCTCCCACATCTTGGTGTTTTCAGCGCGAGTCTATCACAAATATTTAAAATCCTTTCGATTTCCTTGTGGTTGGTATCTAGAGTCGCAGCAGTTACAAAACCTTTTACACAGGCGCCACTTTATCGCTCTCCTTCATTTTTTGTGTTTAACAATTTTTCCCTGGATCTGTAGCTGGATATTTCCTGCTTTTAAATTGCCTCCAATATACAGTATGAGCCTGCACATTGCTTCCTATATACAGTATGAGTCTGCACATAGTTTCCTATATACAGTATGAGCCTGCACATTGCTCCTATATACAGTATGAGTCTGCACATAGTCCCCTATATACAGTATGAGTCTGCACATAGTCCCCTATATACAGTATGAGCCTGCACATTGCTTCCTATATACAGTATGAGTCTGCACATAGTCCCCTATATGCAGTATGAGTCTGTACATTGCTTCCTATATACAGTATGAGTCTGCACATAGTCTCCTATATACAGTATGAGCCTGCACATTGCTTCCTATATACAGTATGAGTCTGCACATAGTCTCCTATATACAGTATGAGCCTGCACATTGCTTCCTATATACAGTATGAGGCTGCATATAGACTCCTATATACAGTATGAGCCTGCACATTGCTTCCTATATACAGTATGAGTATGCACATAGTCTCCTATATACAGTATGAGCCTGCACATTGCTTCCTATATACAGTATGAGCCTGCACATAGTCCCCTATATACAGTATGAGCCTGCACATTGCTTCCTATATACAGTATGAGTCTGCACATAGTCCCCTATATGCAGTATGAATCTGCACATTGCTTCCTATATACAGTATGAGTCTGCACATAGTCTCCTATATACAGTATGAGCCTGCACATTGCTTCCTATATACAGTATGAGTCTGCACATAGTCTCCTATATACAGTATGAGCCTGCACATTGCTTCCTATATACAGTATGAGGCCGCATATAGCCTCCTATATACAGTATGAGCCAGCACAGCGCTTCCTATATACAGTATGAGTCTGCACATAGTCTCCTATATACAGTATGAGCCTGCACATCGCTTCCTATATACAGTATGAGGCCGCATATAGCCTCCTGCATACAGTATGAGCCTGCAGAGCGCTTCCTATATACAGTATGAGTCTGCACATAGTCTCCTATATACATTATGAGCCTGCACATCGCTTCCTATATACAGTATGAGGCCGCATATAGCCTCCTACATACAGTATGAGCCTACACATTGCTTCCTATATACAGTATGAGGCCGCATATAGCCTCCTACATACAGTATGAGCCTGCACATTGCTTCCTATGTACAGTATGAGCCTGCACATTGCCTCCTATATAAAGTATGAGCCTGCACATTGCTTCCTATATACAGTATGAAGCAGCATATAGCCTCCTATATACAGTATGAGCCTGCACAGCGCTCCCTATATACAGTATGAGTTTGCACATAGTCTCCTATACACAGTGTGAGCCTGCACAGCGCTTCCTATATATAGTATGAGACTGCACATTGCTTCCTATATACAGTATGAGCCTGCACATTGCCTCCTATATACAGTATGAGCCTGCACAGCGCTCCCTATATACAGTATGAGTCTGCACATAGTCTCCTATATACAGTATGAGCATGCACATCGCTTCCTATATACAGTATGAGGCCGCATATAGCCTCCTTCATACAGTATGAGGCCGCATATAGCCTCCTATATACAGTATGAGCCTGCACATCGCTTCCCATATACTGTATGAGGCCACATATAGCCTCCTGAATACAGTATTTGCCTCCTATATACAGTATTAGGCTGCATATAGCCTTCTACATGTATATACAGTATGAGCCTGCACATCGCTTCCTATATACAGTATGAGGCCGCATATAGCCTCCTATATACAGTATGAGCCTGTACTTCACTTCCTATATACAGTATGAGGCCGCATATAGCCTCCTATATACAGTATGAGCACCCACATATAGCCTCCTGAATGCAGTGTTTACCTCCTATATACAGTATGAGCCTACACATTGCTTCCTATATACAGTATGAGCCTGCACATTGCCTCCTATATACAGTATGAGCCTGCACATCACTTCCTATATACAGTATGAGTCTGCACATAGTCTCCTATATAGAGTATGAGCCTGCACATCGCTTCCTATATACAGTATGAGGCCGCATATAGCCTCCTACATACAGTATGAGGCCGCATATAGCCTCCTATATACAGTATGAGCCTGCACATCTCTTCCCATATACTGTATGAGGCCACATATAGCCTCCTGAATACAGTATTTGCCTCCTATATACAGTATTAGGCTGCATATAGCCTCCTATAAACAGTATGAGCCTGCACATTGCTTCCTATATACAGTATGAGGCGGCATATAGCCTCCTATATACAGTATGAGCACCCATATATAGCCTCCTGAATGCAGTGTTTACCTCCTATATACAGTATGAGCCTGCACATTGCTTCCTATATACAGTATGAGTCTGCACATTGCCTCCTATAAACAGTATGAGCCTGCACATTACTTCCTATATACAGTATGAGGCCGCATATATCCTCCTATATACAGTATGAGCACCCACATATAGCCTCCTGAATGCAGTGTTTACCTCCTATATACAGTATGAGCCTGCACATCGCTTCCTATATACAGTATGAGGCCGCATATAGCCTCCTATATACAGTATGAGCACCCACATATAGCCTCCTGAATACAGTGTTTACCTCCTATATACAGTATGAGCCTGCACATCGCTTCCTATATACAGTATGAGGCCGCATATAGCCTCCTATATACAGTATGAGCCTGCACATTACTTCCTATATACAGTATGAGGCCGCATATATCCTCCTATATACAGTATGAGCACCCACATATAGCCTCCTGAATGCAGTGTTTACCTCCTATATACAGTATGAGCCTGCACATCGCTTCCTATATACAGTATGAGGCCGCATATAGCCTCCTATATACAGTATGAGCCTGTACTTCGCTTCCTATATACAGTATGAGGCCGCATATAGCCTCCTATATACAGTATGAGCCAGCACAGCGCTTCCTATATACAGTATGAGTCTGCACATAGTCTCCTATATACAGTATGAGCCTGCACATCGCTTCCTATATACAGTATGAGGCCGCATATAGCCTCCTGCATACAGTATGAGCCTGCAGAGCGCTTCCTATATACAGTATGAGTCTGCACATAGTCTCCTATATACATTATGAGCCTGCACATCGCTTCCTATATACAGTATGAGGCCGCATATAGCCTCCTACATACAGTATGAGCCTACACATTGCTTCCTATATACAGTATGAGGCCGCATATAGCCTCCTACATACAGTATGAGCCTGCACATTGCTTCCTATGTACAGTATGAGCCTGCACATTGCCTCCTATATAAAGTATGAGCCTGCACATTGCTTCCTATATACAGTATGAAGCAGCATATAGCCTCCTATATACAGTATGAGCCTGCACAGCGCTCCCTATATACAGTATGAGTTTGCACATAGTCTCCTATACACAGTGTGAGCCTGCACAGCGCTTCCTATATATAGTATGAGACTGCACATTGCTTCCTATATACAGTATGAGCCTGCACATTGCCTCCTATATACAGTATGAGCCTGCACAGCGCTCCCTATATACAGTATGAGTCTGCACATAGTCTCCTATATACAGTATGAGCATGCACATCGCTTCCTATATACAGTATGAGGCCGCATATAGCCTCCTTCATACAGTATGAGGCCGCATATAGCCTCCTATATACAGTATGAGCCTGCACATCGCTTCCCATATACTGTATGAGGCCACATATAGCCTCCTGAATATAGTATTTGCCTCCTATATACAGTATTAGGCTGCATATAGCCTTCTACATGTATATACAGTATGAGCCTGCACATCGCTTCCTATATACAGTATGAGGCCGCATATAGCCTCCTATATACAGTATGAGCCTGTACTTCACTTCCTATATACAGTATGAGGCCGCATATAGCCTCCTATATACAGTATGAGCACCCACATATAGCCTCCTGAATGCAGTGTTTACCTCCTATATACAGTATGAGCCTACACATTGCTTCCTATATACAGTATGAGCCTGCACATTGCCTCCTATATACAGTATGAGCCTGCACATCACTTCCTATATACAGTATGAGTCTGCACATAGTCTCCTATATACAGTATGAGCCTGCACATCGCTTCCTATATACAGTATGAGGCCGCATATAGCCTCCTACATACAGTATGAGGCCGCATATAGCCTCCTATATACAGTATGAGCCTGCACATCTCTTCCCATATACTGTATGAGGCCACATATAGCCTCCTGAATACAGTATTTGCCTCCTATATACAGTATTAGGCTGCATATAGCCTCCTATAAACAGTATGAGCCTGCACATTGCTTCCTATATACAGTATGAGGCGGCATATAGCCTCCTATATACAGTATGAGCACCCATATATAGCCTCCTGAATGCAGTGTTTACCTCCTATATACAGTATGAGCCTGCACATTGCTTCCTATATACAGTATGAGTCTGCACATTGCCTCCTATAAACAGTATGAGCCTGCACATTACTTCCTATATACAGTATGAGGCCGCATATATCCTCCTATATACAGTATGAGCACCCACATATAGCCTCCTGAATGCAGTGTTTACCTCCTATATACAGTATGAGCCTGCACATCGCTTCCTATATACAGTATGAGGCCGCATATAGCCTCCTATATACAGTATGAGCACCCACATATAGCCTCCTGAATACAGTGTTTACCTCCTATATACAGTATGAGCCTGCACATCGCTTCCTATATACAGTATGAGGCCGCATATAGCCTCCTATATACAGTATGAGCCTGCACATTACTTCCTATATACAGTATGAGGCCGCATATATCCTCCTATATACAGTATGAGCACCCACATATAGCCTCCTGAATGCAGTGTTTACCTCCTATATACAGTATGAGCCTGCACATCGCTTCCTATATACAGTATGAGGCCGCATATAGCCTCCTATATACAGTATGAGCCTGTACTTCGCTTCCTATATACAGTATGAGGCCGCATATAGCCTCCTATATACAGTATGAGCACCCACATATAGCCTCCTGAATGCAGTGTTTACCTCCTATATACAGTATGAGCCTGCACATAGCCTCCAATATACAGTAGCAAAAAAAAAATGATTGAATGAGAGTAATGGTTTTGTGTCCTTTCTGTAAAAATCGTATGGGTATCTTTTGAGTCTTGGTTTTAGTTTTCTATTTTTAATTATTTTTTCCTGTGCTTATACTCCAGTTCTCTATCTTCGCATCGCAATATATGATCTGGCATGGAATTCATTGTTGAGGGCATTTCAAGATTTTATGAAGAAACACTCCTCTCACAAGAAATCTACGGCTATTTTCGTACCCATTGGGTCTTCAATATTTCATATTATTTGTTCACATTTTTATTCATTTTTTCTTTTTTTATTTGTTTATTTCATTTACATTTTTATTTGTTTTATTTTTATATATATTTTTTTCACTCATTTTTTATTTTTTTCACAATTTTCTTTGTGTATTTGTGCTATGTATTATGCATTATACATAATTGTGTGTATAATTACTTTATGATATATGACATTTGATGTATGTATTGAATGCCATGTGTTATTTTTATGTACATTTGTTTTTTAACAGAGACATGATATATAGTTGTTATAGTTATATGATGCACATACACTTTTATATAGCCTGCATACACATTATGCTAATAGTTAAAAAAAATTTTTATTGCTTGCATAGTGTGCTTATAATTGACACATATGTGTGTGCCTTTGCACTCTATGTCAGGCATATTCACTTTAATGGTTCATACACACCGCTATAATTATTTCAGCATCATTATGTTTTATCCCCTCACTTTCAACACTTGCTATAACTTTAAATAGTGATTATCATTCTTCATAATTATTTTATTTTCTTGTCCTCACTTGAGCGCATGCCCAGTTCTGTCCTCCCTAGGAGCCTTCTGATGTGCTCAGTCTGGTATGTGGCTGTCTCTGGCTGTTTTGCAGCTTGAGCCGCTTTCATACTGATGAGCGCTGATGATAGACTCCCTGTTCATAGTGGGGACTCAACAGCGCATGCGCCGATAATGCTGTGGACGTTAAGAACTGGATACTATTGACGTCATTGTGGACACTACAGCGCAGGTCCTGAATTTTACAAGCTTTATTAGGGAAAGCAGTTTATTGGTTGACCGCACTAAATAAACTAGATCCGGGGCACTTGTAAACCACGCCTCCTGAGGAAGCTGCGGCGTAACGCGCGTAGGGGCAGCAGGTTTTACAGCGACATACACAGCACATGTAAGTTGTTACTTTCTAATGCAGTCCTTGTATCTTACTCTGGAATTTGCATAGACAGTTTTTACTCTGTGTACACTTAACGCCTACCAGGCTTATTTGATACAAGGCACTTATGCACTTTATATTCAGCAGTATACTCTGGGCACTTATTGTATGCAAAACCTTATCTGGGCATACATATTATGTAAATGGGGAGTTTGCTGTTTACTATGCATTCTATTTGTGAAAGGAAAGCAAAGAAACTACATGTTTTATACAGATAAAAACGTTATTAACTGTCAAGGTGCTGGTTTAATTATATTGTGTTTATGTCTGGTGTAACTTGCATTTAGCATTTATGCTCTGTTAATTATTCTAAATAAATTATTTAGCTTGAAAAACTCCAATTTTGATCTCTTGTGATGCTTAATAGCTCATTTATGAGATTTTTTTGCTATTATATTTCCATTGAGATGAGCCTTTGAAGAATTTTTTCCAGTATTTGGGATATATTTGTACTTTATCCTATATACATTATGAGCCTGTACATCGCTTCCTATATACAGTATTAGGCTGCATATAGCCTCCTATATACAGTATGAGCCCACATAGCCTCCTGTATACAGTATGAGGCCGCATATAGCCTCCTATGTACAGTATGAGCACCCACATATAGCCTCCTGAATACAGTTTTTGCCTCCTATATACAGTGTGAGCCTGCACATTGCTTCCTATATACAGTATGAGCCTGCACATAGCCTCCTATATACAGTATGAGCCTGTACTTCGCTTCGTATATACAGTATGAGGCCGCATATAGCCTCCTATATACAGTATGAGCACCCACATATAGCCTCCTGAATGAAGTGTTTACCTCCTATATACAGTATGAGCCTGCACATTGCTTCCTATATACAGTATGAGCCTGCACATACCCTCCTATATACAGTATGAGCCTGTACATCGCTTCCTATATACAGTATGAGGCTGAATATAGCCTTCTATATACAGTATGAGCACACATAGCCTCCTATATACAGTATGAGCCTGCACATCGCTTCCTATATACAGTATTAGGCCACATATAGCCTCCTATGTACGGTATAAGCCTGCACATCGCTTCCTATATACAGTATGAGCCTGTGCATTGCTTCCTATAAACAGTATGAGGCCGCATATAGCCTCCTATGTACAGTATGAGCCTGTGCATTGCTTCCTATAAACAGTATGAGCCCACATATAGCCTCCTGTATACAGTATTTGCCATCTATATACAGTGTGAGTCCCCATATAGCCTTCTATATACAGTATGAGCCTGCACATCGCTTCCTATATACAGTATGAGCCCACATAGCCTCCTGTATACAGTATGAGGCCGCATATAGCCTCCTATATACAGTATGAGCCTGTACATCGCTTCCTATATACAATATGAGCCCACAAAGCCTCCTATATACAGTATGAGCCTGCAGATCGCTTCCTATATACAGTATGAGGCCGCATATAGCCTCCTATGTACAGTATGAGCCTGTGCATTGCTTCCTATAAACAGTATGAGCCCACATATAGCCTCCTGAATACAGTATTTGCCATCTATATACAGTGTGAGTCCCCATATAGCCTTCTATATACAGTATGAGCCTGCACATCGCTTCCTATATACAGTATGAGCCCACATAGCCTCCTGTATACAGTATGAGGCCGCATATAGCCTCCTATATACAGTATGAGCCTGTACATCGCTTCCTATATACAATATGAGCCCACAAAGCCTCCTATATACAGTATGAGCCTGCACATCGCTTCCTATATACAGTATGAGGCCACATATAGCCATCTATATACAGTATGAGGCCGCATATAGTCTCCTATATACAGTATGAGCCTCCACATTGCTTCCTATATACAATATGAGCCCACAAAGCCTCCTATATACAGTATGAGCCTGTACATCACTTCCTATATACAGTATGAGGCCACATATAGCCTCCTATGTACAGTATGAGCACCCACATATAGCCTCCTGAATACAGTTTTTGCCTCCTATATACAGTGTGAGCCTGCACATTGCTTCCTATATACAGTATGAGCCTGCACATAGCCTCCTATATACAGTATGAGCCTGTACTTCGCTTCGTATATACAGTATGAGGCCGCATATAGCCTCCTATATACAGTATGAGCACCCACATATAGCCTCCTGAATACAGTTTTTGCCTCCTATATACAGTGTGAGCCTGCACATTGCTTCCTATATACAGTATGAGCCTGTACTTCGCTTCGTATATACAGTATGAGGCCGCATATAGCCTCCTATATACAGTATGAGCACCCACATATAGCCTCCTGAATGCAGTGTTTACCTCCTATATACAGTATGAGCCTGCACATTGCTTCCTATGTACAGTATGAGCATCCACATATAGCCTCCTATGTACAGTATGAGCCTGCGCATTGCTTCCTATAAACAGTATGAGCCTGCAAATCGCTTCCTATATACAGTATGAGCCCACATATAGCCTCCTGAATACAGTGTTTGCCTCCTATATACAGTGTGAGTCCCCATATAGCCTCCTATATACAGTATGAGCACTCACATATAGCCTCCTGAATACATTGTTTGCCACCATATTGCCTCCTATATACAGTGTGAGTTCCCATGTAGCTCCTATATACAGTATGAGCCCCTATATAGCATCCCATATCTAACTGCATTTACCTTGGTATCATTAATTTTCTATGAGACTGCTCTGATCTCATATTGTGCATTTATGCATTTAGTAGGGCTTAATGGAATGATTGCGCTTGTTACACATCAACTCTAGATGTGCTCACTTATTAGACTTTGGTTGGGGCAACTTTAAAATATAATAATGATAATGGTCCTGTCTAGTGACTAGAGTTGAGCGATACCGTCCGATACTTCAAAGTATCGGATCGGAATGGATTGGCCGATCTTAAAAAAAAGTATCGGTATCGCCGATTCCGATACCGGAAGTCCCATTCAAGTCTATGGGACTTCCGGTATCGGAATAAGAAAAACCCTGTTTTTGCCTTGTACAGCCTCTCTGGGGTCTGTACGGGCCTTTCGGGGGGCTGTGCCGGCCTGCCAGGGGGTCTGTGCAGGCTCCGGTGGTCTGTGCCGGCCTGCCGGGGGGCTGTGCCGGCCTGCCGGGGGGCTGTGCAGGCTCCGGTGGGCTGTGCCGGCCTGCCGGGGGGCTGTGTCGGCCTGCCGGTGGTCTGTGCAGGCTCCGGTGGGCTGTGCCGGCCTGCCGGGGGGCTGTGCCGGCCTGCCGGGGGGCTGTGCAGGCTTCGGGGGTCTGTGCAGACATCGTCCGATGGGACTACAAGTCCCATCGGGCGATGCCTGCTACCATGACAGTGATTGACACATTAGCCAATGATGGGACAGTAGTAGTCCCATCATCCGGCTAATGTGTTGAATGTAAAAAAAAAAAAAAAAATTACATGCTACATACATGCTACATTCATACTACATACATGCTACATTCATACTACATATATACTACATGCAACATACATACTACATATATACTACATGCATGCAACATGCATACTACATATATACTACATGCATGCAACATGCATACTACATATATACTACATGCTACATACATACTACATATATGCTACATATATACTACATGCATGCAACATGCATACTACATATATACTACATGCATACTACATACATACTGCATGCTACATACATACTGCATGCTACATACATACTACATATATACTTCATGCATGCTACATACATACTACATATATACTACATACATACTACATGCATGCTACATGCTAATGTAGTGTCGGTGGTGGGGTGCCGAGCTGGGGGGGGTGGTCCTACTTTTATACCGCGCAGAGATGACAACAGAGACACGATGGAGGCAGATTCTGGGTGCAACAGGTCCAAGTTTATTTCTTCACTTGCCGTCCGACTGACGGCACACCTCGTGGCCCTCCGTTTCCATAGCCGCTTCTCACACCGTACACTGGAGACGTGTCTGCACACACCGTCCCCTCCTTTACTGTCGATGCTCCTGACAGTTCCGTCACTGTGGCCGCCTTAGGCCCATTAACCAACAGCGCTTCTACTGCTCAGTCGTCGTGTCACATACGGTGTCTTACACCCAGTACCTCGTCTCAACTGCGGTCCTTTCCTGTCAGGACCACCCCCTGACGTCCTCTCTCCTCAGTCCCCCTGGTCTGGATTCTCCTCAGAGTGCACAGACTGTCGTAGTCCTCCTGTCACTTGAGCTCCCCCTGGGGACTGGAACCTTCTGGAACCCTCCCTCAGAATTTATAACTTCCCCGGTTCCTTGAAACTGTCACTAACTGTCACCACGCCCCCCATGACCAACGGTTTCTAAAGCCCTAAGCTGCTGTAAAGTCCTTTGCTCACACTCCACCCTGCCATCTAATGGTCATCCCAAGGTACTGCACGTCCACTACACTTTTCTAGTTGTTTCCCCACTGTAATCACTGTCTCCTACCTACACTGTGCAAACCTATCTTTCTTCACTCTGACTAGTCCGTCCGTCCGTCAGGTCACCTTCCCTACACTCCCCCTTCCTTTGTCCATTGTCGTCCTCGACAATCGTCATCCCTGCCTTCGTCGTTCTGAATCTACACCTACATTCTGTTGTCGGACCAGAAGTTGAGCCAAACCCACTATCTGCGGGGGCCGAACCATACTGGGAGCACTATGCTCTGAGCAGCCTACTGCTACTCACCAGCGCGCACGCCACATGACAACGTCTTTCAAATTGGGCAAGGTACACCCGTATTCTCTCTACGGCGTGTATCTTTTCCCTACTCTCCCCTACTGTTACCTTTCACTATCCGGTACGCCATGATCGAGGCCACTCACCTACCAGATCATTGCCGGCGCCCGCCTTTCCTTCTTCAGGGGTGTCCGTGGTGTCGGGGACCTGACCTAGGACGGCTGTCTTTCTCACATCTTCCCATTCATTTTCCTTCTTTCAATTACATGTCATGGTCGGCGTCCCGGTCTCCCAGACCTCAACTCTTAGATCCCTACCGGATCTCACACTTTCCTTTGGTCCCGCAGACCTTCCCTTACCCGGACCTGTTGCATTTTACTTTGGCATATTATACAATAAACAACTTTATAATAGCACAAGTACCCATTTTTTTTTTTATAATTTTTTTTTTTTCATTTTCTTTTGCTTTAAAACTCAACGTTCAACAATAAACATCGCCAGTACTCCTTTCCCCTCCCCCTTCCTTGGACATGGACACTCCCTCTCTTTTACATATCCCCGCTCTGTCAGGCAATCAACTTTTGCTTTCCATACATGAAACACAAGAAAAGAGAGAAACGAAAAATAATTGCATCAGATTACAACAAAACATTTTTTTTTTTTTTTTTAACTGCAACTGTCTTTATAATCTGCACAACGGTGCATCGAACTCCTGACAGTCTATACCACTCTCAATGGACAGAGGTGAGGGCTCCACAGCCGTGGAACTCCTGGGGGAACCGAGAGTGTCCATAACAGTCCTTTTTTACGGGGGTCCGCTTTGCTCAGGCTCCGCCAGTACTGCCACCGCATAATACCCGCGGGGGCAGTATTCCTTATAATAAGAGACCAAGTCCCCTACTTCCAGAGCCCGGCCATGCCGTATAGAGGCCACGTTCACATACACTTTCTGGCCAGTCTTATCACGGATGAAACCGTACCCCTTCTCGAGGTCGGTGTATACCAGCCGCCCCTGCGATCTCTTCTCTGCCATGCCAGCCTCCCCCTTGTCATGCAGCTGTTTCCAAATCGCTTTCTCCCGTGTCTTCTTTCCCTTAATAACCTCCGCAACCCAAACGGAGGGTACCGCACCAGTCCCAGAGTCCGGTGGGCGGGACCTTGCCGAGAAAGGGCGTGGGGTAGAGGCGGCCGATGATATCTGTGGCCCAGCAGTCGCTGGGGCCGGGTAGCGGATGGGAGCAGCCGTGACTCCGGAGGGCCGGTCCACAGGGCCCGATAAACAGACCCCAGCCGGTTCCAATACTGGCTTCACCGCGGCCACAGGGTAGGCCGCATCCACAACTCCCAGCAAAGCCGGAGTAACGGCCGGTTCGAGTGATGAGGCTGACACCGGCCGAGGGAGCGCAACCGCGCTTTCTGTAAATAAGCCCCGCCCTGGTGACTCCGGGCGGGAAGGTTCGGGAACGGGAGCTAGGGCCCTGCTCAATTCCACGTATAGCATAGGGCCCTCCGCAGCCGGGCCTTCCGGTACACTGGAGGCTGCGTGTTGTGGCAAAATGATAGGGGCCGCTTGTGAAGCTGTCGGCAAGGCCGGGGGAACTCTCACCTTCCTCGGCGCCACGGCCTCCGTCACACCACCGCACGGCTCATCCCGCAGCCTCCGCTCTCCAATTCGCTGCTCAGCGGGCCTAGCCTCCAGACTCAGGGGCTCCGCAAGGAGACTCTCCGTCGGTATCAATGGCGGCCGCTCCTTCTGGTTCCGCAGGGGCTCCGCACAGATTCCTCTTCTTGCCCATGGACCCGAAGATGACGTCTTCTGTCTCAGCTCGTTCTCCTGCCGCCACTGCCATTCTAGGCGGCCAATACCCCGACTTCCGCAGCGTCTCATACCGTCCGGTGGGCAGCAATCGAATGGCGCCAAACAGTCGCTCCCAGGCTTTCCTTCGGTGTCACTCCCTCTGCGGGGTGGAGCGTTGGTAGGCCTCTCCACCCACCTGTCAGGGTCCAATGCTTGGAAACGTCGGCCTCCGGACACATACTGCTGTCCACGGGGGTACGTTGGAGGGGGTCCCAATCCATTCGGAACTACCGCTAACACCCGGACCTCGCCTCTGCGTTGAAGGAGCGCTGCCATACTGCACTGTCTCTGGTACCGCCCCGGATCCTCTACTGGCCACACAGATTCGTCACTGCGCTCCTCATTTATAATCCACTGGTAAACAAATTGTAATCCACCGGTAATTGTATTCCAGACTGAGTAGACTAAGTCCTTTTCCATTTTTTTGAGGCAGGTCTGTCGCAGAAGATGAGGTATTAGCGGCGGCGATCCTGCCGACTACGCCAAATGTAGTGTCGGTGGTGGGGTGCCGAGCTGGGGGGGTGGTCCTACTTTTATACCGCGCAGAGATGACAACAGAGACATGATGGAGGCAGATTCTGGGTGCAACAGGTCCAAGTTTATTTCTTCACTTGCCGTCCGACTGACGGCACACCTCGCGGCCCTCCGTTTCCAGAGCCGCTTCTCACACCGTACACTGGAGACGTGTCTGCACACACCGTCCCCTCCTTTACTGTCGACGCTCCTGACAGTTCCGTCACTGTGGCCGCCTTAGGCCCATTAACCAACAGCGCTTCTACTGCTCAGTCGTCGTGTCACATACGGTGTCTTACACCCAGTACCTCGTCTCAACTGCGGTCCTTTCCTGTCAGGACCACCCCCCTGACGTCCTCTCTCCTCAGTCCCCCTGGTCTGGATTCTCCTCAGAGTGCACAGACTGTCGTAGTCCTCCTGTCACTTGAGCTCCCCCTGGGGACTGGAACCTTCTGGAACCCTCCCTCAGAATTTATAACTTCCCCGGTTCCTTGAAACTGTCACTAACTGTCACCACGCCCCCCATGACCAACGGTTTCTAAAGCCCTAAGCTGCTGTAAAGTCCTTTGCTCACACTCCACCCTGCCATCTAATGGTCATCCCAAGGTACTGCACGTCCACTACACTTTTCTAGTTGTTTCCCCACTGTAATCACTGTCTCCTACCTACACTGTGCAAACCTATCTTTCTTCACTCTGACTAGTCCGTCCGTCCGTCAGGTCACCTTCCCTACACATGCATGCAACATGCATACTACATATATACTACATGCATACTACATACATACTGCATGCTACATACATACTGCATGCTACATACATACTACATATATACTTCATGCATGCTACATACATACTACATATATACTACATACATACTACATGCATGCTACATGCTACATACATACCACATACATACTACATACATACTACATACATACTACATGCTACATACATACTACATATATACTACATGCATGCTACATACATACTACATGCTACATATATACTACATGCTACATACATACTACATGCATGCTACATACATACTACATACATACTACATGCATGCTACATACATACTACATGCTACATACATACTACATATATACTACATGCATGCTACATACATACTACATGCTACATACATACCACATACATACTACATATATACTACATGCATGCTACATACATACTGCATGCTACATGCATGCTACATACATACTACATACATACTACATGCTACATACATACCACATATATACTACATACATACTACATACAATACATTCATACAATACATACATAGACATACAGTACATATAACATAGAGTAACATACTTACCAATACTTGTCACATTGTTCCCCGAAGCCATTCTTTTAAAGGAATAAATATTAACATAACAAACCACAAAAATACTCACCCACGATTCGAAGCAGTCCACGAGTGTGTCCCATGACGATCTTGGGTAGAGAACTGCAGCATCAGCTGATGCCGCCGTTCTCTACGGGCTGCAGGAATCCAATGACGGAAGGTAGGTATCCTTCCGCACTGTATTCCTCCGCCACTTAAAAAAAAAAAAGTCCCTAGTCTCACTTTATGCCATTGCTGCGTGGGAAATTCCCACACAGCAATGGCATAAAGTGAGACAAGGGACTTTTTTTTTTTTTTAAGTGGCGGAGGAATACAGTGCGGAAGGATACCTACCTTCCGTCATTGGATTCCTGCAGCCCGTAGAGAACGGCGGCATCAGCTGATGCTGCAGTTCTCTACCCAAGATCGTCATGGGACACACTCGTGGACTGCTTCGAATCGTGGGTGAGTATTTTTGTGGTTTGTTATGTTAATATTTATTCCTTTAAAAGACAATGGCTTCGGGGAACAATGTGACAAGTATTGGTAAGTATGTTACTCTATGTTATATGTACTGTATGTCTATGTATGTATTGTATGAATGTATTGTATGTAGTATGTATGTAGTATATATGTAGTATGTATGTAGTATATATGTAGTATGTATGTAGTATGTATGTAGCATGCATGTAGTATGTATGTAGTATGTATGTAGCATGTAGTATGTATGTAGCATGCATGTAGTATGTATGTAGTATGTATGTAGCATGCATGTAGTATGTATGTAGCATGTAGTATATATGTAGCATGTAGTATGTATGTAGCATGCATGTAGTATATATGTAGTATGTATGTAGCATGTAGTATGTATGTAGCATGCATGTAGTATATATGTGTTATGTATGTAGCATGCATGTAGCATGCATGTAGTATGTATGTAGTATGTATGTAGCATGCATGTAGTATGTATGTAGTATGTATGTAGCATGTAGTATGTATGTAGCATGCATGTAGTATATATGTAGTATGTATGTAGCATGTAGTATGTATGTAGCATGCATGTAGTATGTATGTAGTATGTATGTGGTATGTATGTAGCATGTAGTATGTATGTATCATGCATGTAGTATATATGTGTTATGTATGTAGCATGCATGTAGTATGTATGTAGTATGTATGTAGCATGCATGTAGTATGTATGTAGTATGTATGTAGCATGTAGTATGTATGTAGCATGCATGTAGTATATATGTAGTATGTATGTAGCATGTAGTATGTATGTAGCATGCATGTAGTATGTATGTAGTATGTATGTGGTATGTATGTAGCATGTAGTATGTATGTAGCATGCATGTAGTATATATGTGTTATGTATGTAGCATGCATGTAGTATGTATGTAGTATGTATGTAGCATGCATGTAGTATGTATGTAGTATATATGTGGTATGTATGTAGTATGTATGTAGCATGCAGTATGTATGTAGCATGCATGTAGTATATATGTAGTATGTATGTAGCATGCATGTAGTATGTATGTAGCATGCATGTAGTATGTATGTAGTATGTATGTAGTATGTATGTAGCATGTAGTATGTATGTAGCATGTACTATGTATGTAGCATGCATGTAGTATATATGTAGTATGTATGTAGCATGTAGTATGTATGTAGCATGCATGTAGTATGTATGTAGTATGTATGTAGTATGTATGTAGCATGTAGTATGTATGTAGCATGCATGTAGTATATATGTTATGTATGTAGCATGCATGTAGTATGTATGTAGCATGCATGTAGTATGTATGTAGCATGCATGTAGTATGCATGTAGTATATATGTGGTATGTATGTAGCATGTATGTAGCATGCAGTATGTATGTAGCATGCATGTAGTATATATGTAGTATGTATGTATGTAGCATGTAGTATGTATGTAGCATGCATGTAGTATGTATGTAGTATGTATGTAGTATTTTTTTTTTTTTTTTTTTTTTTTAACATTTAACACATTAGCCGGATGATGGGACTAATACTGTCCCATCATTGGCTAATGTGTCAATCACTGTCATGGTAGCAGGCATCGCCAGATGGGACTTATAGTCCCATCGGACGATGCTTGCACAGACCCCCGGACATCAGCACAGCCCCCCGGCAGGCCGGCACAGCCCCCCGGCAGGCCGGTACAGACCCCCACAGGGTGCACAGACCACCGCCAGGCCGGCACAGCCCCCCGGCAGGCCGGTACAGACCCCGGGCAGTCCACACAGCCCCCCGGCAGGCCGGCACAGCCCCCCCCGGCAGGCCGGTACAGACCCCGGGCAGTCCACACAGCCCCCCGGCAGGCCGGCACAGCCCCCCCCGGCAGGCCGGTACAGACCCCGGGCAGTCCACACAGCCCCCCGGCAGGCCGGCAGAGACCCCCGGAAGGCCCGAAATGACGGCGCATCATGATGCGCACACACCGCGCATCATGATGACGTCAGGCTGTCAATCAACTTTGAACTTCCGATTCCAAATGCCGACTTCCAATATTGAAAAAATATCGAAAGTCTGTATCGGAATTCCGATACAGCAAGTATCGTCCGATACTCGATACTTGCGGTATCGGAATGCTCAACACTACTAGTGACAAGTTTATTTTACAGGCTTCTGGAGAAAGGCACAATACCAGTCATTCAAGGGTTAATTCTTTGGAACACTTAGAGGGACTTTCTAGCCAATGAAACCACAGTATAAAACACCTGTGATAACTATGGCAACTGCGCTGATGTCATAAACACATGCATCTATGATGCAGGAGAAGATTCCAGAACCACAAGTCATTCAGCCGTAGACGGAGCCATACTTGATGTGTCTGGAGACCTGGAGTTTCATCACTCCACAATGGGAGGACGGGGACACAGCCTAGCCAGCCAGATCAGCCATAGCGCCTAGCCAGCCAGATCAGCCATACCGCCTAGCCAGCCAGATCAGCCATACCGCCTAGCCAGCCAGATCAATGGGGTGACAGATGTTGCAGCCAGATCTCCCTCACGTCCGGTACTCGCCGCCTTCACTTTATGTGTACGGCCTGGAGAGGTCGCATTAGGCTTCTCCAAAACAAATATGACACAATGTACAAATTCAGGTACAATTTGCTGTTACATGTTGGCACTAACCTTCTAAGCTCAAGGGAAGGGCAGTCCTGCAGCCATGGTTCCCTAGAGGTTTCCTCCACAGGGGGTTTTTCCTCTCCTGAGTGCTGAAGGACGATTCTTCGTGAGTCGGGGGTTCTGCCATTTTCAGTGTCTCTTTCATAGTAATTGGTTGATTCTAAATTTCAGACACTGAAAGAAATAATAATGATGAGATTTGGAATAAAATTCTGTCAATTTAACATCCAATAAAAGTGTTTTGTGTGTTTCTTTCACAATCTTCGGTTGGTGAGATTTTGTTGGGGATCAGGATCCAGCATCTATGATCAAGCCATGAAGCCAGATATGAAGTCAGAGCAATTTAACCCTGCGCTCGAAGACAGGACGGAGCAGAGATGACAAAGTGTGACTGCACAATTAGCACAAGTTCACACTCTTCCTCCCATTCAGATACACGAGGGGATTCAGGGCCGAGTTGGGACTAAAAAGCAGCCCTGGCACACAAAATTCACCAGCCCACATACAATAAGTGTCCTCAACCCAAATCGTAGAACACTGATAAGGTCATGTAGGATTTTGCTTTATCCGTTACCAGGGCCGAAACAAAAGTATTTTGGGTGCCCAAGGCAGATGAAGCCGAAGGCGCCCATTTTGCATTTCTACCCTGCTAATTCTTCCCTTTTCCATTAGGTCTATGACATCATGTGATTAATAACTGATGAGCTGAATCCTTCTAAGTCAGGCCCATATACATTTGTATCTCATGAACCTACAACTCCCAGTATGTCCTTAACAATGGTAAGGAGATGCTGGGAGTTATCAGTCTTTATCAGACTGTGGACTATACAGGAACCATAGTACTGATGAGACGCAGTCAGTACCAATAGCTAAAAATGTACATCCTGGTACCTTATAGGTGACCTCTTCTCTGATTGAGTCTTAGGCCTGTTTCACACTTCAGTTTTCTGGCGTTAGTCAATATCCGCCAGTGTGCAAAAACGGATCCGTTTCCGTTTTGTGGCAAACGGATGCAACTGGATCTGTTTTTTGTACGGATCCGCTTTAGACGCTAGTGCATGAAACTTAAAGTAAGGCCTGTTTCACGAGAGAGATTTAGCTGCCAGAATGGGATTTGGGGTTAAATATCACGAAAGGACATTCATTCGGGCATGCTCAGTATAAAAAGGAGGATCCGTTGGCGGATTCCGTCAATTAACGGTTGGCAACGGATCCACCGCCTTTTCTCATCCACATCTCGCTTCTTAAGGCCCCTTTCACACTCCAGTCTTCTGCAATCAGTCACAATCCGTCAAAGTGTTCGGATCCGTCAAGTGGACGGATCCTGCGCATATTGCAAAAAACTGATGCACTGGATCCGTTTTTATGACTGATCCGTTGTAGCAGCCTTGCTGTAGGAATTAAAGAAACAGAATTCTGGAGCGAGAGAGAGAGAGAGGGATTTTGTGCCAGAATAGAAAAAGCAGCCGCAGGGGTTAAAATAAAGGAAGAAAAATGATTCCGGGCATGCTCAGTTTTAAAAGACGGAATCCGTCGCTATCCGACTTTTCGACGTACACAAAAAACGTTCATCTGTCCGTTGTCTCCGGCCGACGGACAGAGATTTTCTGACGGATCCGTTGGACGACGGATGAAACGTGTGGCCATCCGTCACAATCTGTCACTAATACAAGTCTATGAGAAAAAAAACGGATCCAGCATGAAAAAATGATGGAAAGCCAAAATTATAAATATATATATTGTATACCAAATTATAATGTGATGACATAAAAATCTGAATAATAAATATAACAATACATCTTGCCAAAATTAGTATAATATAAACACAAAAAATAGAATAAAAAATATATATCAAAAAGTGCTAAGTGCTAAAATATAAAATCTGAATACATACAATAAATAAATCAATACATCTTGCCAAAATTTGTATAATATCAGCACCAGAAAAAAATAAATAAAAAATATGTAAAAAAAAATGCTAAGTGCTAAAATATATCGCTCAAAAAACTTTTTTAAACATTTTTTTCGCTGAAAAAACTTTTTTCTATTAATAATGTGTAAGTTAAATATATAGTGTAGACAATAATATTGTGAAAAGTACTACCATAATATTCTAAAAATTGCACTAAAAAGTGCTATAGTGCTGTAAAACAAAAATTGTGCAAAATGAAAAGTATTGCAAGATATAGAATTAAATCCACTGTAAATGAATCAGTACTATAAAGTGCTAGAGGACAAAACATACAATGCACATTGAAAATAAATGAATATACAAGTATAACCAAGAAATAATGTTCTACAAAAAGTATTGCAGTGCTATGGATGAATTGCAGAGTACTGCAAAATATGAGGGATAAATACAAATGAAAGTTTACGTATACTAAAATATGCCAAGATATAAATTACTATAATATGACCCAGTAATATAAGGTGCTATAGTGCTACACCGCCATACACATTAAGTTTGGAGCTGTGACCAAGCTCACCCCAGCAAAGAGCGCTTAACACTGGACGCCAGAGTCCGTGGCTGCACGGGTACAACAGTCCCAGCAGCCAAATCCGGAGGGCAGGAGACTGCAGGCCTCCTGACCCCATCACACACCTGAACGCACAGCAGCATACCAGAGCCAGAGCCACCACGAAGGAGTGACACCTGTGAAAGGCTCAAGCTGCCTGCCATACAGGCAAGGACTAAAGAACCATAAGGAACAGAGGACTGAGCATAGCTTTAGACCTCATGGGACAGCGCAGAAAGGAGGCCTCCAACCCATCTGGCTTAGTGGATCCTAAATTGCTTCCAGGCTGGCTGGATCTCCATTACCATCTGTACTCAGTGCCCTGGTTTGTAACTCAAAATGTGAGTAAAAGCTAAAGACTGCACCCCGCTGTGTTCTCCTGTTTATTTGCTGCATCACCTCAGCCCTGCATTACATCCATCATCACCATCTTTTTTAATATAATTGCCCTGGGACTTAGCTCTACCTGTGGAGAGCTGTACCAATTCTGCTGCATCACCATCAGCCTCAGCGGTCTTTTTAAGCAGCGTCGGCTATCCCTTGCCGAATACCACAGGTGGCGTCACAAACTATATATTATATAGGGTCCAGGATCCAGCAGGATGATGAGGAGCTCTCCTAGCCAGCGTCCTCTCCCGTTCACGGCATAGCCACGCCCCACCTTGAGATTGTTGATATCTTTCAACAATTTTGGTTCTCAAGTCCTCACAGTTCTCATCTCCTCTTTATGTCCTCCATGCTTACTGTGGCACAGAGACATACATTGCAAAGATTGAGTCAACTTCTCCCCTTTTTATCTGGTGTCAGGTGTTATTTTCATATTGCCCCCAATTGGTTTTAAATTCTGCCTGGAATCTGCCCTAAAAAGAGCCTCAAAACCACTGCAAAAAGTGAATATAATCCACAGCAATCCTACACAATGATCCCCCACTTATCGCGGGCATTACATTCTAAACCTCCAACACGATAGTTGAAAATCCGCCAAGTAAGAAACTTACATTTATTTTAGCATTTATATATTTTAAGGATTTACAAACCCCTCCCACACACTTATTCACCATTACCAGTCCCTTATTAATTGGCCCCAGTTCCTTATTAACCTTTTGCACCTTTTTATAAACACTAATTATGTTCTTAAATAAATTCTACATGATGAAGATGATGAATTAGCTTTGTAGTACTGATGATTGAAGGTGATGAAAATGGGATGAATGTACAGTACTGTACTGCACAGCATGGAAGAGCATTACAGCTCTCCTATTGGCACCACTTCATCAGGAGCTTCTTCAGGTGTGGCAGTAGTATCTTCAGCCTCATCCGTAACTTTTACTACCACTAAATGCGTAACCAACCTCTTGTTCGAGTGATGAACATAGTCATGGAGAGATGCTGGTTCTGCTTCTTATGAACCATACGGAGGTCCTATTCCTCAGCCAAACGATGAAGTACATTGCCCATTATGACCATGATTACAAGTCGATCAAGTGTTAGGCCAACCTCCTCCTCTTCTTAAACCCGTTGTTCAAACTGTTCCTCATCCTCTTCTTCACTTGCTGAAGGGTGTTTCCGTCTTCAGTAGTCATGTCACTGAAGCCATCTCCTCCCGGTATTTTCACCAGCTTCACAGCCTAATCCACCGCAGAGTGATACATTTCATCAAGAGAAAGTCTGACACATCATTTTCTTTATGGTTTTTTGAACATTTTTTCAATATATTTTTTGTTTTTAAATATTTGATAGACTCGAAAAAAACAAGAAGTGGGAGAAAAGGTAGTCACTTATTAATGAGACAAATAGAAGAATATTTACCGTATACACTTGTGTATAAGCCGAGTTTTTCAGCACTTTTTTTGTGCTGAAAACACCCCCCTTGGCTTATACACGAGTCACGGTCCCAGAAAGCCGGCAGAGGAGGGGAGCAGCAGGTCACAGAGGCCACCAGCTTCCAGCACACCATACTCACATGCCTGCACGCCTCTCCGCTCCCTTAGGCGTGGAGCGCATATTCATTACCTTAATGAGCAGTACCACGTGATCACTCGACAGGAAGAGCTGCAGGCTCTGGCAGCCAGAACGAGCTGCAAAGCCACCAGGGAGGTAAAAAGGATGGTTTTACCAGTTATAGGGCGTGCTGGGTCTGCTGGACAATGGTTTCTCCAAGGATCATTGTGGATACAGGGACCTCATTGCCTACTGATCAGGCACCAGAAAGCCCTGGATGAGATCTGGAGTTTCCGCTGTGGAGTCTCTGATACTTGCCTGGAGTTCATCCTAAGCCATCTGATTCATGAATACAATGCCAGTCCTGTAGTGAACATTCGCATTGATGTATAATGAAGCTCTGCAGATTCCTGAGGGCTGGTTAACTCTTCAGCCACTGCACAGGTCTCTGCTGATGTCAGGGGGTGGTCTCACGGGCCCTCTGACTATTGTGCTCAGTGTTATAATTGTGTCCCCTTTCTGTTGAGGGCTGGTCCTGGCCTATGAATGGCTGATAACAGGGACCCATAGCTGCAGCACTGGAGTAGCATGGGGGGCGGAGAGCCCCAGGTGGCACGTGTGTGGGGGCGGCGCGGCAGCATGACAGCTCCTCAGCTGCTTTTAGGAAAGGCCCCAGCAGCCGTGTTGCTATTGTAACACTGTAGGACTACATTACCCGTCATGCCTCGGGCGTGCGTTCCTGGTATGACCCCACTGCAGCGCTGTAGATTGGCAGTCACATGACCATGGGATCTGCCGAGGCTCCGGCTGTCACATGCCCAAACAGCGAGTGGAGCGGCCGCACAGCACGGAGCATGGCCAATGTGGCCAACAGGGTGTCGTGGTCGGCCGGGAGCAGCTGGAGGAGGCCGGGGAGAGCACGCCGCTGCTGAACGGAGCCGGCAACCGGCAGGTGAGGGCGGGAGGAGGGATACTGGGAGTTGGGGGACTGTGCAGATAGGTGACCATGGCGAGGCTGTGCAGGGGAGGACATGGGGGGGCTCTGGCGGGGGGAGGACGTGGGGGGCTGTGCAGGGGAGGACATGGGGGGCTCTGTAGGGAGAGGACATGGGGGGCTCTGTAGGAAGAGGACATGGGGGGCTGTGCAGGGGAGGACATGGGGGGGCTCTGTAGGGAGAGGACATGGGGGGCTCTGTAGGGAGAGGACATGGGGGGGCTCTGTAGGGAGAGGACATGGGGGGCTCTGTAGGGAGAGTGTTATTAACTATCCTATTAAGGGAATAGAAGAATCCAGGATATCTATAAACAGAAAGATTGTGAGGAAACACTTAGCTAAGCTAATTGAATTCAAGTCTCCAGGTCCAGATGAATTACACCCCAGAGTACTGAAGGAGATAGCAGAATAAATTTTTGAACCCCTCTCCATAATCTTTGAAAATTCTTGGAGAACAGGAGAAGTGCCAGAAGACTGGAGAAGAGCAAATGTTGTTCCTATCTTCAAAAAGGGGAAGAAGGTGGACCCAGCCAACTATAGGCCGGTGAGTCTGACTTCTATACCAGGAAAGATCTTTGAACAAATTATTAAACAACATGTATGTCAATACCTGGATAAGAATGAAGTGATTAAACAGAGTCAGCATGGGTTTGTAACAAATATGTCATGTAAGACTAACTTAATTTCCTTCTATGACGGTATCACTGATTGGGTGGATCAAGGAAATGCTGTAGATATAGTATATCTTGACTTCAGCAAAGCATTTGACAAAGTGTCTCATACAATCCTTATTGAAAAAATGACTAAGTATGGAATGGACAAGGCAACTGTTAGGTGGCTTCATAACTGGCTTAGTGATCGGACCCAAAGAGTGGTCGTAAATGGCTGCACATCCAGTTGGAAGAATGTCTCAAGTGGGGTACCACAGGGCTCTGTCCTGGGCCCTGTATTGTTCAACATCTTTATCAACGATTTAAATGAAGGAATTGAGGGTAAACTGATTAAATTTGCTGAAGACACAAAGCTAGGAGGGATAGCTAATACTAGAGAAGAGAGAGAAAGGATTCAAAAAGATTTAAATAAACTGGAGAAGTGGGCAGCAACTAACAGAATGGTTTTTAACAGGGAGAAATGCAAAGTACTACATCTGGGCAATAAAAATGAAAAAAGCATATACAGAATGGGAGGAATAGGGCTAAAAGACAGCACATGTGAAAAAGACTTGGGTATACTAATAGGTCACAGACTGAATATGAGTCAACAGTGTGATGCAGCAGCAAAAAAGGCAAATGCAATTCTAGGATGTATTAACAAAAGCATACAGTCTTGATCACGTGAAGTCATTATTTCCCTCTACTCCTCTTTGGTCAGACCTCATCTGGAATATTGTGTCCAGTTTTGGGCACCACATTTTAAAAAAGACATCAACAAACTGGAGCAAGTTCAGAAAAGAGCGACCAGAATGGTGACCGGTCTGCAAACCCTGTCTTATGAGGAAAGGTTGCAGGATTTGGGAATGTTTAGTTTGCAAAAGAGAAGACTAAGAGGAGACTTAATAGCTGTGTACAAATATCTAAAGGGCTGTCACATTGTAGAAGGATCAACTTTATTCTCATTTGCACAAGGAAAGACTAGAAGCAATGGGATGAAACTGAATGGGAGGAGACACAGATTAGATATTAGAAAAAACTTTTTGACAGTTAGAGTGATCAATGAGTGGAACAGGCTGCCACGAGAAGTGGTGAGTTCTCCTTCAATGGAAGTCTTCAAACAGAGGCTGGACAGACATCTGACTGGGATGATTTAGCGAATCCTGCTTTGAGCAGGGGGTTGGACCAGATGGCCCAGGAGGTCCCTTCCAACTCTATGATTCTATGATTCTATGATTCTATGACATGGGGGGGCTCTGTAGGGGAGGACATGGGGGTCTCTGTAGGGGAAGGACATGGGGGGGCTGTGCAGGGGAGGACATGGGGGGGCTCTGTAGAGGGAGGACATGGGGGGCTCTGTAGGGGAGGACATGGGGGGCTCTGTAGGGGAGGACATGGGGGGCTCTGTAGGGGAGGACATGGGCTGTGCAGGGAAGGACATGGGGGGCTGTGCATGGGAGGACATGGGGGCTTTGTATGGGAGAACATGGGGGCTCTGTAGGAGGGACATGGGGGGGCTGTGCAGGGGGGTACATGGGTAGGCTGTGTAGGGGAGGACATGGGAGGCTGTGCTGGAGGGGTACATGGGGAGGCTGTGTAGGGGAGGACATGGGGGGCTGGGCAGGGGGATACACGGGGGGCTGTGCAAGGGGAGAACATGAGGGCTCTGTAGGGAGTGTACTGTGGGTCTGTGCAGGGGGAGGACATGTGGGTCTCCTTACACTGTTTTATGGTGCGGCTCTATGCAGGGCAGTGGTGGAGGTTCAGTAGGGTCATCAAGCTAATACATACATATATACAGTATATAGAGAACTGCAAGAAGATGAAAGTCTAGAAATTTAGAAATAATAACAGCAGAGTTAGTAGTAGACTAAAAATTAGATCTTTGAGTGTAGTGTGGGCTCTTCGGATGCTTCCGGAATATCAACGAACAAAGGGGCGGCAATGCAGGAATGTATAATGTGTATAATGTGCACAGTAATGAATGTTCTAAATATTCACTGTCATTACCAAGAATTATCTGTGTTATATGGCCGGAACAAGATGCAGTGCCACCGACGGCGCGCAGGCAGGTAAATAGGATGTTTTTTTTCTTAACAGGAATCATACATACAAAGATAGGGGATAAGGAGCCATGCATACAATGACAGGGATGGGGGAACCATGCATACCACGGTAGGGATGAGTGGTCAATGCACACCCGGCTTATACTCAAGTCAATAAGTTTACCCAGTTTTTCGTGGCAAAAGTAGGTGCCTCGGCTTATACTCGGGTCGGCTTATACTCGAGTATATACGGTAATAGGTAAAACCTGACAAGAATAAACAATAATTTGCAGTTAGCCCAATCGTGGGGATAAATAGCTGAGAAATAAATAGTGATTAGTATATCTTAATAAATATATTGCAATTCGCCCAGTACAAAGCTGTGAAAAAAAATGGTAGTTACTATTTCCATTAAGTATTGAACTCAAACAGTTGATTCACCAAGAGAGATGGCATGTACCCGAATAGAATTCTCCTAGAGGCTGCAAATAAGAGCGGCAGGAAGTAAAGGGTTAATAGGTACATAGAACACACAATTGGGTGAAAATATTAAATGGTCATGAGCAACATGTCCCGGCATAAAGAGTGTGATTATATCCTTAGTCCATAGTTAATGCTTGGTATAAACCTGCATTCATAAAATAGTCCAATGTCTATAGCCATGGGGAGAGCTGCCCCGGCCGATGACGGATACACCAAGTATACTAGACCTGCATGGAGAGGATTAAGAGAGGTCACCAATTATAAAAGCCACCCCACTATAGTGAACCCCAGCAGAAGTCAGGCAGCAGAGTTAAATGAATTCTACTGCAGATTTGAGGCAAGCTCTACACACAGTGGCTATTCATCTCTAAGCTCCTCAGTCTGTTCATATAAAGATCATTCATTGTGCAACACCCAAGTAGTGATCTCCGAGGCAGAGGTGATACGCATCCTGAAGGGACTTAAGGTCAAAAAGGCACCTGGCCCTGACGGTGTATCTCCAATGTGTCACGCGGCGGCTGCCGCGCACTCCTCCCATTGCCTCCTCCCGACCGCAGCTTACCCGCTCGCCGGTGGCCTCCTCGCTGCGGCGCCGGCTGCCTCGGGCTTCTCCGCGGTCCCTCCCGGCTCCTCTTCTCCGTCCGGCGATCGCGTCCGTCCGGTCTTTTGGACCGCGCCGGGGGCGCGCTCCCGCCCCTCCTCCTCGGCAGGCACGCGCACACACTATGCCCGGGCACACGCGCGCCATCCTCTCCTGCACTAGGAGGTCACGACCCGGAAGGCCCTACTACTTCCCCTATATTATTATTATTATTATTTATTGTTATAGCGCCATTTATTCCATGGCGCTTTACATGTGAGGGGGGTATACATAAAAACAAGTACAATAATCTTAAACAATATCTATATCAGGCCGCCTCTTCCTGCTGGCGGTGCCTGATTATCACTGCGCTTCGTTAGTGATTCTGGCCCGCTCTCTATGTACGCCCCTGCGTCCTGTTCGCCCGTAGCTCATCTGCCTTTTCCATTGTCCTCTCTCCTAGGCTCGGGAGGTCCGTGGTCGTGTTCCGTCCAGTTCTGTTCCCGCACCAGTGTCCTTCTGTTCGTGCCTGCTGTTCCCGCCTGTTCTGTGTCTCCAAGCCGTGCCCGTCTGTCCTGTGTCTCCAAGCCGTGCCCGCCTGTCCTGTGTCTCCAAGCCGTGCCCGTCTGTCCTGTGTCTCCAAGCCGTGCCCGCCAGTCCTGTGTCTCCAAGTCGGGTCTACCTGTCTGTCTGTCTATACATCCCCTGGGTACCAGCTGCCGTGGTAATAGTTACCCGCGGGCTTGCCCCAAACACTCCCTGTATAGGGGGTTGTCCACCTGGTCAGCTCGCCCCCGGGAGGTTCGTTGCCACGGTCTAGCGGGTCCACCCCAGGAGTACCTCACAGAATAATCAGGCCATGGATCCCGCTGGTACCCCGACCCCGACCCAAAAGGAACTTTTGTTCCTTCGTGAGAATCAGGCGAGGATCATGTCGTTCCTCAAATCAATGGAGTCCCGACTTTCTTCTTTGCAAACCTCCGATCCTGTGATTGCCTCCCAAATCTCCGGCTTGCAGCAAGAACTTGCCCAGCAGCGCGACACCCAGGCCCACATTTTGAACTATATAGCCTCAGTAGATAACCGCTTACTAGCTCTACAGACGGCGGCCGCTGTCCCTGCGCCGGTGGCAGTTCCTCATTCTTCCCCCCGGTTGGCTAAACCCCCACGCTATAGACAACAATAGTCCCATAAATAAGGGGTATGAAGGAGACAAGGGACAACCCAGCTCCAACACCCTAGCGCAAGCTCAATAACATGTAATACTTAGGAGAAAGAACATAAGAGCACGCAATAAATTCCATATAGAAAAAATATAAATTTTATTATTATTAAACAGTTTACAAAAAACGGATAGAAAAAGATGTGCTCATAAACAATCTGGACAATAAATCCCATGTACCGACCAAATCCCCTCAAGATGGAAAACCAGGTGAGAATATACTGAAGGCCTCAGATCAACTCCAAGAACTAAGTATCGCCCCAGCAGATGTGAAATCCATAATCATGGTAGCGGTGACTGGTATTACCAGTATCAATACACGCTAACAGCGGAGATCAAAGTGCTGGTGGAAATAATAGATGACCATCAGAAAAAAGCCGCCCCAGCTGATGTAAAATAAGTAATCATAGAGGCAAAGACTGTTTAATAATAATAAAATTTATATTTTTTCTATATGGAATTTATTGCGTGCTCTTATGTTCTTTCTCCTAAGTATTACCCCCACGCTATAGCGGAGATCCCAAACTCTGTCGGGGGTTCATTAACCAGTGCCAGTTGCATTTCGAGTTGGCACCCCTGCAGTATCCTTCCGACTGGGCCAAGGTGGCCTTTATGATACCCCACTTAGAGGGTGAGGCACTGGCTTGGGTAAATCCCTTGTGGGAGCGTGATGACCTGATAGTCTCCCAGCTCGCGACCTTCTTCGAGACATTTCGTAAGGTCTTTGATGAGCCCGGCCGTCTGGTCTCCGCCACCGAGTCCTTATTTTGCCTTTGCCAGGGTACTCTCTCTGTGGGACAGTACGCCATCCAGTTCCGTACGTTGTCCTCTGAGCTTGGATGGAACAACGAGGCTCTAGTGGGGGCTTTTTCGCGTTGCTTGTCGGCTCGAATCAAAGACGAGTTGGCAGGCAGGGATACACCTACGTCTTTGGAGGATCTCATCTCGCTGGCAACGCAAATTGATCTGCGTTTCCGGGAGCGTTCCCGCGAGGTTGCCAGGGAGAGAAGGCCCACTCGTTTTTCTCCTCCGACACGCAGTCCTCCCCGCTCACGGCCTCCCACCTCGGCGTCGGCCCCTGAACCCATGCAAGTGGACCGACTCAGGCCCGCGGAGCTACGCCGCCAGGAGAGACTCACTCATGGTCTTTGTCTCTATTGTGGCAGCGCCTCCCATCTCCTGCGTTCCTGCCCTGTGAGGCCGGGAAACTCCTCCGCCTAGGACAGGTAAGAGACGCCTCCCTAGGTGTCTTTGATACCTCTCTACCCTTGACCCTTCCTGTTTTGTTTATCCAGAGTTCCAAACGTTTTTCGGAGATAGCCTATATTGACTCAGGGGCTGCTGGAAATTTTATCCAACTCGAGGCGGTGAAGAGATTGCGGATACCTGTCAGGTCCTTGGAGGTTCCCCGGCAGTTAGCCTCAGTCGACGGCGTTCCCTTGCGCGAGACCGTTACACTGGTCACTGAAGAGCTGGAATTACAGATCGGGGTCCTGCACCGTGAGAGAATAGCCTTCTTCGTGCTGCCGTCTCTATCCCACGCCTTGCTCCTGGGTCTTTCGTGGTTGAGGATGCATGAACCTGTCCTGGATTGGCGGTCCGGAGACATTCTTCGCTGGGGCCGCTTCTGCCAGACTAGATGTCTTCGTCCAGTACAACCCCTCAAATGCTCGTCCCCTGTCTCGGGCCCTGCGGATTTTCCCTCGGCCTACTGGGCCTTTGCGGACGTCTTTGATAAGAAGGAGGCAGAGACTCTTCCACCGCACCGGCAATATGATTGCCCGATCGAGCTTGTCCCCGGCTCGACCCCGCCCCGGGGGCGAATCTATCCGTTGAGTCCACTCGAGTCCCAGGCCATGACTGAATACGTACAGGAGAATTTGGCCAGAGGCTTCATCTGGAAGTCATCTTCTCCCGCTGGAGCTGCCTTCTTTTTTGTCAAGAAGAAGGACGGGTCTCTCCGCCCCTGTATTGACTATCGAGGTCTTAACGAGATTACTATCAAGAACAGATATCCTCTACCTCTCATCCCCGAGTTGTTCGACCGGCTACGAGGGGCGCGAATCTTTTCTAAATTGGATCTCCGTGGAGCCTACAATCTCATCCGTATTCGCTCCGGAGATGAATGGAAGACCGCCTTCAACACCAGGGATGGACACTACGAGTATCTCGTCATGTCCTTCGGGTTGTGCAACGCTCCCGCAGTCTTTCAGGAATTTGTGAACGACATTTTCCGAGACCTTCTGTACTCCTGTGTGGTCGTGTATCTTGACGATATCCTTGTCTTCTCTCCCGATCTGTCCACCCACAGAAGAGATGTCCGCCGAGTACTGTTCCGATTGAGGGAGAATCGCCTGTACGCCAAATTGGAGAAATGCGCCTTTGAACAGTCTTCCCTTCCATTTCTAGGCTATATCATCTCCGACTCTGGCTTGCGTATGGATCCGGAGAAGGTGTCTGCCGTGCTTAATTGGCCACGTCCCCAAGGGGTGAAAGCCATTCAGCGATTTCTCGGCTTCGCAAATTACTATCGGCAGTTCATCCCTCATTTTTCCTCGTTGGCTGGCTCTATCTCGTCTTTGATCCGTAAAGGAGCCAACCCGCACGTCTGGACCCCTGAAGCAGAGGAAGCCTTGCTGTCTCTGAAACGAGCATTTGCCACGGCACCCGTACTCCATCGTCCTGAGGTCAACAAACCGTTCGTCCTCGAAGTGGATGCGTCTGCAACTGGAGCTGGAGCGGTTTTATCTCAAAAGTCTCCCTCTGGTAGGCTTGTTACATGTGCTTTCTTTTCCAAGTCCTTCTCCACCCCAGAGCGGAATTATTCCATCGGAGACCGAGAACTGCTTGCCATCAAGTTAGCTCTAGAGGAGTGGAGATACTTACTGGAGGGCGCCGTACATCCCTTCACAATCTTCACAGACCATAAAAATCTAGCTTACATTCGGTCTGCACAGAGACTCAACCCACGACAGGCCAGGTGGTCTCTGTTCTTCGGTCGATTCGATTTTGATCTGCATTTTTGTCCAGGTAACAAGAACCTCAAAGCTGACGCCTTGTCCAGGTCCTCTCTTTCCGCAGATGTCGAAGAGGAACCCGCGCATATCTTGGATCCATCCAGGCTCATCATGGTGGCACCGCTTTCTCTCCTTTCACCTCCACCTGGTAAGACTTTTGTGCCGGAGAAGGACTGAAGACGAATCCTACACTGGGGACATGCTTCCAAGCTGGCTGGCCATCTCGGGCTTAAAAAGACACTTCTCCTGGTGTCCCGCTACTACTGGTGGCCGACTCTTCCCCAGGATGTCCGGGATTTCGTCGCCTCCTGCCTCTCCTGTGCCAAGATCAAGGTGCCTAGACAGCTGCCTTCTGGTCTTCTACACCCGCTTCCAGTACCCTCGTCTCCTTGGCAACACATTGCCATGGACTTTATTACGGATCTGCCCCAGTCTGCCAACTGTACTGTCGTCCTAGTGGTGGTAGATAGGTTCTCTAAGATGGCACATTTCTTCCCTCTTCCCGGCTTGCCATCGGCACCAGCCTTGGCGAAGATTTTCGTTCAGCACATCTTCCGTCTTCATGGACTGCCCCAACATATTGTTTCGGACAGAGAAGTTCAATTCACCTCTCGCTTCTGGAGAGCCCTATGAAGATCGATGGATGTCACTCTTGACTTCTCCTCATCTTACCATCCACAGTCCAACGGTCAGGCAGAACGGACGAATCAGAGTTTGGTGAACTACCTCCGGCATTTTTCTAATGTCCACCAGAACGACTGGTCTGAATTACTCCCGTGGGCTGAGTTTGCCTATAATAACCACGTCAGTGAGTCTTCTGGCAAGTCCCCTTTCTTTGTCGTCTACGGGCAACATCCTGGTGTACCTCTACCGGTTCCTCCTGCCTCGGGTGTACCGGCGGCTGATCTTCTGACAGGTGAATTCTCCAGGATCTGGCAGGAGACCAAGGCCGCTCTCGAGTTGGTTCGTAACAGGGTTAAGAGACATGCAGACAAAAGGCGCCTGGATGCCCCGCCATATCACCCAGGTGATAAAGTTTGGCTGGCCTCCAAGTTTATTCGCCTCAAGATCCCTTCCCATAAACTGGGTCCCCTCTATATTGGACCTTTTGAGGTCTTGTCCCGTATTAATGACGTCTCCTACAAACTACGGCTTCCCGCCTCTCTCCGCATCCCTAATGCTTTTCATGTGTCTCTGCTAAAGCCAGTCATCTTCAATCGTTTCCATTCCATGGCTCCTCACTCGCCTCCGCCTGTCTCCGCAGACGATGTATTTGAGGTTAAAGATATTTTGGCCATGAGGAGGCAAAAGGGGAGAACCATTTTTTGGTTGATTGGAAGGGCTGTGGCCCCGAGGAGAGGTCCTGGGAGCCCCAGGAGAACATCCAGGCTCCTCGAATCTTGGCTAAATTTTTTTCCGGGCTGCGGAGGGGGGCGCGTAAGGAGGGGGGTACTGTCACGCGGCGGCTGCCGCGCACTCCTCCCATTGCCTCCTCCCGACCGCAGCTTACCCGCTCGCCGGTGGCCTCCTCGCCGCGGCGCCGGCTGCCTCGGGCTTCTCCGCGGTCCCTCCCGGCTCCTCTTCTCCGTCCGGTGATCGCGTCCGTCCGGTCTTCTGGACCGCGCCGGGGGCGCGCTCCCGCCCCTCCTCCTCGGCGGGCGCGCGCACACACTATGCCCGGGCGCGCGTCCTCAGGAGGAGGAGGAGGCGCGCGCCTTCCTCTCCTGCACTAGGAGGTCACGACCCGGAAGGCCCTACTACTTCCCCTATATCGGGCCGCCTCTTCCTGCTGGTGGTGCCTGATTATCACTGCGCTTCGTTAGTGATTCTGACCCGCTCTCTATGTACGCCCCTGCGTCCTGTTCGCCCGTAGCTCATCTGCCTTTTCCATTGTCCTCTCTCCTAGGCTCGGGAGGTCCGTGGTCGTGTCCCGTCCAGTTCTGTTCCCGCACCAGTGTCCTTCTGTTCGTGCCTGCTGTTCCCACCTGTCCTGTGTCTCCAAGCCGTGCCCGCCTGTCCTGTGTCTCCAAGCCGTGCCCGTCTGTCCTGTGTCTCCAAGTCGGGTCTACCTGTCTGTCTGTCTATACATCCCCTGGGTACCAGCTGCCGTGGTAATAGTTACCCGCGGGCTTGCCCCAAACACTCCCTGTATAGGGGGTTGTCCACCTGGTCAGCTCGCCCCCGGGAGGTTCGTTGCCACGGTCTAGCGGGTCCACCCCAGGAGTACCTCACACAATGTGTCTGAAAGTATGTGCTACCCAGCTTGCCCCTATACTGACAAATATATACAATGTGTCACTGAAAGAGTGCGTTGTACCTCAGTGTTGGAAAAGTTCCACAATTATCCCTGTCCCCAAGAAAGTGGGATCCTCTGAGTTGAACGACTATAGACCAGTAGCACTCACATCTGTAGCTATGAAAGTCTTCGAAAGAATTATGATGTCCCACCTGATAAAATTCACGCAGAAGCTATGGGACCCGGTTCAGTTTGCCTATAAGGAGAATCGTTCGGCAAATGACACTGTCAATCTGGCACTGAAGTACATTTTGGATCATACAGATGAACTGCACTCATATGTCCGGATTCTTTTCATGGACTTTAGCTCAGCGTTCAATACCATTGATCCGAATTTACTTCATAAGAAAATGGTAGCTCTTGGAGTCCCTCTCAACTTATGCTTGTGGATTTATAACTTCCTGACAGCCAGGATACAGAGTGTAAAAGTTGGACCATTCACTTCGGACACCTTGGTCACAAACATCGGGGCACCTGAGGGGTGTGTTTTGTCCCCCGTTACTGTTTTCTCTCTATACGAATGATTGCATCTCTTCAGCAGACTCAGTAAAAATCTTGAAATTTGCCGATGATATGACACTGATTGGTCTCATCAGGGGAAATGCTGAAGACTTGTATCGGAGTGAGGTGAAAAGAATATGTGACTGGTGTAAAGCCAATAATCTTGTACTCAACACTAAAAAAACTGCTGAGATGGTTGTGGATTTTAGGAAAGATCAACATGAGATACTTCCAATCTACATCCATGACAAAGTGGTTCTTAGGGTCACAGAGACCAAATTCCTTGGTGTTATCATCTCTCATGATCTTAAATGGGGTAAAAACGTGGATGCTATTATAAGAAAAGCACAACAGAGGATGTTCTTCCTGCGTCAGCTGAAAAGATATGGTTTGTCTGAGAATCTGCTGATCTTATTCTTTAATGCTGTCATCAGATCTGTGATTTGTTCCTCTCTGATAGTCTGGTATGGGGGAGCCACTGCGCATGACAAACTCAGCTTACAAAGGACTTTCAGAACAGCAGAGAGAATTATAGGTTCCCCCCTGCCTAAAATCCAGGATCTTTATGATAAGAGTATTCGATCCCACGCATTGAAAATTTCATCCGATCCCTCTCACCCGGGACACTCCTCATTCCAACTACTCCCTTCAGGACGTCGCTTCAGAGTCCCCAAATGCAGCACCAACCGCCATATGAACAGCTTCTATCCACTCTCTGTTCAACAATTAAATCGTCATGTGTAGACTATATACTGTATCTGTCTTGTTAGATGTTACTTGTTGTATCTGTTGTTATATAGTATGTTGCCTCTTTGCCACAAAGAATTCCTTGTATATATGTAATATGTACTTGGCGATAATAAATTTGATTGATTGATTGATTGAAGTACTTTCTCCAATGGGTGGAGGGCTCGTGCCCTGTGAAATAGCGCGCTGAACAGTACAAGGTGATTTCGCCATATATAGTTGTATGTGAGTGTTGCTACTCACAATACCTCCGATGGTCTGCGTTCTGGCTGGTGCAGTAAAGGTCGGACCTGGGAGATGCGGCGATATGCCGAGGTGTAGTGTGAGACCAGCGCTCCTGCGCTCCAGCTGTCGGCAGGGATCCGGTCACTCTGGTCGATAGCTGCCTCCCGGCAGATGTGTAGTAGGAGCAGGACCTGTGTGACGCGGTGGATCACGTGGTGCCGCGTAACTGCTGCAAGATGGAGGTACGGGTGGCAAAAAGGTCCGAAACCAACACGTTTCGGAAAACTCAGCTTCTTTCTTCAGGTCCGGGACATATTGCTTATGACCATTTAATATTTTCACCCAATGCCATCTCTCCTTGGTTAATCAACTGTTTGAGTGCAATACTTACTATTTCCATTAACTACCATTTTTTTCACAGCTTTGTACTGGTCGAGTTGCAATATATTCATTAAGATATACTAATCACTATTTATTTCTCAGCTATTTATCCCCACGATTGGGCTAACTGCAGTTTATTGTTTATTCTTGTCAGGTTTTACCTATTAAATATTCTTCTATTTGTCTCATTAATAAGTGACTAGCTTTTCTCCCACATCTTGGTGTTTTCAGCGCGAGTCTATCACAAATATTTAAAATCCTTTCGATTTCCTTGTGGTTGGTATCTAGAGTCGCAGCAGTTACAAAACCTTTTACACAGGCGCCACTTTATCGCTCTCCTTCATTTTTTGTTTTTAACAATTTTTCCCTGGATCTGTAGCTGGATATTTCCTGCTTTTGAATTGCCTCCTATATAAAGTTTGAGCCTGCACATTGCTTCCTATATACAGTATGAGTCTGCACATTGCTTCCTATATACAGTATGAGTCTGCACATAGTCTCCTATATACAGTAAGCCTGCACATTGCATCCTATATACAGTATGAGTCTGCACACAGTCCTCTATATACAGTATGAGCCTGCACATTGCTTCCTATATACAGTATGAGTCTGCACATAGTCTCTTATATACAGTATGAGCCTGCACATTGCTTCCTATATACAGTATGAGTCTGCACATAGTCTCCTATATACAGTATGAGTCTGCACATTGCTTTCTATATACAGTATGAGCCTGCACATTGCTTCCTATATACAGTATGAGCCTGCACATTGCTTCCTATATACAGTATGAGGCTGCACATAGTCTCCTATATACAGTATGAGCCTGCACAATGCTTCCTATATACAGTATAAGGCCGCATATAGCCTCCTATATACAGTATGAGCCTGCACAGCACTTCCTTTATACAGTATGAGTCTGCACATAGTCTCCTATATACAGTATGAGTCTGCACATCGCTTCCTATATACAGTATGAGGCCGCATATAGCCTCCTACATACAGTATGAGGCCGCATATAGCCTCCTATATACAGTATGAGCCAGGACAGCGCTTCCTATATACAGTATGAGTCTGTACATAGTCTCCTATATATAGTATGAGCCTGCACATCGCTTCCTATATACAGTATGAGGCCGCATATAGCCTCCTACATACAGTATGAGCCTGCAGAGTGCTTCCTATATACAGTATGAGTCTGCACATAGTCTCCTATATACATTATGAGCCTGCACATCACTTCCTATATACAGTATGAGTCTGCATATAGCCTCCTACATACAGTATGAGCCTGCACATTGCTTCCTATATACAGTATGAGTCTGCACATTGCTTCCTATATACAGTATGAGCCTGCACATTGCTTCCTATATACAGTATGAGGCTGCATATAGCCTTCTATATACAGTATGAGCCTGCACATTGCTTCCTATATACAGTATGAGGCTGCATATAGCCTTCTATATACAGTATGAGCCTGCACATTGCCTCCTATATACAGTATGAGCCTGCACATCGCTTCCTATATACAGTATGAGGCCGCATATAGCCTCCTATATACAGTATGAGCCTGTACTTCACTTCCTATATACAGTATGAGGCCGCATATAGCCTCCTATATACAGTATGAGCACCCACATATAGCCTCCTGAATGCAGTGTTTACCTCCTATATACAGTATGAGCCTGCACATTGCTTCCTATATGCAGTATGAGCCTGCACATAGCCTCCTATATACAGTATGAGCCTGTACATCGCTTCCTATATATAGTATGAGGCCGCATATAGCCTCCTATATTCAGGTTGAGCTCACATAGCCTCCTGTATACAGTATGAGCCTGCACAGCGCTTCCTATATACAGTATGAGCCTGCACATAGTCTCCTATATACAGTATGAGCCTGTACATCGCTTCCTATATACAGTATGAGGCCGCATATAGCTTCCTATATACAGTATGAGCCTGTACTTCGCTTCCTATATACAGTATGAGCCTGCACATTACTTCCTATATACAGTATGAGGCCGCATATCGCCTCCTATATACATTATGAGCACCCACATATAGCCTCCTGAATGCAGTGTTTACCTCCTATATACAGTATGAGCCTGCACATTGCTTCCTATATACAGTATGAGCCTGCACATCGCTTCCTATATACAGTATGAGCCTGCACATTGCTTCCTATACGCAGTATGAGCCTGCACATAGCCTCCTATACACAGTATGAGGCCGCATATAGCCTCCTATATACAGTATGAGCTCACATAGCCTCCTGTATACAGTATGAGCCTGCACATAGTCTCCTATATGCAGTATGAGCCTGCACATAGTCTCCTATATACAGTATGAGCCTGCACATAGTCTCCTATATACAGTATGAGCCTGTACATTGCTTCCTATATACAGTATGAGCCTGCACATTACTTCCTATATACAGTATGAGGCCGCATATCGCCTCCTATATACAATATGAGCACCCACATATAGCCTCCTGAATGCAGTGTTTACCTCCTATATACAGTATGAGCCTGCACATAGCCTCCAATATACAGTAGCAAAAAAAAAAATGATTGAATGAGAGTAATGGTTTTGTGTCCTTTCTGTAAAAATCGTATGGGTATCTTTTGAGTCTTGGTTTTAGTTTTCTATTTTTAATTATTTTTTCCTGTGCTTATACTCCAGTTCTCTATCTTCGCATCGCAATATATGATCTGGCATGGAACTCATTGTTGAGGGCATTTCAAGATTTTATGAAGAAACACTCCTCTCACAAGAAATCTACGGCTCTTTTCGTACCCATTGGGTCTTCAATATTTCATATTATTTGTTCACATTTTTATTCATTTTTTCTTTTTTTATTTGTTTATTTCATTTACATTTTTATTTGTTTTATTTTTATATATATTTTTTTCACTCATTTTTTATTTTTTTCACAATTTTCTTTGTGTATTTGTGCTATGTATTATGCATTATACATAATTGTGTGTATAATTACTTTATGATATATGACATTTGATGTATGTATTGAATGCCATGTGTTATTTTTATGTACATTTGTTTTTTAACAGAGACATGATATATAGTTGTTATAGTTATATGATGCACATACACTTTCATATAGCCTGCATACACGTTATGCTAATTGTTAAAAAAATTTTTTATTGCTTGCATAGTGTGCTTATAATTGACACATATGTGTGTGCCTTTGCACTCTATGTCAGGCATATTCACTTTAATGGTTCATACACACCGCTATAATTATTTCAGCATCATTATGTTTTATCCCCTCACTTTCAACACTTGCTATCACTTTATATAGTGATTATCATTCTTCATAATTATTTTATTTTCTTGTCCTCACTTGAGTGCATGCCCAGTTCTGTCCTCCCTAGGAGCCTTCTGACGTGCTCAGTCTGGTATGTGGCTGTCTCTGGCTGTTTTGCAGCTTGAGCCGCTTTCATACTGATGAGCGCTGATGATAGACTCCCTGTTCATAGTGGGGACTCAACAGCGCATGCGCCGATAATGCTGTGGACGTTAAGAACTGGATACTATTGACGTTATTGTGGACACTACAGCGCAGGTCCTGAATTTTACAAGCTTTATTAGGGAAAGCGGTTTATTGGTTGACCGCACTAAATAAACTAGATCCGGGGCACTTGTAAACCACGCCTCCTGAGGAAGCTGCGGCGTAACGTGCGTAGGGGCGGCAGGTTTTACAGCGACATACACAGCACATGTAAGTTGTTACTTTCTAATGCAGTCCTTGTATCTTACTCTGGAATTTGTATAGACAGTTTTTACTCTGTGTACACTTAACGCCTACCTCGCTTATTTGATACAAGGCACTTATGCACTTTATATTCAGCAGTTTACTCTGGGCACTTATTGTATGCAAAACCTTATCTGGGCATACATATTATGTAAATGGTGAGTTTGCTGTTTACTATGCATTCTATTTGTGAAAGGAAAGCAAAGAAACTACATGTTTTATACAGATAAAAACGTTATTAACTGTCAAGGTGCTGGTTTAACCCCTTCACCCCCAAGGGTGGTTTGCACGTTCATGACCGGGCCAATTTTTACAATTCTGACCACTGTACCTTTATGAGGTCATAACTCTGGAACACTTCTATGGATCCCGGTGATTCTGACATTGTTTTCTCGCGACATACTGTCCTTCATGTTAGTGGTAAAATTTCATTCAAATAACTTGCGTTTATTTGTGAAAAAAACGGAAATCTGGCAAAAATTTGGCACACAACAAACTTGATAACTAACATTTCCCACATGTTTACTTTACATCAGCACAATTTTGGAACCAAAATTTTTTTTTGTTAGGAAGTTATAAGGGTTAAAAGTTGACCAGCGATTTCTCATTTTTACAACACCATTTTATTTTTAGGACCACATCACATTTGAAGCCACTTTGAGGGGTCTATATGATAGAAAATACCCAAAAGTGACACCATTCTAAAAACTGCACCCCTTAAGGTGCTCAAAACCACATTCAAGAAGTTTATTAACCCTTTACGTGCATCACAGAAATTTTTTTGAATATTTAAAAAAAAATGAACATCTAACTTTTTTTCACAAAAAAAATACTTCAGGTTCAATTTTTTTTATTTTACCAAGGGTAACAGGAGAAATTGGACTGCAAAAGTAATTGTGCAATTTGTCCTGAGTATGCTGATACCTGATTTGTGGGGGGGAACGACTGTTTCGGCGCATGGCAGAGCTCAGAATGGAAGGAGCGCCGTTTGACTTTTTCAATGAAAAATTGGCTGGAATTCAGATCGGACGCCATGTCACGTTTGGAGAGTCCCTGATGTACCTAAACAGTGGAAACCCCCTACAAGTGAACCCATTTTGGAAACTAGACCCCCCAAGGAACTTATCTAGATATGTGGAGAGAACTTTGAACCCACAAGGGCTTTACAGAAGTTTATAACGTACAGCGGTACAATTAAAAAATCATATTTTTTCCACAAAAATGATCTTTAAACCCCAATTTTTATTTTCCCAAGGGTAACAGGACCCTAAAAGTTATTGTGCAATTTGTCCTGAGTATGCTGATACCCCTCATGTGGGGGTAAACCACTATTTGGGCGCATGGCAGAGCTCGGAAGGGAAGCAGCGCCATTTGACGTTTTTGGCTGGAATTGAGATCGGACATCATGTCGCGATTGGAAAACCCCTGATGTACCAAAACAGTGGAAACCCCCCACAAATGACACCATTTTGGAAACTAGACCCCCTAAGGAACTTATCTAGATGTGTGGTGAGAACTTTGAACCCCCAAGGGCTTCACAGAAGTTTATAACATAAAGCCGTACAATTAAAAAATCATATTTTTTCCACAAAAATGATCTTTTCACCCTCAATTCTTATTTTTCCAAGGGTAACAGCACCCTAAAAGTTATTGTGCAATTTGTCCTGAGTACGCTAATACCCCACATGTGGGGGTAAACCACTATTTGGGCGCATGGCAGAGCTCGGAAGGGAAGCAGCGCCATTTGACGTTTTTGGCTGGAATTGAGATCGGACACCATGTCGCGATTGGAAAACCCCTGATGTACCTAAACAGTGGAAACCCCCCACAAATGACACCATTTTGGAAACTAGAACCCCCAAGGAACTTATCTAGATGTGTGGTGAGCACTTTGAACCCCCCAGTGCTTCACAGAAGTTTATAACGCCCGGGCGTGAAAATAAAAAATTCGTATTTTTTCCACAAACATGATCTTTTAGTCACCATTTTTTTAATTTTCCCAAGGGTAACAGGAGAAATTGGACCCCAAAAGTTGTTGTCCAATTTGTCCTGAGTATGCTGATACCCCATATGTGGAAGAAAACTACTGTATGGGAACACGTCGGGGATCGGAAGGGAAGTAGTGACGTTTTGGAATGCAGACATTGATGGAATGGTCTGCGGGTGTCATGTTGCCTTTGGAGAGCCCCTAATGTACCTAAACAGTGGAAACTCCCCACAAATGACCCCATTTTGAAAACTAGACCCCCTAAGGAACTTATCTAGATGTGAGGTGAGCACTTTGAACCCCCAAGGGCTTCACAGAAGTTTATAATGCCAGGGCATGAAAATAAAAAAATCGTATTTTTTCAACAAACATGATCAATTATTCCCCAATTTTTTTATTTTCCCAAGGGTAACAGGAGAAATTGAACCCCAAAAGTTGATGTCCAATTTGTCCTGAGTAAGCTGACACCCCATATGTGGGAGAAAACTACTGTATGGACACACGTCAGGGCTCGGAAGTGAAGTAGTGACGTTTTGGAATGCAGACATTGATGGAATGGTCTGCGGGTGTCATGTTGCCTTTGGAGAGCCCCAATGTACCTAAACAGTGGAAACCCGCCACAAGTGACCCCATTTTGAAAACTAGACCCCCTAAGGAACTTATCTAGATGTGTGGTTAGCACTTTGAACCCCCAAGGGCTTCACAGAAGTTTATAATGCCAGGGCATGAAAATAAAAAAAATCGTATTTTTTCCACAAACATGATCAATTAGTCCCCAATTTTTTCATTTTCCCAAGGGTAACAGGAGAAATTGGACCGCAAAAGTTGTTGTCCAATTTGTCCTGAGTACGCTGACACCCCATATGTGGGAGAAAACTACTGTATGGACACACGTCGGGGCTCGGAAGGGAAGCAGTGCCATTTTGGAATGCAGACTTTGATGGAATGGTCTGCGGGTGTCATGTGCGTTTGGAGAGCCCCTGATGTACCTAAACTATTGAAACTCCCAACAGGTGACCCCATTTTGGACACTAGACCCCCCCACGGAACTTATCTAGATGTGTGGTGAGCACTTTGAACCCCCAAGTGCTTCACAGAAGTTTATAACGCTCGGACGTGAAAATAAAAAATTTTTTTCCACAAAAATGATATTTTTGCCCCCAATTTTTTATTTTCCTAAGGGTAACAGGAGAAATTGGACCCCAAAAATTGTTTTGCAATTTGTCCTGAGTAGGCTGATACCCTACATGTGGGGGTAAAACACTGTTTGGGCGCATGGCAGAGCTTGGAAGGGAAGGAGCACCATATGACTTTTTCAACTCAGAATGGGCTGGAATTGAGATCAGACGCAATGTTGCATTTGGAGAGCCCCTGATGTTCCCAAACAGTGGAAACCCCCAATTCTAACTCCAACCCGAACCCCAACACACCCCTAACCCTAATCTCAGCCCTAACCCAAGCCCTAACCCTAGCCCTAACCCTAACCCTAGCCCTAACCCTAGCCCTAACCCTAACCCTAACCCTAGCCCTAGCTCTAACCCTAGCCCTAACCCTAGCCCTAATGGAAAAATGGAAATAAATACATTTTTTTAATTTTATTATTTTTCCCTAACTAAGGGGGTGATAACGGGGGGTTTGATTTACTATTTATGGCGGTTTTTATTTTTGGCAGCTGTCGCACACTAAAAGACGCTTTTTATTGTAAAAATAGTTTTTGCATCACCACATATTGAGAGCTATAATTTTTCCGTATTTTGACCCACCGAGTCATGTGAGGTCTTATTTTTTGCGGGACAAGTTGACGTTTTTATTGGTACCATTTTCGGGCACGTGACATTTTTTGATCGCTTTTTATTCCGATTTTTGGGACGCAGAATGAACAAAAACCAGCGTTTCATGAATTTCTTTTGGGGGAGTGCGTTTACACCGTTCCGCGTGCGGTAAAATTGATAAAGCGGTTTTATTCTTCGGGTCAGTACGGTTACAGCGATACCTCATTTAGGTCGTTTTTTTATGTTTTGTCAGTTTTATGCAATGAAAACTATTTTATATAAAAAATAATTATTTTTGCATCGCTTTATTCTGCGAGCTATAACTTTTTTATTTTTTTGCTGATGATGCTGTGTCATGGCTCGTTTTTTGCGGGACAAGATGACGTTTTCAGCGGTACCATGGATATTTATATGCGTCTTTTTGATCGCGCGTTATTGCACTTTTTCTTTGGTGGTATGATAATAAATCATTATTTTTTGCTTCGTTTTTTATTTTTATTTTTTAAGGGGTTTGCTAAAGGGGTTAACTAATGGGACCGTTTTATAGGGCGGGTCGTTACGGACGCGGTGATACCTAATATGTGAACTTTTATTGTTTTGATTTTTTTTTTTTTTCACTAATTTATTTGGCGATTTTTTTTAAATTATTTTTACACTTTTTTTTAATTTTTTTTTTACTTTATTACATAGTCCCAGGTGGGACATCACTGTCCTGTGACAGATCGCTGATCTGTCACATCACAGATCACTGTGACAGATCAGCAATCTGTCACAGGCAGTGCACAAGGCTTCCTCATGCCTGCGCTTTGCAGGCACTGTGGAAGCCAGCTTCCTCCAGGCCCCCGAAGGCCCCCGTCGCCATCTTGGATCCGGGGGCCTGGAGGAAAGGAGTCCCCCGCAGCAGCGCTGCACATTGCGCTGCCGTGGGGGGCTCAGTGAAGCACGGAGGGAGCCCACTCCCTGCCGATGCTTCCCTTTAACTCCCGGTACACCGCGATCATGTTTGATCGCGGTGTGCAAGGGGTTAACGTGTTGGGGGCGGTCCGTGACCGCCCCTGACACATAGTGCCGGGTGTCAGCTGTGATAATCAGCTGACACCCGGCCGCGATCAGCGGCGCTCACCACGTGGGCGCCGCTGATCGCGCTAGACGTACTATCCCGTCCATGGGCATAGGGGCCCGGGTCCCATGGACGGGATAGTACGTCTGATGTCAGGAAGGGGTTAATTATATTGTGTTTATGTCTGCTGTAACTTGCATTTAGCATTTATGCCCACATAGCCTCCTATATACAGTATGAGCCTGCACATCGCTTCCTATATACAGTATGAGGCCGCATATAGCCTCCTATGTACAGTATGAGCCTGTGCATTGCTTCCTATAAACAGTATGAGCACCCACATATAGCCTCCTGAATGCAGTGTTTACCTCCTATATACAGTATGAGCCTGTACATCACTTCCTATATAGAGTATGAGGCCGCATATAGCCTCCAATGTACAGTATGAGCCTGTGCATTGCTTCCTATAAACAGTATGAGTATCCACATAGCCTCCTATGTACAGTATGAGCCTGCACATCGCTTCCTATAAACAGTATGAGCCCACATATAGCCTCCTGAATACAGTATTTGCCATCTATATACAGTGTGAGTCCCCATATAGCCTTCTATATACAGTATGAGCCTGCACATCGCTTCCTATATACAGTATGAGGCTGCATATAGCCTCCTATATACAGTATGAGCCCACATAGCCTCATGTATACAGTATGAGGCTGCATATAGCCATCTATATACAGTATGAGGCCGCATATAGTCTCCTATATACAGTATGAGCCTGCACATTGCTTCCTATATACAATATGAGCCCACAAAGCCTCCTATATACAGTATGAGCCTGCACATCGCTTCCTATATACAGTATGAGGCCACATATAGCCTCCTATGTACAGTATGAGCACCCACATATAGCCTCCTGAATACAGTTTTTGCCTCCTATATACAGTATGAGCCTGCACATTGCTTCCTATATACAGTATGAGCCTGCACATAGCCTCCTATATACAGTATGAGCCAGTACATCACTTCCTATATACAGTATGAGGCTGAATATAGCCTCCTATATACATTATGAGCCCACATAGCCTCCTGTATACAGTATGAGGCCGCATATAGCCTTCTATATACAGTATGAGCCTGTACTTCGCTTCGTATATACAGTATGAGGCCGCATATAGCCTCCTATATACAGTATGAGCACCCACATATAGCCTCCTGAATGCAGTGTTTACCTCCTATATACAGTATGAGCCTGTACATCGCTTCCTATATACAGTATGAGGCTGAATATAGCCTTATATATACAGTATGAGCCCACATAGCCTCCTATATACAGTATGAGCCTGCACATCACTTCCCATATACAGTATGAGGTCACATATAGCCTCCTATGTACGGTATAAGCCTGCACATCGCTTCCTATATACAGTATGAGGCCGCATATAGCCTCCTATGTACAGTATGAGCCTGTGCATTGCTTCCTATATACAGTATGAGGCCGCATATAGCCTCCTATATACAGTATGAGCCTGTACATCACTTCCTATATACAGTATGAGGCCGCATATAGCCTCCTATATACAGTATGAGCACCCACATATAGCCTCCAATGTACAGTATGAGCCTGCACATCGCTTCCTATATACAGTATGAGCCCACATATAGCCTCCTGAATACAGTATTTGCCATCTATATACAGTGTGAGTCCCCATATAGCCTTCTATATACAGTATGAGCCTGCACATCACTTCCTATATACAGTATGAAGCGACATATAGGCTCCTATATATAGTATGAGCACCCACATATAGCCTCCTGTACAGTATGAGGCCGCATATAGCCTACTATATACAGTATGAGCTTGTACTTTTCTTCCTATATACAGTATGAGGCCGCATTTAGCCTCCTATATACAGTATGAGCACCCACATATAGCCTCCTGAATGCAGTGTTTACCTCCTATATGCAGTATGAGCCTGCACACTGCTTCCTATATACAGTATGAGCATCCACATATAGCCTACTATGTACAGTATGAGCCTGCGCATTGCTTCCTATAAACAGTATGAGCCTGCAAATCGCTTCCTATATACAGTATGAGCCCACATATAGCCTCCTGAATACAGTGTTTGCCTCCTATATACAGTGTGAGTCCCCATATAGCCTCCTATATACAGTATGGGCACTCACATATAGCCTCCTGAATACATTGTTTGCCACCATATTGCCTCCTATATACAGTGTGAGTCCCCATATAGCTCCTATATACAGTATGAGCCCCTATATAGCATCCCATATCTAACTGCATTTACCTTGGTAGCATTAATTTTCTATGAGACTGCTCTGTTCTCATATTGTGCATTTATGCATTTAGTAGGGCTTAATGGAATGATTACGCTTGTTACACATCAACTCTAGATGCGCTCACTTATTAGACTTTGGTTGGGGCAACTTTAAAATATAATAATGATAATGGTCCTGTCTAGTGACAAGTTTATTTTACAGGCTTCTGGAGAAAGGCACAATACCAGTCATTCAAGGGTTAATTCTTTGGAACACTTAGAGGGACTTTCTAGCCAATGAAACCACAGTATAAAACACCTGTGATAACTATGGCAACTGCGCTGATGTCATAAACACATGCATCTATGATGCAGGAGAGGATTCCAGAACCACAAGTCATTCAGCCGTAGACGGAGCCATACTTGATGTGTCTGGAGACCTGGAGCTTCATCACTCCACAATGGGAGGAAGGGGACACCGCCTAGCCAGCCAGATCAGCCATAGCGCCTAGCCAGCCAGATCAGCCATACCGCCTAGCCAGCCAGATCAATGGGGTGACAGATGTTGCAGCCAGATCTCCCTCACGTCCGGTACTCGCCGCCTTCACTTTATGTGTACGGCCTGGAGAGGTCGCTTTAGGCTTCTCCAAAACAAATATGACACAATGTACAAATTCAGGTACAATTTGCTGTTACATGTTGGCACTAACCTTCTAAGCCCAAGGGAAGGGCAGTCCTGCAGCCATGGTTCCCTAGAGGTTTCCTCCACAGGGGGTTTTTCCTCTCCTGAGTGCTGAAGGACGATTCTTCGTGAGTCGGGGGTTCTGCCATTTTCAGTGTCTCTTTCATAGTAATTGGCTGATTCTAAATTTCAGATACTGAAAGAAATAATAATGATGAGATTTGGAATAAAATTCGGTCAATTTAACATCCAATAAAAGTGTTTTGTGTGTTTCTTTCACAATCTTCGGTTGGTGAGATTTTGTTGGGGATCAGGATCCAGCATCTATGATCAAGCCATGAAGCCAGATATGAAGTCAGAGCAATTTAACCCTGCGCTGGAAGACAGGACGGAGCAGAGATGACAAAGTGTGACTGCACAATTAGCACAAGTTCACACTCTTCCTCCCATTCAGATACACGAGGGGATTCAGGGCCGAGTTGGGACTAAAAAGCAGCCCTGGCACACAAAATTCACCAGCCCACATACAATAAGTGTCCTCAACCCAAATCGTAGAACACTGATAGGTCATGTAGGATTTTGCTTTATCCGTTACCAGGGCCGAAACAAAGTATTTTGGGTGCCCAAGGCAGATGAAGCCGAAGGCGCCCATTTTGCATTTCTACCCTGCTAATTCTTCCCTTTTCCATTAGGTCTATGACATCATGTGATTAATAACTGATGAGCTGAATCCTTCTAAGTCAGGCCCATATACATTTGTATCTCATGAACCTACAACTCCCAGTATGTCCTTAACAATGGTAAGGAGATGCTGGGAGTTATCAGTCTTTATCAGACTGTGGACTATACAGGAACCATAGTACTGATGAGACGCAGTCAGTACCAATAGCTAAAAATGTACATCCTGGTACCTTATAGGTGACCTCTTCTCTGATTGAGTCTTAGGCCTGTTTCACACTTCAGTTTTCTGGCGTTAGTCAAAATCCGCCAGTGTGCAAAAACGGATCCGTTTCCGTTTTGTGACAAACGGATGCAACTGGATCCGTTTTTTGTACGGATCCGCTTTAGACGCTAGTGCATGAAATTTAAGGTAAGGCCTGTTTCACGAGAGAAATTTAGCTGTCAGAATGGGATTTGGGGTTAAATATCATGAAAGGACATTCATTCGGGCATGCTCAGTATAAAAAGGAGGATCCGTTGGCGGATTCCGTCAATTAACGGTTGGCAACGGATCCACCGCCTTTTCTCATCCACATCTCGCTTCTTAAGGCCCCTTTCACACTCCAGTCTTTTGCAATCAGTCACAATCCGTCAAAGTGTTCGGATCCGTCAAGTGGACGGATCCTGCGTATATTGCAAAAAACTGATGCACTGGATCCGTTTTTATGACTGATCCGTTGTAGCAGCCTTGCTGTAGGAATTAAAGAAACAGAATTCTGGAGCGAGAGAGAGAGAGAGAGGGATTTTGTGCCAGAATAGAAAAAGCAGCCGCAGGGGTTAAAATAAAGGAAGAAAAATGATTCCGGGCATGCTCAGTTTTAAAAGACGGAATCCGTCGCTATCCGACTTTTCGACGTACACAAAAAACGTTCATCTGTCCGTTGTCTCCGGCCGACGGACAGAGATTTTCTGACGGATCCGTTGGACGACGGATGAAACGTTTGGCCATCCGTCACAATCTGTCACTAATACAAGTCTATGAGAAAAAAACGGATCCAGCATGACAAAATGATGGAAAGACAAAATTATGTGATGACATAAAAATCTGAATAATAAATATATCAATATATCTTGCCAAAATTAGTATAATATAAACACAAAAAATAGAATAAAAAATATATATCAAAAAGTGCTAAGTGCTAAAATATAAAATCTGAATACATACAATAAATAAATCAATACATCTTGCCAAAATTTGTATAATATCAGCACCAGAAAAAAATAAATAAAAAATATGTAAAAAAAATGCTAAGTGCTAAAATATATCGCTCAGAAAACTTTTTTAAACATTTTTTTCGCTCAAAAAACTTTTTTCTATTAATAATGTGTAAGTTAAATATATAGTGTAGACAATAATATTGTGAAAAGTACTACCATAATATTCTAAAAATTGCACTAAAAAGTGCTATAGTGCTGTAAAACAAAAATTGTGCAAAAGTGAAAAGTATTGCAAGATATAGAATTAAATCCACTGTAAATGAATCAGTATTATAAAGTGCTAGAGGACAAAACATACAATGCACATTGAAAATAAATGAATATACAAGTATAACCAAGAAATAATGTTCTACAAAAAGTACTGCAGTGCTATGGATGAATTGCAGAGTACTGCAAAATATGAGGGATAAATACAAATGAAAGTTTACGTATATTAAAATATGCCAAGATATAAATTACTATAATATGACCCAGTAATATAAGGTGCTATAGTGCTACACCGCCATACACATTAAGTTTGGAGCTGTGACCAAGCTCACCCCAGCGAAGAGCGCTTGACACTGGACGCCAGAGTCCGTGGCTGCATGGGTACAACAGTCCCAGCAGCCAAATCCGGAGGGCAGGAGACTGCAGGCCTCCTGACCCCATCACACACCTGAACGCACAGTAACATACCAGAGCCAGAGCCACCACGAAGGAGTGACACCTGTGAAAGGCTCAAGCTGCCTGCCATACAGGCAAGGACTAAAGAACCATAAGGAACAGAGGACTGAGCATAGCTTTAGACCTCATGGGACAGCGCAGAAAGGAGGCCTACAACCCATCTGGCTTAGTGGATCCTAAATTGCTTCCAGGCTGGCTGGATCTCCATTACCATCTGTACTCAGTGCCCTGGTTTGCAACTCAAAATGTGAGTAAAAGCTAAAGACTGAACCCCGCTGTGTTCTCCAGTTTATTTGCTGCATCACCTCAGCCCTGCATTACAAGAATCATCACCATCTTTTATAAAATAATTGCCCTGGGACTTAGCTCTACCTGTGGAGCAGGTAGCAATTCTGCTGCATCACCATCAGCCTCAGCGGTCTTTTTAAGGGCTATCCCTTGCTGAATACCACAGGTGGCGTCACAAACTATATATTATATAGGGTCCAGGATCCAGCAGGATGATGAGGAGCTCTCCTAGCCAGCGTCCTCTCCCGTTCACGGCATAGCCACGCCCCACCTTGAGATTGTTGATATCTTAAAACAATTTTGGTTCTCAAGTCCTCACAGTTCTCATCTTCTCTTTATGCCCTTCATGCTTAGTGTGGCACAGAGACATACATTGCAAAGATTGAGTCAACTTCTCCCCTTTTTATCTGGTGTCAGGTGTTATTTTCATATTACCCCCAATTGGTTTTAAATTCTGCCTGGAATCTGCCCTAAAAAGAGCCTCAAAACCACTGCAAAAAGTGAATATAATCCACAGCAATCCTACACAATGATCCCCCACTTATCGCGGGCATTACATTCTAAACCTCCAACACGATAGTTGAAAATCCGCCAAGTAAGGAACTTACATTTATTTTAGCATTTATATATTTTAAGGATTTACAAACCCCTCCCACACACTTATTTGCCATTACCAGTCCCTTATTAATTGGCCCCAGTTCCTTATTAACCTTTTGCACCTTTTTATAAACACTTCTTATGTTCTTAAATAAATTCTACATGATGAAGATGATGAATTAGCTGTGTAGTAGTGTAGTACTGATGATTGAAGGTGATGAAAATGGGATGAATGTACAGCACTGTACTGCACAGCATGGAAGAGCATTACAGCTCTCCTATTGGCACCACTTCATCAGGAGCTTCTTCAGGTGGGGCAGTAGTATCTTCAGCCTCATCCGTAACTTTTACTACTACTAAATGCGTAACAAACCTCTTGTTCGAGTGATGAACATAGTCATGGAGAGATGCTGGTTCTGCTTCTTATGAACCATACGGAGGTCCTATTCCTCAGCCAATAGACGAAGCACATTGCCCATTATGACCATGATTACAAGTCGATCAAGTGTTAGGCCAACCTCCTCCTCTTCTTAAACCCGTTGTTCAAACTGTTCCTCATCCTCTTCTTCACTTGCTGAAGGGTGTTTCCGTCTTCAGTAGTCATGTCACTGAAGCCCTCTCCTCCCGTTATTTTCACCAGCTTCACAGCCTAATCCACCGCAGAGTGATACATTTCATCAAGAGAAAGTCTGACACATCATTTTCTTTATGGTTTTTTGAACATTTTTTCAATATATTTTTTGTTTTTAAATATTTGATAGACTCGAAAAAAACAAGAAGTGGGAGTAAAGGTAGTCACTTATTAAAGAGACAAATAGAAAAATATTTACCGTATACACTCGTGTATAAGCCGAGTTTTTCAGCACTTTTTTTGTGCTGAAAACACCCCCCTTGGCTTATATACGAGTCACGGTCCCAGAAAGCCGCAGAGGAGGGGAGAAGCAGGTCACAGAGGCCACCAGCTTCCAGCACACCATACTCACATGCCTGCACACCTCTCCGCTCCCTTAGCCATGGAGCGCATATTCATTACCTTAATGAGCAGTACCACGTGATCACTCGACAGGAAGAGCTGCAGGCTCCGGCAGCCAGAACGAGCTGCAAAGCCACCAGGGAGGTAAAAAGGATGGTTTTACCAGTTATAGGGCGTGCTGGGTCTGCTGGACAATGGTTTCTCCAAGGATCATTGTGGATACAGGGACCTCATTGCCTACTGATCAGGCACCAGGAAGCCCTGGATGAGATCTGGAGTTTCCGCTGTGGAGTCTCTGATACTTGCCTGGAGTTCATCCTGAGCCATCTGAATCATGAATACAATGCCAGTCCTGTAGTGAACATTGGCATTGATGTATAATGAAGCTCTGCAGATTCCCGAGGGCTGGTTAACTCTTCAGCCGCTGCACAGGTCTCTGCTGATATCTCACGGGCCCCCTGACTATTGTGCTCAGTGTTATAATTGTTTCCCCTTTCTGTTGAGGGCTGGTCCTGGCCTATGAATGGCTGATAACAGGGACCTATAGCTGCAGCACTGGAGTAGCGTGGGGGGGGCGGTTCGCCCCAGGCGGCACGTGTGTGGGGGCGGCGCGGCAGCATGGCAGCTCCTCAGCAGCTTTTAGGAAAGGCCCCAGCAGCCGTGTTGCTATGGTAACACTGTAGGACTACATTACCCGTCATGCCTCGGGTGTGCGTTCCTGGTATGACCCCGCTGCAGCGCTGTAGATTGGCAGTCACATGACCATGGGATCTGCCGAGGCTCCGGCTGTCACATGCCCAAACAGCGAGCGGAGCGGCCGCACAGCACGGAGCATGGCCAATGTGGCCAACAGGGTGTCGTGGTCTGGTCGGGAGCAGCTGGAGGAGGCCGGGGAGAGCACGCCGCTGCTGAACGGAGCCGGCAACCGGCAGGTGAGGGCGGGAGGAGGGATACTGGGAATTGGGGGGCTGTGCAGATAGGTGACCATGGCGAGGCTGTGCAGGGGAGGACATGGGGGGGCTCTGTAGGGGGAGGATGTGGGGGGCTGTGCAGGGGAGGACATGGGGGGCTCTGTAGGGAGAGGACATGGGGGGGCTCAGTTGGGAGAGGACAAGGGGGGATGTGCAGGGGAGGACATGGGGGGGCTCTGTAGGGAGAGGACATGGGGGGCTCTGTAGGGAGAGGACATAGGGGGGCTCTGTAGGGAGAGGACATGGGGGGCTCTGTAGGGAGAGTGTTATTCACTATCCTATTAAGGGAATAGAAGAATCCAGGATATCTATAAACAGAAAGATAGCGAGGAAACACTTAGCTAACCTAAATTAATTCAAGTCTCCAGGTCCAGATGAATTACACCCCAGAGTACTGAAGGAGATGGCAGAAGAAATTTTTGAACCCCTCTCCATAATCTTTGAAAATTCTTGGTGAACAGGAGAAGTGCCAGAAGACTGGAGAAGAGTAAATGTTGTTCCTATCTTCAAAAAGGGGAAGAAGGTTGACCCAGCCAACTATAGGCCGGTGAGTCTGACTTCTATACCAGGAAAGATCTTTGAACAAATTATTAAACAACATGTATGTCAATACCTGGATAAGAATGAAGTGATTAAACAGAGTCAGCATGGGTTTGTAACTAATAAGTCATGTCAGACTAACTTAATTTCCTTCTATGACGGTATCACTGATTGGGTTGATCAAGGAAATGCTGTAGATATAGTATATCTTGACTTCAGCAAAGCATTTGACAAAGTCTCTCATACAATCCTTATTGAAAAAATGACTAAGTTTGGAATGGACAAGGCAACTGTTAGGTGGATTCATAACTAGCTTAGTGATCGGACCCAAAGAGTGGTCGTAAATGGCTGCACATCCAGTTGGAAGAATGTCTCAAGTGGGGTACCACAGGGCTCTGTCCTGGGCCCTGTATTGTTCAACATCTTTATCAACGATTTAGATGAAGGAATTGAGGGTAAACTGATTAAATTTGCTGATGACACAAAGCTAGGAGGGATAGCTAATACTAGAGAAGAGAGAGAGGATTCAAAAAGATTTAAATAAACTGGAGAAGTGGGCAGCAACTAACAGAATGGTTTTTAACAGGGAGATATGCAAAGTACTACATCTGGGCAATAAAAATGAAAAAAGCATATACAGAATGGGAGGAATAGGGCTAAGTGACAGCACATGTGAAAAAGACTTGGGTATACTAATAGGTCACAGACTGAATATGAGTCAACAGTGTGATGCAGCAGCAAAAAATGCAAATGCAATTCTAGGATGTATTAACAGAAGCATACAGTCTAGATCACGTGAAGTCATTATTTCCCTCTACTGCTCTTTGGTCAGACCTCATCTGGAATATTGTGTCCAGTTTTGGGCACCACATTTTAAAAAAGACATCAACAAACTGGAGCAAGTTCAGAAAAGAGCGACCAGAATGGTGACCGGTCTGCAAACCCTGTCTTATGAGGAAAGGTTGCAGGATTTGGGAATGTTTAGTTTGCAAAAGAGAAGACTGAGAGGAGACTTAATAGCTGTGTACAAATATCTAAAGGGCTGTCACATTGTAGAAGGATCAACTTTATTCTCATTTGCACAAGGAAAGACTAGAAGCAATGGGATGAAACTGAATGGGAGGAGACACAGATTAGATATTAGAAAAAACTTTTTGACAGTTAGAGTGATCAATGAGTGGAACAGGCTGCCACGAGAAGTGGTGAGTTCTCCTTCAATGGAAGTCTTCAAACAGAGGCTGGACAGACATCTGACTGGGATGATTTAGCGAATCCTGCTTTGAGCAGGGGGTTGGACCAGATGGCCCAGGAGGTCCCTTCCAACTCTACGATTCTATGATTCTATGACATGGGGGGGCTCTGTAGGGGAGGACATGGGGTCTCTGTAGGAGATACATGGGGGGGCTGTGCAGGGGGGTACATGGGGAGGCTGTGAATGGGGAGGACATGGGGGGCTGGGCAGGGGGGTACACGGGGGGGCTGTGCAAGGGGAGAACATGAGGGCTCTGTAGGGAGTGTACTTTGGGTCTGTGCAGGGGGAGGACACGTGGGTCTCCTTACACTGTTTTATGGTGCGGCTCTATGCAGGGCAGTGGTGGAGGTTCAGTAGGGTCATCAAGCTAATACATACATATATATATAGAGAACTGCAAGAAGATGAAAGTCTAGAAATTTAGAAATAATAACAGCAGAGTTAGTAGTAGACTAAACATTAGATCTTTGAGTGTAGTGTGGGCTCTTCGGATGCTTCCAGAATATCAACGACCAAAGGGGCGACAAATTTTTCGACCGCCCCGGGCGCCACAAACAGTTGCTACGCCACTGAGCTGCAGGAATGTATAATGTGTATAATGTGCACAGTAATGAATGTTCTAAATATTCACTGTCATTACCAAGAATTATCCGTGTTATATGGCCGGAACAAGGTGCAGTGCCACCGACGGCGCGCAGGCAGGTAAATAGGATGGTTTTTTTCTTAACAGGAATCATACATACAAAGATAGGGGATAAGGAGCCATGCATACAATGACAGGGACGGGGGAACCATGCATACCACGGTAGGGATGAGTGGTCAATGCACACCCAGCTTATACTCAAGTCAATAAGTTTACCCAGTTGTTCGTGGCAAAAGTAGGTGCCTCGGCTTATACTCGGGTCGGCTTATACTCGAGTATATACGGTAATAGTTAAAACCTGACAAGAATAAACAATAATTTGCAGTTAGCCCAATCGTGGGGATAAATAGCTGAGAAATAAATAGTGATTAGTATATCTTAATAAATATATTGCAATTCTCCCAGAACAAAGCTGTGAAAAAAAATGGTAGTTACTATTTCCATTAAGTATTGAACTCAAACAGTTGATTAACCAAGAGAGATGGCATGTACCAGAATAGAATTCTCCTAGAGGCTGCAAATAAGAGCGGCAGGAAGTAAAGGATTAATAGGTACATAGAACACACAATTGGGTGAAAATATTAAATGGTCATGAGCAATATGTCCCGGCATAAAGAGTGTGATTATATCCTTAGTCCATAGTTAATGCTTGGTATAAACCTGCATTCATAAAATAGTCCAATGTCTATAGCCGTGGGGAGAGCTGCCCCGGCCGATGACGGATACACCAAGTACTTTCTCCAATGAGTGGAGGGCTCGTGCCCTGTGAAATAGCGCGCTGAACAGTACAAGGTGATTTCACCATATATAGTTGTATGTGAGTGTTGCTACTCACAATACCTCCGATGGTCTGCGTAGAATCCGGTGACTGCGTTCTGGCTGGTGCAGTAAAGGTCGGACCTGGGAGATGCGGCGATATGCCGAGGTGTAGTGTGAGACCAGCGCTCCTGCGCTCCAGCTGTCGGCAGGGATCCGGTCACTCTGGTCGATAGCTGCGTCCCGGCAGATGTGCAGTAGGAGCAGGACCTGTGTGACGCGGTGGATCACGTGGTGCCGCGTAACTGCTGCTAGATGGAGGTATGGGTGGCAAAAAGGGCCGAAACCAACGCGTTTCGGAAAACTCAGCTTCTTTCTTCAGGTCCGGGACATATTGCTTATGACCATTTAATATTTTCACCCAATTGTGTTCTATGTACATATTAACCCTTTACTTCTAGGAGAATTCTATTCGGGTACATGCCATCTCTCCTTGGTTAATCAACTGTTTGAGTGCAATACTTACTATTTCCATTAACTACCATTTTTTTCACAGCTTTGTACTGGGCGAGTTGCAATATATTCATTAAGATATACTAATCACTATTTATTTCTCAGCTATTTATCCCCACGATTGGGCTAACTGCAGTTTATTGTTTATTCTTGTCAGGTTTTACCTATTAAATATTCTTCTATTTGTCTCATTAATAAGTGACTAGCTTTTCTCCCACATCTTGGTTTTTTCAGCGCGAGTCTATCACAAATATTTAAAATCCTTTCGATTTCCTTGTGGTTGGTATCTAGAGTCGCAGCAGTTACAAAACCTTTTACACAGGCGCCACTTCATTGCTGTCCTTCATTTTTTGTTTTTAACAATTTTTCCCTGGATCTGTAGCTGGATATTTCCTGCTTTTGAATTCCCTCCTATATACAGTATGAGCCTGCACATTGCTTCCTATATACAGTATGAGTCTGCACATAGTCCCCTATATACAGTATGAGCCTGCACATTGCTTCCTATATACAGTATGAGTCTGCATATAGTCCCCTATATACAGTATGAGCCTGCAGATTGCTTCCTATATACAGTATGAGCCTGCACATAGTCTCCTATATACAGTATGAGCCTGCACATTGCTTCCTATATACAGTATGAGGCTGCACATAGTCCCCTATATACAGTATGAGCCTGCACATTGCCTCCTATATACAGTATGAGGCTGCACATAGTCCCCTATATACAGTATGAGCCTGCACATTGCCTCCTATATACAGTATGAGCCTGCAGATTGCTTCCTATATACAGTATGAGCCTGCAGATCGCTTCCTATATACAGTATGAGCCTGCACATTGCTTCCTATATACAGTATGAGTCTGCACATAGTCTCCTATATACAGTATGAGCCTGCACATTGCTTCCTATATACAGTATGAGGCTGCACATAGTCCCCTATATACAGTATGAGCCTGCACATTGCCTCCTATATACAGTATGAGCCTGCACATTGCTTCCTATATACAGTATGAGTCTGCACATAGTCCCCTATATACAGTATGAGCCTGCACATTGCTTCCTATATACAGTATGAGGCTGCATATAGCCTCCTATATACAGTATGAGCCTGCACATTGCTTCCTATATACAGTATGAGGCTGCATATAGCCTCCTATATACAGTATGAGCCTGCACATTGCTTCCTATATACAGTATGAGCCTGCACATTGCTTCCTATATACAGTATGAGCCTGCACATAGTCCCCTATATACAGTATGAGCCTGCACATTGCTTCCTATATACAGTATGAGCCTGCACATAGTCTCCTATATACAGTATGAGTCTGCACATTGCTTCCTATATACAGTATGAGGCCGCATATAGCCTCCTATATACAGTTTGAGCCTGCACATTGCTTCCTATATACAGTATGAGTCTGCACATTGCTTCCTATATACAGTATGAGCCTGCATATAGCCTCCTATATACAGTATGAGCCTGCAAATTGCTTCCTATATACAGTATGAGCCTGCACAGCGCTTCCTATATACAGTATGAGTCTGCACATTGCTTCCTATATACAGTATGAGCCTGCATATAGCCTCCTATATACAGTATGAGCACCCACATATAGCCTCCTGAATGCAGTGTTTACCTCCTATATACAGTATGATCCTGCACATTACTTCCTATATACAGTATGAGGCCGCATATAGCCTCCTATATACAGTACGAGCCTGCACATTACCTCCTATATACAGTATGAGCCTGCACTTTACCTCCTATATACAGTATGAGCCTGCACATACCCTCCTATATACAGTAGCAAAAAAAAAATGATTGAATGAGAGTAATGGTTTTGGGTCCTTTCTGTAAAAATCGTATGGGTATCTTTTGAGTCTTGGTTTTAGTTTTCTATTTTTAATTATTTTTTCCTGTGCTTATACTCCAGTTCTCTATCTTCGCATCGCAATATATGATCTGGCATGGAATTCATTGTTGAGGGCATTTCAAGATTTTATGAAGAAACAATCCTCTAACAAGAAATCTACGGCTCTTTTCGTACCCATTGGGTCTTCAATATTTCATATTATTTGTTCACATTTTTATTCATTTTTTCTTTTTTTATTTGTTTATTTTATTTACATTTTTATTTGTTTTATTTTTATATATTTTTTTTTCACTCATTTTTTATTTTTTTCACAATTTTCTTTGTGTATTTGTGCTATGTATTATGCATTATACATAATTGTGTGTATAATTACTTTATGATATATGACATTTGATGTATGTATTGAATGCCATGTGTTATTTTTATGTACATTTGTTTTTTAACAGAGACATGATATATAGTTGTTATAGTTATATGATGCACATACACTTTCATATAGCCTGCATGCAACATAATGCTAATTGTTAAAAAAAAATTTTATTGCTTGCATAGTGTGCTTATAATTGACACATATGTGTGTGCCTTTGCACTCTATGTCAGGCATATTCACTTTAATGGTTCATACACACCGCTATAATTATTTCAGCATCATTATGTTTTATCCCCTCACTTTCAACACTTGCTATCACTTTAAATAGTGATTATCATTCTTCATAATTATTTTATTTTCGTGTCCTCACTTGAGCGCATGCCCAGTTCTGTCCTCCCTAGGAGCCTTCTGACGTGCTCAGTCTGGTATGTGGCTGTCTCTGGCTGTTTTGCAGCTTGAGCCGCTTTCATACTGATGAGCGCTGATGATAGACTCCCTGTTCATAGTGGGGACTCAACAGCGCATGCGCCGATAATGCTGTGGACGTTTAGAACTGGATACTATTGACGTCATTGTGGACACTACAGCGCAGGTCCTGAATTTTACAAGCTTTATTAGGGAAAGCGGTTTATTGGTTGACCGCACTATATAAACTAGATCCGGGGCACTTGTAAACCACGCCTCCTGAGGAAGCTGCGGCGTAACGCGCGTAGGGGTGGCAGGTTTTACAGTGACATACACAGCAAATGTAAGTTGTTACTTTCTAATGCAGTCCTTGTATCTTACTCTGGAATTTGTATAGACAGTTTTTACTCTGTGTACACTTAACGCCTACCAGGCTTATTTGATACAAGGCACTTATGCACTTTATATTCAGTAGTTTACTCTGGGCACTTATTGTATGCAAAACCTTATCTGGGCATACATATTATGTAAATGGGAGTTTGCTGTTTACTATGCATTCTATTTGTGAAAGGAAAGCAAAGAAACTACATGTTTTATACAGATAAAAACGTTATTAACTGTCAAGGTGCTGGTTTAATTATATTGTGTTTATGTCTGCTGTAACTTGCATTTAGCATTTATGCTCTGTTAATTATTCTAAATAAATTATTTAGCTTGAAAAACTCCAATTTTGATCTCTTGTGATGCTTAATAGCTCATTTATGAGATTTTTTTTGCTATTATATTTCCAGTGAGTTGAGCCTTTGAAGAATTTTTTCCAGTAATTGGGATATACTTGTACTTTATCCTATGTATTTATGGCTCCGCTCCCACTCTCCCTCCCTTATATATATGGCTCAGCTCCCACTCTCCCTCCCTTGTATATATGGCTCCGCTCCCACTCTCCCTCCCTTGTATATATAGCTCCGCTCCCACTCTCCCTCCTATGTATTTATGACTCCGCTCCCACTCTCCTTCCCTTGTATATATGACTCCGCTCCCACTCTCCCTCCCTTGTATATATGGCTCAGCTCCCACTCTCCCTACCTTGTATATATGGCTCCACTCCCACTCTCCCTCCTATGTATTTATGGCTTTGCTCCCACTCTCCCTCCCTTGTATATTTGGCTCCGCTCCCACTCTCCCTTCCATGTATATATGGCTCCGCTTCCACTCTCCCTCCCTTGTATATATGGCTCTGCTTCCACTCTCCCTCCCTTGTATTTATGGCTCCGCTCCCACTCTCCCTCCCTTGCATTTATGGCTCCTCTCCCACTCTCCCTCCCTTGTATATATGGCTCCGGTCCCACTCTCCCTCCCTTGTATATATGGCTCGCTCCCACTCTCCCTCCCTTGTATATATGGCTCCGCTCCCACTCTCCCTCCCATGTATTTATGGCTCCGCTCCCACTCTCCCTCCCTTATATATTTGGCTCCGCTCCCACTCTCCCTCCCTTGCATATATGGCTCCGCTCCCACTCTCCCTCCCTTGTATATATGGCTCCATTCCCACTCTCCCTCCTATGTATTTATGACTCCGCTCCCACTCTCCCTCCCTTATATATATGGCTCCGCTTCCACTCTCCCTCCCTTCTATATATGGCTCCGCTCCCACTCTCCCTCCCTTATATATATGGCTCGGCTCCCACTCTCCCTCCCTTGTATATATGGCTCTGCTCCCACTCTCCCTCCCTTGTATATATGGCTCCGCTCCCACTCTCCCTCCTATGTATTTATGGCTCCCCTCCCACTCTCCCTCCCTTATATATAGGGCTCCACTCCCACTCTACCTCCCTTGTATATATGGCTCCACTCCTACTCTCCCTCCCTTGTATATATGACTCTGCTTGGCTTCCCCATCCTCACCCATCATACTTACCCTCACATCGCTGAAATTCCATCCCGTCGCTGAACTTCCCTCCCTGCATCTCGATTCTCGCGGCGCTTCAGCTCCTGTGCGGAGCGGTCACATGCTACCGCTCATTAAGGTCTATGAATATGGATGCCACGCCTATGGGAGATGAGTGGCGTCCATATTCATGACCTTAAATGAGCGGTACACTTGACTGCTCAGCGCTGGATGAAGCTGCCGCGCCGACAGGGACCGCTAGGTGAGTATCAGCTGCTGCACCGCCGCCGGCTCCCCTTGTGTCCGCGGACCGGCAAGAGCACTGCAACGGCCCGGTGCTGGGCCGCGGACCGGTGGTTGGGGACCCCTGCTCTAGACCATCAGCGCTCGGCACCATGGCTGCGGTGCCAGCAAAAGGAAAGCAATATACAGTATAATTGCATGAAGTGCACACTGTACCACTTCGGCGGATGCTACTAACCACCCAGAGTGGGGAGGAAAGTGCTAGAGTTGCTCACGGCGCCGCACTGGAGGCTACTGCTACTTGGCATTGTACTACAGTGCCCTGAGCAGAGAGGCACAATCGGATGCTAGCAAGTGCAGAGGACTGGGAATGCATTGTGGCATATAGCCTAGCCACTGACAGGCGCAGACTCTAACCACAAGGCCCTAAAAAGCGACACAACCAAGGGTAGGGGTTTTATAATGAGTCAGTCACCAGATACATGCATCCATCATCATACACATGTAGGAGGAGGAGTCCTCGCTGTGTATCCGGGCCGTAGCCAAGGGGGTCGTCACCAAGGTTCCTAAGGAGACTGTTTCTGGGGGACACAATTGGGGGACGGACCGCAGAGACTTCTAGAAAGGTTGGGGGAGGAGCTACTATAAAAGGGGCTGAGGACACCAGCAGGAGCAGGAGTCAGTCGACGCAGCAGGAGAGGAGAAGTGAGGAAGCTAAAGGGCACCAGAGAGCCAGAGCGAGAGCCAGAACCAGAGCAAGGAGAGCAGAGCAGCAACGGGAGAGACTGAAGGGAGACTCACCGCTAACAGAAGGGAGACAGCACCGAGCCATCCAACAGAGAGACACCGCCCAGGGTGTGGCCTGTCCACTGCCGCTCGCGGCCGCCACCGCCCGACTACAACCCGCGGGTGCGGCCCGACCGCTCCTGCTTGTGCCAGCTGACTCCTGACTCCACCCACGGATGCTGCCTGCCCGCGGCAGCCGACGCCCGACTCCACCCCGTGGGTGCGGCCCGACCGCTCCTGCCCGCGGCAGACGATGCCCGACTCAACCCCGCAGGTGTGGCCCGTCCGCTCCCACCCGCGGCAGCCACCACCCGACTCCACCCCGCGGGTGCGGCCCGACCGCTCCTACCCGCGGCAGCCGCAGCCCGACTCCAACCCGCGGGTGCGGCCCATCCGCTGCCGCCGCTCCACTCCAGCTCCACTCCAGCTCGCAGTTGCGGCCTGTCTGCTGCCGACTGCAGCCCCCGCAGCTCGGCTCCAGCCCGCGACTGTGGCCTATGCCGTCCGGACCCCGGGCAATGCCATCCCACATCCGCCGGGAGGTGTGATGCAGAGGAACTCTTCAGGGGCCTGCTGTGCTCCCACTTTGCCGGGGCGTAGGAACTCCCGAAGTCTCCGCCAAATCCTCGTCGGCTGGGCCCAGCGGCTGATACGCCGAAGCATCATCGGCCATCGCTCTGACGGACGTCAGAGAGGATAAGTGACACGTTGTAGTTAACATTCTGGACCCGTAGTCGGCCAAACCGTGGCCCTATAGTGACCGGTCTTTGCCGGGTTAGTCGTGTTTGTGTCACCAGTGTATTCTTGTTTTGATCCCTGCAAGGATAACTGCTGTTAGCTTGTTTGGTTGCTCGAGATAGCCCCTATAGGCATCTATATTTATATAAAAGTTACATCTTAAAGTTCATCCCGTCTCGTCACTGCATCCCGCGTACCTGCGATTACTACACATAACATAAGCATTTGAGTCTATGCTAGTGTATGGCTGGCCGAGCAGCCATGCGACTCTTTTATATCGGCGTCCTTCCCAGTGGACCAATCCGAGCAGGAACGGGATCTGCTCATGTGACCTCCGACCTCCAATGAGAGGATGTCCCACGGGCTTGCTCAGTAAGCAAAGGACAGGACTTAGTCCCAGGAGCGTCTGCTTGCTGCTGACTCAAGCATGGTGTTATAGCAGAGCCGGAAGGAGCAACCAGACGCCTAGCATCAGCCTGGGCAAGATGCTGGGACTGACGTCTCTGCTGAACAGGAATCTCTGTGGCTGCAGAGAAATGGGAGACTGCAGAAGACATGGCTTGAGATTCCCCCTCTGCAGTGGGGGAAACTCAACGCCTAGCATTGTGTTTCTTCCTACAGCTCAGTGGGCACCATTAGTGTTGGTTGGCATATTTTGGCTTGGGGGAAATCACAAAGCAGAGGCCCACAAGTTGTGGCAGCTCACCTTTAGCCAGCTTTTCTCTGGCTGCTACATTAAAGCAGCAGAGGTTAATGACTTTCAAAATAACAGCCGCTGGTACATAGATACAGGAACAGAACGGAGCTTACTACAGAGATACAGGAACAGAACAGAGCTTACTACAAAGATACAGGAATGAATCATAGCTTACTACATGGTTACAGGAACAGAACAGAGCTTACTACATAGATACAGGAACAGAATGGAGCTTACTACATAGATACAGTAACAACACCCCGACACTGACTAACAGCTGGCCCTAATGTTGAGCTGCTGTCAGTAAGTGCAGTGCAGGGGGCACAGTTCAGCTGACACTCTCTGGGTCTAATTGCCAGCGCTGGGCAGGTTCACACCACTAATAACCTGCAGATTAACCCCATATCTGCAGGTTAATAGTGTTTTTTCAAGTAACAGGCTCTTTTTAAAGAAGCACTCCCATGAATATTTTTTTCATTATACCTGTGAATATGTGCGTGTAGTGTAGTGTGAGTGTATTAACCTACCGCCACCTTCTCCTGCACCCAGCTCTGGTTTTCTCCTTTTCTGGGTGACATTACCACTCTGCAGACTGCTGCGCTCTGCCTGACCTGTAAGTGGCTTTTACAATGTAAGCTTATGCAGTGTCAGAACAAGGCTCCATAGACTTATTTTGTAAAAGAGACTTCTAGATCACTAATAGAGCACATCCAGCTAATCACAATTGCGGTGCTGTCACCGAGAAGCAAAGCAGAACAGGGATGGATCCCGGAGAAGGAAGTGGTAGGTGAGTATATTAATACACTCACATAAAACCATACACATATTCGGTAATGGCAGAAGAGGAAAATTACTTAAAATATACTTCTTCCAATATGGTGCATGGTATCTACAGTATGAAAAAATGAAGCACGCAGATGAGTGCAGGTAATATCCATACATGCATTGTCATAATAGAGATGTCTGTAAGCAAAGATACTTGACTTAGGAAAGTCTGACTGACGGCTTCACTGTAATGACCCCTCCCAAAACCCACACTTACCCCTTCTTAACTTAAATGAGACACGACTGCGTGACATTGGATGTAAAAGGCCACAGCAGCCCCGTTTATTAACACCAAACAAGCAATAACATTTTATCCATAAATGTAGAAATATTCCATAAACATAACCACCAGCAAAAGGAGGGGGGTAAATGAAGAGTCCATTGTACATGATTGCAACACCAGCTCCACCACGTGCCCTCAGCCGCACCACACCGGCTCGAGGACACCCAGCCGAGTGTTGCAAAACCCATTGTACATGATTGCAACACCAGCTCCACCACGTGCCCTCAGCTGCACCACACCAGCTCGAGGACACCCAGCCGAGTGTTGCCCAACCAATGTCCTGCTGGGACCCAGCCCAGCAGGGACCCACGTTAACATGCCCCGCTGTGACCCAGCACAGCAGGGTCCCACGTTAACATGTCCCGCTGTGACCCAGCACAGCTGGGACCCACCTTAACCAAGTATACCATTGCACCACCAGGGGTAACCCGCTCCTGCACTGGGTTCACCCCCCCGCTCTTTGTGCAATCCACCGACTTCAAATACCCCCCTCCTTTCCGCCGACTGCTGCGACAACGTCAAACCTCTTCTTCTCTTCACCATGTCGATCTCCAGAAGATCCTAAAATTAGGGCGGGAGGGCGGGACGATTCCGGACGTCTGCAAGGTAAGGAATGACCACCCCCCCACAGTTCTGCCCTATATATCCATCCCACAACTGACCACTCCCTGCCAACTCACATTGCACAATAAGCCCCATAGCTCCAACCCACACCTTCCCCACAAACACAAAGCACTACTGACCACTCCCTGCCAACTCACATTGCACCATAAGCCCCATAGCTCCAACCCACACCTTCCCCACAAACACAAAAGCACTACACCTTACCCTTCAGTAACCCTCAGGCCTAGCATCCCTCCTTAGTCATGTGCGCCCTCCCTGTAGCCCCTTTGGGGCAGGCATCTGGGCTTGCCTTTATGCATGATAACAGGGCCATGACTTTTTATTATTACCTTATGCATGATTATTACTAACAGCTTATGCTACTTGTAGCTCAGAAGCTACGTAATAACATTAAAGTGTTACCAGACACATAAGAAGATCAGTAGAGCTCTGTGTGGTAGATCCATCACGCGAAGACACGTGCCACATGCACCTTTGACAGCAATGTGAGAGCTCTTTGATACTGTCAAGTGCTCATCATTAAATGCTATTGACTACTGAAGCTTTAATATTTCCTCCATGAGATGTTGATTTAACCTTTTATTATACAGACACCTTATTTACATAACTTCTCATATTTATTATTTGTAAAGTGCTTGCAATGAAAGGAATAAAGCCATCTCTAAAGTGCCACCTATAGGTGGCTAACAATGTAATTAAATTAAGGCCTACAAACGATTATCAGAGAGTAACCAAAAACCACCCCCAATTAATTAAAGCAACACGCCATCATTTTTTTTTATTTCAGCACTGGAGTGGTGCAACTAATCTAACCATAGTATTATAATCACCAGTCGCTGTCTACAGCTCTCCCCGGCTCCACTCTGATCTCAATATTAATTGACACGTCACTCCTTATATAAAACGATAGGTTCTCAGCCAAGGGTTACCAACCCCTATATCGAATGTAATTAAAAAAGTCCGGCACTCAAATATCAAATTGCTTGTTATAAATTTATTTCATGAAAACATAGTCCAAAAACTTAACGTTTCGGTCATTGCCTTGACCTTCATCAGACTGAAAATATGAAGATAACAAAGAAAATTTAAACATATTTTAAATAAATCCATAATTTCAAAAATAGCACAATAGTACATTAAAGTACATAAAGTTACGACGACAGATTAGGCTAGTAATAAGAAAAAAAATAATAATACAGTGATATTTTAGATAATTTGTTCACATATCACAAGTTATGAAATTAATCAATGACAAGAAAAAATAAAGTACATGCGACTCAAAGTCCACATCAGCATATATTAAATGAGTAAACCAAAGCTTGATATGCAGGATATAATTGGGAAGGACCATAGAAGAAATACGAACCACCAAGGGAAAAATGCATTAAATATGTAAGAAAAAAGCAAGCTTACCGGATCATGTATTTTTATTAATAACGGAAGCCACCAAAAAATTTAGAAAGGGTTCATTTAGCAATCTAGGAACAATGAAATAGCCATTAAGTGCTGATATAAGAACCACATAGTTGTATAGAAAAATCGTTATATAGAAAGGAGACATCCGCAAGTGGAAAGTGTTCCACTAGAGCTGAGCGACTTTGGTCTGATCGGGTTTCATGAAGCAAAATTTGTTTCAGATGAAACTGGTCCGACTAGGGCAAAAAAAGTCAGAGTTTCGTCCGAAACCCGACTCCAATGCAAGTCAATGGGGAATAAAAGTCGGCATTGAGTGGATGAATGTCATGTCCAATTTTGGGCACCACATTTTAAAAAAGACATCAACAAACTGGAGCAAGTTCAGAAAAGAGCGACCAGAATGGTGACCGGTCTGCAAACCCTGTCTTATGAGGAAAGGTTGCAGGATTTGGGAATGTTTAGTTTGCAAAAGAGAAGACTGAGAGGAGACTTAATAGCTGTCTACAAATATCTAAAGGGCTGTCACATTGTAGAAGGATCAACTTTATTCTCATTTGCACAAGGAAAGACTAGAAGCAATGGGATGAAGCTGAATGGGAGGAGACACAGATTAGATATTAGAAAAAACTTTTTGACAGTTAGAGTGATCAATGAGTGGAACAGGCTGCCACGAGAAGTGGTGAGTTCTCCTTCAATGGAAGTCTTCAAACAGAGGCTGGACAGACATCTAACTGGGATGATTTAGCGAATCCTGCTTTGAGCAGGGGGTTGGACCAGATGGCCCAGGAGGTCCCTTCCAACTCTACGATTCTATGATTCTATGATTCTATGATTCTATGTACTTTACTGTACTATTGTGCTATTTTTGCAAATATGGATTTATTTAAATATGTTTAAGACTGTGTGCCCACGATGCGATTTTTAAGCGTTTTTGCCGCGATTTTCTGCGCGAAAACATTTAAAACTCTTGTACATGATGCACCCCATGCACTCCTATGGCATTCTGCACATGCTATGCTAATGCTGCGCTTTTTTTCGCGGCGGAATCGCATCGCGGAAAAAATCGCAGCATGATCATTCTTTTGTGCGGAATCGCAAAGAATTGCCGCGATTCCGCACCCATAGGAATGCATGAGAATCGCTTACTTCCCGCATGTGGCTATGCCCACCATGCGGGAAGTTAAGCGTCTCATGTGCGGTTGGTACCCACAGTGTGGAGGAGACTGTCCTCCAGGCCCTGGCTTCCATACCTCTGTAAAAAAAAGCCTAAAAAATAAAAAATCTGGGTATATTTACCTTCCGACGTCCCGCGCTGCATTCCCGGCCTAAGCGTTCCCAGTAATGCCTTGCGGCAATGTCCTGTGATGACGTAGTCTCGCGTGACTCTAGCGGTCTCGTGAGATCGCTATACTAACGCGAGACCAACGTCATCACAGGTCTCGCAAGGCATCGCTGGGAACGCTGAGGCCCGGGATGGCAGCGCAGGACGTCGGAAGGTAAATATACCCCGATTTTTTATTTTTTTTATCATTTTTAACATTTTATCTTTTACTATTGAGGCCGCATAGGCAGCCTCAATAGTAAAAAGCTGGTCACAGTTGTCAAACACTATGTTTGACGAGTGTGACCAACCTGTCAATCACTTTCCAAGCGATGCTTCAAATCGCTTAGAAAGTGCTTGAGAAAATCGCGGCAAAATCGCGAACAGAATCGCGGTAAAATCGCGGTGAAATCGCGCGGAAAAAAATGTGCGATTTCTGGGAATGAGTCCGGTTTTCATTGTGTTTTAAAACGCTACGTGGGCCCATAGCCTAAATTTTCTTTGTTATCTTCATATTTTCAGTCTGATGAAGGTCAAGGTAATGACCGAAACGTTACGTTTTTGGATTATGTTTTCATGATCAAGCAATTTGATATTTGAGTTTTTTGATTACATTCCACTCTGATCTCAGGGTGCCATCTTGTGACCGCAATTTTTTACTGACCGGAAGTGTGAGGTAACGGACACATTCACAAGCTATAAATTGAATCCTATAATAACCTAATTCTGGCCTTGTTCTGGCTCTTATGAACTTACATTGAGTTATGACTTCCGGATCACCCAGCAAACACTGGAGCAATCCTGTAGGTCACAAACTGCTGGAGACCAATCAGAGCAGTGCTGATAACAGATGAAAACAACTGGAAAGTATAACGCTAGGAGCATGGAACTTAGATTAGTAGTACCAATCCAGTGCTGCAATAATAAAAAAGCGTACTTGTGCTTTATAAACAAATATGATTTTATTGATGTCTGACATGAAAAGAGAGTGTGGTGTGATTATTGCAAAGTCCTTCACACAGCCCTGACGTGCGTTTCGTATGTTGCTTTCTCAATGGGTGTTGTGGCAAATCTGTTACATTGTGGACATAAATGGTGCACAACAGACTCCATAGTTTATACTAGGATCCACCAGTCTTCCCAGCCTGGTGCAGGGCTATAATTTTGTTTCTGGTGTCCTTTGACAGCTCTTTGGTCTTCACCGTAGTGGAGTTTGAAGTCAGACTGTTTGAGGGTGTGCACAGGTGTCTTTTTATACTGATAACAAGTTTAAACAGGTGCCATTACTACAGGTAATGAGTGGAGGAAAGAGGAGACTCTTAAAGAAGAAGTTATAGGTCTGTGAGAGCCAGAAATCTTGATTGCTTGTTTCTGACCAAATACTTATTTTCCACCATAATATGCAAATAAAAGGAAAAAAAAAACAGACAATGTGATTTTCTGGATTTTTTTTTCTCAGTTTGTCTCCCATAGTTGAGGTCTACCTATGATGTAAATTACAGACGCCTCTCATCTTTTTAAGTGGTGGAACTTGCACTATTGCTGACTGACTAAATACTTTTTTGCCCCACTGTATATAAAATTGAATGTATGTGTGTATGTGTATATCATCAACCAAACACGAAGCATCTTTCATTTCACCAGAGCTGTTAAAAAGAGGCTGAGCTGTGATTGGTTGCTATGAGCAACAGTTTTCCTTGCAACCAATCGCAAAGCATCTTTCATTTCACCAGAGCTGTTTAAAAGAAGCTGAGCTGTGATTGGTTGCTATGAGCAACCGTTTTCCCACTCCACAACACCTCAGCAGACACTGACATGGTGGGAGAAATCTAGCATCCTCGGGAACATAAGCTCCCAGCCATTGTCTGCCCCCCAGAAAGGAGCAGAGAGCACATGACAGAAATGAATCACCCCCTCCCGTGCCCATATACACATCACACATCCTCCATCCCATAGGCACATCTTCCCTCTTAAAGGGATCATTGGTATGGAAGTTAGGACAAATTCCTCAGTGCTCTGATTCTAACCCCAGGCTTCTATTAAAGGGATCATTGGTATGGAAGTCAGGGAAAATCCATCCAGTGCTTTGGTTTTGACCCCAGGCCTCTCTTAAAGCATTCCCTGGTATGGAAGTTAGGACCGTGCCACTCAGCTCTGTGGTTCTGACCCCAGGGTCTCTTAAAGGGATCATTGGTATGGAAGTTAGGTCAGCTCCACTAAGTGCTCTGGTTCTGACTCCAGGCCTCTCTTAAAGGGATCTCCGGTATAGAAGTTAGGGCAAATCCCTCAGTGCTCTGATTCTGGCTCCAGGCTGAGGCTTCTAGTAAAGAGATCATTGGTATGGAAGTCAGGGCAAATCCATCCAGTACTTTGGTTCTGACCCCAGGCCTCTCTTAAAGGGATCCCCGGTATGGAAGTTAGGGCAATTCCACTCAGCGTCCTGGTTCTGACCCCAGGCTCTCTTAAAGGGATCCTCGGCGTGGAAGTCAGGGCAATTGTCTTCAAATGCTCTGATTCTGACCCCAGGATTCGATTACAGGGATCATTGGTATGCAAGTCAGGGCAAATCCACTCAGCGCTCTGGTTCTGATCCCAGGCTCTCTTAAAGGGAATCTGTCACCTCATTTTTGGCCTATGAGATGCGGCCATCGCCATCAGGGGCTTATCTACAGCATTCTGTAATGCTGTAGATAAACCCCCGATGTAACCTGAAGGATAAGAAAAATGAGTTAGATTATACTCACTGGGGGCCGCGGACCGGTGTGGTGGGTGTCACGGTCTGGTCTGGCGCCTCCCATCTTCTAGCGATGACATCCTCCTTCTTACTTCTGCCGCGGCTCCTGTGCAGGCGTTCTTTATCTGCCCCATTGAGGGCAGAGTAAAGTACTGCAGTGTGCAGGCGCTGGGCCTCTCTGACCTTTCCCGGCTCCTGCGCACTGCAGTACTTTACTCTACCTTAAACAGGGCAGATAAAGTATGCCTGCACAGGAGCCGTGGCAGAAGTAAGGAGGAGGATGTCATCACTAGAAGATGGGAGGCGTCGGACGGTGACACCTATCGGACCAGACCGGACCCCCGGGTGAGTATAATCTAACTCATATTTCTTATCTTTCAGGTTACATCAGGGGCTTATCTACAGCATTACAGAATGCTGCAGATAAGCCCCTGATGGCAGTGGCTGCATCTCATAGGCCAAAAATGAGGTGACAGATTCCCTTTAAAGGGATCCTCAGTTTGGAAGGTAGGGCAATTCCACTCAGTGCTCTGGTCCTGACCCAAGTCTCTCTTACAGGGATCATTGGTATGGAAGTGAGGGCAAATCCACTCTACTCTTTGGTACTGACCCTAGGCCTCTCTTAAAGAGATCTCCGGTGTGGAAGTTAGGGTAAATCCCTCAGCGCTCTGATTCTCACCCCAGGCTTCTATTAAAGGGAACATTGGTATGGAAGTCAGGGCAAATCCACTCAGTGCTCTGGTTCTGACGCCAGGCCTCTCTTAAAGGGATCCCAAGTATGGAAGTTAGGACCATTCCACTCAGAGCTCTGGTTCTGACCCCAGGCTGACAGGATGATGTGGGATATTAGGGGTAGTAGTCCGGTGACTCTGGCTGATGGGATGATGTGGGATATTAGGGGTAGTAGTCCAGTGGCTCTGGTTGATGGGATGAAGTGGGATATTAGGGGTAGTATTCCGGAGGCTCTGATGGGATGATGTGGGATATTAGTGGTAGTAGTCCGGAGGCTGTGACGGGATCATGTGGGATATTAGGGGTAGTAGTCTGGTGGCTTTGATGGGATGATGTGGTATATTAGTGGTAGTAGTCTGGTGGTTCTGGCTGATGGGATGATGTGGGATATTAGGGGTAGTAGTCCGGTGGCTCTAGCTGATGGGACGATGTGGGATATTAGGGGTAGTAGTCCTCTTGTCCTCTGCACACCGCTATGTTTTTAAGTTTTGTAATATATATATATATAATTTAATTATTAAATTATTTTTGTAAAATATTTTGTATCATCATTCATTACATTTTTTGTTGTCATTTATGTCCTGTTTTGTGATACAATAAATGTGATGCTTTTATCATATTTTTTGTGAATGTCTTTTATAAGGGATATGTGGTTTAATTAGATATTCATTTTTTGAGATAATTCTCTTCAGTGTATTTTTGGTATCTCTTTCCTATATAGGTTAATAATATTAGGGGTAGTAGTCTGGTGGCTCTGATGGGATGATGTGGGATATTAGTGGTAGTAGTCCGGTGGCTCTGGCTGATGGGACGATGTGGGATATTAGAGGTAGTAGTCCGGTAGCTCTGTCTGACAGGATGATGTGGGATATTATAGTGAATGTGGCTATGCGGAGTGGGCGGGGCTCTACACTCAGCTTTATACAGTGGGGCAAAAAAGTATTTAGTGAGTCAGCAATAGTGCAAGTTCCACCACTTAAAAAGATGAGAGGCGTCTGTAATTTACATCATAGGTAGACCTCAACTATGGGAGACAAACTGAGAAAAAAAAATCCAGAAAATCACGTTGTCTGTTTTTTTTTCCTTTTATTTGCATATTATAGTGGAAAATAAGTATTTGGTCAGAAACAAGCAATCAAGATTTCTGGCTCTCACAGACCTGTAACTTCTTCTTTAAGAGTCTCCTCTTTCCTCCACTCATTACTTGTAGTAATGGCACCTGTTTAAACTTATCAGTATAAAAAGACACCTGTGCACACCCTCAAACAGTCTGACTCCAAACTCCACTATGGTGAAGACCAAAGAGCTGTCAAAGGACACCAGAAACAAAATTGTAGCCCTGCACCAGGCTGGGAAGACTGAATCTGCAATAGCCAACCAGCTTGGAGTGAAGAAATCAACTGTGGGAGCAATAATTAGAAAATGGAAGACATACAAGACCACTGATAATCCCCCTCGATCTGGTGCTCCACGCAAAATCCCACCCCGTGGGGTCAGAATGATCACAAGAACGGTGAGCAAAAATCCCAGAACCACGCGGGGGGACCTAGAGAATGAACTGCAGAGAGCTGGGACCAATGTAACAAGGCCTACCATAAGTAACACACTACGCCACCATGGACTCAGATCCTGCAGTGCCAGACGTGTCCCACTGCTTAAGCCTGTACATGTCCGGGCCCATCTGAAGTTTGCTAGAGAGCATTTGGATGATCCAGAGGAGTTTTGGGAGAATGTCCTATGGTCTGATGAAACCAAACTGGAACTGTTTGGTAGAAACACAACTTGTCGTGTTTGGAGGAAAAAGAATACTGAGTTGCATCCATCAAACACCATACCTACTGTAAAGCATGGTGGTGGAAACATCATGCTTTGGGGCTGTTTCTCTGCAAAGGGGCCAGGACGACTGATCCGGGTACATGAAAGAATGAATGGGGCCATGTATCGTGAGATTTTGAGTGCAAACCTCCTTCCATCAGCAAGGGCATTGATGATGAAACGTGGCTGGGTCTTTCAACATGACAATGATCCAAAGCACACCGCCAGGGCAACGAAGGAGTGGCTTCGTAAGAAGCATTTCAAGGTCCTGGAGTGGCCTAGCCAGTCTCCAGATCTCAACCCTATAGAAAACCTTTGGAGGGAGTTGAAAGTCTGTGTTGCCAAGCGAAAAGCCAAAAACATCACTGCTCTAGAGGAGATCTGCATGGAGGAATGGGCCAACATACCAACAACAGTGTGTGGCAACCTTGTGAAGACTTACAGAAAACATTTGACCTCTGTCATTGCCAACAAAGGATATATCACAAAGTATTGAGATGAAATTTTGTTTCTGACCAAATACTTATTTTCCACCATAATATGCAAATAAAAGGAAAAAAAAACAGACAATGTGATTTTCTGGATTTTTTTTTCTCAGTTTGTCTCCCATAGTTGAGGTCTACCTATGATGTAAATTACAGACGCCTCTCATCTTTTTAAGTGGTGGAACTTGCACTATTGCTGACTGACTAAATACTTTTTTGCCCCACTGTATGTTTGATGTGAATCTACCTACAACGTATAGGGGAGAAGCCATCACGACAGCTTGCTATCTTCAAAACAGAGTGCCAGGTAAAGCCACAAACAGAACTCCATATGAGCTATGGAACTGCGAGAAGCCTAATCTGAAGCACCTCAGGATATTTGGAAGCAAAACGTTTATGTATGTTCCCAAAGAAAAACGTTCCAAGTCGGAATCACATGCAAAGCAAGGAGTCCTGGTGGGCTACAGCAAAACTACAAAGGGATACAGAATCCTGCACCCAGAGACCAACACAGTAACAATCAGCAGAGAAGTAGTGATTGATGAAAACTCTATACCGCTCAAATTCCATGAAGTTACACCAGTTATTCAACCTAAGAAGCAAGAACAATAATCTCAATCACCAAACTCAGACACTGAAACGGTAAACACTCAAGTGTGGATAAGCTCTGAAGCCACAAAGGAAGACACAGAAGAACCAAGTCAACCTCCAGTCAGGAGATCAGAAAGGCCAAACAAAGGTATCCCAGCTAGACACCTTTCTTACATGGTTATAACACTTACTGAACCAGAACTACAGTCATGCTAAGAGACACAAAAACTACCTGTTCATGAGAAGCAGAAGTGGATAAATGCTGCAAATAAAGAGATGGCATCCCTTCACCAACTCCAGACATGGGAGCTTACTGAGCTACCACAAGGAAAACGAGCTATCAGATGTAAGTGGGTCTTCAACAACAAATATGACTCAGAAGGTAAAGTTTACCAGTTTAAGGCAAGATTGGTCGCAAAAGGGTACTTGCAAAAGTATGGTGAAGATTATGCTACATTTTCTCCAGTTGCGAAACAAACCACATTCAGAACTTTAATGTCCGTAGCTGCAGTTTAACAGATGACAGTGAGAAATTTTAACATCAAAACAGCCTTCCTATATGATGACATTGAAGAAGAGTTGTACATGAGCCAACCCGAGGGATATATTAAAATGGGTGAAGAGCACCTTGTTTGTAAAATGCAAAAATCTCTCTATGGACTTGCAGTCGTCAAGAGCCTGGAACTCGAAAATGAACGAAGTTTTGATGGATGAAGGATTTAAAAGATCTCAAGCTGATCCATGTTTGTATGTGAAAAATGTAGAGAAGGAGTGGATGTATGTTCTCCAACAGCGTCGGACTGGAGCACCTTGGGCCCACCAGAGAAAATCATTCTTGGGGCCCACTATGTAGCTGCATAGAGTTAAATACCAGACCACCAATTATGCGGTAAAACACGCTAATATCTGGGTATAATATAAGGTTGTACATGTCTTAATTATGTAGCAGGAGTTGGGGTAGCCCCCTCATAGAATATAAAGACGCCCCCTCACATAGTATAATGCAGCCATCTCATAGAATATAATACTGCCCCCCTCATAGGGTATAATACTGCCCCCCTCATAGGGAATAATGCACCCCCTCATAGGGTATAATGCTGCCTCCTCATAGGGTATAATGCTGCCTCCTCATAGGGTATAATGCTGCCCCCTCATAGGGTATAATACTGCCCCCTCATAGGGAATAATGCACCCCCTCATAGGGTATAATGCTGCCCCCTCATAGGGTATAATGCTGCCTCCTCATAGGGTATAATGCTGCCCCCTCATAGGGTATAATACTGCCCCCCTCATAGGGAATAATGCACCCCCTCATAGGGTATAATGCTGCCCCCTCATAGGGTATAATACTGCCCCCTCATAGGGTATAATACTGCCCCCCTCATAGGGAATAATGCACCCCCTCATAGGGTATAATGCTGCCCCCTCATAGGGAATAATGCACCCCCTCATAGGGTATAATGCTGCCCCCTCATAGGGAATAATGCACCCCCTCATAGGGTATAATGCACCCCCTCATAGGGTATAATACTGCCCCCTCATAGGGAATAATGCACCCCCTCATAGGGTATAATGCTGCCCCCTCATAGGGAATAATGCACCCCCTCATAGGGTATAATGCACCCCCTCATAGGGTATAATACTGCCCCCCTCATAGGGTATAATGCTGCCCCCTCATAGGGTATAATGCTGCCCCCTCATAGGGTATAATACTGCCCCCCTCATAGGGTATAATGCTGCCTCCTCATAGGGTATAATGCTGCCCCCTCATAGGGTATAATACTGCCCCCCTCATAGGGTATAATGCTGCCCCCTCATAGGGTATAATGCTATATAGATATATAGATATAGAGTTAGATAGATATAGATAGAAAGATAGATGTAGAAATAGATAGATATAGAGATAGATAGTAGATAATGGATAGAAAGTAGATAATGGATAGATATAGATAGAAAGATTCATAGAGATAGATAGAGATAGATATAAAGATAGATATAGAAAGAAATATAGATAGATAGATCGATAGGTAGATAGATATAGAGATAGATAGAAAATAGATAATGGATAGATAGATATAGAGATAGATAGCTATAGATAGAAAGATATAGAGATAGATAGATATATAGATAGAGATAGATAATAGATAGAGATAGATAATAGATAGAGATATACAGATATAATAATAATAATATAGACATATATAGATAGATATAGAAATAAATATATATAGATAGATGGCTATAAATAGATATAGAGATAGATAGATATAGAGATAATAGATATAGAGATAGATAGATAGATATAGAGATAGATATAGAGACAGATAGATATAGAAAGATAGATATAGAGATAATAGCTAGATATAGAGATATGTATAGAGATAGATAGATATAGAGTTAGAAAGATAGATAGATATAGAGAGAGATATAGAGATAGAGATAGCTAGATAGATAGATGATAGATAGATATAGATAATAGAGATAATAGATAGATATAATAGATAGATATAGAGATAGATATAGAGATAGATCAATAGATAGATAGATAAAGAGAGAAAGATAGAGAGATAATGAGATATAGAGATAGATATAGAGATATAGTGTTAGATAGAAAGATAGATATAGAGATAGATAGATATAGAGATAGAGATAGATATGGATATAGAGATAGATATGGATATAGAGATAGATATGGATATAGAGATAGATATGGATATAGAGATAACAGATAGATATATAGATAGATAGATATAGAGATAGATAGATATAGAGATGATAATATATAGATAGATAGATATAGAGATAATATATAGATAGCTATAGAGAGAGAGATATAGAGATAGATATAGAGAGAAACAGATATAGATAAAGAGATAGATATAGAGATAGATAGGTAGATAGATATAGAGATAATAGATATATATATAGAGATAGATAGGTATAGATATAAAGAGAGATAGAGAGAGCGGTAGATAGGGAGAGAGAGATAGATATAGAGAGAGATAGATACAGAGATCGATAAATAGATAGAGAGATAGATATAGATATAGATAATAGATAGAGATAGATAGATAGATAAAGATAGATAATAAATATAGAGATAACAGATAGATATAGAGATAGAGTAAGATAGAAAGATATAGAGATAGGTAGATATAGATAATAGAGATAGCTAGATAGATAGACATAATAGATAGATATAGATATAGATATATATAGAGATAGATAGAAAGATAGATATAGAGATAGATGTAGAGATAGAAAGATAGATATAGAGATAGATATAGATAATAGATAGAGATAAATAGATAGATAGATAGAGAAAGATAGATAGATAGATATAGAGATAGATATAGAGATAGAAAGATAGATAGATATACAGAGAGATAGATATAGAGATAGAGATAGATAGATAGATATAGAGAGAGATATAGAGAGAAATAGATATAGAGATAATAGATATATATAGAGATAGATAGATATAGATATAGAGAGATAGATACAGAGAAAAGATATAGAGATAAATAGATAGAGAAAGATAGATAGATATATAGATATAGAGATAGAAAGATAGATATAGAGATAGAGCGATAGATAGAAATACAGAGAGATAGATATAGAGATATATAGATAGATAGCTATAGAGAGAGATATAGAGATAGATATAGAGAGAAACAGATATAGATATAGAGATAGATATAGAGATAGATAGGTAGATAGATATAGAGATAATAGATAGATATAGAGATAGATAGATATAGATATAAGGATAGATAGAGATAGAGAGAGCGGTAGATAGGGAGAGAGATAGATATAGAGAGAGATAGATACAGAGATCTATAAATAGATAGAGAGATAGATATAGATAATAGATAGAGATATATAGATAAAGATAGATAATAAATATAGAGATAACAGATAGATATAGAGATAGAGTAAGATAGAAAGATATAGAGATAGGTAGATATAGATAATAGAGATAGCTAGATAGATAGACATAATATAGATATAGAGATAGATATAGATAATAGATAGAGATAAATAGATAGATAGATATAGAGATAGATATAGAGATAGATAGATATACAGAGAGATAGATATAGAGATAGAGATAAATAGATAGAAAGATATAGCGAGAGATATAGAGAGAAATAGATATAGAGATAATAGATATATATAGAGATAGATAGATATAGATATAGAGAGAGATAGATACAGAGAAAAGATATAGAGATAAATAGATAGAGAAAGATAGATAGATATATAGATATAGAGATAGAAAGATATATATAGAGATAGAGCGATAGATAGATATACAGAGAGATAGATATAGAGATAGATAGAGATATATAGATAGATAGCTATAGAGAGAGATATAGAGATAGATATAGAGAGAAATAGATATAGATATAGAGATAGATAGAGATAGATATATAGATATAGATATAAAGATAGATATAGAGATAGATATAGATATAGAGATAGAGCGATAGATAGCGAGAGATATAGATATAGAGATAGATAGATACAGAGAAAAGATACAGAGATAGATAACGGATAAATAGATAGATAGATATAGATATTAGATAGAGATATATATATATAGATAAAGATAGATAGATATAGATGGTAGCTAGATAGATAATAAATATAGAGATAATAGATATAGAGATAGATAGAGTAAGATAGATAGATATAGAGATATATATAGAAAGATATAGAGATAGATAGATATAGAGATAGATGTAGAGATAGAAAGATAGATATAAAGATAGAGCGATAGATAGAGATAGATATAGAAATAGATAGATATAGATAATAGATAGATATAGATAGAGATAGAAAGATAGATAGATATAAGAGAGATAGAGAGAGAGATATTTAGAGATATAGAGATAGATAGATAGATAGATAGATAGATAGAGACAGATAGAGAGAGCGAGAGTGATATATATAAAAAAAAAAACAAAACACGATACTCACCTCTCCTCCTCGCTCCCACGCTGATCCCGGCTTCAGTGTCAGGAGCTGCCCCCTCTGCCAGACGCACAGCGGGTGCGCGATGTAGTGACGTCATCGCGCACTGGCTGTGAGCCAGGAGCAGAGAGGACTGAGGGCGGCGCCGGCCCTGATTTACAGCTGTAGTCTGCAGAGCGGCTTACTGGGCTGGGGGCGGGGCCTCTGGGGGTGGAGACCTGAAATGATATTCACTGCTTCGCAGTGAATATTCATTTCTCTTTAGCAGCGGGGACAGGGGCTCCTGCCTCCTGACACCCGCTGCTGCTCCGCTGGCATAGCAGCTGCATGGTGTGCGACACACCACTGGCTGGGGGCCCCTGGAGCAGCGGGGGCCCTAGGCAACTGCTGGCCCTGTATGCCAGCAGGTGCCAGGGCCCACCAGATGCCAGGGCCCACCGGAGAATCCTCCGGTTCTCCGGTGGGCCAGTCCGACGCTGTTCTCCAATATGTAAATGATGTAATCATGTTTCATCAAGATAAAAAGGAAATTGCAAAACTAGGTGAAATTCGCAACCAGCACTTTGAGACTAAGGACCTTTGAAATGTACCATATTATTTGGGAATCCAAATCCAGAGAGAGGAATGAGCCAAGTTTGTGGACTTCAGAACAGCAATGGGACTAACAGGCTAAGTAGTTTTTGAGTGGGGGTGTTGGAATATGTTTGGTGCAACAACTCCATTCCAGTCTATGAGTGTTTAGTTGCTAAATTTGTATGCTGTTCATAAAGTTAGAGCAAAAAAAAACTTCCAGAGGCTCACACAGGGTGAGCATGTGCCTGTATTTCCTGCTTTTCCTGTGTCTGTGTATGGAAGATGAAGCAGCCTGCTGTAGATGCTGCACAGATAGAGACACACAAATGATTTATTCCTGATCTATTAAGCTTATCATATATTGTTCCTGATTGTTCCTGAATAAACAAGTTCTGCTGTCACACACTTGGAGAGTATCGTGAGTAATCCTCTGCCAACAAAATGCCAATTTAAGTGCTCAGCGTAGAGTACCGGATACATGTGATCACAAATGTTATGTAAAATGTTCCCAATAAAAGTATCAACTCAATCCACAAAAAAGCAAGCGTTCACTCAGGTCCGTCACCTGTTAATGGAAATATAAGGTGCTTCCATGTTACTGGTAGCACAAAGGCTCTGGAAAAGCAAAATGGCTCCTCGCCCCCCAAAAGAAATTCAGCAAATTCTCCTGTTATGATTGAGTCACCGTAGGAGGCAGACACATAAATAGAAGCTACGTCCAGAAAACCAGAGAAGTTGGCAACTATCAGATTGGAGACCCCTGAACCTATCAACACAACTAGCAGTAGCCGTGGGGGGTTCCTACGATGCCCTAGACCCCTCGATCACAGCCGGAGCGCTAAATAGCCTAAAGACAGAAAAGGAAATCTAAACTGCCCCAGAGCAGACCCCAAAGTAAAAGGCAGCCCCCAACATATAATGACGGTGAAGCAAGATGAAAAAACACTCACAGAGATAGAAAGATAGGCTGAGCAAACGATGGGGCCCAAGCTAGCTAAACAGAAAAGGAAAGGAAGGTTGCTGTCTGCAATCTACCAAAACCCTATCAAAGACATAAGCCAACAAGCTGATATGAAAAAGACCCTGAAGCAGCTAGGCTTCAAAAACTAAATCAGCACTCAGGTATTTTCAGAAGACAGAGCTAAAGGAATTCAGCACACCCCAGCAGGGAACGGCAGAAATCCAGAAAAACAAAGCAAAACAAAGTCTAAGCACAAATGCAAAAAGCTGAGCAGAAAACTTAGCTTTAGAGGAGCAGGAATTCAGACTGGTCTCCAAGGATCCCACAGAGAAATCACCCGCAGGGCAGAAGGGCGTCGGCAGCCTTATATCCAATCAGTAACTCCACTCAGCCAGTCATCATCATCAGACTCAGGTGTTTGATAATCAGGCTCACTACCTTTCTTTACCAGAAGAGGGAGTTCCTCGGGCCTCAGTAGTGAAGGGGAAAATGAACTCACAACAGTACCTCCCCCTTGAGGAGGGGTCACCGAACCCTCAACCACGCCACCAGGGCGATCAGGGTGAGCCCGATGAAAGGCACGCACCAATCTTTTGGCATGAATATCAGAGGCAGAGACCCAGGAATTATCCTCCTGACCATAACCCTTCCACTTAACCAAATACTGGAGTCTCCGTCTAGCCAGACGGGAATCCAGTACTTTCTCTACCTCATATTCCATGTTACCTTCAACCAATACAGGGTCTGGAGGTGCCACCCCCGGAACAACAGGTTCAACAAACCTCTTCAACAAAGATTTATGGAACACATTATGGATTTTAAATGTGACAGGAAGAGCCAAACGAAAAGAGACCGGATTAATAATCTCCAAAATCTTGTAAGGTCCAATAAATCTAGGCTTAAACTTAGGAGAAGCCACCTTCATAGCAATATTTTTTGATGATAACCACACCATATCACCAACCTTAAACTGGGGACCAATGGTCCTATGTCGGTTGGAAAACCGCTGGGCCTTTTCCTGGGAGAGAGATAACTTATCCACCACTTGGTCCCAGATCTGGTGCATTCTCTCCACCACAGTGTCAACACCTGGGCAGGCAGAAGGCTCCACCTGCCCTGAAGAAAATCGAGGATGCAACCCAAAGTTACAAAAAAAAGGTGACATCAAAGTGGCAGAACTAGCTCTATTATTTAAAGCAAATTCGGCCAAGGGCAAAAATGAAACCCAATCATCCTGATCAGCAGAAATAAAACATCTCAAATATGACTCCAAGGTCTGGTTTGTTCTCTCTGTCTGCCCATTGGTCTGAGGGTGAAAAGCAGAGGAGAAGGACAACTGAATTCCCAGCTTGGAACAGAAAGTTCTCCAAAATCTAGACACAAACTGGACTCCTCTGTCAGATACAATGTTCTCAGGAATCCCGTGCAAGCGAACCACCTGTTGAAATCCTTTGAAATATGGGTCCATGGCCTCTTGGGGACAGGCAAAGGCATCAACAACCCACTAGAGCGAGAACATGAGCGAGAACACGATTTAGACCGGGAGCACGTCCCACAGGACTGCACAAAATTCCTGACATCACGAGACAAGGAGGGCTACCAAAAAGACCGACTCAACAGATCTCTAGTACCAAAAATACCTGGATGACCAGCCAAAGCAGAGCAATGAACTTCAGACATCACTCTCTTCTTCCACTGGTCAGGAACATACAACTTTCCACTGGGACAACGCTCAGGTTTGTCCTCCTGGAACTCTTCCAGAGCATGTCTCAAATCGGGCGAGATGGCAGAAAGAACTACCCCTTCGCCTAAGATGGTAGCAGGCTTGGTCACCACAGGAGAATCAACAAAGAAGCTCCTAGAGAGGGCGTCTGCCTTGACATTCTTAGTTCCAGGAAGAAAAGAAACCACAAAATCAAAACGTGTAAAAAACAAGGCCCACCTAGCCTGTCTAGGGTTCAAGTGCTTAGCCGACTCTAGGTAAATCAAATTCTTGTGGTCAGTGAGGACCACGACTTGATGCTTAGCTCCCTCCAACCAATGTCTCCACTCCTCAAATGCCCATTTCATGGCCAACAGTTCCCGATTCCCCACATCATAGTTACGTTCACATGGAGAGAACTTTCGGGAAAAAGAAAGCACAGGGATTAATTTTAGATGTTACAGGATCCTTTTGGGACAAAACAGCTCCTGCACCAATCTCAGAAGCATCCACCTCTACCTGGAACGGAAGTGAGACATCAGGTTGCCGCAAAACCGGGGCGGAGGTGAATCTTCGCTTCAGCTCCTGAATGTAAGAAACAGCCTCCGGAGACCAATTTAACACATCAGCACCCTTCTTAGTCAAATCAGTCAATGGCTTGGCAATACTAGAAAATTTTGCTATAAATTTCCGATAAAAATTAGCAAAACCCAAAAACTTCTGGAGGGCCTTCAAAGAAGTGGGCTGAACCCAATCGTAAATGGCCTGTACCTTGGCCGGGTCCATTTCAATAGTTGATGGGGACAAAATAAATCCCAAAAAAGAAATCCTCTGTACTCCAAAAAGGCATTTAGATCCTTTGACATACAGGGAATTCTCCCTCAAGATCCGGAACACAGTCCGAATATGTTCCACATGAGAATCCCAATCCTTGGAGAAGATCAAAATATCATCCAGATAGATAATCAAAAATTTATCGACAAAATCTCGGAAAATATCGTTCATGAAGCACTGGAAGACAGAAGGGGCATTAGTGAGCCCAAAATGCATCACCAGGTACTCAAAATGTCCCTCTGGAGTATTAAACGCCGTCTTCCATTCATCCCCATGCTTAATGCGAATAAGATTATACGCCCCCCTGAGGTCAAGCTTGGTAAACCAGCAAGCACCTTTAACTCTGCAGAATAGATCAGAAATCAGGGGTAACGGATACTGCTATTTAACAGTAATTTTGTTGAGGGCACGATAATCAATACAAGGTCTTAATGATCCATCCTTTTTGGCTACAAAAAAAAACCCGGCACCTAAGGGTGACGAGGATGGTCTAATATGACCCTTCTCCAACGCCTCCTTAATATAGGATCGCATAGCCTCATGCTCGGGTACAGATAAATTGAAGAGCCGACCCTTGGGAAATTTACACCCCGGGCTCAGTTCAATTGCACAGTCATAACTCCTATGAGGAGGCAGAGACGCAGACTCATTCTCACTAAATACATCATAAAAGTCCGCCAAATAATCAGGAACATCATGCGACTGAGGAGAGGTGGAAAACACCGGAGCCTCACTAAAGGCACACCGACAACCCCAACTCACCACAGACACAGATTTCCAATCCAAAACTGGATTATGAATTTGAAACCAGGGAAACCCCAGAACAATAGTATCATGCAGATTATGCAACACCAATAATCTGCAATTGTCTTGATGGTCTGGGGCGACCCGCATTACCACCTGGGTCCAAAACTTAGGTTTATTTTTAGCCAAAGGAGTAGCATCATTCCCCCTCAAAGGGATAGGCGTCTGCAGAGGTGTCATCGGAAATCCACAACGTTTAGCAAAATCCAAGTCCATTAGGTTTAGGGCTGCTCCCGAATCCACAAAAGCCTTGGCGGAAAATGTGGACAGGGAGCAGATCAGAGTAATAGCCAGAAGAAACTTAGGTTGAACACCACCCACAGAAAACGTGTGTGCAAAGCGTTTCTCTCGTTTAGGACTGACAGAAATAATATGCGAGGCATCTCCACAGAAAAAACACAACTTATTACGCCTTCTGAACTCCTGACGCTGCTCTCTGGAAAAAACTCTATCACATTGCATAGGTTCAGACATTTGTTCAACAGGTGGCAACACCTCTCGTGCAGCTTTGCATTCGCGCAAACGCCGATCAACCTGAATGGCTAATGACACAGAATCGTCAAGACCAGAGGGAACAGGAAATCCCACCATAGTATCTTTTACGGCTTCTGACAACCCCTTCCGAAAGAGAGCAGCCAAGGCATTATCATTCCAGGTAGTAAGTACTGCCCACTTTCGGAATTTTTGACAGTACAATTCTGCAGAATCACGACCCTGGTTCAATGCCAGCAGGGTCTTTTCAGCCTGGTCAATGGCATTAGGTTCATCATACAACAACCCCAAGGCCTGAAAAAATGCGTTCACATTAGTCAGAATAGGATCATCTGGTTTCAAAGAAAACGCCCAATCCTGGGGATCGCCACGCAGCAAAGAGATGACAATTTTAACCTGCTGCGCGGAGCTCCCTGACGAGTTAGGCTTCAAGGCAAAAAATAATTTACAATTATTTTTGAAATTCAAAAATTTAGACCGATCCCCAAAAAATACATCAGGTGTAGGAATCTTTGGTTCAGCAGCATGTGAATGAGCAAGGTAGGCGGAAATTCCCCGCACTTCCGCAGCGAGCTGCTCCACACGATCAGACAATTGCTTTATCTCCATTGAGAGAAAAAAAATTCCCCCTACGGCCTCAGAGATATAGAGGATAAAATATACACACTTTGTATTTTTTTTTTTTTACAATTCTTTCCTGCAATTGAGTACCCTAGGATCTGCGGTATGGCGGGTGATTCTGTTATGATTGAGTCACCGTAGGAGGCAGACACAAAAATAGAAGCTACGTCCAGAAAACCAGAGAAGTTGGCAACTATCAGATTGGAGACCCCTGAACCTATCAACACAACTAGCAGTAGCCGTGGGGGGTTCCTACGATGCCCTAGACCCCTCGATCACAGCCGGAGCGCTAAATAGCCTAAAGACAGAAAAGGAAATCTAAACTGCCCCAGAGCAGACCCCAAAGTAAAAGGCAGCCCCCAACATATAATGACGGTGAAGCAAGATGAAAAAACACTCACACAGATAGAAAGATAGGCTGAGCAAATGATGGGGCCCAAGCTAGCTAAACAGAAAAGGAAAGGAAGGTTGCTGTCTGCAATCTGCCAAAACCCTATCAAAGACATAAGCCAACAAGATGATATGAAAAAGACCCTGAAGCAGCTAGGCTTCAAAAACTAAATCAGCACTCAGGTATTTTCAGAAGACAGAGCTAAAGGAATTCAGCACACCCCAGCAGGGAATGGCAGAAATCCAGAAAAACAAAGCAAAACAAAGTCTAAGCACAAATGCAAAAAGCCGAGCAGAAAACTTAGCTTTAGAGGAGCAGGAATTCAGACTGGTCTCCAAGGATCCCACAGAGAAATCACCCGCAGGGCAGAAGGGCGTCGGCAGCCTTATATCCAGTCAGTAACTCCACTCAGCCAGTCATCATCATCAGACTCAGGTGTTTGATAATCAGGCTCACTACCTTTCTTTACCAGAAGAGGGAGTTCCTCGGGCCTCAGTAGTGAAGGGGAAAATGAACTCACAACATTCTCCGCTCCCAAATCCAAATGCCCCCTCCCTTCTGAGTCCCAGTGTGCCTAAACCTCTGAAGAGACAATTTGCATAATTAGCATATTTCCCAGAGGAGCATTGCGGCTTTAAGTCTCCTCACCTTGACATGCTTAGCATGTCATTCTCCGCAAGGAGAAATGATACTTCTTGGATATCGGTCAGACGCCTCTCTCACAGCCAAACCAGATCTCCCACTTTGCACTGATGAGGGGCAGTACCCCGAAACACAGTGTCTGCAAATGGAGATTCTGGCTTGGCTTTTATCCTAAGTCATGTAACTAGGCTCGTTAAAGGGTCAACATTGACTTTTAGGATTGCTACCTCCAATAGGTGGCACTAGAGTTCTAGTTCTCTTCCTCTCTGAAGAGACAATTTGCATAATTAGCATATTTCCCAGAGGAGCATTGCGGCTTTAAGTCTCCTCACCTTGACATGCTTAGCATGTCATTCTCCGCAAGGAGAAATGATACTTCTTGGATATCGGTCAGACGCCTCTCTCACAGCCAAACCAGATCTCCCACTTTGCACTGATGAGGGGCAGTACCCCGAAACACAGTGTCTGCAAATGGAGATTCTGGCTTGGCTTTTATCCTAAGTCATGTAACTAGGCTCGTTAAAGGGTCAACATTGACTTTTAGGATTGCTACCTCCAATAGGTGGCACTAGAGTTCTAGTTCTCTTCCTCTCTGAAGAGACAATTTGCATAATTAGCATATTTCCCAGAGGAGCATTGCGGCTTTAAGTCTCATCACCTTGACATGCTTAGCATGTCATTCTCCGCAAGGAGAAATGATACTTCTTGGATATCGGTCAGATGCCTCTCTCACAGCCAAACCAGATCTCCCACTTTGCACTGATGAGGGGCAGTACCCCGAAACACAGTGTCTGCAAATGGAGATTCTGGCTTGGCTTTTATCCTAAGTCATGTAACTAGGCTCGTTAAAGGGTCAACATTGACTTTTAGGATTGCTACCTCCAATAGGTGGCACTAGAGTTCTAGTTCTCTTCCTCTCTGAAGAGACAATTTGCATAATTAAACCACATTTAGCGCCCACATGTTTGGAATTTCTGTAGTGAGCCCACCTAATTTACAGGTGCATGCCTCCAGAAGCATGTGCTGGGCATAATGTACTGGTGACTGCAACGTACTGATCACTACAGCGTACTGGTCACTACAACGTCAGTTTTCAATTTTCACTCAGCAATATCCACTGTTGCTTGTTTCTGGAAAACACCCATGAAGTCAAAATTATCATTACATCTGTAGATAAATTTCCAAAGAGGTATAATTTCCAAATGGGGTCACATGAGGGGGGATTCTGCTTTTCTAGCACTTAGGGACTCTGTATATGCAGTCTACAAACTGTTCTAGGAAAATCTGCGCTCCAGGAGGCAAATAGTGCTCCGTCCCTCCTCAGTCTCTCCGTATGGCTAAGTAGTACTGCACAGTCAAATATGAGGTATTTCTACATTCAACATAAATTGTGGGACAAATGCGGGTGCAATTTTTTACCATTTTCCCAGTATGGAAATGTAACATTTGGGATTAACACAATTTTGGTGGTAAAAATGTAAATTACTTTTCTTCACTTGCCAATGGTATAAAATTCTGTGACACACCTGTGGTGTCAATATACTGTAATCGCTGCACCCCTAGATGAATTCATTGAAAGGTTTAGTTTATACAATGGTATCACTTATGGTGGGTTCTGCTGTTCTGGCATCTCAGTGTAATGTGCTGCTGCAGTGCAGTTCGGCGCTACCTCCACCAGGGGGTGCTGGTGAGGGAAGAGAGGTTGCACCCACACAGCGTAGTAACACAGAGCAGCAGCACAGGTGTCACAGGTAACGAAAGAGTGGTCAGACAAGCCGAATCAGAAACTGTCAGTAGCACAAGTACCAAAAGTCACAGCAATGCATGTAGTCAGAGAGAAGCCAGAATGCAGAGCCTACCGGAAATGTGGTATCCAAAGCATGAAACGTATGACATAGTCGGGGTACAAGCCAGAGTCACAGTCAGTCGGGGAACGTGGTATCAGAGACAGAAAACAAGAGGCAGAGTCCAGAGATCAAGCCTAGTCATACACAAGTACAGGAAGTCAGAGGCAGAAGGATCACTAAGGTATACGGGTCATCGGCTCTAGCCTGGAAGCATGAACTATAGCTAACACTGGCCCACAGGCTGCAAAGGACTGAAATAGCCCAACCAGCTCCAAAATGAGACAGAGGGGATTAACCCCTGCATGACCAGTCTAGAGAAAAGACAGTTGAAAACAAACTCTGGACTGGATCATGAAACTCAGGGGCTCTGCCAATGTGATATGGCACCCTCAAACCAGTGCAGCAAAATCTGCACTGTAATATGGTGCTACTTCCCTTCTGAGCTTTGCACTGTGCCTCTAAAGTAGTTTTTGACCACATATAAGGTATCGGTGAACTCAGGAGTAATTGCAAAACAATTTTTGGAGTACCTTTTTCTCCAGTTACCCCTGCGAAAATACAAAATTTTGAGCTAATAAAGATTTTTGCGGGAAAAATTTGATTTTTTTATTTTCACGGCTTAATGTTGTAAACTTCTGTGAAACACCTGGGGGTTCAAGGTGTTCAATACACATCTAGAAAAGCTCTCAAAAGGGTCTAGTTTCCAAAATGGTGCCACTTGTGGGGGGTTTCCACTGTTTAGACACATCAGGGACTTCCAAACATTGTATGGCATCCACTAATTATTCCAGAAAATTTTACATTCAAAAAGTCAAATGGCGCTCCTTCCCTTCCGAGCACTGCCATGCGCCCAGTTGTTTTTCTCCACAGGTTGGGTATCTGCGCACTCAGGATAAATTGCAGAAAAAATTCTATGGAGCAATTTCTCCCTTTTCCCTGATGAAAATGCAAAATTTGGAGCTAAAAAAGATTTATCTGGGAAAAATGTGATTTTTTTTTATTTTCATGGCTCTACGTTATAAACTTCTGTGAATCATCGTTGGGTTTAAGGTGCTCAATACATTTCTAGATAAGTTTCCTAAGGTCGATGTCACACTAAACGCATGGAAAATCGGTCCGAGTCTCCTGCCAAGAGACGCACAAGTGTTCTCCATATGGTCATCCGTGTGTCATGCGTTTGCAATACGATGATGTGATTTTCTCGTACCTATGTTTCCATATGGCATCCATATGACATGCGTATGGCTTTACATTTCTCACTGATTCTCCCCATTGAATTAAATGGCTCAATGGGTTGAAATGAGGAAAATGTGTGTGTATTTGTCGCAAGCTACATGGATGGTCCGTGTGGCGTCTGAGTCTTTCTCGCACCCCTAGGCTTGCATTGGCGAGTCTCGGACGATATACGAGTACAATCGCAGCATGCTGCGATTTTACACGCACGTCGAATACGCTTGAGAAAAAATACGGTGATGTGAGCAGTCTCATAGATTAACAGTGGTCCGAGTGCTATGCGACGTTTTCTCGCATAGCACTCGTCCGTATTGTACGGTTGTTTGAGTCCGGCCTAAGAGGTATAGTTTCCAAAATGGCGCCACTTGTGGGGGTTTCCACTGTTTAGGCACATCAGGGACTCTCCAAACGTGGCACAGCATCCGATAATTATGCCAGCAAATATTACATTTCTAAAGTGAAATGGCGCTCCTTCCCAGACCTGCCGTGAGCCCATACAGTAGATTTCCCCCACATATGGGATATCAGCATGCTCAGGATAAATTGCATAACAAATTGTATGGGCCATTTTCTCCTGTTACCCTTGCAAAACAAAAAAATTTAGATCTAAAGGAAATATTTTGTGAAAGAAATGTAAATGTTTATCTTTTCCTTCCAAATACAAAAAATTCCTGTGAAACACCTGAAAGGTTAATAAACTTCTTGATATAGTTTTGAGTACCTTTATGAGTGCAGTTTTTAGAATGGTGTCGCTTTTGGGTATTTTCTGGCATATAGGCCCTTCAAAGTCACTTCAAATGTGAGATGGTTCCTAAAAAAATGGCTTTGCAAATTTGCAAATTTTGTTGTAAAAATGAGAAATAGCTGGTCAACTTTTAACCCTTATAACTTCCTAACAAAAAAATTATGTTTCCAAAATTGTGCTGATGTAAAGTAAACATGTGGGAAATGTGATTAACTATTTTATGCGATATGACTCTGATTTAAGGGCGTAAATATTAAAAGTTTGAAAAATACTAAATTTTTGACAAATTTCCGTGTTTTCACAAATAAATGCAAATCATATCAAATAAATTTTACCACTATCATGAAGTACAATATGTCTCGAGAAAATCAGTGGGATACATTGCAGCATTTCACAATTATGACCTCATAAAGTGACAACTGTAAGAATTGTAAAAATTGGCCTGGTCAGGAAGGTGACAATAGGCTTCGGGGTGAAGGGGTTAAGCAGGAAGAGAAATTGTGCAGAGGAGTAGCAGTTTAGCATATAAGCAAGTGTTAATGGTGAATCTAACGTTTTTTCCTGTGTTAGGCCGGTTTCACATATCAGTGGCTCCGATACGTGTGGTGACTAGTGTTGAGCGATACCTTCCGATATCGGGAAATATCGGATCGGATTGGATCGGACTGATACCCCAAAAATATTGGGTATCGCCGATTCCGATACCGGAAACCCATGCAAGTCAATGGGGCACAAATATCGGAATGAAAATAAACTCTTTCTTTACTTGCACATCCAGTTCGGGAGGGGGGAAGAGTGTGGGTGGTGTGTGGGTGGAGACTGTGCGTGTGTGTGTGTGCAGGCGGGGTCTGTACGGGCCTCTCGGGGGTCTGTGTGGGCCTGCCGGGGGTCTGTGCGGGCCTGCCGGGGGTCTGTGCGGGCCTGCTGGGGGTCTGTGTGGGCTGCCGGGGGTCTGTGCGGGCCTGCCGGGGGTTGTGTGTGCGTGCAGACATCGTCCGATGGGACTACAAGTCAGTGATTGACACATTAGCCAATGATGGGACAGTAGTAGTCCCATCATCCGGCTAATGTGTTGAATGTAAAAAAAACCCAAAAAACAACAACATGCATACTAAATACTACATACATGTAGTATGTATGAATGTATGTTGTATGAATGTTGTATATATGTAGTATGTATGTATTATGTAGTATGTATGCATGTTGTATGAATGTAGTATATATGTAGTATGTATGTATGTATGTTGTATGAATGTAGTATATATGTAGTATGTATGTATTATGTAGTATGTATGTATGTTGTATGAATGTATTATATATGTAGTATGTATGTAGTATGTATGTATGTTGTATGAATGTAGTATATATGAAGTATGTATGTAGTATAGTATGCAGTATGTATGTAGTATGTATGTAGTATGTATGGTTTTTTTTTACATTCAACACATTAGCCGGATGATGGGACTACTACTGTCCCATCATTGGCTAATGTGTCAATCACTGTCATTGTAGCAGGCATCGCCCGATGGGACTTGTAGTCCCATCGGACGATGCCTGCACACACACACATCCCCCGGCAGGCCTGCACAGACCCCCGGCAGGCCCGTACAGACCACCGGCAGGCCCGCACAGACCCCCGGAAGCCCACACAGACCCCCGGCAGGCCCGCACAGACCCCCGGCAGGCCTGTACAGACACCCGGCAGGCCCGCACTGACCCCTGGCAGGCCCGCACAGACCGCGCATCATGATGACATCATTTCAGCAGCCAATCACAGCCATGCCATTAGTTAACATGGCTGACACAACTGGCTCATTGCATTATCGGAACTTCCGATTCCGGTATTCGATATTGTAAAAATATTGGAACTCGGTATCGGAACTCCGATACAGTGAATATCGTCCGATACCCGATATTTGCAGTATCGGAATGCTCAACACTAGTGGTGACAGTTTTCTCATGTACCGGAGACACTGACACATGTAGACTCATTCAAATGAATGGGTCTATGCACATGTCAGCGTGTTTTCACAGACCGTGTTTGCGTGTGCAAAACTCACAGACATGTCCGTTTTCACTCAGCCACACGGGCCGCAAAACGTGCCGCACACGTGCACATGGAGAACAGTGCACACTGTCCTCTGTGTGCACGGAAGGCCACAGGGGAAGTAGCGCTACTGTAATCCGCTGTCCCCCGGTGTCAGATGCTGAACGCAGCTGTCATCTATTCTACCTTGCTCTGCCGGTGAGCAGAGGAGAATGAATGAATGAAAAACTGACCTGCTGTGACCTCCGGACCGTGGAAGAATGCAAGTGATGAGGTCACGGCAGTTCAAGCTCTGCCACAGTGACCTCATCACTTGCATTCTCCCATTGTCCGGAGGTCACAGCAAGTCAGTTTTTCATTCATTCATTCTCCTCTGCTTGCTCTGATCACAGCAGAGCAGGGGAGAATGGATTACAGCCGCATTCAGCACCAGACGCCGGGAGACAGTGGCTTACAGTAGCGCTTCTTCCCCAGTGGCCGTCCGTGTGGTCCTGATGTCGTTCATGAGTGGCACACGGTTGGCACATGTGTGCCGCACGTAGTACACACACAGACACATGGACACTGATATCTCTGGTACCGGTTTTTCCAGTATCGGAAATATCAGGACGTGTGAAACCGGCCTTAATTGCACTTGTAGTGAATGAAAGCTTAGTTGCAGTACCTGAGAATAACCCTATGGAGCTCCATTCACTCCTGGCTCCTTATACTGTCTACTTCCAGTCACTGCAGAAGGGATCTGACACTGAGCTTCGCTACTTACCGAATGATAGGTCATCAATATCTTAGTCCTGAACAACCTCTTTAAAGCCTTTATTGCAGAGCTTTTCAAACTTTCTGTACCGAGACATCAAATGACTGATTAAGATAAAGCCTGGGCCTCACCTTCTGTAGTGGATGTCCATGCTAATATTAAAATATCTCATTAATAGAGTTTTCCATTTTCAGAAAACCACTAGCTACTGGAGCAGTTTCTTTAAAGGAAAAAAGTACATAATGAAATGTGCTTTACTTACCTCCCATTGGTCCAGCATTGAGTCTCTGCTGCTTCCCCAAGTGTCTGTTATTGTCAAGTAAAGGCAAGGATCACACATGCGAGAAACTCGGACGAGTCTTGCATCTCAATACCCGGCACTGCAGCCACACGCTCCGCTCCCTAATGCCGGGTATTAAGATGCGAGACTTGTCCGAGTTTCTCGTATGTGTGATTCCGGCCAAACAGTGCTGCAACTAATCAGTGAGTTCAGCAGTTCTGTCCAAGTAGACGGCACTCGGTGTCGGTATAAGCTTTCAGTTTTCTGTTATACTAAACACACATTTCTGCAAAATCAGAGCTTTATTTTAATTAACGCCAAAAAGAGGTAATGTGTTTGGGGATGATCTGTTTTCCTTAAAAGTCAAACCATAAAATTACAAAAGTATCTGCTGGAGATCGAGATGAGGAATCCAAGAAAAATAAGCCCAGGAAGGTTTATTTGAATACCATGACTTCATACACTGGGTCATGACTGGGCTCAGGAGACCTTTGGGCTGATACCTTGCTGTGAGATAGTCATTTGGCCAAAATGTTAAGCAGACAAATTGCTTAAATCTTGTAAAAACCCTTACAATCTCATGCTGGGTACAAACTACTATTCTAGTAACTGTATTAGGACTATTGAGGTGTCCCAGAAAAATAAAAATGAAAAACACATGGAAGCATAACACAAGACCCAGCTCAACACTAATCATTTACCGCGTTCCCTTTTGAAATCGAAATAAAGCAAATCTGTGACATTTTTGCAGAGTGATCTGTTTTTCTTGGTAGCGTAAAGTATCAGGCAAGTGGTAGCAATTTGATGTCAACATTTTACAAATGTAGCGAACTATGGCAGACAAAGGTCATACATAATTCTGGAATTCAGGAAATTATGGCTATTTGTGGAACAAAGCATTAAATAGTTAACTATGTCTACTACTTACCACCTTTATTTTCACAGTGTGAAAGTCCAGGACACAACTTGATGGAGTGGGCAAATAAAATTTACTAGAGCATCACACAAAATACTTGCAGGAAAAATAGAAAGGCAAATGGATAATTTCACGGTTTTACATTTCTTTATTTTGATTAGCTGAGGTTGATAGATGCAGCGGAGGTCTAGGCCGTGTACAAAATATATGCAATATCTCACGATGTCTGTAAAAGAAGCTGAAAAGTCAGTGTGGCTGTGAGACATGCCACTTGGCCATAATTGTTAGCTGTCACCCCTACATCGCAACCAACCGCGTCGGACTTTTTGCGACTTGCTTGTTGCAGTCTCCATGGGTTCCCAAAGCAAATCCATTCACTTATATTGAAACATGCAGACACCTGTGGAATCCAGTCCCTTATAGGACTGCAATGCACGGACTGGTCGTGGGTCACTCGACCTCGAGCATGACAGCCTTATAGACGTATATGAAGCTGTCACGTTTGGGTCTGGAGAATTGTAGCCAATCCGTGCATTAATGGTAGATGCTCAGACCGACTGGCGCAGACTTTGAATGAGCCTTTAGGCTATGTTCACATGTTTTTTTTCCACAAGCAAAAATTGCTTTCTTTTTGCTTCAAAAAAGCTGGTTTTGCTGAGTATTTGTTGAGTTTGTTGCTGTGTTTTTGGTGTGTTTTTGTCAGGGTACATTTGTCTCTTGTGCTTGCTGATAAAGTTTAGTGCATGAAAAATCTGATTCTATTTCAACAGGGTTTTGGCACCAAAAACGCAGCAAAGACTAATGCCTCTGTTTCTGCAGCGTTTTTTCAGCATTTTTTGCAACACCCATTTCTTTCAATGGGTGAAAAATGCTAAAAAAACACTGAAAGAAATGACATGTTGAATTTTTCAGAAAACAAGGTATTGCACAAAATACTGAGAGCATAAGAACCAAGCTGTGTACAAGAAATTTCTGAAATCTCATAAACTTTGCTGGTACTGAAAAACGCATCTGCAAATTTGCATAAAAATGCATATAAAAAAAGTAACGTGTGAATATAGCCTAACAATAAGCTGCTTTTCCAGATGCAACCCATGCAAAAGGATGGCTCTGTTCCTGGGAATAGCAGACACCTTTCTTCTAATCTCAGTCAATATCTTAATGTCAGAATTCCAAAATAAAATTAGAAAAAATATAATAGTGTCTTTTTTTCTTTTTTAAAGGGGTTGTCCACTACATTTTATAATTCTCCCATCGATTTAAGCCTTGTAGCTATGTCTTTTTGTAAATGCATACTGCTGCCATATCTGACTCTGAGTGGCGCTATTGCTGACCGCTCAGTCAGCATCACGTAACCTTTACTGCAGCTGCCGCTGACATCCGCTGGTGTCACGTCAAGTTCCAGAACCCTTTGCATCACCTAGGCGTGACCAAGTCGCAGGCACCCCCAGATTGACCAGGCTGCGGGGCGGAGTTTCACCACACGTCACAGCCCAGTATCGATCGCGCGCATTCCCTCTGTCCTCTGCTTTCATTGGCTGCAAGTGACTGCTGGATACTGCGCTGTGACTTGCGGTGAAACTCCGCCCACAACCCAGTCACTCAGGGAGACTGCGTCACGCCTCGTTGATTCCGGGTCAGCTTCCAATTCTGAAACTGATCTGACATCACCGGACATCAGAGGCAGCTGCAGCCAGTGGTCTTATGATGGGGAATAGACAGGCACATTTGGAAACACCAGGTATTTGAAGAAAACCTTATTTCCAAGGTTTAAATCAATCTGCCCACTACACATTAAAGTGGACAACCTCTTTAATTACTTACTGTATATTTTTTGCCAGTATTACATTTTTATATTATTTTTTCTTATGTCAAAGTTGTATATAGCACATATGTTTGTGCCACATATATAACTTACAGTTTAAGTATATTAATTCTATTTTACAGCTTATATATAGATACAAATAGCTTTTTATTCATTTTGCATGTACTTGATATTCAGCGCAGCATTTTCTATTACTCTGTTACTTTAAACATGTGACAAGCCTGTCCTCAAACATCCCTAGCTACTAATTTGTGCTCCTGTAATATAGTGGGAATATTTGTTTTTCCTGCATTAGGTTACTGTAATATGCTATGTGTACCAGAATACTTATAACTAAGTCAGGTTATGTGCAGAAATTAAGGCAGCAGGAAACAGTGAGAGATTTTAGCTCTGAAGCTAGCAGAACTGTAAGGCTATGTGCACACGTAACGGAACTCTCGCGGAAATTACCGCTAGAATTCCGGAATTCCATTCCGCGGGAAAATCGCATTTTAAATTCCCGCTAGCGTTTTCCAAGCGATCTGTAGCATCGCTTGGAGAACTGATTGACAGGTTGGTCTCACTCGTCAAACATAGTGTTTTACAAGTGTGACCAACTTTTTACTACTGAGGCTGCCTATGCAGCATTTTTTACAGGGATATGGTACCCAAAGCCTGGAGGACAGTCTCCTCTCCTCCGGACCGTGGGTACCATCCGCAATTGTTCTGCTTACTTTCCGCATGTTGTGCACAGCCACATGCGGGAAGTAAGCGGAACAATACATTTCTATGGGTGCGGGATCGCCGCGATTCCGCAAAATTAATGAGCATGCTGCGTTTTTTACCGCAAAGCGATTCCGCCGCGGTAAAAACCGCAGCATTAGCACAGCATTGCGGAATCCCATAGGAATGCATGGGATGCTTATTTTTCACGTTTTCGCGGCAAAATCGCGCGGTTAAAACCGCCGCGGAAACGCGAAAGAAACGCCTCGTGTGAACTCAGCCTAATGCTGCTCTGTTTGTAAAATTGCCTTCAATTCAGGATTGCTACAAAGGAAAGCAATGTGTGAACAAAGTTACGGAATTAGTTTGAGCTTCTGCACAGCAAACAATTGGGCCAAAGGTACTGTTAGGCGTTGGGTTCCTGCAGCTGCACAGCAGGAATCCAGAGCCTTGCATCCTCCCATTCTTCTCCGACCACTCAGGAGCCTGCACAGCAATCTCAGCGTCGCAGGCGCTCTGCTTAGACCAGCTCTGTGGGACTGGTTGTTGCTGCCACTCCAGTGGCTAAGTCCTCTCGTCACGCTACTGGGCATGCTCACGAGACGATCTCCCATTGGAGATCGGGAGTCATGTGCTCAGGTCCTTCTCCTGATCTGATTGGTCCATCCCAGAGATCTGGAAAGTCCCGCACGGCTATAAAAGGTCCGCATGGCTGCTCAGCCATGCGCTGGTGTAGCCGGTAATTGCTACTGTGTGAATGATGATGGATGCATGAACCTGCGAATGACTCATTAAGATCCCATCCCTCTGATATTACGTGTGTGGATAGGGACTTAGCCTTAGAGTCAGTGCCAGTCAGTGGCATGCTACAAGCCACAGTGCTCATCTCCATAGAGCTAGCGTCCGACAGTGCGCCCCTCCTGGGCATTGTCGTATAGCGGCTGAGTCAGTTGCCGCGCTGCGGTCAGCAGCACTTGTGGGCGTCCGCGGTAGCAACGCCGCATTCACGTTAGGTCTAGACGGACACTGCCCCTTTGTCTTGGGCCCGAGTCCTGTGACCATATACCGTGCGTGCACACTGCTGAGACCTGTGAGGCCAACAGGCTTGGCATTTATGTTTATGCCTTAAGGCGACTCTGTGAATATAACAGAGTACGCCCAGTGCACACTGGGTGACGTTCAACCCGTGTGCGATATACCGCCATATTGTGCATCTGCCATTATATAGTAGCAGTTTAACACCTCTGCACGGTTGACCCCGGGCGGCAAATGCACTTTCTATTATTTTATATTTAGTGCATTCCGCTGTCCCTAACAGGTACTTACAGTTTAATATTCACTTCAATGATTTACAACAACACATTTTAAAGGGAATCTGTAAGCACGATTTCATACCCCAAACTATTTATGTATAGATAGAGCTATTTCAAAGACAACTCCATCCACTATGATACCCCTTTCATGACCCTCGTAGAGTATGATGACCCAACATAGTATGATTGCCCCACAAACCCCACACGGTAAGATGGTAACCACAGCCCCTCATATAGTATTGTATTCACCACAACTCCCAATATACAGTATGATGTGCACCACAAACCCCCATACAGCATCATGTCCTCAACAGGCCCCTATGTAAGGTATGATGTTCTCCCATACAGTATGATGGCCCTTCCAGTCACCCCACACAGTATGATTGTCCCTCAGTCACCTCACACAGTATGATGATCTCTTTAAGCCCCAATACAGAATGATAGTCCCCCCACATAGCAAGATTGCCCTTATCTCAGCCTCTATACAGAATGATGGTCCCCCCACAACTCACCATATAGTATGATGGTTCCCCTCCTACACACGGCCCCAATACGATATCAAGGGCCCCCCACAGCCTCCTATATAGCATGATGGGCCAACCACAAACCCCTACATACTATAATGATCACCCACTGCCATTTGCAAAAAAACCCACAACTTATACTCACCTAATCCAGAATCTTCATCCTCCACAGCCTATGTCTTCTCTTCTATCCTTAGTAGACATTGGCGACAAGATGCAGTGATATCATTGCGCCACTGACGTCCCCTGTGTGGCGCAGGCCTCCAGTGGGCTACAGACAATAAAGATGCCGGTGACCTGCCAGAGTAAAGGGCCTGTTACACATAGCGATATCACTAGCGATATCGCTAAAGCGTCACCGATTTTTTGACGCAGCAGCGATATTGCTAGCGATATCGCTACATGTGACACTCACCTCCGACCGGCCCCCCCGCTGGCTATCGCTGATCATGCGAGATCGGCCTGGTCCGTTTCTCGTCGTCGGCTTCCTGCTGGCGCCGATGAGCGAGCCATGGACGCGGGCGGAAGATGTCACCCTCACCGCGTCTGACAGGTGAGTAATGACTGCTGAGCATCACTGCGTCGCTAGTGAGATCTGCCTGTTTGGCAGCTCATTTGTGACCATTTAGCGATGCACCAGCGATCCTGACCGGGTCATATCGTGGTCGGGATCACTGGTGCATTGCTAAATATAACGGGGCCTTTAGTGACGGATCACGGAGCTGGTGGTCCCAGGGATGCTGATACTGATAACAGTATAGCAGACAATGCAGGCCAAGGTCGGACTGGTCCATCTGGCATATTTGCCTGATTTGCCACATCGCCAGTTCAGCACTGCAAGGTTGAAGATGACCGGTACATGCCTCCAGACAAAATAATAACGCTCACTTGAATTTAATACAAATTAACTCATTAGGTGCATAATACTTTGCTAATGTATCCCCTTTAGAAATATGAAAAACAAATAAGCAAAAATTTTATTCTGCTCTGCGGCCACTAATACATCCACGCCAGTTCAATGTGAAAAATTTGGTGACAGGTCCTCATTAAGTAACATTTAGCAGAAAAAAAAAATTGCCCTGGGAAACTTTATTAATTGAAACATGCCTCCCAATGCACCAGGCACAGGTCATATATAGCCGTTTTCATTCATTTCATTTGCACCTTTTTTTGTCTAGCGTTTTGGGTTTTTCTCCTGTTTTTTTTCATTTGTGCTTTATTTCTTTAATTTGTGCCTTTTTAAAATCTATTTTATATGTTCCACTTTTGTTTCTTATGTTCATCATTGTGGAGATGGTTTTGTGTTTCCAAATGGTTTGACTTGATCCATCAAATGCAAACGTTTAAATAATCGAAAAATGTTTGCATGGAATATGTGTAATACTTGTGGCACACGTGTGGAATGTGTGTGCCGCATCAGTACCACCCGGATGGGCGCCAGGGAAGAAGCGTTGCAGTAAACGCTGTTTCCCGGCATCGGGTGCTGAACATGGCTCTCATCATTTTCTCCTGCTCTGCTGGTGATCGGCACAAGCAGGGGAGAATGATGAGAGTTACATTTAACCCCTTAGCGACCACCAATATGCCTTTTAACGGCAGCAATTAAGGGTACTTAAACCACAGTGTCTCTTTTTAACGGAGCTGAGGTTTAAGGTTATAGCGCCCGTCAGCGTCGGAATTTCTCCAGGGTCTCAGCTGTCAGGGGTAGACGAGACCTCAGAGAACATGATTCGGGTTGGTCCGATGTTGCGATAGTCATTATTAATGGTATAAGAGCGACCGCAAAAAAAGTCAGATTTTCCATTTATTTTCTCTCTCCTCTGATGTGATTGCACATCAGAGGACAGAGAAATAGGGTTCTCCAGTCCCAAATCACCCCCCGGTACCTCCGTTGTCCCTGCAGGCCCCCCTGAAGTCCCTCAGGCCGCCGGCTTCTTCTTCCTGGAGAAAATGGGCGGCGTATGTGCAGTGTGCCCGATAAGATCTGACGGCCGGTACCCGGCAACAATAGGAGTTTTTTCTTGTTGGTTCATTTTGATCACTATGAACGACACTATGACAGTGATCAAAATAAAAAAAATAGTAAATCAAACCCCCTTTATCACCCCCTTAGTTAGAGAAAAATAAAATAAAAAAATGTATTTATCTCCATTTTCCCATTAGAGTTAGAGTTGGGCTAAAGTGAGTTGGGCATAAAGTTAGGGTTGGGGCTAAAGTTTGGGTTGGAGTTTGGATTACGGCTACAGTTGAGATTAGGATTAGGGTTGGGATTAGGGTTAGGGGTGTGTTAGGAATAGGTTTGTGGTTAGGGTTATGGTTAGGGTTGGGATTAGTGTTAGGGGGAGTGTTGGGTTAGGATTGGAGTTAGAATTGGGGAGTTTCCACTTTTTAGGCACATCAGGGCCTCTCCAAACGTGACAAGGCATTAGATTTCAATTCCAGCCAATTCTGCGTTGAAAAAGTCAAACGGTGCTCCTTCCCTTCCGAGCTCTGTTGTGCGCCCAAACAATGATTAACCCCCACATATGTGGTATCAGCGTACTCAGGACAAATTGGACAACAACTTTTGGGGTCCATTTTCTCTTGTTACCCTTGTGAAAATAAAATTTTGGGGGCAAAAGATAATTTTTGTGAAAAAAAATGTTTTTTTATTTTTACGGCTCTACATTATAAACTTCTGTGAAGCACTTGGGGGTTGAAAGTGCTCACCACACATCTAAATAAGTTCCTTAGGGGGTCTAGTTTCCAAAATGGTGTCACTTGTGTGGGGTTGCCACTGTTTAAGCACATCAGGGGCTCTCCAAAAGAGACATGGTGTCCGATCTCAATTCCAGCCAATTTTGCATTGAAAAGTCAAACGGCGCTCCTTTCCTTCTGAGCTCTGCCTTACGCCCAAACAGTGGTTTTCCTCCACATATGGGGTATCAACGTACTCAAGAGAAATCGCACAACAACTTTTGGGGTCCAATTTCTCCTGTTACCATTGGTAAAATAAAAAACTTGGATCTGAAGTAAATTTTTTGTGGAAAAAAGATAACTGTTCATTTTTTTTAAACTTTCCAAAAATTCCTGTGAAGCACCTGAAGGGTTAATAAACTTCTTGAATGTTGTTTTGAGCACCTTCATGGGTACAGTTTTTATAATGGTGACACTTTTGGGTATTTTCTCTCATATAGACCCCTCAAAGTGACTTCAAATGTGATGTGGTCCCTAAAAAAGAATGGTGTTGTAAAAATGAGAAATCGCTGTTAACTTTTAACCCTTATAACTTTCTAACCAAAAAAAATTTGTCTTCAAAATTGTGCTGATGTAAAGTTAACATGTGGGAAATGGTACTTATTATGTATTTTATGTGACATATCTCTGCAATGTAAGGGCTTGAAAATTCAAAGTTGGAAAATTGCGAAATTTTCAACATTTTTGCCAAATTTCCGATTTTTTCACAAATAAATGCAAGTCATATAACAGAAATGTTATCACTATAATGAAGAAAACAATGTCAGAATCACCGGGATCCATGGAAGCGTTCCAGAGTTATTAACTCACAAAGAGACAGTGGTCAGAATTGTAAAAACTGGCCTTGTCAATAACATGCAAACCACCGTTGGGGGTTAAAGTACTATTTTATATTTCTTAGTTTACTAGAGAAATTGCTTGCATCTCTTAAAAATTGACACTTGGAATGATCTGGGATACTTCTGGAATTTGATGTCTTGCAGTTTGCCAAGTTACAGTCCTAATACATGTGCATTGGGAAATGAGAAATGTTTTTGCAAAAGAGTTTAACCTCACACTGTGGAATTGTCCATATTAATTGGTGCTTAATTGGAAAATTAAAATTCTTCTCTGCAATCAGAAATATCATATATAAAATGATATTCCCAGAAAGCCAGTTAAATTTTTCCCATCCCTTGTTACAGAAGTTACATCTGCTACATATATAGGCTAAGATATAACCCAATCCTAATTACTTTATTGTAACAGAAGCAGTGTGCTCCCCTCATGTATACCTCATGCTCATGAACTTGACTTGAAGCATGACATTTTGCTTGGAACTTTTTAATTGTGTCAAATCAAGAATGAAAAATGAACTCATAATACATCATTATTTTACTAGCAATGCAATGTTCTACTGAAATTCCTCAGTGCTTTGATTCAATTAGTCCAACAAAATAATGATGGCTCCTCCTCGAGGTATTAGAGAAAAATCCAAACTAATGACATGATTTTTATACTGCTTTTTTATTTTATATGTTCATACATTGTTTAAAAAGTTCATATATAAGAGGATAGCATACACAGTATTGAAAATGGTATTTTGATCTGTGTGATTTTAAAATGAGACTGGAAGACACACAACATACTGACAAGTGGATGGTGAAGGTCTTCTTCACACAGTGTCTGTATGTCGCTACCTCTGAGGTACAGTACAGACTTGCATGTTCTTTACGTCTATCTATAGTACATGTGCTTCATGTGCTTTATTTTGATTCTATCCATTCAGTTGTGTCCAACAGTTGGATACTCTGTAGGACAGTTTTTGCCATGCTTCCCTGTTTTTCATGGCTTATTTCAATTGCTTTATGTTCATTCTCGTGTCATTCTTGATGGTATCCAGGCAATGGACATTTTTCTACTTTGTTTTGGCCATTGACAATTTCCTGTAGCAACTCCTTTTCAATGAATTTGACCTCATCACGTGTCCAAAATAGGTTAGTTTGTTTCTCATAACCTTGCCTTATGCAGACAATTTTAAGTTTATATGATCAAGAACATCCACATCTTTGTAGGTGATCCTAGCTGTCCATGGGATTTGTAGAAGTCTTCTAATGCACCACCAGTCAAAAACATCAAATTTTGTATCTTCTTTTGTGAGTGGCCATGTCTCACAGCAATATGTTGCAGATGGTAATATCACTAAAGTGATGTTTTTTTTGGTGACTGGGATGTCCTTAAATTTTCATATTTAGTTCATTCTCACTATGGCTGCACACGCCAGTTCTAATCAACACTTTATCTCTGCTGTTGAACCACCCCTATGATTATTAAGGGACCCATGAAAAATGAAACTGTCAATCACTTCCATTTCTTCATTGTTGATCTTTAGTTGGTGTTATGGACTCACCTGGGTTGGAGTAGCGGTATTGTAACCACTAGGAGCAGCACCGGCAGGTAGCATAGTTAGGAATAGCCAGGGGTCGGTACACGTAAGCAGCATTATATTTAAAGGATCAGCAGGTTGCATAGTCAGGAATAGCCAGGGGTTGGTATACAGAGCAGTAATTTAGTTCAAGGATCAACAGGTTGAATAGTTAGGAATAGCCATAGGTTGGTACATGGTAGCACCAGTATGATCTTAGAATTAAGCGGCAGGTGAAAGAAAAGCTTGACTAAAGGCTGGGAGCTCAATAATCTTGCAAGGACGGAAGTGCAATGACAGGTTTAAGTACGGTGTTCAATCAGGGTGGGGCCATTCAGGAATTCATTGTGGAGACAATCAGAAACAACACAGGTATTAGTATCTGGGTTAGCAAGGAACTGTCCAGCGAGCTGAATAGCTCAGAGGCCAGAGCTGCTGGGTTTGAGTACTGACACATAAGCTACTTCATGGGTATTATACATGACTTTGGTTTAGGTCTTGTTTTCTTTTTTCAACTTCAGGATCAGCTTTATTGAGGTCCTTCTCACTGTCAGTCAGCAGGGTGTATCATTTGCATATCTCAGATGAGATGTTGCCAAAGTACTTCTTAGTGATCTTTACAGGACCGTTGCTGGTTTGAGGATATCACTGCAATTGTTCTATAGCTGGAACAGTTTCTCGCACTTCCTTTATTTGGCAGTTAGAAGAAAAATTCATACTTTCTAGTCCTTTGGCCATGTATAAGTCATTCAGATCGATCTTGTGGCATATTGCTGTCAGTGCAGCTCTTAGGACTGATTTGAGCAGTTTTGCAGGGATAGCATCAATGCCAGGTCCACTGTATGGCAGCTGCCTCAGTACCCTATCCACTTCACTTTCCATTAAATCTGGATCTTGTTCTTCTTGAGTCCCACGTGCCTCATGATGGTCAGTGCTGGCACTGACATATAGTCCTGTTGTGTATTTTTTCCATTTCTGCTTGATGTTCTGCTGATTGTCAATTAAATTTTCATCATGAATTTGATAGTTATTTGGTATGCCAAGAAAGGTTTCTTCACTTGTTTAACTATTACAAATAATTCCCTGGTGAAGCCTCCTTATAGGCTTTTTGGAGGTTCGTGCATTGGGCATTCAGGAAATTGTTTTTACATTTTCTGGTTTCTTTTTGGAAGTCAGTGTTGAGTTGTCTTGTCTTATCTAACCTGCTCTTAAGGGCATGTCACACTAAGCGATATCGCTAGCAATATCGCTATAACTTGTGACGTTATAGCGATATTGCTAGCGATATCACTGTGTCTGATACTTACCTACGACCGGCTCCCCCGCTGGTTATCGCTGATCGTGCGCGAACAGGCTGGACTGTTTCTCGTCGTCAGCTTCCTGCGGCGCTTCCTGCTGTGACGACGAGCGACGCGTGGAGCCGGGCGGGAGGACGCAGGATCGCCTGGTGTGACAGGTAAGGAGCGACCCCCGTCCCCAGCGATGTCGCTAGTGAGATCTGCCTGTGTGGCAGCTCACTAGCGACCACTTAGCGATGTACCAGCGATCCTGACCGCGTCATATCGCTGGTCGGGATCGCTGGTACATCACTAAGTGTGACAGTACCTTTAGCCTTGTCATCTTACTAGCAGTCTGATCTGTGTTTGCAGATAACCAATTCCCACCACATTTTGACTATGTGTATGGCACATGCTCTTAGGACATGGTTCCTTTGATCTGTGCCAACAATTTGTCTTAGCCCTCTTTTTCTTATGCTCTGGTGTTGTGAGTTCATTTTTCCCTTCACCATTGAGGTCTGATGAACTCCCTCCTCTTGTGAAGGAAGGTAGTGAGGCTGATTACCAAACACATGGGCAGCTAGATGATGACTGGGTGGATGGAATTGAGGACTGGATATAAGGCTGCCGACGCCCTTCTTCCTGGCTGGTGATTTTCCTGCTGGATTCTAGGAGACCAGTCTGATTCCTGCATCTCAAAGCTAAGTTTTCTGCTCTTCTTTGTACTCTTCAGTTTTGTTTTTGTTTTGCCTTGTTTTTGGGAGCTCTGCCATCCCCGGCCGGGGGTGAGCTGAACTCCATTTTTGTCTCTTATCTGTTGATATTTTGCTCTGTCCTCAGAATATACCTGAGTGCTGATATAGTCTTTTGAAGCCTAGCGACTTCAGGGCCTGTTTTTCCTATCAGTCGGTTGGCTCATTTTGATAGGGTTTTTGCGGATGGCAGACAGCAGCTTTCCTATCCTGTCCTATGTAGTTAGCTTGGGCCCCATCATTTGCTCAACCTATCTTTCTATCTGTGTTAGTGTTTTCATCTTGCTTCACCGTCATTATATGTTGGGGGCTGCCTATTGCTTTGGGGTCTGCTCTGGGGCAGTTTAGTTTTTCCCCTTTCTGTCTTTAGGCTATATAGTTCTCCGGCTGTGATCGAGGGGTCTAGGGCACCGTAGGAACCCCCCACGGCTACTGTTAGTTGTTGTGGATAGGTTCAGGGGTCTGCAATCCGATAGCTGCCAACCTCTCTGGTTTTTCTGGACTTAGCTGGTATTTTGCTTTTTCCTCCTTCGGTGACTCATCATAACACTCTAGGTCCTTGAGAGACCCCATAATATGAGACATTCAATTCTCCAAAATAACATTGCTGCGAATCAAATTTTGAGGGAAAATCAGCAAATTTGCATTTTGTCAGATCTTTTCCTCTCTCATGTCCAGGTGCAGAAGTGTCACTTTTGCTGAGTGAAAAAGGTGTTGGTGATTCTAAGTTTGTTTTTGACATGACAGAGCTGCACAAAGGGGGAACATAACATTCCACAAGACTAGGTCATGCCTGCCAACCACTCCTGCATCCTAACCTTTTCCAACTTTGCCATTAAAGATGCCCATAATGTGGATGATGTCCTTTCTCTGGACATGGACATGACCCTATCATTTAAGTCAGGGGTCCCCAACCACTGGTCCGCGGCCCAGCACCGTGCCGATGCAGTGCCCTTGCCGGTCCGTGGACACAAGGGGAGCCGGCGGCGGTGCAGCAGCTGATACTCACCTAGCGGTCCCTGTCGGAGAGGCGGCTTCATCCAGCGCTGAGCAGACAAGTGTACCGCTCATTTAAGGTCATGAATATGGACGCCACTCATCTCCCATAGGCGTGGCGTCCATATTCATAGACCTTAATGAGCGGTAGCATGTGACCGCTCCGCACAGGAGCTGAAGCGCCGCGAGATGCAGGGAGGGAAGTTCAGCGACGGGAAGGAAGTTCAGCGATGTGAGGGTAAGTATGTTGGGGGAGGATGGGGAAGCCAAGCAGAGCCATATATACAAGGGAGGGAGAGTGTAAGGGGAGCCATATATACAAGGGAGGGAGAGTGGGAGCAGAGCCATATATATATATAAGGGAGGGAGAGTGGGAGTGGAGCCATATATACAAGTGAGGGAGAGTGGGAGCGGAGCCATATATACAAGGGAGGGAGAGTGGGAGCGGAGCCATATATACAAGGGAGGGAGAGTGGGAGCGGAGCCATATATACAAGGGAGGGAGAGTGGGAGCAGAGCCATATTTACAAGGGAGGGAGAGTGGAAGCGGAGCCATATATACAAGGGAGGGAGAGTGGGAGCGGAGCCATATATATAAGGGAGGGAGAGTGGGAGCGGAGCCATAAATACATGGGAGGGAGAGTGGGAGCGGAGCCATATATATAAGGGAGGGAGAGTGGGAGCGGAGCCATATATACAAGGGAGGGAGAGTGGGAGCGGAGCCATAAACACAAGGGAGGGAGAGTGGGAGCGGAGCCATAAATACATGGGAGGGAGAGTGGGAGCGGAGCCATAAATTTAAAGGAAGGAGAGTGGGAGCAGAGACATATATACAAGGGAGGGAGAGTGGGAGCGGAGCCATAAATACATGGGAGGGAGAGTGGGAGCGGAGCCATAAATACATGGGAGGGAGAGTGGGAGCGGAGCCGTAATTACAAGGGAGGAAGGGTGGGAGCAGAGCCATGCATACAGGATGGGACAGGGGAGCCATGCATACAGGATGGGAGGGTGGGAGCAGAGCCATGTATACAGGATGGGAGAGTGGGAGCAGAGCGATGCATACAGGATGGGAGAGTGGGAGCAGAGCCATCTATACAGGATGGAGGGTGGGAGCGGAGCCATGTATACAAGGATGGGAGGATGGGAGCAAAGCCATGTATACAAGGATGGGACAGGGGAGCCATGCATACAACAGAGGGAGCCACACAGAGCTGGACAGGAAGGGGGGAACCACACATACATTTTCTGATGATTAGAAAATAATCAGCATGTACAGAACTCCAGTACAATTTTTCTTAAGTGCTCAATGCTCCATTTCCTTGTAGGTTCCAATCATCATTAGCAGTGACAGTCATCAGTAGAAGTAGCCCAGGGCTCCCACTGAAACAGAGAAACAAGCCAGGTGCTCCCACTCATTCAAAACCTATGGTGAGTTGAGTCACATTATAAATGTTATAATTAAATGATAAGTATGCACTGCTAAACTACAACCGTGTCCATAGCCCCGCCCCCTTATGACCAAATCCCCGCCCCTGTCACACCTCCATCCCCGCCCTGCCGGGCCATGGAAGAATGGTCTTGCTTGAAGCCGGTCCCTGGTGCAAAAAAGGTTGGGGACCACTGATTTAAGTACTGAGGACTTTGTATGCACATTGCAATCTTATGGCAACTCCCTTTTTCCTTTCTGACTCATTGCCTGAGTAATAATTGGAATAGTCGTCCGAGCTGATGTCTCCAGATCAATCCACTGTAGTTGACTGATGTCCACTAAGTCCATACCCAGTCTTTTAATTTCCTTCTTGGCAAAGTCTAGCCCACCAATGTTCTTCCTTCTAACGTTTCATGTTCTAATGAGATATCATTCTTTGCATCTCAGGTAGTCCTTTTCTTAACACAATTTATTAGCAAATGAGCATCCATGAGATTTCCCCTCTTGTGTCATTCTTATCCTGATTAATTAAGATCTGCCTTCACTCTTCCCCAGTCTTTTGAATAATGCTGTCTAGTTCCAAGGACCTACTGTTGAGCATCAGATTTCAAGCATATTGATTCCGTTACATAGAATTTTATAGTAAAGGTTTTATGGAGTAAGTTACCACGTCTTTCTCCAACCTATGTGATTGTAAAGTGAGACAAACAGACGCTCAGTATATACTGTAGAGTGGAAGGTGAGGGTTTTGTAAACACAGTATCCAGGGCTGCCACTAGGAATTTCGAGACCCCATACTGGCAACATTTTCGGGGCCCCCTTAAAACACCATCCAGGCTCCACCCTAGCCCCGCCTCCACCCATTGAACCTTCCACAGTCCCACCACCGTCTCTTGGAAAAACTCCACTTCTGCACCACATCCTCACCAATCACACATTTACAGTTCCCATCACCACATTCATAGCCAGCAGCTTTTTGTTTTGGCCAAAAAATTTTAATCCACCACCACAAGGTAGACTCTTTTGGCCGGGCCCTACTCTACTGTAACTTACTAAACTTTTGTTAAAATATGCAATACAATTTAGGTATATTGTTATTTATTTTTCAATTTTTAAAATGACCAATAATATCATAAGAGTTGTAACACCGCACCAAGACGAGACCACATATTACCACCATATAGTGATCAAATAATACTACATATGTGGCACCCCTGAGGGTCCAGTCGCCACAGAGGTACTGCACCTCATCCAGAGGTGTGGTATCCCACCCTCAGGTAAGGAGGGAACACCACACAGGACTCCTATCACTTGCACCCAATACACACCAGACTGGCCAGGAAAGGGTGTTGGGAGGCAAGTGGGAAAGGTAGGTAGAGTGGGAGGATCTAAGGAGATGGGGTGACAAGGAGTGTAGCCAATTAGTGACAAGGAGGTGACAGTTGATGGGAGGAGTTAAGCCTGAGGTAGGCGATCTTTCTGGAAGATCCAGTCAGTTGGTGACAGGACCAGCAAGAGAGCAGGATTGCTATAAAGGACTGTGGGTGAAGAGAGAGAAACATCTTGTCCACGCCCCTGGATTGGGAAGAAAGGGCCCTAGGGGCACGGGTAGTGCGACTGGCCACCCGTGGGGCCTGCATCCTAGAGGGGAAGGAGCAAGCCAGAGTGAGGGAGCCGGCCCCTGAAGCTAGTGGAGGATTATAGGACTCAGCTAGGAAGCCGGAGGCTGAGGTAATTTTAAGTGCCTCAGCCACAGCCACAAGCACCCTCCAATAGGCAGCTGTATGAGTAACGGTCCTCGGGGCCTGACCCACGTCGCCTGAGGAGATCCGTGGCTACCAGCTGGGGGCACTACTCGTGAAGGCGCAGGGCAGGGAAAGTATGGAGAATTCAGCACAGAGACACGGCCTTGAGAGAAGACACAAGGAGGAGTCCTGAAAGTTTTACCCAATCTGCCTGGGAGTTGCCGGACCCCTCCCTCGGGAGACGCAGCACTAAGTGGACCAACGTGTACACAAAACTTGTGAGTAAAAACCCAGAAACTGCACCCAACCGTGTCCTTTGAGTTATTTTACAACTGCCTGCCTCACAATGCAAACACCATCACCGTCACCGGCTCACTGCCCTGGGACACAGCTCTGGCCATGGAGAGCTTCACCATCTTGGCTGCTTTAACACCGTCCCATAGTAGCATCGGCTATCCTAGCCAAGTACCACGGGTGGCATCACGATTCCCCTACTATTTATCCTACCATCTTCCCCCTCATTTGAACTTCCATCATCTTCATTGGACACCCAGGGCCACGGACCGGGTCATCATCACCACTGTGACACACTTCCCCCTTAAAAGAGCCTGAAAGGCCCGGTACTGAGTACCCCTGGTCCTGCTGGGCGTTCCACATACAAGTAACAAAACCGCCACACCATGACCAGACCACATATTACCACAACATGGTAAATAATAATACCTCATGCAAGGAACAAATACCATCACGCGATAACCAGATCAAATATTACCACCACATAGTGACCGAATAATGCCACATACAAGGAACAAATACTGCCACACCATGACCAGACCACATATTGCCACCATATAGTGACCGAATACTAGAATACTGATCATTAATAAATAACACAATACAAATGCCATTATACACAGGAGATCTGTACTTCATATACAGTGTCTGTGTGTAGGTAATACAGAGATCACCGGTGACATTATACACAGGTGCTCTGTATATAGTGGCGGTGTACAGGTAATACAGGGATCACCAGATACATTGTAAACACGAACGCTGTATATAGTGTGCAAATAATACAATGATCACCAGTGACATTACACAGGATCTCTGTATACAGTATATAGTGTAAGTGTACAGGTAACACACTGTCTCACTGGTGACATCTCTAGTTGAAGTTCTTCATCTTCACCTTTCTTCTTTATCTAGTTCAGACAGTCATCACTTCTTCCAGCCAGGACTCGTCTCTGCAGAAAAGAACACCGTTATCTCGAGCACATTCCCCAATTTTTCCCCAACCTCTATACTATGCCAGATGAAGAAAAAAGCGACTGTGTCACCCTGCACAGTAGCAGGACCTCTCCTCCCCACACTGAAAACAGTATTCTCAAAAATAATATCCTTTAACCCCTTACCTACAATTGACGTAATATTGCGTCCATGTGACCATGGACCTAATTACCATGGACGGAATATTACGTCATCGCGATCAGCTGCGCCCACATGGTGAGCGCCGCTGATCGCGGCCGAGTGTCAGCTAATTATCATAGCTGACACCCGGCACAATGTGTCAGGGGCGGTCACGGACCACCCCCGACACGTTAACCCCTTGCACACCACACCACGATCGCGGTGTACCGGGGGTTAAAGGGAAGCATCGGCACTGAGGGGGCTCCCTCCGTGCTTCCCTGAGCCCCCCACGGCAGCGCAATGTGCAGCGCTGCTGCCGGGGGCTCCTTTCCTGCAGGTCCCCGGATCCAATATGGCGACGGGGACCTCCGGGGGCCTGCAGGAAGCTGGCTTCCTCAGTGCCTGCAAAGCGCAGGCATGAGGAAGCCTGTGCAGTGCCTGTGACAGTTATGTCCCCCCTGGGACATTGTAATAAAGTAAAAAAAAAATAAAAAAAAGTGTAAAAATAATTTAAAAAAAAATCGCTAAATAAATTAAAAAAAAAAAATATTCCCCAATAAATTCATTTTTTGGAAATAAAAAAAAAAAAAACAATAAAAGTACACATATTTGGTATCGCCGCGTCCGTAGCGACCCGCCCTATAAAACTGTCCCAATAGTTAACCCCTTAAGTGAACCCCTTAAAAAATAAAAATAAAAAACGAAGCAAAAAATAATGATTTATTATCATATCGCCGAACAAAAAGTGCAATAAGGAACTTATCTAGATGTGTGGTGAGAACTTTGAACCCCCAAGTGCTTCACAGAAGTTTATAATGCCCAGGCGTGAAAATAACCAAAAAATTTTTTTTCCACAAAAATGATATTTTTGCCCCAAAATTTTTATTTTCCTAAGGGCAGCAGGAGAAATAGGACCCCAAAAGTTGTTTTGCAAATTGTCCTGAGTAGGCTGATACCCCATATGAGGGGGTAAAACACTGTTTGGGTGCATGGCAGAGCTTGGAAGGGAAGGAGCACCATTTGACTTTTTCAACGCAGAATTGGCTGGAATTGAGATCAGACGCCATGTTGCGTTTGGAGAGCACCTGGTGTGCGCAAATAGTGGAAACCCCCAATTCTAACCCTAACCCTAACCCTTGAGGTGTTGTTCCTCAAGATATATTAGGCGCTCAGTATCAACACGAGGTGCCATGATATCATGAAAATACAGGAGAACTACACACATGTGCCTCCACGCATAACTAGTTCACCTCACCAAAGAACCAAAGAAAAGGCCAGACAGAGTTTTTTTTTCCATCTCAAATTCAGGAAACCTGTCTATAATAATGATACAATGTTTGCAAAAACGCACACGGACAGCACACGGATGCTCATCCGTGTGCACATGAGCTGTCCGTATTGCAGTACGTGCTGCCGTAAATAAACGGACATGTCTACGTGTTTTGCACACGGACACACGGTCCGTGTAAAAACACCCACATGTGCATAGACACATAGATTATAATGGGTGTAAGTGTGTACGTGTCTCCGGTACGTGTGAAAACTGTCACCACACGTACTGGAGACACGGATGTGTGAAAGAGGCCTAAGAAAGTACTGCAGGGCTCCATTCTGTCAGTTCCAGAGCTCTGATCTTGGCTTCGCTTGCGGTCCAAGCGGTCTGACCCCCCGACCATCAGCAAGTTACTACCTATCCAAAAGAATATGGCTAACTTGTTATTTTTGTAATACATGTTTAATTTAATTGCATTTATAGTGTCAAAAATTATATATTTTGAGGATATAGTCTAATACTTACCACTTTAATCAATAAAATGCTCAGAACAATTCATTATTCATTAGGTCCTCAAAGAAATCCTCTTGTCTGGTTATCATGTATACTCTGCTCAAATCAACCCCATTTTAAAATATTTTCTACGTAAGTGGTAAACTCCACACACGAATATTTTATGTATACAAGAGTAAAATGATAGCAAACAATGGCTTATACAGAACAAAACTTCACAAGCAAACAATATTCATTCACATACTGACAGGATGCCTGAAGTTCCTTATAACAATAACCAAATATTTCTGCAGATAATTTTCAGAAAATATGGTGTTTTGAAACATGTCATTCCTGTATCATAGGAGACTGATAAATACGTGAGTAGCTGCCATTTATTCTTAGTCTTTTGCTCACCCTTTGTAAATAGAATAAAAGTATTTGTTAAAGGAGGTTCATGAATGATTGATGTCATCTGTATTACAAGTGTGTGAATGGTGAGAATAACACACACACTCAATGGTGCCCAAATCTTTTCTTAAGGTGACCAATCTGTCAACTGGGTGGTTACAAATGGAATATAGCTTATCCATTGTAGTAGAATACCTACAGAAGCACAATAATGTATTAGATTACTGATGTCAGGTAACCCATTTAATTTATAATGACAATATTGTACAACAATTGTTTGAGGTCTATGTCTATTCATTGATACTCGGAACATCCTATAAATGCTATGCAACATTACAGCTGGGTTGTCTGACATAGTATGAGCCTTTAATTGATGAAAGTCAGAGGAATGTCAACAAACCACTCTACTTTACCCAAAGTATTTAGGTATGGGTCTAGGGCATGCTTGGACTGGTCCACAGGGAAACCGGTGAATCCCCTGGTAGACCTTCTTGCCTGAATGGATGAGTCACCCATATACATGAATAGTTGTCATGAACTGAGGGTGTTTGGTTGCCCCCAGTTCTTCAGGAGGGATTTATATATATCCCACTTTCCAGATCCGGTTTGGAACTTGCAGCTCTCTGGAGCCCCCCTTACCCTCATGTCAGTCAGGGAACTGCACCTAGGATGAATAGTAGCCAGAAAGGCTGCCGTGCTGCATACTGGCTATTGGATACTTTGCAGTGAGGGCGATATGACTATTCCCGGTCCCAGGCGGGTTATACACTTATCAAACTCTGACTGTCACTGCCATGGTCTCCACAATACCTTTGCTGCCACCAGCCCCTGATTTGACTTAATATCGGGTCAGGAGTCAACCCAAATCAGTAGCGTTGACTTAGTCGGAGGACGTGGCCATAAGTTATTAGAGCAAGGAGAACAAAGCTAGTAAAGTTTTATATTTTACTCCAAAAGAATAGGCAATGTTTACAAAAGTATAAAAAGATGTTACAAAATGTGACGATTATAGTATGTACAGACAATTACAAATAAAAAGGGATTAAAAATGAACAACATTTACAGTTATCTTAGACAATGGTAAGCCATGTGGAGGGGGGAGGGGAGAAGTCCCAATGCATCAGGTCAGGCTGCACAGCCTCTGGTAGTTAACTTCCTGGGCAAAAGCTCTCTTTTAAAATGAGGTTCAATATCTTATACCTTCTGTCCATGATATCACTCAGGGGGTGGAGCTATGAGATGTACTCCCCTTTTCACAAGGACTGAAAACTTACTAACACCTTATTAATTCCATATCTCTGGGGGGGAACCTCGTAGAGTGACAGTGGGACTATCATTCTTCTGTGTATGAGATTGGCGTTAATTTGAGCCCAAACATGAAGTAGTTGTATGACCCGGTTCAAGAAGAATCCATTTCTTGGATTCTGCTGATGCTAGAATCTAGAAATCTAACTGAGGGGTGGTTTCACCGATGCACATTCCAAACATGTAAGTTTCACACCTATATTAATAATCGGTGCCATTATATTTAAGTTTTCAAGGACAAAGGAACATATGTTTCTGTCAACCGGATTTAACTGGTCACAGAACGGCTCTTTGTACCAGCTCAGCACACACTAGGCACTCAATTTACAGTAGAGAGTGTAGCTGGTGGGAGGGGGTGAGTGGACTCTCACACACATGCAGCTGTGAAGGGGGGAAGCTGCAAGGGGGGGTCAGGGCTGTAGCATGTCAGTACACAAAACCACGGAGATGTAGCAGTGCTCAGTGTGTGTGATTGAACAATAAGACTTAATTCATATTCCATGACAGTAGCGATTTGCACAATACATTAAATGCAACATGTACAGACATGAGCAACATCTCATTAATTTAACAACTGCTCGGTTTATTATTATGTAGAAACATAGTCAAATTTGTGACCAAGGGTCACATAATATTACACGGTGCAATTTTGGGCCCGCCAAATCAATGTCACTAGTGGGCTTTTGGCATCCTAGTCCGAGACTATGGCAGCAAAATTAATCTTCTCTTGGCGAAGGAAAACACTAGAATAAGACAGGCAAGATCAAGCAGCGATCATTTTTTCAGCTGCATGAAAAAGTTGTGCAGGCAATGTTTTTCTTTCTGCTATAAAACTGATTGCTGCTGGATCCATTTTCTAAATCACTAAACTCAATGCAGCCAGATCAGTTTTTAATTACATCAGTTTTTCATCTGTTTGAAACTGATCCATTTTTTTCTTTACTGGATCCATGTTAAGCTAAATCTTACTGAACATGGGAACTGAACCTGAGACTGAATTCACATGTCCAGTAATCATCTGTTTGAAACAGATCTTGCAGCAATCTATTATTTTAGCAGGACAAATAAATATACAACTTTTTTGTCTGGCTAAAAAAACATATTGAAACTGGGCTAGTTACATATTTAAAGGTGTTTTCACATTGCGTTCAGGCACCTGTTCATCGCTGTCTACTACATTTGACTGTCCATCTCCAGTAGGCGTATATGCCCAAAAATGCTGCATGCCAGAGTGCTCGTTCTCTCTGCAGGCACCATTATATAAATTAGTATGCTAATGACCATTGTCAGTATACCAACTATAATAATACATTGATATGTGAATAAAGATATCCTCTGAAAAAAGATGGAAAAATAGGACTAATCGCATAAATGTATATATATAGCAAACATGAGCAAAGCTCCAAAAACACGACAAACCGTCCAAAGAGATAAAAATACTGAAATTTTATTATAACATTTAGAGAAGGCAGTTGACAGGTACAAATGGGATAGGAAAAGGGGCAATGAGTTGTGACACATCCATAACCGCCCGAGTATGAGCAAGGGGTGCTAGAGCAATTACAACCTCCAGCAGCTAATGTAGTGTTAATTAACTGTGGAATAATAAGTCATGTCATCCAGGTAAAAAGATCCTGCTCAGAATAATACACTTCACTACGTCATGAATCAAATAGGCATCACATGTTCCAAGTACTGATCAGATGCCGACGTCAAATTGAAAGTGACCCTCCGAAACGCGCTTCGGGGTAGGTGTCTGGATGCAAGGAAGCCTCTGGCCCCTGTCTTTCAGGTATAATTTACTTTCACTTTCAATTTGACGTCGTCATCTGATCAGTACTTGGAACATGTGATGCCTATTTGACATGACTTATTATTCCACAGTTAATTAACACTACATTAGCTGCTGGAGGTTTGTCGTGTTTTTGGAGCTTTGCTCATGTTTGCTATATAGGCACCATTATATGCATAGTCTATGGCCCTTTTGGCGCATACATCTGAATGCCGTTTTACTGGGAGATCGGACATAAGCCCCGATGGTCCCAATGAACAGCTGCCTGAATACAATGTGAAAACACCCTTACAACAAAGCTCTTGGCAAACTGATCTGTTTTTTTTGTTTTGCTTCCTGCATTGGATTCAAGTGGATGATTACTGAATATGCGAACCGAATCTAAAAAGATTTTGTAAATCTGTTTAAATGAGATGATGTTTTTTAATGAGTTATATAGATGGTGCATTGTTGGTCTTTTGTTAACTTTGTATCTTTCATGTAAACTTACTGCCATAGATAAGCACTTCACTAAAAACTTTGCTTTGCCCAAGTCCTGTAACCTGATCTGCTCTCTGTCACATAATCTCTGGTTGAGAATCTCCCAGCTTCCTGTGATGTCTCGTCAGATTCTCCCTAATTTTTGGGCTCTGGAAGCTGATCATTTTCAGTCACGGGCAACAGTGGCGGCTCTGGTTCAGTCACCGGTTTGTATACAGAGCACCCCAGGCCCAGACTGACACTCGCTCTGCATTGGAACCGGCTGTCAGTCAGAGCTGGGAGGGCGGTTACGGGGTGCTGTTTATACTCAGAGCGGTAACAGAACCGGCGCCTCCCCTATGACTGAATACCGAATGCTGACGAGAGAATAAAGATCATTTTCTCCCTGTTGCATAATAACGCTGTCAACCTGCAGATTCACCGCATATTTGCAGGTTAACAGCATTATTTCTGGTGATAGGTTCCCTTTAAGCATTTATGGCAACACCAATAACTGAGTCAGGCTAGTAGACAATCTCTGTAATAGCTCAGGATGTTTTAAATTTCTTGATGGTTGACTATCAGTAGACATGTGTTGACCCTGGAGGGTTTTGAAGGTTAAATTTGGTGTGTGTATAGTCGGGAGGAATGCTAGATCTCAAAATATTTTGCCAAAATTAGAATTTTCAGCTTTGTGTGAAGGTCTTTTAAGCAAACTAAACATGTTTTATTTGGTCTTCTATAAAATGAAGTAACTTCACCTGGACAATTGTTATGAATGAGTCACCGTAGGAGGCAAAAACAGAAATACTAGCTAAGTCCAGAAAACCAGAGAAGTTGGCAGCTATCGGATTGCAGACCCCTGAACCTATCAACAGCAACTAGCAGTAGCCGTGGGGGGTTCCTACGGTGCCCTAGACCCCTCGATCACAGCAGGGAAATCTAAACTGCCCCAGAGCAGACCCCAAAGCAATAGGCAGCCCCCAACATATAATGACGGTGAAGCAAGATGAAAAAACACTCACACAGATAGAAAGATAGGCTGCGCAAATGATGGGGCCCAAGCTAACTAAATAGGACAGGATAGGAAAGCTGCTGTCTGCAATCCGCCAAATACCCTATCAAAACAAGGGCCAACAGGCTGATAGGGAAAAAGGCCCTGAAGACGCTAGGCTTCAAAAAGACTATATCAGCACTCAGGTATTTTCTGAAGACAGAGCAAAAAGGAATTCAACTCACCCCAGAAGGGAATGGCAGAAATTCAGAAAAACAAGGCAAAACAAAACACAAATGCAAAAAGCAGTGCAGAAAACTTAGCTTTTGAGGAGCAGGAATCAGACTGGTTTCCTAGAATCCCTCAGAGAGATCACCAGCAAGGCAAAAGGGCGTCGGCTGCCTTATATCCAGTCAGCAATTCCCGTCACCCAGTCATCATCATCATACTCAGGTGCTTGGCAATCAGTCTCACTACCTTCCTTCACCAGTAGAGGGAGTTCATCAGACCTCAATGGTGAAGGGGAAAATGAACTCACAACAGACAATGATAATATTTTTGGGTTTTATTAATGTTACTGAGCTAATAGTAATAAATTAGAATCAGACTCCATCTACTTGTAGGCTCTACCACAGATTCCAGTACATTTGGGAAGCAATAATTGCTGCATGCAGGGCTATTTTTCATAGAATCATAGAATTGTAGAGTTGGAAGAGACCTCCTGGGCCATCTGGTCCAACCCCCTGCTCAAAGCAGGATTCGCTAAATCATCCCAGTCAGATGTCTGTCCAGCCTCTGTTTGAAGACTTCCATTGAAGGAGAACTCACCACTTCTCGTGGCAGCCTGTTCCACTCATTGATCACTCTAACTGTCAAAATTTTTTTTCTAATATCTAATCTGTGTCTCCTCCCATTCAGTTTCACCCCATTGTTTCTAGTCTTTCCTTGTGCAAATGAGAATAAAGATGATCCTTCTACAATGTGACAGCCCTTTAGGTATTTGTAGACAGCTATTAAGTCTCCACTCAGTCTTCTCTTTTGCAAACTAAACATTCCCAAATCCTGCAACCTTTCCTGATAAGACAGGGTTTGCAGACCGGTCACCATTCTGGTCGCTCTTTTCTGAACTTGCTCCAGTTTGTTGATGTCATTTTTAAAATGTGGTGCCCAAAACTGGACACAATATTCCAGATGAGGTCTGACCAAAGAGGAGTAGAGGGAAATAATGACTTCACGTGATCTAGACTGTATGCTTCTGTTAATACATCCTAGAATTGCATTGGCCTTTTTTGCTGCTGCATCACACTGTTGACTCATATTCAGTCTGTGATCTATTAGTATACCCAAGTCTTTTTCACATGTGCTGTTGCTTAGCCCTATTCCTCCCATTCTGTATATGCTTTTTTCATTTTTATTGCCCAGATGTAGTGCTTTGCATTTTTCCCTGTTAAAAACCATTCTGTTAGTTGCTGCCCACTGCTCCAGTTCATTTATATCTTTTTGAATCCTCTCTCTCTTCTCTAGTATTAGCTATCCCTCCTAGCTTTGTGCCATCAGCAAATTTAATCAGTTTACCCTCAATTCCTTCATCTAAATCGTTGATAAAGATGTTGAACAATACAGGGCCCAGGACAGAGCCCTGTGGTACCCCACTTGAGACATTCTTCCAACTGGATGTGCAGCCATTTACGACCACTCTTTGGGTCTGATCATTAAGCCAGTTATGAATCCACCTAACAGTTGCCTTGTCCATTCCATACTTAGTCATTTTTTCAATAAGGATTGTATGAGATACTTTGTCAAATGCTTTGCTGAAGTCAAGATATACTATATCTACAGCATTTCCTTGATCCACCCAATCAGTGATTCCGTCATAGAAGGAAATAAAGTTAGTCTGACATGACTTATTAGTTACAAACCCATGCTGACTCTGTTTAATCACTTCATTCTTATCCAGGTACTGACATACATGTTGTTTAATAATTTGTTCAAAGATCTTTCCTGGTATAGAAGTCAGACTCACCGGCCTATAGTTGCCTGGGTCCACCTTCTTCCCCTTTTTGAAGATAGGATCAACATTTGCTCTTCTCCAGTCTTCTGGGACCTCTCCTGTTCTCCAAGAATTTTCAAAGATTATTGAGAGGGGTTCAAAAATTTCTTCTGCCATCTCCTTCAGTACTCTGGGGTGTAATTCATCTGGACCTGGAGACTTGAATTCATTTAGGTTAGCTAAGTGTTTCCTCACTATCTTTCTGTTTATAGATATCCTGGATTCTTCTATTCCCTTAATAGGACAGTGAAGAACAGTTAATGTTACATTTCCTTTCTGAGAGAAAACAGATGCAAAATAGGAATTTAAAAGTTCAGCCTTCTCAACATCCTGTCTTACCATTTCATCATTTTCATCCTGTAAAAATCCTATAGCATCTTTGACTTTTCTTTTACTTTTGACATATCCCCAAAATCCTTTATTATTGCTTTTGACATCTCTTGCAAGCTTCAATTCATTGTCAGCTTTAGATAACCTGATTTGTGCCCTGCAGGTTCTGCAGACAGCATTATATTCTTCTTTAGATATGCCTCCCTCTTTCCATTTTATAAACATTTCTTTCTTCCTTTTTAGCATGTGCTTAAGTTCTGTGTTCATCCATCCTGGTTTCCTTAAATGCTTCCTATTCTTCCCTCTTTTCGGAATTGTTAACAATTGTGCTTTGAGAATTTCATTTTTCAAGATTTCCCATCCTTCCTGGACATTTTTGTCTTTAAGGATATCCAGCCATTGGATCCCTCCAATTCTCTTTCTGAATCCCTTAAAATCTGCCTTTCTGAAATCTAACCTTGAAGTCTGAGTCTTCACAGGTCTTCCTCCTCTAGTTATCCAAAATTCTAAAATAGCATGGTCGCTACCTCCTAGGGTCCCAGCCACTTTTACCTTCTCAACCATTTCCTCCCTGTTTATAAGGATTAGATCCAAGGTAGCAGTTCCCCTTGTTTTCTCCCTTACCTTTTGGAAGATAAAGTTGTCAGCAAGAGAGGATAAGAATTTTCTTGACCTGTTAGTTTTGCCTGAGAGAGATTCCCAACAAATGTCAAAACGATGTACAACCTCAGCAAAACAGTGTACGGGACTGCTGGTATCTGCCTTGACACAAAAATGTAATGTTATGTTCACACACACGGTTTTTTTTGCAGAAAAGAAGACTCGTTTTACAGTGCAAGAAAAGCATATAAGATTTCAGAAATCTCATGCTTTTCTTTCCTGACTGAAACTCAGCGCTGCAGCAATTTTTCACTGAGAGAAAGCAATAAAAAAATGCAACAAAAAAAGCAGAACACAAAACCTACATTTTAAATGCAATATTTTTTACTGCCAAAAGAGCAAGTTTTGATTACAGAAAAATACTGTGAAAACACTGTGTGTGAACATAGCCTAAATATTTCATCAAATATTTCTTATGTTATTTTACTAAAATAACTTCCTAATGGACCTGTCTATGAATTTTCATTGGTCAATGCTTTTATGATTGATGATTGTTTCTGAGAGATATCTTAGTGGAATTTAAACTGTCTGGACAAAATGACTTTTTAGATGAATAATTCCATGATTGTACACTAAATATCCTTGTAAACCAGCATTACTGTAAATTAGTACCAATGTGATTTACAGGAAAGACTTTTTAAACAGTTTTGTGATGAATACGTGTCCCGATAGACCGCTGTCTTTACACATTATTCAGACACCCATATCATGTTGCCAGGGCTGCACTTTATGCCTGGAAACTCTTGCTGCCTTGTCTGTGATTCCAACAAATGTGAAGTTTCTCAGGTCCTTGGGGCCTCCTGTAGTGACCAAGGAGAATGTAGCCAATAAACGCCTTCTTCAAAGTGACTTTCAAAACTATTTTGGAGGACTTCCAGCCACTCATTTGATGGAACTTTAACTAAAAACGTGTTGGACAAATTAAAAATGGTTTAGTCTACTGCTCTGGACTACATCAAAATCATATGAACGTGAAATACTTCAGTCACAGAAGACGGTCTCTAATTAACTATGGAAACACTCCTCACAAATCACTCTCAGTCTGCAATGTCAAAAGGTTCAAAATGTCAGAAGGTGGACATTAAAGTCATTAAAACAGAAGAAAAAGGTAGGCTCAAATATTTCCTCCTTTGTGAAACAAGGATGAATAAATGGAGAATACAAGGTATTAGTTGCATTTATTGAGCGTGACAATTCTACCATTTTTCAGAGTAAATTTCACTGCTATTACAAAAAGGAAAAATATGTAAAATAAGTCACATTGTTGCATCTAACTATAAAAGATTGTGCGTCCAAGTGTTAATGAGTTACCAGTAATTAGTTCACAAACTCTTACTAAGGCAATTAATCCATTGTAAATATTTTTATTCCATGCCTTATGAGTAATCTGCTTGGATCTTTGACTATGCAGATATTTTGTAATGGGAGGAGAGATTTTCCTATAGTAAATTACTTGGAGCCAATATATTTTAAAATGGGGAAACTATCAAAACAAGTCATTGTTCTAAGAAACAAATATTGTTTTAGTTCACATACTGCAGGAATTAAGCACAGTCAAAGATAGACCATTATTTTTAATCTTTAAAGATTCCATAATAACAGGGTCTGTACCACAGGACTGGCGTATAGCAAATGTGGTGCCAATATTCAAAAAGGGGACAAAAACTGAACTCGGAAATTATTGGCCAGTAAGTTTAACCTCAACTGTGGGTAAAATCCTGGAGGGTTTTCTAAGAGATACTATACTGGAGTATCTGGAGAAGAATAACCTCATGACCCAATATCAACATGGGTTTACAAGGGACCGTTCCTGTCAGTCTAATCTGATAAGCTTTTATGAAGAGGTAAGTTCCGGACTGGACCAAGGGAATGCAGTGGACGTGATGTACATGGACTTTTCAAAAGCTTTTGATACGGTGCCACACAAAAGGTTGATACATAAAATGAGGACAATGGGGATAGGGGAAAATATGTGTAGGTGGGTTAAGAGCTGGCTCAGGGATAGGAAACAAAGGGTGGTTATTAATGGAGCACACTCGGACTGGGTCACGGTTAGCAGTGGGGTACCACAGGGGTCAGTTTTGGGCCCGCTTCTTTTTAACATATTTATTAATGACCTTGTAGGGGGCATAGAGAGTAGAATTTCAATATTTGCAGATGACACTAAACTCTGCAGGGTAATCAATACAGAGGAGGACAATTTTATATTACAGGAGGATTTATTTAAACTAGAAGCTTGGGCTGATAAATGGCAAATGAGCTTTAATGGGGATAAATGTAAGGACATGCGCTTGGGTAGAACGAATAAGATGTATAATTATGTGCTTAATTGTAAAACACTGGGCAAAACTGTCACTGAAAAAGACCTGGGTGTATGAGTGGATGACAAACTCACATTTAGTGGCCAGTGTCAGGCAGCTGCTGCAAAGGCAAATAAAATAATGGGATGCATTAAAAGAGGCATAGATGCTCATGAGGAGAACATAATTTTACCTCTATATACTGTAAGTCACTAGTGCGACCACACTTAGAATACTGTGTACAGTTCTGGTCTCCGGTGTATAAGAAAGACATAGCTGAACTGGAGCGGGTGCAGAGAAGAGCGACCAAGGTTATTAGGGAACTAGGGGGTCTGCAATACCACGACAGGTTATTACACTTGGGGTTATTTAGTTTGGAGAATCGAAGGCTTAGGGGTGATCTTATTACAATGTATAAATATATTTGGAGACAGTACAAAGACCTTTCTAATGATCTTTTTACTCTTAGACCTGTGACGGGGACAAGGGGGCATCCTCTACGTCTGGAGGAAAGAAGGTTTAAGCATACTCACAGATGCGGATTCTTTACTGTAAGAGCAGTGAGACTGTGGAACTCTCTGCCATATGATGTTGTAATGAGTGATTCCCTACTAAAATTTAAGAAGGGCCTGGATGCCTTTCTTGAAAAGTATAATATTACAGGGTATATACACTAGTTTCCTTAATATTGCGTTGATCCAGGGAGCTAGTCTGATTGCCGTATGTGGAGTCGGGAAGGAATTTTTTTCCCCCATGTGAAGCCTACTGTTTGCCACATGGGTTTTTTTTTGCCTTCCTCTGGAACAACATGTTAGGGCAGGTTAGGACAGGATATGGGTTGAACTAGATGGACTTAAAGTCTCCCTTCAACCTTAATAACTATGTTACTATGTTACTACCAACTTTCACTTAAATTCTACTGTATAGAGCGCATTCGGACTCTATGCAATGGCATACATGGACAGTATACATTGGAAACATCCCAGAAATATAGTATACCTCAGAGGTCCAATGCATACTCAGTGTGAATGTAAAGTGACACAGAATAGAATTATCACTTCGAATCAAAAGAAACTGGTATATTGTTTTGACTGAGAAAATTTAAAAATAAAATGAGAACAAACCTGGTGGAGGTTCAAAAATATTTTGGAGTTGTTTTACTGCCTCTGGCAATGGGTACCTTGACTTTGTGCAAGGCATCATGGGAATTTGGGTAGTCAGAAGCCTGGATTTGCATTGTAGGTCATGGGACTTCTAGGAGGACAATGATCCCAAACACACTTCAAGAAGCACCCAGAAATAGATGGAAGCAAAGCACTGGAGAGTTCAGATGAGATTCCAGGTCCAGTAGCATAAAGTCTCCCACTACTACCTCTTATATACAGATGCTAGAGAGAAACTGTTAATGGACACATTAAATCAGTTAATTTTTGCCTGATTTGATGAATATATGAGTACAGAACACCGTAAAAAACATGAATCAGTCAATGCTTGCATGTAAAAAAAAACAGCAGCAAGGCTTAGAATTTATAATGCAATAATCCTTCACTGTCATACGCTATACCTACTGCAACACCTCACTGTAGAAGAATTGCAGATAAGAGAGGTATTTTTGTAAAATATAGAAGAGATTTGAACCGGCCATGAATACATTTTTTTCTTGTACCTGGCAGCCACAAAGTGTAGAGGAGCTCAAGTAACACTGGCAGCTTTAATGCATTTCAGAGTACAGATTGCCATAAAAAACATGAATTGGTCAATAAGTCCATGGGAAAAAGCAATATCAAGGCTTATAATTGAAAAGGCAATAATCTCTGACTAGATGCCTGCCATACGCTAGACCTACTGCCACACCTCACCATAGACGAAATGCAGATAAGAGCAATATTATTAGAACAGAATAGAATCTATTTGAATTAGCCTTGAAAAAAGCAATTAGTTTAATGTATCAGCATCAAGGACTGTTATTTCATCAACCCTGCTGGGGAAAATAGTGAAACGTTTCATATCTACTCACCCTGATATGGAGGATACCAGGATCTTCTGTACTTACTGAACAAACTCTCCTGTTCCAGCTGTGAAATCCTGTATGCAATGTGAGAAGCTATGTGATGATCATCTGACAGCTCACAACAAGGCACTGGATCATATACTTTTGGTTTCAAAAAATGTTCCCTCAAATAGAAGTTGGATCCACAGAAAAGCATTTTTTCCCATTACTAAGGAGTGGATCTCCTACACTGGTAAAGTGAATGCATTAAGGGCATGGGCTGAAAAACAGTTACCCCTGGGGGGTATACACACATTTAAAGTATGTACGAGGTAGACCTCTAAAAATTGTCAATGCGGGCATAATAATGTCAGCCTCGGGATTTTTCTCTCTCTATCCAACCTTGGGTATGGCTATAGCTCAGGTACCTAGAGATGGGAGAAAATAATTCAGAGAGACACAGAGTGCTGGTCTTTCCAAAATAATCTCTGTTTATTGGATCAGAAGGATGATCTTTTATAGTACAAGATCAAAGGAAAACAAGGCGTTACACAATCATTTGGCAAAAATATTCAGGTATCACGTTTCCACCATGTATAGTAGTGTAACGTCCTTAGTCCTATAAATGGTATCCTACTGATACAAAGTACTAACTCTCAGATGACCTTGTGCACTGATTATGCACGTTTTTCTAGCATAAAGGAACCCCTCTTTTTTCCCCCCTCTCAATTGCTTCCCCTGATTATTTGTGAAAATGAAATGCATCGGGAGAAGATGGGGCTACGATCATTAAGGGGTACCTGGATACCGCTATGGTGAAAGTTGATGTGGTGATTTGGAAATGGTTTCCCTCCTTCCTTTGGACAACCAGGACCTCTGAAAAATTTGAAGCTCTACCTTGGAACATCAATGAATAAACTGGGTGAGATTGTTCCTTTATAGTTTGTACACCTCTGTCTATGATTGATTGTTGATATGCAGGTTGTTGTTTGTACTATATTGTTCTAGTTAGTACTTTGCATCAGTAAGATACCATTTATAGGACTAAGGACGTTACACTACTATACATGGTGGAAACCTGAATATACGGTACTAATTGAGGGCTTGAGTCAATTGAATTGTTCTCATTCAGCATATAATTCTGGGTATTAACAGAATATCACATGGTCCAAGGATTATCTGAGATGTAAATGTGATATCCATACTTATCAATTGGGAACTTAAGTCTTTAATTAATGAATATAGGGTGAAAGCAATCATTAAGGGCTATAGACCTTTCTGATGTGAAAATTTATCCCCTTATATTGAGATATTGGGTCCTACTACCATTTGAGTGTTTGTTATTTGTCTATTTGTCAATTGTCTATTTTTATTGTAATAGACAGATGGTTCTTTTTAAGGAATAATTAAAAGTTATATTTTAATTTTTTCACCGCTACCTTGCTGCATAGTAAAAAATACTGTAGTATAAGCTAATTAATATAGTATATTTTTACTGTCCTTAATCTAGCCCCACCAACTAATCTAAATTATTATTTTTATTTCATTCCTTATTTATACTTTTTGAAAAAACAAACAAAAAACAACCGGATGCCGATCAGCGATGTGCATCACTGATAAGGTTCAGCGGCTGCAGGACATATGCATGGTGGTGGTGCAAAGGCAAAGGGGGAAACAAGAAAAAAAGTGCTGGGCAAAAGTGAGCATGGATAATGATCAGTGATGAGCATCACTGATCAGTGTTCAGCGGGTGCAGGACACATGCATGGAGGTGGTGCAATGGGAGACAGAATGGATAGGAAATGAAGTCCAAGCCAAAAGTGAGCATGGATGCCAATCAGTGATGTGCCTAACTGATCAGCACTCAGTGGCTGCAGGACACATTCATGAAGGTGGGGCAAAAGAAAAAAATTGCCAAAAATCAAGCGATCAAATACTGATGAGCGCTCGGTGGCAGAAGAGGGTGTTGGGGAAATGGTAAGGGAGAGGGAGGAAAGTTGGGAAAAAGGGAAGAGTGGGATTGGGGTGGATTAGAAAAAAATTGAAACAGGATAAGGTCAGGAAGGTCTTCATTCTTCTGATCTTAAGGTCTTGAATTGGCAGCAGCAGCAAGTGGTGACACGGGCTAAAATAGTCTGTGGCACCTCAAATTCCAGGCAGGTGACACAATGATTGCTCTGAACATGTGGAATGAGGTGGAGAAGGGCAGTCATTGTGAGGTCAGACTGCTCTCCTGCTCTCTGATTTATGCGATTGGACAATGACCTTCAATGGCATGCTTGGTCTGCTGATGTTGCTTTTCCTGAGCACCAGCCTATGATCGATGCTGTTATAGCATTGCTCCAAGATGGACATCAATGTTTCAGGCAATTCCATTTGCCAAATCATTGAAATCTCTGTTCAAAATGGAAGTTGAAGGTGGGCAGAAACCCCCCCCCCTGTGAAGAAACAGCAGGCATCTTCATGTGATCACCGTTTCTTCAGCCATGGTGGCCACATGAAATTGACATGCTTTGGTCCTGAAATGTGCGCTTCATGTCAGTGTCCGCAGGCGACTTTTGATGCATAGTGGACATGGGAATTCTAGAAATCCCATCCATTATGCTGTAACACCTGGCCGCTGTGGGTTTGACGCTCCTCAGCGTCAAACCAACAGCAGTTCCTGATCATGGGCATGTACCCTCAGTGACCAGTGAAAGATAGCTGCTGTCAATGCAATTAAAATTGTTGCATGCATTGAAAAAGGCATAGATGCTCATGAGAAGAACATAGGTTTGCATCCATACAGTTTGGAAAATGAAGGCTTTGGGGAGATCTTACTATAATGCACAGATATGTGAGTGGATAGTATAGAGATCTTTTTATACCTAGGTCTGCAATGATGATAAGGGGTGATCCTCTACTTCTAGAGGAAAGAAAATTCAATCATAATCACAGATGCAGTTGACTGTTTTAGGCTGGCTTCACACTTCCATTGTGTAGCGCTGGGGATGGCAGCCTACTTCCTCATTTCTTCCTCCATTAAGCCCCGCCCATTGCTGCACCTCTTCCGTCAGCTCCGCCTATGTCTGCATGCGTCCTGCGTACCTATTTTTAACATTGGGTATGCAGGCCATGCGGATGTATGCTGACGCATCCGCGTGAGTTGTTTTGACTCTGCACCAAGCTGCGCCAAACGCAACATGTTGCATTTTATTGCAGTCGGCAGGCGCATCAAAATGGCACAAGCGTGAAGCCAGCCTTAGCAGTGAGATTTTGGAATTGTCTTCTACAACATGTTGTAATGGTTGATTCTTTAAAATTGCTTATGTGATGAGATGTTGATCTAGTGAAAAAAGTCTGATTGCCATACATGGAGTCAGGAAATATTTTTTTCCTGAAAATAAGGTTTTTGACTTCGTTTGGATCAATGTTTTAGGTTATAGGTTGACTTTGAAGGACTTGTGTCTTCTTTTGACCTTAAAACTATGAAACTGTAAACAGTTTTGTAGCCCATAGCCCTGCAAACAGGGGGAGTGTGTGCAGTCTGCATGAGACTGGGCCACACCTCAGTGATGCAACTTCAACTTCCAGAAGTTCCGTGACATCGCCGGATATCAACGACGGCTGCATCTGTGGGTCACGTGATCAGCACTCTGCAAGCAGAGATAGCGCCACTCACAGCCAAATATGAAAAAAAGAATGAATTTTAAAACTTACTTATTTCAATGGTTTAAATCGATGTGTATAATAAAGATTGTAGTTGACCACCTCTTTAAGTTGATTCGTTAAGAAATGTAGTAACATATAAAAAAAATTCTATAACTGAAATACTGTATCCGATTTAGAAGAAAATAATTTTTTTTCAACTTTAAAGTTATGAAAATACTGGAATCTTGAATACATATCTGACTAAAAAGAGACTATTCATTCATAATGTTGTGTTCATGCTTCATTTAGAATCTGATCCCGGGTTTTACTGAGACAATAAGAAAGAATTCTTGGAATGTTCTCTGAGATTCATTTTTCAGAATGGCAAAATTAAAATATTTGAAAACTTCTAAACCAGGGTATATTAATCATTTTTCTCAAGTAAAGTTGCTGCTCTTGTCACAAGTGAAAGAATAATAGCCAGATTCCAGAATTAGCTGACAAATAGTTAATGTGCAAAAACTTTGCCACAAAATGTTTATATAGAGCTAACTTAAAATTACCATGGGACAGGGACTCATCCTTCACAGGCATCTTATATAACAAATCATCCACTGGAACACAATACTTTCCTATATATTTTGGATCAACTACAGAGTGAGTATCATGGAGGAAATTACTTAAAGGGGTATTTCCATTTCCAACATCCTATCCCAATATTTAGTAGATGTAATAATAATAATATTAGCAAATGCCTCCAATTAGAAATGTAGTATAGTTTTTCTAATTTGTTATGTCACTTCTCATGTAGGGCATTGCAGGACCTTAGGTATACATGGTTATGACCACTGATATAGTGACAGTTAGGCTACTTTCACACATCAGGTTTTCGGCGTCAGGCGCGATCCGGCGTCGTGCCGGAATGCCGGATCCGGCAAATGTTTTGTAAAACCTGATGTGCCGGATCCGGTTTTCTGCCGGATCCGTCTTGTTCTTGACAGACAAAACCGGATCCGTCTCATCCGGTTCATCCGTTTTTCTATCCGTTTTTCGACGGATTACGCCGGATCTGGTTTTTAAAATTGACCCTTGTGGCCTTCCGAACGGGATTGGCTACTGGAAAACTATATATAGCATGTTCCTACAGCCCTTCTTTGACAGGTTGTAGAGGAGAAAGTGCAGGTTGGAGAGAAGAGCAAGTTACTGGCGAAGATGGATGTTGTCATTGGAAATATTACCACTAGAAGTTCTGTGACGGTTTCAGTAATGAGGGACAATTTTGCACTATACTTTATGTCACCTCAAGGCAGAGTACACTGGCAGGATGACAGAGTGTGAAAGATTTGTGCCCTAACCAAACTTGTGTACCTTCTGGACCAACAGTATATACCTTTGCCAACCAAAGTTGGCTATCTTGTCATGGTCTTACTATTTTTACCTTTAGGCCACAGGTGTTTACCTGGTTGTGTTTTATGCAAAGTATTTCACCTTTTAACAAAAGTTGTGTACATTGTTAGGAAATCACCAACAATAAACACAACTTTTCAGGTGAAATACTTTGCTTCAAACACAACCAGGAACACAACTGTGGCAAAAAGCTAAAATTTACCGACAGTTATATACCTGGTTTTGAATACCTTTTTACCTTTTAAATACCCTGTATTTTTTTAAACATATTTCGCCGCAGAAAGAAATGACAGACAACCAGTGTAAACAATAATTTAACTTTTATTTAAAATATTTTTTTTTGTGTAAACTGTTTTTAAAGTTAAAAAAACTTTTTTAATAAAGGTTTGAAACCAACCAAATGGGCATTTTTATTACAAAAAAAACATTATAACTCGGTGTAGTGTGGGGTGGAAATACTGCTGGAGGGGCTGCGGGACACTTCGACAATGGGAGTGTGGAGAGAGGACTGGGATCGTGGTGGGGAAGGAACAGTTAGAGTTGATGGTGTGGAAAAAGCTACAGAATGGGTGGACATGTGGGTGGCAGAAGAGGTGGTGGGCGGTGGAGTGGAGGGTTGGGCAGGGACTGTAGGAGCAGATGATGTTGATGGAAAGTTGTATGGGGAAGGAGTTTGGTACGGGGAAGGAGTTTGGTACGGGGCAGGTTGCTGGAAGTGGGGAGATGTCTGGTACTGGGGAGGTTGCTGGTACTGGGAATGTTGCTGGTACTGGTGAGGTTGCTGGTATGTAATGGGAGGGGGAGGATGGAAAGTGGCTGGAGGGGGTGCAGATGTAATAGGAGGGGGAGGATGGAAAGTGGCTGGAGGGGATGCAGATGTAATAGGAGGGGGAGGATGGAAAGTGGCTGGAGGGGGTGCAGGTGGAGGAACTACAGTGGTGGGAGGTGGAGGTTGGGAGGTAACCTGCTGTAGAGCACCGTGGCACGAATGCATTAAATGCATCTGCTGGGTAGGAGATAGTGTTGCCATGCGCTCCACAACAGACCTGAAAAAGGTGTGGTTTGGCGAAGATCTTGCTTCTGAATGCATGGTTTGCAGAAGTGTCTTCACCTCCAGAATGCTGGAGTTGATCTGCTGAAAGCCTGCGGAGATTTGCTCTGACAAGACTTTTAGACAGTTCTGGAAAGATGCATTCAGATGCAAGAACTCTGGCGCATAACTCTTTTCCTGACCCCTCTGCCGCTGCCGCCCAGTACCCGCAGGTGTACTAGAGGTGGCAGGGGCAGAAGGGTGGGGTAAAGGGAAAGCGATCTCCTCACCAGCAGCTTCATGTAATGTAGGTGGCCACGATGCTCCTGTGCTGGTGGATGGGACAGATGGGTCGAATGTGTGGGAAGGCTGGGAAGGTGCAGATGTACCGGGGCGGTCGAAGTGTCCCTCGGTGCCGGTCTCCTCAGGGATCGCCTCAGAAGGGTCCAATCGTGCAGGCTCCCGAGTGCTGCTCACCGTGCTGTGGAATAAAGAGAAAAAAAAACAATTAAAATACTGACATGGTATGGCCCTGGCTGAAAAAAAAAAGTTACATCTAACATTTTTTTTCACATGTGGTGTGTAATATTTACCTTCTAGTGACCATTGTTTCCCGGAGGAACGACAGGGCTTGTGCGTACTTGTACTTGCTCCTGCGTCCTCCAGATCCACTCGGGGCCCGCATCTCTTTATTGAACTCCTTCTTGAAACGATCCCTCACAGACCGCCACCGATTCACAATTCTGTTCCCTGAAATGAGAAAGGAGTGGTTAGTATACAACATCAGTGTTTCCCAAACTCCAGTCCTCATGGTCCCCAGGGGTCATGTTTTCAGGATTTCCATAGTAAATAGAAATCCTGAACACATGATCCGTGGGGACCACGAGGACTGGAGTTCGGGAAACACTGGTTTACATCAAGCAACCGGTACTGTATATACTTACACTCTTTAATCTGGGCCCGAACATCGAGGTACTCCCAGCGGCCCACAAGGAGCGAACAGATTTCCTCCCAGAGTCGTCGGGTAACGATAAGGTCAGCGTGGCGGCGGTCAGCCATATTCCAGAGCGGCTCCCTTTCTCTGACGAGATCGATGAGGTGGTCCACATCGAGTCCTCCATCCTCACCGTCAGAGTCGGGAGCACGCTGTGAAGGCTGTTAAAGAAAAAGACAAAAATAACATAATTAGCCTCCACAAAAGAAATGAAATAAAAAGTGCAAAAAAACAAAGCAAAAATATTTATACTTACACGCTGGTGACCGCCGTGTTGCTGTCGCCGACGACCCTGGGAGGCACTGCGAGGACCTCTTGGCTGAGCACCAGATTGGGAAGACTAGAGAAGAAAACAAAAAATGTTATGTCTTTGGATGTAGGCATTTGTTTGCTGTGTGTGGTCTGCAGAACATTGTTTTCTATGTGTTGTGTGTAGTGTGATGTTGTGTTTCTGCGTTTGATGCAAAAAACTTACCAATTGTGAGCCCACTCCAGGTGTCTGTCCACCCCTTCCTTCTTCTTCTGGGAGCTCCTCTTCATCTTGTGAATCCTGTTTTGAAATAAAAGGCAATGAATAGACATATATTACAGAGATGATGGATTTTGGAAATAAAAACTTACCGTCAAACGCTGACGATGCGAGGGAGGGCTCCCAGAAGATGATGTGCTGTCTTCCTGGTGGCCACACTCCATGCCTGTGGGTGGTGTTCCAGCTGCTGCCATTGCTGCTGCTGCTGCTGCTGCATCTATTGGGCGGCTGTTGAATAAAGAGAAACAAAGGGCCAATGAATATCTTGATATTCAATAGGCCTAGTTTGGAGGAATGGGGGATTTGATAATTACCGTCTCTCATCTGCTGTTGGCCTCCCCTCCTCAGCATGTTCCATTTGCTGCTCCATTTGGGGTGGTGGTGGTGCTGATGGTGCTGCAGTGGTCTCCTGCCTTCTCCTGCTGCGCTTGGTTGCTTTCTTGGGTGGCATGTTGGGTGTGGCTGTGGGTCCCACTGTCTTGCTTTTATATATGTCTTGTGGGCAGAGCTACTGAGCATGCTCAGACCAAAAAAAAAGGATCCGGCCACCGGATCCGGCTTTCGCCGGATCAGGCGCATTGCGGCGCTCATAGGCTTTCATTGTGTGAAAAAGACGGACGCGCCGGATCCGGCGTGTCCGGCTTTTTCGCCGGAGACAAAAAACGTTACAGTAGCCGTTTTTTCCAGACGCCGGATCGCGACACATTGCCGGATCCGGCGAAAACCGGATGAAACGCATGGCCATCCGGCGCGATCCGGCGCAAATGCAAGTCAACGGGGGGGAAACCGGATCCGGCATTGCATTTCGCCGGATCCGGTTTCTGTCAAAAGCGCCGGATCGCGCCTGACGGCGAAAACCTGATGTGTGAAAGAGGCCTTAGTTATCTAATTGTTAATGGTCATAACCATGGATACGTAAGGTCCTGCAATACCTGCACATGAAGAAAGAGACATAGCGAAATAGAAAATCTATACTACATTTCTAATTGGAGGTATTTGCGAATATTATTACTAATTACACCTAATACATATGGGGATAGGGTCTTGGAGATGGGAATACCCCTGTAAGTTTATATTCTATTCCGGCTCCAATTTGCTGTACTTTTGCTCCTAACATTGTGTCCTGATTGACCTGATTCTAACTTCAGCCTTGTTCCTACATGTCACCTCTGCTTTTGCCTTCAAGTTTTTATCTTGCAACTGTTACTCTAATCTTGACTATATCCTTTTGCTTCAATTCTGGTAATGATTCATTTTAATCTTCTAGCTTGACACATCCTGGCCACCAACATGGTGGAGACCCTTAGATTAAATTCTTACTACACCATGATTTTACCAGCGTTCTGCCATAAATGTTTTGGGGATAAAAATCAAGAGTTTAAACTGTTTCCAGGCATTTCTTCCTCTTGTCATGGTCCATGGCTTTTCCAAGCAATTTCAAATATCAAAGAAGCACCTCCTAACTTGTTGTAAGTATCGACCTGATCAAAATGTATATCTGATCATTCCCAGTAAGCTTTCAAACTATTGCTTATTTATCAGTAAATTTGAGGCATGCAAATGATCCTTAACACAAGCTGGGATTGGGTTAGATATCAAAACATCTAACCAACCCTCTTAACTGATGTCTTCTACTACTCATGTTACATTTTAGATATAGCTGAGAACTACCAACTGCATGATTTTACTTTGGCAAAAAATAAGTGATATTGAAATAACTCATAAAAAAATTAAAAGCAGAAAAGGTGCAGGATTAAGTGAGAGACATCAACTCTAGTAAAATACAAGCAAACAGGTACAGACTGAAGGGCCTTTTACACATAGCGAGATCGCTAGCGATATCGCTAAAGCGTCACCGATTTTGTGACGCAACAGCGATATCGCTAGCGATCTCTCTACATGCGACATGTACCTCCGACCAGCCCCCTCGCTGGATATCGATGATCGCGCTCGAACGTCCTGGGCCATTTTCTCCTCGTTGGCGTCCCGCTAGCGCCGACTAGCGACGCATGGATGCAGGCAGAAGTCGTCATCATCGCTGCCGTGTGACAGGGACGAGCGACCGCCGAGCATCGCTTGATCGTTGCTGCGTCGCTGGTGAGATATGCCTGTTTGGCAGCTCACTAGCGACCATTTAGCGATGCACCAGCAATCCTGATCAGGTTGTATCGTTGTCGAGATCGCTGGTGCATCGCTTAATGTAATGGGACCCTAACAAAATAATATTTACATAGACTTAGTATGAATAATTAATCAAAAAATGCAGACTCAGTGTAGCAAGTTCTTCTGGCTAGCAGCATATAGAGATGACCTAGTATATGAAATATTAAATAGACTTTTCTTTTGCTGCAATTTTTTTTAATCAATTGTTTACATTGATGCTTTTTTTTCAATAATCAATCTGAGCTTTTTGCTTACCTACGATTTTTCTAGGATTTTAGTCATTAGTAGTAATTTTAGTAGTAATTTTAGTAATTTCTCTTAAAATCAGCATACAATGCAATTATATAAACTGTTAAAAGGCAAATAGTGCTCTATATACTATAATTGGTCCCAAATATTTAGTCTTGAAGTCAATCGATTTGTTGCTATGATCTAGCATAACGTTCAAGTTGCAGGAGGTGATTTAAACTCTCCCACTAACAGGTGCTCATTCTGGCATATCACTGCTAATTGGGTTTTGTTTATCTCTACCCACAAATTACAACCTAGAGTGTAGTTGAGTCCTAAAGAGGTCTCTATAAATCTCCCTTCCTAATTACCATAGAAATCCAAAAAAGAACGGAAGAATAAGGCGCATCTCAATAATGGAAATACAATACGTTTTATTTATGCCCATATAAAATGACAAAGAGGAGAAGAAACAAATAGGTGTGACACCACCAAGAATGATACACAGGTTCTCATCAAATGAGCTATGGAAGAAAAACATGTATAAAAAGCATATAGATTGATACAGATACCAAGTGGAGTCCACCAAAAACAGTACAAAACAAGCGCATGTGCGCCATATAGCTCCCACACAACTCCTATGAGGAGAGTGAGTGGACAGAATACCGCCTCTAGTGAGGTATATCCCACTCAAATATATATCTAAAGACAAATATAAAAATTGGCTCAAAATCAGGACAATATCCACTCAAGAAGAGGAAGGAGCAATTGGAAGAAATGTCTCTCTCAACTTGAAGCCAAGTGGATTATGAGGGTTGATTGCGTATGACCCAAAGGCCTCAATGAGGTCTTGAGCTTTGCTCCTTTTTTATAAAGCACTTTTTTTTAATGTTTGTTTGGTTTTAACTTTTGTGTTATATGTCCTATCTAGGTTCTCCTGGCCATGAGTCCTTTTGTCACCACTTTCTTTGGTCTTTTGATCTCTGGGTGAAGTTATTTACCGTCCAAATATGTAACACCGTTTTGAAGAACTCCTGGTTATGATGAAAGAATGAACAACTTCCATTGCATCTTTAATACTATGTTGATTCTGTATCTTGTGGGAGGTTTGGGGTGTTGAGGGGTTCTGTTTTTTGTCCATCCTTGATAGAGATATAACAGAGTCTAGTATATGTACACGCTTATGAATGGTACTGATACATTTTTATCTAGGCTTATTGGTGTGTGTGCTGTATAGATTTATATTCTAATTCTCTGATTATTTAATTCTCCTTACCATGTTCTCATCCCTGGGGTTACAAATCGGTGTACTTGTTAGCTATATTCCCTTTGTGTTCTTTTGGGTGGGGAACTAATCACCTTCACACTTCCCCACAACCCAGTGGAAAAACGGTGGATGGCTAGCGATAACTTGTGGCATATTATGAGACCAAAGTCAGTATTAGCTATTGGTATGGATATGGATTTTTTAGGTCACTTCCTGCGGTGCGTGCTTCCGTGTGCTCGGCTGTTTACTGGTTGTCATGGACACGTGTCCATCCAGCGCCGCGGGTCCTGCCTCCCAGCTGACGCATCGGACGCTGACTCCTCGACTTCCGGTTTTCGGCGCTAGCACCGGAAGCGCCGCTACACCGCATTATGACAAGGGCCCTAATACGGACTATTTAATGGCCGCTCTTTCCCTGCTTTCACATAACCCCCCAAGGAAGCTGACGTGAAACGCGCATCGGGGTTTGTCTTGTCATCCCCAGGTATGCACACAGCACTTTGTTTATACACTGGTATGTTTATTTTATTATGAAGAGAGAAGGAAGATCCGGCACTGGAGACATGATAAAATCCATGATAAGTTTTATTCACATAATTTCATGATAAAACCATAAAGGGGAAAACAGACCCCCACGCCTGACGCGTTTCGAACCTTACACCAGGTTCTTCCTCAGAGACGTCTCTGAGGAAGAACCTGGTGTAAGGTTCGAAACGCGTCAGGCGTGGGGGTCTGTTTTCCCCTTTATGGTTTTATCATGAAATTATGTGAATAAAACTTATCGTGGATTTTATCAAGTCTCCAGTGCCGGATCTTCCTTCTCTCTTCATGTTTGCAACACATGGTGGTCAGCCATTTGATCCCTAGGCACGACCGGCTTATAGGACTATTTTGGTGAGCACAAATTTCCCTTTCCCCTTCCTAATTTTCTTATTTTATTATGGGCTATGATGTAAGCTGGCATTGGTGCAATTACGGTATCTATGTACTAACTAAATACAGTAATATGTGCTAATATTTTTCTGCACATTCATCCTGGATACCTCTATTAACATTTGTTCATATTTTTGGGTTATTTACCTTAGGAGAGGTTATTGTTATCTGTATTATATACTCCCTTTATAGGGTTTTCAGGCTGCCAGATGGCACATATGTTTTTTGCACCTCCGCTGGAGGATTACAGCGAAGGAAATATATATCTTGCATATTGCACATAGGTATGCACATAGCACTTTACTTTATTGCCTTTTTATAGTTCATTCCAATCAGGCATTGCTCCTTCCTCTTCTTGAGTGGATATTGTCCTGATTTTGAGCCAATTTTGATATTTGTCTTTAGATATATATTTGTGTGGGATATACCTGACTAGAGACGGTATTCTGTCCACTCACTCTCCTTCTCATAGGAGTTCTGTGGGAGCTATATGGCGCATATGCGCTTGTTTTGTATTGTTTTTGGTGGACTCCACTTGGTATCTGTATCAATCTATGTGCTTTTTTAAACATGTTTTTCTTCCATAGCTCATTTGATGTGAACCTGTGTATCATACTTGGTGGTGTCACACCTGTTTGTTTCTTCTCCTTTTTGTCATTTTATATGGGCATAAATAAAACTTATTGTATTCACGTTTATTGAGATGCGCCTTATTCTTCCGTTCTTTTTTGGATTTCTATAGTGTAGTTGGTAAATCTAAAGTTCAAAATACAGCAGAAATGATTTAGTGAAATAGTAGATTATTTTACCTGGCAAGTGAATGGCTGTGATACAAGTCTTGCGAGTTGTGTCCCTGTGATCTGACACACGTTTCTCCTTGCTTCTTTGGAGGCCATATCTCATGAGTCTTGCCATTTGGTTAAGCAGTACAGTGCAGCCACATATGGGGTATTTATACTCAGCAGAAATTGTTGTACAAATTTTGGTGCCATTTTTACCCATTTCCCAGAGTGAAAATATGAAATCTGGGGCCAAAACCAATTTTTGGTGGTAAAATTTTTATTATTTTTTTCTTTATTGCCCAATGGTATAAAATTCTGTGATCCAGCTGTGGTGTCCATATGATCACTGCACCCCTAGGTGAATTCATTCAGAGATGTAGTTTGTAAAATGAGGTGTCTTAGGGGGGTTCTGCTGTTCTGGTACCTCAGAGGCTCTGCCAATGTGACATGGCACAATTGAACCAGTCCTGCAAAATGTGAACTCCAATATGGTGCTTCTTCCATTTTGAGCTTTGCACTGTGCCTCAAAAGTATTTTTCAACCACATATGGGGTATCGGCATACTCAGGAGAAATTGCACAACAAATGGTATGGTGCAATTTCTTTTGTTACCCTTGAGAAAATGCAAAATTTGGGGGCTAAAAACATTTTTGTGGAGAAAATGTGATTTTTTTTTATTTTCACAGCTCAATGTCATAAAGTTCTGTGAAGCATCTGAGGGTTCAATGTGCTCAGCACACATGTAAATACATGTGTGTGTGTGTAAGGGGTCTAGTTTTCAAAATGGTGTCAATGGTGTGGTTTCCATTGTTTAGGCACATCAGGGGGAACATGGCATCCGCTAATTATTCCAGCAAAGTTTACATTCTGAAAGTCAAATTGCACTCCTTCCATCCCGAGCCCTGTTGTGTGCCAAAACAGTGATTGTTCCTCACATATGGAGTCTTGGCATGCTCCAGAGAAAAATTGCACAACAAATTTTTGTGACAAAAAGTTAAATGTTCATTTATTCCTTCCACATACCAAAAATTATTGTGAAGCACCTGAAGGTTTAATTAGCTTCTTGAATGTGGTTTTGAGTACCTTGAGGGGTGCAGTTTTTAGAATGGTGTCACTTTTGAGTATTTTCTGTCATCTAGGCCCCTCAAAATCAGTTCAAATGTGATGTGGTCACTAAAAAAATGATTTTGTACATTTTGTTGAAAAATTAGAAATCGCTTGTCATGAGCAGCTGTAGTGCAGTACAGTGTAGCCTCCACCAGGGGGTGCTGTTGAGGGAAGAGAGGTTGCACCCACACAGCATAGTAACACAGAGCAACAGCACAGGTGTCACGGGTAACAAAAGAATGGCCAGATAAGCGGAGTCAAAAAATAGGAGCAGAAGTACCAGAAGTCACAGCAGTACACATGGTCAGAAACAAGCCAGGGGGTCAGCAACGGTTGGAAGCGGATAAGGCAAAGACAGAAAACAGAAGCTGGACCGAATGCAAGCCAAGTCAAAGCCAGAGAGTCAACAAACTAACAGGGCAACACTGAGTCAGGACAGACAGAGGGAATAAATAGACACGGGACAAGTCAGGGATCACTGCAGTAATAATCAGGATATACCAGAGTCAGATACACACGCCGAAGGCACAACTATAGCTGACACGCCTGCAGGCTGCAGCGGTGCTAAATAGCAGTTGGGTTGCCCTCACACCCAGGGCTGTGGGGTACTCGGTACTGGGCCTATGAACCTCAATGGGAGATGTCACAGCAGCTGGGACCCGGCCTGTGGCCCTGGGCGCCCAACGTAACAAAGGGGAAATGTTCAGTGTGAATGAATAAGTATTGACGCCACCTGTGGTGTTCGGCAATGAAGATGTTAAGCCGGCGCTGCAGACAGATCCTCTGGGACAGATGGTGTGGTGCAGCAATGATGTTATAGCCCTCCACAGGCAGGGCTGCAGTCCCAGGGCAGAGTAGGCGAAGTGACACTTAGATGATGTAGTTCGGGCGCAGGGGATGTAGCAGTGCTGGGCAGGTTGACGCAGGAATAAGTGGAGGACACCTCGGGATGTAGTTCCAAAGCTTTACTCACAGTCTGTTGTGGTACAGGTGCCCGCATCAGTGCCGTGTCCTATGGGTCAGGAGCTCAGCCAACTTCCAGGCAAGATGAAGTACTCCTTTCCAACACTCCGCCAACACATGTGCCTTTTCTGAACGTCTCCCTTTTGCGCCTATAGTGAAGTACTCTCAGTACTGAGTTACACTGGAGTTCCTCCTGTCAGATGTTCCTATGAACTCTACTTGTACGTCAGACAGCTGTAGTCTGCTTCAGGGACTCCTTGCTACTAAGTCCCGGCTCACTGCTGTTGTGCCCCCAAATCTGGTGTGGGAATAAAGTGGTGACAACTTCTATTCCTCTGGAGTCTGTCGCAGGACCATTAGTATCCATACAACCTCAGGGACTGGACCCCGGCTTTGCACTGTGAACTTGAGAAGGGTTCTGCTCTAACCCTAATCCTTAGTCCTCCTCTCCTTATGTTCCGTACTAATCCTTCCTTCTTATGGAGAGAGTCAGGCTTTCTATCAATGTCTCTTTCCTGTGCCAGCGGACGCAGGTCACTGAGGTCGGCTGCAGCACTTCTTTTTATCCATCCCACTCAGGGGATCTTCATTCTTCCTCTGACTCCGTCAGACTGCCCCAATCTTAAACTCTTCCCGCTCTTTTGATGCAAAACCTAAACTCCACCCGCCTCCCAGCACGCTTCGTGTTCCAAGCAGGGAGCCACCAAAGGGTGCTTTGCTACACTACTATGTTGTGTGGAATGCGGGTGTGGGAGCGTGGTCAGGGGTCTCCACCTTACCTGAATGGTGGGGTACCACACCTCAGGAGGAGGTGCAGTACCTCTGTGGCGACTGAACCCTCAGGGGCGCCACACAACCCTGAAACCAGACAGAGGCTGAGAAAAATTAACCCCTGAAATGACCAGACCGGGTTTTGAGTCCTATCTTTCCATGTTCAGGGATCATGACATCACTGGTCAACTGTTAACCTTTACAACTTCCTAACAGAAAATAATTATGTAAAATGAATAAAGATTTGCCTCGCTGACAATACTGTGTGATCAGAAAGGGTTAAGGTGTAAAACCAAATCAGCCAGAGATGGCAAATGGTATTCTGACTGGTATTAGTACTTTATGCCGGTTTTTCTCTGTTCCTCATAAAAGCCAGTGGGTGAAAAGGCTGATGAGATGCAGGGAACGTCCTCCCATTTGCATGGAAAGAAAAACCCCTGGAGAGCGCACCACAGTAAGCGGCAGGCAGCCTCGGCCGATGGCGCCGTCGTGCAGTAGCGTGGCGAGCGGGGGGCGTAGTTAGCGGGGGGTGTGTAGTGAAGCGGTGACGTCACTGGTCCGCAATTGACGGACGTGTGCAGGGGCCAACCGACGCGTTTCGGGGAGCCGTCCCCCTTCCTCAAGGTATAGGCTGCCTGCCGCTTACTGTGGCGCGCTCTCCAGGGGTTTTTTTTTCCATGCAAACAGGAGGACGCTCCCTGTATCTCATCAGCCTATTCACCCACTGGCCTTTATGAGGAACGGAGAAAAACCGGCATAAAGTACTAATACCAGTCAGAATACCATTTGCCATCTCTGGCTGATTTGGTTTTACACCTTAACCCTTTCTGATCATACAGTGTTGTCAGCGTGGCAACTCTTTATTCATTTTGTTTTTTCCATTTGGCAGAGATCACACTGTATCTGCATGTTTTGTCAGCAGCTTTCAACTCAGCTGTGTGCCCATTACAGCGCCGGTGTGATATTTTGTATTTTTAGTAAATAATTAAGTTTAAAAATTTGTGCTGATGTAAAATTGACATGTGGGAAATGTTATTTTTTTGACTATTTTGTTGGATACAACTCTATGATTGAAGAGCATAAAAATGGAAAGTTTGAAAATTGCCGTTTTTTTCACAAATAAACGCAAATTATATGGAAGAAATGTTACCACCACCAAGAAGTACAATATGTCACAAAAAAACATTCCCTGAATTAGTCGGATCCATTGATCCATTCCAGAGTTATTACCACATAAATTAACACTGGCCAGAATTTGGCCTGATAATGAAGGTTAAAACAGGCTCAGGGGGTGAAGGGGTTAAGAGTAGTATTATATCACTTTTTAATGCACATGGGCACAAATCACATAGCACTTACTATAATAACAATAATATTCTCAAACCTCACTGTTCATTTCCAATATATCATTGTTTCCATATGATTGGTAGAACACTCCCAATTTCTCTAGAAATAAAATGTTATAACTGGCTTGGAAAATGATTGTTATCCTATGTTTTTGTGGAATAACTGCATGACAGAAGTTAACAGATAAGGAAATGTAGAAAGGAAGTGTAGACACTAAAAACAAATTGCAGTGAGATCCAAAGGGAGCCGTATAATATAATAGGATAGAAGTTTGGAATGGCTGACATTTTTGTTAAACTCTTTTAAAAATTGTAACGAGGGAGACATAGGATATCACGTTCTGACAAAATATTTATGTGCCTTGAAACAGAGCGTGGCAGAACTTTGGATGTCAATCTGCTCCTGGTAGGGTTGGCTTATAAAAAATGTCAAATTTATTGCCTTCTGACTGCTAATGCTGCCCCAGATGTTCAACCACAGAATACACAGGTTAACCAACCAAGGAACTTGAGTAGAGGGAGAAACATTAATAAACTATGACCTTCAAAATGTATCTTTTTCCAAAGAAAGCACAGTGCGAAACCAAAGAATAAACAATTGTTCCTCTGAGATAGCCCTTTCCTCTCAAAATCGGACTGAATTAATTCTAAATAAGGGCACATTTTTCTTACTCCTTTACTGTAGATAAGAATAAGGTTTACTTTTGTAGACTAAATAAGAACACTTGCGGTAAGATAATCTTCCCTAGCTAGTATATCCTGATGCTAATTTCTAAAAAGATTCAGTTCATACATAGTATATAAAACACATAAAGGCGTTAAAAATTCCAATTTGGTAATGTAAAGTTTAAACTTCAGATTAATCATGTTAAAGCGTTTGTGAACTTGCATTCAACAGAATTTGAGTGCAAAGCTTAAATTTCAGAATGATAAAAACCTACAATATACATTATTTGCCTCACAGCTATGCAGATAATGATATAACATGTAGGATTGCACAGCTAATTAAGATTTTTTTCTAATGCAACTAGGATTAAAGGGGTCGTCTATGATAAGAAAAATTTAACTGCTTTACTCCAAGTGTACTGCCTTGCTTTAAAAGATTGGTGGTGGTATTGCAGTTTAGTCATCTTTACTTCAAAGGAACTGAGCTACATTTTCAGCCCAAAAGCCTGGACCTTACAATGGAAAAAGCACCAGATTTTTCTAATATTTGGCATCCTTTCTAAGTCTTTGGGATTCATCTGCTGTGGTCCCTGTTTTTTCCATGTATTTTTTTCTTAGTTTTTTACCCAGTATTCTCTTTGGCATGTAACAGGTGATCCTTTTGTTATTGATCTTTAATTCACTAGTACCAGGGACATTGCTTCTACTGGGCACTGTTCCCTGATTTGGAGACATTTCTCCAGTAGCTCTATTTGTCTCTTTTGTACTGGTCCTTGTTTTTTTTTGAGAATTGACCAGAATGACTGCTCATTTCTGAGCTATCACTGTAACTGAAACTTAAGCACTTGAAATCTTCATCGCCATCGGACATTGCCCTTTTCTTCACTATCAGAACGGAAAAAGGCATATGTCTCATCTGCAGTATAAAACTGAAGTGCCATTTTATGACATTTTAAATACAAATGTATACTCTACAATATTAGTTATATTTTAGTAGAAAATATGTTCCTATCAAATTATGTACATGTATGTACTATTTATAGTATTGTATACAGTATTTATATGTGTATGTTAGTACAAAAATGAACAAATTGATTAACACAACTAAATTATTAATGTAACTGATGACTCAATTAGTTGAATAATGTAACTGATGTAACTAACTACAGTAACCAATTGATTAACTGATTAATTAAATATTTGATGGAGCTACTAGTAATTGATCGGTAAAACAACTGTGATCAACCCTAACCTAACCTCAATAATTTATTTTAATTTTAAGAATATAAATACATTAAGTTATTATGATTAATCCAATTTATCTAGTCAACTTATACTATACTTGTTAGGGCTGGCGGAACGCACCAAATTCTAAAGTAGTAGTAGATGCGTTCGCAGCCCGGGGTCCATCATGCAGAGGTGGTACACTGCTGCTAGAAAATGGCAGAAGAATAGAGCGACATAAAAACAGTCACACGTGGGTTACGTCACCCAATGTGAACAGGAGCGGACTCTGTTAATTCACAGCGCCCCGCAGCCGCTGAACGTGGATGCTAGAGCCTGTTTAACTCACAGAACCCGGCCAAAGAGCGCACAGCAAGCGGCCACAGAACTCTACCCCAAGGACACGGGGTTAGAGTCCTTCTAGGCCCACTGAGTGTGCGGCATCGCTGCAACGAGCGCCGCTATAGACGCTGGCTATGGAGTGTGGAGCACGGGCACTGAGGCTTGCCGAGTCACTGATGATGACTAATGCCTGACTCAGGCTCTGACCTACCTACGCCAAAGCCTGGGCGCTAGCAGGCTAGGTTGCACAACAAATGCTTACCAAGGGTAGGAGTTTCATAATGAGTCAGTCATCAGGGACATTCATACATGCATACATCACTCACTCCTTATAGTCTGAAAATACAGTCTATCCTAGCGCATGGCCGAGCGGCCATGTGAAACTTTTATAGCCGCGAGCGTCCGGGACCTTCCTGGCTTCTCAGATGGGCCAATCTGAACACGAGCAGGACCTGAGCATGTGACCTTCGATCTCCAATGGGAGATCACTCCATGGGCATGCTCAGTGGTCCGACATGAGGACTTAGTCACTGGAGAATCTCGCTGCTGAGCAGCATGCATTGCCATAGCTGTGCCAGAGGCGGCAGCAGCAAGAAAACCCATGGAGCTGGTCTGGGCAGAGCACTAGGACCGATGAGTTTGCTGAGCAACCTCCTCTGCGGCTGGAGAGGAATCGGAGACCGCCGGAAGTAAGGCTCGGGATTCCCGCTGTGCAGTGACAGGAACCCGACGCCTAACAATACTAAACACCTACCATATCTAATACTATATCCTAACTAATAAATTGATGGGCCTAATTGGGAAAGGGGGAACCTATTAGTGTGTGTGTGTGTATTTTTACAGTATGACAAGATTGCTGAGTAATAAAGCTCTTGTCACACTGTTTCTTCTCTGATCGCTCACTGACAGAAGACCAGAGGAGAAACAGTGTTTTATATGAGGCAAATCACCCGGGAAAAGTTTGCTACCATAATAAACTTTCCCATTGATTTTTATCATTGGCTAGCATGACGGTGATGTCATCAGGACCTGAACCAATCATATCTCAAGGAGATCTGGAGTGAAAGCGATAATTCTGCATCGTAATCCCAATGCTTGCAGGTATATGGGAGTCGGATCTCTGCAAAACCACTGACCGTAGAGAAAGCCCAGCAGGTGCCAACGTTTATTTATCATCAGTGGGCGTGAAGAGGTTAAAGCTTATATGCGCTTTACGCTTTCTGATATTTGTAATAGAGTAACCACTATTTATGTATTATCATTTTTTTATCCATATTGTATTCTGGTATGGTGCTCTTTGTTATGCATCTATATCCCTTACCCATTTCTATAATCTGACAACTTGGCTATTGATTTTTTAAAAAGATTTGAAAAAAAATCTCTTTATGCTCTTCCATTGGCTCCTGTTGATGTTGTTATTATTATATTATTATAGCACCATTTATTCTATTGGTTACTGTTGATGTAATGTTATTAGCTTTAACCCCTTCCTGCCATCCGATGTACTATCCCGTCCATGGGACCTGGGCCCCTATGCCCATGGACGGGATAGTACGTCTACTGCGATCAGCGGTGCCCACGTGGTGAGCGCCGCTGATCGCGGCCGGGTGCCAGCTGATTATCACAGCTGACACCCGGCACAATGTGTCAGGGGCGGTCACGGACCGCCCCTGACACGTTAACCCCTTGCACACCGCGCTCAAACATGATCGCGGTGTACCGGGGGTTAAAGGGAAGCATCGGCAGGGAGAGGGCTCCCTCCGTGCTTCCCTGAGCCCCCCACGGCAGCACAATGTGCAGCGCTGCTGCGGGGGGCTCCTTTCCTGCAGGCCCCCGAATCCAAGATGGCGACGGGGGCCTTCGGGGGCCTGCAGGAAGCTGGCTTCCTCAGTGCCTGCAAAGCGCAGGCATGAGGAAGCCTTCTGCACTGCCTGTGACAGATCGCTGATCTGTCACAGTGATCTGTGATGTGACAGATCTGTCACAGGACAGTGATGTCCCACCTGGGACTATTTAATAAAGTTAAAAAAAAATAAAAAAAGTGTTAAAATAATTTTAAAAAAATCGCCAAATAAATTAGAAAAAAAAAAAATATTCCCCCAATAAATCCATTTTTTGGAAATAAAAAAAAAAACAAACAATAAAAGTACACATATTAGGTATCGCCGCGTCCATAACGACCCGCCCTATAAAAATGTCCCATTAGTTAACCCCTTTAGTGAACCCCTTAAAAAATAAAAATAAAAAACGAAGCAAAAAATAATGATTTATTATCATACCGCCAAACAAAAAGTGTAATAACGCGCGATCAAAAAGACGCATATAAATATCCATGGTACCGCTGAAAACGTCATCTTGTCCCGCAAGAAACGAGCCACCATACAGCATCATCAGCAAAAAAATAAAAAGTAATAGCTCGCAGAATAAAGCGATGCAAAAATAATTATTTTTTATATAAAATAGTTTTCATTGCATAAAACCGACAAAACATAAAAAAACGACCTAAATGAGGTATCACTGTAACCGTACTGACCCGAAGAATAAAACCGCTTTATCAATTTTACCACACGCGGAACGGTGTAAACGCACCCCCCCAAAAGAAATTCATGAAACGCTGGTTTTTGTTCATTCTGCGTCCCAAAAATCGGAATAAAAAGCGATCAAAAAATGTCACATGCCCGAAAATGGTACCAATAAAAACGTCAACTCGTCCCGCAAAAAATAAGACCTCACATGACTCGGTGTGTCAAAATACAGAAAAATTATAGCTCTCAATATGTGGTGATGCAAAAACTATTTTTACAATAAAAAGCGTCTTTTAGCGTGCGACAGCTGCCAAACATAAAAACCGCCATAAATAGTAAATCAAACCCCCCGTTATCACCCCCTTAGTTAGGTAAAAATAATAAAATAAAAAAAATGTATTTATTTCCATTTTTCCATTAGGGCTAGGGTTAGGGCTAGGGTTAGGGTAGGGTTAGGGTTAGGGCTAGGGTTAGGGCTAGGGTTAGGGTTAGGGCTAGGGCTAGGACTAGGGTTAGGGTAAGGGCTAGGGTTAGGGCTAGGGTTAGGGTTAGGGTTAGGGCTGAGATTAGGGTTAGGGGTGTGTTGGGGTTCAGGTTGGAGTTAGAATTGGGGGTTTCCACTGTTTGGGCACATCAGGGGCTCTCCAAATGCAACATGGCGTCTGATCTCAATTCCAGCCAATTCTGAGTTGAAAAAGTCAAATGGTGCTCCTTCCCTTCCAAGCTCTGCCATGCGCTCAAACAGTGTTTTACCCCCACATGTAGGGTATCAGCCTACTCAGGACAAATTGCAAAACAATTTTTGGGTCCAATTTCTCCTGTTACCCTTAGGAAAATAAAAAATTGGGGGCAAAAATATCATTTTTGTGGAAAAACATGATTTTTTTATTTTCACGTCCGAGTGTTATAAACTTCTGTGAAGCATTTGGGGGTTCAAAGTGCTCACCACACATCTAGATAAGTTCCGTGGGGGGTCTAGTGTCCAAAATGGGGTCACTTGTGGGGAGTTTCAATAGTTTAGGTACATCAGGGGCTCTCCAAACGCACATGACACCCGCAGACCATTCCATCAAAGTCTGCATTCCAAAACGTCACTGCTTCCCTTCCGAGCCCCAACGTGTGTCCATACAGTAGTTTTCTCCCACATATGGGGTGTCAGCGTACTCAGGACAAATTGGACAACAACTTTTGGGTCCAATTTCTCCTGTTACCCTTGGGAAAATGAAAACATTGGGGACTAATTGATCATGTTTGTGGAAAAAATACGATTTTTTTATTTTCATGCCCGGGCATTATAAACTTCTGTGAAGCCCTTGGGGGTTCAAAGTGCTCACCACACATCTAGATAAGTTCATTAGGGGGTCTCGTTTCTAAAATGGGGTCATTTGTGGGGGTTTCCACTGTTTAGGTACATTAGGGGCTCTCCAAATGCAACATGACACCCGCAGACCATTCCATCAAAGTCTACATTCCAAAACGTCACTACTTCCCTTCCGAGCCCCGACGTGTGCCCATACAGTAGTTTTCTCCCACATATGGGGTATCAGCATACTCAGGACAAATTGGACAACAACTTTTGGGGTCCAACTTCTCCTGGTACCCTTGGGAAAATAAAAAAATGGTGACTAAAAGATCATGTTTGTGGAAAAAATACAAATTTTTTTTTTTCACGCCCGGGCGTTATAAACTTCTGTGAAGCACTGGGGGGTTCAAAGTGCTCACCACACATCTAGATAAGTTCCTTGGGGGGTCTAGTTTACAAAATGTTGTCATTTGTGGGGGGGTTCCACTGTTTAGGTACATCAGGGGTTTTCCAATCGCGACATGGTGTCCGATCTCAATTCCAGCCAAAAACGTCAAATGGCGCTGCTTCCCTTCCGAGCTCTGCCATGCGCCCAAATAGTGGTTTACCCCCACATGTGGGGTATCAGCGTACTCAGGACAAATTGCACAATAACTTTTAGGGTCCTGTTACCCTTGGAAAAATAAGAATTGAGGGTGAAAAGATCATTTTTTTGGAAAAAATATGATTTTTTAATAGTACCGCTGTACGTTATAAATTTCTGTAAAGCCCTTGTGGGTTCAAAGTTCTCACCACATATCTAGATAAGTTCCTTGGGGGGTCTAGTTTCCAAAATGGGGTCACTTTTAGGGGGTTTCCACTGATTAGGTACATCAGGGACTCTCCAAACGTGACATGGCGTCCGATCTGAATTCCAGCCAATTTTGCATTGAAAAAGTCAAACGGCGCTCCTTCCATTCTGAGCTCTGCCATGCCAGTCGTTCCCCCCCACTTATCAGGTATCAGTGTACTCAGGACAAATTGCACAATAACTTTTGCAGTCCAATTTCTCCTATTACCCTTGGTAAAATAAAAAAAATTGAACCTGAAGTATTTTTTTATGAAAAAAAGTTAGATGTTCATTTTTTTTTAAATATTCAAAAAAATTCCTGTGATGCACCTAAAGGGTTAATAAACTTCTTGAATGAGGTTTTGAGCACCTTAAGGGGTGCAGTTTTTAGAATGGTGTCACTTTTGGGTATTTTCTATCATATAGACCCCTCAAAGTGGCTTCAAATGTGATGTGGTCCTAAAAATAAAATGGTGTTGTAAAAATGAGAAATCGCTGGTCAACTTTTAACCCTTATAACTTCCTAACAAAAAAAAATTTTGGTTCGAAAATTGTGCTGATGTAAAGTAAACATGTGGGAAATGTTAGTTATCAAGTTTTTTGTGTGCCGTATCTCTGTGATTTATGGGCATAAAAATTCAAAGTTGGAAAATTGCGAAATTTTTGAAATTTTCGCCAAATTTCCGTTTTTCTCACTAATAAACGCAAGTTATTTGAATGAAATTTTACCACTAACATGAAGTACAATATGTCACGAGAAAACAATGTCAGAATCACCGGGATCCATGGAAGCGTTCCAGAGTTATGACCTCAAAATGGTACAGTGGTCAGAATTGTAAAAATTGGCCCGGTCATGAACGTGCAAACCACCCTTGGGGGTGAAGGGGTTAAAATGATTTACTAATTTTTTTTTCATTGGTGTTTACGAAGTTGAATTAATTCTGATATTCATATAGCTCATCAATCTTTTCATCATTCTGTGCATGTGTAAACATTTTTCCACATATTACACTTTTGTGCACAATATTTTGTTCCGTAATGTTGCTTTTTTAAACTCTATATGAGCACACTGAAGCCCTTTGAAGATTCTGTTGGACTTTATATATGTAAATGATCAATTTCTGTTGGCAAAGTATAATACAAAAAAAATATATTGTGAGTTGCCAATTAAATAATATATCTATATTCAAAGTTACAGGAGGTTGAAATAATAAATGAGAAGATCTCCACATCAATTATGCATTAATACGCACAAACAATTTTTATACGTTGAAGCCTAAGCACATTTTTTCTTTTCCATACAGTTTCCTTGATGCTTTTTTGTACATAGTTATATATGTAGTCATAAAATTATAAATATGAAATCATCAGAATAGTTAATAATTGCTTGTGCTTGCAATTTCCTATTTGTGGCCAATTAATTGAAAGCCTACCTAGGAGCATTGAACCACAGAAGGGCTGAACTGACCAAGGTGAACTTTTATACTTTCGAAAGACACAGATAATAAGTACTTGGACCACCAAAGCTCTGCTTTCATGTCAGATGAAATCCCCATATGCTATTTGAGCTTTTATTTTCATTCCCCTTCGAAGAGCCTAAACCTAACATTATGCTTTACTCATGAAACCGCCAAAAGCTGATTTTGTAATCTCCAGTTCCACCATCCTGCAAGTGAACTCTGCTTCAAAAGGAACGTTGTATAGTGCATACTTTCCACAAATGTATCCACAGAACATGACAGAAAAAAGGAATTTAGTTATGTGTCACGTTCTGCCAGACTTCTATAGCTCCAGACGGACATACAGTATAAAGAAGTCAAAAGAGGTCAGTTTTTGCTCTTATTTTTTACCATTGTCTCCATGAGTATTCAGTTGCTTTTTTTTAATCTGACACTGTTCCAGAGATAAGGAAAAACCTTTTTATTTAGTGCTGCTTTTTATGGTCTTTACAAAGAATCTTGTAAGCAACATCTCCTTGTAGAAATCATAAAAATTATCACTAGATAACAGGTCAATATCGCTGGAACCGTATGACAAAATTCAGAAAAATAAAAGCTAAAATACAGTATGTCTGTAAAGTTATGGTGCACTTTTGTCCAGTCTCTGGAAAGCAACAAACTAGATAGAAATGTGAAATCTTCTCCAAATAAAAGAAACTCTCCCAGTTTCAGTGCAGTTTGATGTGGGCTCCATTTGTTGCCTTACACACATCCAAACGATAGTGAATTTCTTGCCACACACGGGTAAGGATGACTGGTGTAACAGAGTGAATAACGTCTGTGATTCTCTGTTTTAAGTGATCAATGTGATTAATGTCGTTGATACATTCAATGTACACATGTTGCTTCACATAACCCCAAAAGTAAAAGTCTAAGGGCATCAGATCCGGGGATCATGTTATAACTTGTATACTTTCTTGTGACTGGTCAAAAGTGCATCATGACTTTACGGACGCACTGTACACTGCAAATCTGGATACTTTTGACCTCTTGACAGGACCTCTTTAAAGGATTTTCCTGCTTTAAACTCTTTCTATATACTCTAAGGTCATATAAATGTAATATAGGTGTCATTCACTAAGCACCCCATTGTGTCTGCCAAGCACAGATCAGTTTTCACACTGGAAAACCCATTTTGAGTCTCCTTGAACGTAACAGTTAATTATAGAATTCAGCATATAGTTGGAGAACATATAACACAGACCAAAAAATAATTCTTGGCTTAAAGGCCTGTTCTTACTGATGCTTTTTCTGGTTTCTAGCGTCATTCTTCTCTGCTTCTCAGTGATGTCACTGCTCTGCAGACTGTCCAAGTCACGGTGCGCTCTGAGTGACCCACAAGTGACGTTTATGTAAGTCTATTGGTCATCAGAACTAGGTTCCATAGGCTTTCACTGTAAAATAGACTTCTGGCTCATGCATAGAGCATAGAGTAAGCCAGCTTGTTGCAACTGTAGTGATGTCACTGGGAAGCAGAGACGACCGGCACTGGACACTAGAGAGATCAGCGGTTGGTGAGTATATTAATACACTCACACTATATTACATGCACATACACACAAATTTAAAGGAAAGGTGCCGTAATTTTATATAATTTGCAAAAAAAGAGTAAGTAACAAAACATGTTGTTAAAGCAAATGTTTCACTAACCAGGATTTATGGTTTGTTTGTAATAATGTTTTAATGTAGCCACTGGGCACTGCCATCTTGATTTGCAGATCTGTGGAGGACTCACAGTCTGCAAATATGGCCGTCCCTGGAGATAGGAGACTGCGGTCGGCTCCCGACCCCACCATGCAGCCTCATTAGCAGTGAACTGGGCACGCCCCTGTGGGCTGCACCATTCACTGCTGTAGGTGTGGCTGGGCGCCATTTTACTGTAGCCCAGTGCTATCTGCTGAGCTCCACTTTCTGCACCGTGCTTCCTGCTCCAGCTCCACTGTCCTCCTGCTCTGTCTCCGCCTCCTCACTCACAGCCCCAGTGATCTCCGGTAATCTGACACCTTTGCTTTTATGAGAGATTTTATGGCTGTCTGAGGAGGACAGTGACATATACAGCCCATAGTCTAGTGTATAATTGGGGGGGGGGGCTGGAAGTTTCACCAGTGTGGGCATATCTGTAATACTGTCTCCTGTGTGATACTGACTGCTGAGCCGTGTATCTAATCCTCTCCTGTGTGATACTGACTGCTGGGCCGTGTATCTAATCCTCTCCTGTGTGATACTGACTGTTGAACCGTGTATCTAATCCTATCCTGTGTGATACTGACTGCTGAGCTGTGTATCTAATCCTCTCTTGTGTGATACTGACTGCTGAACCGTGTATCTAATCCTCTCCTGTGTGATACTGACTGCTGAACCGTGTATCTAATCCTATCCTGTGTGATACTGACTGCTGAGCTGTGTATCTAATCCTCTCCTGTGTGATACTGGCTGCTGAGCCGTGTATCTATTCCTATCCTGTGTGATACTGTCTGCTGAGCCGTGTATCTAATCCTCTCCTGTGTGATACTGTCTGCTGAGCCGTGTATCTAATTCTCTGCCGTGGGGGACTGCTCTCCTGAAATTCTCTATGCTGCTGCCACCCTGCTGGTTTTATATGTGATCTACATGGTGGTATTGTGTATGATCCATATGGCAGCATTGTGTGTGAAGTATATGGTGGTATTATTTGTGATCTGCTAAAAGGGAACCCATTCTAGGGTGGCTCTGGCTGAGCACCTGCACACGGGTCAGGGGCTGTAATAGTCAGGTGCAGTCAGGGGAGGGCTGGTGAAGCAGCTGAAGAGAGGGGTCTCATTTTTATCTTTACTGTATGGCTCCATTCCCCCCATCCTGCTTCCCAGCGTCACCCCAGACTGCGCCTGTCGCCTCGCTTTCACACATCGCCAGGACAGGATCTGGGGAGGGGAATGGGGTCTCTGCATGCAAAGTCTGGATCAGAACAGGCCATCAATCAGCAGAAATGTTTCCTGGATTTCTGTGCTGCTCTCTCCCTGCTCCTCCCCCATATACCTCCCTCTGTTCCCCCCCATAGACCAGCACACTGCTCTCCTGAAATACTCTGTGCTGCTGTCACCCTGCTCCCAGAATCCTTGCTGCCTGCCATCCTCGGTGACTGAAGACCCCATTCCTCTCCTCAGATCCTGTCCTGGCGATGTGTGAAAGCGAGGTGACAGGGGCCTGATATATTATGGAAGGAGCAGAGTGACAGCAGCACAGAGTATTTCAGGAGAGCAGTGTGCTGGTCTATGGGGGGTCATAGAGGGAGATGTATGGGGGAAGGAGCAGGGTGACAGCAGCACAGAGTATTTCAGGAGAGCAGTGTGCTGGTCTATGGGGGGTGCCCTGTTCGGCGCCAGGGATTGTACATAGAGCGCTGTGTTTTATACACATGGATGGACCGTCTTTTTGTCTGCTCCACAGAAATCCAGGAAACATTTCTGCTGATTGATGGCCTGTTCTGATACAGACTTTACATGCAAAGACAGTCAGTAACTTTGCAGGCCCCATCAAAATGGCTGCTCACTGTGTTCCTAAATGTCATCCTCTCTTTTCCCTTAGCAAGCACCCAGTAGGGGAGGAGAGGAGTGACATCACACACATGTCAGCAGATTCCGCCCATACAGTGTCCATTTTAGGGCATGATCATATATCAAAATCAAACATCATGGACACTGTACACCCATAATTACTGCAGGACAGTAATGTGAGCTAGTTGTACACTAGGTTTTTGTGCCAAATTTCAGTATCTGCTCCCCCTAGTGTTAACAAGTGGAAATGCCAAACTTTTTAAAATTATTTTTCATACTTTACAAAATTAAAAACAAATGATAATATTTTTTAAGAAAATGTAAACATTAATTCTTTACATTTTTTCAATTGCTGAAATTTTTTTTTTGGGATGGCACCTTCCCTTTAATGAATAAAAATGTCTTTAAAGGGGTGGTACAGTACCCAAAATATCCAACCTAAAGATCTATTTTTACATTTTTGTAATTAGCTTTATTATAAAATGCCCTTATACTTCGCCCTATCTAGCTCTTCCCTAAATCAGGGTCTGACTGGTAAATTTTGGCTTGGGGGCCAATGACGCAGCAGAGGCCAATGAGTTGTGGCAATCCATTTTAACCTGATTAACTCAGCAGAAGTAACAAGACTTCAAAAAACGGTGCCCGGTGTTGTTTTCATATTGAGATCTCGCACATATATGCAATCCTATATACATTATCAAGCTATGAGTAACATCATAAACATTTAGAAGGAACATGAATAAGTCTTACTTATTTTCTGTTAGTTGTAGGTGGTGCAGAACAATCCATCTGAAACATACAGTATACTGTAATTTATAGTTTGTAAGAAGCTTGGATACAATAATATACTGTATGTGATACGAATCTAGAATAAAGGATTTTCTATATTAAAATTGCAGCTTCTGCCAAGAGAATGCATTTGAAACATACATAAAGTATTCAAAAGTTATGCTTTGCAGACTGAATCAACCACGTCAATATTGCTTATATTTAGTGTATTTTATTCCAGGTATATGGTTTTTAGCAGCTTAATATATGTTGTTCTTTAGTATACGTTAGAATATAAAGCAAGTAAAAGGCATGAAGCGAGTCAGGTACAAGCATGGGGGTACTATATCTGGCCACCACAGTCAATGGCTCAGCGGTGCCTCTAAATACCTCATTTGTAGCTTTTCATATGTATATCCTCAGCCAAAGCAAGATTATAATGTCCTTCTTTGTTTTACGATCAAGCAACTGGAATTGATGTGCAAAATGGACCCCTGTTCTGCTTGCATCAGTTATGTAAAAGATCGGTTTTACAAATGAAATTCAACTATTGTGAGGATATAGCCACTTGCTAAAGACTAAAGGACAAATGGATGTAGAGCAGAGTCCACAGCTCTACGAGAAAGAGACTTTTTCTAGCACGGAGCACCTGTTTCGTCGATATTGTAGTGTTTTATTAGATATTTTCTTGCTGTGTTTCATTAGTGATTTGCTTGCTCGTCAGTTCATCCTCAGGGATCAATGTTTCCATTCAGTGACAGTAAGCAGAGGATGCCAAGCAGGCTAGATCTTAGGTATGCCTAAGGCCAGACAGGAGATTGCTAAAGGTAAATGTAAAGCAATCATCCTATCAATCCATTGCGCTGTCACCACAGGGGGTCTCACATACAGTCCCAGGTGATGGAAAATGCTTTGTTCGGTGAGCTAAAGAAAATTGTTTAAGGGGGAGGGAGAAAAAGACTCAGGGGTTTAATCAGGCAGTTGTTGGATGGACTTCGAAGGGAAAGGATCGAAGGGAAAGGATCGAAGCTGGGATGGATGGATGATCTATGGAGTTTTGGAGATTGATTGTTGGCTGGAGCGGTATCCATGAGCTATGGTCATGATATTCATCATCTGGAGGAACATAGGCTGTGACTGCACACTATACCGGCTGGAGATACCAAAAGCTGAGGGCCAACTAAAAGTTGGGAGACAGTAGGTATCGCCTGGTACGGGACCAGTAGAACTACCGATCTCAGATTGGAAACTTGTTGACTGAGGACATTGTATGTTGGCCATCTACATGGATTTGTTGTATAACCATGGATGTATAGAATAAAAATAGTTGCATTGTTAACCTGCCTAGGTGATTTTTATAACCCACAACTTCAGATCTTCACAGCTACTCCCAAAGCAGAAGAGACAAATGGCGTTCTCCAATATAAAGCCCTTACAGATTTAGAAAATATGCCCAAAACATCTGAATATTTTTACATATATAAACATTTCTAATCACAAGTTTCTTCACACCACAATACTCTATTAGGCCCCTTTCAGATGTCAGTATTTTTCATGTACACAAAAAAATAAAACTATGTCATCAGGGTTTTGGCTCAGTGTGTCATCACTCTTCAGTGTACGGTCCTTGTGTCCATTTTTACCGTCAGTGTCATCAGTGTTTTTCACGGATAGATAAATAAATGGCAAAGTGTATCCTATCCTTTGCAATATTAAAGAGTTGTCTACTATTGGAACAACCCTCATCAATCTCTATGTTTCCCCTCCAGTAAAATAATAACACTTACAGTATGTTAATAACATTGTTATGCTGCGTGATCCCTGCGGTCAATCAGCGCTAGTTCTCACTTCCAGATTCGTCCAAAGGAGGGGAAGATTGAAGTCAGCGCTGATTGGCTGCAGGGACTACCCTATTAAACAAGGACAGCACACGAGCCGTACATTGATGGCATCTGTGTACTTTATGTGTTTTTCAAGGACCTATAGACCACTTTTTATCCATGCTGCTGGAAAAAAATGCATATATTTCCATGAGTAGTGTGTGGACACATAGTTCATCAAATAACATAGACATGTAAACAGCCCTGTAGACTATAATGGGTACAGCTGTATGTGTGAAAAACACAGAACATGTAACACGGATATCTAAAAGAATGCCTTACATATGCACACAGACGTGCATATACATATCTATACAGTTCAGGGTCAGACTAGGACTAAATAGCAGCCCTGGCATACAAGCGCACAACAGTTCACACACAATATCACCCCCGAACAATGCTCGATGTGGTAAATATTGATTTACTTTCTTATTTGCTCAGAAACAGATAACTTAAAGAAAAAACTGTTGATTGGGCACCATGATTCAACTGACAGGTTTTCTTTATAGGCATGGCCACTACTTCATCGGAGGAGATTGATGCGCTCTCAGATTAAAGGGGTTGTCTGGCCTTGGGTGTTGTGAACACTTTTGACCTGGCTTCTGAGTTTGGGCTCCCTCTGGTGGTTGCTTCTGGTAATGGAGCTGGTCTAACTGACAGAAGTCAATCACCTGAGCTGGATGATTGGAGGTCAGGTGTTACAGACTGGGGAGATTTAAGTGAACAACCTTCCCTCAGCTCTTGCCGGTGATTTGGTTTGCTTCCTGAGTATATTTTGAAGTCTGCTTGTCTCCTGCTCCGTCCTGCATCTTTCAGATAAGTTATTTGTCTTCTTGAATCTTTTTTTTGCATTGGATCCATTTTTGCTTGTCTTTGATTTTTGCTTAACTGGTGTTAGTTCAGCCTGGTTCCCTGTTCTATATGCCACAGCGTATGTTAGTCTTTTTAATAACCAGTTCACACCAGAGTTCTGATCTAGTGGGGGAGAGGTCGTGTGGCCTCAGTATTTTTGCATATCAGACGTGTTGGATTTTCCTTAGGGTTTTTTGCATGATTGCAGACAGTATCCTTTCCTGTCCTGTTCTATCTAGACAGTTTGGGTCCCATCATTTGCTTACTCTATTCTCTGCCTGTGTTTTTTGCTTTATCTTGTCTCACCGGTAATATATGTTCGGGGGCTATCTATTCCTTTGGGGTTCTACTCCGGGGCAGTTTAGCTTTCCGATTTCTCTCTTTAGGCTTAGTTAATTATGTGGCTGTGCCGAGGCGTCTAGGGCATCGTAGGTACGTCCCACAGCTAATTCTAGTTGTGTTGTCAGTTTAGGGGTCTGCAATCCGCTAGCTACCAACCTCTCTGGTTTCTGGTTGCCTAATCTATTCCCCGTTATCCTCCTTGGTTGCCTAATCATAACAGAATCACCTGCCAAACTGTAGATCCTAGGGTACTCTAAAGAAGGAAAGAATTGTAAAAAAAAAAAAAAAAGTGTGTCAGAATATTTTACATACTTTTTCCTCTTTTTCTCTGGGGGCCGTAGGAGGATTTTTTCTGTAATGGATACTGAGCAATTGTCTGACAGTGTTGAGCAGCTCGCTGCTGAAGTTCGGAGAATTTCTGCCTATCTCGCTCAGTTGTCTGCTGTAGAGCCTAAGATCCCTATTCCTCATTTATTTTCTGGGGATTGGTTTAAATTTTTGAACTTTAAGAATAATTGTAAACTGTTTTTTGCCTTGAAACCTAATTCCTCGGGGAACTCGGTGCAGCAGGTTTAAAATTGTCATCTCCCTGTTGTGCGGCGACCCTCAGGACTGGGCTTTTTCCCTGACACCTGGGGTTCCTATTCTGACTATTGTGGATGCGTTTTTTCAGGCTCTGGGGTTATTGTATGATGAACCTAATGTGATTGATCAAGCTTAGAAAACCTTATTGGCATTGAACAAGGGTCAGGAATCGGCAGAGTTATATTGTCAGAAATTCCAAAAGTGGGCGGTCCTTACTAAATGGAACGATGATGCCCTAGTGGCTCTTTTTTGGAAGGGTCTGGCAGAGACCGTTAAAGATGTTAAGGTGGGATTTCCAGTCCCCTCTGGTCTCAACGACTCTGTGTCACTGGCCATTCAAATTGACAGACGTTTGCATGAACGTAAAACTATGCGAGAGGCGGTGTTGCCTTTCAAACAAACTTCTGAGCCCATGCAGTGTGATAGGGTTTTTTCTAGGGCTCAATGTCAAGAATTTAGAAGGCATAATAAGTTGTGTTTCTTTTGTGGGGACGCCTCTCATACTATTTCCGTCTGCCCTAAGTGGGAAAAACGTGTTGCTCACTCATCTGTTTTGGGCAATGTACAGCCTAAGTTCCTTTTGTCGGTTTTATTGATCTGCTCCTTATCTTCATTTTCTGCTAAGGCTTTTATTGATTCAGGAGCAGCCCTGAACCTGATGGATTTTGACTTTGCCAAATGTTGTGGTTTTCCCATATGTATTGCCAACTGTTCAGCAATAAGGTTCGGATACGGCTTTAAAGAAGGCTACTACTTGGATATAACACAATTTTATTATGCAATGATTGTAAAACACCAAATTAATGGAATGGCAGATATAATATTACCCTGTCTTGTTAATTAATTTCATGTTAATCATACAATTATTATGAATTATAGTACATAGAGAAATAAGTATTCATACTATACATTACCAAGCATTGTAGCATCACTTCTCTACTGGAGGGACCCCACAGTGTCGAGAAGGAAAATACTCTGGTCTTGTCATCACAGAAACCGTGCACCCAAGATAGCTTCTGGAAATTTCCCTTCCTGGAAATGTCCCCTCTCCTCACTGACATAGGGTCCACCTTTTTATACACAACACTCCCACATTACAACTGTGCAGTATGTTTAGTCTGCATCAGAATCTTGAATCTGCACAGTACGTTGTTGTCTTGACAACAGCACAAGACTTCAAGGTCGGTTTGTTATAGACTACTACAATCTTAGTTTGTTTGCGCCAACCAGAGATTTGTTTGCCATTAGCATGTCTCTTAACAATAGCACAATGTTTTGCTACTGATTATAACCCAGGCTCTGTTTGCCTCTGGTCAACTTGTCAAAGTTGTCTATCACTGTTCAAAGTTCAACATATGTTGCGTGTTACAAAGTTAACTCTTCATGCTCATAGCATAATGCTCTAAGATGGGCAGCATGACTTCCATAATCACCTATTCTGAAAACTGGATACCTATCGTAACTCAGACACACACTCATACATGTCAAGATGTGTATCACAATCGGTCCTCGATTATTGATGTCATGCATGACCCAATATTGCTACATGAGACCATAACATTTTGGTCTCTCTTGTCAATCGAGAATCATACTATTATTGAGCACAAGACTTCCTTGTTCAAGCAGCATAAATATTCATTATCTATACAGTTGTTATTCCTATTGTAAGAATACACCACACAGAATTAGTTGGAAAGCTCCTTGTAGAATTCCCATCAACCACCCCCCAAAGTATTCAGTATCTATCACTGTTTGTCAATGCAATTATCACAGTGGTCACTTGTGTACAAATCAGGATAATGAATCTTTGAAACACAGAGCTTCAAAGACCACAGAACAATTCCTTGTCTCACGGTATTGACACAGAGCAAACGCTTTGTGGCTCAGTGTCAAAGTTCAGCATTAATGATATTACACCATAGTATATTGCAATATAGTGTTTGGATTCAAACAACCATATTTCATATTTGCAATACTTTCCATCCTTGGTCTAATGACCACACTATATCAAAGCATATAAACAATATATTACAATATGTAGGCTATAAGATATCCATATTTTTATTAGCACCACACCATGGTACCCCTGCGGACTCCTATTCCTTTGAGGGGTATTGATGCTACCCCTCTGGTGGAGAATAAACCCCAGTTTTGGACCCAGGTGATAATGCAGGTAGCCCCGGACCACCAAGAGAATTGTAAATGTTTGGTGTTGCATAATTTACATTATATTATTGTGCTGTGTTTTCCTTGGTTGCAGACCCATAATCCTGTTCTGGACTGGAAATCTGTGTCTGTGGTTAGTTGGGGTTGTCAATGTGTTTGTAGTGACACTCCTGTTTTCTCTACTTCTCCCCAGTCTCATGATGATGTCCCTGACTATTTGGTTGATTTCTCTGATGTGTTTCGCAAGAGTAAAGCCCCCGTCTCACATAGCGAGATTGCTGGCGACATCACTGTTGCGTCACCGATTTTGTGACGCAACAGCGATCTCACCTGCGATCTCACTACGTGTGACACATAGCGGCGATCGGGCCCCTGCTGCGATGTTGCTGATCATGCTCGAATTTCCTGGGCCATTTTTTGATCGCTGGTGTCCCGCTGGCCAGCATGCATCGCTGTGTTTGACAGGGACAACGACGAACGACCTCAATACTACAGGTCTGAGAGACAGGGTCCCAACGACCGTTGTATCGTTTCATATCATTGCCACGCAGCTGGTGAGATCTGACTGTTTGATATTTCACCAGCAACCACGTAGCGACGCATCAGCGATCCGTACTAGGTCATATCGGTGTCGGGATCGCTGGTGCGTTGCCAATTGTCACGGTAGTCTAATTCTACGTCCTTGCCTCCTCATAGTTAGTGCCCGGTTGTAAAATTCCCAAGGGGTGGCTCTTCAATTTATCTGTACCTGAAAATGATGCTATGCGATCCTATATCAAATAATCCTTGGAGAAAGTTCATATCAGACCATCATCTTCACCTTTAGGTGCAGACTTTTTCTTTGTGGCCAAGAAAGATGGCTCATTGAGGCCATGTATTGACTATCGTCTCCTTAATAAAATCACTGTTAAATATCAGTATCCATTACCCCTGATTTCTGATTTATTCTCCAGAGTGAAAGGTGCTAGTTGGTTTACCAAGCTTGACCTTAGGGGGGCGTATAATCTTATTCGCATCAAGCATGGTGATGAATGGAAGACGGAGTTTAATACTCCTGAGGGGCATTTTGAGTACCTAGTGATGCCTTTTGGGTTCACTAATGCCCCTTCCATCTTCCCATCTTTCATGAACGATATTTTCTGAGATTTTGTGGACAAGTTTTTGATCGTTTATTTGGATGATATTTTGATTTTTCCAACTATTGGGATTCTCATGTGGAACATGTTCGGACTGTATTCCGGATTTTGAGAGAAAATGCTCTGTATGTTAAGGGATCAAAATGTCTCTGTGGAGTACAAAAATGTTTTGTTTTTGGGATTCATTTTGTTCCTGTCCGCTATTGAAATGGACCCAGTCCAGGTCCAGGTCATTTATGATTGGGTTCAGCCCACTTCCTTGAAGGCTCTCCAGAAATTTTTGGGTTTTGCCAATTTCTACCGTAAATTCATAAGTAATTTTTTTGGTATTGTTAAACCACTGACGGATTTGACCAAAAAAGGGCGCTGATGTGGTGAATTGGTCTCTACAGGGAGTCTCGGCGTTTCAGGAGCTTAAGCGGAGTTTCACTTCTGCTCCTGTTCTACGGCAACCTGCTGTTTCTCTCCCATTTCAGGTGGAGATAAATGCTTCTGAGATTGGTGCAGGAGCCGCTTTGTCTCAAAGAGATCCCGCAACCTCTAAGATGAATCCTTGTGTCTTCTTTTCTCGAAAATTTTCCCCATCTGAACGTAATTATGATGTGGGGAATCGGGAGTTGTTGGCTATGAAGTGGGCGTTTGAAGAGTGGAGATATTGGTTGGAGGGGGCCAGACATCAAGTTGTGGTCCTCACCGACCACAAGAACTTTATCTATCTCGAATCAGCCAAGCGATTGAATCCTAGACAGGCTAGGTGGGCCTTATTTTTCAAACGTTTTAATTTTGTGGTCTCCTTTCTTTCGGGCACTAAAAATATTAAGGCGGATGCCCTCTCTAGGAGTTTCTTTGCGGATTCTCTTGATGTGACTGAGCCTACTACCATTCTAAATGAGGGTGTGGTTCTTTCCGCTATTTCACCCGATTTGAGACTTGCCCTGGAGGAATTTCCGGAGGACAAACCTGAACCATGCCCTATGGGGAAATTGTATGTCCCCGACCATTGGAGAAGAGTAATGTCTGAGTAATGTCTGAAATTCATTGCTCCTCCTTAGCTGGTCATCCTGGTATTTTTGGTACCAGAGATTTGGTAAGTCAGTCTTTTTTGGTGGCCTGCTTTATCTCGTGATGTCAGGAATTTTGTGCAGTCCTGTGGGACTTGTTCTCGGTCCAAACCCTGTTCTCGTTCTAGTGGATTGTTAGTGCCACTGCCGGTGCCCCGGAGGCCATGGACCCATATATCAATGGATTTTATTTCCTACCTCCCTGTCTTTCAGAGAATGACTGTTATCTGGGTGATCTGTGATAGATTTTCCAAGATGGTCCATCTTGTACCACTGCCGAAGTTGCCATCCTCTTCTGAGCTAGTGCCCTTGTTTTTACAGCAGGTGGTTCATTTGCACGGTATTCTGGAGAACATTGTGTCTGACAGAGGAGTCCAGTTTGTTTCCAGATTTTGGAGAGCTTTTTGTTCTAAACTGGGAATTCAGTTGTCCTTCTCCTCTGCGTTTCACCCTCAGACAAATGGGCAGACTGAGAGAGCAAACCAGATCTCGGAAACATATTTGAGATGTTTTGTGTCTGCTGATCAAGATCACTGGGTCTCTTTTTTGCCCTTGGCTGATTTTGCTCTAAATAATAGGGCTAATTCTGCCACTTTGATGTCTCCTTTTTTCTGCAACTTCGGGTTTCATCCTCGGTTTTCTTCAGGGCAGGTGGAGGCGTCAGCCTGTCCAGGTGTTGATTCTGTGGTAGAGAGAATGCAGCAGATTTGGGATAAAGTAGTGGATAAGTTGTCTCCCTCTCAGGAGAAGGCCCAACGGTTTGCCAACCGGCATAGGACTGTTGGTCCCCGGTTTAAAGTGGGTGACATAGTTTGGTTCTCATCAAAAAATAGTCCTATGAAAGTCGCATCTTCAAAATTTAAGCCAAGGTTCATTGGATCTTATAAAATTTTGGAAATCCTTAATCCCGTTTCTTTCCATTTGGTTCTTCCAGGAACGTTCAAGATTCACAACGTCTTTCATAAATCTTTGTTGAAAAGGTTTGTGGAGCCAGTAGTTCCCATGGCTGCGCCCCCTGATCCTGTATTGGTTAAAGGTAATCTGGAGTATGAAGTAGAGAAGGTATTGGATTCTCGTCTGGCAAGACAGGGACTCCAGTACTTGGTCAAGTGGAAAGGTTATGGTCAGGAGGATAATTCTTGGGTCTTTACTTTGGACATTCATGCAGAGAGATTGGTTCGCGCCTTTCACGCATTTCTTCTTGTGTAGAGCAAGACAGGGAGGGGGGAGCAGTTGAATAAGCCCAGCCCATTGGACCGAACTGCGGCAGTTTACATACATCTGAACCGATATAAAAAAGGTATTTATGCATGAAAGGTGCAGGGTCAGGGGGAAGCAAAAGTACTAAGAGAATCCTTATGTGACAATTGAATGATATCATTATATGATATCTTAAAAAAGGGGTGACAGATTCCCTTTAACCTCCACAATCCCCCAAACTCCTCTCATACAGTATACATTGTAACATACACATCCCATCAAGTTGACAGCCACTTTGAGTATACAGTAATAATTGATACCCATACCCTTCAAAGTATACAGTGCAATATACTGTACAGTATTGTGGAGACAGGGGGGTAAGAAGGTGATCTTGTCCAATGGCCTGAAGACGCATGGACCAGTGGCACCTCGCCTTTGAAGGGCACACTCCCACTCATACAGCTTCTATTACCATGCCCAGATGACAATTCATTTAAGGGGGTGATAGAAGCTGTGCGGTGTTGCAGGTATCACTTATTGGTACTATCTTCACCTCCTGACAATGTTTTATTTCACATGTAGAAGCTACGCCATCGGAGATCCAAGCATAGTGCGGATACTGAACTCACCTCTCCCATAGGAATCATGTTGTCTTTCTGTGAACTGACTACTAGTGGCTGCTAATGTTCACCTTGATAACTGTTCTGCATTTCTACTTCCTAACACTAGAGGCTGCTGTTGTGTTCTGCAGTCACCCTTTACTAAGATGGCAGATTCTGAACCCATAGAGGCCATCTTGTTTCCTGTTTGGGTCTAATTACAGCCACATGGTACACTCACTCATTGCTTGAGTATTGTGCTTAGCTGTTTGTATATTTCCAGCCTCCAGCTCCTGAGAACTGTCTTACCTAGACTATTCTCAATCCTCTCCGGATTGGTTCCTACAACTCCTATTTCTACCTTCAAGGACTTTCACTCCCAATGGATTACAGCCTTGTTTCTCCAGTATCGTAATAACTCCTCTCAAACAACATCATTGGAAGTGAGGTAAAAAAATATGTAGGGATTAACTAAAAGTGTAGACTAGTTTATAATACAGCTAGTTACAAACGTTGTTAGGGTATAAGTATACAGTAGATATTTAGAAAGAGCATTTTAGGTACCGACCAACCCTTTAAAACCCTGTCTGAGTGCTAAGCAGTTTCTAAAATAATAAAGCTCATGCTCCATACATCATACAACTGGCAGCTGTACACTCTTGACTCCAGGATTGTAAATTGTCAGATTAAATTGACTCTCTTTGGGTTAGTTCTGTTACCACGGCTGGTCAGGAGACAAATCTCCAGGAGTGGACCCTCTGGACCATGGCCCGAGGGGCCCCGGGCGAGCTGCCAGGTGGAGCCGACCCCTATACAGGGATCATTAGGAGCAGGTCCAGGGGTTCTGGTACCACAATAGCCGGTACCGAAAGGGGCGGCTCAGGAAGGACTGGAGTAGGAGTGCGGGACTGAAGCGTAGACAACAGAGCGGGATCACTGGAGACTAGACCAGAGTAGGACTGCAGGACTGGAGCATAGACAACAGGACGGAGCAGGAACACGGGAGGCAGGACTGGAGTAGGACTGTAGGACTAGAGTTTGGATAGCAGGATGGAGCAGGAACACCGGAGGCAGGACTGGAGTAGAACTGAAGGACTGGCGTGTGGATAGCTGAATAGAGCAGGAACACCGGAGGCAGGACTGGAGTAGGACTGAAGGACTGAAGTGTGGATAGCAGGGTGGAGCAGGAACACCGGAGGCAGAAATGGAGTAGGACTGAAGGACTGGAGTGTGGATAGCAGGAAGGAGCAGGAACACCGGAGGCAGGACTGGAGTAGGACTGCAGAGAGCACACGAGGAAACAGGGCCCAGTGTGCTAGCAAACATAACGATCAGGCGCCTCCCTCAGGGGGGAGCGGCCTGATATGGCCCTGTCAGGTCTGCCATTGGTCCGTAGGTGTTTCCACGTCAGGGCATTGCTGGAGCACAAGTAACAGGAGGGAGGCTCAGCCGTGGCCTATGGCGCATGCGCATTGCATGTAGAGACCCCGTCGGCCGTGAGCCTGTCAGAAGGGACTGCCGTGGCTGTCGGGCGGCGGGGGCTGCGGTGTGGGAGCAGAGGCCGGGTGAGTATGCGGAGGCGGCATGACTGTACCCCCTCCCCTAAGCCGCCCTCCCCTGAGCTTAGCAAAAAATCTCTTGAGGATATGGGGAGCATTGATATTCTCCCGAGGTTCCCAGGATCTCTCTTCAGGACCAAATCCCTTCCAGTCAATAAGAAAAAGAGTCCTACCTCTAACCTTCTTCATGGCGATGATGTCCTCCACCTCAAAGACATCATCAGCACCAACCGGCTGAAGGAAGTCCCGGAAGGTCTGGGGGTGGCTGAGGAGCGTCCGCTAGACGGACAGGAGTCAGACAGCGAGCTTGGCACGGGTGCCCCCAGCGGAGTATCTCCCCTGAAGACCAGTCGAGGACAGGCTGATGAGTCCTTAACCATGGAAGACCGAGTAGAATCGCATGGGAGAGCTTGGGCAGAATGTAAAAGGCTATCTTCTCTCGACGTAAGGCTCCAACTTGCAACTCCACTTCCTCAGTGACCAAGGTGATGGTCTCCTCTAGCGGTTCGCCATCCACTGCGGCAATCAGGCGAGGATTACATAGGGTAACCATGGGAATCTGGTATTTGTCCACCTCGTCACGCTGGATGAAATTACCTGCCGAGCCCGAATCCACATAGGCCACCTCAGACCCACGTCTCTCCCCTGAAACCAAAATAACAGATATAGTAAGAGGTTGAGAGGAATCATTAGCACCTAGGGAGGCCTCTCTTACCTGACCTAGGTGGAGGAGTTTCCCTGTTTCTCAGGACAGGTACGGACAAAGTGTGACAAGACTCCACAATAGAGGCATAGACCTTGTGCCCTCCTCTCTCTCCGACACAACTCGGCCATCTTGAGGCGATCTACCTGCATGGATTCGACCGAGGAGGGAGGCGAGGACCCGGCAGGACGGGGACTGACAGACCGGATGGAAAAGGACGCTGGCCAGGTGGACCTCCTGTCTCTCGCTGACTCCTGGGCATGCTCCTGGAAGCGTAGGTCAATGCGGGTGGCCAGCGAGATAAGGTCCTCCAAGGTGGTCGGGGAATCCCAAACTGCGAGTTTATCCTTTATACTGCTCTAAGGGCCGTGCCAGAATGCCCCTACCAAAGCCGTGTTGCTCCAGCTGAGCTCAGAGGCGAGAGTGCGAAAGCGGATCGCGTAATACCTGACCGTGAGAGAACCCTGATGTAGGTTAAAAAGAGACTCGGTGAGAGAGGTCCTGTCAGGTCTGCCATTGGTCCGTAGGTGCTTCCAGGTCAGGGCATTCCAGGAGCACAAGTAACAGGAGGGAGGCGCGGCCACGGCCTATGGTGCATGCGCATTGCATGCAAAGACCCCGTCGGCCGCAAGCCTGTCAGAAGGGACCGCCGTGGCTGTTGGGCGGCGGGGGGCTGCTGCGTGGGAGCGGAGGCCGGGTGAGTATGCGGAGGCGGTGTGACAGCTTCAAAATTATTAAAGTTCTTTTCAAGTGATAGACTTTCTCTACAGTCCTACCCTTATTTCCATGTGTTTCAATCATTCCAGTTAGCTTGTGTGGTGCAGCACAGGACAATGGCCTTATTTTCTATCTCACATGATTATATGATAGTTGTCAACTTTTACGCAACATCCAGAAAGCCCTAATCAAAAAAGGGGAGAACACATGCATTCCCAGAAAAGTTGGCAAATCTCCAAGGCCTGGCAATTCTGAAGGCTTCTAGTGCCTAGGCGCCCTGTGAAGGCAGAGAACATGGTGTAATGGAGAAGAAAAATGGGAGAGGGATGGACTTGGTTGTGGAGGACCATGATCTTAAAATGATGAAATGTGGCCATACCTCTTTTAAAGGCCACATCTTCACTACTATTCTCCTGTTTTCCATCATCTCCACACTTAGTTCCCCGACTTTCTGTGATGTGAAATTCTAAGAAATCTCTCAGAATAGCTGGATTGTAAAGATGTTTTGGAAGGTCCAAGGAGATCTGCTTCCTCTTCGATGAGCCTTTGGGTGTCCCAGTAGAGTTGTCATATGTGTTTTATGTTAATGCTTTAGTATGCCTAGTAATTTTTGATTACTAAGGTACACTGAGTGATACAAATTTCAAATGCAAATTTTATTAGGTATGCAGAAGGCTTTGTTGAATATGTCAGAATAGTTTATTGCACATGAAAGGTACATTAAACAGCTGAGATATCAGGCAAAATGAAATTATAGGTCTCTCCCTAATATAATTCTAAAAAAAAGAAAGAGTATGATATGTACAGTATGTATGTATGGTTTGTGTTCTTACTGTCCATAAAATGTGATAGCTGATCAAGAATTGATATCTTACAATCATTTGAATAATAATGGACATTTTTACCAATGCAATCATTTTCATACTTAGAATTATATACTTGCATAAAGAGTACAGTTAACCAGACAAAATAATATATATATTAATAATGTATTCCCTTTTTGTTACATTTTTACAAGGTGTTTTCTTTGGCACTAGATACAAATATGTCCCGTAGCTCATTCTGTTACATTATCTCAGCCGTGAAATGCTTTACTAATTTCAATGTCCTTCACTCCTTCGACTCCAACAGAGAATGGGATTTATAGAAAAACAAACTTTTAAAGTAAATCCATTCAACCTTGTCAGAGGGATGCAAGAAAAACCACTGGCTGGTAGCAAATTAACTTTATCTTGCTTCCATCAGCAGTCTTAAAAGTTATAGGTTTTATAGGAGTTATACAATATTTTATATTACCCATGTCTATGTAAACCATGCATTATATGCAGTTTTGCTAATTATATAGTGTTCACTGTGAGGAAAAATGAATAGGTATAAATGGCCAAAAGCTGGATAGCATACTGAAAAGAAATACAGTAAATATATTATTAAATGGAAGTTTAAAAGACTACGGAGGTTCGTAAAATGATATGGAGAGTTATTATGGGGACAACATATTCAGCATATGACTTACAGTAGTATGGTAAAGAGGGGTATATTTGACTCACTAGACCAGGGGTGGGCAATTAATTTTCCCGAGGGGCCACATGAGACACCATGACTGTTGTGGAGGGCCAAACTAATAGCTTGAAATTAATTCTACTCAATATTAATTTATTAATATTAATTGTATCACATAATATTGAGCATAATTAAGTATGCTGACACCCTCTTATATATCTTTGAACCCCCCACAGCCCCTTATATACAGCATGAGCCTCACACAGCCTACTACATATGCGGCAATAGCCGCACACAGCCTCCCTATATATGGAATGAGCCCCACACAGCCTCCCCATGTACAGCATAAGCACCACACAGCCTCCCTATATACGGCATGAGCCCCACACAGCCTCCCATGTACTGCATGAGCCCCAATTTACCCAAATACTGCATGAGGCCCCACACAGCCTTCTTATATGCAGCATGAGCCCCACAGTCTCTCCACATACTGAATGAGGCCCCACATAGCCTCCCATATACTGCATGAGACCCCCACAGCCTCCATGTTCACCCCATAGATTACCCATGTTCACCCCATAGAATCCCCATGTTCACCCCCATAGAATCCCCATGTTCACCCCATAGAATCCCCATGTTCACCCCCATGGAATCCCCATGTTCACCCCCAATAGAATCCCCATGTTCACTCCCATAGAATCCCCATGTTCACCCCCATAGAATCCCCATGTTCACCCCCATAGAATCCCCATGTTCACCTCATAGAATCCCCATGTTCACTACCAAACATCCCCAAGTTCACCCCATAGAATCCCCATGTTCACCCCCCATAGAATCCCCGTGTTCACCCCCACAGAATCCCCATGTTCACCCCCATAGAATCCCCATGTTCACCCCATAGAATCCCCATGTTGACCCCCATAGAATCCCCATGTTCACCCCATAGAATCCCCATGTTCACTACCAAAGATCCCCAAGTTCACCCCATAGAATCCCCATGTTCAGCCCCCATAGAATCCCCATGTTCACCCCCACAGAATCCCCATGTTCACCCCCATAGAATACCCATGTTCACCCCCATAGAATCCCCATGTTCACCCCATAGAATCCCCATGTTCACTACCAAACATCCCCAAGTTCACCCCATAGAATCCCCATGTTCACCCCCCATAGAATCCCCATGTTCACCCCCACAGAATCCCCATGTTCACCCCCATAGAATCCCCATGTTCACCCCATAGAATCCCCATGTTCACCCCCATAGAATCCCCATGTTCACCCCATAGAATCCCCATGTTCACTACCAAAGATCCCCAAGTTCACCCCATAGAATCCCCATGTTCAGCCCCCATAGAATCCCCATGTTCACCCCCACAGAATCCCCATGTTCACCCCCATAGAATACCCATGTTCACCCCCATAGAATCCCCATGTTCACCCCATAGAATCCCCATGTTCACTACCAAACATCCCCAAGTTCACCCCATAGAATCCCCATGTTCACCCCCCATAGAATCCCCATGTTCACCCCCACAGAATCCCCATGTTCACCCCCATAGAATCCCCATGTTCACCCCATAGAATCCCCATGTTCACCCCCATAGAATCCCCATGTTCACCCCATAGAATCCCCATGTTCACTACCAAAGATCCCCAAGTTCACCCCATAGAATCCCCATGTTCAGCCCCCATAGAATCCCCATGTTCACCCCCACAGAATCCCCATGTTCACCCCCATAGAATACCCATGTTCATACACATGAGAAGAAAAAAACAAAAACAAAAAACACCACTTACTCACCTTGGTCCCACTCCCTGGCGCCCTGCTTCTGCTTCTGCCTCCAGTGCGCTGACTCTCCAGCGGTACACAGCTGACGCGATGAAATTATGTCATCTCATCAGCTGTTTTACAGGCTGATTGGCGGAGGAAGTGGCCGGAGGCGGCCTGTGGACCTCAGGTTTTCAGCCCCATGGCTGTCTCGGGCCGCACTTTGCCCAGGTCTTCACTAGACAAATAATTGGAGGCATCTGTCATTTCTCTTTTTAGGGTATGTGCGCACATTGCAGATTTGCTGTTGTAATATTCTGCGCAGATTCTTCCTCTCTTGGCAGAAAATGCAGTTGAAAATCCGCACGAATTTGATGAGGATTTTCATGCGGTTTTCTCTGCGGATTTGTATGTGGATTTGCAAGCTAAATAAAGATATATTATTTAACAAAAAAAAGAATTGTGATATCAGTTCCTTGTCTAGCCTCTTCTTTTACATTATCCATTGAAAACCATAATATCATCATATAACATGTTCAAATATCATGTTTACACACACGAAACAAATAAAAGTGAATATATATATATATATATATATATATATATATATATACACATATATATATATATATATATATATATATATAGTGAAAAAGTGAAAAAGCAGCACAAAAATGAGAAAAAAGTGGGTGCACACTCCCAGGCATATACCAAACCTTTAAAGTATCCATCAAAAATTGAAAGCAGCATGCCTGAAGTTCAATATGTTTTATTCTGCCCATCGGGCTATGTGCCCATTCAGTGCGACGTTTCGGTCCAGAAAGGGTGCGGACCTTTCTCAAGCAGCTTTTTTGATGGATATATATATATATATATATATATATACAGTTAGGTCCATAAATATTTGGACAGAGACAACATGGTTCTAGACATTACCACAATCCATTTTAAACAAAACAATTCAGAAGCACTTGAAGTTTAGACTTTCAGCTTTCATTTGAGGGTATCCACATTAAAATTGGATGAAGGGTTTAGGAGTTTCAGCTCCTTAACATGTGCCACCCTGTTTTTGAAGTAATTGGACAATTGACTCCAAGCCTATTTCATGGACAGGTGGGGGCAATCCCTTCATTATGTCATTCTCAATTAAGCAGATAAAAGGCCTGGAGTTGATTTGAGGTGTGGTTCTTGCATTTGGAAGGTTTTGCTGTGAAGGAAACAAGCGGTCAATGGAGCTCTCCATGCAGGTGAAACAAGTCATCCTTAAGCTGCAAAAACAGAAAAAGCCCATCCGAGAAATTGCTACAACATTAGGAGTGGCAAAATCTACAGTTTGGTACATCCTGAGAAAGAAAGAAAGTGCTGGTGAACTCATCAATGCAAAAAGACCTGGGCGCCCACGGAAGACAACAGTGGTGGATGATGGCAGAATAATCTCCATGGTGAAGAGAAACCCCTTCAAAACAGCCAACCAAGTGAACAATACTCTCCAGGAGGTAGGCGTATCAATACCTAAATCTACCATAAAGAGAATACTGCATGAAAGTAAATACAGAGGGTTTACTGCACGGTGCAAGCCACTCATAAGCATCAAGAATCAAAAGGCTAGACTGGACTTTGCTAAAAAACATCAAAAAAAGCCAGCACAGTTCTGGAAGAACATTCTTTGGACAGATGAAACCAAGATCAACATCTACTAGAATGATGGAAAGAGAAAAGTTGGCGAAGGCGTGGCACAGCTCATGATCCAAAGCATACCACATCATCTGTAAAACACGGCGGAGGCAGTGTGATGGCTTGGGCATGCATGGCTGACAGTGGCACTGGGTCACTAGTGTTTTTTGATGATGTGACACAGGGCAGAAGCAGCCGAATGAATTCTGAGGTATTCAGAGCCATGCTGTGTGCTCAGTTCCAGCCAAGTGCAGCCAAACTGATTGGTCATCGTTTCATACTACAGATGGACAATGACGCAAAACATAAAGCCAAAGCAACCCAGGAGTTTATTAAAGCAAAGAAGTGGAATATTCTTGAATAGCCAAGTCAGTCACCTGATCTCAACCCAATTGAGCATGCATTTCACTTGTTAAAGACTAAACTTCAGACAGAAAGGCCCACAAGCAAACAGCAACTAAAAACCACCGCAGTGAAGGCCTGGCAGAGCATCAAAAAGGAAGAAACACAGCGTCTGGTGATGTCCATGAGTTCAAGACTTCAGGCAGTCATTGCCAACATAGAATCATAGAATCATAGAATCGTAGAGTTGGAAGGGACCTCCTGGGCCATCTGGTCCAACCTCCTGCTCAAAGCAGGATTCGCTAAATCATCCCAGTCAGATGTTTGTCCAGCCTCTGTTTGAAGACTTCCATTGAAGGAGAACTCACCACTTCTCATGGCAGCCTGTTCCATTCATTGATCACTCTAACTGTCAAAAAGTTTTTTCTAATATCTAATCTGTGTCTCCTCCCATTCAGTTTCATCCCATTGCTTCTAGTCTTTCCTTGTGCAAATGAGAATAAAGATGATCTGTTGTGAGTTCATTTTCCCCTTCACCATTGAGGTCTGATGAACTCCCTCTTCTGGTGAAGGAAGGTAGTGAGGCTGATTACAAAGCACCTGAGCAGAATGTTGAGGACTGGGTGACTGGAATTGCTGACTGGATATAAGGCAGCCGACGCCCTTCTGCCTTGCGGGTGATTACTCTGAGGGATTCTTGGAGACCAGTCTGATTCCTGCTCCTCAAAAGCTAAGTTTTCTGCTCTACTTTTTGCATTTGTGTTTTGGTTTTGTTTTGCCTTGTTTTTCTGGATTTCTGCCTTTCCCTGCTGGGTGAGCTGAATTCCTTTTTGCTCTGTCTTCAGAAAATACCTGAGTACTGATATATTCTTTTTGAAGTCTAGCGTCTTCAGGGCTTTTTTCCCTATCAGTCTGTTGGCTCTTGTTTTGAGAGGGTTTTGGTGGATTGCAGACAGCAGCTTTTCTATTCTGTCCTATTTAGTTAGCTTGGGCCCCATCATTTGCTCAGCCTATCTTTCTATCTGTGTGAATGTTTTTTCATCTTGCTTCACCGTCATTATATGTTGGGGGCTGCCTATTGCTTTGAGGTCTGCTCTGGGGCAGTTTAGATTTCCCTTTCTGTCTTTAGGCTATGTAGTTCTCCGGCTGTGATCGAGGGGTCTAGGGCACCGTAGGAACCCCCCACAGCTACTGCTAGTTGTTGTTGTTAGGTTCAGGGGTCTGAAATCCGATAGTTGCCAGCTTCTCTGGTTTTCTGGACTTAGCTAGTATTTCTGTTTTTGCCTCCTACGGTGACTCATTCATAACAATGATCCTTCTACAATGTGACAGTCCTTTAGATATTTGTAGACAGCTATTAAGTCTCCTTTCAGTCTTCTCTTTTGCAAACTAAACATTCCCAAATCCTGCAACCTTTCCTCGTAAGACAGGGTTTGCAGACCGGTCACCATTCTGGTAGCTCTTTTCTGAACTTGCTCCAGTTTGTTGATGTCTTTTTTAAAATGTGGTGCCCAAAACTGGACACAATATTCCAGATGAGGTCTGACCAAAGAGGAGTAGAGGGAATAATGACTTCACGTTATCTAGACTGTATGCTTCTGTTAATACATCCTAGAATTGCATTTGCCTTTTTTCTGCTGCATCACACTGTTGACTCATATTCAGTCTGTGATCTATTAGTATACCCAAGTCTTTTTCACATGTGCTGTTGCTTAGCCCTATTCCTCCCATTCTGTATATGCTTTTTTCATTTTTATTGCCCAGATGTAGTACTTTGCATTTTTCCCTGTTAAAAACCATTCTTTTAGTTGCTGCCCACTTCTCCAGATTATTTATATCTTTTTGAATCCTCTCTCTCTCTTCTCTAGTATTAGCTATCCCTCCTAGCTTTGTGTCATCAGCAAATTCAATCAGTTTACCCTCAATTCCTTCATCTAAATTGTTGATAAAGATGTTGAACAATACAGAGCCCAGGACAGAGCCCTGTGGTACCCCACTTGAGACATTCATCCAACTGGATGTGCAGCCATTTACGACCACTCTTTGGGTCCGATCACTAAGCCAGTTATGAATCCACCTAACAGTTGCCTTGTCCATTCCATACTTAGTCATTTTTTCAATGAGGATTGTATGAGATACTTTGTCAAATGCTTTGCTGAAGTCAAGATATACTATATCTACAGCATTTCCTTGATCCACCCAATCAGTGATTCCGTCATAGAAGGAAATTCAGTTAGTCTGACATGACTTATTAGTTACAAACCCATGCTGACTCTGTTTAATCACTTCATTCTTATCCAGGTACTGACATACATGTTGTTTAATAATTTGTTCAAAGATCTTTCCTGGTATAGAAGTCAGACTCACCGGCCTATAGTTGCCTGGGTCCACCTTCTTCCCCTTTTTGAAGATAGGAACAACATTTGCTCTTCTCCAGTCTTCTGGAACTTCTCCTGTTCTCCAAGAATTTTCAAAGATTATGGAGAGGGGTTCAAAAATTTCTTCTGCTATCTCCTTCAGTACTCTGGGGTGTAATTCATCTGGACCTGGAGACTTGAATTCATTTAGGTTAGCTAAGTGTTTCCTCACTATCTTTCTGTTTATAGATATCCTGGATTCTTCTATTCCCTTAATAGGACAGTGAAAAACAGTTGATGTTACATTTCCTTTCTGAGAGAAAACAGATGCAAAATAGGAATTTAAAAGTTCAGCCTTCTCAACATCCTGTCTTACCATTTCATCATTTTCATCCTGTAAAAATCCTATAGCATCTTTGACTTTTCTTTTACTTTTGACATATCCCCAAAATCCTTTATTATTGCTTTTGACATCTCTTGCAAGCCTCAATTCATTGTCAGCTTTAGTAATCTGATTTGTGCCCTGCAGGTTCTGCAGACAGCATTATATTCTTCTTTAGATATGCCTCCCTCTTTCCATTTTATAAACATTTTTTTCTTCCTTTTTAGCATTTGCTTAAGTTCTGTGTTCATCCATCCAGGTTTCCTTAAATGGTTCCTATTCTTCCCTCTTTTTGGAATTGTTAACATTTGTGCTTTGAGAATTTCATTTTTCAAGATTTCCCATCCTTCCTGGACATTTTTGTCTTTAAGGATATCCAGCCATTGGATCCCTCCAATTCTCTTTCTGAATCCCTTAAAATCTGCCTTTCTGAAATCTAACCTTGACGTCTGAGTCTTCACAGGTCTTCCTCCTCTAGTTATCCAAAATTCTAAAATAGCATGGTTGCTACCTCCTAGGGTCCCAGCCACTTTTACCTCCTCAACCATTTCCTCCCTGTTTATAAGGATAAGATCCAAGGTAGCAGTTCCCCTTGTTTTATCCCCTACCTTTTGGAAGATAAAGTTGTCAGCAAGAGAGGATAAGAATTTCCTTGACCTGTTAGTTTTGCCTGAGAGAGATTTCCAACAAATGTCTGGATAGTTGAAATCTCCCATGACAACTATGTCATATTTTTTGGAGAACTTGGCCATTTGATGCATAAAGAGTTCATCCATATCTTCAGCTTGCACAGGCGGCCTGTAGTAAATGCTTACAATGGTGTCCTTTCCTTTGTTCTGTCCTTGTATTCTTACCCAAACAGATTCCCCAGAACTCCCGGTCTCTGAAGCTTCAATCTCTGTGCAGATATACGCGTTTCTAACATACAATGCGACACCTCCTCCTCGTTTATCAAGTCTGTTTCTTGCAAATAAGTTGTATCCTTCTTGCCTTGTATTCCAATCATGTGTATCGTCCCACCAAGTTTCAGTGATTCCAATTACATCATATTTCTTTTCCTGTGTTAGTAGTTGCAGTTCTCCTTGTTTGTTGCCCATGCTTTGTTCATTAGTATAGAAACATTTTAGTTTGTGATTGGTTTCTCCTTCTCCAATATTTTTATTAATTAGATTCTTTTGTCTTTGTTCTTCCTTTCCACTTCTAATAGCAGAGTTCTCAATAGTATTTGTCAGGTGTATGGCTTTTTCTGGTCTTTTGCTTCCCTTCCCACGTTGCTCTAGTTTAAAGCTCTCCTTACAAGTGTAGCAAGGCGACTTCCAAATACATGTTTTCCTGTCTTCGTAAGGTGCACCCCATCTCTAGCAAGTATTCCATCGTAAAGGTAATTCTCTCCATGATCCATAAATCCAAATCGTTGCTGACGGCACCGTCGACGTAGCCAGTTGTTCACCTGCAGAATCTTATTCCACCTCCTTGCTCCATGGCCATCCACTGGGAGGATGGAAGAGAAGGGTTTTCAACCAAGTACTAGAAATGAACATTTTATTTACAATTATTTAATCTGTCCAATTACTTTTGGTCCCTTTAAAAACAGGGTGGCACATGTTAAGGAGCTGAAACTCCTAAACCCTTCATCCAATTTTAATGTGGATACCCTCAAATGAAAGCTGAAAGTCTGAACTTCAACTGCATCTGAATTGTGTTGTTTAAAAATTCATTGTGGTAATGTCTAGAACCAAAATTAGAAAAATGTTGTCTCTGTCCAAATATATATGGACCTAACTGTATATATACACACAGCTCTGGGAAAAATTAAGAGACCACTGCAAAATTTTCACAGTTTGTCTGATTTTTCTCTATGTAAATTGCTCTTTTATTCTATAAACTCCTGACAACATGATTTTTAATCACAGCTTTCATGAGTCTTGGCAGTCTTTCACACGGCTTTTGGGTGACCTTTTGCCACTCCTGGTACAAAAATTTGAGCTGTTCTTTGTTTGATGGCTTGCGACTATCCATCTTCCTCTTGATTACACTCCAGAGGTTTTCAATGGGGTTCAGGTCTGGAGATTGGGCTGGTCATTACAGGGATTTGAAGTGGTGGTCCTTCATCCACACATTGATTCACCTAGCTGTGTGGTATGGCGCATTATCCTGCTGGAAAAAACAGTCCTCAGAGTTGGGGAACATTGCCTGAGCAGAAGGAATCAACTGTTTTTCCAGGATAACTATGAATGCGGCTTGATTCATACATCCTTTGAAAAGAATAACCTGCCCAATTCCAGCCTTGCTGAAGCATCCCCAGTTCATCACTGATACTCCACCAAATTTCACAGTGGGTGAAAGACTCTGTGGCTTGTGGCCTCTCCAGGTCTCCGCCTAACCATTAGATGACCATGTGTTGGGCAAAGCTGAAAATTAGACTCATCAGAGAATATTACCTTACTCTAGTCCTCTATGGTCCAATCCTTATGGTCTTTGGTAAACTTCAGCCTGGCTCTCCTTTGCTTCTCATTGATGAAAGGCTTATTTATAGCTGTACAAGACTTGAGCCCTGCCTCTAGGAGCCTGTTAAGAAATGTTCTTGCCATGCACTTCAACCCAGCTGCCATTTACCATTCCTTTTGTAGGTCACTTGATGTCATCCTGCGGTTGCTGAGTGACATTCGAATAAGATGACGGTCATCCCGGTCAGTGGAGAGTCGTTTTTGCCCTCTGTCGGTCTGTAGCTTTGTTGACCCCAATGTCTGCTGCTTGATCTTGTTGCAATGGACTGCCATCTTAGAAATTTTAAGGATGGAGGCAACATGATGCTCACTGTATCCCTCTGCTAGTAAAGCCAGAATTGAACCCTTCTTTTCCTCACTCAAAACTGTTCTTTTCAACTCATTTGGCATGGTTAAAAGTTCTTTTCTCATTCCTATTACTTTTGGGATATTACTAGCACTTGTTTTGCCATCTAGGTAGTCCTATTGCAAGAGGATTGTGAACACCACAGCAGGGTTTTTTATGCTTTCTTTGTTAAATAAGATTTTGGTTCAGGTGATCACCTAATCAGAACCACATTAAGTAGAATGAGATGTACCCTGGTTGGAATTCAACTGACACTGGAATGGAATGGCTGCCAGACATATAGAGAAGCTGATTTTTATAAAACTGTGCAGTAGTCTCTTAATTTTTGCCAGAGCTGTATATATATATATACTTTATATATATATATGGCGAAATAATGTGAGCACATCCATCATCATCAAGGTAATCTCATGAATCGGATGGTTCCCTGACCTCCTTGTCTAGTGTGAACACTTACCTAAGGCTAATATCTGCATGCATGGGTGAATGTGGACACCTCTCTAGATGTGCTCCGTCAGAAAGCTAAGCATACAAATAACAAGAAAACTGACTGAAACACCAAGAACTAGTCTGAACAGGTGCATACCTAAAAACAACTTACATATCAAAATAGTAAAATGGTTGCACTCAATAGTGTTAAAGCATGTCAATGTGAAATACGTGAAATGTGAATAGCAAAATGTCTTCAGAAATTTAGGAAAAATACAAAAGAGACACGTTGCACAAAATTTGGCCAAATAATGTGAGTGCATCCACCATCGTCAAGGTAATCTCATAAATCGGATGGGTCCCTGACCTCCCTGTCCAGTGTGAACACTTACTTTAGGCTAATATTTGCATGCATGGGTAAATGTGGACACCTCTCTCTGCAAAGCCTACATATAAGAAAGTGAGGAAACAATGCAAACCATATAAAATCATTATCCAATTTTTATTGAATATATATAGACAACAAAATTAAAACTACCGTATGTTCCGGACTATAAGATGCACTTTTTTCCTCCAAAAATGTGGAGCAAAATGGGGGTGCGTCTTATAGTCCGGATGTACTTGCTCTGGCTGTGGTGGGAAGGTGGGGGAATGGCAGCAGCGGAGCTAACTCTTGTGCCCGCTGCTAAAGAGAACTAACTATTCACTGCATTCCACGCTCATGGAACTTTTTTGAATACACCAAATGGCTGCAATGAAACAGAGTGTTTGGGCGCATGGCAGAGTTCGGAAGCGACGAGCGCCGTTTGACTTTTTCAATGCACAATTGGCTGGAATTGAGATCGGACGCCATGTCGCATTTGGAGAGCCCCTGATGTGCATAAACAGTGTAAACCCCCCACAAGTGACACCATTTTGGAAACTAGACCCCCCCAAGAAACTTATCTCGATGTGTAGTGAGCACTTTGAACCCCAAAGTGCTTCAAAGAAGTTTATAACATAGAGCCATGAACATAAAAAAATCATATTTTTTCACAAAAATTATCTTTTCGCCCTCAATTTTTTATTTTATCAAGGGTAACATGAGAACTTGGACCCCATAAGTTAATGTGCAATTTCTCTTGAGTACATCAATACCCCATATGTAGGGGAATACTACTTTTGAGGCATAGTGCAAAGCTCAGAAGGAAGAGGCGCCATATTGAAGTTTTTGCTGGATTGCTTTGAGGGTGCATTTCACATTGGCAGAGCCCCTGAGGTGCCAGAACAACATAAACCCCCTATATGTGAACTCATTTTACAAACTACACTCCCAAATGAATTCATCTAGGGGTGCTGTGATCATATTAACACCACATGTGCCTCACAGAATTTTATACCAGAGCGGTAAAGAAAGAATAAACTACATTTTTACCACTAAAATGTTGTTTTAGCCCCAAGTTTTTAACTTTTCTAAGGGCTAATAGGAATTTTTTTTGCATCAAACTTTTTTTCCTGAGTGTGCCAATACCCTACATAGAATCGGTAAATATTTTTCAGGCACAGTGCAAAGCTCAGAAGGCAAGGAGCACCATATTTTACTGTTATGTTTTGCACGTGCCATGACCCACTGGAAGAGTCCATGAGGTGCCAGAATGGAAGAACCCCCCATAAGTGACTCCATTTTACGAACAACACCTCTCAATGAATTCATCTAGAGGTGCAATGATCATATTGACACCATGGGTGTGTCACCGAGTGTTATACCATTGGGCAGTGAAGACAAAATAACTACATTTTTACCACCAAAATTTTGTTTTAGCCAAAGATTTGACATTTTCACACAAGAAGTGGGTAAAAATAGCACCAACATTTGTCCCACAATTTCTACTGAAAGTGGCAATACCCCATATGTGGCTCTACAGTACTACTTAGCCATATGGAGAGACTTGGGAGGAACAGAGCGCTATTTGTCTATTCAAGTGAATGCGTCTGTGCACAAACAGTGTGGCGCCCCTGAGGCTTCAGTTGCCACAGAGGTACTGCACCATCTCCTAAGGTGTAGTGCCCCACCATCCAGGTAAGGTGGGAACTCCTGACCACGCTCCACACCTGCATTCCACACACAGGATAGTTCAGTGGGGCCACCTAACAGCTTCAGGCTGGGGATTAGCAGAGCACCCCTCGTGGAACCCTGCTTCGTAACACGAGATGTGCTGGGAGGCGGGTGGAGTGAGATGATATGAAAGAGTGGGAAGAGTGAGAGTTAGGGGGTTGTTGGTTAGAGGAGAGAGAAGAGAGAAGATGGGTGTCTGAGGGACGTGCTGCAGCAGGTCCCAGTGATCTGGGCTGCTGGCACGAGAAAGACCAGAGAAAGAGACTGATAAGATTGATAACCTAACCTTCCATAAGAGAGATAGAACAGATCGGAACGAAGGAGAATGGAAGGACGGTGGGAAGCTGGTTGAAGTAAGATAGAGAACCCTTCCAGTCCAGAGAGCGCAAAGGCCGGGGCCCGGTCCCCGAGGTTGATTGGATCTTTATGTCTGGCAACAGACACCGGAGGAGTAGTGAGCCGCTAACGCCTTGCTCCCATCATAGACTTGGGACACAGCAGCAACTGAATAGAGAGCCAGGACGCAGTGAGGAGTCCCCGAAGCAGGCTACAGCTGTCTGTCATACAAGTAAAGACTAGGAACACCTAGAGAGAGGCATTCCAGGGTAAGTACTGGAGTTAGTGTTGAGCATTCCGATACCGCAAGTATCGGGTATCGGCCGATACTTGCGGTATCGGAATTCCGATACCGACTTCCGATATTTTTTTAATATCGGAAGTCGGCATCGGAATCGGAAGTTGAAAGTTGATTGACAGCCGAAATGACGTCATCATGATGCGCGGTGTGTGCGCATCATGATGCGCCGTCATTTCGGGCCTTCCGGGGGTCTCTGCCGGCCTGCCGGGGGGCTGTGTCGGCCTGCCGGGGGGCTGTGTGGACTGCCCGGGGTCTGTACCGGCCTGCCGGGGGGCTGTGCCGGCCTGCCGGTGGTCTGTGCACCCTGTGGGGGTCTGTACCGGCCTGCCGGGGGGCTGTGCCGGCCTGCCGGGGGGCTGTGCTGATGTCCGGGGGTCTGTGCAAGCATCGTCCGATGGGACTACAAGTCCCATCTGGCGATGCCTGCTACCATGACAGTGATTGACACATTAGCCAATGATGGGACAGTAGTAGTCCCATCATCCGGCTAATGTGTTAAATGTTAAAAAAAAAAATATATATATATATATGCTACATACATACTACATACATACTACATGCTACATACATACTACATATATACTACATGCTACATACATACCACATATATACTACATACATACTACATGCATGCTACATGCTACATACATACCACATACATACTACATACATACTACATACATACTACATGCATGCTACATACATACTACATGCTACATACATAACACATATATACTACATGCATGCTACATACATACCACATATATACTACATACATACTACATGCATGCTATATGCTACATACATACCACATACATACTACATACATACTACATACATGCTACATACATACTACATGCATAACACATATATACTACATGCATGCTACATACATACTACATGCTACATACATACCACATACATACTACATACATACTACATGCATGCTACATACATACTACATGCTACATACATACTACATATATACTACATGCATGCTACATACATACTGCATGCTACATACATACTACATACATACTACATACATACTACATGCATGCTACATACATACTACATGCTACATACATACCACATATATACTACATACATACTACATGCATGCTACATACATACCACATATATACTACATACATACTACATGCATGCTACATACAATACATACATAGACATACAGTACATATAACATAGAGTAACATACTTACCAATACTTGTCACATTGTTCCCCGAAGCCATTGTCTTTTACGGAATAAATATTAACATAACAAACCACAAAAATACTCACCCATGATCCGAAGCAGTCCACGAGTGTGTCCCACGACGATCTTGGGTAGAGAACTGCAGCATCAGCTGATGCTGCCGTTCTCTACGGGCTGCAGGAATCCAATGATGGAAGGTAGGTATCCTTCCGCACTGTATTCCTCCGCCACTTAAAAAAAAAAAGTCCCTAGTCTCACTTTATGCCATTGCTGCGTGGGAAATTCCCACACAGCTTTTACCATAAAGTGAGACTAGGGACTTTTTTTTTTTAAGTGGCGGAGGAATACAGTGCGGAAGGATACCTACCTTCCGTCATTGGATTCCTGCAGCCCGTAGAGAACGGCAGCATCAGCTGATGCTGCAGTTCTCTACCCAAGATCGTCGTGGGACACACTCGTGGACTGCTTCGGATCATGGGTGAGTATTTTTGTGGTTTGTTATGTTAATATTTATTCTGTAAAAGACAATGGCTTCGGGGAACAATGTGACAAGTATTGGTAAGTATGTTACTCTATGTTATATGTACTGTATGTCTATGTATGTATTGTATGAATGTATTGTATGTAGCATGCATGTAGTATGTATGTAGTATGTATGTAGTATGTATGTAGCATGTAGTATGTATGTAGCATGCATGTAGTATGTATGTAGCATGCATGTAGTATGTATGTAGTATATATGTAGCATGTAGTATGTATGTAGTATGTATGTAGCATGTAGTATGTATGTAGCATGCATGTAGTATATATGTAGTATGTATGTAGCATGTATGTATCATGCATGTAGTATGTATGTAGCATGCATGTAGTATGTATGTAGCATGCATGTAGTATGTATGTAGCATGCATGTAGTATGTATGTAGCATGCATGTAGCATGCATGTAGTATGTATGTAGCATGCATGTAGTATGTATGTAGCATGCATGTAGTATGCATGTAGTATATATGTAGTATGCATGTTGCATGCATGTAGTATATATGTTGTATGTATGTTGCATGCATGTAGTATATATGTAGCATGTATGTTGCATGTAGTATATATGTAGTATGAATGTAGCATGTATGTAGTATGAATGTAGCATGTATGTAGTATGCATGTTGCATGTAGTATATATGTAGTATGTATGTTACATGTAGTATGCATGTTGTATGTATGTAGCATGTATGTAGCATGTAATTTTTTTTTTTTTTTTTACATTCAACACATTAGCCGGATGATGGGACTACTACTGTCCCATCATTGGCTAATGTGTCAATCACTGTCATGGTAGCAGGCATCGCCCGATGGGACTTGTAGTCCCATCGGACGATGCCTGCACAGCCCCCCGGAGCCTGCACAGCCCCCCGGCAGGCCGGCACAGCCCCCCGGCAGGCCGGCACAGCCCCCCGGAGCCTGCACAGCCCCCCGGCAGGCCGGCACAGCCCCCCGGCAGGCCGGCACAGCCCACCGGAGCCTGCACAGACCACCGGCAGGCCGGAACAGCCCCCCGGCAGGCCGGCACAGCCCACCGGAGCCTGCACAGACCACCGGCAGGCCGGCACAGCCCCCCGGCAGGCCGGCACAGACCACCGGAGCCTGCACAGACCCCCTGGCAGGCCGGCACAGCCCCCCGAAAGGCCCGTACAGACCCCAGAGAGGCTGTACAAGGCAAAAACAGGGTTTTTCTTATTCCGATACCGGAAGTCCCATAGACTTGAATGGGACTTCCGGTATCGGAATCGGCGATACCGATACTTTTTTTTAAGATCGGCCGATCCATTCCGATCCGATACTTTGAAGTATCGGACGGTATCGCTCAACTCTAACTGGAGTGCTTCGCACCTAAAGGCGCATTGGAGGAGTCGATCAGTGAAGGTACATATTGGTGGAGTGTGGAAGGGAGAATCCTATCTGGCCTGGAGGTTGGCTGGAGCCCTGACCTGGAGAACACAGTACGGAGGCAGGCAGTTGTGTGAACTGCAAACAGTGAGTAAAGCTTTGGAACCGCATACTCTGGTGTCCTCCAGTTATTCCAGCACGGCTACACCTGGGTAACAACATCTATACCATCCTGTGCCTCTCCTCATCCATTGCACCTACACTGCCCTGGGACTACAGCTCCACCTGTGGGGAGCTACACCATCTTTGCTGCACCACACCATCCGTCCCAGCGGATCTGCATGCAGCGTTGGCTCAACATCTTACTTTCCAAACACCACGAGTGGCGTCACGAACTATCCAAATAAACTATTACACCTTTAACATCACCGCCATTGATATTGGGCACCCAGGGCCACGGACCGGGTCACTGCTGCTGTGACACATTCCCGCCTTGACACCGGCCCGGTACCGAGTACCCCGCTGCCCTGGGTGTGAGAGGGAGACCCAACAGTATCAGTGTGTTTCCACAGACTGTGTGTCAGTGGGCAAAACAAGCTGACATGTCTATTTATTAATGTCAGCACGGGCCAAAAAACATCTAGCATACGTGCCCACGCATAACACACATGTATGTCATTTGTGTGACACACATCGGCGCCGGGAAAGGAGTGTTAGTATATGTGCACATGTTGCTTTTTTTTAGCGTTTTTGTAGCATTTTTCCGCTGTGGAAACGCTGCGAAAATTCTATGAAAATGCATTCCATGCAATCCTATGGGATTCCGCATTTCTATGCTAATGCTGCAGATTTTACCGCTGCAGAATCGCATAGCGGTAAAATCCCCAGCATGTTCATTCTTTGTGCTGAATTGTGGCTATTCCGCACCCATAGGATTGCATTGAAACGCTCACTTTAGGCATGTGGCTGTGCCCACCATGCGTAAAGTGAGCACTCCATGTGCGGATGGTATCCAGGGTCTGGAGGAGAGGAGACTCTCCTCCATGCCCTGGGTACCATAATCCTGTAAAAAATAGAATTAAAATAAAAAATAGTAATATACTCACCCTCTGATGGTCCCCGGAGTCCTTGCTGCCTCTCACCACGCTGCCAGCATCTTCCGGTCCCAGTGATGCTTTGCACGAATGGCCTGAGATGACGTCGCGCTCTGGCGAGCATGACGTCACAAAGGTTCTTCGTGCAAAGCATCACTGGGACCGGAAGATGCTGGGAGCACCGCATGCTGTTTTTTAAAACAATTATTTAAACAATTTTAAAAAATGGCGGTGGGTCCCCCCATTTTTGACAACCAGCCTTGCTAAAGCTCACAACTGGGGGCTGGTATTCTTATACTGGTAAGGCCTGTTTCACAGTTCAGTTATTTGACGTCATTTTTCTAAAAAACCGGATCCACCATTTTTTTTTTGGCGTATCCGTTTTTTTTCCCCATAGACTTGCATTAGCGGCGGATTTTGACTGATAGTCGTCCGTTGCATCCGTTTTTTGGCGGATCCGTTTGAACTTTAGTGTCTGCCGGCTGAAGTAGACGGACAGTGTAATGTTTTTTTCCAGCGGCAGACTGCTATTTTAAACTGCGCATGCCCGGAAGATTTTCCTTTTTATGCATTTTAACCCTAAACGGCGTTCTGGAAGCCGAAAAAAATCTCTCTCTCTCCTTTTCCAGAGATCGGTTCCTTTTAATTTCAATTACTAAGCGGCTGCAGCGGATCCGTCCAAGAAAAGGATCCGGTGGCATCCATTTGTTGCAAAATGGAAACGGATCCATTTTTTCACACTTTGGTGGTTTGCAACTGACGTCAAACAACTGAAGTGTGAAACAGGCCTAAGGGGCCATGGATATTGCCCTCCCAGCCTAAAAATAGCAGCCCGCAACTGCCCAGAAAAGGCACATCAATTAGATGCACCAATTTTGGCACTTTGCCTGGCTCTTCCCACTTGCCCTGTAGCAGTGGCAAGTGGGGTTCATATTTGTGGGGTTGATCTCACCTTTGTATTGTCAGGTGACATCAAGTCCTTGGCTAGTTACATGGTAAATAAAGACACAGCCAGCGTAAAGTCTTTTATTAGAAATAAAACAAAACAGTTTTACTTTTTTATTTAAAAATAACAAACACAGTTATACTCACCAAACTCCTATTCCACTGAAGCCTTCGTTCTCCTATAATAAAACTAAAATAAAAATACAACAGTGTACCATACCTGTCTGGCGTTCTGTCCCATGCCGTAATCCATGTCTGGGAGATAATTAGTTTTCAACCTGGATGGTGCCAAGATGGAACCACTGGTGAATGAGCTGCTGGGAAAGCAGCGTCATTGACCGGGGGTGATGTAATAGAGATTACCTCTGGTTACTGAGGTTCTGTTTCCAGCTGAACTGTGGTGACTTCGGTGAGATCCCCGCTAGCCATGAGCGCTCACGGTGCTAGCGGGGATCTCACTGGATCTCATGTTTTTTTTAATGATGTTCACTAAAGGGGTTAACTAGTGGGACAGTTTTTTAGGTCAGGTCACTGCGGACGTGTCGATACCAAATATATGTACTTTTAGGCTATGTGCCCACGTATGTAGAAAAAAACGCACTTCTTCCCAGGAAAAATGTGCGGGTTTTTTTGCGTCTTTTTCTGCGATTTTTGCACCTTTTTTTGCATTTTTCCCGTGATTTTGCGAAATTCAAGCACTTTCCAAGCGATTTGAAGCATCGCTTGGAATGTGATGGACAAGTTGGTCACACTCGTCAAACACAGTGTTTGACGAGTGTGACCAACTTTTTACTATTGAGGCTGCCTATGCCTAGAAACGGCAACGGAGGTAAATCCTGTCATAATGTTCTTCTCAGTATGTAGTGCCTGCCTGATACATTATGCAGTGTATCAGATTAACAAACTTGCAAGAAGATGATTTTTTTACCTATCAACTCTTTATGAGCAGCTATGTCCTCCTCTAGTAGATGAACCCTTTAAAAGCAACTGAATCCTCCACCTATGCCTAGGCTCTATAATGCACAGTGAAATTTTATTTCATGGCTGGTAAATAACAATATTCAGCATGAAATAAAGTTCACACTCTTGCCATGAAGTGAGCTAAATGATAGCCTGATTTGCATTTTGTCAAATTGTGAAACACATCTTTCCAAGGTGGCAGTTTGCCATTCAGTAGCTATATAGAATCTCACCAGGTTTTACACTCTCTAAAGTAAAATGTATGGCCCAGTAAACAGTGCTTGTTTTGTTACATTGCAGCCAACATATTTACAAAGGACAGTTCAAAATGTGAAGAAAATTTTTGAGAGACACTATTATCCAAATTATCAAATTTCACTCAGTTTCTCTTAGGCATATGCACTGTAGCAGTTCCATGTAGGACAGTGTTTGCAGGATTTGGTTAGATACACCTGCCTAGCTATTTACTAGAACCAGGACCTGTGTTTACTAGGTGTATCAGTCTGCTGGATGAAGCAGAGTCGAGTGTGGTAAAGCTAGTCAGTGACCAGCTAATATGTGAGCATGAAGTACAGGTGGCAGAACCTGTGTGCGTGCTGTCAGGCGGCAGAGTCTGTGTCTGTGATGTAGAGGCGGCAGAGCCTGTGTGCATGATGTACAGGTAACATAAACTGTGTGCAGGCAGCAGAACATTGCATGTAATCTGTAGCTAGCAGGGCCCTGTAGGCTCTGTGTGTTGGCTGATGGTGCCCAGCTTCCGGCTTTTTCCAGAGGGGAATATGTAGCAGATGGTTAAGGATTAAGTCCTTGCTTTGTAGAATTTGATCAGATGCACCTGCCTAGCTTTTTACTAAAACCCGGGCCTATATTTACTAGGTGTGTCAGTCCGCTGGATAAAGCAAAGTCTAGTGTGCTGAAGCTGGTGAGTGACCAGCCAAGATGTGAGCCGTAGCTTAGAAAGAGACATGCTAGGATCTCTCTCTAAATGGAGACTGCATGATTTAGCTAGAAAAGCTGAGCAGTCTATGCATCCAGAGAAGCATGTGGAAGCTGAAGCCTTTTCAGTGCAAACTGTGCCAAGAGCTGAACACTACTATTTGTCACTGGAAGCTGCTGGAACTCAGGCTCAAGGGGATACCACAACTGGTTGGAGCGTGCTTCTTCTGTGCATGAAGTTTTCTCTGGGAGAAAGTATTGTAATTAGGGATGAGCGAGACCGAACTGTAAAGGGAAGGAAGCAAAAAAGTATGCAGCCATCACAGCATGGGATCGCTGGCACTCACATTATCATTATTATTATTATTATTTATTAATATAGCACCATTTATTCCATGGCGCTTTACATGTGAGGAGGGGTATACATAATACATGCAAGTATAGTAATCTTAAATAATACAAGTCACGACTGGTACAGGATGAGAGAGGACCCTGCTCGCGAGGGCTCACAATCTACAAGGGATGGGTGAGGATACAGTAGGCGAGGGTAGAGTTGGTCGTGCAGCGGTTTGGTGGATCGGTGACTACTGCAGGTTGTAGGCTTGTCGGAAGAGGTAGGTCTTCAAGTTCTTTTTGAAGGTTTCCATGGTTGGCGAGAGTCTGATATGTTGTGGCAGAGAATTCCAGAGTAGGGGGGATGCGTGGGAGAAGTCTTGTATGCGATTGTGGGAAGAGGAGATAAGAGGGGAGTACAGAAGGAGATCTTGTGAGGATCAGGGGTTTTGTGCAGGTAAGTACCAGGAGACAAGGTCATAGATGTATGGAGGACTCAGGTTGATGATGGCTTTGTATGTCATGGGTAGGGTTTTGAACTGGAGTCTTTGGGTAATGGGGAGCCAGTGCAGGTATTGACAGAGGGGAGAGGCTGGGGAATAGCGGGGGGACAGGTGGATTAGTTCGGCAGCATAGTTTAGAATAGATTGGAGGAGTGCGAGAGTGTTAGAGGGGAGGCCACAGAGCAGGAGGTTGCAGTACTCACATGGCCCCCCTCTATCTATATGCCCCCCTGCTGGCACGCAGATGGCCTCCCTCTCTCTATATGCCTCCCTGCTGGTATGCACACGGCCCTCGCGTCCCTATATTCCCCCCTGCTGGCATTCACACGGCCCCCCCGTCTGTTGTGAGTTCATTTTCTGGTCTACCAGTTGTGAGTTCTCCTTCCAAGCTCCCTCTGGTTGTAACAGGAGGTAGTGAGGCTGATTTAATCAGTGGAGATCTGCCACCTGATAAGGAGGATGACGATTGGACTTCAGAAATCTCAGACTGGATTTAAGACAGCGGACGCCCTATTCTGGTGCTGATGATTCCTTCTGGCTTGTCAGGTCTTGGTTCTCAGCTCTGTTCCAGTCAGCTCAAGCTAAGTTTTTCTGCTAATGTTCACACTTGATTATGTTGGTCTATTCAGTTTTTTGTGTGGTCAGCCAGCCCCGGCTGGGGCTGTGCTGAATTTCCACTCTCATTTATCTGTATTTGCCAATTTGCTTTTTGTCCCTTATTAGATTGGCCTCTTTTTGCTCTGTCTCAGAATATTTCAGAGTGCTGATATAGTGGGAGAAGTCTAGTGACTTCAGGGTTAATTTTGTTATCAGAAGTGTTGGACATTATTTTTGTAGGGTTTTTGGCAGATTGCAGACAGTGTCTTTCCTTTCCTATCCTTTCTAGTTAGTTTGGGCACCATCGTTTGCTCAGCCTATTTTCCTGCCTGTGTTTGTGTTTTCATCTCGTCTCACCGTCAATACATGTGTGGGGGCTGTCTTTTCCTTTGGGGTCTGCTCTGGGGCAGTTAGTTTTCCCCTTTTCTTGCTTTAGGCTTATTTAGTCCTCCGGCCGTGACGAGGCGTCTAGGTTCATCGTAGGTACACTCCATGGCTGCTGCTAGTTGTGTGGTTAGGATCAGGGATCTACAATCTGCATAGTTGCCAACCTCTCTGGTTTTCTGTGACTTAGCTTGTTTTATTTTTTCCTCCTTGGTGACCCATTCATAACACCCGTCCCTATATTCCCCCCTGCTGGCACACATTGTCCCCCCATCCATATATTCCCCCCTGCTGGCACATATTGTCCCCCCATCCATATATTCCCCCCTGCTGGCACACATTGTACCCCCTGTCCCTATATTCCCCCCTGCTGGCACACATGGCCGCTCCGTCTCTATATTCCCCCTTGCTGTCACACATGGCCCCCGTCCCTATATTTCCCCCCTGCTGGCAAGCACATGATAAAATAACAGTTAACTCACCTTCCGATGATGGCTCCTGCTCCAAGCTCCCTCCGTGGCTTTCCTGTGTCTGTGCTGACATCCTCCTCCTGCGAGGGCGCGCGGCAGCAGATGCTCATACAGGCAGTTCATTGTAGCTACAGGTCCTTCCATGATGTGACCAATAAGACCTACAGTCACGTGACTCACAGTACACAGGAAAGCCACGGGGGGAGCTGGGAGCAGGAGCCATCATCTGAAGGTGATTATAGTGAGGTGGCAGGGGGGAGAGTGCAGGCCACAGCCAGCCCACCCCAGCCCCCTGGCATCACTCCAGTGCCGCCCCCCTCCACTACAACACACAGATTCAGATTATAAGACGCACCGCCCACTTTCCCCCAAAATTTGGGGGAACAAAAGTGCGTCTTATAATCCAAAAAATATGGTATTTTTTTAATCTATGTTATTTTACATCATTTTCCTATCCACATTTGTATGCAAAGAAATTGTCCTGCTCTTACTCACATTTAGCTTCCTTTCACTTACAATGAGCATTTAACAGACATTTTAAAGTTTGGTTCCCATTGACGTCTATTGAGTGCGGGGTGAAGTTCGGATGACGAACCAAACTTTGAATTACAGGTTAACCAAACCTGAATATCCATGGGTTCTCTCATCCCTAACTGTAATCTGCTTGGGTGAGCCGTCTCTAACATTCTGTATGTGCCCTGCTAAATTAACTTTTTTGCTTTTATACCTTTGTGCCCAGGAGAGGCTGTTTTCTGTTTTGAATCCCTTGGAGTTTTGTGACAGCAATAAAACTCACATTTGAACCAAAATGCTTTGTCTATGTGAATGATATCTAATGGTTATCTGAGAGAGTGATTCCCTACAACACTCTTTCTCTTCAAAACTCAGACTGATTACACTCAATTTCCTCACTACTTTTCCCCTGGTGTATTTTCACTGGTGAACTGCAGTAGGGTTCACATCCATAAGACTGCAGATTCCTTTGGTCTCACTTCTGTCAGGGTATCTGTGCTATGACAGTAGTCTGGCCTTCTTTCATTCAATAAACAAATAAAGTTGCACTCTATCGTGCTAGAGCACGTCAATGTGAAATATATCACGAAACAATCACTGACCCCAGGGAGACCAGTCAAAGAAAACACTGCAAAACACAAGCCGCGGAGACACCATCACGTGTTTCTCAACGCAAGCAATGACTAGCCAGGTCTTTCCCCGGGAAGGAACAACCACGGGAAGGGCAGTCTCCAATGAAGGAAACCACCTATGCCAAAACATGGTATCCATCCACAGACAGCTGTTTCGGGGTATTGCCCCTCATCAGTGTGGAGTAGGAAACTGGCTAGTAGGAGCAATGCCTAGTAAAAGACTGTGAAAATGAGGATGAGTGACCTCGTGGAGATCAAACATCCAACACTGCGGAGACACCATCACATGTTTCTCAACGCAGTGATCTAGAGCAATGCCCCCATCCCATATGGGAAATATGCAAAAACATGCAAAACACAAGCCGCGGAGACACCATCACGTGTTTCTCAACGCAAGCAATGACTAGCCAGGTCTTTCCCCGGGAAGGAACAACCATGGGAAGGGCAGTCTCCAATGAAGGAAACCACCTATGCCAAAACATGGTATCCATCCACAGACAGCTGTTTCGGGGTATTGCCCCTCATCAGTGTGGAGTAGGAAACTGGCTAGTAGGAGCAATGCCTAGTAAAAGACTGTGAAAATGAGGATGAGTGACCTCGTGGAGATCAAACATCCAACACTGCGGAGACACCATCACATGTTTCTCAACGCAGTGATCTAGAGCAATCCCCCCATCCCTTATGGGAAATATGCAAAAACATGCAAAACACAAGCCGCGGAGACACCATCACGTGTTTCTCAACGCAAGCAATGACTAGCCAGGTCTTTCCCCGGGAAGGAACAACCACGGGAAGGGCAGTCTCCAATGAAGGAAACCACCTATGCCAAAACATGGTATCCATCCACAGACAGCTGTTTCGGGGTATTGCCCCTCATCAGTGTGGAGTAGGAAACTGGCTAGTAGGAGCAATGCCTAGTAAAAGACTGTGAAAATGAGGATGAGTGACCTCGTGGAGATCAAACATCCAACACTGCTCCACACTGATGAGGGGCAATACCCCGAAACAGCTGTCTGTGGATGGATACCATGTTTTGGCATAGGTGGTTTCCTTCATTGGAGACTGCCCTTCCCGTGGTTGTTCCTTCCCGGGGAAAGACCTGGCTAGTCATTGCTTGCGTTGAGAAACACGTGATGGTGTCTCTGCGGCTTGTGTTTTGCATGTTTTTGCATATTTCCCATAAGGGATGGGGGCATTGCTCTAGATCACTGCGTTGAGAAACATGTGATGGTGTCTCCACAGTGTTGGATGTTTGATCTCCACGAGGTCACTCATCCTCATTTTCACAGTCTTTTACTAGGCATTGCTCCTACTAGCCAGTTTCCTACTCCACACTGATGAGGGGCAATACCCCGAAACAGCTGTCTGTGGATGGATACCATGTTTTGGCATAGGTGGTTTCCTTCATTGGAGACTGCCCTTCCCGTGGTTGTTCCTTCCCGGGGAAAGACCTGGCTAGTCATTGCTTGCGTTGAGAAACACGTGATGGTGTCTCCGCAGCTTGTGTTTTGCATGTTTTTGCATATTTCCCATAAGGGATGGGGGCATTGCTCTAGATCACTGCGTTGAGAAACATGTGATGGTGTCTCCGCAGTGTTGGATGTTTGATCTCCACGAGGTCACTCATCCTCATTTTCACAGTCTTTTACTAGGCATTGCTCCTACTAGCCAGTTTCCTACTCCACACTGATGAGAGGCAATACCCCGAAACAGCTGTCTGTGGATGGATACCATGTTTTGGCATAGGTGGTTTCCTTCATTGGAGACTGCCCTTCCCGTGGTTGTTCCTTCCCGGGGAAAGACCTGGCTAGTCATTGCTTGCGTTGAGAAACACGTGATGGTGTCTCCGCGGCTTGTATTTTGCATGTTTTTGCATATTTCCCATAAGGGATGGGGGCATTGCTCTAGATCACTGCGTTGAGAAACATGTGATGGTGTCTCCGCAGTGTTGGATGTTTGATCTCCACGAGGTCACTCATCCTCATTTTCACAGTCTTTTACTAGGCATTGCTCCTACTAGCCAGTTTCCTACTCCACACTGATGAGGGGCAATACCCCGAAACAGCTGTCTGTGGATGGATACCATGTTTTGGCATAGGTGGTTTCCTTCATTGGAGACTGCCCTTCCCGTGGTTGTTCCTTCCCGGGGAAAGACCTGGCTAGTCATTGCTTGCGTTGAGAAACACGTGATGGTGTCTCCGCGGCTTGTGTTTTGCATGTTTTTGCATATTTCCCATATGGGATGGGGGCATTGCTCTAGATCACTGCGTTGAGAAACATGTGATGGTGTCTCCGCAGTGTTGGATGTTTGATCTCCACGAGGTCACTCATCCTCATTTTCACAGTCTTTTACTAGGCATTGCTCCTACTAGCCAGTTTCCTACTCCACACTGATGAGGGGCAATACCCCGAAACAGCTGTCTGTGGATGGATACCATGTTTTGGCATAGGTGGTTTCCTTCATTGGAGACTGCCCTTCCCGTGGTTGTTCCTTCCCGGGGAAAGACCTGGCTAGTCATTGCTTGCGTTGAGAAACACGTGATGGTGTCTCCGCGGCTTGTGTTTTGCATGTTTTTGCATATTTCCCATAAGGGATGGGGGCATTGCTCTAGATCACTGCGTTGAGAAACATGTGATGGTGTCTCCGCAGTGTTGGATGTTTGATCTCCACGAGGTCACTCATCCTCATTTTCACAGTCTTTTACTAGGCATTGCTCCTACTAGCCAGTTTCCTACTCCACACTGATGAGGGGCAATACCCCGAAACAGCTGTCTGTGGATGGATACCATGTTTTGGCATAGGTGGTTTCCTTCATTGGAGACTGCCCTTCCCGTGGTTGTTCCTTCCCGGGGAAAGACCTGGCTAGTCATTGCTTGCGTTGAGAAACACGTGATGGTGTCTCCGCGGCTTGTATTTTGCATGTTTTTGCATATTTCCCATAAGGGATGGGGGCATTGCTCTAGATCACTGCGTTGAGAAACATGTGATGGTGTCTCCGCAGTGTTGGATGTTTGATCTCCACGAGGTCACTCATCCTCATTTTCACAGTCTTTTACTAGGCATTGCTCCTACTAGCCAGTTTCCTACTCCACACTGATGAGGGGCAATACCCCGAAACAGCTGTCTGTGGATGGATACCATGTTTTGGCATAGGTGGTTTCCTTCATTGGAGACTGCCCTTCCCGTGGTTGTTCCTTCCCGGGGAAAGACCTGGCTAGTCATTGCTTGCGTTGAGAAACACGTGATGGTGTCTCCGCGGCTTGTGTTTTGCATGTTTTTGCATATTTCCCATAAGGGATGGGGGCATTGCTCTAGATCACTGCGTTGAGAAACATGTGATGGTGTCTCCGCAGTGTTGGATGTTTGATCTCCATGAGGTCACTCATCCTCATTTTCAAAGAAAACACTGCGTCAGCCGGCAAAGGCGCTCAATCAGTGAAATCCTAGGTGCATTGCTTCCTGGGAAATACTAATATGCAAATAAAGTCCGTGGAGCCTCATTTAAGAGTCTCAAACACGGGACTAGCCAGATATTCCTCCAGGGAAGGACCCAGCCCAGGAGTGGCTCCTTTTGGAAACCACCATTGCCACCATATTAAGTGGCCCTTTAAGTCAATATCCAGCTCCACACTGATGAGGGGCAACTCCCCGAAATAGCTGTCTGTGGATGGATACCTGGCCTTGGTATTTCCCTTGTCATATGTGTAAACTCGTAAAGAGCTGGATATTGACTTAAAGGGCCACTTAATATGGTGGTAATGGTGGTTTCCGAAAGGAGCCACTCCTTGGCTGGGTCCTTCCCTGGAGGAAGATCTGGCTAGTCCCGTGTTTGAGACTCTTAAATGAGGCTCCACTGACTTTATTTGCACAATGTGAAATATATGAAATATGAATAGCTACACTGCTTCTGAATACTAGGAAAAAAATTAGATGCTTTGCACATAATTTGGCCAATTCATGCCTGCCCATCAACCAATGTCAAGGCAGTCTCAAAAGCTGATGGGTCCCTACATCTCTAATGAAAATACCTCTCTAAGGCTGGGGTCACACTTGCGAGTGTGATGCGAGAAACTCACGAGAGTCTCTCGCATCAATACCCGGCGCTGCCGCCAGCACTCATGACCGGAGTGTGTGGCTGCATGTATTTCTATGCAGCTGCACACTCCGGTCCTGAGTGCCGGTGGCAGTCCCGAGTATTGATGCGAGTTTCTCATATCACACTTGCAAGTGTGACCCCGGCTTTAGGCTGAAATCTGAATTCCTGGATGAATGTGGACACCTCTCTCAGTAAAGCCTACATTTATGGGTAGGTGGGAATCTTGCGACCACCTTGACGTTGGTTGATGATTGTCAGGTGACATCCACCCCATGGCTTAGTAATGGGGAGGCATCTATAAGACACCTACCCATTACTAATGCTATAGCTGTATGGTAAATAAAGACACAGCAAGAATAACATCATTTATTAGAAATAAAACAAAACACAGTTTTACTTTTTTATTTAAAAATAACAAACACAGTTATACTCACCTAACGCCTATTCCACTCGTTCTCCTGTAATAAAACTAAAATATAAAAACTATATACTATACCTGTCTGTCGTTCTGTCCCATGCCATAATCCATGTCTGGGGGATAAACAGTTTTCAACCTGGATGGTGCCAAGATGCGACCGTCCAGGCTGTGGACAACTGGTGACTGAGCGGCTGCGAGTGCAGCCTCAATGACCGGTGGTGACGTCATAGAGGTTACCTCTGGTTACTGAGGCTCCATTCCCAGCCGGGCTGAGCTGCGGTGACCTCGGTGAATCACCGCTAGCAGCTTAATATTATATTAAGACATGAGGATAACCAACATTAGCAATTAAAGGGAACCTGATGTAGGATACATGTTGCCTGAACCAATTACAGCTTGTATCAGACACTGGTTGTATTATTTCAGCCATATATCTTTGACTCTGAAATGTTGGAGATTTTCAGAGAAAAATATACTTTAAAATTCGACCAGGGACCAAGTTGTCAGGTACCGAGGTGCCGGGGACCAAGCTGTCGAGTACAAAGGTGTTGGGGACCAAGCTATTGGGGACCAAGCTGTCGGGTACTGGAGGTACCAGGGATCAAGGGTGACTGCCAATCCTGTCTCTATACACGCACACAGAGAAAAACTCGCCACTCAAGGAGAGCAGATGTGGGGAAACTGCCGGGGACCCACTTTTTCAGCTAGCTACTCATGTAGCTCTTTCCCAGGCAGCTTTTAAAGTTTTTCTCTGAAATCACACCATGTTTCAGAGCTAAAAATACAAGGCTGAAATCATACAGCCAGTGTTTTATACATGCTGCCTGTAGTTTGGGCAGAATGCATCCCCTGTGAGATTCCCTTTAACATTAGTCCCATTAATGAAGTATCATTAAAGTGGCAGCTAACTTTTTTCTAAGAGGATGTTGAGACACATATTCACTCCCTTGTTGCAGGATGGTGACATCTTATTTACTTCACTTTCCCTATTTAAAAATTAATTACTGTACTTGGTTACAAGTTCGAATGACACTTTTCCTATCATGTTAAAAGGGTATTTTTTATCTTAGAAGTTTATGTCATATTCACCATTTATGCCATAAATGTCTCAGTGGTTAGCACTGTTACCTTGCAGCGCTAAGGTCATGGGTTTATATCCCACCAAGGACAACATCTTCATGGAGTTTGTATGTTCTTCCGGTGTTTGCGTGGTTTTCCTCTGGGTTCTCCAGTTTCCTCTCACATTCCAAAGACATACTGATACGAAATCTAGATTGTGAGCCCCAATGAGGACAAAGATGTTGATGTCTGTAAATTGCTGTAGAATTAATTGCACTATATAAGTGAGTAAAATAATAGCTGTGGTTTACACTAGATTCCGTTATTATCATAGTAATAAATGGAGAAAGCAACGCACGTATACATTGAAACATAGTTGTTCTTTATCTGCCTGGACATAGCTGCTGGGACAAAAGAGAGAGAACCCATGTTGTGGAGATAAGTTTGAGTATTAGAAGTTGGATTTTCATCTATCTTAAATTTATGGAACATTCAAATGCCTAATATGTGTAAGCTTGCATTTAAGCTGAACCAACCTCCAAGCTTAAGAAACTGCTAACCAAAATGTCTCCGAGAATCCATTTACAATGACCTCCTAGGTCATAGTTTTTGCTTTATAAATGGGTTTTTCACCCCAAGGAACTTGTTTTCTTCCGTTAACAATATGATTCTTTATATTAAACCCTTAACAGTATTGTCTTGGGATTTAGGTATATCATAGCTCTATATATTTGTTATGGTTTCTAAGCATAATAGGTCCCTAAAGAATTGAAAACAATACACTATATGACAAACCTAAACCTGAGCAAGATTTATAACAGAACGCCTTCTAAAGATAGCTGTACAAAAGACATAAGTGATTCATTGGCCATGTAGAAAAGAATGCTCTTTTTGATGAGGTCCCATTTTTTAGAGAAAGAAGGCTAAATATATTGTTATATGGTGCAACTAATTTTCGCTTAAGCTTGTCTTACACCTCTGTGCTTCTAAAGTAAGGGCCTTGGCTCCAAAACATCTGGATACAGTATATATATGCTGTGAGATGATTCAAAACTATATTTCATACTAGCAGTAACAAATGAAGATTAGACCTGGTCTCTGGAGGTGTTTAAGCTGGAATCTCTTAGTATACATACCTGACCACCCACAGATCCAGTCTGGATCATATATTATTGTATACAGTATGTACCATGTCACTTAAATGGAAGGAAGCATTAAGATTATCATCTAGCAGTTAATCGAATACAGTAAACCACTTGGACTAAGCACAATGAATTTCAAGTATTTTTATATTCTAGAGTAGAAGAACGAGTCTTTCCAGAGTGACTGTATTATACTATCACCGTCACTTTTTTTGTTGCATTGCATGGTGTTCATTTTCCTATAGGTTATTAGTGAGTCAATGAATAAGGTCTAAATTTGGTAATTTTCTGGTTAATCCCTGTAAGAGGGGAAGACTGGAAGTCACTGCATTCTCTGTTTTGTATTCCAAGCATACACTGGCTTCTCGGCAAAAAAACAAATGATGTGAACAGTTCAAAGTGACTTTATTTATAGTCGTACAATCTGGAGGCATTTTTATTTGCCCTAAATCATATAAAGTTTCAGATTGCTCTATTTTACTTTGTGTACATGAGCTAGCGTTGTCACATTAATACCATTGGAGTTGAAACCACACTGCCAGTCCACACTTCAGGGTCTGTCACACTCTTCAGATACTTCCCCAGATCTCTCCAGGAGGATCAATCTCACATCAATATTTGCAACTGCTCTCTGAATCACTTATCATTGGCCCACTGGCTAGTTAAGGAGCAGCTACATCTTTCTCCGTGGCCCACTGGCTGTGCTCATTTGGCTTTAGCTATGGTAACATAAGTTTGCATACTCTCTCAACTCTGCTCTGGGTGGCCTTTGGCTGTCAAAGGTACTTCCAGGCAGCTTGCAGTCAGTCTTCTTCCCTGACTCCAAAATATTTTCATGAAGACACTCTCTATCATGGCAATTTCTTCTGCCTCATCTTTCAAGCTGGGCACAGTTTTCTCCATCTGGGAAAATTGGAGAAGCAATTTTTGTAGCCTAGTGGAAGGAAAATTTTCAAGATATTCCTCATTACATAGGTCTTCTGAAACTGTCATAGGTTCTCTGCAGCTGACACTGAATGGTGAGAAACTGTTTCTCAAATAACCTCTGTCTGTCATTCACACACACTCTTTGCGTAGCTTCTCTTTTTCCTTGACCAAAGATGTTTACTTCTAACCTACAACAACATTAGCATGGCTAAGCAATACCCACAGCCACATATCACACCCAGGATGCACTGCTGGAAATGAATAAACAATTAAAAATATAGACAAGTGCATAGAACATAAGTGTGAGGGCTGGAAACATGCAAAACTCACATGTAATTATCTTCCTGTGTCAGTAATGTGACCTGGCAGTCATAGAGGCTCAATTACTCAAAAAATTGAGTTAAATACCTTTAATACTGGGGAAGCAGAGGGATCATCTTGGGCCCCTGAAATACAGAGTCCTACCCAAAGCAAGTATAGGCATGCACAGCTCTGTGCAACGACATCACGGCATTGATTCACCTGTACCTTGCTGTCGCCAATGGAGACGCAAGAATGCAGGGTTAGGTGAGTTTATGATGCTCTACTACCCGAGAGTGGTTTGTATGTTCTGACCACTGTCCCTTTATGAGGTAATAACTCTGGAATGCTTCAATGGATCCTGGTGATTTAGAGATATATTGTACTTCATGATAATGGTAAAAATGCTTTGATATGACTTTTGTTTATTTGTGGAAAAAACATAAATTTTGAAAATTTCACAATTTTCTAACTTTGAGTTTTCATGCCCTAAAATCACAGAGATATGTCACATAAAATACTTAATAAGTAACCTTTTCCACATGTCTACTTTACATCAGCACAATTTTGGAACCAAATTTTTTTTTGTTAGGAAGTTATAAGGGTTAAAAATTGACCAGCTCATTTTTACACCATTTTTTTTAGGGACCACATCACATTTGGAGTCTCTTTGACGGGTCTATATGATAGAAGACACCAAAAAAACAATTCTAAGAACTGCACCCCTAAAGGTGCTCAAAACCACATTCAAGAAGTTTTTTAACCCTTCAGGTGCTTCACAGGAATTTTTGGAATGTGGAAAAAAAATTAACATTTAAATTTTTTCCTGAAAAATTTACTTCAGATCCCAAATTTTTTAATTTAACAAGGCTAACAAGAAAAAATGGACCCCCAAATTTTTTTCAATATCTCCTGAGTATGCTGATACCCCACTGGGTATAACAGCTGCTTTACTTCAGCAGAACGGGGAGAAAGAACATGGAGTAATGGTAACAGTTCACATGGGGAATCCACGGCCAATACAGTTCAGTATTGTATTCTGACACAGAATTGAGGTTCTGGAGCTTTAACCCCTTCCTGACATCCGACGTACTATCCCGTCCATGGGACCCGGGCCCCTATGCCCATGGACGGGATAGTACGTCTACCGCGATCAGCGGCGCCCACGTGGTGAGCGCCGCTGATCGCGGCCGGGTGTCAGCTGATTATCACAGCTGACACCCGGCACAATGTGTCAGGGGCGGTCACGGACCGCCCCCGACACGTTAACCCCTTGCACACCGCGATCAAACATGATCGCGGTGTACCGGGAGTCAAAGGGAAGCATCGGCAGGGAGGGGGCTCCCTCCGTGCTTTCCTGAGCCCCCCACGGCAGCGCAATGAGCAGCGCTGCTGCCGGGGGCTCCTTTCCTCCAGGCCCCCGAATCCAAGATGGTGACGGGGGCCTTCGGGGGCCTGGAGGAAGCTGGCTTCCTCAGTGCCTGCAAAGCGCAGGCAAGAGGAAGTCTTCTTCAATGCCCGTGACAGATTGCTGATCTGTCACAGTGATCTGTGATGTGACAGATCAGCGATCTGTCACAGGACAGTGATGTCCCACCTGGGACTATGTAATAAAGTAAAAAAAAAATAAAAAAAAAGTGTAAAAATAATTAAAAAAAAATCGCCAAATAAATTAGTAAAAAAAAAAAAAAAATTCCCCAATAAATTCATTTTTTGAAAATAAAAAAAAAACAAAACAATAAAAGTACACATATTAGGTATCGCCGCGTCCGTAATGACCCGCCCTATAAAACTGTCCCATTAGTTAACCCCTTTAGCAAACCCCTTAAAAAATAAAAAATGAAGCAAAAAATAATGATTTATTATCATACCGCCAAACAAAAAGTGTAATAACGCGCGATCAAAAAGACGCATATAAATATCCATGGAACCGCTAAAAACATCATCTTGTCCTGCAAAAAACGAGCCGCCATACAGCATCATCAGCGAAAAAATAAAAAAGTTATAGCTCGCAGAATAAAGCGATGCAAAAATAATTATTTTTTATATAAAATAGTTTTCATTGCAAAAAACCGACAAAACATAAAAAAACGACCTAAATGAGGTATCGCTGTAACCGTACTGACCCGAAGAATAAAACCGCTTTATCAATTTTACCGCACGCAGAACGGTGTAAACGCACTCCCCCAAAAGAAATTCATGAAACGCTGGTTTTTGTTCATTCTGTGTCCCAAAAATCGGAATAAAAAGCGATCAAAAAATGTCACGTGCCCGAAAATGGTACCAATAAAAACGTCAACTCGTCCCGCAAAAAATAAGACCTCACATGACTCTGTGGGTCAAAATACGGAAAAATTATAGCTCTCAATATGTGGTGATGCAAAAACTATTTTTACAATAGAAAGCGTCTTTTAGCGTGCGACAGCTGCCAAAAATAAAAACCGCCATAAATAGTAAATCAAACCCCCCGTTATCACCCCCTTAGTTAGGGAAAAATAATAAAATTAAAAAAATGTATTTATTTCCATTTTTCCATTAGGGCTAGGGTTAGGGCTAGGGTTAGGGTTAGGGTTAGGGCTAGGGTTAGGGTTAGGGCTATGGTTAGGGTTAGGGTTAGGGCTAGGGTTAGGGCTGAGATTAGGGTTAGGGGTGTGTTGGGGTTCGGGTTGGAGTTAGAATTCGGGGTTTCCACTGTTTGGGCACATCAGGGGCTCTCCAAATGCAACATTGCGTCTGATCTCAATTCCAGCCAATTCTGAGTTGAAAAAGTCATATGGTGCTCCTTCCCTTCCAAGCTCTGCCATGCGCCCAAACAGTGTTTTACCCCCACATGTAGGGTATCAGCCTACTCAGGACAAATTGCAAAACAATTTTTGGGGTCCAATTTCTCCTGTTACCCTTAGGAAAATAAAAAATTGGGGGCAAAAATATCATTTTTGTGGAAAAAAATGATTTTTTTATTTTCACGTCCGAGCGTTATAAACGTCTGTGAAACACTTGGGGGTTCAAAGTGCTCACCACACATCTAGATAAGTTCCGTGGGGGGGTCTAGTGTCCAAAATGGGGTCACTTGTGGGGAGTTTAAATAGTTTAGGTACATCAGGAGCTCTCCAAACGCACATGACACCCGCAGACCATTCCATCAAAGTCTGCATTCCAAAATGGCACTGCTTCCCTTCCGAGCCCCGACGTGTGTCCATACAGTAGTTTTCTCCCACATATGGGGTGTCAGCGTACTCATGACAAATTGGACAACAACTTTTGTGGTCCAATTTCTGCTGTTACCCTTGGGAAAATGAAAAAATTGGGGACTAATTGATCATGTTTGTGGAAAAAATACGATTTTTTTATTTTCATGCCCGGGCATTATAAACTTCTGTGAAGCCCTTGGGGGTTCAAAGTGCTCACCACACATCTAGATAAGTTCCTTAGGCGTTCTCGTTTCCAAAATGGGGTCATTTGTGGGTGTTTCCATTGTTTAGGTACTTTAGGGGCTCTCCAAAGGCAACATGACACCTGCAGACCATTCCATCAAAGTCTGCATTCCAAAACGTCACTACTTCCCTTCCGAGCCCTGACGTGTGTCCATACAGTAGTTTTCTCCCACATATGGGGTGTCAGCGTACTCAGGACAAATTGGACAACAACTTTTGGGGTTCAGTTTCTCCTGTTACCCTTGGGAAAATAAAAAAAATGGGGACTAATTGATCATGTTTGTGGAAAAAATACGATTTTTTGTTATCATGCCCTGGCATTATAAACTTCTGTGAAGCCCTTGGGGGTTCAAAGTGCTCACCTCACATCTAGATAAGTTCCTTAGGGGGTCTAGTTTTCAAAATGGGGTCATTTGTGGGGGGTTTCCACTGTTTAGGTACATTAGGGGCTCTCCAAAGGCAACATGACACCCGCAGACCATTCCATCAATGTCTGCATTCCAAAACGTCACTACTTCCCTTCCGAGCCCTGACGTGTGTCCATACAGTAGTTTTCTCCCACATATGGGGTGTCAGCTTACTCAGGACAAATTGGACAACAACTTTTGGGGTTCAATTTCTCCTGTTACCCTTGGGAAAATAAAAAAATTGGGGACTAATTGATCATGTTTGTGGAAAAAATACGATTTTTTTATTTTCATGCCCTGGCATTATAAACTTCTGTGAAGTCCTTGGGGTTCAAAGTGCTCACCTCACATCTAGATAAGTTCCTTAGGGGGTCTAGTTTTCAAAATGGGGTCATTTGTGGGGGGTTTCCACTGTTTAGGTACATCAGGGGTTTTCCAATCGCGACATGGTGTCCGATCTCAATTCCAGCCAAAAATGTCAAATGGCGCTGCTTCCCTTCCGAGCTCTGCCATGCGCCCAAATAGTGGTTTACCTCCACATGTGGGGTATTAGCGTACTCAGGACAAATTGCACAATAACTTTTAGGGTGCTGTTACCCTTGGAAAAATAAGAATTGAGGGTGAAAAGATCATTTTTGTGGAAAAAATATGATTTTTTAATTGTACGGCTTTATGTTATAAACTTCTGTGAAGCCCTTGGGGGTTCAAAGTTCTCACCACACATCTAGATAAGTTCCTTAGGGGGTCTAGTTTCCAAAATGGTGTCATTTGTGGGGGGTTTCCACTGTTTAGGTACATCAGGGGTTTTCCAATCGCGACATGATGTCCGATCTCAATTCCAGCCAAAAACGTCAAATGGCGCTGCTTCCCTTCCGAGCTCTGCCATGCGCCCAAATAGTGGTTTACCCCCACATGTGGGGTATCAGCGTACTCAGGACAAATTGCACAATAACTTTTAGGGTGCTGTTACCCTTGGAAAAATAAGAATTGAGGGTGAAAAGATCATTTTTATGGAAAAAATATGATTTTTTAATTGTACGGCTTTATGTTATAAACTTCTGTGAAGCCCTTGGGGGTTCAAAGTTCTCACCACACATCTAGACAAGTTCCTTAGGGGGTCTAGTTTCCAAAATGGTGTCATTTGTGGGGGGTTTCCACTGTTTTGGTACATCAGGGGTTTTCCAATCGCGACATGATGTCCGATCTCAATTCCAGCCAAAAACGTCAAATGGCGCTGCTTCCCTTCCGAGCTCTGCCATGCGCCCAAATAGTGGTTTACCCCCACATGTGGGGTATCAGCATACTCAGGACAAATTGCACAATAACTTTTAGGGTCCTGTTAACCTTGGGGAAATAAACACTGGGGTGAAAAGATCATTTTTGTGGAAAAAATATGATTTTTTAATTGTACGGCTGTATGTTATAAACTTCTGTAAAGCACTTGTGGGTTCAAAGTTCTCACCACATATCTAGATAAGTTCCTTGGGGGGTCTCGTTTCCAAAATGGGGTCACTTGTAGGGGGTTTCAACTGTTTAGGTACATCAGGGACTCTCCAAACGTGACATGGCGTCCGATCTGAATTCCAGCCAATTTTGCATTGAAAAAGTCAAACGGCGCTCCTTCCATTCTGAGCTCTGCCATGCGCCGAAACAGTCGTTCCCCCCACAAATCAGGTATCAGCGTACTCAGGACAAATTGCACAATAACTTTTGCAGTCCAATTTCTCCTGTTACCCTTGGTAAAATAAAAAAAATTGAACCTGAAGTATTTTTTTTGTGAAAAAGTTAGATGTTCATTTTTTTTTAAATATTCAAAAAAATTCCTGTGACGCACCTAAAGGGTTAATAAACTTCTTGAATGTGGTTTTGAGCACCTTAAGGGGTGCAGTTTTTAGAATGGTGTCACTTTGGGGTATTTTCTATCATATAGACCCCTCAAAGTGGCTTCAAATGTGATGTGGTCCTAAAAATAAAATGGTGTTGTAAAAATGAGAAATCGCTGGTCAACTTTTAACCCTTATAACTTCCTAACAAAAAAAAATTTTGGTTCCAAAATTGTGCTGATGTAAAGTAAACATGTGGGAAATGTTAGTTATCAAGTTTTTTGTGTGCCGTATCTCTGTGATTTAAGGACATAAAAATTCAAAGTTGGAAAATTGCGAAATTTTCAAAATTTTTGCCAAATTTCCGTTTTTTTCACAAATAAACGCAAGTTATTTGAATGAAATTTTACCACTAACATGAAGTACAATATGTCACGAGAAAACAATGTCAGAATCACCGGGATCCATAGAAGCGTTCCAGAGTTATGACCTCATAAAGGTACAGTGGTCAGAATTGTAAAAATTGGCCCGGTCATGAACGTGCAAACCACCCTTGGGGGTGAAGGGGTTAAGAACCTGTTTTAGTTAGAAGCATTACTTGCAGGTAAGTATAAGTTCAAAGTCTCTTGGTGGCATAAAGGCAGAAGAGGGAATATATAGCAATATTTACAGACCTGAAATCCCGTGTTCATTTTCTCAGCTTGTCATGGTACGTGCAGAAATATACTTGAAGTAAATGACGGAAAATTTGCAGTGAGTCGGGGGACCCTCGATTTCCTCAACATGCAGAGCAATAGGTTCTTCTGTACACATTTAGCGCGACCTAATGCTGGAGAAGCACGACTTCAACCGGACAGCAGGGATCCTGGCTGTAGAAGTCAGGGGAAGACCCAAGGCATTAGGCCTGGCTGTAAGTCTTGAGATGAAGAGAAGGATGAACCTCCAGGCTCGGAGCCTGGAGGGGGTCAAGAGACCCCTCACATGAGGTCTGCTCTGGGTCACATCTTGTACCAGACTCCTCAGAGAACCATCCAGAACCCTGTATTGTCTCCACAGAGACTGGAGGTAGCTCCCCCCATTAAACCTTGGTGACAGGGTCACCGACCATTAGGATAACTCTCAATTCTTGTGTCAGACTTCACATTGTGAGATTAATATATAAATCATGAAAATATGAGATTAGTGAGTAATGGATTAATTTAAATCATATAACAGTAAACGGATAACTTAGGGGTGAATTGAGGTGAACAAAAACTTCTCCAGGGTTACTTAAAGGGACATACCCAGTCTGCACCGTGTCACTACATTTCCACTACCAGATCATAATTAAAACTGCACATTGGAACCTTTAGTAGTGTAAAAATTCTTCCGTAACCAATGCTATCAGTATGTTTTGCAGCAATAAAGGTCCCGTTACATTTAGCGATGCACCAGCGATCCCGACAACGATACGACCCGGTCAGGATCGCTGGTGCATCGCTAAATGGTCGCTAGTGAGCTGCCAAACAGGCAGATCTCACCAGCGATGCAGCAGCGGTCGGCGGTCGTCACTTACCTGTCACACACAGCGAGGGTGACGTCTTCCGCCCGCGTCGATGGAGTTGCTCGTCGGCACCAGCAGGAAGCCGACGACGAGAAATGGACCATCCCGTTCTCGTGCGATCAGCGATATCCAACGGGGAGCCGAGTCGGAGGTAAGTGTCACATGTAGCGAGATCGCTACCGATATCGCTGTTGCGTCACAAAATTGATGACGCTTTAGCGATATCGCTAGCGATCTCGCTATGTGTGAAGAGGGCTTATGTTTGGGAAGGTCTAGTTTTACACATGATGACATGTTTCTTGTGTGGCACTTTGGTATTGACACACCTTTTTACAGGCCATTAATTGAACCAGCTATTATTTTTCAATAAGTGGCAGGATTGCTTTCTAATTACTGATAGATTTCAGCCTGTGTTTTATGACTTCTCATCACTTTTTGAACCTCTCTTTCTTCATGTGTTCAAAACTTTTTCCCTGTGTCTTTTCTCATTATAACACATAGCTGAATTTATGGACATCTATGATTTGAATTCTTTGCCTGCGTAGATTGTGTGGGTTGCTATCGACATCTAGTGAGAATATCATGTCAACAGTACCTTTAGAAATACATTTACTTAAAAAATTGTTCAATTTATTTCACCCCCAGTATATCACTGTTGGCCTTTGTATAGAGATTTATTTTAAGTATCAGCATGGTCAGCTGCTGAAATTCCTCTCTACCCATCACTTTAGGAGGCACCACTGTAGTTGTAAACATGGTTACCTTTGTAAGGCCCACTCAGATGTTTTGCTCCCTTAATTCTGCTCCTCTTTTGAATTTTGTGATTTTGGAGCATAGTATGTGAAATCTCTCCTTGTAGTTCAAGTGACCATTTCTTCATTCTTTTCTGGGATCGTGTACTTTTACCCTTTCCTCTCAGATGCTTGACAGCTGATCTAGCAGTCAATCAGTCTCAGACGCTGTTATGCTGTGATTTGCTGCATCTGGGAGGAAGGGGAGAAAGCAGCAGAGTTTTCACATAGTGCGTTCCAAAAGCAACAGATTTGAAAATCCCTGCAATGGAGCCACACATCACAAAATGGAAAAATAGCAGCACAAACAGGGGAGCTGAGGAATTTTTTCAAGGTATTTAGTTGAATTTTTTTGAGCAAGCTACAGGTATCTTTCCATATAATTCCAGCTCCAAAAAGGTGAGATGCTATGTAAAATGAAAAGAAAACAAATGCAATGATTTGGAAATTTCTTATAGTTATTTTATTCACAACAGAACATAAATCACATATCATAATTTGAAAATCAGATATTTTTCTATTTCACTTGAAAAAAATTAACTAATTTTGAAATTGATGGCAGCAACACATCTCAGAAAACTTTAATCCTCCCCTTTGTTTCAACTGACATCTCTCGTGTTGGAGCCATGATTCATGTCAGTCCACTTGGTGCAACAGCTCTCCAAGGTGTGATCACTCCTTTTTAGATGCAGACTAACAAGCAGATCTAATTTGATGCAGGTGTTAGTTTTGGGAATGAAAATTTACAGGGTGATTCCAGAATTTTTTCCCTCTGAATTGAGTGACTCCATAATTTTCCCCTATGCTTGGTTTAAAAAAGTAACCATTAGTGACTACCACATTTTTTGTTCTTGATTTCTGTTAGTGTTTCTTAAAGCCAGAAAGTTGCCATTTGAAATGACTTTAGTTTTGTGCCATGTCTGTGATCTGCTTTTTTTCTACAAAATTAAACAACCGAATGAACATCCTCCAAGGCCGGTGATTACATAATTTTTGCCAGGGGTTGTAGTTTAAAAGCCTTACTCTCTGATGGTATGGGGTTGCATTAGTGTCTACAGCATGGTCAGTTTACACATCTTAAAAGGCATCATCAATGTTGAACAACATATGCTCCTGTGCCAACCTTTTTTGAATTGTGGATGTATAATGGCATATAGAAACACACAATGCAAAAAAATAAAATCATAGGTGTAACATACACAATATAATTGCCTAATTTGCAAGAGGGTGTCTATAGTTTGCCTTACCCTCTTACACCTCCACCCCTAGCAATATTCAAATATCTAGCAGGTACTATATAAAATGTCATTAAAGAGGTATTCAGATCTGCGACAATTATAACCAATCCACTTGATAGTAATATTAAAGGATTTTGTCCCCGTTTCTCCGCGCAGCCTCACTGATGTCCCTGGCTGACCTGAGGTGAACTGATAAGCGTGGGAAAAAATGCAGAAACTTTCCCACACTCATTAGTTCATCTCCCGTCAGCCAGGGAGGCTGGCCAGAGATGAATTCAGTCATTCTGGCAGTGGTTTACAGTAGGCAGGTTGCATTAGCACCGGTCCCATTGTGAAACACTTAACCCCTTCTGATGGATTGCAGGGGGGAACCTGACTGACCAGCGGAGAGGTAAGTATATTGTTGCTTTTGTCATGATCCCAGTGCAGGTTTTTGAGCTGCAGGTCAGTGGTTAATATCTGGAGTTCAGTGCAGGTTTTGGCCTGCACACCTCGGGTTAATGATTGTGGCCTCTTTTTGGTTCTGGGAGAGCTTCTTAAACCCATGGGAAGCTCCAATCCCTGTCAGTTATACTTTTGCCTTTGGCCGAGTGTGGTGACCTCCATGTGCCTGTGCCTGTTCGTTGTTATAGCTTGTTTATATGGTTCTGACCCGGTTCTGTTCCCCGTTGTGAGTTTGCCTGTTGATTCTGTACTGCGCTATCCTCTCTGTGTATGACTCGTTGCCTGTTATCTGACTACTCTCTGCTCGCCCCTCTTGTACCTTGCAGCTATCTCTGTGTATGACTCATTGGCTACGTCCTTACTATCCTTTGCCCCCCACATTCGATCACTGGCTCGCTCTTGTCATCTGCACCTCAAAAACATTTCTAGAATTCGACCTTTTCTTACTTTGGACTCTGCAAAAACTCTTACTGTTTCTCTTATTCATTCTCGTCTCAACTATTGTAACTCTCTTCTAATCGGTCTCCCTCTTACCAAACTCTCCCCTCTCCAATCTGTCTTGAATGCTGCAGCCAGGATCATATTCCTCACCAATCGTTACACCGATGCCTCTACCTTGTGCCAGTCATTACACTGGCTACCCATCCACTCCACAATTCAGTATAAACTTATTACCCTCACCCACAAAGCCCTCCATAGCTCAGCACCACCCTACATCTCCTCCCTTGTTTCAGTATACCACCTTACCCGCGCCCTCCGTTCTGCTGATGACCTGAGGTTAGTATCCTCAATAGTCAGAACCTCCCACTCCCGTCTCCAAGACTTTACACGTGCCGCGCCAATTCTTTGGAATGCACTTCCCAGGTCAATACGATTAGTCCCCAATCCCCACAATTTTAAGCGTGCCCTGAAAACGCATTTATTCAGACTGGCCTATCGCCTCAACACATTAACCTAATCTATCCCTGTGTGGCACAGCCAAAAGTTTTACCACAACCAGATTTCCCGCATCATGTTCCCACATGCTTTATGCATCCATTAGCCCTCTGTCTGTACTGTCACACACTTAACATTATGGCTGGTCCATACAATCAGGGCAACTGTTACCACCCACCTTTCGTGTCTACCTCTTTCCTCTTAGACTGTAAGCTTGCGAGCAGGGCCCTCATTCCTCTTGGTATTTGTTATAATCTACTGTATGTGATTATTGTTATGCTGTAATGTCTATTGTCTGTACAAATCCCCTCTAAAATGTAAAGTGCTGCGGAATATGTCGGCGCTATAGAAATAAAATTTATTATTATTATATTATTATTATTATTATCCTCCCTGTCTATGCCCCTTGGTAACTTTGTCTTGCAGTTACCCTGCTAGGAGTTTTCTTGCAGCTCCTAGCTCTCTGGAGTTTAGGCAACGCCCCCAGCAGTCACGTGCTTCAGGTCCTGCTGTTCTGAGGTACGCACCTGTTTGGCTGCTGCCCACTCCATATGTATCTTTGAACACAGTTCGCTTTACTCAGGACACGCGCACTGGCTCAGTGAGCAAGCTCAGTGCGGTGTTCCTGACATTATAACTGACCTTGAATTTTTTTTTCTCTCTTCACTTCTGCAGCATGGACCCAATGTGTCTTATATCTGAGCAGTTGAAATGCTTGACTCAGTCGCTGCAGAAGCTTAGTTTGAAACACCAAGCTCTGGCTCAGTTCCTACAGCGGGTTGAGGACTCAGTTCAGGGGGTGCTTTCCGCAGGCTTTCAGTAGGTGGGGAATAGAGATGTCATTTTAGTCCCACCCGATTCCCCGGTGAAATTGCCAGATACGTTTGCAGGTAACAAAGATGAATTGAGAGCATTTAAGGAGGGCTGTAAGCTCTTTTTTTCTTTGAGACCCCGCTCCTCTGGGGATGAGAGACATAGGGTGGGGGTGGTTATGTCCCTGCTTAGGGGGTCCCCACAAGCCTGGGTATTTTCGCTTTCCTCTTCTGCCCCGGAGAGAATGTCCGTGGATGCATTTTTTGAAGCCTTAGGGCTTATTTATGATGGGGCTGATAGAGTGCATTTGGCTGAGGACAAGGTGATGAGTGTCTGTCAGGGGGAGCACTCGGCCGAATGGTTCTGTACGGAATTCAGATGTTGGGCAGAGAAGATTTCTTGGAGTGATACCGCCCTTCGGGGGCTGTTACGTAGAGGCCTGTGTGAACGTCTGAAGGATGCCTTGGCACTCCACCTGACTCCCTGGAGAAAGCCATGACCTAAGCGGTTCGCATGGATCGCAGACTACGGGCTAGAGGCGTTATGCAACGGTAAACACCATTATTCTTCAGTGGAGATGAGATCCGGACTCTTCCTGTGGCTATGGAGGTGAGCGTTGTCACCTGTGAGGAAAAGGAAAGAAGACGCCACTGGGAGAAGCAGTTGTGCTTCTATTGTGTGGAATCTGGACACTGGAAGAAGGACTGCCCATCCTGTCCGTCATCCTCCAAGATGGCGGGAAACGACTAGGTCTGGGTAGTAGTCGAGGAGGCTACCCAGACCTTCAGGTACAATTTTCCTCACGTGCAAAAATGGTGCTGCAGGTGGAACTGGAACTTGGCAATGGTCCGGTTCAGACTACCGCTTTTGTTGACTGTGGTTCTGCTGTGAACCTGATTGATACCAAAATTATGACACTTAATAAGATAGGGACAGTCAGGCTTCAGGATCCTGTTAAACTTGTGGCAATTGACTCGTCCCCTCTTACCCAGGATGGTATCTGTTGCAGGTCTGAACTTTTTTCTATAAAAGTGGGTTCCACTCATGTGGAAAAACTAAGTTATCTTGTGCTAGATAACTTGCCTGCAGGACTGGTACTGGGCATGCCTTGGCTTCAACGCCATAATCCTACCATTGATTGGGTTACAGGGGAGATCACTCAATGGGGATGCAAGGATAAATGTGGTAACCTGGGACATCTTGTTAACGCTGTTAAATCCATATCTGTGTCATCTGTCAGTCTGGAAGGTATTCCGGAGTACCTGAAGGATTTCGAAGACGTTTTTTCCGAAAGTGAGGCTGAGGCGCTGCCACCACATAGACCCTACGATTGTGCCATTGATTTAGCACCCGGAACCAAGTTACCTAAGGCTCGATTGTTCAATTTGTCTGGGCCTGAGCGCCAAGCCATGAAGGAGTACATAGCTGAGAGTCTCCGCAAAGGGCATATCAGGCCTTCTGTGTCACCTGTGGCAGCAGGATTCTTCTTTGTGAAGAAGAAAGATGGTGGTTTGCGGCCGTGCCTCGACTTTCGGGAACTGAACAAGATAACGGTTAGGAACACTTACCCGCTTCCCCTCATCCCAGACTTATGTAACCAGTTAGCTGGGGCCCAATGGTTCTCCAAGTTAGCTCTCCGGGGGGCCTATAATCTGATAAGGGTTCGGGAAGGGGACGAGTGGAAAACTGCGTTCCTCACATCAGAAGGACTCTTTGAAAACCTGGTAATGCCGTTTGGGTTAACTAATGCGCCTGCTATTTTCCAGAATTTCATCAATGTGGTGTTTTCTGACCTGATAGGCCGTTTTGTTATTATTTATTTGGATGACATTTTGGTGTATTCCCCGGACAGCCAATCTCACTTGCAACATCTAAAGACAGTTCTCCAGAGACTCAGGGAGAACCAATTGTTCGCTAGATTGGAAAAATGTTCATTTTTGTACAGGAACTGCCTTTTTTGGGGTTGATTGTGTCCTGTGAGGGGTTTCATATGGATCCTAAGAAGGTGCTGGCGATCGCTGACTGGGTTCAGCCTCGAGATCTCAAGGGGCTCCAGCGCTTCTTAGGATTTGCGAACTATTATCGGAGATTCATTAAAGGTTTCTCATAAGTGGTTAAACCACTCACGGATCTTACCCAGAAGGGCGCTGATGTAAAAAATTGGTCTGTACTCGCTAAGGAGTCCTTCTCAGCTATTAAGAAATGTTTCATGTCCGCCCCGATGTTGGTCCAACCAGACCCGTCCAAACCATTCATTGTGGAGGTGGATCTTTCTGAAGTAGGGGTGGGGGCAGTGCTGTCCCAGGGTCCGGCCACCCTTACCAGTCTCAGAGCCTGTGCCTTCTTCTCCAAGAAATTCTCTTCAGCCGAGAGAAACTATGATGTAGGCAATAGAGAACTTCTTGCGGTCAAGCTGGCATTTGAGGAATGGAGGCACTTTTTGGAAGGGGCGGCTCACCCTATCACAGTTGTCATGGATCACAAAAATTTGGCATACCTTGAATCTGCTAAGAGTCTTACTCCTAGACAAGCCCATTGTTATAGCTTGTTTATATGGTTCTGACCCGGTTCTGTTCCCCCTTGTGAGTTTGCCTGTTGATTCTGTACTGCGCTATCCTATTTGTGTATGACTCGTTGCCTGTTATCTGATTACACTCTGCTCGCCCCTCTTGTACCTTGCAGCTATCTCTGTGTATGACTCATTGGCTACGTCTTCACTATCCTCCCTGTCTATGCCCCTTGGTAACTTTGTGTTGCAGTTACCCTGCTAGGAGTTCTCTTGCAGCTCCTAGCTCTCTAAAGTTTAGGCCACGCCCCCAGCAGTCACGTGCTTTAGGTCCTGCTGTTCTGAGGTACGCACCTATTCGGCTGCTGTCCACTCCACAGGTATCTTTGAACACAGTTCGCTTTACTCAGGACACACGCACTGGCTCATTGAGCAAGCTCAGTGCGGTGTTCCTGACAGCTTTTTTCTTTTATTTTTTTTACAGGTCCATTTTTTTTATGGATTAGCAGAGTAATACATTTGGTCAAAAACTAGGTGTCTTTATTTCATTAAAATAATTTTTGATTAATGTCTGTGTGTTTTTTTAAGCGTTTACTAGTCTAGGGTTAATAATGGATAGGTGCCTTATTGACACCTCTCCATTATTAATCTGGCTTAATGTCACCTTCCAATAGCAAGGTGACATTAACCCATTATTATTAACCCAATAGCCACCGCTACAGGGCAATGGGAATAGAGAGGCTAAGTGCGTCTTTTCTAGGGTGTCCGGGGGCAGATTTTTGTAGCCGGGGGGGGGCAAAAACAATGGTCCCTCTCAAGGCTATTAAAATCTGCCCTCACTCACTGGCTTTACCTCTCTGGTTATGAATTTACCGCGGGAGCCCGCGCAATTTTTTTCAACGAATTAACCCCTATATTTAACACCTACATGTCCCAAATTTTACACACATACCCTAATCTAGTTATTAGTCAAACACATATAAAAAATAAATGAAATGAAGTGGTTTACTGTATGTAAACCATGTGTCATTTTATGTCAGGTTTTGTATTGATTTTACAGAAGCCAGCAATTGATTTAGCAGCTATTCTGCTATGTAGAACTCTATGAAATATATATATATATATATATATATACATGTATGTGTGTGTCAATGACGTGTATATATATATATATATAGTATATATATGTATATATATATGTATTCTATGTGTCTATATCTATTCTTTTGTTTCTTTATTAAACATGTCAGTGTGATTTTACTGTATCGCAAAATGAATTACCAGGTTTTGTTAAAGGACACCGGTGCGCATTTCTCGCAAGTCACACTTGTGATCCGTGTGTAATCCGATTTTTTCTCGCACCCATAGACTTGCATTGGCGAGTCCAATCTGATAATCGGTGACAATCGCAGCATGCTGCGATTTTCTCAGCCCGATTAAAACGGCTGAGAAAAAAATCGGGTGATGGGAGCTGCCCCATAGATTAACATTGGGCCAAGTACAATGTGATGTTTTATCGCATTGCACTCGTCCGTTTTTCTCACTAGTGTGACTCCGGCCTAATGGGTAATCTCATAACATATGGTTGGGCCAAGTCAGTCAGAGTGGGAGAATTTTGGAGAGTTTTCAAAACAGGGTCCCCACACATTAATGAGAGACCACTAAAATAGATCTATTTAATTATAGAATAAAAATTAACTTTTTCACAATTAGCATTAATATCAATTGTACTGGGAATTGCCCTTAAATCTAAGATTCAAAAAAATGTTCAAGTCAAAGCAATGAGTAAACAAATGGTATCTATAGACTATTTTTCCAAATGTATCAATAATAAAGCCACATGAATTGATACATTGAAATCGATTTCTAAAAATTGCATAACTTGCCTGTTTTTTTGTTTGTGTTATTACGCTTGCTTGAAAATAAGAGATGACATACGGTAATACACAGAGAATATTTTCTTTTCACTCAATTTCTGGATAGTCCTGTAGGTGGTGCTAGCTAATCACAAATACTTATAATAAACAACATTGTCACTTATACAGTATGTGAGGCTTACCAAAATTTGGGATAAAAAAATTGCCCCACTTAAAGTAAGCTGCTAAGTGAATGGATTTAACACGCTTCATTTGTTCTCTTCCTGATTGTGTGTATTAATGTTATCTTCACATAGTTTGTTGCAGCTTTTTATTTGGACTTGTAGAAAAAAGCCCCATAAACTGGATATAACTATTACAAGCCTTTTTTTTTTTTACACCAAGTTCCACAAAAGATGCAATGAATTTAGGAAAAAACATCCAGAGAAGATTTTATCTGAAAACCCTGTATGTGAGGTCCTCTGTAGTTGTTCTTTTGCTTTATCAGATTTTCTTTCTCCTATATAGCAATACTTTAAAATAATCTACAATCTGTTTCAGGGCTTGTGTACACATTGCATTTTTGCTGCCTTTCTTGAAAAAAAAAGCAGCATTTTACTGTATGAGCAAAAAAAAAATAATTAGATTTCTGAAATGTCATGCACATGCTGCATATTTTTTCTTTGCAGATTTTTCAAATCTTCAGCATGTCAATTATTTCAGCATTATTGCAGCATTTTTTACCCATTTCAATTAAAGAGAAAAAACGCATTCAAAACACACACAAAAACGTAAAAAAGACCTTTAAAAATGTGCATATTTTACACAAGAGATACATTTTCGGAAATGTTTGCTGCAAAGCCCTATCCTGTGTATTTACCTATATATGTGCAATCATTGTTAGTCATCACAACCAATGAAGAAAATAAGTCATTACGTGAAAACTTTTATATAATGTCTGTAAAATGTTTTTGACTGCTCTCTGCAAGTCTAGAAGTCTAGAAAAAATTGTTTGGCTTACCTGCCATCTGGCTTTGGCAATATCACTAGATACATCAAATATATAGGGTGCTTGGAGGAGCAGTTCAAAGAGTTTTGCAGTTCAACAAGGTTGTTGTCGCTCCTGCAGGATATTCTCCATTTGGCGATATGTTGATATGAAGAACTTCTACTGATGGTTAAGCTGTTTCCCATCAGTTTGAGATATCATTATGCATAAGTTAGGCTGTAGACTCACCTGGAACCCATTGTGGAGCAGTGAATGGTAAAAGAGGGTTGACTTAGAAAGTATCTGCAGACCAGATGAACACCATCTTGAAGAGACATATGGAAAGAATGGCAGAAGCCCTTCAACAGTTTATTAGAACACATTCAGTAGACCTTTGGCTTTTCAATCACATTGCAAAGCAGAAGGTGGGATAAGACCTCCCTTTATTTTTCACCAGATACTTTGGCAGTTGGTTTCAGATAAAGTTGCAAGTGCAACATGTTCCAGTATACGTGTTTTTAAAGAAGACTACAGATTGCTCAGATAAGCTTAAATAGATGCATTCATTGTAGGAAGAGGGTCCATAAGGTTGGAGGGAATAGGATGGCCAACCTGCAATTTATGAATTATATTTGTTAGATATGTAAGAAAGTACACTACTATTCTAGTACTTCAGAACTAAAAATGCAGACAACACATATTGTTACCCTTGTTGTGTTTCCTTAGTAGTGCAAGTCACAGTGTCCTAAAGCAGTGACAAACCCTCTTTTCTTGTAACTGAGACATCCACATTTTTGTCGTGACATGCTACCTACATTCCTTCCAAAATTAAGTTTACAAAAACAAAATCAGAGGTTCATCAAGTTCAACCTCCCGATCAATTACACACTATGCATCACTAGATCAGTTGTAACCCACATTGTCAGTTGTTCTTAGAAAAGCATCCAACTATTTTTTAAATGTTAATATAATATCTGCCATTGATGAGCGAGTGTGTTCGTTACTTGAGTATTCCGAGCATGCTCGGATGTCCTCTGAGTATCTTGGGCATGCTCGTAGATTATGTTTGTGTCTCAGCAGCTGCATGATTTGCGGCTGCTAGACAACCTGAACACATGCAGGGATTGCCTGTTAGACAGCCTGAATACATGTGGGGATTCCCTAACAGCTGCAAATCATGCAGCTGCGGAGACACAAATAGAATCTATAAGCACACCCAAGATATTCGGAGAACACCCGAGCATGCTCGGAATACTCAAGTAACGAGCACACTCGCTCATCACTAGTGGTAGGGCATTCCACAGTCTGACTGCTCTAACTGTAAAGAACTCTTCCCTTTTTAGTGCTGGAATCGTCTTTCCTCCACAAGTAGTGAATGTCTCCTGTTCCTAGAAGGGATAAGTCATGTGCTAGTCCTTTGTATTGTAATGTATATAATCAGCAATGAAAATACTCTGTCCCAGGTGTGCGTCACACTTCATTTGCCATGTTTTTGCCCACACAAACATCTTATCTAGATTGTTCTGTAATATTACATAGACAAGCTCAATTTTTATTATCCTGCAAAGTTTTATATCATCAGCAAAGACTGACACTTTACCCTCAATCCCATCAACAAGATAATTAATAAATAGAATAAAAAGAATTGGTCCTAGCACAGAACCTTGCGGTACCGCAATGCTGACTGTATCCCATTTAGAGAATGTAATATTTACAATGACTTTTTTTTTCTTGCCCATTAATCAGTGTTTTTACCCATGGGCACACAGTGTATCCTAGTCCCTGCTTCTGGAGCTTCAGTATGAGACTGGTGTGTGGTACTGTGTCAAATGCCTTTGCAAAGTCCAAATATATCATATTGGCTGCTTGACCAACATGCAGATTTGCACTTACCTCCTCCTAGAAACCTAGCATGTTGGTTATTTTTGTAGGTTGTCTCTTATAATGTCCTAAAAAAATTTGCTACCAAATCTGAGAGCATCATGTAGTGGCAGAGATTTAAATTCCAGCAATGTATCTCTTACTGGGCTGCTTGCTGTCATTTTAATAAAATCCCAGTTTATCTGCTCCAGATCTAGCCATTGTTATGAATGTGTCCATACTCACACCAGGGAAATGCTGCATGTTATGAATGGGTCACCGAGGAGGAGAGCACAATAGGCTATGCCACCAGAACACCAGAGAGGTTGGTCACTCAGCGGATTGCAGACCCCTGATCTTAACAACACAACTAGCAGTAGCCGTGGAGCGTTCCTACGTTGCTCTAGACGCTTCGTCACAGTCGGAGGACTAACTAATCCTAAAGACAGAAAGGTGAAATCTAAACTGCCCTGGAGCAGATCCCCAAAGGAATAGACAGCCCCCAAACAAATATTGTCAGTGAGACAAGATGAAGCACAATGCAATCAAACTAAGGAACAAAAAAGCGCAATAGGGTCTTATCCGGGTTATTATTGAAGGAATAATTTAGAATGTACTCACCCTTTTCAGGAGAGGTTCAGGCATATAGGATCAGTAGTCTGCTTGCTGCACGTCCAAGGGTCAGCTCTGTGACCGCTTAAAGCTTCAAATTTTGGAATAAATTCATGGACTTCAGTGCGCTGCTAGACAAATTCACTAATCCAGGTTATGAGAAAGATTAATTGTTTATTTCCCAACGCGTTTCAAAGTGTATACCACTTCTTCCTCAGGGGATGACATATATGAACAGATAAAGCTGTCACAGATTATATACATCCATGATTCAAAAGAATTTGGTGCCAATGATCACATGTCAAACGGTACAAGAGTCAAAGTTCAAAGTACACCAATTAAAATGTCATATTACTTAATCTTTGTTCTTTAAAAATATTTGTTCATTAAAAAATGTGTAAACCGAATCAGAAGAAAGACCCGAATTTTTGGTCAAAAAATGTAAAAATTAAATAAAATATATATAAATAATAAAAAAGTCATGAAACATATATAAGATTAAAATATTTTTTATTAACCTATATAGGTGTATATATAATCTAAAAATTCTTTTGAGCACACATCTTTTTTATATGTATTTGTATTACTATTACTCAATAAAGGTATTTTAATCTTATATATGTTTCATGACTTTTTTATTATTTATATATATTTTATTTAATTTTTACATTTTTTTACCAAAAATTCGGGTCTTTCTTCTGATTCGGTTTACAAATCTTTTCTCGAATGGTCTACCATTCTTCCAGTGGCATACACTTATACACGTTGAAAATGGTATATTAATGGAATTATAACCATTCTATTATTTATTGTTATATTTTTTTACGTGTTTTTTGTGGTTTTGCTTCAAATCAGGTTAATTTGAGTTTTCATTAAAAAATGTATATTATCTTTATTATTTTGCAGATAATAAAAACTCTAGAAAAGTTAAAAAATCAGGAAAAAAAATAAAAAATACATGAATATGTTTCAGAAACGAACTCCTGCTGCCGAGAAGACAGAAAAAGAGAAAGGGAGAGGACAATCCCACTCAAACCACTATACCAGAGTCAGATCTCCCCCTCAGACAAGATCTGACTCTGGTATAGTGGTTTGAGTGGGATTGTCCTCTCCCTTTCTCTTTTTCTGTCTTCTCGGCAGCAGGAGTTCATTTCTGAAACATATTCATGTATTTTTTATTTTTTTTCCTGATTTTTTAACTTTTCTAGAGTTTTTATTATCTGCAAAATAATAAAGATAATATACATTTTTTAATGAACAAATATTTTTAAAGAACAAAGATTAAGTAATATGACATTTCAATTGGTGTACTTTGAACTTTGACTCTTGTACCGTTTGACATGTGATCATTGGCGCCAAATTCTTTTGAATCATGGATGTATATAATCTGTGACAGCTTTATCTGTTCATATATGTCATCCCCTGAGGAAGAAGTGGTATACACTTTGAAACGCGTTGGGAAATAAACAACTAAACTTTCTCATAACCTGGATTAGTGAATTTGTCTAGCAGCGCACTGAAGTCCATGAATTTATTCCAAAATTTGAAGATGAAGCACAAACACAGACAGAAAATAGACTGAGCAAATGATGGGGCCTACACTGACTAGATAGGACAGGACAGAAAAGGCACTGTCTGCAATCATGCAAAAACCCTAACAATTTCAACACGACTGATGTACAAAAATGCTGAGGTTTGTGCAAACCTCTCCCCCACTATATCAGCAGTCAGGTGTGAACTGGCAGCTAGCAACAGGCTTATACAGCAGGGGACTGAGCAAACAAACACAAGATACAAAAGTACAGGGCAGGAGCCAGCAGCCCCTGGGGGAGCAAGCTGACCCCTCACAGCAAGGAAAAATCAGGTGCAAAGGGTTTAGCAAATGACACTTAGCTGAAAAATGCAGGATCAGGCAGGAGATAGAAATCCTCAATAAGCAAAGAAAGGAGTATCACCGGCAGCCACTGAGAGAAGTCTGCTCGCTTATGTAGTCCCAGTCACTACCCCCACTCCTCCAATTATCTTCTGCAGCTGTTGGGTTAACATCATGTTGACCAGCTCCACTACCAGCAGTATCCACCAGAGGGAGCCTTGCCTCAAAAGTCGGATTAAGAGAGTTCACAGCAGTATCCACCCCTTGAAGAGGGGTCACCGAACCCTCATCCACACCACCAGGCCGATCAGGATGGGCCCGGTGAAAAGCACAAACAAATCTCTTGGCATGAATATCGGAAGCAGAGACCCAAGAATTATCCTCCTGGCCATAACCTTTCCACTTGACCAAGCACTGGAGTCTCCATCTAGCCAGACGAGAGTCCAATATTTTCTCTACCTATACTCCAAATTACCCTCAACCAATAGAGGGTCAGGCGACACCGCCACAGGAACTACTGGCTCCACAAACTTTTCCAACAGTGATTTGTGAAAAACATTATGAATCTTGACCAAACCTGGAAGAGCCAAGCGGAAAGAAACAGGGTCAAGGATTTCCAAAATCTTATAAGGTCCAATGAACCTTGGCTTGAATTTTGGAGATGCAACCTTCATCGGAATATTTTTTGAGGACAGCCAAACCATATTACCCACTTTGAACCGGGGACCAAAGGTCCTATGCCGGTTGGAAAACCGTTAGGCCTTTTCCTGAGAGTGGGACAACTTGTCCACTACTTTGTCCCAAATCTGCTGCATTCTGTCCACCACAGAATCCACACTTGGGCAAGCAGAAGCCTCCACCTGCCCCAAAGAAAATCAAGGATGAAAACCAAAATTACAGAAAAACGGAACATCAAAGAGGCGGAACTAGCTCTATTGTTTAGAGCAAATTCGGCCAATGGCAGAAATGAGACCCAGTATTCCTGATCAGCAGATATTAAACATCTCAAATAGGATTCCAAAGTCTGGTTTGTTCTCTCAGTTTGTCCATTTGTCTGAGGATGAAATGCAGAAGAGAAAGATAAGTGAATTCCCAGCTTAGAACAAAAGGCCCTCCAAAATCTGGAAACAAACTGGACTCCTCTGTCTGACACAATGTTCTCAGGAATCCCGTGCAAACGAACCACCTGTTGTAAAAACAGGGGCACCAACTCAAAAGAAGATGGCAACTTCGGGAGTGGTACAAGATGGACCATCTTGGAAAATCAATCACAAATCACCCAGATAACAGTCATTCTCTGAGAGACAGGGAGATCAGAAATAAAATCCATTGAAATATGGGTCCATGGCCTGCTGGGCACTGGCAGGGGCATCAACAAACCACTAGAACGAGAACAGGACTTAGATCTGGAACAAGTCCCACAGGACTGCTCAAAATTCCTGACATCACGAGATAAGGCAGGCCACCAAAAAGATCGACTCACCAAATCTCTGGTACCAAAAATACCCGGATGACCAGCCAGCGCGGAGCAATGAATTTCAGCCATCACTCTTTTCCTCCACTGGTCAGGGACATACAATTTCTCCACAGGGCATCATTCAGGTTTGTCCTCCTGAAATTCCTCCAGGGAAAGTCTCAAATCGGGTGAAATGGCGTAAAAAACCACACCCTCACCTAGAATGGTAGTAGGCTCGGTCACATCAAGAGAATCCGCAAAGAAACTCCTAGAAAGGGCATCCGCCTTAACATTCTTAGTGCCAGGAAGAAAGGTGACCATAAAATTAAAACGCGTGAAAAACAAGGCCCACCTAGCTTGCTTAGGATTCAAGCGCTTGGCTGATTCAAGATAAATCAAATTCTTGTGGTCGGTAAGGACCACAACTTGATGTCTAGCTCCCTCCAACCAATGTCTTCACTCTTCAAATGCCCACTTCATGGCCAACAACTCCCGATTCCCCACGTCATAGTTGCATTCAGATGGGGAAAATTTTCAAGAAAAGAAGGCACAGGGATTCATCTTTGAGGTTACTGGATCCCTTTGAGACAAAACGGCTCCTGCACCAATCTCAGAAGCATCTACCTCCACCTGAAATGGGAGTGAAACATCAGGTTGCCGCAGAAATGGAGCAGAAGTGAATCTCCGCTTAAGCTCCTGAAACGCCGAGACTGCCTCTGGAGGCTAATTCACCACATCAGCGCCTTTTTTGGTCAAATCCGTCAGTGGTTTAACAATACCAGAAAAATCACTTATAACTTACGATAGAAATTAGAAAAACCGAAAAACTTCTGAAGAGCCTTCAGAGAAGTGGGCTGAACCCAATCATAGATGACCTGTACCTTGGCCGGGTCCATTTCAATAGCAGATGGGGACAAAATGAATCCCAAAAAATGAAATCCTCTGTACACCAAAGAGACATTTCGATCCCTTAACATACAGAGTATTTTCTCTCAAGATCCGGAACACAGTCTGAACATGTTCCACATGAGAATCCCAATCACTGGAAAAAATCAAAATATCATCCAGATGATCAAAAACTTATCCACAAAGTCCCGGAAAATATCGTTCATAAAAGACTGGAAGACGGAAGGGGCATTAGTGAGCCCAAAAGGCATCACCAGGTACTCAAAATATCCCTCCGGAGTATTAAAAGCCGTCTTCCATTCATCCCCGTACTTGATGCGAATAAGATTATACGCCCCCCTAAGGTCAAGTTTGGTAAACCATCAAGCACTTTTGACCCTGGAAATTAAATCAGAAATTAGGGGCAACGGGTACTGATATTAAACAGTGATCTTATTAAGGGGGCGATAGTCAATACATGGCCTTAATGAACAATCTTTCTTGGCCACATAAAAAACCCAGCACCTAAAGGTGAAGAGGATGGTCTTATATGACCCTTCTCTAATGACTCCTTGATATAAGATCACATAGCATCATGTTCAGGTACCGATAAGTTGAAAAGCTGACCTTTGGGAAATTTACACCCGGGCAACAACTCAATTGCGCAATCATAACTCCTATGAGGAGGCAAAGACGCAGACTTAAGGGCCCGTTACACATAGCGATATCACTAGCAATATCGCTGTAACGTCACTGGTTTTGTCACGTAGCAGCGATATTGCTAGCGATATCGCTATGTGTGATACTTACCTCCGACCGGCTTCCCCGCTGGTTATCGCTGATCGCATGAGAACATCCTGGGCCGTTTCTCATCGGCCACTTCCTGCTGGTCTTCCTGTGGCGCCGACGAGCAACGTGTGGACGCGGGCGGGAGGATGTCAGGATTGCCTTGTCTGACAGGTAAGTAGCAACCCCCGATGGCTGCTATGTTGCTGGTGAGATCTGACTGTATGGCAGCTCACTAGTGACTACTTAGCGATGCACCAGCGATCCTGACCGGGTCATATCGTGGTCGGGATCGCTGGTGCATCGCTAAGTGTAACGGTACCTTTACTCTCACTAAATACATCAGAGAAATCAGCCAAATAGTCAGGAACATCTTGAGACTGGGGAGAGGTGGAGAAAACAGGAGGGTCATCAAAAGCACCTTGACAACCCCAACTCACCACAGACACAGATTTCAAATCCAACACAGGATTATGGGTCTGCAACCACAGAAAACCTATTACAATAATATCATGTAAATTGTGCAACACCAAAAATTTACAATTCTCTTGGTGGTCCGGGGCGACCCGCATAATTACCTGGGTCCAAAACTGGGGTTTATTCTCCACCAAAGGGGTAGCATCAATACCCCTCAAAGGAATAGGGGTCAGAAGGGGCACCATAGGAAAACCACAATGCTTAACGAAGTCAAAATCCATCAGATTCAAAGCTGCTCCTGAATCCACAAATGCCTTAGCAGAACATGTAGACAAGGAGCAGATGAAGGTAACAGCCAAAAGGAACTTAGGCTGCACACTGCCCATCGCACATGAGTGAGCAAAACATTTCTCTCGTTTAGGCCAGTCTGAAATAGCATGAGAAGCATCTCCACAAAAGAAGCATAACTTATTACGCCTTCTAAACTCTTGGCATTGTGCCATCTGATTGTGGCTGGGAAAAAAATTTGGAGGTGTTGCATGAGGTATCAGGGCCCCCAGCTAAGAAGGCTTACACTGCTCTTTAACCTCCAGGTCCTCATTTAAACTTCAATTCAAAGCTCTAAATGCTGGAGAAGAAAAAAATGTACTCCTCCAAGATGGCACTGCTTGCACAGTAGCTGTTCTCAGAGATTATCGAGAGCTGCTACTGCGCAGGCGGTGCCATCTTGGAGGAGGACATTTTTTTTCTTCTCCAGCAAGATGGCGCTGCTGGCACCTATGCAATAGCAGCTATCAGCGCCATATTAGAGGAGGAAATGTTTATTTTTCCCCAGCAAGATGGTGCCGCTGGTGCCTGCGCAATAGCAGCTTTCTTTTTTAAATTGATTTTTTTGTACTTGCTCAATAATCAACAACAGTTATTACTGGGACATTAAACATGTGACAATACTGCAGCACAGGTGCCAAGGATGGCACCTGCCTGCAGAAGTTCTTTTTTTTCTTCAGTTAGTACAGGTATTCGTTATGCAAACTAGGGGGCAGGTCACTGAGGGATCAGTGACCTGTCAACAGTCTGCATTATGAATGCCTAATTAGAGCACCACATAAAGAACCCCCCCTCCAGTCCCGTCCCAGGGCACAGGCATATTATTAACTAAAAACTGAAAATAAAAATTAAACAACAACCACAAAATAGATTTCATCAACCAAGGTATCACTAAAGTATAACGGCACCAACCTGACACTGTGTGTAGGTTTCTGTGCACAATACTGTTGACACAGCAATGAAACCGACATCATCCAAAAATTGATAAAAAAACAGGAATATTGTTTTGAAAGGCTACAATGTGGCTTATAGCAACAATAAAGGAGCTGCATAAATTTTTGGCAAATACTGATTGTGTACTCTATGTGACAATAATCTTCCGTATTCTTCATATGTCTGGCCTGAGGAGTTGAAAACAGAAGCCTCTACTTTCAAAGAAAAGCACCAAGTCTGTCTTTGGTTTTCCAAAACCTACAAGTATGCCAACAGGATGTGGAAAATCATGTTATGATCTGATGAGACAAAGGTTGAACTTGTTGTTCATAATTCCAAAAGGTACTGTATATTTTGAAACAAAATAATTAAACATCTGCCAAAAAGTTGATTATGAAGAGGAAAGTCAACTTTCAGCATGACACCGACCCCAAGGATATCTCCAAATCAACACCAAAAAAATGGTTTTGCCAGAAGATCAGATTTTTGGACTGGTCCACCAGAGCCCAGACCTGAAACTAATTGAAAGTCTGTAGATTGACCTAAATAGGGCTATTCACCAATCAGATTTGGAGAGCTACTGCAGGAAGACTGGGCAAAGATTGTCATACCCAAAGAGACTGAATTCTGCGATAAATTTTTAGGGTACTGCAACAAAGTATTAGTTATGGATGTGCCTATTTATGCAACCACAGTATGTTAGTTCTGTATTTTTCATTTTCCATACGAAAATATTTCAGTTTAGGTTTCAATTGAATTGTACAGATTATAGTTGATATTTAGGGTGGAAAGGTTCTTTCATTATGATTTTTTTTTGCATGAAAAAACATGCTTTTTTAACAGAACTGCGTAGACTTTATATAATACGTAGCTTTGTCACCATAAAAAGACAGGGACTGAAACACATTCTTGCACAGGGCACTAATCTGTCAGTGTGCAATACCCTGATTTATCCTGTTTGAGAATTCATCTTGTTTCTACATGATAACACTGAGCTCAAGCTTTAAGCTTAGAACAAATGCAGATGTACGGTAGAATAACATTCTATGTTAGCTTTAATAAGTACATTTAAGTAGGAAAGCTAACTGAAAGATAATTACTAAATTATCGTGCTCAAAGCCGCTAATTATTTTTACAGTTGAAATGGAGGTGAAATGACCATGGTTAAGGAAAGAAAAATAATTTGAAAGTCAAGGACATAGAAAAAGTCTGGAGGACAGAATAAAAGTCATTCTGGAGGTTTCGCAATAAACAATATGAACGAGGCCCCATGGGATGCACAGAAGTATATTAACACAGCCTCGGAATGTGCTGGCAATACAATTAACAAAGCTGCTTAAACCATCGTAAGTCACACAATGTATATTCGTCTGTACTTGTATTAGTCAGAGATGTGACTAGATGTGTTATTCTGACTAACTGTAGGGTAGCGCTGTCATTCGGGTAGGGAATTCTCGCTTGGCAGCCAAATAACCAGATCCGGCACAGGTGTTCCATAAAATAACAGTCCATGCGGTTTATTCATGCATCAAAACCATCAAAGCAATAGAAAACAGCATAGCGTCCATGACAGAGCTTCACTCTGTTAGCCCTGTGGTCACACAGGTTATGCAATGTTCCATACGCAGGATCTTCAGCCTCACAGATATCTCACCCCGTCAGGGTTTACCTCATGGCTGCTTCAGCTTACTGCAGACGTCCATTCCCTCCAGGGAACTATCAGGCACGTGCAGCCATTAAACACAGTGTTCACTTGCTGTCAGGAAGACAGCCCCATCTCCCTGACAGGACCTTCCAAAACGGGCTAACCGGGTCCCTGCATTCACTCTATGTGACCTACCCTGGCCACCTTATATGGTCCGTAGCCTCGCCCACCGGGTCACATGGCTATGACCTCATCACAGGTCCTTCAACCACTCATACACTTTACAATAGCGTTCTTAAACACACCCCCTGGGTGGGTTTGTAGGTAACTGGTCCTGCCCATCTCACCAGTTACCTGGAGACTTCCCAAACACATTGAAACAGCACCTCAGTAGTATCACTGCTGATCAACACACACACAAGTCTCCATCCCAAGGCCAACCACCTTGAGATACATAACAGTCATTCAGTATTCTGCCACTCCTCCTCTCTCCTGGGACATCCACACAGCGCCCCCTAGCGGACACAGTGGTCACTACACCACATGGCTAACATATAAATAACAAGAAAACTGACTGAAACACCCAGAACTAGCCTGAACAAGTGCATACCAAAAAACAACTAAGTGTTCACACTGGACAGGGAGGTCAGGGCCCATCTAATTCATGTGATTACATTGACGATGGTAGATGGGCTCACATTATTTGGCCAAATTTTGTGCAAAGCATCTCATGTGTTATTTTCCTACATTTCTAAAGCCAATTTGCTATTCAGGTTTCACATATTTCACATTGACTTGCTTTAACATGACTGAGTGCAACCATTTTCCTATTTTGATATGTTAGTTGTTTTTTGGCATGCACTTGTTCAGACTAGTTATTGGGGCCATGCATACCAGGATAGGGGTGGGGGCTATTCATTAGGAAGGGACATGCATACCTGGACTGGGATGGGGGCTAATTATACCAGGACCGGGATGGGGGCCAATCATACCAGAATGCCATTAAAGAAAAATGAGTATTCATTGCCCTCCACGCCCATGGGCTTGGAATGCAGTGAATATTCATTTTTCTTTAGCAGCGGTTGTAGGATTTAGCCACAGAAGCCAGCTTATGCCTCTGTGACCCCCTGCTCCACCGAAACTGCTCCCCACCACAGTCAGAGCAGGTACATCAGACTATAAGATGCACCCCTCATTTTCCTCCACATTTTTGGAGGAAAAAGGTGCATCTTATAGTCCATAAAATTGTGTGTCCCAGTATGAATGTCTGCAGCCCTAAACAGCATGGACATCTCATTTGGTTGGACATCTAACCTGGTTTTTCCATCAGTATTTTACACCTGTACTGTCCCCACCTTTATCATGGGTGCCTAGTGCATCTTGGTAATGCATAGGTAATCTTACCTGGTGTGGTAATGCTGTTTATCTGTTTTAGTTTTCTGTGATGTTTCTCATTTGGTTATCAAGCAAGGTATTTTTTTTCTCCATACCTATGGAGAAAGGAGGAGGTTGGAGGATTGAGGAGAAGAGTGAGAAGATAAGAGAAGGCACACGTGCAGAGCATTCTCCAGTTATTGAGTAATTTAATAGATCCTAGAGCTGGATTCATAGCTACAGTGCTCAGTACTGCATTATAATATCTTGCATGCATCTGTATATTATTTCCCTATGTACACACATGGGAGAATCTAATCAATGAACTTATACAATTAGGAGTGAATCAGGCTGGGGGTAGCACCAGACTAGTTTCTTCTCTCTCTGTATTATATTTTTCATGAAGAGCATCTAAGACCTCTCTCAACCTTTGTAGTGAATCAATCATAACAACATCAAGTGGCAGAGAGTTCCATAATCACACTGTTCTTACGATAAAGAATCACCATCTGTGATCATGATGAAAACTTCCTTCCTCTAGATTGTAATGAATTGTCATCGTTGAAGGCCCAGGTATAAATATATCATTAGAAAGATCCTTGTACTGTCCCTTCATATATTTGTATATATATACCCCTAAGCCTTTGCTTTTTCAAGCTGAATTATCCCAAGTTTGATACCCTGCATTGGTATTGCAGTCCACCCTTTCCTATAATATCTGCAGTCGCTCTTCTCTGCACCCTCTTAAGTTCAGTTATGTGCTTATACACTGGAGACCAAAATTGCACACAGTATTTTAAATGTGGCCGCACTAGTGATTTTTACAGAGGCAAAACTATGTTCTTGTCATGAGCATCTATGCCTCTTTTAATGCATCCCATGCATCTGAAGTTAACTTTGCCGTAAACCCATATCACCAAGTCTTTTCAGTGACAATTTTAGCCAGTGTTTTCCTATTCAGCACATAATTATACATTTAATTTCCTCTGTCCAAGAGCATGAACTTACATTTATCTACATTAAACTTCAATTGACATTTTTCAGTCCAAGCCTCCAGCTTACATAAATCTCTCTGTAAAATTAAATTCTCCTCTTCAGAGCTGATTACCTTGCAGAGTTTATAATTATTTGCAAATACTGTGATTCTACTCTGTATACCCACTACAATGTCATTAATAAATATATTAAAAAGAAGAGAGCCAAATGCTGACACCTTTGGTAACCTTACTGTTAACTGTGACCCTATCTGAGTGTGATCCATTATTAACCACCTTTCACCTCGTCCCATTACTCTCATTTTATGTACCTTTTGTGGGTCACTGTATTATATGACTTTGAAAGTCCTTATAGTCAACATTCACTACTGTGTTTCTCTAAGTACTTAGTACTAAGAGCCCTGAGTTCGCAACACGGAGACAGATGTCCTAATCCCTGCTCACTTCTCTCCTTCTTCACCATCATTTTTTATCATTATGATTCTTTCATTTTAAATGTTTTCATTAAAAGTCATGTCTTAATCTCAACATCAAGCGGATGCTGGAATCCCCTTTTTCTCTTTGGCCCTGTTTTACTTTGCCTATTTCAAATAATGGTCTGTCTATCATGTTACTTAATTCCTGCAGTATTCAGAAGTCTATGCAATCTGGGCCGGATGATTTGTCTACTTTAGTGATTTTGATGCTGTGTTGTATTTCCTGCTGCATTAATCAGGTGACATGTAATGGAGAATTTATGGTGTCCCCGATCATGTTGTCTGCCATAATTTAATTGGGTAAATACTGTAAAGCAGGGGTGGAAAATATTTTTCTACCAGAGTGTCAGGGATTTTCTTGTCTATCCCACCTTCCAGTTCCGGTTAGGAACTTGCAGCTTTCTGGCATGCCCCTTACCCTCAGGTCAGTCAGGGAACTACACTCAGGATAAGTAGTCACCAGAAAAGCTGCCTTGCCGTGTACTGGCTATTGGGCACTCTGCAGTGAGGGTGGTATGTATATCCCCAGTCTCAGTCAGGAAATACACTCATACCTCCGTTCTGTCACTGCCAGGGTCTCCCAAATCCCCAGAACACTTTGCTGCCACCAGCTCCTCGTTTGATATGAAAACCAGTATTGGGTCAGAAGCCCACCCACAAGGTAGCGTAATTTGGCACGGAGGACATGGCGGTTCGTTCTTGCAGCAAGGAAAACAAAACTAGTAAATTTTATAGATTTACTCCAGAAAAATGTTACAAAAGAGACAGAATACAGTATATACAGACAGTTACAAAATAAAAGAGGATTAAGATAAGAACTTACACATCTCGGTCACTGGTATACCGTGTGGGGGAGGAGAAACTTCCCAGAACAAAGGGGTGCAAATGCTCAGCTTTCTGCAGCTGATTCTTCAGGCAAAAGACAACTTCCTAATCGAGCATCCTAGATTTATGCTCTTCTCTGGTGGTTGAACAGGCAACGATGGGATAGTGGGGGAAAAAGCAATGATGGGATGGGGGAGCGGACAATAATGGGATGCGGGAGAGGAGGAAAATGAAGGGTGTGGGGGATTGGGAAGGGAGGAAGGGGGATTTATAATGGATTTGTGAACAGGGGAAGGTGGAGGAAGAGTTTATTGCTTATTATGTTTTCCACAGTCCTTTATTGTACAGTGTACTTATTATACATAGCACAGCCCCTTAGTATATAATGTACTCACTTATTATGTATAGCGCCATCCCTCAGTATATAGTGTAGTCACTTTTTATGTGTAGCACAGTCCCGTAGTATATAGTGTACTCACTTATTATGTCTAACACAGTCCCTTAGTATATAGTGTACTCACTTATTATGTTTAACACCATCCTTAGTTACATAGTTTCCTCTTTTGTTATGTATAACACCATCCTTTATTACATACCATCCTCTCTAGTTATATATGGTGCCATCCCTTATTATATAGCTTTCTTTGCTGTTATGTACAGTGCTGTCTCTTACATAGTGTATTCTCGTTATTTTTGTTTTTCACAGTGCCCTCTTTTATTACATAGTCCGCTCTCTTGTTAGATATAAAATGACTGCTGATGGAGGAGTCAGTGACCAGACTACCAGTCCATTATCTCCTCCTTTAGAAAAGAAGCATTCCCATGCTCCATCAGCCATCATTGCATTACATTATATATCTAACCAGAGAGGACGGTATGTACCATATAACCTCGCGTGTAAGCCGAGATTTTTAGGCCATTTTTTTGGGCTGAAAGTCCCCCTCTCGGCTTATACGCGAGTCATATATGCCATGGGGTCAGCAGGGGAGCAGGAGCGGGGGTGTCACATCATACTTACCCCCTGGTGCGGTCTCTGCAGCCCCTCGCTTCTCCCACGGTCTCAGGCTCCTTCCTTCAGTGGTCACGTGGTACCACTCATTAAAGTCAAGGAGCATCTTATGGAGCATCTTATGGGGGCTTAATCTATGGAGCATTTTATGGAGCATCTTATGGGGGCATAATCTATTGAGCATCTTATGGGGCATAATCTATGGAGCATCTTACGGGGCAGCATATGGGGCATAATCTATGGAGCATCTTATGGGGCATAATCTATGGAGCATCTTATGGGGCCATCAACCTTTATGTAGCAGCATATGGGACATATTATTCTATGGAGCATCTTATGGGGCCATTATTAATCTTTGTGCAGCATTATATGGGGTGTATTTTGTATGGAGCCATCTTATGGGGCCATCATGAACTGCATGGAGCATTATATGGGGCTTCTGATTCAATATGAATATTCAAAAACATTTAACCTACTGATGTCTCAATTAATTTTACTTTTATTGGTATCTATTTTTATTTTTGAAATTTACCAGTAGCTGCTGCATTTTCCACCCTAGGCTTATACGAGAGTCAATGTTTTCCCAGTTGTTTGTGGCAAAATTAGGGGGGTCGGCTTATTCTAGGGTCAGCTTATACACGAATATATACGGTAATAGAAAAACAGGGCTCCTTGTAATCCAATATGTAAGGGACGGTGCTGTACATAGCAAGAGAGGGCACGCATAAGGAATGGCAATATACATAATAAAGGAGACTGTGTGATATATATACATGTATGTGTGTGTGGTGATATATATATATATATATATATATGCAGTGTATATATATATATATATATATATATATATATATATATATATCTTTGTCGCCATAAAAGGAGGGGGGCCCAGACACATTTCTGGAACAGGGGTCCCCAAATTGTCAGTGTTCACTCCTGTCTTAGAGACAGGGATAACGCTTTCATTTTCTAATGTCTTTCTTTTGTTATAAAGTATTCTAATTTACCGAGATAATGACTTTTGGGTTTTCATTTGCTGTAAGCCATAATCATCACCATTATCAGAAATAAACACTTGAAATAGATCACTCTGTTTGTATTGACTCTATACTGTATAACATATGAGTTTCACTTTTTGTATTGAAGATCTGAAATAAATTATCTTTTTGATATTCTAATTTTGTGAGAAACACCTATAAGTTTTCCCACCTACAAAGAATGGAGTGATCTGTCATTTTTATCGTAGGTACACTTCAACTGTTAGAGACAGAATCTGAAAAAAAAAGCCAGAAAATCACAATGTATTATTTTTATGTAATGAAATTGCATTTTATTGCACAAAATAAGTATTTGATCACCTACCAACCAGCAAGAATTCTGGCTCTCACACCAGTTAATTTTTCTTTAAGAAGCTCTCCTACACTGTACTCATTACCTATATTTATTGCACCTGTTAAAACTCATTACATGTATAAAAGACAACTGTCCTCACACTCAATCAATTACATTCCAACCTCTCCACCATAGCCAAGACCAAAGAGTTGTCTAAGTACACCAGAGACAAAATTGTAGACCTGCACACAGTTAAAGTGTACCTACGATGGAAATTACAGAACTCTCTATTGTTTTTACTTGGGAAAACTTGCAAAATTGGCAGTGTATCAAATACTTATTTTCGCCACTGTATATTATTACGTAAGATGGATTTTAGGGATAATTTTAAGCAAACCCCCTTCTCTTATTTCTACAGTTGTAAGTCATTCTTGAACAGACATATCCCTGTAAATTGACAGCCCAGTCATAGCTCTCGTCCAGCCATCTCTCCGTTATTCCCACGATATCATAATTTTCGTTAAATAATATTAATTCTAATTACTCGATCTTGTTGGTGAGACTTCTGGCATTAGTTTACATGTACTTTATGTATTTATCTGAACCTCTATTCATTTTTAGTGCACTGACTGTCCTACCACTTTGGTATGCAGGATCTGGGAATAAGGTCATGGTGATATGGAGTTGATGTCATCAGAGGAGGAGGGTGGTTGCATTGGCTGTAACTACTGTTGCTGATGGCCTCAAAGCTTTGGTCATGGTGGTGGTGAGTCCTATGTGTGGTCATCATGAGTATGAGAATTCTTTTTTACTGTGTAGTAAGGCCAATCTAAAGCAGTGTGCAGGTTCTTTAGCAAAAAAAATAAGTTGGGGACATCCTGGTCTTTGGTTCTCCATCAGCCCGTAAAGCGGCCTTATCTGCTTTTTGTGGTAGCTTTTGGTAGTTATCCTTAACCCCTTCCCGACCTGTGACACAGCGTATGCATCATGAAAGTCGGTGCCAATCCGACCAATGACGTATATGCTGTGTCATGACTTCAAAGCCCCCGTGAGGGTCGGGTGACCCAGGTCAATGAAAGGTCACCTGACCTGCAGATACAGGGGGCTTTGTACTTCACCACAGGGGGCATGGCTTCGCCCCAGCGTGGCCACGATTGCTCTGATTGTCTGTTAAAAGTGAAACAGCCAATCAGAGTGATAGTAATATTTCATAAAATACAAACCAGCCATGGCCGATGCTGCAGTAGCATGGTACATGGCTGGAGACACCGATCCGACCCCCCCACGGCGATTGGCCCCCGCCACTGAATGACAGCGGTGATCTGCCGCCGCTGTCATCATCTGCTCCCCCTCCCCTTCCCTCCACCACCCCAGCTTCCAATCCCCCCTCCCCCCGTACCTTCCAAGTGCTTCTGTCGTTCCCGGTGACCCGCGGTCCTGGATCATGGTTGCCGCCATCTTGGAAAATGGCGGGCGCATACGCAGTGCGTTCGCTCGAGTCAGCAGCTGCAGATTCCATTCATTCATTTTGATCACTGTGATAAACTCTCACAGTGATCAGAATAAAATAAAAAGTAAATAAACCCCCCCCCGTTTATCACCGATATAGGTAGGCACAGCTAATAAAATAAAGAAAATATTTTTATTTTTCCATTAGGGTTGGAATTAGGGTTAGGGTGGAATTAGGGTTAGGGTTGCAATTGGGGTTAGGGTGGAATTAGGGATAGGGTTGGAATTAGGGTTAAGATTAGGGTTAGGGCTGTGTTGGGGTTAGGGTTATGGTTAGGGTTGGGATTAGGGTTAGGGATGTGTTGGGGTTAGGGTTGTGGTTAGGGGTGTTTTGGGGTTAGGGTTGGAGATAGAATTGAGGGGTTTCCACTGTTTAGGCACATCAGGGGGTCTCCAAACGCGACATGGTGCCACCATTGATTCCAGCCAATTTTGCGTTCAAAAAGTCAAACGGTGCTCCCTCCCTTCCAAGCCCCGACATGTGCCCAAACAGTGGTTTACCCCAACATATGGGGTATCAGCCTACTCAGGAAAAATTGCACAACAACTTTTAGGGACTAATTTCTCCTGTTACCCTAGGGAAAATAAAAAATTGGGGGCTAAAAAGTTATTTTTGTGGAAAAAAAATGATTTTTTCATTTTCACGTCTCTGCGTTATAAACTTCTGTGAAGCACTTGGGGGTTCAAAGTGCTCACCAGACATCTAGATAAGTTCCTTGAAAGGTCTAGTTTCCAAAATGGTGTCATTTGTGGGGGGTTTCCACAGTTTAGGTACATCAGGGACTCTGCAAATGTAACATGACGCCCGCAGACCATTCCATCATCAGTACCAGCATACTCAAGACAAACTGTACAACAACTTTTGGGGTCCAATTTCTCCTGTTACCCTTGTGAAAATAAAAATTTGCGGACTAAAAAATAATTTTTTTAGGAAAAAAAATATTTTTTATTTTCACGGCTCTGCGTTATAAACTTCTGTGAAGCACCTGGAGGGTCAAAGTGCTCACTATGCATCTAGATAAGTTCCTTAAGGGGTCTAGTTTCCAAAATGGTGTCACTTGTAGGGGGTTTTCACTGTTTAGGCTCACAGGGGCTCTCCAAACGCGACATGGTGTCCGATAACGATTGGAGCTAATTTTCCATTCAAAAAGTCAAATGGTGCTCCTTCCCTTCCGGGCCCTGCCATGCGCCCAAATAGTAGTTTATGACCACATATGAGGTATCGGTGTACTCAGGAGAAATTGCCCAACAAATTTTAGGATCCATTTTATCCTGTTGCCCATATGAAAATGAAAAAAATGATGCTAAAAGAAAATTTAAATGTCCATTTTTTCCTTCCACGTTGCTTGAGTTCCTGTGAAGCACCTGAAGGGTTAATAATCTTATAGAATGTAGTTTTGAGTAGCTTGAGGGGTGCAGTTTTTAGAATGGTGTCACTTTTGTTTTTTTTCTGCCATATAGACCCCTCAAAGTGACTTCAAATGTGAGGTGGTCCCTAAAAAATGGTTTTGTAAATTTTGTTGTAAAAATGTGAAATCACTGGTCAAATTTTAACCCTTATAACTTCCTAACAAAAAAAATTGTTTCCAAAATTGTGCTGATGTAAAGTAGACACGTGGGAAATGTTATTTAGTAACATTTCTGATTTTTTCACAAATAAACGCAAAAATTATCGACCTAAATTTACCACTAAGGCTAGTTTCACACTAGCTTATTTTCCACGCAGCGCTCGGCGCCACTAAGCCCCGCCCCCTGCCGGCTCCCTGCCCGCCCCATCCGGTCATCGCCGCCTACTATCGCACACGGCTGCATGCGATCTGCGCACCCTATCTTTAGCATAGGGTGCACAGACCGTGCGCTAGTAGGATTTTAGCGTGCGCTGCGCACTTTTGAAGGTGCGCCGGTGTGCGCCGAACGCACCATGTTGCATTTTGGCGCTCTCGGCGCACCTTCAAAAGTGCGCAGTGCACGCTAAAATCCAACTAGCGCATGGCCAGCGCACGGTCTGCGCACCCTATGCTAAAGATAGGGTGCGCAGATCGCACGCAGCCGTGTGCGATAGTAGGCGGCGATGACCGGATGGGGCGGGCAGGGAGCCGGCAGGGGGCAGGGCTTAGTGGTGCCGAGCGCTGCGTGGAAAATAAGCTAGTGTGAAACCTGACATGAAGCCCAATATGTCACGAAAAAACAATCTCAGAATTGCTAGGATGCGTTGAAGCGTTCCAGAGTTATTACCTCATAAAGGGACACTGATCAGAATTGCACAAAATGGCCTGGTCAATAAGGTCAAAATAGGCTGGGTCATGAAGGGGTTAAAGGGGTTGTCTGCTCTAAATTGATAACTATCACTATGTGTGCTGCAAGGTTATGCCAACTCCACTGCCATGACTTGCAGTGATATATACGATACACATACTTCCTGAAATAACCTGTCTAGTCAGTGTGGCCTTGCTCCATACACTTGTATAGAGTGAGGCCAAGCCCAATATAGTGATGCAGATGTCCAGTGGGCTCAGCCTCACTCTATACAAGTGTATGGAGCAAGGCCGTGCGCACTAAACAGGTTCTTCACGCGAGTATGCATATTACTGCCATTCCCAGCTCAGAAACCAGCGAATCCTCGCAGCGGAAGGTGCAGACTTATCAATTTAGGCCGGAAAGCCCCTTTCAGAAATTCATGATAGTCATTTTTATGATCATCAGCATCTATTGCTCTCTGCACTTAACATTGTCAGTTATCCATATTTGTTACCAGAAAATATGCGTCCAGTTGACTGTGTGCAAAGTCAATTCCCACCTGCCAAAGTTCAACTCAGTCGCTGGTGTACCACATGCATTGTACTACTTCTTACAAAATTTTGGCATGTGCTGAACCTTTTTTTTTTACATTTTATATTTATTATTCATATAAATGGACACCTATGAAAGGACAGCGTCTACTAACATTCGAGCTTCTCTTAAAGAAAGTCCCTATTCTGTCTCATAAAAATATAAAAATTGCAACAAAATATCCTATCTCTCCTCATTTCCTCATCATATTTGATCCTATTTTATATTATATTAAAGTTAAAAATCAGAAATATATAAAGAAATCTTCTCCATGCATGCTGAGAGTTCATCTATGTCCCACCTCTGCAAAAATAGAGATGAGAAGGAGATGCTGGGGTTCTAAAAGACAGTTTATAAAAAATCCCATAGACTGAAAAAACGTGTAAGCAAACTATCTACGAGTTTAACTTTTATTTCTAACTAGCTGAAGAGCCCGGCGTTGCCTGGCCATAGTAACCAACTGTGGTTAGTTATAACAAATTATAATGATTATATTGCACATAAAAACCGTGCATCTAATCCTATCCTGTGTGATACTGACTGCTGAGCTGTGTATCTTATCCTATTCTGTGTGATACTGACTGCTGAGCCGTGTATCTAATCCTATTCTGTGTGATACTGTCTACTGAGCCGTGTATCTAATACTATCCTGTGTGATACTGTCTGCTGAGCCGTGTATCTAATACTATCCTGTGTGATACTGTCTGCTGAGCTGTGTACCTAATCCTGTCCTGTGTGATACTGACTGCTGAGCCATGTGTCTAAGGGTACCGTTACACCTAGCGACTCACCAGCGATCCCGACCAGCGATATGACGCGGTCAGGATCGCTGGTGCATCGCTAGGTGGTCGCTAGCGAGCTGCCACTCAGGCAGATCTCAGCAGCGACATCGCAGGGGACGGGGATCGCTACTTACCTGTCAGACGAGGCGATCCTGCGTCCTCCCGCCCGGCTCCACGCATCGCTCGTCGTCACAGCAGGAAGCGCCGCAGGAAGTGGACGACGAGAAATGGTCCAGCAGCATCTCGCGCCATCAGCGATAACCAGTGGGGGAGCCGGTCGGAGGTAAGTATCATATGCAGCGATATCGCTAGCAATATCGCTGTAACATCACAAAATCGGTGACTTTACAGCGATATTGCTAGCGATATCGCAGTGTGTAACGGGGGCTTAATTCTCTCCTGTGTGATACTGACTGCTGAGCTGTGTATCTAATCCTATCCTGTGTGATACTGACTGCTGAGCCGTGCCAACACAGATGACCCTCTGACAATAAATTGTGTTATTTCCAGCTTTACAGAAGGACGATAACACCATAGAAATGATAAGAATAATAGGCGTAAGTTAACACAACTGTCTACATAGAAAACTGTTGCTGATAGCAACCAATCACAGCTCATTTTTCATCTTTTAAACAGCTCTGGGACAGCGTGGCGACTTTTGTGTTTCAACTTTTATGTGGCGAGGTTGGTGTATGTGTGGTGAAATGTGTGCTGAGGGTGGTATATGTGTTGAAGCACATGGTAGTGTGTGGCACATTTTGTATGTGTGTTCATATCTCCGTGTGTGGTGAGTATCCCATGTCAGGGCCCCACCTTAGCAACTGTACGGTATATACTGTTTGGTACCATTGCTCTCATTCTTTAAGTCCCCCTTGTTCACATCTGGCAGCTGTCAATTTGCCTCCAACACTTTTCCTTTCACTTTTTCCCCATTATGTAGATGGGGCAAAATTGTTTGGTGAATTGGAATGCGTGGGGTTAAAATTTTGCCTCACAACGTAGCCTATGACGCTCTCAGGGTCCAGACGCGTGACTGTGCAAAATTTTGTGGCTGTAGCTATGACGGTGCAGATGCCAATACATACACTTTTTCCCCATTATGTAGATGGGGTAGAGATGAGTGACTTTTCCTTTATTCGGGTCGAGTCTGGTATGAAACCCGACTTTCTAAAAAGTCGGGTTGAACGAAATCGGCCGACTATAGGGAAAAGTAGGGGTCCGACTGAAACACAAAACCCAATGCAAGTCAATGGGGAAGCAAAGTCGGCAGGGAGTGGAGGACAGGAAACACACCTACAGTGCCCATTTCAATGTCAACGACATCAATTCTTATTACTTAAGCTTGGCAACCTTAATTTACTTTATAATAATAGTTACGCATTGAAAAATGGGGTTAATTTGGCTAAAGTTGTGGGGGGTAAGGCTGGCGCTAGGTTTTCGTGTGCCCTGGGCCAAACAGTGTCAGTGCGCCCTTTTAACACATACCACAATTCATAGTGCTCCGATACGGCACAGAAATATAGGTATAGTACAATGAAAAATACTTCACTGCTTACATGACATGACTGATCTATTTTAAATTCTCCAATAGCTCAAAAAACAGACAGTATATTACGCCATCCAGTATTATGGCCACCACCTAGTGCACCATACAGAATAATGAGCCCCATATATTTCTCCATACAGAATAATTGGACCCATATAATGTTCCATACAGTATATGATGAGCTCCACATAATGCTACAGTATATGTTGGTCCCCATGGACGATGCTCCAGTGTGTTATGGGCCCAAATAATGCTCCATATATAGTAGTGGGCCCCATTTCTAATGCTCCAGTGTATAATGGGCCCCTTAAATGCTGCTCCAGTGTCTGATGTCCCCCATTTGGAATGCTCCAGTATATGTTGGTCCCCATGGACGATGCTCCAGTGTGTTATGGGCCCACATAATGCTCCAAATATAATGGGCCCCATTTCTAATGCTCCAGTGTATAATGGGCCCAGTAAATGCTGCTCCAGTGTATGATGTCCCCCATTTGGAATGCTCCAGTATATGATGGGCCAAATGGATGATGCTCCAGTGTATGATGGGTCCCATATTTAATTCTCCAGAGTATATTGCTCCCCAAAAAATGCTCCCAACATTTAAAAAAATTAAATACCTCTCCTCGCTGGGCACTGCTCTACTCTGGACTCCTCAGCATTGCCATTTTAAAGCTCTCTGCACTTGTACTGTTTCGGTAGAGGGCATATGGACGTGATGTCATCTCACTCTGTAACCTGAATGTCACTGTCAGGAAAGGCGGAAGACATCACGGCGGTGGAGCAGGGAGAGGTAAGTATTGCAAGTGCTGTGGCCCTGAGCAAGCATGGGGGGCCCACTCGTGGGCGACGGCACTGGCACAGGGCCCCTCATAGTACGACGGTATGTCTAATGGCGAGTGGGCCCTCCCACCAGAAGACACTTTTGCGTACTATGAGGGGCCCTGTGCCACTGCCGTTGCCCACAAGTAGGACCCCCCCACCTGCTCAAGGAACCGGCACTTTCATCTGCACCTTCCTATGTGTCACCGTGTAAGGTGGTATACTTTAGTATGCAGGAAGGGGCACCTGAGTTTCATCAGTGTCACATTCTGGCTCTGTAGAGTGCGAGGGGAATGTAGTGCTGTGGGTCAATGTACCAGCAGAATCTTCTAGCAGTGGCTGTGCATCAGTGCACTCCATCTCCAATTCATGTTGGACTGTCGATTTCAGAATTTCACTTGATAACACAGGCATAGCCTGTGAACAGAGCTCCATGGAATAATCTGAAGTGTGGGCTGCCGCATCCTTCACTTTTAGTGGGAGTGAAGGAGACAAGGAAAGGGGTGGTTCCTGACCAGAAGCCTGCACTGACGACTCAGGGCTTGCATTTTTTTAAACTTCAGAAGAGGAGGCGATAGAGCTGGAGGCTTTTTCAGCAATGTAAGGCAAAACCAGTTCCTGAGGCTCCGGCTTTAAAAGCAGTTTACCTACTCCCAGAAAAGGGAGCCTTAAAGGCCTTCTTGTGCCAGCTGATGACGCAGGCTCAACACCCCCTGCCTTAGCTTCTATTGTGCTTTTGGCAATACCAGCAGATGCACCACCATCACCATCAGTACCAGATGGCCCCACACCCACACCCACGTCCGCGGCCTCTTCCACCATACGTAATAATTTGTGTGAAAATGGACTAAAAATACCAGCAGATATATGGTACTGTTTCAGAAGCGGACAGCTCTATACAGTCTAGGGATAATTGTAAATCTCCGTATATATTTCATGAATCAGACACAGATGGTCACAGGCTCAGTTTGGAATAGACAATAATAAAAAAATTTGCAAAAGGGTACAGTATCACTAGATACAAGGTATATATAGTATAGTTTAAACATACTGAATCTCCGTATACATTTCAGGAGGCAAACACAGACACTCTCAGGCCCAGTATGAATGCGACAACAATATAGAAAGTTGAAAAAGGGTACTATAGCACCCCTGAGGGTATGGTCACCACAGAGGTACTGCACCTCATCCAAAGGTGTGGTATCCCACCCTCAGGTAAGGAGGGATCACCACTCAGGACTACTAACACTGCACTCAACACACACATGTTAGTCAGTGCTTTCTGGGTGTACCCGGCAGGAGGATGACCTCATCCCAGACTGACTAGGAAAGGGTGTTGGGGGTTAGTGTGGAAGGTAGGTACAGTGGGAGGAGCTTAGGTAGTGGAGTGATTGTGGGCATCCAATCAGAGAGAGCAAGCTGACAGTTGATGGGTGGAAAAATCTTGTCCAAGCTCCTAGACTGGAAGGAAGGGGTCCTTGGGGCACGGGAAGTGCAATAAGCCACCTGTGAAGCCCGTTTCTGGAGAAGGAAGGACCAGGCCTCGTTGAAGGTGGCTCCTGAAGGTAGTGGAGAAATACAGGGCTCAGCTAGAAAGACAGAGGCTGAGGTAACTTTAGGTGCCTCTGTCACAGCCGCATTCAATACTCAAAAAGACACCAGTTGGAATAAAGGACCCCGGGGCCTGACCCACGTCTCCCAATGTGACCCGTGGCTGCCAGCTTGGGACACTGTTTGCGAAGGAGCACAGCAGGAAGGAAGGGAGAGATCAGCACAGAGACACGGCCTAGAAAGGATACACAAGGAGGAGTCTTGAACAGGTGTTCCTGATCTACCTTTGAGTTTGCAGGACCCCTCCCTCGGATGACACAGTACCAATCAGGTCATCTTGTGCACAAAACTTTTGAGGAAAAACTCAGAAACAGCACCCAACTGCGTCCTTGGTGGCTTTTACAACTCGCCTGCTACACACGCTACACTCACCATCACCGTCAATGGCTCACAAACACCATCTCAACTGCCCTGGGATACAGCTCTGCCTGTGAAGAGCTTCATCATCTTGTCTGCTTTAACACCGGCACAGAGGATCTGCATTGCAGTGTCGGCTACCCTAGCCGAGTACCACGGGTGGCACCACGATCCCCCTTTTCCAAATTAATTATCATACCATCTTCCCCCTCATCTGAACTGTCATCTTCTTTATTGGACACCCAGGGCCACGGACCGGGTCCCAATCGCCACCGTGACATACTTCCCCTTTAAAAGAGCCTGAAAGGCCCGGTACTGAGTAACCCCCGACCCTGCGTGGCGTTTCATTTTAACACCAGATAACAGGGATATATAGTATAGTTTCAACATTATAAATCTACGTATATGTTTGAGGAGGCAGACACAGATGCTGTCATGGCCAGTATGGATTCGACAGCATACTAAAAAGTAGAAAAAGGGTACAGTATCACCAGATCAAAGGTATATATAGTATAGTTTCAACATTCAAAATCTCCATATTTATTTCAGGAGGTAGACACAGATGCTCTGAGGCCCAGTATGGATTACACAACAATATAAAAAGCAGTAAAAGGGGAATGGATCCCAAGTGTACTGCTGTATACAGTGTTGGGGTCATTTGGCGATCTACATATATATTTCAAGAGTAACACACAGCCTCTCACAGGCTCAGTATGGATTACACCCGAATATAAAAAAGAGAAAAAGGGAAATGTATTCGAAACGTACACCAGTGTACAGTGTTGGAGTGCTTTGAAATCTTCTTTATATTTCAGTGTCAGTCGGGCAGTCCAGACTCTCCGCTAGAGGAAGGTAGATGGCTAAAAGTACAGACGTAAAGTCGAGTGACTTTAGATGTTTTTGAATTTGTAATCACGGGAAAACCTCCCGGGTGAATTCGTAGAGGCGATGCTGACCCTCAATAACTTTAACTGTGGATACAGCTAAAAAGCAAATTAGTGAAGAAAGGGTTGCTGTATCGCAGTTGCATCAATCCCATCACCGTAACTCGTCTCCATCAAATTGTGATCACAGGGAGAGCTGTAGACATGGTCCTCACTGCCTATCATGATCTGTCTGGTCACTTTGGAGTGCAAAACACACAAGCCACAGGCCGTAGGGGATTCTATTGGATTGCCATGACAGGACACATTGAAAAATTGTGGCAGGAATGTCACACGTCTGTGACTATGAAAAATGTGAAAGGTGACCATAAAGCACCATTGCATGCGATTGGGAGTTGACGTCCATTACAAATGGTAGCCATTGGTAATCTGAAGGTAGAGGCCAGCAGGACAGGACATAGCTACATCTTAACCATCATCGATCAGTACACCAAATTTGTAGTGGCCGTCCCTGTAATGGATTTAACTGGCCAGACTACACAGCGGTGGAGCAGGGAGAGGTGAGTATTGCAAGTGCTGTGTCCCTTTGCAAGCAGGGGGGACCCACTCGTGGGCTCTGGTACTGGCACGGGGTCCCTCATAGTACGCTGGTGTGTCTGACGGCGAGTGGGACCCCCCACCGTCAGAGACACTTTATTGTACTATGAGAGGCCCTGTGCCAGTGCCGTCGCCCAAAGGTTGGGCCACACACCTGTTCAGGGCAACAGCACTTGCCCGGGTGCGGCAGGTGTTGACCCCGGGCCTGGGGTGGAGGGGCAGCCCATTTCGGGTGGTTTAAAAAATGTCATATGTTGATGTGTAGGCTGGACTTTCAGCTGCTGCAAATGGAGGAATTGGAGAAGTCAGAGGAAGAGGAGGACAAAAGCTAACTTTTTTTCTGGCAACCTATGTGTTATCAGGGGAGGATGGGACAAAATCTTTTGAAACCCATGCATGGTTCATTTTAATGAAGGTTAGATCATCAACATTTTGGGTCAACAGACGGGTCCTTTTTTCTGTCAGGATTGATCCAGCAGCACTGAAGACTAGAGTTGAGCGAAACGGGTCGAAAAAATTCAAAAGTCGCCGACTTTTGGCAAAGTCGGGTTTCATGAAACGAAACCCGACCCTAGGATGAAGTCGGCCACGAGGTCGGAGACTTACGCGCCAAAGTCGCGTTTCAAAAGTTTGTTTTGCGCTCTTTTTCAGCCAATCAGGATCCACGGACACTGTGGGCAACGTGATGACCTAGGCACGGGTCACCACCATCTTTCAGAAGGGCATGCAAGTGATTGGCTTGCTTTGGTGGGCGTCACAGGGGGTATAAAAGGGCGTGCACGCCGACCGCCATCTTACTTCTGCCGATCTTAGTATAGGGAGAGGTTGCTGCTGATTCTGTAGGGAGAGCGTTAGGCAGGGAAGAAGACAAAAAAACTGCTTCTGCTGCTAACGATTTGGCCTGCACAACACACAAGTCACTGTGTGTGCAGTGCAAGGGGAGGCTATATAGTGGTGTATCAGTGGTGTTGGTTGTTGGGCTGCCTTTTAAGGCTTCCTGACATGCTGGCATTGCTGTTTACCCACTGCTCCGCAAACTGCTTTTTTAAAAGCAATCCAATCTCCCTTATCCTCTAGTCACTTTTGTCACAGCTGTGCCATCGAGCGTGTCACATAGCGCTCAGATATCAGTGGGCCTCACACAATCCACAAGTGTCCAGTGTCCAAAAGTGTGCGCAGAGATTCAAAATCTCCATTATCCTCTCGTCACTTTGGTCACAGGCAGCTGTGCCATCGAGCGTGTCACATAGCGCTCAGATATCAGTGGGCCTCACACAATCCACAAGTGTCCAGTGTCCAAAAGTGTGCGCAGAGATTCAAAATCTCCATTATCCTCTCGTCACTTTGGTCACAGGCAGCTGTGCCATCGAGCGTGTCACATAGCGCTCAGATATCAGTGGGCCTCACACAATCCAAAAGTGTCCACTGTCCACAAGTGTGTGCAGAAATTCTAAATCTCCCCTGTCCTATAGACACCTTGTACCTTGTTTTACATTACTATATAGTTTGTTGGATTTTGTCTACATTTCTACCAAAAATGAGGAAGGCTGGTGGAAGAGGCCGTGGAATTGGGCGGGGGTTGGCAGCTGGTAATGATGGTGTTGGTGGTGGATCTGATGGCAGTGGCAAGAGCAAAATAGGACCGAATGCAGGAGGTGCTGACCCTGCGTCATCGTCTGTCTACATAAGGCCTTGAATGCTTAGTTTTCTAGGAGTTGGCAAACCGCTTTTAAAGGCAGAGCATCAGGAAAAAGTTTTGTCTTACATTGCTGACTCAGCCTCCAGCTCTATCGCCTCCTCTTCTTCAGTTGTAAAAAGTAAAAGCACTGAGTCGTCATTGGAGGCTCATGATCATGAACCACACCTTTCCTTGTGTCCTTCACCCCAACCAAGATTGAAGGATGACGCAGGCCATACTACTGATTACTCCATGGAGCTGTTTTCACATACCATGCCTGGATTATCAAGTCAAATGGTGAATTACCCAGGCCAAGATGAATCTGACATGGAGTGCACTGATGCACAGCCGCTGATGGATGATTCTGCTGGTACATTCACTCAGAGCACTACATTGTCCTCGCAGTGTACAGAGCCAGATTTTGACCCTGATGAGACTCAGGGGCCCCTTCCCGCACACTATACCACCATACACGGTGACACAGAGAAAGGTGCACATGACATAGAAGAGGAGGTGATGGATGACCCAGTTGTTGACCCAGATTGGCATCCATTGGTGGAAGAGGGTGCTGCTTCCAATAGCTCAGATGAGGAGCATCCACAGCAGACATCGACATCGCAACAGCTGTTATCTGGCAGGCCCGGAGCACTCCAAAGACAGGTTCCAAACATCAAAAGAGTTGCTGGACAGCTTGTCCAGAGTGTCAAAAGATCACAGCGTGCTAGGCCGCAAAATGTCTGCCAAAGTAGGAAGAGTGCAGCGTGGCACTTTTTTGAACAAAATCCTCATGATCAGGCCAAGGTTATCTGTAAGAAGTGCGCAAAGACCTTTAGCCGAGGGAAAAATCTGAAAAATTTGAATACCAGTTGCATGCTTAGACATTTAACCAGCATGCACTTGCAAGCGTGGACACAACACCAAACCTCAAGTGCCACATGTGCAACTGATCACAACGAAGGTAGTCAGCAACGCTACATTGTTTCCCCCACTGTAAGCCCACCGGTTAGCACAGCAGCAAATGTTGAGGTGTCGTTGCAAGGCCACAGCAGTCAGGGAATCCCACTGTTATATCAACGAAAGACTGATTCTAGGCCATCAGAAAGAACACCAACTCCATCACCATCATCAACCCTCTCTCAGTCCGCCCTGTCCACCGCTACTTCCACCATATGCAGCTCTCAAGTCCAGCTCACCCTCCCAGACACTATGAGTAGGTCAAGAAAGTACTCAGTCTCTCATCCGCGTACACTGGGTTTGAACGCCCACATTGCCAAACTAATCTCGTTTGAGATGATGCCCTTTCGGTTGGTGGAAAGCACAGCTTTCCGCGAACTCATGGCCTATGCAGTACCACGCTATGACCTACCCAGTTGCCACTTCTTCTCTCGCAAAGCCATCCCAGCCCTCCACCATCATGTGAAAGACCGCATTGTCCATGCACTCAAGCAGTCAGTGAGCGGAAAGGTGCACCTCACAACTGATGCATGGTCCAGTCGGCATGGCCAGGGCCGTTACGTGTCCATCACTGCGCACTGGGTTAATGTGGTGGATGCAGGGTCCACAGGGGACAGCGGTGGTGGGACAGTGCTGCCTAGCCCACGGTATAGGAAACAGTTGGCTGTAGGTGTTCGACCCTCCTCCTCCTCCTCCAGAAGCGAAAGCTCGTCCACAGAGCGCAGTCGTACGAGCACTCCATCTGCAGCTGCCACTGTTGCACACGATGTGTCCCCCTATCGAGCAGCTAGTGGAAAGCGTCAGCAGGCTGTGTTGCAGATGATGTGTTTGGGCGACAGACACACCGCCGAGGTGCTGGCCGAGTACTTGAAGCGACAAACTGAGTCATGGCTGGGCAGTGTACATCTTGAGGCAGGCAAGGTAGTTAGTGATAACGGGCGTAATTTTGTGGCAGCCATAGCCCTTTCAAAACTCAGCCACATACCTTGCTTGGCTCAAACCTTGAACCTGGTGGTGCAGTGCTTCCTCAAAAATTATCCGGAGTTAACAGCCCTGCTCCAGAAGGTGCGAAGACTGTGCGCGCACATCCGCCGGTCGCCTGTACACTCCGTTCGTATGCAGAAGCTGCAGCGATTGCTCCACCTTCCCAACCACCACCTCATTATCGACATTGCAACAAGGTGGAACTCCACCCTGCACATGGTGGAGCGGCTGTGCGAGCAGAGGCAGGCCATAATGCATTTGTGGGAGGATACACGGCCAGGCACTTTGAGAGCAGACATGGAGTTGACAGGCGTGCAGTGGTCGAAGCTGAAAGACCTTTGTAAAGTCCTTCAGTGTTTTGAGGAATGCACACGGCTGGTAAGCGCAGACGACGCCATCCTAAGCATGAGCATCCCACTTATGCGTCTGCTCATGCAAACTTTGACGCACCTTAAGGAGCAGGCGTCTGCAGCCAATGTTGATGAGGAGGAAGAGGAGGAGGGAAGCCTTGATGACAGTCAGCCATTCTCTGCTCAGGGAACTCCCTGGATGAGGTGGAGTATGAAGAGGAAGAGGAGGAGGAGGAGGATGATGGGGATGATTATTTAGGGGAGGAGGATGCTTCTCAGGGGGCAAGAGAAAATGTTGGCGTGACAAGGTCTGGTACAGGGTTTGTGCGTGACTGGAGGGATGTGGATTTGCCAGAAAGTGCTCCTCCACCCAGCACTCGCAGTGCATCATTGACACCGGGAACATTGGCCCACATGTCAGATTATGCCTTGCGGATCCTAAAAAGGGACCCCCGCATTGCCAAAATGATGAACGATGACGACTACTGGTTGGCCAGCATCCTGGATCCACGCTATAAAGGCAAATTACAAAACATCATGCCACAGAAGAACCTTGACCTAATATTGGCTAATAAACAAGCAACTCTGGTAAATCGGTTGCTTGAGGCATTCCCAGCACACAGCAGCGGTGATGGTTCTCACACGAGCCGTACGGGCCGGGGGCAGCTTGGCAGAGGTGTTCGTGGTGCACACAGCAGAAGTGGCGTTGGAGACAGGGGTTTCATGACAATGTTGTGGACTGATTTTTCAAATACCACTCACACAACTGGTAATACTGCATCGATGGAAAGTGACAGGAGACAGCAGTTGTCAACTATGGTTACAAACTACTTTTCCTCCCATATCGATGTTCTCCCACACAGGTCATTCCCCTTTGACTATTGGGCCGCTAAACTGGACACCTGGCCTGAATTGGCCCAATATGCCTTACAGGAGCTCGCTTGCCCAGCTGCAAGTGTGCTATCGGAAAGAGTCTTCAGTGCAGCTGGATCAATCCTGACAGAAAAAAGGACCCGTCTGTCAACCCAAAATGTGGATGATCTAACCTTCATTAAAATGAACCACGCATGGGTTTCCAAGGATTTTGTCCCACCTTCCCCTGATGACACATAGGGTGACAGAAAAATGGCTTGCTTTTGTCCTCCTCTTCCTCAGACTTCTCCAATTCCTCCATTTGCAGCTGCTGAATGTCCAACATCAACATATGCCATTTTTTCAACCTCCCTAACTGGGCTGCCTTCCCCCCAGGGCCGGGGTCACCACCTGGCGCACGCACCCGTGCGAGTGCCGTTGCCCTGGACAGGTGGGTAGGCTGACTCTTGGGGGCGGGCACTGGCACAGGGTCCCTCATAGTACAATCAAGTGTCTCTGACAGTGGGGGTGCACACCCACCATCAGACACACCGGCGTACTATGAGGGGCCCTGTGTCAGTACCACCACCCACGAGTGGGCCCCCTCTGCTTGCTCTGGGCCCCAGCACTTGCAATACTTACCTCTCCCTGCTCCACCACTGTGTAGTCTGGCCTGTTAAATCCTTCACTGGGACTGCCACTACAAATTTGGTGAACTGATAGATGATGGTTAAGATGTAGCTATGCCCTGTCCTGCTGGGCTCTATCTTCAGATGATCAATGGCTTCCATTTGTTATTGGCGTCGACTCACAATGAGATGCAGTGGTGATTTATCATCAGCTTTCACAGTTTTTCTACTCACAGACGTGTGACATTCCTGCCCACATTTTTAAATGTGTCCTCTCATGCCAATCCAATAGAATTGCCTACGGCCTGTGGCTTCTGTCTTTTGCACTCCAAAGTTACCTGACAGATCATGATAGGCAGTGAGGACCATGTCTACATCTCTACCTGTGATCACAATTTGATGGAGATGAGTAACAGTGATGGGATCCACGGTACTGCGATACAGCAACCCTTTCTTCACAAAGAACTGTTTTCGCTATCTCCACAGACAAAGTAATTGAGGGTCAGCATTGCCTCTGAGAATTCTCCCGGGAGTTTTTCCCGTGATTAGTAATTCCAAAATTTCTGCAATCACTCGACTTTCCGTCTGTACTTGTTTCCATCTCGTTTCCTCTTGCGGAGAGTCTGCACTGTCTTACTGAGACTGAAATATATATGAAGATTTAAAAATACCCCAACAGTGTATACTGGTGTACGCTTCGAATACATTACCCTTTTTCTACTTTTTAGATTCTTGTCTAATCCATACTGAGGCTGTGAGTGTCTTTGTCGGGCTCCGGAAATATACACAGAGATTTTTAATGTTTAAACTATGCTATATATACCTGTTATCCGATGATACTGTACCCTTTCTCAACTTTATACAATCTTGTCGAATCCATACTGGGCCTGAGACCGTCTGAGTCTGCCTCCTGATTAGAGATGAGCGGTGTTCGAGTCGAACTGTTCGCCAAGTTCAAATTCGAGCTGTTTTGGGTGGTGTTCGAGCCGTTCATCGAACTCTAACACTTTGCTGAAAATTCGGCTGTTCGAGGTTCCGTTTGAGAACAGTTCGTTCACCAAAAGCGTAACTTTATTTTCACATTAATAATGGTTTTCAATGTTAATAGACAGTTTCATGGCATAGTAGCGGTGTCTGGTAGCCAGCGGTGTAGTACACCTGTCAAGGAGCTACACCGTGTGTGTTTCTAATAATTTTTTACCGCATCTTGTCCAGAAAATCCTTGTAGCACTGTCTGCTACTCAGCAGAGGAGCCCACCCGTGAACCTAGCTATGCATCCTATTTATGTAAGGACCATTTTTTAACTCCATTTAGCCCAGTCAATACTCTGGGCCTAGTACCTGTGTCTACTGCTCAGCAGAGGAGCCCACCCGTGAACCTAGCTATGCCGCCTGTTTATGCAAGCACTGTCTGCTACTCAGCAGAGTTGCCCACCCATGAACCAAGCTATGCCGCCTATTTATGTAAGAACTGTGTGCTACTCAGCAGAGGAGCCCAGCTGTTAAGCAAGCTACAGCACCTGTGGTTTGGACACTTAATTTTTGCACATTCTTTCTGGAATGCCGGTTAGGCCTAATTCCGGAATTCCGGTTGACCTGCACTTACTGGGAAATCCTCATTCGCGGGGAAGAATTGGAATCCCAGATCCCCATCACTAACGGGGTTCAGCGGGTTATCCCCATCTGTAAGTGACATACGCTGGTCCTTTCAGTGTAGCGCGCGTGCAGCCCCGGGCATGTAAGGGCATGACAGACCTGTCATTGCTCGATCTCGCGTGCCAGAGCCTCGCGTGTCCCTCTAGTAAGCTGGACGCGGACCACGGGGGCATGCCGGACTCTCGTTCATTAACGGAATTAAGCTGACAAATCGCTAGCACAACTAAAAATCGCCATGCACCACCACCCACAGAATCGAGAAAGCTTGCAATCTGTCCATCCTTTCCGTGGCTGGCATGGTTGAGGTTGCCCGTGTGGAGTCCAATTAAGCCGCAGGCTCCACTCCTTGTGGTCGTGTCCTTATGGACATTCCTTTAAGGTTCAGCTTTGCAACCATACTGCCCCCGTAAACCAAACACTTTGCCTTCATGGACGCTGTTCGGAGGTCGTGGGTGTTCGGAGGGTCGTGGGAATAACGCCGCCCGATCGGCAGTTGGCATAATTTATGGTGGGAAGTCCGACGATATATGATCATCTTCGATTTTAGAATTTTAGAATTTTTTTGCATTTTAGATTTTTATTCCAGCCTTTCTTGACTTTATAAGGGCATGACATGCCTATATCTGTGTCTCCTCCTCCTCCTTTTACTCCTCCACCTCTTTTCTATATGTAGTTGCCCTTTTCCATATTTTATTTGTGTCTTCTGAGCATTTTGTCTGCTTTGGGACACCTTTTAAGGTGTTTTGCATGTGTTTTCTATGTGTTGGTATGTGTTTGTGTTTGCCTGGCATTGTTTTCAATGGGGTTCGACGGTGTTCGTCGAACGTTCGATGAACATTCGACAAACTTGCCTCCTGTTCGACGAACCGAACCGAACTCGAACACTAGCGGGGTGGCTCAACACTACTCCTGATATATAGACGTACATTTTTAATGTTTAAACTATGCTATATATACCTGGTATCTGGTGATACTGTACCCTTTCTGCCAGAAAGTCCTCCTCCACCCACCACTCTAAGTGTATCATTGACACCTGGATCATTGGCCCACATGTGTGATTATTTCTTGCGGATCTTCATTTTATATTGTGGTGTGATCCATCCTGAGCGTGTGAGAGTCTGTGGGTTACTCCTGCAATTTATATGTAGATTTAAAAAGTACCCCAACACTGTATACAGCTCTACGCTTGTGATACATTACCCATTTACTGGTTTTTATATTCTGGTCTAATCCAAACTGACCAAGTGAGAGTCTGTTTCTGACTCTGGAAATAAATACTGAGATTGACAATGACCCCTACACTGTATACAGCTGTACGCTTCAGATCCATTACCGTTTTATGGCTTTTTATATTGTGTTGTAATCCATACTGAGCCTGAGAGCGTCTGTGTCTGCCTCCTGAAATATATACGGAGATTTAGAATGTTTAAAATATACTATATATACCTGCTTTCTGATGATACTGTACCCTTTTTCTACTTTTAATATTCTTGTCTAATCCATACTGAGCCTGTGAGCGTCTCTGTGTGATTCATTAAATATATAAGGAGATTTACAATTATCCTTTGACTGTATACAGCTGTACGTGTCTGATACAGTACCATATATCTCATGTTATTTTGGGTACATTTTCTCCAAAATTTGGAAGTATGGTGGAAGAGGCCGCGGACGTGGGCGTGGGCGGGCCAGCTGGTACTAATGTTGGTGGTGCATCTGCTGGTAGTGGCAACAACACAATAGCAGCTAAGGCAGGAGGTGTTGAGCCTGTGTCATGGTCTGGCTCCGGAAGGCCTGGAAGGCTACCTTTTCTGGGAGTAGGTTAACTGCTTTTAAAGCCGGAGCATCAGGAACTGGTTTTGGCTTACATTGCCGAAACAGACTCCAGCTGATATGCCCTCCTCTTCTGAAGTTTCAAAAAATGCATTCTCTGAGTTGTCAAGTGCTGGCTCCTGGTCAGGAAGAAACCCTTTCCTTGTGTCCTTCACCCCCACCAAAAGTGAAAAAGTGAATGATGCAGCAGGCCACACTTCACATTAGTCCATGTAGCTCTTTCTCACATACCATGCCTGGGTTATCAAGTCAAATCGTGAATTCCCCAGTCAAAGATGATTCTGACATGGAGTGTGGGTCGCCAGCCAGAGCAGTGGGGTTAATAGTTACCGGGCCGGTGTCTCAGAGGGATGTGTCACGGTGGTGGTGACCCGGTCCGTGGCCCTGGGCGTTCATGCAAAGGGGTGAATAGCGATTATAGGTGAATGCTACGTGACGCCACCTGTGGTTTCTGATCAGATTGACAAGCCCTGCAGTATCGCTTCTCTGGGACAGATGTTGTGGTGCAGCTAAGATGTAGAAGCCCTGCACAGGTAGGGTTATAGTCGCAGGGCAGATGAAAGGGTTGGTTGATGGTGTGCAGTGCAGGATGTAGCAGAGCCATGCGCCAGGCACAGGAGAAAGATGAGACACAGTCGTGTAGTTCCTTTACCTGTACTTGGTAAGTGCCGTCCAGGACCCAGAGTACAGATGGAGAAGGAATTGTTCAGCCTTGAAGCAAATTAGGAATTCTCTCTCTGCAGATAGGTAGTGTGGCCTCCGTTTTAGCACTTATCTGAGGTACTTGCAGTACTGAGTTCACTGAAGTTCCCCCTGTTGACTCTCTTTTGGAACTTTCTCATATGGCAGGCAGCCGTAGCCTTTTCCTTCTGGCTCACACACATCACTGCTGGGGCCTCCGAGCCTTAGTTGGGAACAGAGCATTTACAGCTGCTACTTCCTCCGGTTTCTGCTGCAGGACCGTCAGTGTCCCTACAAACTCGGAGACCGGAATCCGGACCATGCGCTCCAGCTAGGAGTGAGCCTTAACTCTGCTCATCCTCCAGCTCCCCTTCTCACGTCCACACACTTCCCCTTCCCTTCAAAGACTGCCCTAACTTCCCTCCTCCCGACCACAGAGAGCATCTCCTCAGCAGTCAGGTTCAGAGCTCTCCCTGCTGGCCTGGAGTGGGAACTGTGTTGTTTGTTGGTTTAACTGCTAGAAAGATCCTTCGTTGCTCCCAAGCATGACAACACACTCCCTAGGAGGAAGGTAATGCCACTGTGGCGACCGTACTCCTGCTAGATGATTCTGCTGGTACATTGACCCAGACCACTATATTCCCCTCGCACTCTACACAGCCAGAATCTTACCCTGATGAAACTCAGGTTCCCCTTCCCACATACTATACCACCTTACACGGTGACAAAGAGGAAGGTGCAGATGAAAGTGCAGGTTCCTTGAGCAGGTGGGGGGCATACTCATGGGCGACGGCACTGGCACAGGGCCCCTCATAGTACGCAAAAGTGTTTCTTCCGGTGGGAGGGTCCACCCGCCGTCAGACACACTGCCATACTATGAGGGGCCCTGTGCTAGTGCCGTCACCAACGAGTGGGCCCCCCCTGCTTGCTCAGGATCACAGCACTTGCAAAATTGAAATACTTACCTCTCCCTGCTCCACCGCCGTGAAGTCTTCCGTGTTTCCTTACAGTGACATTCTGGTTAGAGAGCGCGATGACATCACGTCTGTACGCCCTCTGCCTAAACAGTCCAAGTGCAGAGAGATGGAAGATGGGGACGATGAGGAGTCCAGAGTACAGGGATTCCCTGTTATTTGATTGTTTTAAAGGTTGGGAGCAATTTTTGGGGAGCACTATACTCTGGAGAATGATATATGGGGCCCACCATACACTGGAGCATTCCAAAGGTGGACATCAGACACTGGAGCAGCATTTACAGGGCCCATTATACACTGGGGCATTAGAAATAGGGCCCATTATATATGGAGCATTATTTGGGCCCATAAGACAGTGGAGCTTCATCCATGGGGACCAACATATACTGTAGCATTATGTGGAGCTCTTCATATACTGTATCGAACATTATATGGGACCAATGATTCTGTATGGAGAAATATATTGGCCTCATTACTCTGTATGGTGCACTATGCGGTGGCTATAATACTGTATGGAGTAATACACTGTCCGTTTATGAAGCTATTGGAGAATTTAAAATGGATATCAGTCATGTGATGTAAGAAGTGAAGTATTTTTCATTGTACTATACCGCTATTTCTCTGCCGTATCAGAAGATCATGAAGTGTGGCATGTGTTAGGCTACTTTCACACATCAGGTTTTCGGCGTCAGGCGCGATCCGGCGTCGTGCCGGAATGCCGGATCCGGCAAATGTTTTGTAAAACCTGAAGTGCCAGATCCGGTTTTCTGCCGGATCCGTCTTGTTCTTGACAGACAAAACCGGATCCGTCTCATCCGGTTCATCCGTTTTTCTATCCGTTTTTCTATCCGTTTTTCGACGGATTACGCCGGATCCGGTTTTTAAAATTGACCCTTGTGGCCTTCCGAACGGGATTGGCTACTGGAAAACTAGATATAGCATGTTCATACAGCCCTTCTTTGACAGGTTGTAGAGAAGAAAGTGCAGGTTGGAGAGAAGAGCAAGTTACTGGCGAAGATGGATGTTGTCATTGGAAATATTACCACTAGAAGTTCTGTGACGGTTTCAGTAATGAGGGACAATTTTGCACTATACTTTATGTCACCTCAAGGCAGAGTACACTGGCAGGATGACAGAGTGTGAAAGATTTGTGCCCTAACCAAACTTGTGTACCTTCTGGACCAACAGTATATACCTTTGCCAACCAAAGTTGGCTATCTTGTCATGGTCTTACTATTTTTACCTTTAGGCCACAGGTGTGTACCTGGTTGTGTTTTATGCAAAGTATTTCACCTTTTAACAAAAGTTGTGTACATTGGTAGGAAATCACCAACAATAAACACAACTTTTTAGGTGAAATACTTTGCTTCAAACACAACCAGGAACACAACTGTGGCAAAAAGCTAAAATTTACCCACAGTTATATACCTGGTTTTGAATACCTTTTTACCTTTGAAATACCCTGTATTTAACCTTTTTTTAAAACATAGTTCGCCGCAGAAAGAAATGACAGACAACCATTGTGAAACGATAATTTAACTTTTATTTAAATTTTTTTTTTTTTTTGTAAAATGTTTTTAAAGTGCAAAAAACTTTTTTAATAAAGGTTTTAAACCCAATGGGCATTTTTATTACAAAAAACACACATTACAAATCTGTGTACTGTGGGGTGGAAATACTGCTGGAGGGGCTGCGGGACACTTCGACACTGGGTGTGTGGAGAGAGGACTGGGATCGTGGTGGGGAAGGAACAGTTAGAGGTGAAGGTGTGGAAAAAGATACAGAATGGGTGGACATGTGGGAGGCAGAAGAGGTGGTGGGCGGTGGAGTGGAGGGTTGGGCAGGGACTGTAGGAGCAGATGATGTTGATGGAAAGTTGTATGGGGAAGGAGTTTGGTACGGGGAAGGAGTTTGGTACGGGGCAGGTTGCTGGAAGTGGGGAGATGTCTGGTACTGGGGAGGTTGCTGGTACTGGTGAGGTTGCTGGTATGTAATAGGAGGGGGAGGATGGAAAGTGGCTGTAGGGGGTGCAGATGTAATAGGAGGGGGAGGATGGAAAGTGGCTGGAGGGGGTGCAGATGTAATAGGAGGGGGAGGATGGAAAGTGGCTGGAGGGGGTGCAGGTGGAGGAACTACAGTGGGGGGAGGTGGAGGTTGGGAGGTAACCTGCTGTAGAGCACCGTGGCACGAATGCATTACATGCATCTGCTTTGTAGGAGATAGCGTTTCCATGCGCTCCACAACAGACCTGAAAAAGGTGTGGTTTGGCGAAGATCTTGCTTCTGAATGCATGGTTTGCAGAAGTGTCTTCACCTCCAGAATGCTGGAGTTGATCTGCTGAAAGCCTGCGGAGATTTGCTCTGACAAGACTTTGAGACAGTTCTGGAAAGATGCATTCAGATGCAAGAACTCTTGCGCATAACTCTTTTCCTGACCCCTCTGCCGCTGCCGCCCAGTACCCGCAGGTGTACTAGAGGTGGCAGGGGCAGAAGGGTGGGGTAAAGGGAAAGCGATCTCCTCACCAGCAGCTTCATGTAATGTAGGCGGCCACGATGCTCCTGTGCTGGTGGATGGGACAGATGGGTCAAATGTGTGGGAAGGCTGGGAAGGTGCAGATGTACCGGGGCGGTCGAAGTGTCCCTCGGTGCCGGTCTCCTCAGGGATCGCCTCAGAAGGGTCCAATCGTGCAGGCTCCCGAGTGCTGCTCACCGTGCTGTGTAATAAAGAGAAAAAAAAACAATTAAAATACTGACATGGTATGGCCCTGGCTGAAAAAAAAAAGTTACATCTAACATTTTTTTCACATGTGGTGTGTAATATTTACCTTCTGGTGAGCATTGTTTCCCGGAGGAACGACAGGGCTTGTGCGTACTTGTACTTGCTCCTGCGTCCTCCAGATCCACTCGGGGCCCGCATCTCTTTATTGAACTCCTTCTTGAAACGATCCCTCACAGACCGCCACCGATTCACAATTCTGTTCCCTGAAACGAGAAAGGAGTGGTTAGTATACAACATCAGTGTTTCACAAACTCCAGTCCTCATGGTCCCCAGGGGTCATGTTTTCAGGATTTCCATAGTAAATAGAAATCCTGAACACATGATCCGTGGGGACCACGAGGACTGGAGTTCGGGAAACACTGGTTTACATCAAGCAACCGGTACTGAATATACTTACGCTCTTTAATCTGGGCCCGAGCTTCGAGGTCCTCCCAGCGGCCCACAAGGAGAGAACAGATTTCCTCCCAGAGTCGTCGGGTAACGATCAGGTCAGCGTGGCGGCGGTCAGCCATATTCCAGAGCGGCTCCCTTTCTCTGACGAGATCGATGAGGCGGTCCACATCAATCCCTCCATCCTCACCGTCAGAGTCGGGAGCACGCTGTGAAGGCTGTTAAAGAAAAAGACAAAAATAACATAATTAGCCTCCACAAAAGAAATGAAATAAAAAGTGCAAAAAAACAAAGCAAAAATATTTATACTTACACGCTGGTGACCGCCGCGTTGCTGTCGCCGATGACCCTGGGAGGCACTGCGAGGACCTCTTGGCCGAGCACCAGATTGGGAAGACTAGAGAAGAAAACAAAAAATGTTATGTCTTTGGATGTAGGCATTTGTTTGCTGTGTGTGGTCTGCAGAACATTGTTTTCTATGTGTTGTGTGTAGTGTGATGTTGTGTTTCTGCGTTTGATGCAAAAAACTTACCAATTGTGAGCCCACTCCAGGTGTCTGTCCACCCCTTCCTTCTTCTTCTGGGAGCTCCTCTTCATCTTGTGATTCCTGTTTTGAAATAAAAGTCAATGAATAGACATATATTACAGAGATGATGGATTTTGGAAATAAAAACTTACCGTCAAACGCTGACGATGCGAGGGAGGGCTCCCAGAAGAAGATGTGCTGTCCTGTTGATGGCCAGACTCCATGGCTGTGGGTATTGCTGCTGCTGTTGCTGCTGCCAGTGATGCCATTTCTGCTGCTGCTGCTGCATCTCTTTGGCGGCTGTTGAATAAAGAGAAACAAAGGGCCAATGAATATCTTGATATTCCATGGCCCTAGTTTGGAGGAATGGGGGATTTGATAATTACCGTCTCTCATCTGCTTCTGGACTCCCCTCCTCAGCATGTTCCATTTGCTGCTCCATTTGGGGTGGTGGTGGTGCTGATGGTGCTGCAGATGTCTGCTGCCTTCTCCTGGTTCTTGGCTTGGGTGGCATGTTGGGTGTGGCTGTGGGTCCCACTGTCTTGCTTTTATATATGTCTTGTGGGCAGAGCTACTGAGCATGCTCAGACCAAAAAAACCGGATCCGGCGCATTGCGGCGCTCATAGGCTTTCATTGTGTGAAAAAGCCGGACGTGCCGGATCCGGCGTGTCCGGCTTTTTCGCCGGAGACAAAAAACGTTACAGTAGACGTTTTTTCCAGACGCCGGATCGTGACACATTGCCGGATCTGGCGAAAACCGGATGAAACGCATGGCCATCCGGCGCGATCCGGCGCAAATGCAAGTCAATGGGGGGGAAACCGGATCCGGCATTGCATTTCGCCGGATCCGGTTTCTGTCAAAAGCGCCGGATCGCGCCTGACGGCGAAAACCTGATGTGTGAAAGAGGCCTTAAAGGAGCCCAGTGACACTCTTTGGCCCAGGACCCACGAAAATCTGGAGCCAGCCCTACCCCCCCACAACTTTAGCCAAATAACCCCCAGTTTTCAATGCCTAACTATTATTTTAAAGTAAATTAAGGTTGACAAGCTTAAGTAATAAGAATTGATGTTTTTGGCATTAAAATGGGCACTGTACATGTGTTTCCTGTCCTCCACTCACTGCCGACATTTCTTCCCCATTGACTTGCATTGGGTTTCGTGTTTCAGTCAGCCTTCGACTTTTCACGATAATCGGCCGATTGCGTTCGACCCGACTTTTGAGAAAGTCGGCTTCATGAAACCCGACTCGACCCGAAAAAAGGCAAAGTCCCTCATCTCTAGTCCAGACGTGTGACTGTGCCAAATTTTGTGGCTGTAGCTGCGACGGTGCGGATGCCAATCCCGGACATACATACATACATACATTCATACAGTACATACACACCCACATTGAGTTTTATATATTAGATTTTAATGTTTCTTTAAGAAGGCAGAGACTGATTTATGAGGGCTTTGTCCTTATGAGACAACTCATTTATGGAATCCTTGCAGCTGTCTACTGTTCTACATGTCTTGCTCGCAGAAACGATTAATTATATGTTAGATTTACAATATATTGTAATTGTCATTTATGTATTTCTAAAATACCTTATCATCTTCAACTTTTAGTCTTTTGTAGAAACCTAGTATGCTTTTAGCTTAAATGCATAAGAAATAGGGTAGAAAGTAGTCTACAGTAGTAAGAATACATTTGACACTCTCGTTATTTTCAATCAAATTGCAAGAAAAAATTATATAGAACAAAAGTTCTCTCTACAAATTTCAACTCTGTGGCTGTCATTGAGAAGAAAGAGGGAAGGTGTTTTTGGTTTTCTTTTATGGGCGATCACATGTTTTTTACCTCATGCTCCAGGTTCAATTGTCTTTAGATTGAGGCTTATATTTAGGATCAGTGGACTGAGCATTTCAAGGTTTTCAAAGCATCTTCCTCTTTCTTTTAAATCAATGAAAGGTTAAAAGGAGTCCCCTTAAGAATTCTTCTTAGAAGATTCAACCTTTTCACTGTACTGTACATTTGTATTTGGAGAAATCTAGTCAAGTAGGAAGAACTTTGCTCTTACTGTATAACAAAATGAAAATTATAGGAATATCCATTGTTGTCCTTTGTAAAAGTATCTGCAGGAAAGCAGTATAATCAAGATATAATGTAGCAGAAAGACCAAATGTTTAATCACACAGCATGGTTTGTGTGTTGTCACATTGGTGTCAAGTTTTATAAGACCAAGATATGAAACAAATGACAAAATTGTATCATGTTCTTCATTTGCTTTTAGATAAATGCATTCTTTTAAAGAAGTAAAACTGGAATTTAACTTTATATACACTGAGCATTGAAGAACTGGTCCAGAGATACCCATATACAGTTGTGTTCAAAAGTTTACATACCCCAACAGAATTTTTGCCTTCTTGGCCTCTTTTCAGATAAAATGAATTATAACACCAAAACTTTTTCTCCAATCATGGTTAGTGGTTGGTTAAGCTTTTTATTGTCAAACTACTGTGTTCTCTCTTTTTAAATCAAAATGACAACCCAAAACATCCAAATGACTCTGATCAAAAGTTCACATACCCTGGTGATTTTGGCCAGGTTACATGCACAGAAGAGGACACAAATGGGTTTGACTGGCTACTCAAGGTCAGTAGATAAACAGTCGCACTCAAGTGTGGATTAATCTTGACAAAAAATCTTGAAGATTTTGTGAAATTTCTGGATTTTTATTTTATTTCAAATACATCAAATAGTGTAACACCGCAGACAAAAGAAGTATCCAAAATGTGGGTATAATATCGTAATCCAGGATATGAGTATACTATGGTTACGTTTCGACCTACTAAGAGGCCTTTCTCAAACCATACTCAAGTTGACAACACCGCAGGTCCAGGCTGCTCCCATGCCATCAGCCCCTGTTTGGGATTTTTGAAAATGCTCTAATTAATCTTTTCCTTGACACTACTTGAGTATGGTTTGAGTAGGTCGAAACGTAACCATAGTATACTCATATCCTGGATTACGATATTATACCCACATTTTGGATACTTCTTTTGTCTGCGGTGTTACACTATTTGATGTATTTGAAATAAAATAAAAATCCAAAAATTTCACAAAATCTTCAAGATTTCTTGGCAAGATTAATCCACACTTGAGTGCGACTGTTTATCTACTGACTATTGTTTGTGGACCCTCCACGTACAGTCAGCACCTATCTCTACAGCAAGAGTGCGCGTCTTTCTTCTTCTGCTTGGCTACTCAAGGTAACATTCTCACCTGTGACCTGTTTGCTTAAAATCGTTGTGTGTGCATAAAAGTTGAGTGAGTTTCTGGGATCCAGACAGACTCTTGCATCTTTTATCCAGCCACTGCCAATAAAGTCCGTGGAGCCTCATTTAAGAGTCTCAAACACGGGACTAGCCAGATTTTCCTCCAGTGAAGGACCCAGCCAAGGGGTGGCTCCTTTCGGAAACCACCATTACCACCATATTAAGTGGCCCTTTAAGTCAATATCCAGCTCTTTACGAGTTTACAAATATGACAAGGGAAATACCAAGGCCAGGTATCCATCCACAGACAGCTGTTTCGGGGTGTTGCCCCTCATCAGTGTGGAGTAGGATTCTGGCTAGGTGGGAGCAATGCCTAGTAGACCAACATCACGAAACAATCACTGACCTCAGGGAGACCAGTCAAAGAAAAACACTGCGGCAGCCGGCAAAGGCGCTCAATCAGTGAAATCCTAGGTGCAATGCTCCCTGGGAAATACAAAAATGCCACTGACATTTCTGGATTGTGAGTTATGGGGAAAGCAAAAGAAATGTCTATGGATCTATGGGAAAATGTAGTTGAACTGTATAAAACAGGAAAAGGATAAAAAATGTATCAATGAACTGGTAATGCCGGTCAGCAGCATTCAAACTGTGATTAATAAATGGAAAATTAACAGCTCTGTAAAAGCAAAACCATAGTCAGGTAGATCAACAAATATTTCACCCACAACTGCCAGGAAAATTTTTCGGCATGCAAAAAAGCTCTCACAAATAACATCAGCTGAAATACTGGACACTCTGAAAACTAGCAGTGTGGTTGTTTAAAGATACACAATAAGGAGGCAGTTGAAGAAACATGGGCTGCATGGTCGAGTTGACAGAAGAAAGCCATTACTGCGCAAATGCCACAAAGTATCTCGACTACAATACACAAAACAGCACAGGAACAAGCCTCAAAACTTCTGGAACAAGGTAATATGGAGTAACGAGACCAAAATTGAACTTTTTGGCCACAACCATAAATGTTACATTTGGTGAGAGGTCAATAAGGCCTATGATGTAAGGAACACCATTCCTACTGTAAAGCATGGAGGTGGATCGCTGATGTTTTGAGGATGTGTGAGCTACAAAGGCACAGGAAGCTTGGTCAAAGTTGAAGGGAAGATGAATGCAGCGCGTTATCAGCAAAAACTGGAGGCAAATTTGCAATCATCAGCCCGGAAGCTGCGTATAGGACATACTTGGATGCTCCAACATGACAACGATCCAAAACACAAGACCAAGTCAACCTGCCATTGGCTACAGCAGATCAAAGTAAAGGTTATGGAGTGGCCATCTCAGTCTCCTGACCTCAATATCGTTGAGCCACCTTGGGGAGATCTCAAGTGCGCAGTTCGTGATAGACAGCCCAGGAATTTACAGGAACTGGAGGCTTTTTGCCAAGAAGAGTGGGCAGCTTTACCATCTGAGAAAATAAAGAGCCTCATCCACAACTGCCAAAAAAATCTTCAAGCTGTCAAGCTGGGGCAATACACGATATTAAGAAATGGGGTATATGAACTTTTGATCAGGGTTATTTGGATGTTTTGGGTTGTCATTATGATTTAAAAAGAGAAAAAACAGTAGTCTGACACTAAATGGCTTCACCCAACCACTAACCATGAGTGAAGAAAAACCTTTGGTGTTATCATTCATAGTCTCTGAAAAAAGGCCAAGAAAGCAAAAATTCTGTTGTGGTATGTAAACTTTTTAGCACAACTGTACAAAAGAAGAAAGTTGCCAAACCTCCTGATTTGGTGAGGCTAGAGAATTATCTTATTGTTATGTGTATGGGGACCTCCTAACTATCTCTAACATATGATTTTGGGGAAGAGTAAAATAAGGCAATAAAATTCCTAATGTGATATAAGGAATAAAGATAAGCAAACCCTTGGATGTTTGGGTTTGTCAAGTTTGGCTAAACTAGAGTTCAAAGTTTGGTTCGGCATCTCAACGTAACTCCTAACTTGATCCCAAACCCGAATCCAATAGAAGTCAATAGTGATCCGAACTTTGAGGCTTTAAAATGAATGCAAAATGGTCATAGTAAAGGCTAGGGGGCTGCAGATGATATTGCAAGACAAAATAGCCATCCATGACAATTGTGAGGCTCTGTAATTGGAATGAGTGGATAAATCCTTTAATGAGAGTCTAATAGAGGTCAAATCCGGTGCCAGCAGCCATGGTAAATCCAGCTACAGTAGTATACACTAAAGTGTTTCACCACAACCGTGAAAACATGGATGGTGTACACACGGATAGAACAGTGATACTGTGAATGGTCATAAAATATGTCAATGTGGATTAAATTTTTTGAATTTCTGGCTATAGATCATAGTAAAATTATGAACCTGCAAAGGAATGCAAGAAAATCTTTACAGAGATGCTGCATAGGCCCCCAAGCCCTCACCCCTCTCCTGAGCGACCCTGTGCATTGCCTTGGGTGTGTTAGTTGTTGTGGCAGGCATGTAAGGCAGGTGTCCACGGAAGGCCATTCACCATACTCTTTCCATGCAATGGGTTTTTTCTTCATGCCTGCCATGTATGGACCTGCCTGCACAGCGAGCCACTATCCCTTCCGACTACCTTCCTGTGCCATGCGGGCTTCATTGTATGCTTGTGTCCTTGGAGTACAATGAGCCAGAGTTTGAATCTAGAGAGAATCATAGAATCATAGAATCATAGAGTTGGAAGGGACATCCTGGGCCATCTAGTCCAACCCCCGCTCAAAGCAGGATTCGCTAAATCATCCCAGTCAAATGCCTATCCAACCTCTGTTTGAAGACTTCCATTGAAGGAGAACTCACCACCTCTCGTGGCAGCCTGTTACACTCAATGGTCACTCTAACTGTCAAAAAGTTTTTTCTAATATCTAATCTGTGTCTCCTCCCATTCAGTTCCATGCCATTGCTTCTAGTCTTTCCTTGTGCAAATGAGAATAAAGATGATCCTTCTACAATGTGACAGCCCTTTAGAAATTTGTAGACAGTTATTAAGTCTCCTCTCAGTCTTCTCTTTTACAAACTAAACATTCCCAAATCCTGCAACCTTTCCTCATAAGACAGGGTTTGCAGACCGGTCACCATTCTGGTCACTCTTTTCTGAACTTGCTCCAGTTTGTTGATGTCTTTTTTAAAATGTGGTGCCCAAAACTGGACACAGTATTCCAGATGAGGTCTGACCAAAGAGGAGTAGAGGGCAATAATGACTTCACTTGATCTAGACTGTATGCTTCTGTTAATATATCCTAGAATTGCATTTGCCTTTTTTGCTGCTGCATCACACTGGGATAAAGGAGTACCATATCCATTCATGCAAATTACCCATTATTCAAATGTTGGGGTGAATTTAAAAAGTTTGTTTAGTGGATTGGATTACAAAAAATTTGAAGATGATGCCATGTACCGCGACTGTCGCATCCACATGGATGGTAAAAAAATCAAACAAAAAACAGTGTTGGATTACTCCACCCTTTCCTCTTCCACTTACACAGCCGTGTCCATCTCCACCTCTTGCGCCTACTACATCTCCTCCTTCATTTGGACCTCTATCTTCTGGTTCAAGAAAATTAGAAAATTATTTTTAATTTCTTCTAAAATATAAAACAATATGCGCTAAAAATGACTGGAATCGTAACCAATATGAATGACTAGATGCCTACCTATGCTGCAGAGTGGGCTTTATTTGAAGTACAATCGCGATAATCCATGCTTAATAATGATTCTTGGCAAGATTACTGATGAAAAAGGTCGAAACCTCAGAACAGGTCCGGCTGCAGGTTTTTGAGGGACCCGGGTGAAAGAATCTCAGTGGGCCTCACCTATTTAACACATGCAACGATTCATGATGCACAGATACAGAAGAGAAATATAGGTATAGTACAATGCCAGATTTCACTTCTTAAATGATTTCACTTCTCACACGAGCTCGCACATGGACACCAGCATGGGTAAGGGATAAAGCCCTTTATACAATTTCCCTATCTCCCTTTGGTTTTCCCTTCCTGTATCCATACCCATGGCAGGATATGTTTATGGGGTTCAATATTGTGATACCATGTATGGGTGGGAGTAATGGGAATAGGTGCTCACACTGTGTCCCCCATTTGTTAGGGTTATAGCTTGCACTGTCAATATGGATATATTTTTTGGACATACAGTATGTGTGGGATCTATAGGGTGCCGCAATAGGTGACCTTATTCTGTGTACAGTGATCATGATGGGGCACGCTGTTTTCTATATTGGTGCATTCTGACTCATGTCAAATGGTTATGTATTTGTTTGTCATCATTTGTAATAATTGTGACTGTAAATGTTCTTAAATATTTGTATCATTAAAAGCAATTCTATATTGATACTTTTTGGATTGATTTATTATGGTTTACATGCTCCATTTTTTTGTGTGTTGGACAATCCTACAAGAGGTATTTACACACCCTATAGAAATATACTAGTGGTTTATTAACCACAGCTCTACAGAGAGGCTCCCTTTAAAGTGAGCACTGCAACGCTAAGCCCGGTCTCACTTTAACAATGGAATTAGTACAAGACAAACATTAATATAACTGGAAACCTCTAAGTTTAGTCAATTATTATATTTACAGAAGAGTTATAACTCAATAATTCTATAACCCAAGAATAATAAAGTGCAAAGATGGAAAAAAAAAATGTTGAAAGGGACAAATAGTGAAGCAAATACAGAAATGCTCACCCACCACACCAGACGGGCATTTCACTAATGCTTCATGAGAGAACCTGCACATACACAATCACTACAATGCAGAGCAAGGGTCTAGGGACCACTCTTCGCAAATTAGGGTGATCCATGTTTGAGATTTATATAAAACTCTGAAGGATTTGTCCCAGACTCCCATGCTCTGTCTTATGGGGCACACTGCTCCCTGTCCATCTACTTGTTAGCAGGAACGTTTACTCTTGATGATCGACGGTTTGGACCAGTGCCGCAGTCCCAAAATATATGAGCACCAATGCGGCTAGCGGAGGCAACTTTGCCTCTGAAGCATCGGAGGTGTGTTGGGGCAATGAATCCACGCTCCTTGCCTAGGAGACTGGCCACTGCGGACAGACTGCAGAGGTCGACATGGCAATGAGGAGTAAACAAATTAAAAATTCCTTTATTCTTGAGATGTAAATAATATTTTTCTCAAGAATGAACCCCAATGTACCGAATACATAAGAAGTTACAGTGCGACTTCTTTTTACAAGACTTTTTCTAATTTTACCCATTTTTTGATTTTGAGAATAATCCTCATTTTAGCACAATAGGAAACACTGTTATGAGATTAACAATCACATACAAACTCAAACCAACAATATACAGGGGACACAAGGTCTGTATACCCCTCACATCGGCACTTCTTTCCACGTATGTGACTGTAATCGGCGCTTTGTCCTGCCTTACAGGGGATTCACACAGCTGTTTAAAGACTGGTGAGACAGCAGGGATAGTGAGGACATGCACCCCAATACCCCATCGCTCATGTGTGACTAGTGACCCCAATGATCTGGTGAGTGAGGCCCTGGATGACATCGCTGAGTGGCGGACATTACACAGCCATCACTTGTATTATCTCATCTCCAGTTTTGAATAGGAAAAAGTCATGGTAAGTCATCCCCTTTAATTAGCTGCAGAGGTTAATTATAAGCTAGTATATCATGTGTATAATGTGTTTCTCTGAGAGGTCACCGGCACTGAGTACTGGGTCATGATGTGTCCTCACAGCAGAGGTCATCGCTCAGTTCTCAGCCTTATACACTAAGCTGAGGGCAGAGGCCTCCCTCCCCCCTCCATAACAGGAGATTTCTACACTGTCAGCCTCCCCCTCATGCTCCTCTTACCAGGGACTTGAGAGATGTCCTCTCCGAAGATCCTCCAGCTCTGGTTCTCCTGCATGTCAGCCTCCCCCTCACACTCCTCTTACCGGGGATTTGAGATATGTCCTCTCTCCTCCGAAGATCCTCCGATTCTCTTGCTCGAGGACCGGTCGCCTCCAAATGATGTCACGGTATATTGTGCATGCGGAGTGTCAGGCTGTGGCTGTGGATGTTGTCTAGGTAACAGGTGGATGGCGTCATGGTATCACCGGAGTAGGTCACATGCGGCAGGTGGAACATATAGCTCCACAATTCCTTGCGGTGTGTTCCGTGTTGCATTCTGGCCTTCTGGGAACTGTAGTTTGATAACTGCCGAACTGTTCATTCCAGGTGTGTATGGCAGAGGTTGACGGTCACCTCGTAGTCTGCACTGTGTGGTGCGCTGTATCAGACAGCATGAGTGGGCCCCCTGTTGTGAGTTCATTTTCCCCTTCGTCACTGAGGTCTGGTGAACTCCCTATTCTGGTAAAGGAAGGTAATGAGCCTGATTATCAGGCACCTGAGTCTAATGAAGATGACTGGCTGAGTGGAGTCACGGACTGGATATAAGGCTGCCGACACCCTTCTGCCCTGCGGGTGATTTCTCTGTGGACTTCTAGGACACCAGTCTGATTCCTGCTCCTCTAAAGCTAAGTTTTCTGTTTTGCCTGTTAGCATTCTTGTTTTGTTTTTTGTTCTCCTTGCTTTTCTGTATTCTGCCATTCCCTTCTGGGGTGAGCTGAATCTCCTTTTGCCTGTAGCTCTGTCTTCAGAATATTCCTGAGTACTGACATAGCTTTTTGAAGCCTAACGTCTTCAGGGCCTTTTTCACTGTCAGCCTGTTGGCTCTTATTTTCATAGGGTTTTTCACGGATTGCAGACAGCAGCCTTCCTGTCCTTTTCTATCTAGTTAGCTCGGGCCCCATCTTTGCTCAGTCTATCTTTCTGTCTGTGTTAGTGTTTTCATCTCGCTTCACCGTCATTATATGTTGGGGGCTGCCTATTGCTTTGGGGTCTGCTCTGGGGCAGTTTAGATTTCCCCTTTCTTTCTTTAGGCCTATTTAAATTCTCCAGCTGTGATCGAGGGGTCTAGGGCATCGTAGGAACCCCCCACGGCTACTGCTAGTTGTGTTGATAGGTTCAGGGGTCTGCAATCCGATAGCTGCCAACTTCTCTGGTTTTCTGGACTTAGCTAGCATTTCTGTTTTTGCCTCCTACGGTGACTCATTCATAACAGAATCACCCGCCATACCGCAGATCCTAGGGTACTCAATAGCAGGAAAGAATTGTGTTTAAAAAAAAAAAAAAAAAAAAAGGTGTGTGTATATTCTTTCCTCTATATCTCTGAGGCCGTAGGGGGAATTTTTTTTTCTCTCTCAATGGAGATAAAGCAATTGTCTGATCGTGTGGAGCAGCTCGCTGCGGAAGTGCGGGGAATTTCCGCCTACCTTGCTCGTTCGCATGCTGTTGAACTAAAGATCCCTACACCTGATGTATTTTTTGGGGATCGATCTAAATTTTTGAGTTTCAAAAATAATTGTAAATTATTTTTTGCCTTGAAGCCTAACTCGTCAGGGAGCTCCGCGCAGCAGGTTAAAATTGTCATCTCTTTGCTGCGTGGCGATCCCCAGGATTGGGCGTTTTCTTTGAAACCAGATGATCCTATTCTGATTAATGTGAACGCATTCTTTCAAGCTTTGGGGTTGTTGTATGACGAACCTAATGCTATTGATCAGGCTGAAAAGACCCTGTTGGCATTGAACCAGGGTCGAGATTCTGCAGAGTTGTACTGTCAAAAGTTCCGAAAGTGGGCGGTCCTTACTACCTGGAATGATAATGCCTTGGCTGCTCTCTTTCGGAAGGGTTTGTCAGAAGCCGTAAAAGATACTGTGGTGGGATTTCCTGTTCCCTCTGGTCTGGACAATTCTATGTCATTAGCCATTCAGGTTGATCGGCGTTTACGTGAACGCAGGATTGCACGAGAGGTGTTGCCACTAGTTGAACAGACGTCTGAACCTATGCAATGTGATAGAGTTTTGTCTAAGGCGCAACGTCAGGAGTTCAGAAGGCGTAATAAGCTGTGTTTTTTCTGTGGAGATGCCTCGCATATTATTTCTGTTTGTCCTAAACGAGAGAAACGCTTTGCACACACGTTTTCTGTTGGTGGTGTTCAACCTAAGTTTCTTCTGGCAATTACTCTGATCTGCTCCCTGTCCACATTTTCCGCCAAGGCTTTTGTGGAGTCGGGAGCAGCGCTAAACCTAATGGACTTGGATTTTGCTAAACGTTGTGGATTTCCGATGACACCTCTGCAGACACCTATCCCTTTGAGGGGGATTGATGCTACTCCTTTGGCTAAAAATAAACCTCAGTTTTGGACCCGGGTGGTCATGCGGGTCGCCCCAGACCATCAAGAAAATTGCAGATTTTTGGTATTGCATTGTCTGCATGATGCCGTTGTTCTGGGGTTTCCCTGGTTGCAAATTCATAATCCAGTTTTGGATTGGAAATCTGTGTCTGTTGTGAGTTGGGGTGGTCGGTGTGCCTTTAGTGAGGCTCCGGTTTTTTCCACCTCTCCTCAGTCGCATGATGTTCCTGACTATTTGGCGGACTTTTATGATGTATTTAGTGAGAATGAGTCTGCGTCCTTGCCTCCTCATAGGAGTTATGACTGTGCAATTGAACTAAGCCCGGGGTGTAAATTTCCCAAGGGTCGGCTCTTCAATTTATCTGTACCCGAGCACGAGGCTATGCGGTCCTATATTAAGGAGGCGTTGGAGAAAGGTCATATTAGACCATCCTCTTCACCCTTAGGTGCCGGTTTTTTTTTGTGGCCAAAAAGGATGGTTCTTTAAGGCCTTATATTGATTATCGTGCCCTCAATAAAATTACTATTAAATATCAGTATCCGTTACCCCTGATTCGGATCTATTCTCTAGAGTTAGAGGTGCTTGCTGGTTTACCAAGCTTGACCTCAGGGGGGTGTATAATCTTATCCGCATTAAGCAGGGGGATGAATGGAAGACGGCGTTTAATACTCCGGAGGGACATTTTGAGTCTCTCAAAGAATGACTGTTATTTGGGTGATTTGTGATAGGTTCTCTAAGATGGTTCATCTTGTACCACTCCCTAAGTTGCCATCTTCCTCTGAGTTGGTGCCCCTGTTTTTGCAACAGGTGGTTTGCTTACACGGGATTCCTGAGAACATTGTATCTGACAGAGGAGTTCAGTTTGTGTCTATATTTTGGAGGACCTTCTATTCCAAGCTGGGAATTCAGTTGTCCTTCTCCTCTGCTTTTCACCCTCAGACCAATGGGCAGACAGAGAGAACAAACCAGACCTTGGAGTCGTATTTGAGATGTTTTATTTCCGCTGATCAGGATGATTGGGTTTCATTTTTGCCCTTGGCCGAATTTGCTTTAAATAATAGAGCTAGTTCTGCCACTTTGATGTCACCTTTTTTTTGTAACTTTGGGTTTCATCCTCGATTTTCTTCAGGGCAGGTGGAGCCTTCTCCCTGCCCAGGTGTTGACACTGTGGTGGAGAGAATGCACCAGATCTGGGACCAAGTGGTGGATAAGTTATCTCTCTCCCAGGAAAAGGCCAAGTGGTTTTCCAACCGACATAGGACCATTGGTCCCCAGTTTAAGATTGGTGATATGGTGTGGTTATCATCAAAAAATATTGCTATGAAGGTGGCTTCTCCTAAGTTTAAGCCTAGATTTATTGGACCTTACAAGATTTTGGAGATTATTAATCCGGTCTCTTTTCATTTGGCTCTTCCTGTCACATTTAAAATCCATAATGTGTTCCATAAGTCCTTGTTGAAGAGGTTTGTTGAACCAGTTGTTCCTGGGGTGGCACCTCCAGACCCTGTATTGATTGAAGGTAACATGGAATATGAGGTAGAGAAAATACTGGATTCCCGTCTGGCTAGACGGAGACTCCAGTATTTGGTTAAGTGGAAGGGTTATGGTCAGGAGGATAATTCCTGGGTCTCTGCCTCTGATATTCATGCCAAAAGATTGGTGCGTGCATTTCATCGGGCTCACCCTGATCGCCCTGGTGGCGTGGTTGAGGGTTCAGTGACCCCTCCTCAAGGGGGAGGTACTGTTGTGAGTTCATTTTCCCCTTCGTCACTGAGGTCTGGTGAACTCCCTATTCTGGTAAAGGAAGGTAATGAGCCTGATTATCAGGCACCTGAGTCTAATGAGGATGACTGGCTGAGTGGAGTCACAGACTGGATATAAGGCTGCCGACGCCCTTCTGCCCTGCGGGTGATTTCTCTGTGGACTTCTAGGACACCAGTCTGATTCCTGCTCCTCTAAAGCTAAGTTTTCTGTTTTGCCTGTTAGCATTCTTGTTTTGTTTTTTGTTCTCCTTGCTTTTCTGTATTCTGCCATTCCCTTCTGGGGTGAGCTGAATCTCCTTTTGCCTGTAGCTCTGTCTTCAGAATATTCCTGAGTACTGACATAGCTTTTTGAAGCCTAGCGTCTTCAGGGCCTTTTTCACTGTCAGACTGTTGGCTCTTATTTTCATAGGGTTTTTCATGGATTGCAGACAGCAGCCTTCCTGTCCTTTTCTATCTAGTTGGCTCGGGCCCCGTCTTTGCTCAGTCTATCTTTCTGTCTGTGTTAGTGTTTTCATCTCGCTTCACCGTCATTATATGTTGGGGGCTGCCTATTGCTTTGGGGTCTGCTCTGGGGCAGTTTAGATTTCCCCTTTCTTTCTTTAGGCCTATTTAATTCTCTGGCTGTGATCGAGGGGTCTAGGGCATCATAGGAACCCCCCACGGCTACTGCTAGTTGTTTTGATAGGTTCAGGGGTCTGCAATCCGATAGCTGCCAACTTCTCTGGTTTTCTGGACTTAGCTAGCATTTCTGTTTTTGCCTCCTATGGTGACTCATTCATAACAGCCCCCCATCTCGCCAGGGCCCGGGCACTTGCCCGGGTGCACCGGGTGCTGACGCCAGCCCTGCCTCAGAAACACGTTGGACAGTTAGCACTCTTTTTTTTCTTCTGAAGAAAGCCTATATTTAAGTGACATCACGCATTCACAGGGTGGCAGTTTTTTTTATACATTTAAACTGGTTTAGAGCAGATCTGACCAGTCAGAATGCTGCCAACACTGTTTGTTTGTAGTCAAGTAGGCATTCAAGGCATACGACTCATTTTATCTTCAGCAATCTTGTCAAATATCATTATTCAGCACGGATTATCGGGATTGTACTTCATATAAAGGCCACTCTGCAGCACAGGTAGGCGTCTAGCTATTCATTCATATTCGTTATGATTTTGGTCATTTTTAGCACATATTATTGTTTTACATTTTAGAAGGAATTAAAAATAATTTTCTTGAAGCAGGAGATAGAGTTCCAAATGGAGAAGGAGGTGGAGTAGGTGGAAGAGGAAAGGGAGGAGTAATCCAACACTTTTTTTTAATTTTTTTTTACATTTTTTTTATTTGTTTAATTTTTTTATGGAACTGACTTAAAGCAAACTAAAATTAACAAAACAAAAACTAGTAGTCTAGAACCAGGAGGCATAGGTCAAATTGGATAAAAAGGTGGATGTGGCAGTTTAGGTGAAAGAGATAAGGGTGGAGTAATGCAGCAATGTTTTTGTGGGTTATTTTGTATTTTTTTACTTTTTATGGAACTGACTTAAAACAGCCTAGAATTAACAAAACTAAAACTACAAATCAAGAACCTGGAGGCATAGGTCAAAGTGGAGGAAGAGGTAGATGTGGCTGTTTAGGTGATAGAAGCAAGGGAGGAGTAATTCTATATTTTTGTAGGAGATTTTCTATTTTTTTTTTTTTCAGTTTTTTTGGGGGATTTTTTTTTATGGAACTGACTTAAAAGAACCTAGAATTAAAGCTAAAACTAACATTGTTGAAGCAAGATGAACCTGGAGATAGAGGTAAAAAAGACAAAGTAGGAGAAATCCAACACTGTTTTGTGTTTTTATATTTTCTTTTTCTTGGGGGGGTAGGAGGTGGTTTAGGGAACTGACCCCAAAATAAACTAGCAAGCCACAACCAAGGAGTGGAGGTCCAATTGGAGGAGGTGGAGTGGGTGAACGTGGTGTTGATGGTGGAAGATGTGGAGGAGGAGGTAGCCAACACAGTTATTTTGTTTTTTTATTTTAGGAGGAGGCGCCAAAATTAAAGGAATGGCAAATAGAGACGAATACTGTCTGGGCATCGCTGGTATAGTTGTCTGCTCAGTCAAAGTTATGAACAAGTCCTGTGGGATTTATTTATTGAATGTCAGCTTTCCCACTTTGGCTGTGGATAGGCAGATACGTTTATCTGTTATCGCACCCTCTGCCATGCTAGACACATGTTCTGACAGGACACTTGCCGCAGGGAAGGCCAGCACCTAAAAGCTCAGCGCAGTGGGCAGTAGCAGTCAAAGTACCGCTAAGGTCTGCCCGCTGTGCTTTTGCTGCGCTGCAGTGGCAGTATGACCACCTCCTTTTCCTCCGAACTACGAATGTCACTATGATGGCCTTCGCTCCATGTGGGGTCTAGGACCTCATCACCCCCCCATCATCTTTCAGCCAGTCCTCACTTCTGCCTAACTTGGCGATCTGCACACTGCAGAAAGATTCAGCACTTGTCACCTGTGTTTCATCAACAGAGATATGTTGTGGTGGTCCACTGACTTCATGCACTAACCCTCCCATGTACTCATCCTCCAACTGAATAAGTAATTGACTCTGCACCCCATATTGACTGAAAAAAACAGAAATGTAGACATTTTTGCAAATTTATTAAAAAAATAAATTTGACTGCTTGGCTCATTTGCAAGGGAGTGAGGTGGAAGCCTGATGACCATGGTGCGCAGGTGCGAACTTTGTGCATTCTGCTGTGGTCGGAGTGTAAGATAATGTGAAGGAACTGGAGCCACTGTCAGCTATTCAATGTAACACTGCCTCAACATATTCTGGCCTCACCATTCGAGTAGGGCATTCTGCCCTACGAAATGACATAGAACTTCCTGTCTCCTGCGTGCACCAGAGAAACGTGTTACATTGAGGCATGCATCAGGCACAGAATGACCATGTCCTCTCACTGCAGCAGCTGGATCACTAGCAGCAGCTACACCAGGACCACCACGGTGGGAAAAACTAATGATCTCCTTGCTGTTCTTCATGCTGAGAATTGCCCTTCTCTCCTGCACACTGATGTTAGGTGTTTCCCTTCTTTTTTTGTCCAATATCATGTACTGCACCAAATGTCTTAATGAGTCATATTCCTCCAAAATGGTGTTGCAGCCAGGAGGAGGTGTCCAGTCAGATTTTTCTTGTCCTCTAGTCTGACTTATGTTTGGCTGCTTAGATGCCTCAAGTCTTCTTTACCATCAAAGTACTACTCGGATTAAGTGCCCTCGGATACACCAAGAAGAACTTATCCTTTCAATGAAGAGCTGCAAAACCTGCACTCGTGTAGAGACCAAAGACAGGATACAGAGTCCCAACACACAGCAAGACTATAAGAATCCCAGGACTTTCACATGTTCCGCTTCCAATGGGATGTACTTAATTCTGCACACTATATGTCCTATTGGGAGTCTCTATGTGGTAGAAACAGTACAGAAACTGAGAGCAAGGTCTCATCGCCACACTATTACTGATAAAAAAAACTCATTTACCGATGGTCAAACATTTCTGTGGTTTAGGACACACCATAAACAATATAAAAGTTGTCATATAAAAAGGAAACTTTAAAACAAAAACATTGTAGGGTTTGGAAATACAAACTTATTAGTGATTGATTCCTGAGCTCAGTTTGTTGATTCAAATGTCCATTTAAATCAACAAATGTAAATGTCCATTTTTTTGTGCATATATTTCTGTTTCTTCAGAAACTTTGTTATACCTAGCCTGAGGAAGAGACAGAAGTCCTGAAAGCTTGATTTGTAACATCATTTATTTTATTTTTGTTAGTCATTAAAAGGTATCATAAATGCAAAATTATCTTGTTTTTCCAACTGAGAGCAATCTTTTGTCAACTGGCTAACATGGTACCATGGTAAATGTTTTTTAAGCACACTACTCGTATAGACACTTAAAGGCACAGTTCTCCCACAGGCAGGGGTGCAGAATACACACAGAGGCTTAAAGGCACAGTACTCCCTCAGGCAGCCTTGCAGAGTACACATAAGGGCTTAAAGGAACAATACTCCCACAGGAGGGGGTTCAGAGTACGCAAAGCGGCCTTTTGGCACAGTGCTCTCACAAATATGGGTGCAGAGTACACACAGTGGCTTTTTGGCACAGTAATCTCACTGAGATGGATGGAGACTACACACACACGGAGGCTTTTCGATGCAGTTTACACACACAAAGTCTAATGCTGTTGTGGGAGGAACGGCCCCCGTCAAGTGTCCGGGCCAGAACCAAGGGAGCCGTCATCTGGGTTCCGGAGGAAACTGTCCCCGGGGGACAGAGTTCGGGGATGGACCGTTGTGACAAACAGGTGGTCTGAGGGAGGGACCAGTATAAAGGAGGCGGGGAATTCCCAGGACGATGAGTCAGCAGACTGGGACAGAGGCAGCAGGAGACTGTGGGAGCGACTGAAAGCTAGAGCGACTTACCAGTGCCAGGGAAGATGCTCACTGAGGACTCCAGAGGGACGGCACCAAGGCGATCATCCGAGACTTGCTGCCCCGCTCCAGCCTGCAGCCACTGCGGCCCCAGTTCGACGCTGCCGCCTCACCTCAGCCCGCTGCGGCGACCTGCCCGTGGTCGTCCGCGGCCGCTGCCGTCTCGCTCCAGCCGCGGCTGCAGCCTGTTCCCTGCCACCCGCAGCCGCCCTGCTCTCACCAGTGGCCGCAGCAAGTACAGTGCAGTCGACGGCCACCACTGACCCCACTCCGGTCCGCAGCAGGGGCGAAGCCTCTGCTGGCCGTGGACTCCCCGTCACAGCCGTTAACTGTGCAGGTGGCCTTTCATTCACCACCCCACATCACTGCCGCTTGCCCCAGTTTGGGGGCTGCAGCCCATCCGTCCAAGGACTCTGCCGGGGCCTGTGGGGCTCCAGTGTCATTAGCGCGCCGGAGCGCGCGAAGACTTCGTCAATGCCTCAGCAACTGGGCCCAGCGACTACTACACCGAAACACCACCATCCCGAACGGTGAGGGACGTCTGGATGGCTAAGTTGACTATATAATTAAGGACCCGTAGTCGGCCTTACCGCGGCCCTATAGTGACCGGCTGTTGCCGGAAGTAGTCATGTTCTACCCGTTTGTGTTTGCTTGTATAGAGCCCCTGCGAGGGCAACACGTGTTACCCCTTTTGTTGATCAGGCCGTGACAGAGGAAAATTCCCTCTAGCCTTATAAATGTTATTATAGAAAGCACCAAATTGTCTCGAGTCGCGACTCGTCACTGTATCCTGCGTACCTGCTAGCACCACACTGTCCTACTCTAGTATAATCCTGTCCCTACACTAATCAGAGTAGAATAGCAGTGGCACCCATGATCCGGCGTTTATACAGGCCTATTCACGTGGTCACATGGTTCTCTGACCAATCATAGCCATGCCTATATTTAGTAGGCCAACATTTCAGATTTTAAAATTATTTTTCAAGCAGATGTTATAAAGAATTCTAATTTAGTGAGATAATGACTTTTGGGTTTTCATTGGCTGTAAGCCATAATCATCAACATTAACAGAAATAAACACGTGAAATAGATCACTCTGTAATGACTCTATATAATACAGGAGTTTCACTTTTTGTATTGAAGAACTGAAATAAATTATTTATTTTATGATATTCTAATTTTGTGAAACGCACCTGTATTATATTAAAAGTATGTAATGCTTAGCATCCATGAAATCAGCTTTCGTGGCACATTTGAAAGTGTGAATGTAAGCAGTGTGTATTATGGTCCAAGGAAAATTACTTTGATTAGTTCAGGAAAAATCTTGGAAATGGGAGTGAGAAGTTTTAATGCAGGAATATGAAATCTATCACAATTGTGAAAGCTCCCAATCCTATATTAATCCTTTATCAAATGACTGATGATGCATACATTATGTGCACTTGAATTATGTTTAATAAATGATAGACATGTGTTATAAAATCCAATAATTACACTTGGACTGGATGAAATATAAGACTTACTGAAATCTTTAAAACCAGTGAAAAGCAGAACATTTTGTCTTTCATAAAATGCTATTTGGTATTCCAGTTCAAACACATTTGCTAAGAATTTCTGAACTTCTACCAGTCTGGCTATGAAAACTGGTTATTGTAGCTAGCGTATATTTTAGGCTTAGTGATCACTTAATGATAGTGTATTAGTACTAAAAATTCCTTCTCCAGCACAGAACATTATTAGTAAATCATATAACCTGTTTATTTATTTTTATTTTTGTATTGCTTTTTTTTAAATTTGCTATATGCAAGGACATATGTACAAAGTCACAATTTTAACATAAATTTCTTCGACAAAGTAAGCCAACTATTAGATGGGGTAAACTTAGACAATCTAAAGATATGCTATATCTATCAAAGAACATGATATGTTTAGAGTTTTTAAGACTGTCTAGTCCAACCCCTTCGCAATATAATTAAATCAAAATTTGTCCAGAATATAGAAGGCACTTCAAAATGCTGCAACAACCTGACTCCCATATATATAGTACAAGGGGAAGAACATGAAGAGATCCAAATCATATATCATAAAAATAAACTTTATTGAATATTTATTAAAAACAAGGTATAAAAAAGCAAAATGACGAAACCGGGACACAAGCAAAAAATCATGAGGTGGAATAATATACAATGGTATTACTAGAATTAATAACAAAGGGGATAAAAGCACAATTATTAGTACTCTCTATGGAATGGCAAACTATGCTTAAAAATATCATGCTTAGTGTAAACCACATGTCATGGTCCATTTTTGGAGCCGTGTCAGAATGTGGATTCTTATAGAAACCTTATTCCTTTTTCCCCCGGTGGCCGCTGGGGTTTACTACAACTGTAGTTGTTTTGGTGCTGGTTTTTTCCCCGGTGGCTGCTGGGGTTACTACACGTTTGAATTAACCAAGAGGTGATGACTACTCCCCCTCCTTCCTATAAAAGGTCGTCATGTGCAGTAAATCACTGTTGGTAATATTGTTCATTTGTTATCCAACCGTGGTGAAGACTAGACCTACCTGGTGGAGAGGGGGTTCAGCTTATCTGGAGCAGTGGAGTTGCTGCTGGATGCTGATCGGATCCTTACTCTGTTGCTTGGAGCATTTGCAGCAGAGCAAAGCTAAGATTTGGGTTTTAGTTGCTTTAACCCCTTGGTGTCTGTTTTATTTTCTTTTGTGAGTTATTGGGTGCAGTTCACTTTATTCCCTGTCACACCTCCTGGGGAGGGGGTTGGTGGTTCAGCTCAGGGCCAAACAGGAGATACGTACAGGTCGGGGACTTGGGCCTCACTACCTTCAAGTGTACCCCCAAGTTAAAGAGAGTCCGGGTACCCCCTTAGCCTGAGGGGCAGTTCAGGGGCCCAGGTTCCATGTCTCCTGCTTTGTCCCAACTGCCCCGTGACACCACACTTCTATGTAAACAACCTCACTCGTGGGTGCAACCAGCAACCGATTAGTAAAACAGTCTATAAACAGTATAATTCACAATCATGTGGAGCCAAGTAGCAGGATATACAAATAATACTATAATAGCTGTAGTAAAGACTCTGTATAATGTGCCCAGATAGATAGATCTGTTAACCGGTTCCCGACCTGTGACACAGTGTATGCGTCATGAAAGTCGGTGCCAATCCGACCCATGACGCATACCCTGTGTCATGAATTCAAAGCCCCCCTGCGGGTCGGGTGACCGGGGTCAATGAAAGGTCACCTGACCCGCAGATACAGGGGGCTTTGTAATTCACCACAGGGGGCGTCGTTTCGCTCCCACGTGGCTACGATCGCTCTGATTGGCTGTTAAAAGTGAAACAGCCAATCAGAGCGATAGTAATATTTCATCAATGAAAATTGATGAAATATTACAATCCAGCCATGGCCGATGCTGCAGTAGCACCGATCCGACCCCCCCATCGGCGATCGCCCCCCCGCCACTGAATGACAGCGGCGATCTGCCGCCGCTGTCATCATCTGCCCCCCCTCCCATTCCCTCCGCTCCCCGCCAGCTTCCAATAACCCCCTCACCCACTCTCACCGCCCCCGGCACCTTCTAAGTCCCCCCGTCGCTCCCGGTGTCCAGCGGATCCGGTTCATGGGCGCCGCCATCTTGGAAAATGGCGGGCGCATGCGCAGTGCGCCCGCCCGAATCTGCCGGCTGCAGATTCCATTATTTCATTTTGATCACTCTCACAGTGATCAAAATGAAATAAAAAGTAAATGAACCCCCCGATTATCACCCCCATAGGTAGGCATAACTAATAAAATAAAGAAAATATTTTTATTTTTCCATTAGGGATAGGGTTAGGATTAGGGTTGGAAAGAGGGTTAGGGTTAGGGTTGGGGTTGGAAAGAGGGTTAGGGTTGGAAAGAGGGTTAGGGTTAGGGTTGGAAAGAGGGTTAGGGTTGGAAAGAGGGTTAGGGTTGGAATTAGAGTTAGGGTTGGAATTAGGGTTAGGGTGGAATTAGGGTTAGGGTTGGAATTAGGGTTAGAATTAGGGTTAGGGTTGGAATTAGGGTTAGGGTTAGAATTAGGGTTAGGCTTGTGGTTAGTGTTATGGTTAGTGTTGGGGTTAGGGTTAGGGATGTGTTGGGGTTAGGGTTGTGGTTAGGGGTGTGTTGGGGTTAGGGTTGGAGTTAGAACTGAGGGGTTTCCACTGTTTAGGCACATCAGGGGTCTCCAAACGCGATATGGTGCAACCATTGATTCCAGCCAATTTTGCGTTCAAAAAGTTAAACGGTGCTCCCTCCCTTCCAAGCCCCGACGTGTGCCCAAACAGTGGTTTACCCCCACATATGGGGTATCAGCGTACTCAGGAAAAATTGCACAACAACTTTTGGGGACTAATTTCTCCTGTTATCCTTGGGAAAATAAAAAATTGGGGGCTAAAATATTATTTTTGTGGAAAAAAAATGATTTTTTCATTTTCACATCTCTGCATTATAAACTTCTGTGAAGCACTTGGGGGTTGAAAGTGCTCACCATACATCTACATAAGTTCCTTGGAAGGTCTAGTTTCCAAAATGGGGTCACTTGTGGGGGGTTTCCACTGTTTAGGCACATCAGGGGCTCTGCAAACGTAATGATGACCGCAGACTATTCCATCAAAGTCTGCATTTCAAAACGTCACTACTTCCATTCCAAGCCCTGACGTGTGCTCAAACAATGATCCCTCCCCACATTTTGGGTACCAGCGTACTCAGGACAAACTGGACAACATCTTTTGGGGTCCAATTTCTCCTGTTACCATTGTGAAAATAAAAAATTGCGGGCTAAAAATTCATTTTTTGAGGAAAAAAAGATTTTTTATTTTCATGGCTCTGCGTTACAATCTTTTGTGAAGCACTTCAGGGTTCAAGGTGCTCACCACACATCTAGGCAAGTTCCTTATGGGGTCTAGTTTCCAAAATGGGGTCACTTGTGTTGGGTTTCCACAGTTTAGGTACATCAAGGGCTCTGCAAATGTAACATGATGCCCGCAGACCATTCCATCAAAGTCTGCATACCAAAACGTCACTACTTCCCTTCCGAGCCCTGACGTGTGCCCATACAGTGGTCATCCCCCACATATGGGGTACCAGCGTACTCAGGACAAACTGGACAACAACTTTTGGTGTCCAATTTATCCTGTTACCCTTGTGAAAAAAAATTGCGTGCTAAAAATCATTTTTTTTGAGGGAAAAAATGATTTTTTATTTTCACGGCTCTGCGTTATAAATTTCTGTGAAGTACTTGGTGGTTCAAAGTGCTCACCACACATCTAGATAAGTTCCTTGGGGGGTCTAGTTTCCAAAATGGGGTCACTTGTGGGGGGTTTCTACTGTTTAGGCACACAGGGGCTCAGCAAATGTAACATGACGCCCGCAGACCATTCCATCAAAGTCAGCATTTCAAAATGTCACTACTTCCCTGCTGAGCCCAAACGTGTGCCCAAACAGTGGTTCCCCCCCACATATGGGGTACCAGCGTACTCAGGACAAACTGGACAACAACTTTTGGGGTCCAATTTATCCTAGCACCCTTGTGAAAATAAAAAATTGCCAACTAAAAAATTTTTTTTTAGGAAAAAAAAAGATTTTTTATTTTCACTGCTCTGCATTATAAACTTCTGTGAATCACCTGGGGGTTCAAAGTGCTCACTATGCATCTAGATAAGTTCCTTAGGGGGTCTAGTTTCCAAATTGGGGTCATTTGTGTGGGAGCTCCAAAGTTTAAGCACACAGGGGCTCTCCAAACACGACATGGTGTCCGCTAACGATTGGAGCTAATTTTCATTTCAAAAAGTCAAATGGCGCTCATTCCCTTCTGCGCCCTGCCGTGCACCCAAACAGTGCCCCCCCCACATATGGGGTACCAGCATACTCAGGACAATCTGGACAACAACTTTTGTGGTCCAATTTCTCCTGTTACCCTTGTGAAAATAAAAAATAGCGTGCTAAAAAATCATTTTTGAGGAAAAAAAAATGATTTTTTATTTTCACTGCTCTATGTTATAAACTTTTGTGAAGCACTTGGGGGTTCAAAGTGCTCACTACACATCTAGATAAGTTCCTTAAGGGGTCTAGTTTCCAAAATGGTGTCACTTGTGGGGGGAGCTCCAACATTTAGGCACACAGGGGCTCTCCAAACGCGACATGGTGTCCGATAACGATTGGAGCTAATTTTCCATTCAAAAAGTCAAATGGCGCTCCTTCCCTTCCGCACCCAAACAGTGGTTTATGACCACATATGAGGTATCGGTGTACTCAGGAGAAATTGCACAACAAATTTTAGGATCCATTTTATCCTGTTGCCCATGTGAAAATGAAAAAACTGAGGCTAAAAGATAATTTTTGTGAAAAAAAAGTACTTTTTTTTTTACAGATCAATTTGAGAAGCACCTGGGGGTTTAAAGTGATCACTATGCATCTAGATAAGTTCCTTGGGGGGTCTAGTTTCCAAAATGGGGTCACTTGTGGGGGGGCTCCAGTGTTTAGGCACACAGCGACTCTCCAAACGCGACATGGCAAGCGCTAAATATTCCAGCATATTTTCCATTCAAAAAGTCAAATGGCGCTCCTTCCCTTCTGAGCCCTGCCGTGCGCCCAAACAGTGATTTATGACCACATATGATACATACGTATCGGTGTACTCAGGGGAAATTGCTCAACAAATTTTAGGATCCATTTTATCCTGTTGCCCATGTGAAAATGAAAAAATTGATGCTGAAAGAAAATTTGTGTTGGAAAAATTAAAATGTCCTTTTTTTCCTTCCATGTTGCTTTAGTTCCTGTGAAACACCTAAAGGGTTAATAATCTTCTTGAATGTAGTTTTGAGTAGCTTGAGGGGTGCAGTTTTTAGAATGGTGTCACTTTTGGATATTTTCTGCCATATAGACCCCTCAAAGTGACTTCAAATGTGAGGTGGTCCCTAAAAAAAATGGTTTTGTAAATTTTGTTGTAAAAATGAGAAATCACTGGTCAACTTTTAACCCTTATAACTTCCTAACAAAAAAATATTTTGCTTCCAAAATTGTGCTGATGTAAAGTAGACATGTGGGAAATGTTATTTAGTAACGATTTTGTGTCACATAACTCTCTAGTTTAACAGAATAAAAATTCAAAATTTGAAAATTGCAAAATTTCTGATTTTTTCACAAATAAACGCAAAAATTATCGACCTAAATTTACCACTAACATGAAGCCCAATATGTCACGAAAAAACAATCTCAGAATCGCTAGGATGCGTTGAAGCGTTCCAGAGTTATTACCTCATAAAGGGACACTGGTCAGAATTGCAAAAAATGGCCAGGTCATTAAGGTCAAAATAGGCTGGGTCATGAAGGGGTTAAAATAGGTATACATTACCGGTAATAGGTGACTACTTGCCACCACCTTCTTCCGGGGCGTGCCACAGTGAGGGACAACCGCATATTTATGAGTCACACCTCCAATCAGCACTTGAGAGTGAAAAGGAAAAAAGCTAGATGCCCGCTAGCCTTTGTTGGTGCATGACACGTCCGCCCGCCTCCTTAGTGATTTACTTCCCGAGTAACACTCAGTGGCAAACAAGCTTGTAAGCTTGCACATCAGTGTTTGAGCATCTCAGGAAGTCTTGGATGCCGGGAGAAGTATGCATGCAGATGGGCAGCCCTGGTTCCACAGGAAAGAAAGGGGAGGCAATTGAATATAAATAAAAAACTAAATATAGGAAATGGGTATGGTAACTGTACGTTGGTGTATAAAAGGGATAAAATTTTAACCCAAAGATGGCCACAAATCTACAATACCTTTGATTACATGTCTACTGCTGACCTATCATAGAGATTTTAAAGTGACAGCGCAATAAATGAAAAGAAAAAAGAAAAAGAAGAGAAATCTCCACTTATGAAGGTACAAAAGGCCATAAACACAATAACCAAGTGAGATAATAATATCAAATATTAATTAGTTAATAGAAATAATTAATTAATAAAGGACAGAAAGAGGTATAAAATTGGTGATGACGAAAGGTTTCCAGTATGACTATAAGGATCATGGAAGATATGATGAGGACCGTGTATTATCATAGAAATCACCTGACTAATCTAGTGGTGGACAAAAATATCAATTTATTAAGGTGACAGTGCATCAGAAATAAAGTGGCAGTGCTTATGACAACAAAAGAAGAATCCAGAAGGTATGGTGTAATTTTACACAAAACATAAAGAAAGGTTCTCAGTATACATATAGGGACCATGGAGGATATGATGTGGACCATCTATTATAATAGAAATGACTTGACTAATCTAATGCTGGACAATAATATAAATTTAATAAAGTAACAGTGCAAAAAAGCAAGAATCCAGAAGGTGTGGTATAATTTACACAAACATCCCATATGTAAGAGGAAAAAAGAGGGGGAGAAGGGATGGGGGAAAGGATGAGGAAGGGGGTATCAAGGTACTGTGTAGTAAGGTGTAAGTGCACATGCGTAATTGTATGGAAAAATACAGAATGTGCTGAAATATTTTTTAAAATTAAAAACAGACCTCATATGGAAAGTGCCAGGAAAAAAGAAAAAGAAAAGAAACACCTCACATGTAGAATAAAAATGCAAAGTAAAAGCGTGAATAATAACAAAATGTCAACAAGTCCTTTTAAAAGTTATTAAGCGTGCCACAACCATGGGCGCCAAGGAAATGTCCAAGAAAGTCCAGATAACAACTCCAGAGTCTGCTGAAGTCAAGAATAATGTCCAGATTCTTCTCCCATCTAAGGTGATCCCACATGAGGATGGTGATCCCCTTCCTAGGAGCCAAGTCAATAAGTGATAAGTTTAGAGTTTGAGACTGTCTAGTCCAACCCCTTCCCAACATGGCTATTTTCTGTTTTTGCAATTTAATTTTTTCTTCTCTTTCTTTCAAGAGCCATATGGCTTTTTATATTTCCATTGGCATAGCTGTATGATGGCTTGTTTTTAGCAAGATAAGAAATGTTTTTGAAAGGCACCATTCATTTTTGCATTCAATGATCTGGAAAACAGGAACAAAATTTCCAAATGTGGTGAAATTGCAAAAAAAAAAAATAATTTTGCTATTTTGTTTTCTTGGTTTTGTTTTTACGATATTCACTGTATAGTAAAAATGACTTGTCAGCATGGTTCTCCAGGTCAATATTATTGTAGCAATACCAAAACAGGTATATTTTTTTGTTTAAATGCTAAAAAAATTGAACAACATTAAAAAGAGTTTTGCTTGTGTGACCATTTTCCGAGCCCCGAAACGGTTTCATTTTTTGGTCAATAGAGCTCTATGAGGGCTTGTTTTTTGTGTAGTGATTTGACATTCTTATTGATATTATTTTGGGATGGATACAATGTTTTAGTCACTTTATATAGCATTTAATTTAGAAAATGTGAGGTGATTTGAATTTTTATATTTTTTATCATTTTTAAAACCATTTTTTTCATTTATTACTTTATTTTTTTAAGTTCCCTTAGGGGACTTGAACCTGTCAGTATCTGATTGGTAGTACTATATACTGCAATGCATACTATTGAAGTAAAAATCACAGTCTCCTATGAATGACAGACCTAGGCTGGTGTTCATAGGAATACCATCATGGCAGGTACTGGGACATTCTGCAGATCCCCAGAATCCTGTTCCAACTCATCATCACCCCTTGAGGGATGATTGACAGTGGCATTTAAGTGGTTAAGAGCAGTGGGTGGAGCTCAGATCTGTTTGTTGCTGTTAAAGGCAGATGATGGTTATTGTCATGGTGTGACTCGACCCCAACGGGTGGTCTGTCACCGGACGGCGCAACTCCCACACAATGGGATGGGAAAAGGTAAAAGGAAGGCCCTAGCAATAGGGAATGAGGGATGGTCACCACCTGGAGGCTTCCTTAAATACCAAAAACTTATTTATCCCTCCTGAAAACCGGTCTGGGAGAGAGATTTTGGGTTCCGGTAGAGCCTGCAACTGAGCCAAGGCCCAGATCCCCATCAACTGCTGAAGCTGCTGCGTCACCTGACCCCACAGCTCCCTAAGTTCATCAGCCCGCCGTATCCCACATTGTCATGTTGTGGCAGTGTTATGAACCTGTCTGCAGACCTAACTCGCATTAAAAAAAATCTAATTTTTTTTATGCTGAATGTGATACAGCCCGTTGTATCCCATATTGTCATTTTGTGGCGGTGATATGAAGCTGTCTGCAGACCTCAAGAACAATGAAATATTTATTTTTTTCTGTTGATAAACGTGATACAGCCTGCTATAGCCAACATTTTCATTTAGTGGCGTTGAATTGTTCTGTGTGCAGAGCTGTTGCACATTAAAATTAATTTATTTAATTCTTTTAACAAACGTGATACAGCAGCTGAGATCTGAGTTTGTAATTGTTTTGAGCCTATCTTCTAGATTATGTGCGTGTTTGGCATCCAATTTCTCACGGGTATCTTTTATGCGTAGCTTGAAACGCGCATCTGTTACATCTATTTTCTGATGAGCCTGAAATGCTCTCTGGTAATTGGTGTAGGGTAGATGAGTAATAGTTGTAGGCTGGATCCTGGATCTCGTACGTCCCATAGCCGCCCTGTTATTGATCCCGTTGTACGTTTCCATTCCCGCCCAAAAAAATTCTTCTGTTACTAACGTCATACAGTAAGGGACATGTTACTTTTAAATAGTTTGGAGCATCTAGTCTATGTTATACATGCCTTATTGACAGGCTCAAAAAAATTATTCTGGTACTAACGTCATACTGTAGGGGACATGTCACTTTTAAATTGTTTGGAGCATCTCATCAATGTTATACAGGCCTTACGGCAGGCCCAAAAAACTCTTCTGTTACTAACATCATACAGTAGGGGACATGTCACTTCTAAATTGTTTGGAGCATCTAGTCTATGTTATACAAGCCTTATCGACAAGCCCAAAAAAAATTCTTCTGTCACTAATGTCATACAGTAAGGGACATGTGACTTTGAAATTGTTTGGAGCATCTACTAAGTCTTATACAGGCCTTATCGACAGGTCCCAAAAAATTCTTCTGTTACTAGCGTCATACAGTAGGGGACATGACACTTTTAAATTGTTTGGCGCATCTACTCAATCTTATACAGGCCTTATCGACAGGTCACAAAAAATTCTTCTGTTACTAGCGTCATACAGTAGGGGACATGACACTTTTAAATTGTTTGGCGCATCTACTCAATCTTATACAGGCCTTATCGACAGGTCCCAAAAAATTCTTCTGTTACTACAGTTATACAGTAGGGGACATGTGACTTTGAAATTGTTTGGAGCATCTACTTAATCTTATACAGACCTTATCAACAGGCCCCCCAAAAATTCTTCTGCTACTAATGTCATACATACAACAGAGACACAATTGAGTTCAGAAAACGCCCAATAAATAAGAACTACATCATTAGATACAAAATACACACAGAATAATATCATGTGCAAAAAGTATGAATATTTTATTAAACTATTAAAGCATTAAAATACCAGTAATTACAAAATATGAGTCAGTACATTGGTGAAAGACAACATGGTCAGAACAACCGGTAAGATGTGATAGTCAGGTGAATAGGGACTAATAAAAGGGGATTACAGGAGAAATGGATAACCCCAAGTCCTAAAGTGGGCACATAGTCAAAGACTATGTATCAAGTATAAATGCATATAATGCCCTGACTGGGGTAAGTGCCTTTATGTGCCATTGCACTGCTCAGTAGCTAACCTATAAATCCCACAATGTATTGCTAAGCTCCCAATATTCAACCGTCAGTACACATCATAAAAGATTTATTTCTTACCCATAGTGGTGAATCCCGGGGTCCCGCCACCGCCCCTACGCATTTCGCACACAAGGGCTTCCTCGGGGGGCCATATGGCTAATTAACAGGCTGAGGGGTCTTTTATAATGAACCTAATGTAAGTGCTAGTACACAGTGCACGCGGCCATTTTGGACGCCGGCGCATGCGCGGTGGATCCTTCAGTCCCGTCGCGTCACTTCCGGTCATCCCGGAAGTCGGCGCACGTCAGAGTTCGCATGGAAACCATGGGAACCCGACGCAGCGCCGTCCCCGTTAGGATGCCTTACATAACGCGACAGGTGCATCCACCACGCAAGCGCAGGGCAAGGCCTGCCATTCGCTGTTCACAGCACTAGACGACACATGTCTAAAGTGCCACAGTCATTCTTTCAAGTGCCAGTACAGATAGCCGCGAGCAGCAGTTGGCAGCAATAATGGATTATATACAGTTAAAGGGTAAAGATTATATAAACCTACAATTCCATAAGAATGCCCTACACAGCGCGGCAGAAAAAGTCCACCACGCAAACGCAGACCAGTGCCTGCCATCCACTGCTCACAGCGCCAAGCATGCATAAATTGCACAGCAATAATTCTTAAAGGTACAAATACATATAACCATAGACAAAATTGGCAACAACATACAATAGGTTATATGCAATTAAACAACACAGATTCATTTATACATACAGACATTTTTAAAAAAATGCGCACAGAATTATAACAGCAACAGACAAGGATCAATGACGTCAGAAACGATGATCTTCTTCTTTTTCCAACGAGATGGATATCAAACTTCAGCACTTAATGGCATAAATATGATTGCAGACATCAAGGTAATAGATTCATATTTACCAAAAACTGATAAAATAAAAAGAAGAAAACAATTAAAAACCCGAAACCAATTAAAATAAAGAAACCAAGGAACTATAGATTTGATTAGAGAAATGGTGAAAAAGTTAACTTTTCATTGAGGCCATGTGGGGTCATTGTGTCAAGCAGGACAATCCATCGACATTCCAACTGCGCAAGTTTTTTCTTCATATCTCCACCCCTAATGCCACAGTGGACTTTATCTATCCCCTGTACTTTTAGACCCGATTGATTTGAATCATGATAGAATTTAAAATGCTTCGGTATGGTTTTGAGAATGGAGGGATCAGTAATATCTCTAGAGGCCAGGATGTCCCTGACATGCTCTCGGGTCCTGACGCGCAATTCTCGCGACGTCAGACCTACATATGCCAGATTGCAAGGGCATGTCGCAAAATATACAACGTACCGCGTATTACAAGAAATATAGGTTAAGATACGGTATTCCTTTTTACCCTCAGAGGATGAAAAGGACGTGGCCCGTATTATGTTGCTACAAGCACGGCATGAGCCACAGGGATAACATCCCAAACGCTGCCCCTGTGTACCGAAAATTTTAGGGACAGGTGCCACATAGTGGCTTTTAACCAAAAGATCACGCAAATTTTTCCCCCTCCTTGCTGTTATCAACGGATGATCAGGTAAAATCTGACTCAGAATTGCATCAGTCTTGAGCACCGGCCAATGTTTTTGGAGGATCAGACGCATCTCAGACCATTGATTATTAAAGGTTGCAATATATCGTAACGGCTGTTCCCCACTGATGCTGCGTTTAGTACCGCATAACAGCTGGCTACGTGGAGTACCACGGGCACGGCGATATCCCCTCTTTATACATCTATTGCTATATCCACGCTCACGGAACCTGGAGCTTAGGTCCCGAAACTGACCCTCGAAGGCCCCATCCGAAGAGCAAACCCGTCTCATACGTAAAAACTGTCCTGTTGGTATAGCTCGTATGGTCGATGGGGTATGGGCAGATGTAGCATGCAGCAAAGAGTTAACTGCAGTTTCCTTGCGGAAAATATCAGTTTGAATTTTCCCTTCCCCATCGACCATAATCTTCACATCCAAAAAGTCAATAGCTCTTGCATCAATCTTATATGTCAGTTTAATGTTGTATGGGTTCTGATTCAACTCTCGGATGAAGCCCCGAAAGTCAACCTCGGTACCCTGCCAAATAAAAAAAACGTCATCAATAAATCGATACCAGCACTGCGCCTGGGATGCGGCCCGAGCGCCGCCGCCGAAAATCTCTCGCTCCCAGTACCCCAAAAAGAGATTAGCGTACGACGGCGCACAGGCCGCACCCATCGCAGTACTAATGTCATACAGTAGGGGACAACTCACTTTGAAATTGTTTGGAGCTTATCTTCTAGGCTTCTTCTGGGCGTGTTTTCAGACTGTGCAGTCCACTACAGGTACAGCATTCATGTGTCCACAATTCTTAAACCTGTTCCTAGGTACAATGCTTTATTTGCCTAATTGAGGCTTAACATTTAGCCCTATTTGCAATTACCCAAAAATGTTTTATTTTTTTGCCACTCTGGCATTCTCATTTTACGTATAGGATTTTTTTGCAAATGACACTTTACTATTGTTACTATTGTTTTCTTTGGAATTTTGTGCACTGTCACTTTTGATATTTTGGATTCTTGGATATCATTTTATGTTATGTATTTTTATTATTATCTTACAGCCTATATGCACTAGCATTTTATCTCATTACTCCTAGGGACATATAGTACCATTTAATTAAGTTAACACTGCTATGCCTGTCACCATTTGGTGTAATTTAGTGACCAATCTGCTCATCTGTCACTGTTGTGCGATCTCCTTTTTCAATTGTATATCATTCATTGTTTTCTTTAAATCATTTTAATCTATTTATATCAATAAAAATTATGATTTCATTGGGATATTTTTACTTCCTTTCCTTTTGGGTTCTCTGATATTTTGGAAGTTTTTCCCATTTATCTTCAAGTGGTCAATTT